>NC_041738.1:44554171-45804171 GCF_004115215.2 Ornithorhynchus anatinus
TGCCATCACTCTAGTGGCCCCCAAAGAGTTAGACCCTCTGTTGGAGAACCATGTTTGGAATCAAGAAGAGCCAGATATCACTTAAAAACCATGGGTCGCTGACTCTTGAGCTAGTTCCTCTCTGCAAGATTTTGAAGGAGAGGAACATCATGGGTTGGAACATCATGTGTTCAGAGTTTAGGGTGAGAGTGAGGGGACAGAGAATCAGTGTGAGTTTATCCTATCTCTGCAAGGGAGCCCCTTAAGGTTCTCTGGACTTGTGGGAATGGGCCAGAAGCCTTCTTGCTTTTCCTCCTCTTATTCCCTTCTGCCTAAAAGGCAAAATCCATAAGGGTTCACAGGAGCTACAATTTTCCATTCAGCCGTATAAAATATGCAGTTGAGGCTTTGTTTTAGTAATAATATCCATCTTGCCATCTAAGGATTCTTTTTTTCACCTAGAATGAAAATTTGGGGATTGATCCTTCAAACCATTTCTTTGCTTCCAGACAGATTGCACCCAACCAACCCAAGAAAGACGGTTGTCTTTTCCCTGTTCATGGCTCCACAGAGATATTCGGTAACTCCTCTGTTAATGCAGTCCAGGATCAGTAAGAAAAGTAATATTGATACCAGATGACAATTAAAAACACAACTTACAGTCCGAGAATATATCTGTATAATGATGACATACTGCTTAGAGGAAACAACCTTTTTAATTGCACGGTTAACCTATTTTCCATAATAATTTTTCCCAGTACCAGCATTTCACTTTTGCTTCCTTACACACTTCCTGTTTTCTAAATTTATTTTGCTAGAGGATGAATGGGGTCCTGCTCCTCTGAACTCTTGACATTTTCACAGGCAACATCACATTTCCCCTGAATATTAAGCTAGATTCCCCGACTATCAGATCACAAGGTACTAACTGTGGCAAAGCATCATTCTAAGGGGTTTGTGTTGACATTTTCCACCTTAGCTCCCTGGGGGTAAGGAAGCTAGTTTCTGATGGGTTTCTAAGACAAATAAGGGTAATGATGATATGAACGAAGTGGGTATTACTCTTCAAATGGGGGGGAGAGGCGTGGGTGGAATTAACTGGGAAAACATTTTCCTAAAGTGGCATTCGTGCCTTGACCTTAATACAGTAACTGCAGATTTAATTGCCAAATAGATAACCCCGATTTAAAGGTTAGAGTGCTTAGCTTTAAAGCCCACACACTTTTATACCCAGAAGGAAAAGCTCCTAGTTGATATTGTCCTTGTCTTTCATTGTTCTCCTCACAGGAATCATCATTATGTCTAAGGAGGGAACAAGTACTAGTTGCCAAGAGGCCGGGGGTTTGCTTCAGTTTAGAGCAAGAACTCTTGATGTGAACAAATACTTTTAACAGTTAGTAAGGACCTGATAATAGAAGGGGATTTTCCACCTCAATTTAAACCTGTAGCAGATTGCAGCCCAGTGGCTCAGGCCCTTCCTTTATGGAATCACTACGTATGAGGGAATTAAAAACATAATACAGGTTGACAAGCAGGCATTAGACTGTAAATAGGGCTTATCGGCACTTATCATGCGAAGCTGAACTTCAGTTTATTTAAAGTGATAATGTAACTAATCATAGTAAGTTGGCTGATCTGAGTTGAGCATTAAAAAATCCTGTTTAAACAACTTGGTTTTTATTGCCAGAACTGGAGTAACAAAGCCATAAAACCACCCTGGCAGGCCTTTCTGAAACCAGTTTCTCTCTGTGTTGGAAGCCAATGACATGAGTCGGGGTAAAAGAAGGCATTAAAGGAGGAAGTCCACATATTGTGATGCCTCATTTACTATAACCTATGCCGAAGTGATGAAGTACAGTGTATGTTATGTTGTTTTTTCAAATGCTCTCATTTTTAGACTTGTTCATTCTTCTAGAGATTCTGTAGAGCAAAGTATCTATTCCAACAAGTAGTTCATTTTCAAGAAGTTAAAATGTTAACTTTTATTATAAGTAATTTTGTAGCTACCAGAGACCCATTAAATTACTCTTATAATACCACAGGGGACAAAAGGAAGCAGATCTTCATATAAAGAAGTGCAATTTGTGAACAAAATTAATTTTAAAAAATTCAAACCTTTCAGGCATGAGCCATAACCACATATTAGGGGGGACAGAGGAATGAATACTAAGAGAAACAAAGAGCAATATGGATGACAACTTAATAAAAATTGAAAGTACAAGTTTAATTGTATTGGTTTGTAAGCTGAAATATTTCTATTTTATGAAGAGATATTCTCAGTTGCTGAATTATTAAGCAGCACTTCCAAACTTATATCTAGAAGGTGTGATACCTGGCTAAGAAATTCAGGCATGTGATAATCTCCTGATCTGAATGAAAAAAAAATTCAAAATGGCCTGCTGGTGTAGAAGGGGCAGAAGTTCTTGCTGGCAGGATCATTTTGACTTTAACTGGAGGGGAGAAGATGCTAGGGTGTTACATTCCAACACTATATTTAAATAATAGTAAATAATAATTGAGCAAAGGGGCAAAATCTGAAATCAAAATAAAAACGCATATGGGTTCACTCTAGAGCTAAAGAACAGTGAAGACTGTTCAGTATGTGGCACAGTGAATTAAACTGCCCAAAAAGTCCAAAACATAATCGAGCTTGGAGAAGACTGGTGAAAATGCTTTTTATCTCCCTTCTATATGTCCAAAATTGCCTAGATGCAAAAGAAAACCTCAGGAAAACTGGGACCTTGTTTGTTCATTCGTATTATTTATGGGGCAGCAACATGTACGGAACGGAGGCACAACCACTGCTTTCAGAGTTTACAATCCCTGAAGGTACTTGCGAATAAAAAGGAAACTGTCCCATGTCCATGTTTAATTTATTTGACTTAATTCATTATCCTTTTTTTAAGTTACTGAGTCCCTTTCGTTAATTGAATATGATTCACAGAAATTAAAAGCTGAGAGCTTTCACTCCCCTTTTCAGAGCATTACTTATTTTTATATTGCTCATTACATTTTTTTTTTAGTTCCTAGCACCAGGTGAATTCAGAATTAAAAAAAAAACAAACTAACATCTTCAAAATCATGAGAAATATCAATTAAAATCTACACTGAAGCCATAATTCAGTTTTCAGAATTATGGACTGGAATGTACAGTAATTTAAATGGTAAAATTAGAAGGGTGGGGAACTGCTGTTTCAAGAATGGATTCATTGGACCAAAATGTCCTTTTAAATATATTAAAGAGGATGAATTTACTGGACTTTCTTGCATTCACTCTTCCAGTTGAAATTTTTTCCTGGAATATTTTTCCTTTCATTTTATTAGGTCAATAAAACTGGATTTTCAAGCTTTTGGAAGCCTCTCGGGGGCAATCATCCTGGAAGTCAAATTCGTCAAAGTAGCTAATGAAGAGACTTCAGAGATCTTGAATGCATCTAAGCCAGCAGCTCTCCGTGTCTCATAAAGGTATCGGCTTTGGTTACATTGTATTTGGTCTTGTTGGCTTTCCGGAATCTCTAGCCAGATCTACTGTACCTCTTCTGATTTTTTTATTAAATTTATTGCACCGCAATTTCTCCTCCACTCACTCACTGCAATAAAATAAAGGTTCTGTAATAAAATAAAATAAAAATTTGTTGATGCTAGCATTTTAGAACATTCCACCAAAGGGTCTGTGGCAAGGGCCTTAAAAGAGGAATGCTCTGAAAGGATATGGGGCATGGGGTAAAATGATCTGAAAAGGCCTTTGGTAGAGAAATATTCTGCTATTTAAAAGGGAACTTTGGTCCGAAAATGAGGGAAAAAAAAAGTGTTTTGGGTTTTTATTTCAGTTTATTTTTGGTTAAAGACTTCTTTCTGGAGTTTCATGTTAGCAGCAGTGACAGTGAAAAATGGAGGCCGCCTGTGGTGGGTCTTGCTGCCGCTTCTTGAAGGGAGCTGGTGTTGGATCATTCTAGTCCCTCTCCCCTTTCCCCCTAACGATCAGTGTCTCTCCCCTTTCCCTTCCCACCCTCCCAATCCTCTTGAAAGCTCCTTTCCTTAGACTGCATCCTCACCTTCACCCACGTTTCATCTGATCAGAGCACAGCCCATACCACACTTGAATCCTGTTAGGAAAACAGAACCATATGCGACATTGGGCAACCACCGGCAGGCAGAGGCTAGCAGTGTAACTAACCTCGCTGTTATGGGGGGCCGGGGAGATCCTTAGGTCTCAAGCCCAGAAGCCAGTACCCATCACCCTTCTTTAGTTCAGCAGTTCTTATTTCTTTCACTCCAGACTGTGTGCTTGTGTGAAGCTCAATTTGCTCTATTCTGCTGGGGAAGTTTTTTTTTCTTACAGATGACCAGACTCCCACATGGACCCACTGGAGTTCTTTCCCTTACTTCTTCCCCCTTCTCTTTGAGTGTGCATCCACATCCGCATGTAGGGATATGTAAGCATCGGTCCAAACTATTGTTGAAAATCCCAGTTTCTGGTCTAACCCCCCTGGCAACAAACCCCAGCAATTTATTTTCCACTCTAACTGCCCAATTAAAGACATCATCCATAATAGTTCACCAGATTTTTGGAATGATTCCTTTTGATATTTGTGACACGGACATCTGACTCGTTAACTCCCATGCAAAAGCAGAATATTAATGGTTGCTCCCCCCTACCTCCTTCTCAACCCTTCTCCCCTCTCCCTTAAATAGTAGGAACCCTGGGAGGCCTTTGAGGTCAAGATAGATCTGTGTTGTAAGTGGCACGAAAACTAGGAACGGCAAGACGTTCAATTTAGATCTGTTGTCATACTTAAAACAAAAAGCCTATTATGAGGCCCATATATCAGCAGCAGTTAAAGTTTTCATAAAGCCCAGAACTCTATATGAGGTTACAACAGCAGTGTTAATCTTCTATACAGTGTTTATATAGCTAGCTCATCCATGGTGTTGGTGGAGTCCAGCCAATTTGCAAGAAAACATTCTTTATTAAAAAATGTATAAGTTGTGTTGCTTTTAGCAGTGACCCCAGGAGTTTACATATACCTGGGTTATCAGCTCCCTCATAATTCACAGATCTGCATTGCAAATTGGCATGAGGCTGGTTTGGATTTCACACTCCTCTAGTACAGTTGCGGCAAAGAATTTAATTATATTGCCAGTCCAGCGTGGAGTTGAGAGTGTGGGATTCAGGGAAAGAAACCATTTCTGTTTTTGAAATATTCAAGTTCTGAGGCCTCTAGTTCACTCCTCTGTTCACACGAAAATGGCTTTTGGCTTTGCAAAGATCGCTGTTCGTATCATGGAAGACCGTGGTTTCTGCTCTGAATGTTAATGTAAATATGCACACATCCTCCTTCTCTTCCCCTACATCCAGCCCTTAAATTATATTTATTATAAAAACTACTCTCTTGGAAATATATCCTGAAAACCTTTTTTGGATTTCATCACCTGATAACTTTTACAATGCAGTTTTTTTTTTAAATAGAAGCCTTTAATAATTAAAATATAAACTCGGGCATTAACTTCACTGGAATAAAAATTTAACAAACATTCCTCTTCATTTCTTTTTTCCTTGCTAGCAGAGCTAGGAAGTTCAAGTTATTTTTTTTCCTGTTGGATTATTAGTAGGATATATATTTTTTCAGTAATGAATAAACTTTTAAGAAGTCAAAACCCACAACTGTAGAACAACCGAAATCTTCTATCAACAATCCCTACCCCAAACCCCCAGACATTCAATAGATATATTTAACAGAAAGGGTTTGATGGACTGGCAGTTTGCTTGTTTTTATTTTTAAACTCAATTTGTATTAAATACACGTTAAATGAAACAACAACAGAAGAAATGTGTAATTCCCTGTTTCTCTTTGCTCTTCAACTATCAATCTTGAATGAAAAATAGTTTCTTTGATCAAAGTTTTACATTTAGTACATGCATCTGAGCCTCAATGTTTAGCTGATTTGGAAAGAAAACATTTTCCTTTTGATCCTGGAATAAAAAAAAAGTCGTTTGAAAGACAGGCTCTGCTTTTAAGACAAACCAGCTCAAATACGCAATTGCGCTCACAATTGTTTTCTTTTTTTGTAAATAAATTTATAGAGCCTAAAATATGTTCTCCAGTGGCCTAATCCTCCCGGAGGTTTTTATACTTGGTAATATGCAAAATTTTTATTGCTCTTCCTGAAGTTCAAGTGAAGTCAGTTACGTATAGCTAGCGACATATGTTGCATATACACTAGTCATTAGAATTACATATTCCCCACGCTCATAAGCGCACACTCTCTCCCTTTCTCTCTCCACCTACATTCACTTCCAATTATTGAACAAAGAATCCCCCAACTCAGTTCTAGAGCAAATGCTCAGTTTAAAAAAAAATAATGTTGTTGTTCAGTGGGAACACTTGCATAGAAAGCCAAGTTTCAAATGAATTTTGATTGGGAAATTAATTTAGAAATCTTCATCGAAACAGTTCCTTAATGTTGCATACCTTTTATTTGCATTCCATTAAGGTTATATCTTTGATTAGTTATTGGATAGTTACTTGAATGAATATGCCTGATGCAGAAGCATTGAGTTAAATATGTTAAATTTGATTTATTACAATAAGATATAATTAGAAAATATGAATGTGGACATTTGTGGATGTACTTTTTTTCACAGGAAATAATTTTTAAAACACATCTTCAGGATCAGTTTGTGCCTTCACTTTTCCAAACCGGAAAAATGAATTATATTTTTAAATGAATTGCATTTCCTCTATTGATTGTTTAGTTAGTGATTTTGCCAACTTCCTGGAGGGTCATTTCTGATTCTGCAAAAGAGCTGCATTTCCTTTCGAATGGAGCCTGGGAGAGAGGGAGAAGTGGTCGCTGGAGTTGATGCTCTCTAATAAATGGTGAGTACTGGACTTTCTTCTTCCTCTTCTCATCTAGTGCTTTCCCCCTCTTCTGTTCTTCTTCCTCCCCCTTCCCAAGTTCTACATCTATAAGTTGAGCCAGGAGTAAATAGCACCCACTGCTAGTCCTCATTACTCTTCTAAATTTCTAGAGAAATGGATGCCTTACAAATGTTAAAAAAAAAAAAAAACCCAACAACCTCAGACACTAAATGCAGAGTAGCAAGTATGAGAGAAACAGATTTCAAAAATTATAATTTATTTTTCTCATTAAATGTTTTTGGAAAATAGAACCATTTGGTTTTTATTATTTTTCATTTCAAATGTACAGTTTGACCTCTCTGAATTTTCAAAATGATTATAATGTAGTTTTTTCTGATTCTCTTTTTTTTTTCATGGACATCATTAATTTGACTCACTGATCATCTTCCAGTTTAAGCTGTAGTGGTAAGAAATGTTTAGAAAATATAAATGTGGCTGTTTGTGTATATCCATTGACATAGTTGAAATAAAATGGTGAATTTAATTACTGTCCTTAGATACTATATATTACCCATCTTTAGTTCTCTTCTGAACATCTAGGAAAGACTTAGGAAAGAAAAAACATTCCCTTTTTTGCCATTCTGGAATGCGTTTTTCCTAAAACATTTGCAATATCTATGTAGACTTGGAAAGCAATATAATAAAATGAATACCTGACTGGTAGATATATTTAATTAGCAAAAAAAACACAAAGCAAAAATATTAAAAAAAAACTATTTTAATTTCGGACAAATCTGGTGGGGGAGAGGGAAGAAAAGAGGAGTTGTGGATGAAGGAAAACTCCAAAATAGTGGGTGGGGAAAGAGTAGAAACGGGATTATATTTTAAAAGGGAAAATTACACATGCTTCAAAGGGAACATTGTTTTGCTTAACTGTCTGAAAAAAATGTAGAATAATATTTTGATTCCTGAAGTTTTGTGTTCTTGTGTTCATGAAACCATGGTAGGGTCCTAGAGGAATTAAAGGACACTAAAGAAGTGTGTGTTTGTGCAAGCACACGCATGAGAGCTCACAAAAGAAAACCGGCACATAACTCTTTATGGAAAGATGGGAAATGACGGTGAGGAGGAAAATACAATTTATATATTAGAAATTCATATGCAAAGCTTAAAAAGTAGGAGCTGTACATTTATCTCTTCTCTCTCCACTCGTTCTTCTATTATGACAATGGGTATAAGTGAGTGTGGGAAGTCAACAGACACAAAGTTACCATGAGATATTGATACTTGGCCACAGACTTTCTAGCATTAGAACACGCTATTTTATTTACCCTCTTTTTGGAATGATGGCAGTGTAAATCTTTTTTTTTTTTAAATCTTCAAATTTGGATAACGTTTCTTGTCTGAAAAAAATTTCTCTTTGCTAGCTGAGAGGTCCCCAAAGTGTCCATTAGATGGCATTGCTACTTCTGGAGTTATGATGTGGAAATAATAATGTAATTTAGCATGCTAATCAAGTTACATGGCAGGACTCCAATCGTCTTTGATTGTAAATATTTATTCTCTACTGTATGATACTATACTGATGGGCCTTAATGCTTCACTGTTTCTCACCTGATGGGCATCTTTCTTTCAGGGTCTTGGAAGAACTATTGTGATGAATAATAATTGGCTTGCTAACCTCCTTGAAGTGGATCAGGAATATTTGGGACCCCAGGGAAATATTCAGGAAGTATATCAACGAAATTGTTATGATATAAATCTAAGAAATTTAAGAGATTTTAATATTTTCTTGACAATAATGCTATTTTGAAAGTAATTGGTACCTCCCTTTCGACTCCTAAGTACTTGTAAGATATGGGCTGTATATCCAGGGCATCCAAATCTGACAAGTCTTTCCTTAGCCGGTCACAGCCTGTCAAAGACGAGTTGAATAGGGCTAATTAGGTCTGATTTTCTATCTTTGAGGTGTTTCAATTTTTTACAAATTTATTGTAGCTATGATTATGCTTAATGCACGGATTAAGTGCTATACTGTGGAAAACTGCATCAGCACCTGCTAAAGAGAGAGAACCATTTTATTTGGTTGGTTCCCTAAATCTCGATTTACAACGGAGAATTTCTCAGGTTAGCATTTTCATTCAATCACATTCTGTGATAACCTAGAACTTTTGCAAAAAAGGAATGTGATGTAATTAGAACATATTTTTCACTGATTTAGGAAGTTGCACATATACATATATAAAACATGAAAAACAATTTTAAATTTAATATAAAGTGGTAAAAAGTTATGGAATACAATAATTTAAAAGATAGGTTTTTCCCATGTCAGCATTTTTTATTTTTATGTTCCTGCAATATTAACATTTTATTTGGACTGCTTCCCTCCCACCTCCCCTCCCCCCAACCAAGAAAAAATTCTGATATATTTCCAGGAGTTGTAATGCCATTTAGGTGGGAAGAAAAGAGGAAATACCTTAATGAAGGGAAAATGCATCTAAACCTACATGGTAGAAATAAGCCTAAAGGCATTTTGAACCCACATAGGAAATCAAACACTGTGATCTGTTCAGCAGTGATCAACATTGGCGGATAGAGCATTATTTTCCCTTGAAAGTTTAATTTCAGATGAAAAAATTACAAATACATAAATAGGGGATCCAAGTGAGTCAAAAATGTTGTTTGTTTCATTAAATGCTAAATGACATCCCTGATTTTGCCTTTGAAGAAGTCATTTATCAGTGGCATAGTATCCAGGAGTACTAAGCCCCTATTCAAAATAAATAAGGATCCTTCTAAAATTCACTTATGCTAGGGTCTGAAGTGAAGTTAGCAGGATAAACCATGAAATATATGAAGCATATACTTTACTGTATGGTTAAGGATATGAAACCTTTTTGTGATTGATCGATCAAATGAATTATTGAGCTCTTACTGTCTGCAGAGCACTGAATTGTTCTCTGCCAAAAATGAGTTTACAGTCTAGAGGGGAAGACAGACATTAATATAAATAAATAGTGGATATGTACATCAGTGCTGTGGGGCCGGGATGGGGGATGAATAAAGGAAGCAAGCCAGGGTGACGTAGAAGGGAATGGAAGAAAAGGAAAAGAGGGTTTAGTCAGGGAAGGCCTCTTGGAGGAGATATATCTTCAATAAGGCTTTGAAGGTGGGGACAGTAATTGTCTGATGGATACGAAGAGGGAGGACACTCCAGGCCAGAGGGAGGATGTGGGGAAGGGGTGAGCAGCGAGATAGACGAGATCAAGGTGCAGCGAGTATGTTGGTATTAGAAAAGTCAAGTGTGTGGGCTGGGTTATAGTAGGAGCGTGGTAAAGTAGAAGGGTCAAGGTGATTAAGTGCTTCAAAGCAGATGTGGATGGGCAACCACTGGAGGTTCTTGAGGAGTGGGGAAACATGGACTGAATATTTTTTGTAGAAAAATGATCTGGGCAGCAAAGTGAAGTATGGACTAGAGTGAGGGGGGGGGGGGGGTCAGCAAGGAGACTGATAGAGTAATCAAGGTGGGATTAGATAAATGTTTGGATTTGAATGGTAGTGGTTTGGATGGAGAGGAAAGGATGGATTTTAGCAAATGTTGTGGAGGCTGAACTGACAGGATTTAGTGATTGATTGTGTGGGTTGAATTAGAGAGTAGTCAAGGATAATGACAAGGTTACAGGCTTGTGAGATGAGAAGTTGGTGGTGCTGTCTACAGTAGTAAGAAAGTCAGAGCAAGGACCGATTTTGAGTGTGAAAATAAAGAGTTCTGTTTATGACATGTGAAGTTTGAAGTGATGGCAGGATATCCAAGTAGAAATGTCTTGAAGGCAGGAGGACATGCGAGACTCCAGAGAAAGAGAGAGATCAGGACTGGAGATGTAGATCTGGGAATCATCTGCAAAGAGTGGTAGTTGAAGCCATGTGAACGAATGAGTTCTCCAAGGGAGTGGGTTTAGGTGAAGAAGACAAAGGCATCTAAAACTGAACCTTAAGGGACACCTACAGTTAGGGGGTGGGAGGCAGAGGAGGAGCCCACCAGAGAGGTAGGAGGAGAACCAGGAGAGGACAGTGTCAGTAAAGCCAAGGTTGGATAGCTAATCATTCTCTGTGAGGCATTTTACAAATTGTATGCTTTTCTTGCTTGCCTTATGCTGTCGAGTCGTCTCTGACCCATAGCGATGTCATGGATACAATTCTCCCTGAATGCCCCACCTTCACCTGCAATCGTTCTGATAGTGTATCCAAACAGTTTTCTTAGTAAAAATCCGGAAATGGTTTACCATTGCCTCCTTTATTCTCTGCCCTGGACTCTCTCCCATGTCACTACTGCCCAGCACAGGTGAGTTTTGACTTGTAGCAGATTGCCTTCCAATCGCTAATCACTGCCCACACTAGGAATGGAATGGATAAGCCTCTGCCTGACTCTTCCTCCTGTAGTTGAGACTGGTAGGGGACTGGAAACTCTCCAGGTGCGACTCTGAGAAGTCTGTATGTTTTTCTAGCAGGTTGAAATCCTAAAACAATTTGCAAATTAGGAAATTAAACTAGCCTTCAGGACATACTCAAAGCAATTCATATTTGTCCAGGTAAAAAGAGAATGACTATGTAAAGCAATGGTTTTACCATCAACTATAGTGTGAATATAAAAGAGCACAATTTTCATTCAAATTGCACCATTTATTAATGTTAAATTATATTTTCAAAATATCCTTTATTCTTCAGATAGTTGTCTTCCTACTATATTTTCAGAGATTAATTTTGCAGTAATTTAAGTTTGCAGTTCAACTGTAATCATTTTCTCAGGTTAATGTAAAACATTGCAGACTGCAGAGAAGGGGGTGGGGAGAAACCTCTGAGATGCTGGGAAAATGGTTACTCACATCAAAAAGAGTAATGGGTTGCTAAAGAAATAACACAAATGGCTAATGTCCACCAACCAAACACACTGAATCCAACACACTGCCCAGCACAATGCAGACTCTGGATGATAGCGTGATCTATCAAGTGCTGTATAATGTGTTAGTAAACTTTTCACTTTTCTGTTTTCAGATAGTCATGTTTGGGGTATGCAAATGTGCAGTAAGAGAGTTTGTTCCCTCTCCCCATCTGAATGAGATCATGGACTGTTTTTGTTGTAGCCAAAAAAGAAAATCACTTTCAAAATAATATGGTTTGTTCTAAGGAGATGCTACTTCCAAGAATTTGTAATTCTTTTCAGTGGGAATTTAGTTCATGGGTTATCTAAGGACTCTCTCTCTCTCTTTCTCTCTCTCTGCTTTCTTTCTCCCCTCCACCCAAAGAACGAGAGAGAGATTATGCTGTTAATAGACCTGAATGTGCATGTGCATCTAAGGAAATAAGTAATGTATATTTATTAGGAATTCATTATTTTTAATATGTGCTTGCAGAACAACTCTTCTCCAGTACAGTCAACTCCTTGAGTTTAGATTCTTCAAGGTAAGATGCGTGGTGCTTTCAGCATTCTGGAATGTATCAATCAATCAGTGGCATTTATTGAGCAACTACTGTGTTTAGAGCTCTCTACTAAGCCTTCAGGAGCATGAAATAGAATGAATAGACCCGATATTTGCTGGATTTACAACACTGCCTTCTTTTATGACACTAATTCTGGAATGTCTGAGGTGGCAGCAGGAAGGATAAATGCCTGAAAGTCCCCTTTTACTGTGACCTGATTTGGAATTGTGAAATTGAACATACTGAAGAAGTCACCTAGGTTTCCTGATTGTATCAGGTGGACTTATTAAGCTTTCTCACATTAATTCTTTCAGGGCCTCCTTCAGTGCTCTTGCAAGAACAGATGAGGTCTGATAGATTTAATTAATTAAAGTGGTTATGATATAAATCAGCCTTGCATTTAGGTTTTAAAAGAAACTTTTCGTCTCCAAACACTTTCACCAGTCATTTCCATTTCACCAGAAAAGTATTGATGATGCATTTTGATAGACAGTATTAGAAGTTTGAAGAAATATACTATTAGTGATGGGCACCAATTTGACATCTTTACTCTTCATTGTTTCCTAAAGCCAAATTTATTTCATACTTGGACTAATTGTTTCATATCCTGGGCTGGTGAAATCCTTAAAGACCCTAAACATGGAAAATGTCCCCAATTAAAAAAATCTGTAATTGGAGAAATATTAGTTTAGCCTTATAGTTTTTTTCCCCAATAATGTTGGGCAAAAGAAAATTTAATTTAATTGATAATAACTGTAACATTTGATTTCTTATGGAACCCCATTTATCTTGAAATGTATTTTAAAGCTAATTTCTATATTCTCTGTATATTCTCTGATTTTTTTCCCCTTATACCCTCTCTTTTAGAGGACAAAATAATTTAAAATGGCTTATAGATAATCATGTTTTAATTTTGATGAAAAGGGACAAACATACCACATCCGCTTTTTAAAAACCATTTTGTTTCCCTAGATTAATTCTGCATGGAAGTATTCTTTTGAATCCTTTAAAGAATTTAGTTAAATTTCATTTTTGACATAAAAAGGCAACAATAACATGAGCAGTGAGAAGCCGTCTTTGCCAGTCGGCTAAAATGTGACTGAAATTCAGAGAAGTAAGTCAACTGAAAAAATGCAACTCATCTGGAAAATTCACTACCTTAAATGAATGTAAAACGTTGTCTTAATGCACCCAACTACCTAACTTCTGATAAGACTTCTGAGAAAGGAATCCCTAAGCAGATTTCTGGTGTGGTAGAGAATACGCTATTATTGAGTTTTACTCACCCAGACACCCCTTTTCTGCACCTTCAGGAATCTTGTTCAGGAATCAGGAATCAGGAAACTTTCAGAGTTGTTGATGCAGTCAATGTGAGGTGAGGTTTTCTCAGTTATCTTTTGAGTCCAGCACTATGTTAACAGCTCACCCAAATCACTGAGGTAAAGGTGGATGTGGGAGAAAGGGAGGCACACACAGTAAGTGCTCAATAAATACAATTAAATGAACAAATTGAATGAAGGAAGAGTGTTTCTCCTGAGAAGCTCTCTTCTCTCTTCCCTTTTTTCTACCTTCATCCAAGAGCACTGCATTCCCAGTCTAGATTCTCATAAGCCTACTACTTGGTAGTAAGTAGTGCTGCTACTGAGGTATGGAACTGGATGAGAAGCGTCAAGATGGAGGGAGAAAGGGTGTTCGTAAAATCAAAATACTGACATAAAGGCATCCAGTGCTCAATCAACACCTGATGGGACTGTCTAGCTGACAAGGCTGTCTCATGTCTAGTACTGCTTCAGCACTGGATGTCTTTATGTCACTCAAAGCCAGACTGTCTGATATAAAACCAAATTAATCTCTCTGCTGATTTTGACAGTGTAGATCTGGTCTAAATATCCCCTCACCTACGCCTTTCCTCTGTCTTTAGAACTCTAGGCTCTGTTGAAACAGCTCCACCCACTGGTTCTGCTACCTGCGCTTTATCAGTCAGTAGTATTTACTGAGTGCCTAAGTGCAGAACGCTGTACTAAGTGCTTGAAACAATACAATTGAGTTAGTACATAAGAGCCCGGCCCTCAAGCAGCTGAAAATCTAGTAAGGGAGATAGACACTAAAATGACTTAAAAGTAGAAGAAAAAAGGGAAATGTACATAAATTAGCGTGTAAATAGTAAGGTGAACTTGGATTTCCTCAGTTTGTGCACCCCTTCCTCGGGCCCACAGCACTATGTTCGCATCTGTAATTTGTTTACTTATGTTAATGTTTATCTTCCTCTCTAGACTGTAAGCTCCTTGGGGCAGGGAACATGTCTGCCAACTCTGTTATACTGTACTCTCCCAAGCACTTTCTACAATGCTGTGCACACAGTAAGTGTGCAATAAATACGATTGATTTAAGAACTGAGACTAAAAAAATAAATCACAGGCTTCCCTCACAGGTAATCCCCAAACGGGGTTTGTCTCCCTTTATTAAATTCTTCAAGGGTCCAAAGATTGATAGGTGTGATTTTGATAAGCAGCATGGTCTGGTGGATAGAGCAAAGGCCTGAGAGTCAGAAGGACCTGGGTTCTAGTCCTGGTTATGTCACTTGTCTGCCGTGTGACCTTGGGCAAGTCACTTAATTTCTGTGTGCTTCGGTTACCTCATCTGTAAAATGGGGACTAAGTCTGTGAGCCCCATGTAGGACATGGACTTTGTCCAATCAGATTATGTTGTATGGGGAAACAGCGTGGCTCAGTGGAAAAGAGCCTGGGCTTCGGAGTCAGAGGTCATGAGTTCGACTCCCAGCTCTGCCACTTGTCAGCTGTGTGACTGTGAGCAAGTCACTTAACTTCTCTGTGCCTCAGTTCCCTCATCTGTAAAATGGGGATTAACTGTGAGCCTCACGTGGGACAACCTGATTACTCTATATCTCCCCCAGTGCTTAGAACAGTGCTCGGCACATAGTAAGCGCTTAACAAATACCAACATTATTATTATTATTGTACCTTCCCCAGTGTCGCTTAACAAATACCAACATTATTATTATTATTCTTGTACCTTCCCCAGTGTATAGAACAGGGCTGGCACATAGTAAGCACTTTAAGAAATCCTATTCAAAAAAAAGAAAAAGAAAATAGTGTGGGAATGCAGCATTTGTTGAGGAACTAGAGAAGCTTCCATTCTCTTCTCTTCCCCCACGCAATCCTTTCCCCACCTTGACCTTCAAGCCTTCACTGGGGCCTGAGACTGGAATAGGAACAGGAGCAGCATGGTGTAGAGGATAGAGCATGGGCCTGGGAGTCAGAAGGTCATGGGTTCTAATTCCAGCTCTGCTGCTTGTCTGCTGGGTGACCTTGGGTGAGTCACTTAACTTCTCTGTGCCTCAGTTACCTCATCTCTAAAATGGGGATTAAGACTATGAGTCCCATGTGGGACATGGACTCTGTCCAACCTGATTATCTTTATCTTGGAGTCTACCCTAGAATTTAGTACAGGGCCTGGCACAGAGTAAGTGCTTTACAAATACCATTTAAAAATTACTTACATTACATGCCTTGAGTAAAGGTGCCATAAAGAGACAGGAAAGATTCTTTGAAAAAATTTGTGGAACTTAGAGTATATCACCAGGGCACTCTGACCCCTTTCCCCTCTTCTCTGCTCCAGAACTCTTGTGTCCCCTGATTCCAGCTTCCCAGGAATGGGAGAACTGGTTTTAAGTTGTGGGTTTCTGCAGCAGGAGGGGCCTTAAAAATAAAATACTGGACACAAAGGTGTCTGATGTCATAACAGTACCGGGACAGACCAGCTGAAAACCAGAGCGTCCTATAGAAAGCCAGTTGAAACCTCTCCCAGGATAAATTAAGCACAGTGACTGCTGTGTTCAGACATTCTGCGCTGTGCTATTCATAAACAGCTGTTCTTTTTCAGACTTGGACACTGGGGAGGGAATAGTCACATAAAGTATAAGGAAGGCAGACTGAGCTGGTTTTCAGTTAAATTGGTTTGAGTTGCAGAGGGGACAATCAAGCTCAAAAGGGTACTCCAAAGCGAGAGAAAATTTACTTCCCCAAATTCTCTATTGTGCTGAAATTATGCAAAATAGTGGAAGCTAGAAGGTGCAGTAGTGGTATAAAGGCCCTAATGTGTACAGAACATTGCACAAAGTATTAGGAATAGGAAGGAATTAGATTGGGCTTTAAGGGACTTTAAATCTAAAAATAAAGTGGGGAGAAGAGAAGATGCATTAAGAGAAGTGGAAAAAAAAACCAAACATTAAAAAAAAAGGGATAATGATATTTAGCAAGGACTTCAAGGAGCAGTTTCAAGCTCTTTTTGGCTCAGAGCCCAACAGGTCAGGTGGTAAAGAAGAACTAGCAGAGGCCTCATGATGCTGCAATCCAGGTCATCCAGAATCCAATCATAACTGGAGAAGCCCAACTTTTCAAAATCTGTAAAAGGCTCATGCTGTGGCAGGGAAGTGCCTTACAGCCCCAATGAGGCAGATCAGGTGAGGACCAAAGGATGGCACGATGGAGGGCAGCAGAGGGTACCGACGGTGGCACTCGGCAGTCTGGTGGGGAGGGAGGTCTAGGGTGCCCGGTAGACCAAGGCCTAGAGTGGAACACTGAGAAGCCAGACCTAGAGAAGACAGTTGGGAAGTAGCCATTAGCCCTTCCTCCATCCACCCCAGGTCAAGTCGATCTAGGGTTTCAGGAGCCATAGTTGTGCTTGGGCTCAGAGCTATGGTCGAGAAACTCTGTGCCCATGTGCAGAAGAGGTAGTTTCTCTCTTGTCACAGAAAACAATGGAGAGGTGCTAAGGCCGATTTTCTATTCCAAGAGGGACAGCGTGGCCTAATGGAAACAACATAGGACTGGGAATCAAGAGACCTAAGTTCTAATTCCGCCTCCAACATTTGTCTGTTATGTGACCTTAGGCAAGTAACTTAAGTTCTCTCAGCCTCATTTTCCTAAAATGGGGATTCCATTCTCCTTCCTACTTAGAGTGTAATGACTCCACGTATTCAATTTTCCACAACATGTGGCACACAGTAAGCATTTAACAGACAAAACTAATAATAGTATTTATAGTATAAAATGGCATTTTTACTACAAATATTATTATTATTATTATCATTTTATTGTTAAGGGCAAGCCTGCCTCATTCTCTCCAACTACCAACCTTTTGTGCAATATTTAGATACATTTCTTTCAGCTTCATTAAAGAGAATCAGCTTTATTTTGGGATGCCTATAAGAATCCCACTTAGGCACTACTCAAACGAAGAGCAGGAGAAAAGAATAAACACAAGTATAAAGTGTTGCTTCTAGTTTCTCCACCCTCAACCTCACTAAGACTCATACTGCCCTCAGGAAAGAAAAGACATAAAATTGGTTCTAAGGAACAAATATTCCCTTATTCTCAAGAGACTGAACTTCCTGATTTTTAGTTGGTCAGTTGGGAAATGACAACTTCCTTCTGTCAGGTTGAAGTCTCTCACAAGTCACCCTGGGAATTAACAGCTTTCGGAGCCTTCTCTGAGGCCAGATAAACATTGCGTTGACGTGCTTGCTTTGCAGTTTCCTTCCTTTTTCCGGGTTAAAGAGTTTTGCATTCTTTCTGCAATTTAATTTCTAAACTGGAGATATGCAGTACTTCACACAGGTGTTGCATGTGTGATATTCAGAACCTACTGGGCCCTTGTGCATCTTGCTGAGGGTACTGATAGTGAGTTCTAAACAAAGGCAGAGAGTGTTGCCTGGCTCCTCTTAGCCAGTGTAAAGAGGGGTTTTCTTTTTCCCCTGCCAGGTGATTGTGAAGGGTGAGTTTCTGGGATCCATGCCATTCAAGGAGGGAGAGGGGAGAAGGCAGGCTGGAGTGGAGAGATGTGGCTTTGAAGCAGAGATTGGGTGCATTTAATAATAATGTTGGTATTTGTTAAGTGCTTACTGTGTGCAGAGCACTGTTCTAAGCACTGGGGGAGATACAGGGTAATCAGGTTGTCCCACATGAGGCTCACAGTCTTAATCCCCATTTTACAGATGCAGTCACTGAGGCACAGAGAAGTTAAGTGACTTGCCCATAGTCACACAGCTGACAAGTGGCAGAGTCAGAAATTGAACCCATGACCTCTGACTCCCAAGCCCGGGCTCTTTCCACTGAGCCACCATTTGCAGAGAATGGAGGAGCTCAGAGGCTAAGACTGGAGGTGAGGAGTTGAAGCAAGGCTCTTTCACTCTTGCGTTGTGGTAGGATCAAGAGCTGACCCTTGATGTTGCCAGCAGAAGGTGAGGGCAAAAGTTGGGCCTGAACAAAGCCCCCGCATCATAGCTAGCCTAGCAGAGGGAGAAATAGCGTAGCCAAGGGGAAGAAGCACTGGAAACCCAGGTTTTAATCCTGGCTCTGCCACTTGCAAGCTGGGTGACCTTGGGCAAGTCATTTAACTTCTCTGAGTCTCAGGTTCCTCATCTATGAAAGGGGAATTAAGTATCTCTTCTTCCACCTCTCTTAGGTTTAGGGTGTTGTACTGTAATGATTTCATTAACACTGAAACACTGCTCATCACATACTCAAAAGTCTGCGGTGAAGATGGCCCCAAACAAGGAAATATTTTGCAATTCTGTGTATTTTAAAATGAGGCAAAATCCTGGATAATTTGGACAGCTGAGAGATGGCAGCAGAAGCGAGCAAGCCTGGCATTCAATAACTACAAGTGGGGTGATTCTCTTAAGGAAGATTGTGACAAACCAACCAAAAAAATTAGGAAGCACTTATTACTGTAATTCATTCAATCGTGCACTTACTTGTGCAGAGCACTGTACTAAGTGCATCAGGGGATAATCTTCACAAGTTCTATATCCTGTTTTACCTTCTGGACATATCTACCAACTCTGTTATATTGTATAAAAAACCACTTCCTGCGTTTCAATTCTTGAAATGTGCCTTATTGAAGGCACATCTCCTCCAAGAGCCTTCCCAGGCTAAGGCCCATTTTCCACATCTCCCACTCCCTTTTGCTTCACCCAGACTTGCTCCTTTTTCCCTCCCCCGCCCAGCCCCACAGCATTTATGTATATATCTGTAATTTTATTTATTTGTATTGATGTCTGTCTCCCCCATTCTAGACTGTGAGCTCATTGTGGGCAGGGAATGTCACTGTTTATTGTTTTATTGCACTTTCCATACCATATACCGTAGTAATAAACATCACCGAACTATTGTTTGATCTTTAGTAAAGTAATTTGAAGCATAACATCATAATCTTAAATAAATGAGGAGTTGTAAAATGGTTATGAGTCTTTACAGATGGCTAAAGAGGTAGAAGTTTGTTCTGATTATGACACTGGTTTTTCATTTTTAGTGAAGAATTCGACTAAGTTGAACAACAGTCGTCTTTTCTTCTTAAAGCATCTCATAATAGCATAATAGGCATTCTCCTTCTGAATAATATTGCACACCTTTGAATTCCTTTAGGGTCTTCTATTTCAAGCATATTTATAAATTAATCCATTCTCTTGGATATAGGAGCAAGAGACTTTAATCCCAGGAGTGTAACTAATAGTGAAGAGATCTTCACTTTCCATTTAAGAATCTTGCAGACTCAGTCCTTATTTACATATCCCCTGTTACTTCCCCCACCTGTAAATTATCAATTAATTAATCAGTGGCTTTTATTGCAGAACACTATACTAAATTCTTGAGAGAATACAATTCAATAGAGAAGCAGCATAGCCTAGTGGAAAGAGCACAGACCTGGGAGTCTGAGGATGTGGATTCTAATCCTGGCTCTGCCACTTGTTCACTGTGTGACCTTGGGCAAGTCACTTCACTTCTCTGTGCCTCAGTGACCTCATCTGTAAAATGGAAATTAAGACTGAGCTCCATGTGGGACAGGGACTGAGTCCAACTTGATTATCTTATATATACCCCAGTGCTTAATACAGGGCCTGATATGTAATAACCATTTAAAAATACAACTAAAAAAAAACAGAGTCGCAGCTCACAGGGAGCTTGCAGACTAGAAGGGAAGACTGATATTAGAAAAATTTCAGCTGGGTATGTAAGTGCTGTGGGGATGGGAAAAGGCTGAATATCGGAGAGGTTGAAGGGTTCAGACCAAGGGCATGTGTCATAAAAGAGAGGGCATTGAGGACTTATTAGGCTGCTCGAGACTGCATGAATCCACCCTTCTGTTGAGTGGATCCCTCTGAGGACCCTCTCTGGGAGACCCTCTACTCTATCTAATTTTCTCATCACAGTTGACAACACCACTGCCCTCACTTTCTCTAAAACCCAGAGCCCCAACACTATCCTTTGTACCTCCCTTGCGTTCAACAATCATATTAAGTCTGACACTTAAATCCTGTTGGGGTTTTTTTCTATGATATTTATGAGCTCTGTCCCTTCTCTTACATCCAAATGGTCACCACATTTGTCCAGGTGCTTGTCATAACCCTCCTTGACTAGTGGTTTCCTTCTCTCTTGGCTTTCTAGTCCATATGCCACTTTGTTGCCTGAGGCATTTTTTAAAACACTGTTCTGCACGTCTCCCCACTCCTCAAAAATTTAAAATGATTATCCATTCCTCTCTGCATCAATCAGAAAGGTCTGAACATCTTCTTGAAAGTATTCTATCAGCTCTCTCCCATCTACTTAACCACGCTTTTCCCCCCACAGTACTCCAGGTCGCACTCTCCATTTCTCTCATGTTAACTATTCATTATCCTCATTCTCACTGATTGAGAAGTAGCGTGGCTCAGTGGAAAGAGCCCGGGCTTGGGAGTCAGAGGTCATGGGTTCTAATCCCAGCTCCGCCGCTTGCCAGCTGTGTGACTTTGGGCAAGTCACTTTACTTCTCTGTGCCTTAGTTACCTCATCTGTAAAAATGGGGATTAAAACTGTGAGCCCCACGAAGGGACAACCTGATCACCTTGTATCCCCCCAGCGCTTAGAACAGTGCTTTGCAAATAGTAAGCGCTCAACAAATACCTACATTATTATTATTATCTATTATTGATTATTATTACTATTATAATCTCATGGGCCACAACTTCTTTCTCATGCCCATCCTGCTGCTTGAAAGTCTCTCCCACTTCAAATTTGAAATACTTCAGCTCTATCCACTTTCAAAGTCCTGCTGAAATCACAACTGCCTTGACTAATTTCTAATCTCCCCTATTTATATCCTCCTTACCTACTCATCACCGCTTCTTCCAGGAACACTTACGCACCTCTCGTGTATACCTTATTACTACAGTATGAACTCATGTACCCATTTCTTTATCCTCCTACCTCCTAGCTATAATTAGTTTAGTGTCTCACAGGCTAGATTGGAAGCAACTCTAGGATAGTGATCTTGTTTATTAATTCTATTGAGTTCATTCATTCAATAGTATTTATTGAGCACTTACTATGTGCAGAGCACTGTACTAAGAGCTTGGAATGAACAGGTCAGCAACAGATAGAGACAGTCCCTGCCGTTTCTCCCAAGTGCTCAGTACAGTGCTCTCCAAGTGCTCAATACAGTGCACTCTGCACTTAGTGCTCAATATATACTACTGATTTAATAATAATAATAATAATTTTGGTATTTGTTAAGCGCTTACTATGTGCCGAGCACTGTTCTAAGCGCTGGGGTAGACACAGGGGAATCAGGTTGTCCCATGAGGGGCTCACAGTCTTAATCCCCATTTTACAGATGAGGGAACTGAGGCACCGAGAAGTTAAGTGACTTGCCCAAAGTCACACGGCTGACAAGTGGCTGAGCCGGGATTCGAACCCACGACCTCTGACTCCAAAGCCCGTGCTCTTTTCAGTGAGCCACGCTGTTGGAGGGCTCTGGACTAGTCCCAGTTTGGTCCAGATGATAAAGTGGCCCTTATGTAGATGGAGTAGAAAGAGTTGGGCTGAATATCAGAAATCTCAAAGAAAGACCCAGATAGAGAACATTTATCCGACTACCTTATAATTTAACAAGAATATAGTAGAACACTTACTCCATTCCAAATCAAAAAGAAAATACTGTCTCCTCTGGCATAATATGTTAACACTGAATCAAAGACTCTGGTTTTCCATCCTGAATTGGCTAAAGGGAAAGAAAGTTCAAAGGGCATGTTGTCCCCAAACTCTAAAGGAGGCAATGGAAATGTGTTAAGATTCAAAGATCAGATAGATTCCTAGTAACAACTACCTCAGACTTATTTTGAGGCTGTTCTTTTTTTTTTCTTTTGGCTTTTTCCTTACATTCCTTAAAGTGTGCTGCCAGCCATTTTCCCCAAAGGGATATTCCATGGTGAGAAACTGGGAATTCTTTCTTATCTCTCTAGAACAGGATGTGTCCTGTAAACTGTCCAAAAGAGTTCAAAGCAACACATATGATGACCCAGCAAGTTTATGTGAAGGTAAAGCAATTACACAGTATCTGACTACAGCATTTTTTTTTCCATGCCCAATAAACACACTGCGGTTTCCTCTTGTGAGCGTCTAAATGTGTTCCTAGCCTTTAAAATCTGTGCACAGGTCCAAAAGGAGAAATGGAGCATTGAACAGCAGAGGTGAAAGTGTGAAATGGCATGTGGTTAATTCCTGCATTGAATGTAACACTTCCTGTAACTCTGTCACTTTTATATCTTTCATTTATCTGTTAGAAAGCAGGGATGAGAGGCCTTGAAAGTATCCTGCGTTTCAAGAAGGGGAATCTCTTTTCTTTATGAGATACTTAAAATAGTTCATATGGATCTCACCATTTTCTCTTGAGAATGCCCAAGTACCTTACTTTTATCAATCCTTAGTGAGATGTGCAAAGAGTAGCTATGAGAAGCAGTGCAGATTAGAGGAAAGAGCATTAGCCTGGGAATCAGAGGCCCTGGGTTCTAATTCTGCCTCTATCACTTATATACTGTGTAAACTTGGGCAAGTCACTTAATTTCTCTGTGCCTCAGTTTCCTCATTTGCAAAATGGGAATTCAATACCTGTTCTCCCTCCTACTAACTCTATGTGGGGCCTGATTACCCTGTATCTATCCCAGAGCTTAGTTCAATGCTTGGCACCTGGTAAGTGCTTAACAAATACCACAGTTACTATTATTATTAGTTTTCTAATTGGTCCTTGGTGAGATGTGCAAAGGGTAGATATTATTATCCCTAGATATATAATGGGAATATGCCAAGGTCAGAACCCAGATCTCCCTACTCTGGCCCCATGCATTTGTATTCAAGCTCTTGACAATCCTGGGTTGTAGTATGAAAAATGTAATTCTTTCAGGTGTTAATGGAAGCCAGGTACGAATCCCCTGCATCAACTACTGAACATTTTCCCTTAAAATGTTTTAGAACTTTTACAGAAAGTTGGTAAAATTGAATGAACTTCATAGAATGAGCATGAAAATGGTTGTATTATTTGTTATGGACAGGGTTTTAGAAGAAAACAAAATGTGGTTTTCCAACCACACAACTTAGGAAACTTTCTTTGGTCGAAAGAAAATAAAATGGGTTTGTAAGCTTGAAGCTCCAAGACTGCCTGGATGGAATAGTTTGTGGAAATCATTTTGGAGTGGTTCTATGTTTTCTTCAAGGGATTTCCTGCTTTGGTTTCAGATTTCAAGATCTTGTTTTATGGTTTACATCTCTCTGTCTAGCCCTCCTTTATCTTTCAGTTTCTTTTCTCCTCTCTCTAGCGTGCTCATTTTCTCACTTTTTTCAGGATAGCCTTGTCTACCCATTCTCTTTCTCTTTCTCTCTCTCTCTCTCCCCCTCAGCGTCTCTCACTCACTCTCTCTCCCATATTGTTCCCGCTCTCTCCTCCTGCCTCTCATCACCCACCCTCCCCTCTCACAGTATGGGCTAGAATTTGGTACATCAGGATTCCATCTGGTTGTGCCAATAAGAGTATTCAAGAGTCCAGTTTGCCCAGGAAAGAGTATTTATTTTGAGATGCTTTTTTTCTATTACAAAATTCTACTTGGGACTCTTGATTTGCAAAAGTTTTTCTCACCCTCAGAATCAACCCCGTGCTTGCAAGAAGAGCAATAAGTGGACAGAGAAAATAATTTTGTTGCTACTAATCTAACCAGCATGGCTCTGGGGAAAGAGCCCAGGCCTTGAAGTCAGGACACTACCTGCTGTGTGACCTTGGAAAAGGCACTTAGAATCTCAGAACCTGCTTTCTCATTTGTAAAATAAGGATGATATAATGTGATCTATGTGTGAGAGGGATTGTGTGTTATATCACGGCCTCATACCTACCCCAGCACTTAGCATATGCTGTTGTCTTATGCTTTTGAGTCATCTCCAATCCATAACAACACCATGGACACATCTCTCCCATTCATTCATTCATTCAATAGCATTTATTGAGCGCTTACTATGTGCAGAACACTGTACTAAGCGCTTGGATTGTACAAATCGGCAATAGATAGAGACAGTCCCTGCCCATTGACGGGCTTACAGTCTAACTGGGGGAGACAGACAGACAGAAACAATAGCAATAAATAGATTCAAGGGGATGTACATCTCATTAAAACAATAACAATAAATAGAATCAAGGTGAAGTACATCTCATTAAGAAAATAAATAGGGTAAAAAAAATCTATATAAATGAGCGGACGAGTACAGTGCTGAGGGGAGGTAAAGGGAGAGGGGGGAGGAGCAGAGGGAAAGGGGGGGAAAATGGGGCTTAGCTGAGGGGAGGTGAAGGGTGGGTAGAGAGGCAGCAGAGGGAAAAGGGGAAGCTCAGTCTGGGAAGGCCTCTTAGAGGAGGTGAGCTCTCAGTAGGGCTTTGAAGAGGGGAAGAAAATTAGTTTGGCGGAAGTGAGGAGGGAGGGCATTCCAGGACAGTGGGAGGATGTGGCCCAGGGGTTGACAGTGGGATAGGTGAGAACGGGGGACGGTGAGGAGGTGGGTGGCAGAGGAGTGGAGCGGGTGGGGTGGGCAGTAGAAAGAGAGAAGGGAGGAGAGGTAGGAGGGGGCAAAGTGATGGAGAGCTTTGAAGCCTAGAGTGAGAATGCCAGAATGCCCCATCTCCATCTTCAATCGTTCTGGTAGATTTTTCTTGGTAAAAAGGCAGAAGTGGTTTACCATTGCCTTGTTCACTTATCACATAATAAGTGCTTAAAAAATGGCAGACTATAATAATAATAATAAAGCAATAATAAATGCCAGGGTAATAGAAATTATTATTATCCTGGCATTTTTTATTATCATTATTATTATCACCTTATAGTCTGCCATATGCACTGCTATATCAGCATTGCCTCCTGAGTGATGGATAATCTTTCCCACCTTTCTGTTCTATTGACACCGTGAGGTCCTGCTCTGTTGCCACCAGGAGGAATTGGAGAGTCTAGGTGGGTGAAGTTGCAGTGAGGGGAGCAGGTCAGAGACCCAGAGTCTGGGAAAGGAGCAGGTGATCAAGACAAATTTCTTGGGCCCCAAAATGTGGAAGGTGGACAGGGGAAGGAAGAACCCCAAGAGACTGATTGTGAGCTTCTTTTTTAAAATGGTATTTGTCAGGCACTATGCTGATACAAGCTACTCAGGATGGATAGAGTCCCTGTCCCACATGGGGCTCACGTTCTTAGTTCCCTTTGCAGATGAGGTAACTGAAGCACAGAGAAGTAAAGTAACTTGTTCAAGGTAACACAACAGACATGTAGCAGAGCCAGGATTACAACCCAGGACCACTGACTTCCAAGTCCATGTTCTTTCCACTAGACCACACTGCTTCCCTAAGCTCCTTTAGGGCAGGGATTGTTTCTACCAACTCTATTGTATAGTACATTCCCAAGTGTTTAGAACAGTACTCTGAACACAGTAAGAGTTCAGTAAGTATCACTGCTTGATTAAGAAATGGGAATCTTTCTCTTCCGAGCCACCTGCTAGTTACTGTACCTCAGCCCCAGGGTGATTGCAGGTCTGTTGCTGACTGTCAGCCTCTTGGCCTTCTGGGGACTATAAACCTCAGAAACACTTGGGGCATTCAGGGGCCAATCAGCCAGTGGTATTTTTTGATATTTTAGGCAGAGCACTGTATAAGAGCTTGGGAGAGTACATACAGTTGGTAGACGTAATCCTTGCCTGCAAAGACCAGCAGGCTTTTTCTCAATTTCACACTTGGGGTGGGGCCTAATGATGATTTTGGCCATGATAGCCACCCCCCCCCCCACCATCAGGAGGCCCCAGCACACCCTTGTATCAACCCTGTGGTTCTCCGGCCTTCCTGGCAGGCCATGTCTGTGTGGACTCCTCAGAAGCTTGGGAGACGAACAGGGAATTCAATCACAGGGACCCAATTCCATGTCTCAATCAGCTGGACCCCATTGTAAGCTATGACAATATTTACTCCTGTTAGAGGGATGGTCCTCAAAGAATACCGCGCATCCCTTTGCCAATCCTCCTTTTCCTCCTCAAGACACACACAACCCACCCCCGCCCCATATTTCCCAGTCCTTCCCTCCTGCCACCCATACCTTAACATGGGATAGAGGAGCTGAAAATTGGGCTGCCCAGAATAAAAGTGGGCTAAAGTCACCCTACTTGTAGGTGCCCTTCTGGTTCAAGCGAAAGTCCATGTTGCACTGTATTCTCCCAAGCACTTGGTACCATGCTCGGCCCAAAGTAAGGGCTCAATAAATACCATCGATTGATTTGGGAGCCAAATGGGCATTTCATCAAACTCCTGCCAATAAGGATTCCCAGCAGGCTGGAAGTCAGCCAGTTCCCAGACGATTCTATGGGCGCTTCCAAGCACAGTGGTTGCTTGGACCTCTTCTTGGGCTGTCGGGGGCTTAGTGGAGGCCTATTCATGCTCAAGATAGGGCTTAGTGGAGGCCTATTCATGCTCAAGCTATTCCTGTGCATTGGAAAATTTGGGTTCCTGATGATCACTCTTTGTGGGGATCTGGCCCGGTTGCCATAATTCACACGGACCAATTAGGGAGTGTACCTTGTATATTTAATCTATTATGGTGGCAAATAGGCAAATACAGGGTTGGCACTCTCCCCATTTAAATTAAGCCTAATCTCAGTTTTATCTGGGAAGCTAAACAGGACTAGACCCAGGGGGTCCTTTAATGGGACCTGTCCATCCTGACTGACTTGTCCTGCTTGGTTGCAAGGGCAGGGACAAGAAGATCTCTTGAGTTCTCCTCCAGTTCTAGGACACAGTGGATACAAGTATTTAATATTACTTAACTCCTCTGTTGTAAGTGCTGCTTAGACAAGAGGATTTGTCGGACAACATTCTCACTTGAGGAATTTGCTTCCTGAATTCAGAAAATGAAAGAAATGGAATGATCTAACTTCAAACCGTAAATTACTGCCACACTCAACAATTTGGCTTCCTTAGAAGAGGAACATTGGGGTGGGGTGGGAGGAGGGGGGCGGGGGAGAGAGGGTCACATGGCTTCTCTTGAGCTCCGCCAAGGTGCATCTAATTTCCAGTGGTCGGAAGAGTACCACCCTCTGTTAGTGTTCTGACACATGACATTTGTCGATATGTGCTGCGGTGATTAATTGTACACCACACAAATCAAAATACATGAAGTTCAAGGCTGGGCTACACTTCAAGGCTCATTATCAGATATAATTGTAGTCTAGAATTTCACAAATCTTGTGCCATGCACAGGTGGATTACAATATGGAAAGGTCACACCTAAAAGCTTATTGAATCTCTGGTGTGAAAGGTAAGGCCATCTGGACGCCATTTGACAACTTAAATGGTAATTACACCATTTGGCCCACGAATTGCTGTGAGCTGCTGTCTTGAACTGTGGCAGCACCAAAATAGAAAACCCAATCACCAGAAGCTGCTTTCTGGACCTCCGTTGTGTTCATCTACTGGCCTTTTTATTAACGAGTGGTAGGTTAACTGCATAGATCTTCATTATGATGGTGAACTTGGCAGGAGCTGATTAGCATAAATAACTGCCAATAACCAATAACACCTGTTAACTGAACACACAGAAAGGGAGGAAGGAGAGAGGGCAGCTTCGGTGAAATTCCGACAGGGCAATATGGAAGTGTTTAAACAGGGCCTGCATCAGTTAGGGTAGCAAAGATCTGAACCTTTAAATTACAGCCATTCCCGGCCTGAGGATAAGTAAATAAACAATTCACAGCTGCACCGACTAAACACAGAAACACATCTATCTCTTCTAGGCGTGATTGCTGAACAAGTAATTAAGTGAGAAATGTGA
Organism: Ornithorhynchus anatinus; assembly: GCF_004115215.2. Taxonomy (NCBI): domain Eukaryota; kingdom Metazoa; phylum Chordata; class Mammalia; order Monotremata; family Ornithorhynchidae; genus Ornithorhynchus; species Ornithorhynchus anatinus. The sequence continues at coordinate 44,582,660 of NC_041738.1, forward strand.
GCCCTCAATGTCAGTGTGAGATGATAAAGGTCTCTGGTTGTAAATTGACTGAACTCCAGAGAGACTTTAGGATTAACCCTTCCAGAGTCCTAGGTGAGAAGAGCATTATAACAATGAGGTGTTAGCTTTGTATAAATTGCATGCAATATACAGATTATGGAATAGCTTGGCACTTTCTGGTGCATCTTAGGGCTTTCAAGCTCTGGAATTTGAATGTGTTAGGGTGCATAATTGTATGCATTCCAGTAGTAGTTACACTGAGGCACGGTGAGGTTAAATGCCTTGACCTTTCGCAATAATCTCATTTAACTCAATGTAATATTTTTCGTGACCGTTTATTAATCATTTTGCTGAATGGTCAAAGGTTTTCTTTTTCTCTTTTGTTCCACCGTGGGCTGAACTAAACTAAGCCTATTTGGTTTCTTGGTTTGAATCAGAAAACAGAAGTATTCCACAAGATTTGGGGTTTTTAAATTCTGCGCGCAAAGTCATGACTCTTCCATACTATTGGAACCTTCCCTCTCCTTAGTATTCCTAGCCAACTCTGTCTTAAAAGAACCACTGTTTTCTCTTCAACCAGATGTTTCTTGGGATACCCAGGGCATCTTCGCAGTAGAAGGATATTTGAGAGAGAACAGTTTTGCAACCTGATGTATGAATAAGGGTAAAGACTGTGAGATGTTTGAATATTTGAAGAGTAAAGTGGATAGACCCGCACAAACAGGACCAGGGGCTAACGCATCCTGGGTACACTTTTTTATGACTCAGCTGCTAAACACTGAAGGTTTTTTTTGGAAAAGAGAGAAAGGAAAGAGAGGGGAGAGAGGGGAAGAATAGGAAAACTGAATACAATGCCCAAATGTCCTCCCCAGTTAAAGCTGTAAATTTTGAATTTGTAGTTGTCCTTACAAAGATCAGTTCCACCGGTTGTTAAGTTTATGTCTCAGGAAGGATCTGCCTGTTGGTGAGAAGAACTGGAAGTTAATTTTCCATTAGAATCTGCTCTTTCTTTCTCTATTCTTTAATGGTTTCAAAGGGCAGACCCAAACCACAGCATATAGTAAAGGAAGTCAGAGAGACCGAAATAGACATTCAAAGGGGAGCTTCTCAAGGACAAATGGTAAATTCTTTAATGTTCCAGGACTTCACACCACAGCTCTAAGATTCTCATTGACAGCTAGTCATCTGCTGACTCTATTTGTTTTAACTTCCCAGGCCTTGGTTCTCACAAGGTTTTATGGAAGATTTACTTAGTGAGAAATAAAGGGAAGCGAGCTGTCCTTTGAAAAAGTGAAAGTATTAGTGTTTTTAAGGTGTTGTGTCTGTGAATCTAGGAGTTTGTGGGAAAGTATTTAACTGATTCTGGGGACCAGAATTCAGGGGTAAGAGTTACAAAATCGGAGGCTGAAAATCAGTTTCACCACTTCTTTACTTAGTTTTGGCAGTCACCTATTTTTTCCTCAATTTCCGTAGCTGAATTAGACAAACTAAATTCAAATGAAAATGCTAAGTAAAATGATGTTGAACATACATGTGTGATATACAGTACCTTAATCATGAATTAACTATATAACAGTGATAATTATTTGGATTTACTCAGTTTGAGTGCTTTTTGTCTAGATGCTTGAATCTGGAAATATTGGTTATCCCTTTAATAGATTGTGGACCATGATATTTTAACAACAGTATTTTTTTTATATTTATGTGTTTACTATATGCCCAGCACTGTCCTAAGAGCTGGTGTAGATACAAGATAAGTGGGTTAGACACAGTCCCGTTCCCTCATGGGGCTCACAGTCTTAATCCCCATTTTATAGATGAGGAAAGTGAGGCACAGACCAGGTAAATAACTTGCCCAAGATCACACAGCAGAGACAGGATTTAAACCCAGGTCCTCACACTGAGATCCTTGCTCTTTTCACTAGGCCATACTGTTTCCCATGATCAGTGTTTAATCATCCCTAAAATCATCACATTCTTTAATCTCTCACTGATCAATCAGTAGTATTTACTGAGCACCTACAGTGTGCCAAAGCTCTTACTAAGCAATGGGAGAGGACAGGAGTTAAGAGGCACAGTTACTGGCTTCAAGGAGCTTACATTTTCTATTGCTCACTCCTTCAGGCCATATAGAGAAGCAGCGTGGCTTGGAGGAAAGAACCCGGGCTTGGGAGTCAGAGGTCATGGGTTCTAATCCTGGCTCTGCCACTTGTCTGCTGTGTGAACTTGGGCAAGTCACTTAACTTCTCTGTGCCTCAGTTACCTCATCTGTAAAAATGGGGATTAAAAAATGTGAGCCCCACGTGGGACACTCTGATTACCCTGAATCTACCCCAGTGCTTCAAACAGGGCTCAGCACATAGTAAGCACTTAACAAAGGCCAATTTTATTATCAATATAGCATACCTGGCCAGTGCCCACATTCATTCATTCATTCATTCATTCAGTTGTATTTATTGAGTACTTTCTGTCAGTTGTATTTATTGAGTACTTTCTGTGTGCAAAGCACTGAACTAAGCCTTAGGGAGAGTTCTAAATAACAATACACAGACACATTCCCTGCCCACAGTGAATTTACATAACGTCTATCAATTCTATTGTTCTGTGCTTTCCAGCTGCTTAGTCCTGAGCTGTGCACTCAGTAAGTGCTCGAAAAATACCATCATTGATTGCCCAATTTTGCTCTCCTACTCCTCCCTCCATTCCTTCACTCTGCTAAGGGCCTGTCTTAAGTTTGCATAAAGGCATTCTACCCTGCCCTATGTGGGGGAGAGAAAGAGAGTGCATTCTTTTCTCCCACCTCCCCCGACTCCCGAACAGAGAACAAGGACAGTGCCTTCCAACCTCTCTTCAGTGTGTCAGAAAGAGATGCATAGGAAAGGGTTGGGAAGTGTAGAAAGGAGCGATCCACTTGGGGGCTTATTCTTCAATAGGACAAGGCAGAGTCCTGCTCCCAAAAGATGGTAAAGGAAGGCTGAATGAGGGGGTGGGGCAATTTCCCTTTCTGCAGTTCTCAAGGCACAGGGTAGAGCCCTCAGGAGTTTGGGTAGGATAATAGATGTCAGTACTAACTCTTCATAGACTTAAAGATTGTTAAAGAGGGTAAGCCACTCCAACTTCCTTAAACTTTACTCCTGGGACCAATTTTCCATTCATTAGACCTGCTTTCTGAGAGATTCTTTGTTGTGATGCCAATACCACCATGTCTTAATGAAAGGGCATCAGGTGGAACAAAGTGTGCTTTTCAAATTAGAAAACCAGGCCACAGATCCTGTTACGTCACTGCTGAACATTTTCCTTGCAGTCTTACTGTAGTTCCACTGACCATGAGTGCACTAGAATCCCCTCCATCTTGGAAAACGGAGAAGCAGTTTATCGAATTGTACTTTCCAAGCACTTAGTACAGTGCTCTGCATACAGTAAGTGCTCAATAAATACGATTGAATGAATGAACTACCTGTGGGCTTGCACTTCAGTGACAGTAGCCAACTATGCTTTTTTTCTGTTCCAGTAATAATAATAATTATGTTAAAGAGCAGGTTTAATTTGCACAGTGGATAGAGCATGGGACTGGAAGTCAGAAGGTCATGGGTTCTAACCCTAGCTCTGGCATTAGTCTGCTGTGTGACGTTGGGTAAATTGCTTCACTTCTCTGGGCCTCATTTACCTCATCTGTAAAATGGGGATTGAGACTGTGAGCACTTCGTGGGGCAGGGACTGTGTCCAACCTGATTTGCCTGTATCCACCCCAGTATTCCAGGCAATACTGTACTAAATTTACAAATGCCACAACTATTATTATTATTATTATTAATACTCATTAAGCACTGACTATGTGCCAATCACTCTTTTAAGTGCTGGGGTAGATAAAGGTTTATTAAGTTGGACACAATCCCTGCCCCACATGGGGCTCACCCATTTTACAGATGAGGTAACTGAGGCCCAGAGGAGTTAAGTGACTTGCCCAAAGTTACACAGCAGACATGTGATGGAGCCAGGATTAGAACCCAGATCCCACTGACTCCCAGACCTGTGCTTTATTCACTAAGCCACTCTGCTTCATAATTCCATGGCTATTTGATTTCATATGATGAAACCGAGGCCCAGAGAGATTAATGATTTGCTGTGGACTCTACTCTGATTTCAAGGGAAATAGAACCGACTCCCATCTTTTACTGATCAAAACAGCCTGGAGGTCTTGGTGATCAAGGCCAAGGGAGACTGCTGAGGATCAGGAATGGCTGCTCTCACCACAACCATTACTATCTGTCTGGGTCTTTCTGAGCTGTTCAGATCAAAATAAGAGAGGGGTGGGCGTGGAAGCAACCTCTGGCTCTCAAAGTTTCCAAAGCCCAGAATCTGCATTTCCCAATTCAACAGAAGGGCAGAGGAAACATAAAGTTGAAGGCTGGGTGAGTATGGGCATCAGAGGAAAAAAAAAATCCCTAAGCTCTTTCCAGAAAGGTCTCCTCTACCTCACCTCTGCCTCCCCGACCCTCACCCTCACGATAGGTGATTGAGGTCAGAGGATTTCCCAAGGAGACGATTTTAAGGACGCAGCTGGAATCAGAAGTCCCAGATGGCCTATGCCACTACTAAGCTCACCGAGGCCTATTTCTCTCCCACTGACGGCCTCGTAGGGTCAATTTCAGTCTCTCTAAGAATCAGACGGCTGCATCGGATCCATTTTCAGTCCCCCTCTTTTAGCCTAAAGGCACACATTCCGGGTTGAAAGCATACTTGACCCAAATGGCATAAGCCACTGAAAACTTAAAACAGCTGACTTGAGAGTTCAAGTCTCTGAAGAGTGAGGCTACGGCTTCCAGGCAATAGAAGTGACATAATTACCCTTGGGAAGACCTGTTTACATCACTGAGATAACCTGGCTCTATAAAAATAGCAAGGGCAGAGAGGTGATAAAGCTGTCAGTGGGGAAATCATCACTCCGCCTCTTTCACCAGTCACTGGGCCTCACCATATTAAGGGGCTTGGTTGGAGTCAGAGTTGATGATCCTAGCAATGTCAGTGAGCTTAAATAAACAAGTTCTCAGCAATGCCCTTACCCTAGTATCTCTTGTTCGGGCTATATAGCTCTATTTTATGCCAGTGGTATTTCCAGGTTAGCTCTTCCTGGGGCAGTAAAAATGACACTGAAAAAATTTACTTTTGTTGTTGCACCCCTCCTGCAGTGTGTCATGATAGATTCAATGCCCACTGCGTACGTATCATCATCTGCTCAGATTCCTCTGTCCCATTGCCAGAGATAGAGCAAATGGTCATTCTGCAGGCTTCCCCACGGTTTGCCTTGGGCCAACAGGCTTCTGTTGTTGGGATTCCTGGTTCACATTTTACTGGCAGAAAAACTATCATCTTATTGTGGGAATTTTTGAAAAATTCAAATGCGGGCCAAGATTTCCCGAGCCCGGAGAGCCTGTTCAGTTTTAATGGCCTCTGGGGGGATGGTGTAATCCTGATGGGAGATCTGCCTGATTCTGCAAAAGTAGAGCCTGAAGAATTGGGCTTCTTGCAGAAGGAAGAAGAGGCTTGGGTTTCCCATCCTGTCCCTGAGCGGGAATGGCCTTTAAGTTGGGGTGTTGCTCTGGGCCCAGATCCATTGGATATCTGTTCAGAAACTGGCCCCGTTCTTCTCAGCCAGCCTAAGCAATATTTCTCCAACCTACCATCAAGATGTCATCGCCGTGGGATGACAGTGGAGTGGCCTGATTGTAGGGGTGCCCCGGAACCTGGACTTATTCTCAGAAAGGGCAACGACATTCGAGGGGTCTCCCTCCATTGAGTTCCTAAAAAAAAAAAAAAAGAAATCCAAAGACCTTCTATTGCGGTTTCAGAAAGATCAGCCACCTGCTCTTTGATTTGGTTCACTGCCCGGAAATCATCATCATTATGGAGTATTTACTGACCCGGCTCAATCGATCAATTATACTGAATGAATACTTACTCTGTGCCGAGCACTCTACTAAGCCCTTGGAGGAGTAGAATAGAGTTAGTAGAAATGACCCCTCCCAACAAGTGGCTATCAATTTAGTAGGAGAGACAGATACTAAAATTACTTGCAGATAGGGAGAAGTCCGAGGATATGTACCTAAGTGCTGTAGGGATCTTCATAGATCATGGAATAGGAAGGGAAGACCCTATAGAGGCTATTCAAAAGGACTGTGGGGGGTAAAAAATAAAACCTACAGCCCATAGGTGAATATAGCCCACGTAATGGGTCACAAGAGCATGGGGTATGTCTGTGGTGACAGCTGTCAGTCAGTCAATCGTATTTATTGAGCGCCTACTGTGTGCAGAGCTTTGTATTAAGCACTTGGGAAAGTACAATACAGCAATAAACACATTCCCTGCCCACAACGAGCTTACAGCCCAGAGGCTGGAGGCTTGGCTGCCACGTGACTTCCACATCTACGTTCCACCACTGCAGCACGTGGTCCCCGTGCAGCCCTACCCCAGCTCCAACTCAGGATGCAGACCTAGAGGGACAGAGCGACAGGCCCGGAACTTGGGAGATACCCTGACGGCTTTCTCTTTGACTCGCTCTGGCAGCACTAAAGCAGCCCGCAAAAACAAAGGCGAGATGCCGCTGCAACAGCAGATTAGGGCCTGCAGCCTAGAAAGGCACCAGCTGCAAGACTGTAACCTCCTTGAGGTCAGGGATTGTGTCTGGCCACTCTGTTATGCTTTAATAATTATGATACTTATTAAGTACTTACTCTGTGCTAAGCCCTGGTTAATCAGGTTGGACACAATCCCTGTCTCACATTGGGCTCACACTCTTAATCCTCATTTTTTACAGATAAGCTAACTGAGGCCCACAGAAGTTAAGTGACTTGCCCAAGGTCATGTAGCAGTGGATAGAGGATGGGCCTGGGAGTCAGAAAGTCACGTGTTATAATCCCAGCTCCGCCACTCTTCTGCTGTGTGACCTTGAGCAAGTCACTTCACTGTGCCTGAGTTACCTTATCTGTAAAATGGGGATTGAGACTGTGAGCCCCATGTGAAACAGGGACTGTGTCCAACATGATTTGCTGGTATCCACCCCAGTGCTTAGTACAATGCCTGGCACATAGTAAGTGCTTAACAAATATCACAATTATTATTATTATTTGGCAGAGCCAGAAATAGAACCCAGGTCCTTCTGACTCCCAAGTTTGTACTATATCCACAAAGCCATGCTGCACTCTCCCAAGAACTTAGTTTGGTGTTCTGCACACAGTTAAATACTCAATGAATACCATTGATTGCTTGATTGACAGGAACAACCCTCCTTTTCCCCACTTTCTTCCCTGACATCTGTGGTGAAGAAGAGCTTGTGAAACTAGCCGGGTAGCGGACGAGAGCTCATCCAATCCCTTCGGTCCCCTGTTCCACTTCTGAGCAGCTGTATCCCAAGTCAGAGCTGGTACATCTCCCAACATACAGGTCCAATTGATAACCTGAACTGACCGAAAATCTGAGGGGGAATTTGCCCTCTTGGGCTTTAATGGTGTCAACATCTGAGGATGAATTGCCATTCTGGTACACTAAATTGTTCCTTAGAGGACTGAAAGAGTTAATGTAGCTTCCAGTAGGGGCTGCTTCCCTCCCACGCTGTAGCTTTTGCTCCCTGGGTACATTACCCTGTTCAGGGTAATTTACAAAACATAGAGAAGATACAGTCCCTGCCCGCAAGGAGCTCATATTCTTACTCTGCTCCAGATCTATAAATCCAGAATCCAGGTGCAGTAAATCAGTCACGCTATGGAACATTGCCCCGACTTTTATGCCAGGTGATGCTTTTCCAGACAGCGTTTGTATAGAGGTTGAAAATCTGGCCCTTGCTAAAAACCCAGTCCACATCTCCAACATCTACTCAGTAACTTCAGTGGACCTCTGGGTCATCCCACTTCTCCAGCACCACCACCTTGTAATATCATCCAAATCATACTGGCAAATGATTCTCCCTCCCCCTTGCAATCTAGCAATTCAGGGCTTGATTGGAGAAAAATCTACCGGGAAGCTCACACTGTGTCTTTTCTCTGGCTTTGCAGTGGAAAGTAGATTTGCAGCCAAAGCGTCACTTGGACGCATCATGGGGCTGTTTCCTGCACATAGCTATCTATGTTGTATCGTTACTATGGTGAACACTTTAATAAGCAGGTTTTTAAAAAGTCACAATCCCATTCTTTTTTATTGTCCTTTTGGGGCAGAGCAGAGAGCCCTGGCTGTTGGCAAACACCTGGGCCGAGGAGCAGCCTCACTAATCAAGGGGCAGCCCCTGCTCAGAGGGGGATAATGAAGAACAGCTGAAAAGGGCCAAGTAAAGGAAGCTTAGAAAGAAGGAAAGGGTTAGCCTAGTCTGCAAAACCTGTGGAGTTGCTGGCTCTTGAGGCTCAGCCTAAAGGCAAGCCAACCTGCGTACATGAGACATTATCTATGAAGTCCAATCTCTTTCTATAGATGAGAGGCTTTTCTGTTGTCATCAGTCTGTGAGTAGAGTGACCATTTGTCTGGTTTTTTTACTGGACTGTCTGATTTTTAGCTAAAGTGTCTGGTTCAAATGCAAAAACTGGGCATAAAAACACGCAGATCTGTATTTTTGGCATCCAGCCTTTCTCCATCTTGACTCCTGCCATGGAGTTCTGTAGCTTGAAAGTGGCATCTATGTATCTGGGGACCAGGGTGAACAATATAATGGCTTTGGAGGAAGTGTGGGTGAGTGGAGGGTCCCTAGGGGAAATGCTTCAGATTGTGAGGCTTTCTACAAAAGTTTTCTTCTAAAGTCCTGGTGTCTAACCAATGTTATACATCTGCTAATTTGGGGCTGGCAGAAAGGCTTCCCCTTAGGCTGGGTGTCCCATGTGGGAAAGGGACCGTGTCTGACCTAATTATCTTGTATCTGCTACAAGCTTTGGAGTATAAAAAGTACTTAACCGATACGATGACAATTTTCAATTATTTTTTTCACATCTGTGAGGCCAATCTAATCACAAGGTTAGAACCTCTGGGAGAAGGTAAGTTCCATAAGGCAGAACTCCAGAGCATTCTTGAAGGAGAAGGATGAATTCTTTGCAGTAGGAAATTGGGACTGGATAGATTGGACATCTCCTCTGTTGACATGTTTTATTACATGCCATTAATTTTGCAGGTCCCCTACCAGTAAAAGAATCACCTGAGGTATACTGGATGGCTTGCCTGAAATAAACCCCAAAAGTGGCTTCAATTGGAGGTTTTTTTGTTTTTTTTTAAAAAAAGCCCTCATTGGATTCCCATTCCTTGAAATGGGAATGTCCAAGGAGTCCTAAGAGAGAACAAAGACTCTCTATATATACTGCTCACTTTCTTAATCAGGAGTATTTTTTGGCGTGCGTACTGTTTTAAGACCATTGTACCAAGCATTTGGGAGAGTACAACAAAAGAAAAGACAGGGACCAAGTCCTCGAGGACTTTAGCTTTTTTTCTTTAATAACTAGAGGATTATTCTTTTCTACAAATGTCAGCTTCACATTGGTAATTCTGATCACGAGAGGCAGGATATTCCATTGCCAAGAGATAGAAATGCACAATTAACCTTCTTAGTTTATTTTCATCATTAGCATAAATGGAATTTATCTATCAATGATGTTAGAGCCCTTACTGTGTGCAGAGCACTAAACTAAGTGATTGGGAAGGTAAAATATAACAGATTTGATAGACACAATCTCTCACCTCCAGGAGTTTATAAGGAGACAGAATAAATTAGAGGTAGGGGAAGCATTAGAATTGTGCATTCATTGTCAACTAATTCATGGTAGAATTGATGATTCAGCTATTTTTTCATGGCTTGGTTCAATTGTGTGACCAAATCCACTGACAAACAAGGCCCAGGATCCTCCTGTAGCCTACTTTTGTTCCCCCATAGGTAGCTGCATGAGTTAAACCTAAGATGGGAATGAATGAGCCAGCCAGGACAAAACAGAAATGAATTCAAACTTTCCCCCAAACTCAAATGGAAGAGGTTGTATTTACTCAAGCCAAGCTGAGTCTTCAGGCAATTGTCCAAATCATTCAGACTCAAAAGACTGCTATTAAGGAAAAGTCAGGTATTTTGGCCTGAATAATTCAGATAGATTTTCTACACAAATCACTTTCCCTGGTTATTTGCCCAATGCACCACTTCATTTTGCCTGTAAAGACACAACTTTAAGGGCTTTAAAAATACTCATATATGAGATCAGATAAATCATTCAAAAGGTAAGATCCTTGTTCAAGTTTTGTTTAAATGTATCCAAACCACTTGGACCTGGAAGGCTCACCAGATCACTCTCTTGTGTGATTCTCAGGACTTTTTGGATTTAACAGGCCTTGAAATACCTCCACAACCCACATTCTCATAAATATTTGGTATCTCTAACCCATACCAGGAAACCCAGGGATGAGTTTTAAAAGTTAACCTTTTTGACTTAGCTTAAAGGTGAATGGTAGTGCATTTGGAGGGGCATGGAGGTTTTTTCCCCACACTTTAGCTGAAGCAATTAGCTCTCCTCATTTGATAGTGAAGCTGCCTAGTTTTCAGTCCTTGACTGATGATGCCCCTGAAATCTTGTTGGTTTGACCTGCTGGCTTTTGAGAATGTGGAAATGTTGGCATTACAAAGGAGACAGAGACGTTCTCTTTCAAGGTGCTAAATTTGTGCTGAGCTGGTCCAAAATACGACTGCATTTGGTTATGTCTGGTGTCTGCATCTCCAAAAATGTCCTAAATTCCAGACAACCTCTTGGGTTTAGAAATAAAAGTCATTAATCCTGCATTTGAATTTAATATTTGAAATTTTATCCTAATCTTTTTTTTCTTCCACATGAATTAACTTTTGAAGACTTGGAAAGAAGCATGAGGCTTTTTTTTTTGAGTGAACATTCTTAACAAAAGGGTATAAAATTAAACTAAGTTTGACCTTTGCATTAGGCAGATTTTCCACCTGGTCTGTGCAGGAAATAGATTTCTATGTAGAAGAGTGGATTTTCCTCTTTTGAAAGGATTAATGTGCCCAATTCAAAAAATGAGGGCTTTTGTGTGGATACCACCACCAGTTACCTTGAGATGAATTGATACAAATTTTGATAATAATGTCTAGAATGGTATCTTAAAAATCCCTTGAATGAGGTCATCCAACATAGGAGAAGAAGCCAGCTACAATTCAGTCACAACAGAAATGCGTCTAAAATATTTGAGGACAAAAATGCACATAGTTGTCAAGGAATCTCACATGTGGGTGTATGGAGCTATCTTGAATTACACTGAGTCAGGGGCCAATTCTTTCAGGAATGTGTGGATGTGCAGACTTTGATTTGCATTTCATAGACAACCACCCTATGACCTAGGGAAACAGAAAGAATTATGCAAATTCCTCTGTTTCTGGTCTGCTTGTAGAGAGAAATTCAAGGGGAGAGGAAAATGTATAGTCTGTGAACACTTTATCTTTTAAATCCGAGGATTCCTTTTCCTTGGAACAATTTTTTTCTTTTAGTAGGCATCTTCCCTTGCTGGTTATCTAAGAAGCTTCATCTCTGGGGTCAAAGCAAGGTCCATATGATATGTATTGAATTTTTTGGCCCAAAACACTTCCTCCCTACTATTGGTTAACATCAGTCATATTTATTGAGTACTTATCATGTGCAGCCCTTGGGAAAGAACAGTATAGCAAGGATCTTACAGTCTAGTTGGGGAATTAGACAATCATCACTGGTATTTATTGATACTATATGCAGAACACTGTACTATGTGCTGGGGAAAGTACAACAGAATTGGCAGACACATTCCTTGCTCACAAAGAGCTTACTGTCCAGAGGGGGACAGGCATTAATACAAATGAATAAATTATGGATAGGTACATAAGCGCTGCGGGGCTGAGGGTGGGTTAAAGTGAAAAGGGGATGCAGAAGGAAAGGGAGTAGTGGAAAAGGGAGCTTATTCAAGGAAGGCCCCTTGGAGGAGATGTGCTTTTAATAAGGTTTTAAAGGTGCACAAAGTGATGGTCTATTGGATATGAAGAGGGAAGAAGTTCCCAACAAGAGGCAGAATGTGGGCAAAAGGTTGGTGGTGAGAGATTAAATTATGGAACAAAGAGTAGGTTGGCATTAGAAGAGTGAAGTGAGCATACTGGTTTGTAGTGGGAAATCAGAGTAAGATGGGAGGGGGCAAGGTGATTGAGTGTTTTAATGCCAAAAGTGCAGAGTTTCCATTTGATGCAGAGATGGATGGACAACCACTGGAGGTTCTTGAGGAGTGGGGAAAGATGGACCGAACGGTTTTGTAGAAAAACGATCTGGGCAGCGGAGTGAAGTATGGACTGGAGTGGATAGAGACAGGAGGCAGAGAGGACAGAGAGGAGGCTGAAGGAGGAATGAAGGCAGCATAGGATAAGTGCTGAAATTAACTTGGGAGCAGTTTGAAGGGAGAGGAAAGGAGAGATTTTAGAGATGTTGTGAAGGTTGAAGCCACAGGAACTGACAGGATTTGGTGACATAGGATATGAGGGTTGAAAGAGAGAGGTAATTCAAGGACAATCCTAAAGTTTCAGGCTTGTAAGACAGGGAGGATGGTAGTGCCGTCTACAGTGATGGGGAAGACAGGGTTTCGGTGAGAAGATGAGTTCTGTTTTGTTTGCTTGATTTAGGTAAGAAAACTCTGCTATTTTTTTTTTTGGCCTGAATGATCCAATAAGATTCACTATGTAATTACTCAGGCTTCTAATTATGTTGCCTCTTGTGGACACAGCCCATGACTTGAGTATAATTCTACTGGTGGTATTCCAGTGTAATTCCAGTGGTGTTCTAGACTGTAATTTACAATTTGATTAATATCAGCACTCAAAATGTAAGTTACTTATATGAGATTCTCTTTTCAAATTGAAAATTGTGACCCAGAGGGTCACATCTTAACCATTTCAACTCGGCTCATGAAAGCATTACCAGAGTTTCTCATGTCTTTTTGCTTTAGATTCCCTTTCCTTGATGTGGGCTGGAAGGTGTAATGATATTCATTGAGTGCTTCTTGAGTACAACACACTGTACTAAATGCTTGGGAAAATACAATAGAAGCATGAGGCATGTTGCTGCCCCAGAGGAGCATAAATTCTAACGTGGGGGTGGAATGGATCCAACAAAGAGCCTTATGGGAAAACTCATAATAATAATGTTGGCATTTGTTAAGCACTTACTATGTGCCGAGCACTGTTCTAAGTGCTGGGGGAGATGCAGGGTAATCAGGTTGTCCCACGTGAGGCTCACAGTTAATCCCCATTTTACAGATGAGGTAACTGAGGCACAGAGAAGTGAAGTGACTTGCCCACAGTCACACAGCTGACCAGTGGCAGAGCCGGGAGTCGAACTCATGACCTTTGACTCCGAAGCCCAGGCTCTTTTCCACTGAGCCATGCTGCTTCCCCAGAGTATACTCTGGGGTTACGGGTAGTGTTCTTGGAAGACCTACATGGAGCGAAGAGGTGTATGCCAGGTTTGGGTGGGTTTTATGGGCAACACTGTTTACATCTCACCCTCTCTCCCTTTCTTCTCTTAGCTGACCCAGGATGTTTAATTGATTATGCCTCTATTTCCTGGTGAGGGGGAGGGCTCCAGAGAAAAGGAGGAATTGGTCTAAAGGTCTCTGGAGACAATTATTGAGATGATGTCTCAGTCAAAAATGTCCCTACCATTTTAGGGGAAAGAAATTTTGGGGGTGTGGGCTTGTCTGAATGATCCAGGTGGGAGTTCTAGGTTGATCAAATTCACTGACATTTGATCAACTCTCCACTTGGCATGACTTGGCGGACTCAATCTACAACTCAGTCTGAGTCTAAAGTGGCAGGAATAAGGGAAATGGAAACCAACCCGGTAGCTGTTCTCTCACCCTCCAACTTGCTGTGGAAATAATACTCTGTCATGTAGCAAAGTCTGTTTTTGTTATGTCTTCTCTAATAAGATGAATACTTTTGAAACAGAATTCCTGAGTCTTGCAACCTAGGGATACTTTCTCGCCCAAATATGCTACCTATGGAACAACCCTAACAGCAGGCTGTAATGCTGTTACTGAATCCACTCTTTTCTAATGGACCCAGTAAAGGATTCCCAGAGAAGCAGGACATTTATAGGAAAGAGCACAGAACTGGCAGTCAGGAGACCTGGGTTCATATCCAAACTCTACCTCTTGCCTGCTACGTGATCTTGGTCAGGTCACCTAACTTCTCTGTGCTTCATTTTTCTCATCTGCAAAATGGGGATTAAATAACAGTTCTCCCTTCCCCTTAGACTAGGAGCAGCATTTGGGACAGGGACTGGATCTTACCTAATTATCTTATCTACCCCAGCCGTTAGTTCAGTACTTGGTACATAGATGTTTAATTATTATTATTTTTACCTGGAGCCAAGCTCCTTACTCCTTCAGAGAGACATTCCTCAAGTCCCATGTGTGAGCTATAAAAGGAGGGATCCTCCCCTGATTAGACTGTAAGCCCGTCAAAGGGCAGGGACTGTCTCTGTTACCGATTTGTACATTCCAAGCAGAATGCTCTGCACATAGTAAGCGCTCAATAAATACTATTGAATGAATGAATGAGGGATCGACACCGGTACTGTGTCACAGAAGTTGGAGTAGGACAAAATAAAGTTTGTTGGAGATGGGGCGGTTAAGGAATTTTGTTATGAGGCGGAATCCTTGTGTGAGGCTCAGTTGATATGGAAGTTCACTTGATTGACAGCCGTCACACCTGGATATTGGATTCCCTGTACCGATCCCTTCATTCTCTGGTTTCTCCTTGGTTTTTGGGGAATGTCTAACGGGGTCCGTGATAAGGGTGTAATTAGCTTAAGAGGTGTTAGATTGGTTTACGAAGATGTCTGGGCATCCTATCAGTTCTACCAATCCTGAGGCGAAGGGGTTGAACTATGGTCCAACATGGCACCACCCCCCTCTCCCAGTGTTATGACACAATCTGATGCCGTCCTGCTGCTCACCCGATGAGTGGTCCCACTTATTTTGTTAATGAAATGTACATTGCCTTGATTCTATTTAGTTGCCATTGTTTTTACGAGATGTTCTTCCCCTTGACTCTGTTTATTGCCATTGTTCTTGTCTGTCTGTCTCCCCCGATTAGACTGTAAGCCTGTCAAACGGCAGGGACTGTCTCTATCTGTTGCTGGCTTGTTCATTCCAAGCACTTAGTACAGTGCTCTGCACATAGTAAGTGCTCAATAAATACTATTGAATGAATGAATGATGCTATTGTCGTAGCCGCCAGGCTGTGTAAGGGAAGGGAGATGCTGGAATTGGGCAGCTAAAGTGGCTCTGTACTAGCTTCTTAGGAGAGTTCGTGTGAGCCAGTACAGAGCTCTTTCGGTTACGCTGTTACCCTGCTTTGAGGGGAGGGGAAAAGAAACCCCTTCCTGCTCCTGCTGGAACGACCCCTTCTTCCCCTGATCCAGCCCTGCGCTGGGGGTAGTAGCTCGGAAGAGCAGCGTGGCTCAGTAGAAAGAGCCTGGGCTTGGAAGTCACAGGTCATAGGTTCTAATCCCAGCTCTGCCGCTTGCCAGCTGTGTGACTTTGGGCAAGTCACTTAACTTCTCTGTGCCTCAGTTACCTCATCTGTAAAATGGGGATTAAGACTGTGAGCCCCACGTGGGACAACCTGATCACCTTATATCTCCCCCAGTGCTTAGATCAGTGCTTTGCACATAGTAAGCGCTTAACAAATACCATTATTATTATTATTATTATTACTCAGCAGCTCTGCATGTGCTGAGTAGGTCTCTTCCCCTCTCACAGTACTTTCCATGCTCTTGACTGGCAAGTGGGCAGATGGACCTCAGGCAGCGTGGACCTTCCCAAGGAGCTGAAAGAGCCTTGGCTGCAGCAGCCCAGACTGGGATGCCCCTCTGTCATGGGGGTCAACTTCAGGATCAAGCAAATATGTTTTGGTTTGGATTCCATGGTCATCCTGGGTTGTTTCCTCTTGAGCTCTCTGGAATCAATCGATCATATTTATTGAGCGCTTACTGGGTACACAACACTATACTAAGTGCTTGGGAGAGTACAATATAACAGAGTAGATAGACATGTTCTCTGCCTACAGCAAGCTTGCAGTCTAGAGAGACAGACATTTATCTCAATAAACAATTTGCAAATATGTATATGTGATGTGGGTCTGGACAGGGGGCAGTGAATCAAAGGCGCAAATTAAAGTGCAAGGGTGACACATGAGGAAGTGGGAGAAGAGGAAATGAGGGATTTGGGAAGATCTAATGGTGGACTTGTACTTTTAATAAGGTTTTGAAGGCGGGAAGAGTGATTCATCTCCAGAATATAAAGAGTGAGGTTGTTCCAGGTCAGAAGAAGGATGTGAGGAAGAGATTGGCAATGAGATAGATGAGATTGAGGGTAGAGTGAGTAGGCTGGCATTAGAGAAGTGAAGTGAGCTTGCTGGATGGTTGCAAGAAAGCAGTGAAATGAGGTAAGAGGAGGCAAGGTGACTGAGTGCTTTGAAGCCATTGGGAAGGAATTTCTGTTTGATGTGGAGGTGGATGGACAACCACTGGAGGTTGGTTCTTGAGCAATGGGGAAACATGGACTGAATGGTTTTGTAGAAAAATGACCTGGACAGGAAAATGAAGTATGGACTGGAGTGGGTAGAGACGGAAGCAGGAAGGTCAGAGAGGAGGCTGATGCAGTAATCAAGGTAGGAAGGTATAAGTGCTTGGATCAACATGGTAATTTACATAGGAAAGGGCAGATTTTAGCTCTATGGTGAAGGTTGAACTGATGGGATTTGGTGACAGACTGGATATGTGGATTGAATGAAAGAGACGAGTTAAGGATAATGCCAAGGTTACGGGGTTGCGAGATAGAGAGGTTGGTAATTCTGTCTGCAGTGACGGCAAGGTCAGGAGTAGGGCAAGGTTGGGGTGGGAGGATAAAGAGCTCTGTTTTGGACATGTTAAATTTGAGGTATCAGTGGGGCAACCAAGTAGAGATGTCCCGAAGGTGGGGGAAATGTGAGACTGCAGAGGAGAGAGATCAGGGCTAGAGATGTAGATTTGGGAATCATCCACATAGAGATGGTATTTGAAGCCATGGGAGCAAATGAGATTTCCGAGGGAGTGTGTGTAGATGGAGAATAGAAAGGGATCCAGAACTGAACTTTAGGTACTCTCACAGTTAGGGGGTGGGGGGTAGAGGAGGAGCTCATAAAAGAGAATGAGGCAGAGTGGCCAGAACAATATGGGGAGAACCAGAAGAGAACGGTGTTAGTGTGAAGCCAATGTTGGCTAATGTTTCCAGGAGAAGGGGGTCGAGAGGTTGAGAAGGATTAGGATGGAATAGAGGCTATTGGATTTGGCCAGAAGAGAACACCGGCAAGTTTTGAGAGGCCAGTTTCTGTGGAGTGAAGTGGGGAGAAGCCAGTTTAGAAGGGGTCGAGGAGAGGAAATGGAGACAGTGGTTGTAAGCAACTGGCTCAAGGAGTTTGGAGAAGAATGATGAGAGGGAGATGGGATGAGTCTACCCTCCTTTCTATGGAAGGTCTAGCCTCTCTCTTCCCCCGGTGCTGCCCCAGCTCAGAAGATCAAGTGACCTAGTAATTCAAACTATGACATGGATTAATGAGTAGCCATTAAAAAACATCCATTTGCTATATCATTTTGAAGGCTATCACCTGAATAATGCTTCATAGAACAATATAGGCCAACCCATCGAGGAACCATCCTGAACATCTTCTAGGCAGCAGTGGGAAAGGAAAACAGGGATGGGAAGGGACTGGGTGAAAAGGAATGAAATACAATTAAGGCAGAGATTGAGGGCAGAATTTCTTTATTAGACTTTATACTGTTTTTCTATTGTCTCTCCCAAGAACATAATACAGTGCTATATACACAGCAGGGGCTCAATAACTGCTGTTTAATTGACTAGTAATGTATATTTCGAAAATACCCACCCTCCCAACACAGTGCAATCTCAGCTAATGTTTAGTTGGTGCTTAATGTTAGGGTACCCTAGATAGGATCAACCCAAATGGAATTTTTCCTCTAAAAAGACCTAAAAAGAAAATGCTTGTCTTCAGCGTGGTTGGCTAGGGAATGAGACCTATATGGAAAATGGAAACTGTTTTCCCTGCTGGAAACATTAAAAAATTGAGAATAGATGTCGCATAATATATCTTCATCACTTTCTGGCTCTCACTGAGGTTACAACTGGAGTAGATTCCCTCTTTGGAGGTAGAAGGTCAGTTGTAGTAGGAACTCATACCAAAACCACAAAGTACAAAAATAATGGCAGACCTCTCATATTGTTACTGGCCAGGGGAAATCCAGTGGAAGATGGTTAATACTGTAACAGAAAAGCCATGCATTCCGATGTTGAGCTATGAAGGAGGAATATGCATTGTTCATTTAAACCACACTCAGTCATTTCTGCTGCAGCAGCAGTAAGAACAGCACGTTTCGGAAGGTTTTTCAGCTGTACTGGAAATTATCTGTAGTTTAACGATCAATTTTCTGCCAATCATAAAGCAGAAGCTATTCGTTTGGGCTGGAGCAGGGGTTCCAAAAGCAGAATTTCAGTGGTTCCCATCTTAAATGTGAAGCGGTTAGGGGCAGCACCTTAAATGTTTTTGAACTCTGCAGAAATTATTTTCTGGTGCCAAACTACACATTCTGGGAAAAGCTGCGTGCTGCATGCCACTCTTGCTCCCTGTAAAGGCTCCAAAGACCAAAATGTTTTAAAAAAAAAAATTTAGGATAGAAGCTGGTTTTGAATCAGACCTCTGTGCAGCAGTTTCAGCATTGGATAACAAACCCTGGCCTGGTGAGAATTATGTCTAATGATGAAGCCGAAGTTGAGGTTTACATTAGGGGGAGTTTGGCTTTGGGGCTGGGAGAGGAGGAATATTGCTGGCAACTGATTGGTATACAATAGATACAAGAATGTTGTGGCCACAAACATTGGGAGAAAGTATCAGGCAAGCTGCAGGGTTCAAGGAAAGTGTTAGTTATTAAATTCGTATGGATGACTGCAAAAGGATTAAATGTCCTGAAAATTTAGCTGTGCCTGCGTCTATACTGGCAAAGTGAAGCAGAGTGTAGAGGCAATTAATTGCCCAGACATTTGAGCCATCAAACCCTTGTATTGGTGGGAAAAAATTCCCTTTTTCTTTCAATGTCTGTCTAGCTGAGAATGGCGAGAGGTGACTGAAGTACGCTCAAGCACTAATTTTTGTCTGCTGTGGAGAGCTGAGTGAAGTGTGGTTTTTACTGGAACGCACCATTTTTGAATGTGAATGGATTAGCCCAAAGCTCACTGGGCCTTGTGGGGATCTGAGGCCACCAGGGAGACCAAGCTAGATAATTCACTCTGGCATTTATCAAATACTGACTATGCATTCAGTGCTGGGGTAGATCAGACACAGTTCCTTTTCGATTTGTGGTTGACAATCTATTTTATCCCCATTTGACAGATTAGGAAACTAAGATGGAACGGTTTATTAGCTTGCCCTAGTTACACAGTAAACTAGTGGCAGAACTGGGACTGGAATTCATATTACTCCTTTTTTTTAAATGGCATTTGTTAAGCACTTCATATGTGCCAAACACTGTACTAAGCGCTGGGGTAGATAAAAGCTAATCAATTTGGACACAATCCAGTCCCACATGGGGCTTCCAGTCTTAACCCTCATTTTACAGATGAAGAAACTGAGGGCCAGAGAAGTGAAGTGACTTGTCCAAGGTCCCACCACAGACAAGTGGTAGAGCTGGGATTAGAGCCCAGATCCTTCTGACTCCATGCGTATGCTCTATCTACTAGGCCATGCTGCTTCTCCCATGCTCTTTCTGTTAGACTATACTACCTTCTTAAGGCTCTCCAAGGGCCAGGGATAATCCACAGATCCCTGGACATGCAGAGCTGACTATCAGAACTCCACAATGTGTCTGCTGTGTGACCTAGGGCCAGTCACTTAAATTTTCTGTGCCTTAGTTATTTCATCTGTAAAATGAGGATTAAGATTATGAACCACATGTGGGACAGGGAATGCATCTGATCTGGTTACTTTTATCTTCCCCGGTTATTAGAATAGTTCTGGACATTTAATAAGTGGTTAAATATTATTAATATTTATTATTATTATCTGAAATCCCTACTGGATCTAGGGAGGGAAAGGAACTTAAACTGAGTTTCTGCTTTTTCCCTTTCCCTCCCAGGACCTTTAGTTCTGGGTCCTATTTGGATGCCTTTGTCTAGTGTCCAGGAATCTGGATCCCAAGACCTGTCTAGTTCTAACCTGGGACACAATCATGTGATCAGAATAGATGTCTTTATAAAATAGTCTCTAGCACTCAATACAGTGATCTACATAATAGGTGCTCCATAAATACACTGATTGATTCATATCTTCTCTTTCACCACCCCTGAATTTTAAAATATAGTAGCTTCAAGTTCTACTTTGCAAGGTAATGTTTTAAAGTATTGTCAAAAATCTATACTGTGGGGGGAAGACATACAAAGTCACTCTATAATGAAATTACAAGCATTGTTATGGAAGTTCCTTGAAGGGAGGTATTTTTGAATGGCATGTTTGTTGCCAAAAGCAATGGGACACTTTGTCATGTGAGATTTCTCTAAAGAAGCTAGCCCTTACATAGAAAACTATGGACATTAGCAGCGTCAGCCAACAAGTAGTGGGGGGGAAAAGTAAACCAGCCAGTTGGTGGAAAAATAAATGACTTTGGCTTTTCTACCTCTTCAGGCAAAAACAACCATTGGAATCTAAGGGAAAAATAATCTCCCTGACCCCTAAAATAATCCTTTTGGGGGGCGGGCACAGCCTCCTACTGGGAAGTACACCCTGCTTTAGAATACTTCCTCCTGGTGGGCTGCCAAACTCTTGCCACTCCTCTTAATGCACCTATTTACATCCCATTTAAGGAAAAAGTGAAGGGGGTGTGGAGAGTCCTGTCAGTGGGCAGGGACTGTCTCTATCTGTTGCCGGTTTGTACATTCCAAGCGCTTAGTACAGTGCTCTGCACATAGTAAGTGCTCAATAAATACTATTGAATGAATGAATGAGATTCAGTGATCATTCCCCCTCTCCTCCCATTTCTAGCCTATTCCTAAAAGTATTAGCTGAGGGTGTTCATGGCACGGAGTATGATACAAGACATTTAGGGAACATATGAAGAAGCAAAGGACACAATTTCTCCTCTCAAAGAGATTTGAGCCCAAAGGGGAGACTGTCACCTTAATTTGCTCCCATTATGTTCGTTGCACTTTCATAATGCAATGTACAGAAGGCTATCATACACCTCCCCCATTACCACCCTCTACCTTAAATTCAGTGTAGGCCAAGGATTTGCCTACTCTCCCGTCAAACTAAAAGTGCACAAATCACTTAGAGCCTGCTGACAATTTTTTTGTTGTTGTAATTGTGTTGATTTTGCTAGGAGACCTGGAGATTTAGCTTGGAGGCAGGGTAGCCCGCCTGAGGTCCAGTATCCATATGTGTGGCCTCTGATCAGCCTGGGAGCCTGCATGATTAATAGCTCATTTGTGGAGGTACAGGAGACCTTGCTTTCTTCCCCAAACTCCTTGGTGAACTCTTTGAACTCTGGGAGACTTTCCTGAGGCCATTCAGGTTATCAATGGAGTGGTTAGGGAGGAAAAGATACATAGTCTGAAATGAAGAAAGCTCTCAATTTTTATCCAGAACAACTTTTCTAAGAAAAAATCCAGAGAACGGTGAGTTCTTTTTTTCTGTGAGGGTGAGAATGAGAGATTTGGGACTTAACTGCAACTCAGAGTTGATTTTAGTTAGATTTTCCTGACAGTCAGAATTCTGAAGCCCTCAAATAGGTCACCAAGGGCATTGTGGGATCTCCTTCTCTGGAAGTCTTTATGCTATTTGGGTGCAGTCCAGCCCAGTTTCAAGCGGATGGATTAGATGACATCTCAAGGTCTCTTCCGGGGCTATAATTCTTCTAACTCATGGGATGTGGAAGGGCAGAAGGAAAGAAACCAGCCCTTCAGTATGTTAACTCATTTGTCACTTGTGGCAATGATTCTGTGCTTTGCTAAGATCCAGAAGAGGAAATATCTCCCAATTGCTTTAGAAACGCAAGAAATTTGTCTGTCTGTGTTTTTGTTGCAGTTAGTTAAATCTTCTGGCTCATATTTAATGGTCGGCTCCAGAAAGATCGTTCTTAAAATGCTGAAGCCTAATTTTTGTTTAACAATTTTCAATTTGAGACCAGTGTCAAATTAGTGGACTTTCCTCTGGCAGAGCCTGGTAATTTGGGAGGCAAAAGGCTCACACATACTCAGGTTATTCAATACATTTTGTTATACATAGTACAAAAAACCCAGTCAGAGAATTCTGATTTATGATATTCCTCAGGTTTCCTGTTACTTTAAACCACTAACATTCTAAAACCCCACCCTTCATTTATAGCCAACAGGGCTGCTCAGACCAATTCCTTTCCAAACCTTTAAGCCTCTCGCTTACATAATGTTGAAACAGAAATAATCGATTATCCAGGGCTTAACCTTTCACATTTTTCCTTATCTTTTCCTTTGTGTTTTGTCCTTAGATTTAGCATCCCAAGCACACTAAAGTTGTGCCTACACCACACAGAGCTGAGTGATCATCTGGTAAATATTTTCCATGTAGACAGAACCGAGAATAATTTGGATCAAATAATGCCACTTACTTCTTGGTAGAGGACTGATCTGAATAGTTGCCACATAACTGTGGTATTTGTTAAGCACTTACTGTGTGCCGAACACTGTCCTAAGAGCTGGGGTAGCTATGAGATCATGGAGTCAGACACAGTCCCTGTCCCACATGGGGCTCACAATCTAAGTTGGAAAAACAGGTATTGAATCCCCTTTGACGTGAGGAAATTGAGGCCCAGAGAAGCAAAGTGACTTGCCCAAGGTCACACTAAAGGCAAGTGGCACTTCCAGGAGTAGAACCCAGGCCCTCTGACTCCCAGGCCTGTGCTCTTTCCACTAGGCCAAGCTGCTCCTTCATTTCATTTTACATCCATAGAAATAACTTACATGCTTTCTGTCCAACAGCAGTCTTGCCGGGGACCAGCAATTATGTGAAAGTAAAAGTCTTATAGCCCAGTCTAGGAGAATAAATGTTTGGTGCTGAATGTGAAGAAAATCGAGTATCTTGATGGAGTGACAAACTGTATTACACATAGATTTCCAGTTCAGGGGCCAAGATGGGAATTCTATGAATGAGTTGGTAAAGACTGAAAGTCTTGAAAATCAGCCATGTGCAAAGGTTCTGTCTTTGCCTATTACTCTTAGCTTGTACCAAATTCCTCAAGTTGGGCTCCCAATAACCTTGTCAGATATTCCCAGCTTAATGAGCAAAAAGATCCTTATTTCTAAAAAGTTCTTTCACCTCACTTCTTCTTTCTTAATAGATTTTGGGCTGCATCTCCCCAGAGCTCTCCTCTCCATATGTTCTTTGGGTGGGCATTGGAAGAGAGAGTTGTAAGTGTGTTCTTGGGTGTAGTAAAGAAGGGGATTAAGTTCCTTTTCCATCATTAAGCCCTATTAAGTTACTGATCTTGTCCCTAATAAGCACTATAATTTG
Organism: Ornithorhynchus anatinus; assembly: GCF_004115215.2. NCBI lineage: Eukaryota > Metazoa > Chordata > Mammalia > Monotremata > Ornithorhynchidae > Ornithorhynchus > Ornithorhynchus anatinus. The sequence goes on from NC_041738.1 coordinate 44,606,283, forward strand.
CATGAGAGGACAGCCCTTTGAAAACCAGGTCTGGAATATTTCAACATAAGTAGTTGGCTATTTATGACATTTACAAGCCTCAAATTTAAAAGACGCTTATATTTATGTAGAGCTTTGCTCCCAACAAGCTTAAAGTACTTTATTATAGACATTACTTAATCCATCCTCCATGTGCTAATGAGATAAATCCGGACAGAGATTATTAACCCTGTTAAAAAGAATATTAGGCATACAGTGGTGTCCTTATCGGCCCGGTGTATCAACACAGTTTCCTAGCAAATCTGAGATCGGGATCTGGGACTTTACACATTAAGGGCTCTTTTCATTATACTCTGTTGCTTCTCAGGCAGAATTTGATCTTCCCATTACTGATCCATAATAGACATGGATATGTACATCTGTGAAAGTTCTTTTCTCTTTTACACTCTCTCTCTCTCGGCTACCTCTTATTATAGATCTATTTCAGTTTATCAGGTCTTTTCATTCAAATTTGGTTTCAGTGAACCAAAAGGAGAAATAGCGTGACCTAGTGGAAAGAACAAAGGCCTGGGAGTCAAAGGAGCTGGGTTCTAATCATGACTCCACCACTTGTCTGCTGTGTGACTTTGGGCAAGTCACTTAATTTCTCTGTGCCTCAGTTATTTTACTCGCAATATGGGATTAAGACTGTGAGCCCTGTGTGGGATAGCGACTGTGTCCAGTTGATTTGCACCTACCCCAGTGTTTAGCACAGTGCCTGGCACATAGTAAGTGCTAACAAATACCATTTAAAAAAAATGGCACCGATAAAAGACAGGACACTTTGAATTCAAAGGACTACCATCATGGCAGTTCCGGTGGACTGTGGCATTAGATGTTCAATTTTAGGAATAAGAGAATAGAGGAAATAATTCCACCATGTAATGGGAGATTTTCCTTCTAGGGAATGCTGGATTTTTATTAAGCCAAGGTAACCCAATAGGGACAGGGTGAAAGTGAAAGGAATAGTCTTGGTGATTCCATTTCTCTAATTTCTAAAATGGATATTCAATAAAAGAATCTCATTTCCTACACTGCTTTGAAACCATCTGGGGCAGCCAAAATGCTACCCACCCTTTTTTCTAAGGTGGCTGGGCTCCCAGCAATTATTCTGCCAACCCCTACAGACATTCTGTCCTACTAACAGTGGGGTCTTGAAGAGGAGGCATGGGAATTACATGGTTTAGTCACAGAAAAAGAGCATGTCAGTAGTGGGACTGAAAGTTGATTCTAGTTCTCCATTCCCACTCCAGATCTTCTTCCTCAAGATTTTCTTGCTCCAATCCACATCACTTTAGCTGAAAAAAAGTGTAACAAAAAAAAAGCATGAGGGTTTGTATTTTTAAATAACCCAAATGCCAACATAGTAAAATGTGCAACTTCTGCATAGTCAACTCAAAGACCCATTTGTGTAGGTTGTTGACTTTTGGTTAGTAATTAACTGACCCACCATGCCTAGGTAGATCAATCATGGGCAGGAAGCCCCAAGATGGAGGATGTAGAAAACAAAAAGTGACAGTAGGGGCCCTTTAAAGGAGCAAGGATACACATGGAATGATGCTGTTCATCCTAATTAGTTTTCTGTGAGAAAGCATTTTCAGCAAGGGACTGTATGCTTTTGGCATTCATTTCTGAGAGAACTGGATTCCAGGGGTGTCTTAGAAATTTAGTGGTTTACTGTCATTTATGTAAAAAATCACCCAAATAATCAAGTATTGATTTATTGACAGATATGGTAGAAGACGGCTCTGCCACCTGTCAGCTATGTGACCGTGGGCAAGTCACTTTACTTCTCTATGCCTTAGTTCCCTCATTTGTAAAGTGGGGATGAAGACTGTGAGCCTCATGTGGGACAACCTAATTACCCTGTATCTACCCCAGCGCTTATAACAGTTTTTGCACATAGTAAGCACTTAACAAATACCATCATTATTATTATTTAAGAGGCATCTTAAAAGGTGGGCACAAGGGACATCTCCTCTCATTTTGACTTCTACTCAAATCAAGATGATCACATTGGATGTGGAACTTCATGCGGATAGGAATTACAATGGCAAAACTCTTTATCAGTCACTGAGTTTGATTTATCCAGGAGGGTAAGCTCTTTTTGAAGTCCTCTTCCAATTATTAGAGTACAATTTAGTATGTGCCTCCTTCAGTAGTACCCTAAAGGCCTTCAAGAGCCATCTGATTTACTTGGTGGTTTGTGAGAAAAATCTAACTAAATAGGTATCTTCAGCTCCCTTTCCTCTGAAGAAATTTTATACAATTTTATCAAATTGTTTCTATTGGTGGTAATGTGGATTTGCTCTTCAAAGGCATGTGGAAACTTGTATAAAATAAAAGACGCAGCCAGAGAAGGTGTTTTGTCATATTGTGTGTGAACTGGGTTGGCGGATTGCAGAGGCAAGTTTATTACATATTGCTGGTCAAAGTCATTTCATCTGCCATGCCAGAAACTAGACTATGTAACTAGAATGCCGCCCGGTCAGGAAACTTGTCAAGCTAACAAAAGTCATTTCATTAAAGCTCTTATTAGCAAAGCAATGTAATCAATAGATCAAAGTCCTTCTTAGTGTCTGAAGGGGGAGGAATTGGCAACAGAATAAAGTTGTTTTTCAAAAAAGGAGCCTCAGTGATGGTGTAATTTAGGTATCACAGACAGTTTAGCAAATACTACTTCATTGTCTTGTGCAGACTGCTGACTGAAAGGTGTTAGGCATTGCTTAAAATGTCTCCCTTCCTCTTCAAACAAAGTCTCTTTCTTGGCATAAACCCAGAGTCTTTGCACTTTAAGATCCTCCTCACAGGGCCACACCTTGGGAGATAATGCTGGTTCTTGAATGTTCATGTGAGAATCTCTTAGTGCTTCTACCAGTGCACATTAGCAGGTTTATGGTTCTAGTCCCCTGTCCGGAGGAAAAATCTGCTAAGTAATTCTTTCTAAGGTATTTAAAGATAATTGATGGTCCTAATTGGTTGGTTTCACCCTTCCCTCAGCCCCATAGCACTTATGTACGTATCTGTAACAATCTATTTATATTACTATCTCCTCTAGATTGTAAGATCTTTTTTTTAACAAAAAAGTTGTGTTCACTATGTGTTAAATACTACTCTAAGCAGTGGTCAATGTACAAGTTATTTAGGTTAGACACAGTCCTTGTCCTGCATGGGGCTCTCAGTCTAAGTAGGAGGGGAGAACAGGAGAACTGAGGCACAAAGAAGTTAAATGACTTGCCCAAGGTCACACAGCAAGCAATTGGCAGAGCTGGGATTAGATGCCAGATCCTCTGACTCCTAAAACTGTGTTCTTTCCTCTGAACCATGCTGCTTCTCAGCTCATTTCTCCTTGTGGGCAGGAAACATGTCTACCACCTCTGTTATATTGTACTCTTCCAAGTGTTTAGTACAGTGCTCTGCATGTTCTCAGCAAATACGACTGATGGGAGAGGAAGTGAAGAATGAGATGATATGGGTCACAGCATGGCACTCTGGGAAGCTGGGAAGGGAAAACTGCTTGCCGTTCATTCTATTCTACGTTTCAGAGGAAACTGAGAGTTGAGATTGCTTTCATTTTCCTCAAGACTTTAGCAGCCATGCTCCTTGCCACTCACAGGGACTCCAGTGGCATTTGGAAAGGGCAAAGGATGAGATAGGGTGGAAAGAGTGAGGGTTGCAGAGGCAATAAGGTAATAATGATGGTATTTAAGTGCTTTCTATGTGCCAAGCACTGTTCTAAGACCTGAGGTCGATACAAGGTTATCAGATTGTCCCACATGGGGCTCACAAGTCTTAATATCCATTTTACAGATGAGGTAACTGAGGCACAGCGAAATGAAATGAGTTGCCCAAAGTCACAGAGCAGACAAGTGGCAGAGCTGGGATTAGAACCCATGACCTCTGACTCCCAAACCTGTGCTCTTTTCACTAAGCCATGCTGCTTCTCTGCAGCACAAAGCAGATGAAAGATGGAGGTGATAAAAATTATAAATAGGGGGCAAGATTGGTAAGAGATGAGAGTTTGGGATGGTAGAAGTTGATGTGGGCAGTGTGAATACAGAATCAATGTTGACCAAATCCCATAGTGCAAGGGGACAACACTAAAACGAGGTTTAAAGCAAACACTACAATCTCCACTAGGTGCTGCACACATGGAGTTTTATACTACAGGAAGATGTGCAGGCCTAAAATATCAATAAAATCCAGATAAATGCATAAATTCATAGAGGAGTGGTCCCAAATGTTTTGCTAGATAGAAAGTTGGGATAAAGGCTGCATGGATTTGTCATTATGCTGCCCCCAGGCACTAAAATTACTGCCACCTCTTAGTTTATAAAAACAACAACAAAAAGAAAACTTTCTTTCTCACTGAACTGAATCTCTCCTGAGGGGAGCTCACTTCTGGACTGCTAAAAACACACAAAAAATCATCCAGCATTGTGCCCTACAAACTGTGTTTCTGTAGACTCAGGGAGCTGGTAGGGCATGAACTTCAATGAAAAAATTATATTCAGGTAACTTGTATTGATAGAATTGAAATTTTTCTGAGAAATTGCTTCCTCACCCCAAAATTTGCAAATCTAGAGCAGGGCCTTGGGACCCTTTAGGAAGTCTGCCACTGGATGGAGAGGAAAAAGCTAGGCATGTTAGATGACACATTCCTCACTATTAGGATGTATATCAAAGCGTTACAACCAAAAGAGAAGCAGCGTAGCTCAGTGGAAAGATCACGGGCTTGGGAGTCAGAGGTCATGGGTTTGAATCCTGCCTCTGCCACTTGTCAGCTGTGTGACTGTGGGCAAGTCACTTAACTTCTGTGCCTCAGTTACCTCATCTGTAAAATGGGAATTAACTGTGAGCCTCACATGGGACAACCTGATTACCCTGTATCTTCCCCAGTGCTTAGAATAGTGCTCTGCACATAGTAAGCACTTAACAAATACCAACATTATTAACCCAGTTCATCTAAGCAACCTCTTGCCACTCTCAGAAACAGAATGCAGGCCTGTGAGGGTGACTGGTTTAAATCAACAAAGGCATTTCTCATGTTCTTAGGTTGTTTTGGGAGTGGAAAGGAAATCTGCTTGTGGGGCAGGGTGTGTGGGTAAATGAGTAATGTGTGTATTCGGGGCCATGGATCTCTCCTGTTGGTTCAGTAAGGTCTTCCTGTTCTCTCTCTAGGCCTCTTTTTTAATCTGTCAGCCCCAATTCTAGGGACTTCCCAGGCAATGGAGATGTGTCTAATAAGTGAAGGAATGAATGACCCTAAACACAGCCACGCTGACACCCTCCTCCTATGTAGTAACACAAATTGTTTGTTTTTGTCTTGTGAAGTACTTAGAGGCTGTAGTGATTGCACACTATCCAAACAAATATTGTAGTGGAATGGAACTTTAAAGAATATGTGAAGAGAAAAAGAGACAAATACTCAGGATTAAGAGGACACTTAGGATAATCATGTAAACAAAACTTCACTTAAGAGTGTAAGAAGTGTCTTATCAGCCAATTTAGACTGAGAGAGGAAAATTAGCATTTGATGGGCTTCCTCTCTGAATTGACTAGGCTTTCATAATACTGAAAACTGTTAGCAATACTCATCATATTTGTAATAGCCACTAAGTCAAAAGTGCCTGTAACCTTGCAAATTCTTGAAGGAAAACAGCTCTGGGAGACAGAAAACTGCCACTGTGATCTTCACATCTCCTTGTTTCTTATGTGATCCTGTGCAACTAGCAACTCCCTGGCAGTTTAACTTAACCATTGATAAAATGGGGCTGATATTAGCTTTCCTTTATATTCCCTCATGGAATATAAAGACTAAAGTGTTGTTACCCCTGAGAGATAGCGGTCAGTCTAATGAATTCTTCTTTCTACAAGGGAGCAGACACATTAAATTTAGGAAAAGAGTTTGCTATGATCTACCCTGATCTGGAAATATTTTCAATTCTATTCCATCTGACATACTTATTAAGTAATCTGGGAAAACACCTATTCCACCCCACTACTACTGGATGAATCATATTCAACAAGTTGTAATTGATAAGTAGCAAATTCCTGGCAATTTCAGACTTATTCTCCCCATTTTTTCTTTCCTGGTGCAGGGCATTATGCAGGGGAAACTAGAAAGGGAATAGGTGGAGGAATGAAGGGGAAATGATGGGGACCAGCAGGGGTGTCCCTTGCCATCTTGATTCCCAAGGGAAGTAGTTTTGGCTTCGGCAGGGAGCTAGGGATTCTACTAAAACTTCTCCTTCCTTTCCCCGGTGATGAAGATGGGAGAGTAGTTGTTATGGTGGGTGGGTGGGTAGTGAAGGTGTCCGTAGAGAGTTGTACTACTATGTTGGGACCTCAACTTGGCCAATCTGGACCTCTGAAGGATTTAAGAGCAGATGAGGTATGGAATAGGCATGCCCCATTTGCCGCTAAATTCCCAAATGTTCTTGTTTTTGTGTTATTTTGGACAGGATTTGGTGGTTTGATTTAATTCCCTTTCTTATTTTATAAGGCTCATAAACAAAAAAGGAAAGACGTTTCATTGGAAATATTTGAAATTTTCCCATTGGAAAAACAATATCCGGTATTCAGAGGATGGGATTGTATGTGTACTTCTGCCAGCACCGGATATTCTTTCTGATTCATTCAATGGGATAAGGTGGAATTAGTAACCTCTAGAAAGCCTTGTGAAAATCTGGAAAATCAGGAAAGTTGAGTGATCTGAGTCCTCCTCAAAAGCCACATGGAAAGTGAGGGCTTGATCAGTTATGTGAAGAGGAAACATGATGTAGCATTCATGCAGCATTGAGGCATAATGGGATCAAAGTTTTGGTGACTTTTTCCTTTTAGATTCAGTCAAATGTGAGGAGAAGGGTGTGGAAATGAATCTTTGGATGGCTTAGATGCTAAGGGAAGCTTGTACCTTTTGGTGTATCTTGCTGTGGTTGGGAAACCTTCACTGATACCAAGGATAGCTGCAAACAAAGGTCATTACTCCGTGGTCCTGCAATAGACTGGATTGAGTGCATTCCTTAGTGCAGCATTTCTATTTCTGGGTCTGGTTGAGGGAGGAGCCATCCGTCACCTACCTCTAGAGAGGTGAGAATGGTAGTAAAAACAGTTGACTGTGATCTTGAGCCACATCTGCTGAAGCTGGGGCATAAATGATGTTCCGCTAACCTCTCTAGGTTTTTCTCAACCTATCACTCACTGTTATTTATTAAGCACATATTGTATGCAAAGAACTGTACTAAGTGATTGGAAAAGTATAATAAAGTATACACAATCCCTGCCCTCAGTGAGTTTACAATCTAGCAGGGGAAAGAGATGTTAAGATAAATTATAGTTAGGGGAGGCAACTGACTGTAAAGGTAGGTTCATAAGTACTCTGGGGAAGGAGTATCTAAATGAGTGTAGACTCAAATTTATAAGTGAGTTTGGAGAGAGGGAATTATGGTGGAGAGAGGAGACTGGTCTTGGAAAATGTCCTGGAGAGGTGATTTTTTTAAAAAATAAAACTTTGTAGAAGGGGAGAGTGACAGTCCATTGGATATAAATGAGAAGGGAAAGTGTGAACAAAGCACTGACGATGACAGAGATAAGCAGGAGGCGGAGTGAGGAGGTTGGTATTAAAGGAGCGAGCAGGTTGTAGTATGAGAGAAGTGAGGGATAGGTGTATGTCAAGGGGAGCTGATTTAATGCATTAAACCCAAAAGTTATGGTGATGATGGCATTTAAGTGCTTACTACGTGCGAAGCACTGTTCTAAGTGCTGGGGTGGATAAAAGGTGATCAGGTTGTCCCATGTGGAGCTCACAGTCATAATCCCTATTTTACAGATGAGGTAACTGAGAAACAGAAAAGTGAAGTGACTTGCCCAAAGTCACACAGCTGACAAGCAGCTGATCCAGGATTAGAACCCATGACCTCTGACTCCGAAGCCCATGCTCTTTCCACTGAGCCATGCTGCTTCTCTATAAAGAGTTTTTCTACTTTATGAGGAGTTGGTTGGGGAACCATTTCAGGTTTCCGAGGCATGGAGAGATTTTTTTTAGAAAAGCGATACGGGCAGCAGAGTGAAGATTGCGCCAGAGAGTCTGGAGCCAGGCAGGTTAGCCAGGAGGCTGATATAGTAATTGAGATGGAATGCTTGGACCATTGTGGTCTCCGTTTGGATGGAGAGAAGGGACAAATTCTGGAGATGTTATGAAGATAAAACTGAAATTATTTTGTAACTGAATATGTGGGTCAAGAGAGAGCAGAGTCAAGGATAGTGTCAAGGTCATGAGCTTGTAAAACAAGGAAGATGATGGTGTTTGTCAACAGTGATGGGAAAGAAAGGCTTTGAAGGGGCTAGGGGGGAAGGTCTGTGTGGCAAGATGAGTTCTGTTTTTGACAGTGTTGAGTTTGAGGTGACTGCAGAACATTCACATAGAGAAATCCTTTAGACAAGAGGAAATGTGAGGTTGTAGAGAAAGGAAAGAAGTAGGGGCTGGCGATGCAGATGTGGGGGTGTACCAGGTGGGACAGGGACTGTGCCTGGTCTGATTATCTTGTATCTGCCCCAGGGCTTAGTACAGTGCTTGGAACAAAGTAAGTGCTTATGAAATATCACAATTATTATTATTATTGGGACTTACCTCTGTGGAGGTGGTAGCCGTCTGTCTCCCCCGATTAGACTGTGAGCCCGTCATTGGGCAGGGATTGTCTCTATCTGTTGCCAGATTGTACATTCCAAGATTTTAATACAGTGCTCTGCACATAGTAAGCACTCATTAAATACCATTGAATAAATAGTTGTAGTCGTGGGAGCAGAGAAGTGAGCATCTCCTAAGATAGCAGTCTCCTTTCAGGCTCTTGAAGTATAAAATAGTTTTATTGATTTCTTTACTGGGTCTTAGATTAATCCCAGAGATGAAGCAGGCATTGAGCAAAAGTGAGTTCCTGCACAGCAGGAACAAGTAGGGCAGCAGTGCGATCTAATGGATAGAGCATGGACCCAGAAAGACCTGGGTTCAAATACTGTCTCCCCCACTTGCCTTCTGTGTGACCTTGGGCAAGTCACTTAACTTCTCTGTGCTTCAGTTCCATCGTCTGTGAAATGGGGCTTAAAAATGTGGGATATGGATTGTGTCCAATCTCATTAATTTGCATTTACCCCAGCTCTTAGTACAGTGCCTGGCACCTCACAAAAAACACACAAAAAAGCAATAGACAGATGGGGGGCTGGGTCAGACTGGTACCAAAACCCTCCCAAGGACACACAATGGCTCCCATCACAGAGGAGAGAAAGACAGGGTCTTACTGCCTCTGTGGGCTCCTTACTTGCCATTTGTGGGTGGAGGTTCGTCTCTCCTAAAACTGGCTCTAGCCCTTAATAGCCACATGTATGGGGTCTCCAGAGGTTGAGAAGGAGGAGCTGAGGCAAATATTCCCAACCTCTAATCATGTGGGAACAAGAGTGCCCATGGGAATCTTTGAATGCTTGTGCAATGACAAGACAACTTTCACCATCTTCCCATTTCTGACAGAGAGAGCTGGGTTCCCTAGTTGGGGCAGGACTGTGATTTCCTGGGTCCCAGTGGTACCAGGTGAGGGTGGGTTTTCCCACAACCCCTCAAAGCCCCAACTGTAGTTCAGGAATATCGGCCTGGAACTGGGATTCCCCTTCTGTCATCTTCCTAGGATTTGGGGTATAGTCCACTTGAACCTTGCTCAGTTGGCAGGAAAGTAACCTAGTGGAAAGACCGTGGGCCTGGGAGACAAAGAACCTGCATTCTAATACAGGCTCTGCCAATTGCTTGCTGCGTGACCATGGGCAAGTCACTTAACTTCTCTGTGCATCAGTTACCTCATCTGTAAAAGGGGGATGAAGTCCTCCTCCCTCCAATTTAGACTGTGAGCCCCTTAGGGGATGGGAGCTGTGTCCAACCCAACTAAATTATGTCTATCCCCGTGATTATCAAATACCTGTAAAAGCAAAGTATAGTGAAGTGATTCTGGGATCGAGCTGTGATCACTTGTATTTATTGAACACTTACTGTGTTGGGATAGTGCATTATGTCAGAGTTGGTAGACACATTTCCTGCCCTCCAGGAGCTGACAGTTGATCTGGCCTTCAGGTTCCAAACCGTGAGCGGTAATCGCAGTTTGTCACCTTCTCAAAGATGAATTGGAAAGATTTCCCATCCAAATTTTTTATGGCCAATTGGATTATACCCCTCCCTTTCCTCCTCCCCCCCTCCACTCTCCCCCTCCCCTCATCATCCAGTACATCTTTAAATTCAGTTAAGGCAGAAGTACAATTAAAATAGTGCTGTCTAGATACCTTCTGGGCCAAAACAGAGATGCTTTATCTTCTGGTAAAATCATTAAAGATACTATCGGCGTTCTGGCTCGCATCTCGCAAAATACAGGCCAGTGATAAATCAGCAAGCTGGCATTACCCAAGGGGGAATTCAGTCACCACAATTTCCCCGGATTTCTCTCCACACACCTTTCCCTTTCTAACTCTTGGAAATCGTTCCTCAGTTCTACAATTAACAAGGTCCTCGAGATTGAATTTTCTTTTTATAGGGTAGGCTAGAGGCTGTCAGGAATCAGAGAGGAAGATGCAGCCTTCATAACAAGCTGGTGTCATCTGGAAAAAAAAAAAAAAGAAACCAATAGCGTTTGATTTACAGGAAGATGGTAAAACCAGAGTTTTAACCAAATACCACCAAAGCCACTTGTCATTTTATTTTCCTTTTTCCTTTTCATTTCAGAGATGATAAACTGCAGTAAATCAGGGAGCAGGCTGCCCAGGCCAGTCCGTCACCATGCCTGGTTGAAGCTGTAATTAGAGGCTGCTGCCCCACTGAAGAGTCAGTACCCGGGAGCCACAGAGGATTAATTAGGCCTGATATGAAACCCAGATGTGTGCAGTTAAACCAAAAAGCACAGGGAGAGCCATCCTGCTTTTTTTTCCAAGTGGACAGAGAAATATAGACTTGCCCACCCAGAAGAAAATAAGTATGAAGGAATGATATGTTCCAGGGAAAGATTGACTCTGACTCTGATCTGCAGGGCCTTTTCACCTGCCCTGCCACGTGGTTCCTGTAGCTATTATTGCATTGTACTCCCCCAAATGCTTAGTACAGTGCTCTACACCCAGTAGGTGCTCAGTAAATACCAGTGATGGATCACAGCATCCAGGGGCACCTGAGGAGAAGGAATAAGAGCCTTTGCCAGCCTGATCCATGAGATCCTACCGGAGACCATCTTTCCACTGAGATTCCCACTTACTGGGACTGGTAGTAAAAAAGGCAAAAAGAACCCAGCTTCAGAAATTGCTAGTCACTGTAAAAGAATGAGCCTGACTGGTTCTGCCCTGAGGCCCCCACACTTACCCAAGCCAGGGTGCGTATTTCCATGCTGAATGGGTCTTCCTTAGTGCATACGGGTGCTAGGAACTTGGGCAGGACAACATGTCCCCTTGTGGAAGAGGGCAGTGTGGCTCAGCGGAAAGAGCCCGGGCTTGGGAGTCAGCGGTCATGCGTTCAAATCCCGGTTTAGCGGCTTGTCAGCTGTGTGGCTTTGGGGGAGTCACTTAACTTCTCCGTGCCTCAATTACTCCATCTGTAAAATGGGGATTAAGACTGTGATACCCACGTGGGACAACCTCATCACCTTGTAACCTCCCCAGCGCTTAGAACGGTGCTTTGCACATAGTAAGCGCTTAACAAATGCCATCATTATTATTATTATTACTTGTGAACACACACGTTGGACCTTTCTCAGAAAAAGTGACTTTTATTGGGGTGGGGGAAGAGCCGACCATGGCCTCTGTAAATAGTATGAAAATCAGCCACATTAATATCCCTAACCAGGCTCCCTTCTTCTTTCTTCACTGTTGGTTAGCTACTCCAATATCCTACTATTCAGCTGCCTGGGATGAAAGTGATCCCTGTGCATAGTTTATATTACAATCTGTTACGTTCATAAAGCAGCATGGAGTTCCTCTGGGAAGAAAGGTGTTATATAAATGCAAGCTATTATTGAATTATTAATAATAGCCCCAGTGATTACCTGGGCTTTCATTTATTCCAAGGTGGCTCTGGAAAACGTCAACCAGAACTCCTTAACAGAGGCCGGGTGGTGCAGTCAGCTCCCTCGGTGAGGCAGGGAAGCAATTCAGCAGAGAAGACTGACGTCTCCTCACTCCCTTTTTCATCCTTAATTTCAGGGGAAGGGTGACTCTTCAGGTAGCCATGATTTTTCTCTTTTAAACTTCTAGCAAGTTGAATTCCTTTGCCCCCATGGCCCTCTTGGTCTTGAGGGTTGCAGTTTTGTTTGCAAAAGTGCATAGGCTTTCCCAGAGGTGCAGCTGGAAGCAAATACAGTAGCTGCGATGAAATGCCTCACTGCAAGAACCATTCATTCAGTAGTATTTATTGAGTGCTTACTATATGCAGAGCACTGTACTAAGCACTTGGAATGTACAAATCGGTAACAGCTAGAGACAGTTCCTGCCCTTTGATGGGCTTACAGTCTAATCGGGGGAGACGGACAGACAAGAACAATGGCAATAAACAGAATCAAGGAGAAGAACATGTCATTAAAACAATAGCAAATAAATAGACTCAAGGTGATGTACATCTCATTAACAAAATAAATAGGGTAATGAAGATATATACAGTTGAGCGGACGAGTACAGTGCTGAGGGGATGGGACGGGAGAGGGGGAGGAGCAGAGGGAAAGGGGGGAGAAGAGGGTTTAGCTGCAGAGACGTGAAGGGGGGGTAGAGGGAGCAGAGGGAAAAGGGGAGCTCAGTCTGGGAAGGCCTCTTGGAAGAGGTGAGCTTTAAGTAGGGTTTTGAAGAGGGGAAGAAAATTAGTTTGGCGGAGGTGAGGAGGGAGGGCGTTCCAGGACCAGGGGAGGACGTGGCCCAGGGGTCGATGGCGGGATAGGCTAGAATGGGGGACGGTGAGGAGGTGGGCGGCAGAGGAGTGGAGCTTGCGGGGTGGGCAGTAGAAAGAGAGAAGGGAGGAGAGGTAGGAAGGGGCAAGGTGATGGAGAGCCTCGAGGCCTAGAGTGAGAAGTTTTTGTTTTGTGTGGAGGTCGGTAGGCAGCCACTGGAGGTTTTTAAGAAGGGGAGTGATATGCCCAGAGCGTTTCTGCAGGAAGAGGAGCCAGGCAGCAGAATGAAGTTCAGTACTTTTGTTCTGGTGAAGCCAGGCAATGAAAAAATTGCAATTAATCTTTGGAAAGGAATGCTATTTTCCATGGCTACAATTAATTCTTTAAATGATCCCAAGCTTTCTAAGTACCTTTAGGCTCTGGTTGGCAGTTTGCAATTTGTTTAGGCAGTGAAGGCAGATCATTCAGGAAAAAACTCTGATTGACTCACTGCGAAACCTAAACTCTCCATATTATTACTGATCTCTTATGTCATGCTAACCTTTTGCTTTCAATTTGGGCTGGGTAGGCCGGGCTAAAGGCAGCCAATATCTTCCCCCATTCCAAAATGAAGAAACAGGTATGAAAGTTCCCTGCAGAAATTGACAGAATAAAAGGGCAAATAGTCTTTTATTTCTGTAGTATGTTCCCATATGCCTTGGTATAGAGCTCTGTCTCCTCCTGCGGGTGCTCAATAAATGCTATTGATGAGGATGCTATTGATTCTTCCTCTTGTGCTCCAACCCCAAGATTTTACTCTTGTTTAGGGAGCTCTTAGTAAAAATTTCTGTTTGAGGACGATAATTAAACGAGCTAAATCTTTCAAATTTCAAATCTCCAAGCCTGCATTTATACACACAAACAAGAATTTGCTTGTACTAGGGATTAGAAAAATAATAAAGGTAGAGCCATTAGCAGGGCTTGGGGCATTTGTCAATTTTGCAGGTGCATTTGGGGAAAATTTTCCCTTCATTTAAAAAAAAAATTGTTAAAATGAGAAGCATAGACTAGGCTTCCAAAATTATTGTGGATGGGTTTTCCAGTAAATATTTATACTAATTCTGCTACAATCTCAATTCCCAAAGCCTGGAAGGAAGACTTCCTCTAGGAAGATCCAGGATGACATATTGGCAGTTGCCTAACTTGGAACCTATAGCCCCAGTGATGTAAATCTTGGATTAAACCCCAATCAGACAGGCAGGCTGTTCCCAGTCCAGTCACATTCATAGATGTCATAAAAAATACTTGTTCTATGAAGTGCATTAAAAGAAAAAACTTCACTAGACACAGTGAAACTCACACTGATTCTTTGTGGAAATAAGTGCTCAAGAGCCAGTGAACAACTCAACCTATGTCATGCAATTTTTTCCATCCTGGAAGATGAGCAACCCTATAAATGCTTGTGCTGATGGATATTTAGCTGGTCATTTTTGAGGTCCCTGTTGCAGGGTAATGTTTCTATTAAAGAAGAGGTAGAAGATTATATATCCTTTGTTGAAGAACTCACTGAGGTAATTGGTTTGATTTTAATCAACGAGTCTAAACCTTTGGTGTGTGCACTGTTCTCTAAAGAATAGACAATACTCGCTAAATGAGCCTGTCTAGCTAGGTTTAATCAAAGCCAATTTTTGAACACCTACTCTTTGCTCATCACTATACAAAGCACCGGAAAGTACACCAAAGACAGGAAAAGGTTCCTCCTGTAGGCACTTACTGTCTAATTGAGGAGAGAGTTGGGCATAAATTAAAAATAAGATTAATAATAATTTTGTAATGTATATGTGAAATGATGCAAATGGAAATGGATGCATAAGTGTAAGCGATGCTGGGAATTAATCAAGGAAGTAGAATTTTAGGAGGGTTTTAAGATAGGGAGAAAGGAAGCCTGGCAAATTAGAAGAAGGAGGGAGTTCCACAAAGGGAGAATGGCATGGGCTGGGGTCAGAGGTGAGACTTGAGAGCAAAGTACAGCTTTGAAAGGGAGCATGAGAGAAGCAAAGGGTACATACTGAGAAATAATGGGTGAAGTTAAATGCTTTTACTTAGCATACTTTGGTGTAAAATTAAAAATTGCTTCGAGTGGCAATTGGACTAGAATGTTCTGGCAGCAAATTGTTGAAAATTGTCCTAGCACAGTGGTAGAAATTGGGGTGGGTACCCTGGCTTCAGTCAAGGTATTTTTTTTTTCTCTCTCTCTCTCTCTCCCCCTTCCCCCCGCAATCTCTCCTTTCCCACTCCTTTTCTCTCTTTTTCCCTTTTTCTTGCTCTCTCTTTCCCTTTCTTCCTCCTTGCTACACTCCTTTCCCTCCTTCCATATAACCACATAAATATTATAAAGTGCTTTGACACCCTGGGGAACAAAAGGTGCCATGTGAAATGTAATATTATTGCTGTTTGATTTATTAATAAAACATGTGTCATTATGGCTAATTGCCATCATTTTGTAGAGCGCTTTATGGGATGCCTGTACAACTTCACCTTTTTCTAATGCAAACTCACTTTGAAATATTTCTTATTGGGACACAGAGAACTTTCTGTGAAAGTCTGAGAATGGAAATTATTCAAGTAATATTCCTGAATATACAGTACCTTGTCCCTTAAACTGCGGTAGGGTGATATTGAATTTCAAACTGTCAATTTTTTCTTCTTTTTCCCAGTTTTCCTAGATCCCACTTTTGCAAGCTCTGGTCTATTCTTAAGAAAACAAATTAAGAATTTTTATTCAGATCTGCTATCCCTGACCACTCCCCATTGCCCCTGACATTCTCCTCCTCCCCCAGACCCATTAGGTTTCCATCAGCAGAGCTCTCAAGGGAGTGGATTCCTGAAACACAGTATGATGACTATTCCTCCCCCCAGATCCCACCCAATCATTCTGACAGCCTTGCCTCTCACAGCAAATTATTTGTTCTCAGAGGGGTCATGATAACAAGTCTAGACTGAACTTTCAAATGTATGATAGGACTGCACCTTTATTCCACAAGATGCATATAAAATAAAAAGAAATCATAAAATGCAACGCATTTCATTAGTATCACACTTTCAGAAGGAGCAAACAAATTCTTCCACTGAACTTAGTGTTCTAGTTTCAATAAGGATTTTCTGGCTTTTGTTTTCAAAGAAAGTTTGGGCATCCATTCTGTGGTTCTTTCAGGCCTCCTCTGGGGCCCAGCTCAATAGATAGGGAGTTCTGTTTGAAAGAATAGCAGGGTAGAGAAAAGTCTGTGAAACCAGGTGTGTCCTTCAGGGGTTACAGAGGGTTTGTTTAATAACAGCAACAATGCTGGTTATAATTTTGTGGTGATGATGAGGCTGATGAAGATTCAGTGAAGAGAGCTGGTAAGAGGAAGACAGTCTCGTATTTGGTATTTTCTTAACATCAGTGGACTGTATTTAACATCGGTACTAAGAATTTCCAGGTGCTCATGGGATAAATCAAGTGGATTCATCTCTAGGAAATACTTTTGGTGGACATGGGAAGGCACAGCTGGAGAGTGTTCATTTAGACTCTAAATTGTTGTGGACAGGAATCTGCCACTAACTCTGTGCTCTTAGTACAGTGTTCTGCACCTGGTAAGCACTCCATAAATACCACTGATGGATTGTTCCTCTTGAACCCAGCCTGGAGAAGTCATCCTTTCCCTCTGGATTTTGGGACAGTTAAGGTAGAAACCAAAGGTAGGAGAAATGTTATTCCCCAACAAGGACAGAGACCCAAATCAGGAGGAAAACCTATGAACAGTGGCTTATAGACTCTATTTTTCATTTTGCATATCTGGCGCCCTAGGAATGGAGAGTAGAGTTAGGAATGTTTTTTCTCCCTTTGCCTATTGGGCAATTCTGATGAGCCATGTGTCTTCCTTCTCACCTCTCAAATCCAGCACTGTGCATAACTCATTCAATCAATTATGCTATAAACTGCTTGCTGTGTATCTTTTACTGCTTCAGCCCTTCACACTTGTATGTTCTTTTCAAACAAAACTGACCTTTTAAGTTAAGGACATAAGAGATGGTCCACAAAGTTGGGGCAAGGGTTCAATCTTTAACAGTAGCAAGAAAGGATGCTTGGAAGGAGCAGTGTTGTGGAGTAAAAAGACTCACATAAACATATTAAGGCCAGCGATTTTCTGCTCACACTACCTAAAAGAGCACATCTGGGATTGCTATCTGCCCCATCTTGGAAAGCCTCCGGAAAAGCGACGAACAGAAGAAATGGGACAAAATGAGTAGTTCCCTCACAAGCAGTGTGAATGCCTAGGGAAAAATATGATCCCGAAAGTGGCTAAGATCATTAACTCTTTATGAACCAGATTTAAGGTGGGCATGCTGTTGCAATTGACTCCGTAGTGAAGGTAACCCCTCTTGGAGTTTAGTGGACTTGAAACGGTTATTGAGACTTGAAATGAGATGTAATCTCCAGGATGAAGGTTGGCAGCAAGGTCTAAAGGTCTGTATCTTTCCCTTCCTCCTGAAGGTTGTCAATCCAAATTGAGAAAGAGATCATAAGTCCATATTTGTTTTTTGCATGAATCTGAGAGCGAGAAAGAGAAGTATGCTCAGATCTTTATTGAAGGAATACTACAACTCTTTCTCTCTCCCACCCACCCCCACTTCCTCCCCCACCCAACCACCCCCTCCTGAACACGGGCCCCAGAAAGAAAAAAAAGAAAAGAAATCCGCTGCTCAGATTGGAAAGAAAAGTCAGCTTTTCCCAGGAGCAGTGTAATAATGTTAATGGAAGGGAGAACGGGAAAGAGGAAATGTTTCGCTAACGGGGAGAATTTCTGGCCTGGGTCCTTTCTGAGGCCTGTTTGTCAGGGGAAAAAGGAAATTGGTGGCTGGATGAAATATGAGCTGGTGCAGCTGCAGTGCTTTAAGTACAAGCTTTTTTAGGCATACTGGGCCTTCAGTTTGGGGGTAGAAGCTGATGCCGAAATACCTTTCTCCACTTCACACAGGCCTTGCGTGCTGTGGTTTTAAGACCAGTGTTCAGGTGATTAAAAAGGGGGGAAAAAAAAACCCTGACGAAATGTCATTTTCAGGGAAAGGAGTTAAAAAAATGACTTAAGGCCCTTTGGCGTATAACTAATAAAGAGCTTTTTGTGTGCGGGCAGTCTGAGGCGCTGTCAGGGCCAAGCACTTGCACAAGGTGGAGTAGAACTATCTGAAATTAAATTTGGAGAGCAGTGTAAAACCAAAAATCTTGGATAAGAAAATGCCTTTTATTTTGAAAGGGAAAAAAAAGGACAAACATTCTAATCTCCCTGGCCTTATCTTAATATTTATAATGAGTAACTAGTTGCCCTGTATATCAGTTAATTCATTTGGTCCTCCAGCTGGACTTAATAAACGGCAACTAAAGAAGGAAAGTTTGGAAAATCCAGGTCAAAGCTTAGCCAGAATTTAAAGACTTGGGAATCCACCAGTACCCTCCTGAGTGAAGCTTTTCCATCCTTTTCTGTCTTGTGTTACATTCTACTCATTTACAGAAGTTAGCTTCTTCCAAAAGAAGACACCAATGTGCTTGAGCTCTCTCCTCATTTCTTCCTCTTTCTCTTTCTCTCTCTCTGTCTCTCTGTCTCTGTCTTCTGTCTCTCTCTCTTCCTCTCTTTCCTTCCCCTCCCTCTCTTTTACTCCCTGCCCCTCTCTACCCCCTCCCCATTTTTCCATTTCAGTATAGCTTCTCCCTTGTCACTGCAGCTAGAAGTCTGGTCCTCAGCACATGTGAGAAATGAAAACATCCCCTCAAAACTGGTAGGTACGTGCTGTCTGGGTAGGAAACATTTCTTGACATGTAGTTAACCTGTCTTAGGGAGAAATTATAGCAGTGTCAGAGAATAACTAACAGGCTTGTTCTGCAAGTGAGGATTTAATTTCTAACAGTTACTTTTTTTCTAGTTTAATGAAATATTCCTTTGGCTTTTTGGGCATCTTTGCCTCCCATTTTCAAGCTGGCATATCACACAGCTATTTTGAAGAAGTTTAAGATGATCCATTTATCTGGGGCTGCAGTCTCAAATCATTGGAGTAGCGATTTTTTAAAAAAGAAAGCTGACCTGAATGATATACCAAATTACACATCATTTCATCTAACAAACAAAACGTCTTCTGTGGTTACCCAAATGAACTGCGTACATCATAATTTTGACAATGAGTACTGAGGTTGAACTGGCTCTTTAAACAGTTTCCCTGAGTACGCATTGCTGTTCCAGTTCAGTGCGAGCATATGGCATCCCAAGGAACTACACTCACAGATGCCAGGGCATGACCAAAATCTAGAATAATGTTGTTTATTTTCACCAATTCTGCTGGAAGGAATGCAGCCGGGTGCACTTAAGTAACCTTAGGGACTCACATTTTGCTGGATTATTATTAATAAAAACTGTGGTATTTTTTCATTCATTCAACAGAATTTACTGAGTGCTTACTATTTGCAGAGCACTGTGCTAAGCACTTGGAATGTACAATTCGGCAACAGAGACAATCGCTGCCCAGTGACAGACTCACAGTCTAAACAGAGGAGACAGACAGCAAAGCAAAACAGAACAGAACAAAACAAAACATCATCAAGATGAATAGAATCAAGGAGATATATACCTCATTAACAAAATAAATAGGGTAATATATACAAATGAGCACAGTCTTGAGGGGAGGGGAAGGGGGAAGAGCAGAGGGTGTGGGGGGGGGAAGAGGGAGCAGAGGGAAAGGGGGGAGGGGAAAGAGAGAAAGTTTGTTGAAGACTTACTATGTGCCAGACACTGTACTAAGTGCTGGGGTGGGTAAAAGCAAATTGGGTTGGATGCAGTCTCCGTCCAACATGGGGCTCACAGTCTCAAGCCCCATTTTACAGCTGAGGTAATTGAGGCACAGAGAAGTGAAGCGACTTTTCTAAGGTCACATGGCAGGCAAGTGGAGAAGCCTGGATTAGAACCCATGACCTTCTGACTTCCAATCCCATGCTCTAACCACTATGCCATGCTGCTCTATTATTGTCTGTCAAAACAGACATCACTTCAGGGAGCAAAACTAGTGGCAGAAGCCGAAAGGAGTAGGACACCAGAATGGTGTTTTGGACTGCCCTTTTGAGCTCAGTCCTCCTACCTATTTCCTCTGTCCTGAGATCTGATAGGCTGTGACTCCCCACACAGGGACTAATTGCTACTTTTGTTTGAATTGGTTTGGAGTACTGTACAGGAATAATAATAATGTTGGTATTTGTTAAGCGCTTACTATGTGCAGAGCACTGTTCTAAGCGCTGGGGTAGATACAGGGTAATCAGGTGAATACCTGTGAGCCATGTGAGGCTCACAGTCTTAATGCCCATTTTACAGATGAGGTAACTGAGGCACAGTCACACAACTGACAGGTGGCAGAACCAGGATTCAAACCCATGATCTCTAACTCCCTGGTGACTGAAATTAGAGTGGAGACTTAACCGGGCTTGCTGGTAAATTCCTCCCGTGCCACCCACCTTTTCCTCCATTTATGAGCCACTGAAATGGCATAAACTTTCCAAAAGGATTGGTATTCCACCAACAAGCAGCACGGAGTGATTCATTCAGTCTCTGCGCACAGGTTGTGCTGCTGAGCTCAGCTATATGTGACTACAGAATCCCAACTAAATGCTGCTGTCCCGGCTGCAATGGCTGACCCACGTAAGCTGCCCTGGGTTGCATTTCTTGGTCCGGTGGCTAGTGATTGAATGGACTCAGATCCGGATGAATTTTCACTATTTAGAAAATGAGAGGCAGGCAAGGGCTGTTGGAGGAGAGGGTTGGCTAGTTTATCTCCTTCCCTGATACCACGACCAGAAACATCCGCTCCCAGAACAGGGGACTCCTCAGACTTTCCAACCCACAGAAGTCAGGGGATGGGAAAAGGTGATCTACAGAAGGCAGAGATGAATATGCCCTGGAAGCAGATCTCCCCCACTTTGGGGATAGGAGGTGCCACATCTTTTCATCCATCTCTTAACTGTTTGGGGAGTGTTAGTCTTGCTTTCCCCTCCCCCTGAAATTCTCTAAGAGTTTAATATTCTGGTTTTTGCCTTCAACCATCCCTTGTATTTTTCACTGTCTTGTACATCTCCCCTTTCACATAGACTCCATTTGATCCTGCCAAACAAAGCCTCAAAGAATAATTTTGCTGTGACACCTTGGAGATATGTAGCTGAAAGGTAGCGCAGCGATGTCCAGGGATTAGATAAAATTATTTTTTACCTTCTATTTTCACCTCCTTATTTTCAAATTACCTATCTTCAGGGCTTTTAGATTTCTGTGAGCAGCCCTGAGGGACAGGGACTCTGTCTAATTCCCACTTGCATATTCTCGCCCAACATTTTCATTCATTCAGTTGTATTTATTGAGCGCTTACTGTGTGCAGAGTACTGTACTAAGTAATTGGAAGAGTGCAATATAACAAACTACAATTCTTCCCACAATGAACTCAGTACTTCACACACAGTAAACACTTAATATATACTATTATTACTACTGATGATTGTGCTGAGGGCTCCAATGACTGATAGTTCCTCAAGCTCTGGCACCTTTGGTGATGACACTAAAACCTCTTCCTTGAGAAAACTACATCAGAGCATCTTAGACCTCTAGGGAATGGTAACGAGGAAATATCATTTCACCTCCCGATTCACGCTCACTTCCCGGAGGACTGTCAGAGTAAATTTTGGACCAAAATTCCCCAGGCCCAGACAGAATGGCAATGGTTTTGTTATTAATGTTTAGAAGCTCATTACTATGTACATGTATATTTATATACATCCTTTGTTTTTGAAGATATCATTACTTACAGTTTAAAAGGTCTGGGTGAAAAGATTGATGTATAATTTACAACCCCTTCCACGATGTGCACAATGAAAAATCGCCCTCTGGGGGCTAATGAATTTGCTATTTGTAGTGACCTGTTGCTGGTTTCCAGTTGGTTCCTTTGCTAGAATGGTTTTCCCAAAGTCTGTGCTCTAAAAGAATCACTTAGTTTGGTTGGCCACTGTTGGCTTCCAGGAGCCCTTGGCCCCCTTATATTACCTGATGCTATATTTTACAATATCTTTAAAAGATTATTTCTGCTCTCCTTGCTAATGGTTCCATAAGGCAAATAGATTTTCTCGAGTCAAAAATGGGAGCTATTAGGGAAGGCTTCCAGGGGTTGGAGCCAATGGCTTTCAGGCAAGGGAAAGCAAACATAAACCGAAGATTGCTCTTGAGGATAAAGGAGAGAAATGAATGCACACTCTCGAACACAGAGATGTGTTCGGCTCAGAGTCAAACAGAAGAGGCAAGAATAGGTGGGGAACGTAGCCTGTGAACACACCAGGATTCAGAACACTTCAGAATAGTGGTGGGGCCCGTCACTGCAGAGAACCGGTCTTGGCCAACTGACTGATGATGATGACTGTGGAGACTGGAACACAAGTCTTTTGTAGAAACCTCAATGAATGAAATATGAAATGTTGCCCATAAAAAGGAGAGCATGTTCAGGGATAACACTGAGACACTGTTTAAAACCACTTAATCTAAATGAGAAAATTCTTTGGTCATGCCAAGAGCCAGGTGAACTGCTATCTTGAAATTGATGGAGTAAGTGATAGTTACACAACCGGAAGATACTGCTCTGGCTTATCTTGGTTTTCCAGAGTTTGGAGATTCAAAAGCTCTTTAGGGACCTCATGTTCATAGCACCTGCATTTTCCTTAGTGCCTGTTGTTTTTCTATTTTGTCTGTTCTACACCCTGCCCAGGGCTAAGATTTAGGGAAGGTAGTGGAGGAGAAGAACTCAGTGTCTCTCAGATTGGGGTATTCACATTAGAGAGGAGGGAGAGAGACGAGTCTGGGTGGAATCGGGAAAGCAGTCATTCATTCATTCACTCATATTTATTGAGCACTTTTACTGGGTGCCGAGCACCGTACTAAGTGCTTGAGAAAGTACAATATGACAGACACATTCCCTGTCCAAAGAGTGATGGAGTCAGGGCAGGTAACTCACACACTGTGTAACTAACCAGAAATCTAAAAATGTAGCAATAACCCAATAAGATGCCTATTAGATATTTTGAAGAGTTTAAAAAAAATGATCTTCTACTTTCTAATTCCCTACAGTTACATAATTTTGGGATCACAAGCCGCTTAGCTGAACTGCAATGTTTTTTACACTGGAATATGCCCAGTGAAAAGTTTAAATAGTAATCTTGTTTATTACAAAAACTCAATTTCAACTTGTAGCCAATACTCATGAAATTTGATAGGTATATACATAGGAAAAGAGGTTATGATGTTCAAAATTCCAGATACAGTAGTCAGTGATGCTAGTGTGGTAGATTGTTTTATTATTTAAATTTGATCTCTCTCTCTAGACTCAAATGACTTCCATTGTATTTGTTTTGCTATGTACTTTTTAATGCTGTGCTTGTATATTATTGAGAAGCAGCATGGCGTAATGGATAGAGCACAGGCCTGGGAATCATGGGTTTTAATCCCAGCTCTGCCATGTGTCTGCTGTGTGACCTTGGGCAAGTCACTTCTCTTCTCTGGGCCTCAGTTCTTTCATCTGTAAAATGAGGATTGAGACTGTGAGCTCCCTGTGGGACAGGGACTGCATCTAACATGATTTGCTTGTACACCCCCACCCCACCCCTCGGGCTTATTATAGTGCCTGGCACATAGTGTTTAACAATTACCACAATTATTATTATTTGTTATTATTAGACTATTTACTAACATATAAAATAATCAGGCTTCTTGATGTTTAAAACTTTTATGCACCACTGATTTAGAATCATTTTATTTTATATTTCTTTCTAATTTGTGATTTATTTTGGTGAACATTGTTTTGATACTGTATGAAAAGTATTTTGTTAACGACTTTACTGTAGGATTCTAATTTTTTTCTGGCACCATACCTGGAACCGTGCTGATGTTTTTCACTCTGATATAGATATGGGAGTTGGAGTGGCAGCTAAAATGGAAAAGGGTTAGAAGGGAGGGGGCCATAGCTGGGAATGAAATTCTGGGGCCTCTGGGCCACACCAACATGCAAATCCAAGTTGCATGTATGTTTTGGGGGTGGATTGGCAGTAGGGGGAGAAACACATAGATATCCTGATCATTTCCAAGTCTGTGTTACACTGTTTTCATTTTACAGCAAAGTAAAATGGTTTGTCATGCCAAACCATGGTGAAATGAGATTCTGCTCCTGGAATGAGTCTGCTCCCAGTAACCTGAAGGGGAAACAAGCAAGTTGTACCTATTAGTGTCCTGCATCTCCTTGGTCTCCTCCCCGAATGGTAACTTGTGAACTATTTTCATAAGTCATGAAGAGGAGCCAGAAGCTCAACAATTGATTGCAGGGAAAACCTTTAAGTAAAAACACTTCTCTAGTTCCATTTATTTAGACCCCTAGGCTAGGAGAGGGGCAGGCATTTAAAAAATAATAATAATGTTGGTATTTAAGTGCTTACTATGTGCCAAGCACTGTTCCAAGTGCTGGGGTAGATATAAGGTCATCACATAGACCCACATGTGGCTCATCCCCATTTTATAGATGAGGTAACCGAGGCCCAGAGAAGTGAAGTGACTTGCCTAAAGTCACACAGCTGACAAGCGGCGGAGCCAGGATTAGAACCCATGACCTCTGACTCCCAAGCCCGTGCTCTTTCCACTAAGCCATGCAATGAGTCCTCACTCTTTGAAAAGCAAGTCACAGAACCTTCCCGAGGATGGTTTCAACATTCAAGCCTGGGAAGGAGAGGATTGATGGGGAGTGGGTCAGCAGGAAGGAGTCAACAGGGAGTGAGTCCACAGGGAAGGCTTTGATGGGAAGGGATGGACTGAGTCGATAGGGATGGCGTCGATGGAGAGGGAGTCATTGGGGAGGAACACAGCAAGAAGAGACTCGAGAGACAAGATAAGCAATTGTTTGCCTGCTCACATGTCAGCAACCCCTCGTGCTCAGAAATACTCATATTGATTATTTCAAAGTTGAGCATGGAGAACCTTGTTTTCCCGTGCCTGCCACATCAATGTAGACATCACCACCAATCTTCCTGTCTCACACGTCCTTAACCTTGGTGTTACTTTGACTCCTCTCTCTCATTCAGTCAGGCTTCCCAGAGGAAATAATGCAAGTCCCTTCCTTGGTTTCATTCATTTGATTGATTTCTGCTACACATTCAAGAGCACTTTCTAAAGCTTGAAGTACAGTCTGAGGGATCAAAATTGGGAGAAATTGGCAGGCCAGAGAAAGCACTCACATGCCCCCTCACTTTATCTGTATTTCTGTACTTGTAGTAGTAAAGAAATTTATTTTGAAATTTCAGGAATATTCATCGACATTTCCTGAGATTGTTTTAGTCATTTTTAATGATTTAATCTTGGCATGGACCAAATCCAGTCGAGTTCCATGTGAACACCCAGAACCTGAGTTTTCCTTTTGTAATGGGGCCTGTACTACTGGTGCTCTTTCCTTCTCCGTTCCTTATTTTTGTGTCCTAGTGAAGGAGTAAATAGAGACTGTTAGACTCTGAGCTGTGAGAAGCCTGAAATTCTACCTTTCTAGCTACATTACCCAAGGGATGTTTTGGTTTTAATTTCGTATTTATCCATGTCTTTGTCTTGTATGTTATTTCTGTGTTCCTATTGTATCTTTACTTATCTGTTGCCAAATTCCTTTACTCCTTTATGCTTAATAGTAATCCCCTTGATGGACAGGAACTCTGTCTAATTCTCATTCAGGTACTTTTTCCTAGTGCTTGGGTAGGGCTTTGCACACAATAAATGCTTAATAATTATTATTATTATTAGAAGAGTGTTGGAAAGAGAGATTTCTCCTCTTCGTTGGCTCCATTTGTAAATAGAAATTAGTACATATTCACACACAAGCAACTACCTTGTTATAGGAGAAATACCTCCATTCATTCAATCAATCGTATTTACTGAGCGCTTACTGTGTGCAGAGCATGTACTAAAGACTTGGAATGTACAATTAGGCAACAGATACAGATCATCTCTGTCCAACAATGGGCTCGCAGTCTAAAAGGGGGAGACAAGACAGCAAAACGAAACAAGGAAGCATCAATACCATCAAAACAGATAAACAGAATTATAGATATATACACATCATTAATAAAATAGAGAAATAATATATTTATTTCTGTACTTCAGTAATATACACAAGTGCTGTGGGGAGGGGAAGGGAGTAGAGACTAACACTAGATATAAACAGACCACTAGATATATACACATCATGAATAAAATAGAGTAATAAATAATATATACAAATATAGACAAGTGCTGTGGGGAGGGGAAGGGGATGGCACTAGCGAGGAGGGAGGAGATCTCCTCTGAAGATACTGCTGGGGAGAATGGGAAAGTAGAGGAAAGGGCTGAGGGAATCTAAGCATACCCACACATACACAATTACATTGTGATAGAGGAAATACCTATATCTACGTATACATACACACAACACACACACACACACACAATACTGGCCTAGTGGAGAAGCATGGGCCTGGGAATCAGAAGGACCTGGATTCTAATTCTGGCGCCACCACTTGTCAGCTGTATGACCTTGGGGAAGTCACTTCACTTCTCTATGCCTCAGTTCCCTCATCTGTAAAATGGGGATTAAGACTGTGAGCCCCAAACCCCAACACTTAGTACAGTGCATAGCACATGGTAAGTGCTTAACAAATGCAATTATTATTATACAGGAGAGGGGCTGTGTCCATCCCGATTAGCTTTTATCTACCCCAGCACTTAGAACAGTGCCTGACACATAGTAAATGCTTAACAAATATCATTATTATTATTATCATAGGAGAATTTTTGCATACATATTTATACACATACACAATATTTCCCACAAACCATGCTATTATACCAATTGTTTTGAGGAAAGGGGAAGTGTGATTACTAAGTGAAATAGTGGGTTTTATCACAAATGGTAAAAGTCAAGAAGGTTTTGGGAGGCTAAAAAGTCTTTTAATGTTTTTCAGTTTTATAAGGCTAAAATTTGAAGTGAACTAATGTTAATTTATTTCTTTGATATTTATCTACACTTGTTAGTGGTTACTAGAAACTCATGGGGAAGCAATTTGCACTGCTTAAAATCAGTTTCTAGTAAAGAATTTTAAATCCTAGCAATTGGTCCACTTTGAAATGCTAATGAAGGACTAATAACAGGATTACCAAGGAATCCTGCTGTGTATTGGAAAATGCATTCCTTAAATTATAATCACTTCGCAGCCACATTATGGTAATTTTTGTTCTCCAACTCTCCAACACAAGGGTATCTGAATCCTAAAATTAAATCAGGCAATATGTCAGAAATGACTGCGTATCAATCAATAGTATTTATTTAGCACCAATTGTATGCTAAATAAGCACATTGGATTACAGCTGGGCAAAGGATATAATCCCTGCCCTCAAGGAATTTCCTGTAAACTCGCTGTGGGCAAGGAATATGTCTGCTAACTTTTTTATATTGTACTTTCCCAAACACTTAGTACAGTTCCTTAAATTTGAGCTATCTACTGATTCCAATCCAATAGGGAATGTTGACAGTCATCAGTCATTCACAAATAGTTAAGGGAGAAGAAAGAAATGCCTCCTGGAAGAGGTCGATTTTCAGAAGACTCCAAGATAAGGAGATCTGAAGTTGGAGGGAGTGTCAGGAAAGAGAAAGGACAAGAGCTAAAGGTTGGATGCCCGAGAGACGGAAACAAAGCACAGTGAATAGGTTAGAGGAACAAAGAACTGGAGTGTAGTGAGAGAAGAAGGCTGATGAGAAGATAATAATAATAATGTTGGTATTTGTTAAGCGCTTACTATGTGCAGAGCACTGTTCTAAGCGCTGGGGGAGGTACAGGGTCATCAGGTTGTCCCATGTGAGGCTCACAGTTAATCTCTATTTTACAGATGAGGTAACTGAGGCACAGAGAAGTTAAATGACTTGCCCACAGTCACACAGCTAAGTGGCAGAGACGCGTTGGAACCCATGACCTCTGACTCCCAAGCCCGGGCTCTTTCCACTGAGCCACGCTGCTTCTCCATGATAAGATGAAAAGCGCAGATAAGTTAAATGGAGAGAAAGCTTATATGATAACTGATGGAATGTATTCACATTCTTATTCTTGTTATTATTGGATTTAAACACTTATCGTGTGGGGGGAAACAACATGGCCTGGTGTCAGGAGGTTGTGGGTTCTAATCCCACCTCTGTCACTAGTCTGCTGGGTGATCTTGGGCAAGTCACTTCACTTCTCTGTCCCTCCGTTTCCTCATCTGTAAAATGGGGATTAAGACTGCGAGCCTCTTGTGGGACAGGGATTGTCTCCAACCCAATTTGCTTGTATCCACCCCAGCGCTTACTACAGTGCCTGGCACACAATAAGCGTTTAAAAAATACCGGAATTATTATTATTATTATTATCAAATACCACTGTAAGCACTGGGGTAGATACAAGATAATCAGGTCATACATAGTCTCTGCCCCAGATAGGGCTCACCACCTAAGTAGAGGGAAGACAGGTACTGAATTTTGCAGTTAAGGAAACTGAGGCACAGAAAAGTTAAGTGACTTGGTCAGTGGCTCAGAGAAAAGAGCAAGGGCTTGGGAGTCATAGGTCATGGGTTCGAATCCCAGCTCTGGCACTTGTCAGCTGTGTGACTGTGGGCAAGTCACTTAACTCTCTGTACCTCAGTTACCTCATCTGTAAAATGGGGATTGAGACTGTGAGCCTCATGTGGGACAATCTGATTACCCTGTATCTACCCCAGCTCTTAGAACAGTGCTCTGTACACAGTAAGCGCTCAATAAATATGAATGAATGAATGACTAGGTAACCACTGAAAGTAACTGAAGAGTGGAGAGAGAATGTTATTTTAAAAAAATGATCAGGGCAGCAGAGTAAAGTTTGTACTTGAAAAATGAGGGAGAGGCTGGAGGCAGGAAGACCAGTGACGAGACTAATAAGTCTGTCCAGCCAAGATATAATGAGCACCTGATCTGAGGTTGTTACTGTTTGGTTGGAGGGAAAGGTGTGGAGCTGAAGTTATGGGAATCCATGAGCAACTCGAATGAGTGAACAGTGAAAAGGGTAGAGGGCCCAAAACAAGTATTGAGGGTTGCCCAGAGGTGGGAAGTGATAAAAGAGTTGGAAAAAGAGACTAAGGAGGAATGGCCAGAGAGGTAGGAGGAAATCAGGAGAGAATGGACCAAGATGGGCTAACTTTTCTAGAAGAAGTTGTCAAATGAAGTTGTCCAAAGTCAAATAAATGAAGATTAGGATAGAGTAAGGTTTGTTAGCCTGGGCCAGGAGGAGGTCATTGATGATTTAGGAGAGATTAACCTCAGTAGAGTGAAGGGGAGAGAAATCCGACATTAGTGGGTCACGAAGGGAGTTCTAGATGAGAGAGTGAAGGTAGTGGATGAACACACATGAGGAATGTGGAATGTGGACAGAAATGGAATCCTCTTGAAATATCTGCTAAAAAAGAACCACTTTTTCTTGATTGCAGTGCACTAAACTGTCTGCCACATGCTTAGACTGAAGCTACTAGTAGTCAGAGATTGTGGTTACTATTATATTGTATTCTCCCAAGTGCTTAGTATAGTGCTCTGCACATAGTTAACATTCAACAAATGCCACTGATTGTTCACAGATGTCATAGAGCATTCAACCACAAAACAGCATTGTTGGATACTCTATTTTCCTCCATCCTCAAGGCATTTTCCCCAAACCTACCTTGCTTTCAGTTGCCCATTTCAGCTTCCTATGCACAGTTGTTGATCATACTCTTATCTATTCTCATGTATCCCATTCCAATAAAGCTGCATTGAGTAGCTTCAATGCTGGAAGACTGACTTATTTCCAGGATATAGTTATCTGTGAAAACTCTATGGGAAAATACCAGAATGATTGCAGATGGAGATGGCGTACTCTGGGAGAGATGTGTCCAAAGAGTCGCTATGGGTCGGAAACGACTCGATGGCATGAGACCAGACAAGATCCTGTTTCACCATCTAATGCTGGGTTTGACCGATAGTGAGGCAGATGGAATTACTAAAGAAAATAAGTGTTTATTTGTGATGGTCCAAGTCTCACAACCTTCTAGAAGGCTGATCAGCAACACCAGGGAAGAGTCTCTCAAAGGACGTGCAGCTCTTTCTGAATGAATTTTCTACCTTTTCTTCGCTCTTTGTACAGGGTATCACCTAGATGACAGAAATTTTTGATGTATTCAGTTCTGGATTTCCAGTGGTTATATGTAAGTTTGCCCTATTGTGGGCTGGTACATAACCTTAGATTTTTCCATTTTATCATCATTTCTTAATTTTGGGCTAATTTGGCAAAGAAATTCATAATTGCTTACATGTCTTTAGCAAAGTGTGTGCAAGGGCTTAGTCTTGTGCATACGGCATCCTTTCCCCAGCACGCTGGGCAGTATCACACTAACATGATTGTGTCTTTTAACATGCAACCAAGGTAACTAATTCCAAATTCTGTTCCTGGTGGGTGAAACAAAACGTTTCGTTGACTCTCCTCGGCTTGATCTCAAGTATGGAGGCTTCAAACCAAAAGTTAAAAAGAAAGCTTAATGTGCTGCACAGCTTTTAATTTTAATTTATTCTCTGATACCTTTCTTTCTGGTACAGATCCACTACTAATAACTAGAATGCTTGCATCAGCACTACCTGCCCCTTTTATTTTTCCATTTTTTACTCATAATTTGAAGCATAAGGCCCTATTATTGTCTGGAAACGCACACTTTATTAGTGTCAATTTCTGCTGGTGGTTTAGGATCCTTTATAAATTGTGAATCTCTATACTCTGTGCTGTAGTTGGAATGGACAGACATTAACCCTTGAGCTGTTTTCATATTTCTGGACTTCAAATAAAATAGAGCCCATGCTAGGGGTCCTCCAACCCAACACAAGCCAAGACGCATTTCCTGTATGAATCAATGAAAGGTAATATAAATCTGATGGCCAGGGTGAGCCTTAATGAAAACTGACAATTTGTTCTGAACAACTGACATCTACTTTTGGAATGGAAGGCTTTCTATCTGGAGTGGGAGCTCCAGCTTCTCTTCATTTCTCTAGTCACTCCTCCTATCTCAACTAGATTACTGCATCAGCCTCCTTTCTGACCTCCCAATGTCCTGCCTCTCCCTACTTCAGTCCATACTTCACTCTGCTGCCCAGATTATCCTTCTACAGAAACGTTCTGGGCACGTCACCCCCCTCCTCAAATATCTACAGTTGTTGCCTATCAGCCTAACCTTTCCTATAGCCTAACTTTTTCTCCCACCCTAACCTTTCCCCTGGCCAAACCTTTTCCCATACAATAACCTTTACCCTGGTTTAAAATTTTCCTCTTGCCTAACCTTTTCCCATGTCCTAAACTTTTCACCTAGCCAAACCATTTTCCCCACCATAACCTTCTTCCCTAGCCTAATGTTTTCCTCTTACCTAACCTTTCCCCTAGCCTAATCTTTCCCCTAGCCTAACCTTTTCCCCTGGTCTAACCTTTTCCCTACCCTAACCTTCTCCCCTTGCCTAACCTTTTGCCCTAGCCTAACCATTTGACATAGCCTAACCTTTCCCCAGGCCAAACCTTTTCCCGTGAGCTAACTTTTTCCCCTAGCCTCAGCTTTTCCCCAGACCTAACCTTTACACGTAGCCTAACCTTTCTTAGAGCATAACCTTTTCCCCTAGTCTAACCTATTCCCCTGGTCAAACCTTTTCCCATAGAGAAGCAGCGTGGCTCAGTGGAAAGAGCACGGGCTTTGGAGTCAGAGATCATGGGTTCGAATCCCGGCTCTGCCACTTGTCAGCTGTGTGGCTGTGGGCAAGTCACTTAACTTCTCTGTGCCTCAGTTACCTCATCTGTAAAATGGGGATGAAGACTGTGAGCCCCACGTGGGACAACCTGATTCCCCTGTGTCTACCCCAGCGCTTAGAACAGTGCTCGGCACATAGTAAGCGCTTAACAAATACCAACATTATTATTATTATTAACCTCCGTTATTAAGCAAAAATACCTTAGTATTGGCTTCAAAGCTCTCCCTCACCTTGCCCCCTCCTACCTCATCTCCCTTCTCTCCTTCTACATCCCAGATTTCACATTCCTCTGGTGCTAACTTCTCACTGTGTCTCATGTGTCTGTGTTGCACTGTACTCTCCCAAGCACTTAGTACAGTGCTTTGCACACAGCATTCAATAAATACGATTGAATGAATGAATGTATGAAGACATGTCACCCTGCTGTGGAATGTAAGCTCTAAGAATAGTGTTTTTCTACCAGTGGTAATAATATCACCAGAGGTACTTTCCAACTCTTCTGGTGGTACATAACTCAAGCGTTATGGTTTGATTTACTGAGAGGATGAAGGTCAACTGCTTCCTTTCTGTTTTAGATAATATCTAAATATATATCTAGATAACTGTCTATTATAAAGTAGTCTGTCATGTCTTTGTGAGTATTATTTTTCTCCCCTATTCTGAGTCTTCTAGCTGGGTCTTTGGGGAGAAAATCAAGAGTCAAATGCCATTTAAGGGTAACTTTCTCAAGAAGGGTCGAAAGATCCTGCATCTCAATTACAGCAGATTGTGCACAGCCAGTAAAGGTGAAAGAGCCACAAGAAGTTGCCCTTCATGTTCCCTTGCCTTTGAACTTCCTGACCGTGCTCAGGAACAGATGCAGGAATGATTCGAAAGCGTGGGAAGGTTTTAGTAATGATGTTCTCTTGGGCCCAATTTCTTCAGTAGAAAACGTTGCTACTGCTGTCTCTGCTAAGGATTGGAGCAAGGCAGGTATGTAGACTGTTCCTTAGAGGGAAAAAGTCTCTTAAACCATTAGAGGGAAATGGAATCAGTTCTCAACATCCCAACCAGCTGAAAGGCCCAAGAGCCCTGGAATGATACAGCGGTCCTCTGGAGAAGTATTAATGAGATCAGATAAGAGAGGCAGAGAGAATTTGTACTTTAGAGGGTTTCCCAAAGGGTAATCGTCATTTGGAAGTACGACCCATTTATCTGGCAGAGTCCTCTAAGATCAGTGGTTAAGGTACTGTAGTTTCATCGCCTAAGTGGTTTAAAGTATGATGGTTGCCAACCTAGCAACAAGAAGGCGGAAGTGGAGAGGGAAGTGAGATATTCTAGTAAACCTGAGTTTTTCCCCTCCTGGAGTGACCTCTGTATCACTCACCACTGACACAACCCCTCTCAGAGCCTCCTCTACCTCCTCACTGTTTCCCAGAGAGGCAGTGGGCTGCCTTAGGGGCAGGTACAACCCCTCCTGGGAAACAGCACTGTTTCATTCCTCCCCCCCGACCACCATACCCCTCCCCGGTCCTGTCCCCTCCCGGGTGGTGATGGCAGGCATGACTTATTCCTTCCTCTCCTCTGTGCCTCCCTCCCCGCCTCCCCACTACCCCTACCAATCCCTGAGGAGCTGGGATGCAGCATCGTTAGG
The DNA here is from genome assembly GCF_004115215.2 of Ornithorhynchus anatinus. NCBI lineage: Eukaryota > Metazoa > Chordata > Mammalia > Monotremata > Ornithorhynchidae > Ornithorhynchus > Ornithorhynchus anatinus. The sequence goes on from NC_041738.1 coordinate 44,639,721, forward strand.
CTCATGAGGTTGAGTGGTGGGCCTGAGACCCCAGCTGAGGAGCCAGGTTGTGTTGTTGTGAGCTCTGGAGGAGATGTGTGGTGGAACAATGGGGCTGGGGATGGGGAAGGATACTGATTTTGATTTTTTAGAAACATCCTCTCTGTCTTTCTCTTGGTCTATGTGTCCAGCTATGATTTCACTGAATCAGAAAATTGGCAGATCTTTCGATCAATCAGTTCCTATCTGAAGGAACTCATCAAAGCATGTGCCTCATGAGCATGTTGTAAATCAGTCCATTCAACTGGGTGGAGGATAATCAGATATGGGCACCCGAAGATGACCGCTGTCAATTAAACATAGCTTAGGCAATTCACACTTGTATGGTAAGCCCCTTTTGAAATAAGTTTTAGCTGAATTAAAACCACTTTAAAATGTTTTTGAAGTGTAACTAGAAGTGCAAGAAGAAAGGCTTGGTATCATTTCCAGGAGGAATTATTTAAATGAGGACAATATACTAATATAATATACATCATCAGATATCGATGATGATGATGGTATCTGTTAAGCATTTCTGATTGAGAACATTTGCTTAGAAGTGATGCCAAAAAATTTAGATAAATATTGCGCGTTTTCAGGAATGTCAACTATGACTAAATCATAAGTCCCGGGGAAAATAAAAATTTCCTTAGGAACTAATTTTCTCTTTACATTTATCCTCACTCTCCTCCCAAATTACTTTACAAGGTTGTTATAATTTAGTGTTTACTACACTGTATAAGAAATTTTCTAAGTATGTAGATATCAGAATTGAAGTATGATTCTTTCTGATAAAATGCACACTCCTTCTTTCCCTTCCCATAACCTTCCTCACACCTCTTTCAGGAGCTACTTTCCTTAATATGGTGCTTGGTGGGAGAAAAAGTGAATGAATGAATTTGGGCAGAGGCAGTGATTACTATTAGTTCCTAGCCAATGTGTTGTTCTCCTCTTCACTGAATGCTCCCTATACTACTCTGTCAAGTCACACTTTTTGTCTCTCTCCTTATGAGTCTGTCACCAATCCCATCTCCCCTTTTCCATTTTCAGATTGTGAACCTCTCTGTTGGACAGGGACCATGTCTAATTTCTGCTTGTGTATTCTTTCCCAGCACTTAGTACAATGCTCTGCACAAAGTAAGCACTTTATAAATACTATTGTTGCTACCTCTACTCTCTCACGTTATTCCAGTCTCCACTTGGGCTCCACACCTGACCCTCCATGCCTGGCTAGATTGTGAGTTGGAGGCCTGGGGCAGGGCCAGACCGGGGACTTACATATATGCGGGGTGTTGGAAGACTTGTACTTCCTTTTTCCTACCTTTCCATAAATCTGTGCTCTGAACCTATTGTCTCTGAGTCAGAGTGACTTGTCTTTGGCACAAAGCTAGTGTCAACTCACCAATCTATTGAGCACCTACTGGGTGCAGAGCACTGTGGTGAGTACTTTGTAGAGTACAAAATAAATGGAAGACACGATCTTTGTCCCTGAGCGACTTACAATCTAATGGAGCATGGTGGAGCGTGGAAATTAAATGCAATTACAGGAACTCTCGTGGGCCACTTGGGCCCGATGAAATCGGCATGACAAGAAGCAGTGCAAGAGAGCATTGTGGATCCTGAAGAGGTGAGGAGGGAGCAGTTTGACCATTTCCCCAGGATTAGTCTGGCCTCACCCCAAGACCAATAACTCATTGACAACTAGTCCCTCCCCCAACAGTGGGAGTGTCCATGGCTTGGGTTCCGCTCTGATTAATTCCACAATAAGAATTATCTTATGGTGATTCCCTCCTTCCCACCCAGTACAGTCACAGAGGCTGTCTAATGACCAGTGATCCTTGTGGTTGTTCGGGGACTCTTGAACTACGGGTACATTTTCTACATTCCCTGTTGGAATTTCCTTTCCTTCTGCTTTTCTCTTGTTAGTTAAAATAGGTCAGGCCAATGACGCAGACACAGATTCTATTTTGCTCCATTTGTGACTGAGGGCAGCATCAAGCTCAGAAGATGAGCTCTAATAGCAATTGTGGCCACTGACGTTTTCATCCACTGGCCGTACTCACCATCTCATCACAGAGCTTTTTGTTCTGGATGCCCCTGGAAACTTGGCACTGTCTGAACCAGTCCATTAACCTAACATTATGATTTATTAGCAGTGGGTGGCAGATGCCATATTATAACAGTTGATCTGAGGATATTTTGCAGGTCAGTCCGGTCTCAAGGCTGGAACATTTTTAGGCTTGCTCAAAAGCCTCATTGGAACTTCACCATCTGGTCTGTGGGACCTATGACAGGACAAAAGGAGGAAAGCAACTCACCCTCATCCCACCTAAATTATACCCCAGACCAATAACTGGGGAAACCCAGCTGTTCCAAAGCAGGAGGGGGAAAAAACGGGTGAGAGGAGTGTAGAATTCCTCCTGTGGAAGCATGCAGCTTCCAGATCCAGAAAAAGCACTTATATTTGCCAGGCCAGGCCTAATTTCATTCATGATTTATGAGATCAACACTCCTTGGTGATCAGAAGGGAATACCTCTTGCATCTTTCTAAATGTTTTTCCTCTCTATGGTAAAGAGCTGGACCAAAATTCACCCAAGCTATTTCTTTCCACGACAAATCCCAATGGTTCAAGTTGGAGCTTCTTATAAATTAAAAAATAATATAATAATGTAAGCTTTGCCCAATGTGAGAGTCTTTTTTTTGCCAAAGAGTAGCTTTTTTTTCATTGGGATGTCACATGCCTTATTCTCTTTTCTAGAATCAGGTGTGGCAAAGGGCCCATAGATAACCTACTCTCTTGATTTCACATCTGCTGCTTAATACTATCTTAATATTTCTCCTCTTAAAAGCTGGGACAATGAGCTATTATCATAAATCTGGAGGTTTTAGCTTTTAGTGACTTTCCTAAGGGGATTAAAAATTTGCTTGTGGCTGTGGAATGGAATAACTTAATTTCCCCCCATGAGACATTCGGATCTACCATAGAGTTCACTGCATATCTATAGTAAATTGTTTCAATAGGGTTGTGGTCACAGGAAGTATGTTTTCTATAATTCACTGCAGACTGTGGCCTGGGGGGTGTACTGTTTACAACATATTTTAATTGCTTTTTTTAATTTGCTTGACCAAATTCATTTAGAAAGATGATATAAGCAAATTATAGATTATTGCCTGGAACTACCAATAGGTCCACCTAGGCTAGTAACCAATAGATGAGGGTGATCAATGTCAGCTTCTCCAGAGGCAGTTTAACTCCTACTGCATAGTACACTGTGGTTGGAACTTGCATGAAGGTTTTTGCCTTCCATGCTGGAGAGCAGCATGACAGGTCAGGGTGAGGAGTACTATTTTCATTTCAGCTAAGTTCTGGTAACACTGCAGAGTTGTATATGTTATTCTTAACAACTTCCCATCTTTTGATCTCCTATTTTTCCTATCTTTTCCCAAGAAGAAGGAATCATAGAGCTGTTTTTTAAAAAACAAAAACAAACCCACATTTGTTTTTTATTGTCCTGATAGGTGGTGTCGAGACAATTATCCAGGGACAGCCTCTGATCCCCATTATTTTGGGCCTGATTCACTCCTTTGTAGCCTAACCTCATTTCTATGTTTTTTAGAAAGGAGAAGGTAAAAGGAAGAGAGAGAGCCATTTTATTCATGTTAGCTGAGGCTCTGGGATCAGATCCTCAGAAAAAGGCACAACCGCTCTAAAACCCTATGTTTTATGTTCTATGTTTAGAAACAATATGGCCTTATGGAAAGAGCACGGGTCTGGGAGACAGAGGACCTGGGTTCTAATCTCGGTTCCACCACTTGCCTGCAGTGTGACCTTGGACAAGTCATTTAAATTTTCTATGCCTGTTTCCTCATCTGTGAAATGGGAATTAAATGCCTGTTCTCCCTCTCCTTTAGGCTGTAAGCACCATGTGGCACAAGGCCTGTCTCCAGTTTGATTAACTTGTATCTGTCCCAGCACCTTGGTCCATGGCCCGGACATAGTAAGCACCTAACAAAAACATCAATTATTATTATTTTGATTATTATTATTATTATCCCATTGAAGTGTTGGAGTAAGCTGAGAGCTGCAGAATCATTTAATCATTCAATCCATCAGTGGTATTTAGTGAATGCTTTCGGTATCCAAAACACTGTACTAAGCTCTTGGAAGAGTACAATAGAATAGAGTTGGTAGATACAATCCCTGCCCACAAAAAGCTTACAATTTAGAGGGGTAATGGACATGAAAATAAATTGCAATCTTCATATCTGCCTTTCACCAATCCTTAACATGGGCAGCAGCGATCTCTTGGATTCAAGGCCAACAGGTGATCAGTAAAACTCAGGATTCATTCAAAGCAGGCAGAGATTCTTCATCTAGTGGATGGATGACTAAGATTCAATTAAGAAACTACAACTCCTTATACTGAAAATTTGGAGTTAGACTTCATCATGTGCTGGAAAAACAAAAGTCTGGATTAATAGGATCCATATGGCACAGATTCTTAATACCTTTGCCATGGGTGGGCTTATCAAACTGCTTCTCAAAACAGAGGTTAGGACATTTCAAAGAATCTCTTTTCTGAGGCTCAGGGATTTTTAAGGGAACTTCACTCCAACCTCAACTAAGAAAATATTACTGCCTTCCCTATGTCTTTGATTCCCATACATAAGTCTTAACATTTCTCCTCCTTTTTACCCTTTAGCAATAAAACAGGGTGTCTTATGAAAAATAGTCCCATAAAGGAAACTGATTTACAACTCTGGGAGTAAAACAATATTTGATGATCCGTGGACTGAGGCACTGTGGAAATAGGGAAGAACAAGACAAGAAAGGGTATTTTATTGTTGATGGAATTAATTGCTTCTTACCTTCCCACAACCCTCAGACTCTATCTGTCCAGAAACCATGAGACATGACTAATCACCTGATATCTTTACTCTAGATAGTTCGATCAATCAATCAGTGGTATTTATTGAATGCTTACTGTGTGCAGAACATTGTACTAAGCACTTGGAGGAGTACAATACAACTAGATAAGTTCCCTTCCCACAACAAAATTACAGTCTAGGGACAAGTCTACTGTCTAGATTTATAGTTCAGGCTAAGAAAACCCATCTTCCTGATAGGGTTTTTTTTGAGGGTCTAATATCTGAATAATGATCTCATCACTTTGTCTAACTAGGCAAAACCTGAGCCTTCTTACTTGTGGATCTGAATGCCTCCTTTTTTGTGGTATTTGTCTAGTGCTTTTTATGTGTCAGGCACTGTTCTAGATACAAGCTAATCGGGTTGGACACAGTCCATCTTCCAAATGGGTCTCACACCTTTAAAACTCATTTCACAGTTGAGCAAACTGAGGCATAGAGAAATTAAGTGACTTGCCCAAGGTCACACATAGAGGTGGAGCTGGGATTAGAACCCAGGTCCTCTGACTCCCAGACCTGTGCTTTATCCACTAGTCCACGCTGATTCACACTACTCACATCCAAATACAGTGTTTTGAAGACTTCGGTCATTTTTCTCTGGACACCTGTGTTTGCCAAAAACAAACCTTCCTGAAGAACATCAGCTCCCCAAGATGTAGGTGTTAGGTATTTTGGATTTATAAATAGATTTTGGATTAGTTTGCATTAGACTACAAGATGCTAAGTACTTAGAAGAGTGCAGTAAATTTAATAGACACGGTTCTTGCCTTTGAAAAGCCTACATTTGCTCTAGCACATCCAGGGCTTGTTTAGGAGAGAGAGTGAGCACCAGAATCTCAATCCAGACTGAATAGGGGGCTTTGAGCTGCATGGAATTTGCAAGCTCAGTAAATATGGCCTGCTTCTGCTGAGTGAGTGCACCAAACACCATCTTGATAACAATCACCATCTCTTGCCTGCCAAACAAAAGAAAAACCTCCTGGTTATATCTCTAATTTAAACAGTGGCATCTTATTGAGTGAATGATAATACGGCAGAGGAACCACAAAGATGTGCTATGTGACCTTGGGCAAGGCACTTAAATTCTCTGTGCCTCCCTTTCCTCAAATGTAAAATGGGGATTAAATTGCCTCATCTCTCTCCCCTTTAAACTATGACTCCTATGAGGGACAGAGGCTCCATCCCACCTGATTATCTTGTAAAGTCCTTGGCACAGTGTAATCCTTTAAATACCACATTTATGATTATCATCATCATTATCATTATCATTGTTACAGGTTGCAGCAGCAGCGTGCAGAGCAGAATGTTGAATGGACTATCATCTTGTATGCTCCAATCTCATAATGTCCTTAAATCACTGCATCAGAAAGTGGTTTCCAAGGCACCAAATGAGATGAACATTAAGCTGGGTTCTGGAAACTGTTCAGAAAGTTTGGCTGCCCTCAAGGTTCAGAGATGGCTTCATGATGGCAGAGCTGACCCAATCAAAGTCATGGATCCCATTTAATTGATTCTCTTTTTTCAGCCACGCTGAACGATCCATAAGAGACTCAGAAGCAGTTGTTAGAGTGACATTCTACTCCCCCCTGAAAACTCTTCCTTCTCAACACCCTTGGAATTTCATCCTAATTCCTAGCCACGGTTATTGAGTATTGCCGTATGCAGATGACTGCCCCTAGAGGCTCCCGCTCAAGAAGACTGGCAAGTAATCCACCCTCCCTTCCTTCCTCTCTCTCCCTTCACCTTTTAACTCTGCATCCTAGGAGTATTCTGAATAATTGAAAAATCTTGCTAAAGAATAAGTAGAAAATTAATGCAATTTGGGACAATCCAATTTGCTTTGCTACTGTGTACTCTGAACCGATGATTGCCAGATTCTCAGACTTGAGTCCTACTTGGAAATCCCATTTATAGAGGGACTGAAGAGTCCTGAAAGAATTTGCAAGATCGGGATTTCTCATGCACTGTAAGATTACTCTCTTATTAAAGGTTTAAAAGGCTTAAAAAACCGATCTGAAGGGAGAGGGGGAAGAGAGTGAAAGAGCGGACAAGAGAGCAGTGTTTATGGAGCAATAAAAGGAACATTATGTTTCATGGCTTAGCTAAACTGCACTACAGAAGCAAATCACCGTGCCTTCTAATTCAGGGCGTAATAAATACTAATACCATAAAGGGGTCTGTTTGAAACAATCAGGGAGGCACTATCTCACTGTAATCAAAGCTCCCATTAAACTGATGTCAAGCTTGTGCTCACAAGCAAAATAAAACCCACTTTATTGTCTGACAGCCTTGCAAGCCTCAAGGCTCTCCCATTCAGGATGCTGTTCAACTATCTACCCTGGCGTTCTCCTCGGGTTCACCTCTTGCACCGCTGCACTCTGGGTTACCCTCTCTTGGGGACGTCTTTGCAAGGCCAAGGGTTAGATTTCCTCCCACGGATTAAGTGTTAGGCTCATGTCAACAAGGTGGTCGTGGAGATATAAGCAGAACAGGAAGGACTTAGGAGCCCAGTAGAGAGGAATCCAACTATTTCCAGGCAGCAGACTAATCCTCATAATACTGCGTTTGACCATTTTTCTAGTAAGTCTGTCGAGTCAAGCGGTTCGGGCAGTTCCATTAATGGTCATAAAAATCCAACATTCAATCACTATTCTCCATTTGAGATCAAAGCCCTAAAGATAACATTTTATTCATGTTCAGTGCATGATTTCTTTTTTCAATTTGTTCTTCCTTTCAACTTTGGATTCTTGTGGACGTCCCAGGGTGCAGTAGGTTAAATGGCCCAGGACATATGGACTTCATTGCCAAAAATAGCGAGAGGGACCTCTGCTCTACTTTTCAGCTGACCTTTTGCTGAACAGTCATGTGTATGTTGCTTAACTATGTTAATTAGCATCAGCCCATTGGCTGCCTACACATCTGAACCTGGATTGGAGTAGCTGAAAATCCCACTTTCTCTGCAGTTGAGTAAATAACATTATGTTTCAAAGTTCCATATTATTGTTCTCAAACAGACTCGTTGCTGAGCTGTTTTGGTCCTCCAGATGATTGCCTTTGCTTGAAAGCACCCACAACTCTTCAGACACCAATATTGATCTCTACAAGGGGAGAGTATTGCTGGCTCACTGTATTGTGTGTGTTTTATGCTGAAGGACATTCAGATCACAGATGACAATTCTGGGCCTTATTACTTTTGCATTGAGCATGTCACCTTGATTGGGATTCTGTAATAGGAGTATCTGTAGCATGTAATGGGGTTCCACTCGGTTTGGTACACTGAACTGAGGTACTTGGGAAGAGCAGGCTAACAAAGTGATACATTCCCTGCCCACGTTCCCTGCCCACACTCTAATAAGGGAAGCAAATATATAAATATCTACAACTGTGGCAAAATTATATAAATTGAGCAGACATATATACGTGGGTGCTAGGGAGGGTGTAAATAAATGTGAATAAATAAGAGATGGCTGAAGGGAAGATATGAGTCATGGTGCTGGGAAATTAATCTGGAAGAGCTTGTTGGAGAAGGTGGGATTTTAGGAGGGATTTGAATGAGGAGAGAGTTATGTCCCCGCCAATATGAGGAGGGAAAGAGGGAGTTCTAAGCCAGGGAAAGAATGGGAGAGTTGAGAGCAAGGTACAGCTAGAAGACTTTTTCTTGTGAGGGGGAATGAAGACAACGGATTGGAGAAATAGCGGGTGTAGAGGGAGCAATTAGCTTAGGTGGGGCCAGATGGTGAAAAGCCTTGAAGCTGACTGTGAAGAGTTTTTGCCTGATCCGAAGATATGTGGGGAGCTGGTGGAGGGTTTTAATAATAATTATATTTGTTGAGCGCTTACTACGTGCCAGGCACTGTACTAAGTGATGGGGTAGATGCAAGCAAATTGGGTTGGATAGAGTCCCTCTCCCACAATGGGGTTCACAGTCTCAATTCCAATTTTACAGATGAGGAAACTGGGCAAGTCACTGACATAATGGAAAGAGCACGGGCCTGGGAGTCAGAAGTTCATGGATTCTAATGCCAGCTCTGCCACTTGTCTGCTGTGTGAGCTTGGGCAAGTCACTTCACTTCTGTGTGCCTCAAAGTCACACAGCAGATAGGTGAAGAAGCAGGAATTAGAACTCAAGTCCTTCTGACTCCCAGGCCAATGCTCCAGCCACTAGGCCACGCTACCAAGAGGAAGGATATGGACAAAGCAAAACTTCAGGCTGATGACTGGGGCAGCAGCATGTAGTATAGATTGGAGGGAGCCAATCAGAAAATTAATGCAATAGTTTAACCAAAGTATGACCAGACCTCACACCAGGCTGATAGTAGTTTGGGTGGAGAAAGAAAGGGCGAATTGGAAAGATATTCTGCTGGAAAAAAAATGGCAGGATTTGGCAGTGGACTAAATTTAAGAGTTGAACAATAACAAAGAGTTGGGAATGATGCCAAAGTTCCAAGTTTCTGGGTTGGGGAGGTTGATGGTGGTGTCACCCAAAATGGGAAAGTTAGAGAGAGCAGTGGGTTTAAGGGGAATGATGAGTATTATAATAATAATAGTGTTGGTATTTGTTAAGTGCTTACTAGGTGCAGAGCACTGTTCTAAGTGCTGGGGTAGATACAGGGTAATCAGGTTGTCCCACGTGAGGCTCACAGTTAAGCCCCTCAGTTCCCTCATCTGTAAAATGGGGATGAAGACTGTGAGCCCCACGTGGGACAACCTGATTCCCCTGTGTCTACCCCAGTGCTTAGAACAGTGCTCTGCACATAGTAAGCGCTTAACAAATACCAACATTATTATTATTATTATTTTACAGATGAGGTAACCGAGGCAGAGAGAAGTGAAGTGACTTGCCCACAGTCACACAGCTGACAAGTGGCAGAGCCGGGATTCGTACCCATGACATCTGACTCCCAAGCCCGGGCTCTTTCCATTAAGCCAGGCTGCTCCTCTATCTCCTTTATCTGAGACATGTTGAGTCTGAGCTGCTAGCAGGACGGCCAAGTGAAGAACTTCTAGAGGCCAGAGGAGATGCAGGATTGTCGGTCAGATGAGAGGCCAGGGTTAGAGAATGAAAGAGAAAGTCATCCACATAGAGGTCACAATTACCAACACTTTATAAATAGAACTTTGTAGGTAGCATAGTAGATAGAACATGGGTCTGAGAGTCAAAAGGACCTGGGTTCTTATCCTGTTACCTCCAACACTTGTCTGCTATGTGACCTTGGGCAAGTCATTCAGCTTCTCTGTGCCTCAGTTATCTCATCGGTAAAATAATAATAATGGTGGTATTTGTTTAGCGTTTACTATGTGCTAAGCACTGTTCTAAGCGCCAGGGTAGATAAAATAGGGATGAATACTGTGAGCCTCATCTGGGACATGGATTGGGTCCAACTTGATTAGTTTGTATCTATCCCAGCACTCAGTACACTGCCTGGCCAAGTAGTAAGCACTTACAAATACCATAAGAAACACACATACGACTCAATCCATCGTGAGCACATTATGGTAGAGAGTCTATTTAGATCAAACTGATCTCCTTGTTTCCTTACCTTTCTCTGTAAAGACGTGTTTCAGAGGCGTTCCTAAATAGTAAGCTGCATGGCCTAATGGAAAGGTAATGGACCTGAGAGTCAGAGGACCTGGGTTCCAATTCCACCTCCACCACAAGTCTTCTGTGTGACCTTGGGCAAGTCACTTAACTTCTTTGTGCCTCAATTACTTCATCTGTAAAATGGGGATGAAGCTCGTGAGCCCTATGTCGAACAGGGACTGTGCCCAACCTGATTAGCTGGTATCTACCCCAGTGCTTAATACAGTGTCTGACACGTAGTAAGTGTTTAATAAATACCATTAAAAAAAACCAGTCAGGTACTGTGCATATTGCCAGTCTTCATTTTTACCTGAATTGGTATCACCGTTATTGTTGGAAACAAAATTATGTCTTGATGACTCTTGAAGGTTTCTGTAAAATGGGGATTCAGTATCCATTCTTCCTTCTCCTTAGACGATAAGCCCCTCGTGGGACAGGGACTGGTTTGAATTAATTATCCTGTAATTCACCAATGCTTTGCACACTTGCTATAATTATTCGGCATAATCAACCTTTCCGAGAACCCTTCGGCAGTACGGCGTAGCAGCCTGCAAGCTTTGAGTGAGTCATGGTTCATACAAATTGGTTGAGCAGCCCCTGTGACAGTCTTGGCCTCAGCCTTTCTCTTGTGAAGCAGGATCGCTTCTGGGAGCTGGGTAAGAAACTACAGCCCAGATTCCTTTTTAGATAAAGAAGGAAATGCTCTATGTGCCTTGCTTGTCCCTCTTTGAAAAGTTAGCCACTAAGTGTCTTTCCTAATTGGGAATGTGATAAACTGAAAAAAAATATTTTCAGTCACTGACATATCCTTGATGCTTAGTTTCAAGCAGTTGAATCTTGGATTTTCCACCTTTCAAACCATTCACTTTGGTTCTTTCTTTTCAGTTACTTTCCTTTCTACTCTGGATGCTCCAGTTTCTGAATGACGTTCCCTACAGCTGCAATTTATTGCCTGAGCAATTGAGAGTTAATTATTCTAAATGCAGTGATGAGGTACTTGCATAATAATTAAACTTAATTGGCTTTTTACACTTGTTTGGTGATTTCATTTCTTGGTGGAATTGTCTCATCAAATCAAACCAAAGTGCCTTTTGGATGCACTTAATTTGAAATGCTACATCACGATTTCTTTACAATTTCAGGTGAAGTCAAATTTGGGGATTAACAAATGGGTGTAAGGTTTTGACACAGCATGACTCACTGCACTTTCTCAATTGTTTCCATGTGTAAGTCATCAAATGTTCCTCTCAGTTCTATAAATAGCTGCCCAGTCTAGCCCTGCATCAGGAGAGTCAGACAAGGTTTGGGAATATTTAGCAGGGAAGGGTGAAGGTAGGCTAGCAGATATGTGTACTAATACCCTGGTTGTGTGAGGGTTTTTTTTCCTTCTCATTATAATGCATACATCAAATTTTGATGTCGGGCTCTATTTCCAATAACATTAAAATTGTGGCATTCAAAGTTTGGTTCACATTGTTTCAATTAAATGTCTTGCTTAATAACAAGTTACTTAGAACCCAGATGCAAATGACCATATTAAGTGAAATGGAAGATGAACTACTGTCAGGCAAAAAAAACCAAAATGCACTGAATAGATCTGAAAGGAATTTTTCATAGAGTTAAATACTAATGCTTATCCACAAGTCCAAGACAATTACTTTTTCAGATTCTTCAATAGATTAGTTTTCTTGTTCTGAATTTTCCAAGTTTAATAGTCAAGAATGCTGTACCTAGAAAAATGAAATCTCTGAACAACTGTAATCCTCTTGAGCCCCAGTAGTTTCCACGATGAACTGTGCTACTGCTGGAAAAATATTTTGTAGGTAAGACTGGTCTAACAAACTTAGCTTCTTCCTGCAAAAGTATACGGAATATAGGTTCTTAAACACTGAAAAAGGAATGAAAAGATGACCTATCAAAGTCCCTTTCAGACCTGCGATTGTATGAGAATTTCAGGAAAGAAATATTTAATGTAGTTTTCTTTTATTAAAATATCCTGAATATTGTCAATGATGACATTTCCAGAGACAAATATTTATAATGTGGGCCATTTTAAGCAGTTCTGTAAGATGAAATACAGAACTTCACTAAGCAGGAGGTAACTATCATTGAACCCAATTCTCCAAGAGCTTAAATTTTCTCACTAAATATTTTGAAAGAAGCATTTACTCTATCAGTCTTTAAGGATTTTTATATGCTTTGTTGACTATATTGGGCATATAAACATGATTATGTTGGATTTGATTTTATAAATATATATATACAATTAGCAGTCATCTATAATATAAAGGAGATATACATGTGTATATCTATAATAAAGGAGGTATGCATATACATGTATACGCACATGCATCTCTCCTTTATTGTAGATATATGTAGATATATATATATGTATGTGTGTATCTCCTTTATTATAGATATATGCATATGTATCTATCTTTTATATTATAGTCATCATTGCTGATGGTGAGATTCCTGTGTATGTAGGAACCAGGACAAAGGGAATACTTCTGCAAAGCATTAAATCACTTCCTGGTGGTCTGAAAGAGTTAATGCTCCTCACAAACTGTCTCACTACCAGAGACTAAACTTACGCCCTGGGAGAAATGTACATTTTAACTGAAAAATAGTTGGAAAAATAAAAAAAAGTTCATACCGATTTAAGCTATTTAGCTTTTATTTAATAAGGGAAAGAGTCAGGTAATTGAATGAACTTAAATGATATCTGGGGGTCAACAAGGAATCTTGATGGAAATCAGTGGCTAAATTCCAAACGTTAACTGAATTCTCTCTTGATTGGAACTTCTCTAACATTGGCTAATAGAGATCCATCCTGGAAAAAAAAAACAAGAATAACGATGTACATGGGCTCTAATATCGATTTGGATCTCTTCTGGGGGTTGGGTTACCTAAATTAGCAGCAGTTTAACATGGAGTTGACCCAATGGTGATCTCAGAAGGCATTCTCTTTGGGTCCTGGACTGTCTCGGGCTGCCATGAAGGCCACCTCTTGCCACGACTCAGGCTCTCTGCCTTTCATCCCTCTTCCCCTCTAGTGAGGCAGAGTCAGGGGTGTGGTGACCAAACTATCAACCCATTTCCTCTTCCTTGGTCCCAAACCCCATAACTGGGTCTTGGCACGATTGTGAGTTCTGTGGCTATATGAGACTGGGAGTCTATTTACGAAGGTACAGAATGCATACTGTTAAGCACACTTTTCTATCAAATTACTAATATAGTTTTGGATTCAAAACTGACTTGTTTTCATCATTCCTCCATTTTGATGAAACCGATGTGAACAGAAATGTTGGTCTCTGGCTTGTCAAGAGGTAGACTCTCCTGAGCACAGTATTACGCTCCGTGAGAAGGAATTTTAAGTGGGCTACCCTAGGTCCAGAAATGTGTATTGTAAATGATCCAGCAAAGCAACTCCTCTTAATTTTCCAATTAAGCCAAGCACATGATCCCCATTAGACAAAAATGTAATATCGGGGCCTTGTTTAAACACTGAAAGGAAAATTGGAGCATCAGATCTGTAGACATTCAGAACTTCCTGACAACCCGTTGGTTTCACCGAAAACTTTGAAAAGGGAAAAAAACAGTTTGGAGAGAGACAGCCCTCCCTCTGCAGTGGTTCCCTTGCTGTTGACATCAATACAGATGGCAATGAAAAGCATTTTCCACAGCACTTTCCCCCTCCAGCACAGCTAATAAAATATTAATCGAAGGATTTAAATACCCTGACATCAGGGAAACAGAGAAAGCAAAATTTTACTCTCTGGATTTTTTTTTTGCTCTGAATTGGCCCCTTAAACTGTACCTTCCCTCTTTACTTAAGGGGTGAAAATGACTATTTTTAAAATGAAGGAGAGTTCAGGACCTGTGTCGGTGCTATGCGGACATTTGCCTAGAGCTTGATTCCAAGTGTTTTTCGCAATTTTCTTTTTTGCAAGCGTGAAATGTCATAAAGCACCACAGCGATGCCTTTATGAATGGTCTATTTGTCTCCTCCTCTGGCAGCCTTTTTCACCTCAGTCTTGTCCAAAGCCCAGAGCAGTTTCACAGATATGGCAACAAGCAACTCCTACTCACATGAATTATGAAAACCTTAGGAGAACTAAGCTGACTCATTCTTCACAATGCGGTACTTCTGCCGAGGCAAATGCTTTTCTTCTTCATGAGGGAATAGGTGGAGGTTGCTGCTGCATAACAGTTGCTATTGTGTGGCAGTTCTGGACACTGAACAGGATTCTTGACAAGTTGAAGAAACCTTATTTGAAAATCTACCTGAACAAGCACAATAAAATTGCCGTAGCAACCCTGACTATTTCCCTTGTGGTGTTCCCTCCCTCACCCACATTCCAAGACTTTTGGAGGCAACATTATCATTTTTTGAGTCTGACTCCCTCCCTTTTTGCTTAAAGAGGACTAGTGATTTTTTAATTTTTCTCTCCTCTTTTCCTCTCTATCTCCTCCCTCTCTCTTCTCTTTCTCTCTCCCTTTCTCCTCCATCTTTCCCTTCTCCTTCTCTCTCCTCCATTTCTCTTCTTTCTCTTTCCTCCCTCTCTCTCCTTTCTCTCCTCCTCTCTTATCTTACTCTCCCCTCCTTCTCTCTTCCCCCTCACTCTTCTTCTCTTTTCCTTCCTTCTCTTTCTCCCTTTCTCTCTCCTCTCCTCCCCTCCCTCTCTTCTCTTCTCCCTTTCTTCTCTTTCTCTTCTCCCTCTCTCTTCTCTTTCTCTTGTCTCTATCTCTGTCTCTCCTCCCCACCCCTCCAGCTCCTTCCTGATTATCTCCTAGAGTTGGAGGCCTTGGCAACCAATGACCCATCAGAGTGCTTGCTCCACCTCAAAAGCTGAGCAAAGATGATGAGACAGGGCCACGAATGCCCCCGAGACTTAATCTGGATAACCTCTGCTCACTCCACTCCTGCAGAGTCTGTGAAGGCTTAGCACACATGGGCAGAGTTGCCATGCAAAGGTCTGTTCCATTCATGAAGAGAAGCGTGCATGTATGGCCACCATTATTCTCAAATTTCTTAAAGTCACTTTAGCTCAACATTGTATTGTTCTTATCCAAGATGTGTTACTGATTTGTAGTGTGGTTGCCAGTGACTTTCTCTCTCATCAAATGAGGATGCTAAAGTCCCCCTCTCCAATGTTTGAAGAACACAAAAGAAACTCTAAAGGTAAGTGCAGTATTATTTCTATAATTACTAGATTCAGTAATCAGAGTCTTAAAAGGGTGTAAAGTACAGCAAGAATAGATTTGTGTTCTACAAAAGAAACAGGAGTAGGTCTTCAGCAATGTTCAAAGGCACCCAAAAGATGATGAGTGACTATCAGAATGATCTGAGTGACTATCAGAATGATCTAAGTGACTTATTAGCAAGAGAGAAGCTGGAGTTAATTGGCATAAGTGCAGCCATCTGTAAAAAGTTTCCATTTTCCATCCAAATAAGCAATATAATATTTTTTGTATTTGTTTGGTTCTAAGGGTTAGCAAAACATTTCAGAAGCATTACTAGCAAATCACCTAAAAGCTTCTAGATCTGATTTTAAAATCTATTTCCACAATTTCACAACAAGATTAGGCATCCCCCCTTCCCATCCAGTCAGGACTGGTTGAAACTAAAATGATGGCTCTTTGCCCAGATGGAGAGGAACTGAAATCAATATGAGCAGGGTTAAGAATTTTCTTTATTGAGAGCACCTGTTCCTATTTTATATGTAGTTTCAGCTAAAATGCCTTCATTACCATGTTTTCTAATCTTGTAGGAGTTCACTGTAGGTCTTTCATTGCCGAGAAGGTCCAAATTAAATTCTTATAACCTCTCCTCTCAGCATGGCTTTAAAGTACTTAATTTAATATTTCCAGAAAAGTCTAAAAGAGGCATTTTACAAGGCTTGATGGGTTGCATGATCTAGTACAGTGTATTTCAGCCAGTGGATGAGAAATGATAGCCGAACATCACAGCACACCTAGTAGGTTGTTCGTTCTGTACCTGTAGGGTGCATAGCGCTGTACTAAGTGCTTGGGAAAGTCATTATTGGCTTATTTTGCTAAAGGAGAATGAGGGTAAATTTTTTTTATGGTGTGCATTAAGCGCTTTTTATGTGCCAGACATTGTACTAAGCACTGGGATAGATCCAAGTTGATCAGTTTGGACACAGTCCATGTCCCACATGGGTCTCAGGGTCTTAATCTCCACTTTACAGATGAAGTAACCCAGGCACAGAGAAGTTGTGACTTGCCCTAGGCCACACAACAGACAAGCAGTGGGCAAGCTAAAAGATTTCACCTATTAATTTTAAAAACTGTTGGATCACTTGATTGGTAAGGGGTCATCTGTGCTTAAACTTTGCTATTACTCAGTATTGTTTTAGTCTCCATTTTGGGTTTATGGTTCCTTCCTCTGCCCAACAGCAGAGGTAACTCAGGCAAAATGGAAAGAGCTCCTGGAGACCAGTGATTGTCTTCTCTTGCACTCTTCCAAATGCTGAATTCAAAATTTCACACTTAGAAGGCAGTCCTTAAATACCACTGATGAAGAAGCAGGGGAAATGTAACATAAACATTGAAAAGGCAAGGACTAGTGGATACAGCTGTCAGGCAGGTTGTAATCTTACCTTTGTTTTAGACATTCTGGATTACTTTAACAATCTCTTACTGACACTAGTTAAATGGACCAAGAAGAGAGGCAATCAAATGGAAGAGAGACCAGAAGGATTTCTTTCAAATGGGACATTACTGTACCGTTCTGGTGAACTTGGCTGGATAAGTTTCTCACCGTTGGTCTTTATCATTGTGCAAAGGAAAAATCTGAGAAGGGTAATTGAAAATCTAAGAACTGAGCGGATAAATCTCCATAAGGGCAAATACATTGCTCTGCTAGTGACCTATGAGACAAACCTAACTCTCAGTGGCAGTCTCAACCCTTGTGGCTGAAGGGTGCTGAATTTGGAGGTAGAGTCTATTAATCTCTCTTCCGAGCCTGTTTTAGGTACACTGATATCAGTACATCTACCTGTGTGACAGACAAGGTCTAGGGAATTTCTCATCTAATACCTGGCCCATTTCCCCTTCTTCCAACCACCACTGTCCCACTGGGGAACTTCATAACAGTCACCAGAGCCTGGGCAGTCACTAGCAGAAAGTGCAGGCTAGTGGAGGGTCATATTTATCCACCAGGTTGCCTCCCACACTCATCAAAAGTCTCACATGGGCCTGCCCTCCCAGGGCTGAAACTCCTCATCTACCTCATCTCAAACAGGGCCAGGGTTTGTGGCTAATGCTAAAATATGATCTAAGCATCTCAGCAGTGTTTATCATTTTACAATCTTCTTTTAGTGAAAAACACTAGACCCAGTCACACCCCTAAGGAAGTTGATTTTAAGGATTCTGGGGGGAAATGAAGATTGTTTTTTCTCCATGCAGTCAGCCAATTCAGAAAATGCCACCTCAAAGATGATAAAACTATGTTATTTTGATTGAACAAACACAGGATTGGGATGGAAGAAGAAAAGAAGAGATTTAACTAGGTTCTAATTTCTGGGCTCTAATTCTGGCTCCACCATATGTCATTTGTATGACCTTGGGCAAGTCACTGAACTTTTCTGTGCCTCAGTTACCTCATCTGTAAAATGGGGATTTAGACTGTGAACCCCATGTGGGACATGGAATTTGTTCTATCTGATTATCTTATATCTATCTCAAGACTTAGTACAGTGCCTGGCACATAGTAAGCATTTTACAAATACCATTAAAAAGTTTTAATTATCTATCTGAATTGTCTCCTGATCAGCCTAATAATTGCTCAATCCTCCACTCCAAGTAGGCTCTGCAGATCCAAAGTCTGGTAACACTTCAATCATCTCTGTCTTGTGATCTGAAATATGGATAAATGGGGGTGGATTCAATTTCAAATTATACAAGAATGGGAGGGAGGATTGTGTGAGAACTAATGAACCGAAATGTCTATTTCAATTTGTTAAATTATGCTCTTTTCAGTATTTTGCTGGTAATAGCAAAGGTGCATCGGGGCATTTAATCAAAAAAATTAATTTGCGAACATCAAAAAGGTACCAGGAAGTCATCCACATCCTGTCTGACCCAGCTGAATTTCTTTATTAACTCCCACTCTTTCCTGCTCCCATCTTCTCACAAGTGCTGTCAACAAATTTATAGTGGCAGGAAAGAGGAAAGGAGAGGGAGAAACTGAAATGAGAAATAAATTTCCCCTCTAGACTGTAAGCTTTTGTGGGCAGGGAACATATCTGCCAACTCTGTTGTATTGTACTCTTCCAAGTGCTTAGTACAGTGCTTTGCACGCAGTAAACGCTCAATAAATACCATTGATGATGATGATAAAAGAGAACGAGAGGAGATAAGTCAATTTTCTTCTTTGCGTTTGCCTCTCCTTTCCCCATTTAGACCCCTCCTGCTTAGTTTCATTATTTATTTATTTATTATTCATTATTTATTTATTTATTATTCTCATACTGATTTACTGATCTTGAATGGGGCTACCAGATCTAGGCCATGATAGTAGACTAAACTGTGAGCTTGTTGTGGGCAGGAATGTGTCCGTTTGTTGTTATAGTGCACTCTCCCAAGCATTTAGTACAGTAAGGGCTCAGTAATTACAAATGAATGATGAATGAATAGTATTGTGGGATACCCTGTGACTGGGTTGTGATATTCAAGTTAGTGATAGTACAAGGAAAATATAGGGTCAAGGGGGACAAAATAAAACTCAGCCAAATTAGGAAACAATAAACCAGGCTTTAAACTAAAGAAGAATTCTTCATTTATTTATTCATCTTAATGGTATTTGTTAGGCACTTGCTATGCTCCAGACCTTGTACTAAGCTCTCAGGTAGAAATGAGATAATCAGGTTGGACACAGTCCCTATTCCACATGGCACTCGCAGTCTAAGAAGGAGGAGGATTCAGTTCCCCTTTTACAGACGAGGTAAGTGAGACCCAGAGAAGTGATTGCCCAAGGCCTTACAGCAGGCAAATGGAGGAATCCACATTTGAACCCAGTTCCTCTGATGCATGGGCCCCTGCTTTTTCCACTAGGTCATCATGTTTGGAGATAGACAAAATTGCCACAATTGAAGTGCTATGTGTCCGTGTGTCAGCTTAAAAAATTGTGTGCAGATGGCTAATAATCGGTATAGAGAGGAAAGCAGAAATGCTCTAAAGGTTATGCTAAGTTCAGGACTGAGACAAGAGTCCCTGTACTAGAGAAGGTTTAGGATATATTAGCCCATCTTCCTTTTTTAATTTGAGGGCAGTATATACCTTGGAGTCATGAGACAGGCTGCTATCTCCTTTCCCAAAGAGGTCAGGTTATGTGAAAGGTTCTGGATGGGTTATGGCAAGGGTTAAGGATGTAAATTAAATGATCTTAAATTAGGGTTAGGAAAAAGGATAGGGTTATGTATATGCCCCACAGCACTTATGTACATATGTATATATCTATAATTATATTTATATTGATGCTTGTTTACTTGTTCTGATGTCTGTCCCACCCCCTTCTAGACCGTAAGCCCGATGTGGGCAGGGATTGTCTCTATTGCTGAATTGTGCTTTCCAAGTGCTTAGTACCGTGCTCTGCACACAGCGAGAGCTCAATAAATACGACTAAATGAATGAATGCTTGATGAGTTATGACTGTGGACTTTTGTTTTCAATTCAGTTCAACTCTCAAGGGTTAATCCTTGAACACACGAGTTTCTGCAGGTGGGGATTGGTCATACTATAAAACTGTCTTCCATCTGAATTGCAGTGCTATGGCAGTGCCAGAAATTTCACAGCACAATGGCCGACTTCAGCTCTGCCCTTGTAAGATGAACAGGGTTGTGTTTGGACCAGATGAGTTGTTCAATCAACCTGGAAACCTGCAGCTACGATAAATGGCTACACCCAATCATTCTGGCCTTTTTCCCTTCCCTTCTCATCAGCAATAGTTTCCTTTGGAAAAAATCTAATCGCGGCAACACGCCTAAGGAATCTGAGCAGCAGAGGACTAGCCCAACAAGTATTCAGACGAATGTTGGGTGGTCCGGGCTAGCCTGTCCTATCAGTGACCTGGAGGGTGGCCTGGGTGAGGGCCAGAAACTTTGGTCAATGGCAGCTGGAGTTGGAAGCAGGCTCTGATCTCTGACTGCAGCTCTGGCCAAGCACCTAACTTGGTGAGTAACTAAAGATAAAACACACAGAACTAGTGCCATGTGAGATGAACTCCAGCCCCACTTCTGTGGTGTGTAGGGCATTAAATGGCCCAGGCTTCACACACAGCTCTCGTTGGGCAGATTCTTCTGGACTCTTGGGGCCTGGCTGTGGCTTCTCTGAATACCAGCTTTGTCCTGGGCAGAGGGAGGACATTGATTGAGAAGCAGTGTGGCCCAGAGGAAAGAGCAGAAGCCTGGATTTGAATCCCAGCTCTGCCATTTGTCTGCTGTGTGACCTTGGGCAAGTCACTTAACTTCTCTGTGCCTCGGTTGCGTCATCTCTAAAATGGGGATTAAGACTATGAGCTCTTTATGGGATAGGGACTGTGTCCAAACTGATTATCTTGCATCTACTCTATCACGTAGAACAGGGCCTGGCACATAGCATACACTTACAAATATTTATAAATAAATAAGACCCCTGGCCTGGGATGAAAATAGCACTGCTTGGGCACAGAGCAAAGCATATATGGAGATGAAATGCCCAAGAAGCCTTAAGCCAGGCTCAGAGGTGGTCAGAGTCCCTGGTGATGTGAAGAAGAAGTAACCTTTTATCTAAAGGCCACCTAAAAAAGTCTGGCAGTATGAGAATAAGTGGAGTGGGACCTAAAAAGGCAGAGAAAGGGGTGGGGTGGGGGGACAATGGGAAGGAAAGAAAGAGGAAGGTGGAGACAGAGCAGAGGATACAAAGAAAAAGATAAAGAGGATGAAGGGAAAGGAAGAGGCAGAGAAGGAGGGGTGGCTCAAGGTAAGCCCGTTGTGGGCAGGGATTGTCTCTTGCTAAACTGTACTTTCCCATACTTAGTACAGTGCTATGCAAACAGTCATCGTTCAGTAAATATGATTGTATGAGTGAAAGAAGAGAAAGGAAAGAGTAGTTAATATTATTTAAATATCTTCTTATGGGATTCATTCCCATATAGAACCAGACTAAACCAAATGAGCCTCCTTGAAAATATTTCCATTTGCAAGTTTGGCTCTCAGAAGACAACTCCTACACTATGTAAAAGATACAACATGCCATTCCCTTTGGTCATTATATGCCTTAAAAAATTTAAATTTAAATGACAAATTTATTTCAGCTTTCTGAATCTCTAGTAGACTTGGAAAGGGTACTGAATCATAAACTTTTTTATCCTTAATAAAGGTTAGGTTAAAACTTTGCTCGTACTATTCTAGCATCTAGAAGCAACAGTTCCTTATATTTCTGTGACAATTTGTGTCCTCCTGTTCTTTAGTTTTTTTGTGATTTCTCTTGCAAAGTAAGCTTTCTTCACTAAGATGGAAGTCATCATCAGTGGAACTTACTGAGTGCTTACTATGTGCAGAGCACAATATTAAGAGCTTGGGAGAGCTTAATAACATAGAGTTGCTTGCAGATGGTGGTCAACGATGTTATCAATCCATACTTAGCTGGATTTGGAGTACTTTTATATTTTGGCACAAGAAAGCTGTCATCAAAAGCCATAAAATCCATTTTACTTGATCAGAATTTGCCAACTCTCATGCTGCTATGAGCATTTTGAGCTAAAAGTTCATCTGTGATTTTCTGATGACTAGCCACTTTGATTCTTTAGTAGCTTACTATTCAGTTATCCTAGAAAGTAAACTGTTCATGATGCCACCTCTGCAGCTCTCAGCTATGATTCTATTCTATTTATCTTGATGGAATTGACGCCTGATTACTTGTTTTGTTGTCTATTTTCCCCTTTTAGACTCTGAGCCCATTGTTGGGCAGGGATTGTCTCTATCTGTTGCCAAATTGTACATTCCAGGCACTTAGTACAGTGTTCTGCACATAGTAAGCACTCAATACATACGACTGAATGAACAGTAGAAGTCATAGTTTTGGTATTTTATAAGGCACTTACTACGTGTCAAGAACTGTTCTAACTGCTGGGGTAGATACAGGTTGGATGTGGTCCTTGTCTCACAGAGGGCTCACAGTCTAAATAGGAAAGAAAACAGGTACTGGATCCCCATTTTACAGTTGAGGAAACTGAGGCACAGAGAAGTTAAATGACTTGCCTGATGTCACTCAGTTGATAAATGGCAGAGCTGGGATTAGGATCAAGTCCTCTGGCTCCCAGGCCCATGCTCTTTTCACTAGGCCACACTACTTCAGCACTGAGGCCTAGTGGAAAGAGTACAGTCTGGGAATCAGGAGATCTGGGTTCTAGTCCCAGCTCAGCCACTTGCCTGCTCTGTGGTCTTGGGCAAGTCACTTCACTTCTCCATGCCTCAGTTTCTTCATCTGTAAAACAGGGATAAGATCACTGCTTTCCCTCCCTCTTGGATTGTGAGCTCTGTGTGGGACAAGTCCTAGATATGATCTGAGTTATCTTGTATCTACCCTAGCACTTAGAACTTGGCACAAAAAAAGCACTTAACAAACACTGTCATTCTTATTCATTTCTGTTGTCTTTTTAATGCAGGCAAGTAAAATTCATTGCCAGAAAATGACAAGGTGTTCTTTATGATGTCCTGTGTGACCCTACAGGACAGCTAGCCATAGCAGGGATTCAGGTGTTTTTCTGATTCCCATCAAACTAAATTTTTGTACGCATTGCAGCTTGTTGGTCTTGGATACTGCCTTTGTTCCGTTGGGTTCCAGGCTACTGGGTTTTGCTCCATTTCCAAACCTTTGGGCAGAAGTGGAGTGGATAGAGGGATACAGTCATTTCCCATTTGAAGTAGGCATAAATGTAGGGCTTCTTCAGCTAGTGAAAAAAGCCAGGGGGGGGGGGGAAGGTGATGAGTTTGTCCTTGGGGGCCCCTCCAGTGGGAGAGATGGTTTCCTTCTTTCTACTATTGCTTCAGTATTGTCTTTTATCACCATTAACATTTCTGTGTTTCACCCCAAACTTGCTGATGGAAGGGACTACTACGCAGGCACAGTCTCTGAGGCAAGAAGGATTCCCTAACTCCTTCAGGGTGGAACATTCAATTGTATTTACTGAGCGCTTCCTCTTCGCAAAGCACTGTACTAAGTGCTTGGAAAGTACAATTCAGCAACAAATAAAGACAATCCCTGCCCAAAATGGGCTCATAGTCTAGAGGATGGGCTCACAGTCTAGAAGAAACAGTAGGGAGAGAGCTGGATAAGCAGTTCCTATGTGATGTTCCTAAGCTTTCTCTCAGAGCTTAAGCGAGGCACGCATTATTTGTCTATTACCTGAAGTTCTCTTTCCTCCCTTATTGATAGTCCCTTTAAATTGCCCCGTATAACACAGTTCTGGGATCCGAGCATGGTACGCAGTGATAACATCTCTTCTGGGTGTACCACATTTGAAGGAGGTTTCCTGTTAGAAAAGTTTTGCCTTACAGTGTTTTTTGCCCTTGGGTCCTCCTGCCCACACAAACATATGCCCAGATGTTACTAGAAGCTGGACCTCCAAGAATGGCTCTATATTAAAGCCAGAGCCAATCAGCATTTGCTGAAATGAATTCTGGAATCCAATGTGACTTTTCCCTAAGATCAGGAGTTCAGCAGATGAAATAGAAGGCCCTGTATTTATTTAGGAAGGAGTCACCCACCCCCCACACCTTAAACAGACTCTAATACACACTGAGGAAAAGACATTTACTGATCTCAGATTCATAATTGACGCCCTCAGGGAAGTGAGGATGATAGGAAATAGAGAATCTCTCTGTAATCCAATAAATATTACAAGAATGACTGGTTGGCAGGAGGAAAAGAATACTAGTTTCATTTGAACTTTGCCTAGGTTATGTTTAGCTTCCTGAGTGAATAGCTCTCGGCAACAATTGGAATGATTTGCTGGTTCGAATTTAGAAATCCGAGCATTTAGATGGGGTTATGTTGCAAGATAACAGAGGTTGATAATAAAACTCTATTACCTGTAGGGGCATTCTGCACCTGCATCAACCTTGTGGTCATCAGGGAGCCCTGTTTGATGGCCTAGTGGATAGAACGTGGGCCTGGGAGTCAGAAGGACTTGGGTTCTAATCCCAGCTCTGCCACTTGGCTGCTGTGAGACCTTGAGCAAGTCACTTCACATCTCTGTGCCTCAGTTAACCTCATCTGTAAAATGGGGATTAAGACTGTCAGCCCCATGTGGGACAGGGACTGTGTCCCACCTGATCAGCTTGTATCTACCCCAGTGCTTAGATCCCCTTCTAGGCAGTCTCCTTCTTGACTGTGAGCCCGTTGTGAGCAGGGATTGTCTCTATTGGTGGCTGAATTGTACTTTTCCAATTCACACAGTAAACGCTCAATAAATATGATTGAATGAATGAACAATGCTTGACACATAGTTAATGCTTAACAAGTACCATCATCATTATTATTATTATTATTAAATTCACACTGTAGAATCTCCCCCAGGCCCTAAGGTTGATGAAGAGCTCAATCTGGGCCTTGACACTTTACAGCGTGTTTTCTCAAGGCCTCCATCTCTGGTTCTGGAGAAACACTTCATGCTTGAAAGAGTGCTAAAGGGACCTATAAACCTGACATTTCTCACGCAAGAGACTCCGTAAAAGCTAAGCCCACCAATATCGAGAAACTCTCTCTCCCCAGGGGCATCTGTGGGCCTCGGTTGCTGAATCTATGGTTCTTTGTATTAGTTAATTACAGACGATAGTACAGGTGCTGGAAATGCCCTGAAAACTTCCTGAAGACAGCCAAAGCTCTGGGAGTCTGGAGGGGGTTGGAACAGGAAAGGAGGGAACTGGAACAGGCAGCACTATCCTGAGGGTCAAGGAAATGGGATTCTCTTTCTTTTGCCTGGGCACAAGTCACTCGCCTCCCGTTTCTCCATCTGTAAGATAAGAATGACAGTTGACCCTATCCCTTCCCTCCATCAGCCCTAAGGGCGTTGTTAGAGTTAATGAGATGTTGGTAGAGGAAGCACTTTGAATCTGCAGGGAAAAGCAGGATTCAAAACACAGGCATTATTGGCTGAGACTGAGCAAAGCTCATTTGTTTGACCTTCCTGGTGCTGAGCTGCCTCCCCTTCTCCTCTGGGCTCAGTCTGAGCTTCCCCTGGCCTCCATCAATGCAGTGACTGAGTGCAGGGAAGCTCAAGTCCAGGCCTCCTCTACCTCCCAACTTGAGTCGGCCCCCCCACCCAGCTTGGTTCACCCTCCTCATTGACCTCCCTCACTCTCTTGCTGCTGGTTCCACTCTCTCTTCCATCCAGATCTTGGCCTCCACTCCTTCCCCTTCCTGGCTCTGGACTCCACCCAAGGCTTAGACTCATTGTAACTCCCCAAATTGTCCCTGGTTCTGCTTCACTCCTCCCTCTCCAGCCTCAATCTCAGCCCTGCTACCCATCCTCTGTTCTCGGCCTCGCCCTTGACCCCGTCTCCCTTCTGGCCCTAGTCCGCTTCTGTTTTGTGCTTTGACTCTTCCTTTAACCCTGTTCTCAGCCCTGAAACGCCTTCTCGTTCTCTCCTTCCTCACTGCTTTAACTCTCAGATCAGTTCCCTGACTTGCCTGCCTCAGCCTGGTACATGTGGGCTGGTCTCACGGGTATGAGAATTAGGGTGGATGTATGTGTCCGTATGAAATTTGTTTTTGTGGGTAATAATAATAATAATTATGATATTTGTTAAGCCCTTACTATGTGCCAGGCACTGTATTAAGCTCTGGGGTGGATACACACAAATTGCATTGAACACAGTCTCTGTTCCAACATGAGGTTCACAGTGTTAGTCCCCATTTTACAGATGATGTAACTGAGGCACAGCGAAGTTAATAATAATGTTGGTATTTGTTAAGCACTTACTATGTGCAGAGCACTGTTCTAAGCGCTGGGGTAGATACAGGGTAATCAGGTTGTCCTACGTGAAGCTCACAGTTAATCCCCATTTTACAGAGGAGCGAACTGAGGCACAGAGAAGTGAAGTGACTTGCGCACAGTGACACAGCTGACGAGTGGCAGAGCCGGGAGTCCAACTCATGACCTCTGACTCCGAAGCCCAGGCTCTTTCCACTGAGCCAAGCTGCTTCCCTTGAGTAAGTTAAGTGACTTACTCAAGGCCACACGGCAGTAAGTGGTGGAACCGGGTTTAGAACCCATGACCACCTGACTCCCAGGTCGGTGCTCTCTCCACTACGCCTATTTAAGATATCCTTTCCAGTGAGAGATTGGGAATATATGAAGGTTAGAGAAGTAGCAGGAAGGAGGCATAGTGATGGTAAGTGAAGAGATAGTAGTAGACCTTGGGCAAGTCACTTCACTTCTCTGTGCCTCAGTTACCTCATCTGGAAAACAGGGATTAAGACTGTGAGCCCCACGTGGGACCACCTGATCATCTTGTATCCCCCTCAGCTCTTAGAACAGTGCTTTGCACATAGTAAGCACTTAACAAATGTCATTATTAGTAAAAGTATTTATTAAGCACTTACTATGTGCAGAGCACAATACTAAGCCTTGGGAGAAAATACAAGTGGAGATTTAGACATGATCCCTGTCCCTCTGAGGGCTCATAAATTAAAAAGCTCACAATTTAAGAGTAGTGGTAGTATTATTTAAGTACTTTCTGGGTGAAGAGCCCTGTATTAAGTGCTGAGAAAGAATACCCCAGGTGGGCATTTAGCCATGGTTTCTATCCCTCAGAATAGGTAATAATAACAATAATGTTGGTATTTAAGCGCTTACTCAAATACCACTGTACTAAGCACTGGGGTAGATAGAGAGTAATCAGGTTGTCCCATGTGAGGCTCACAGCTAATCACCATTTTACAAATGAGGTAACTGAAGCAGAGAGAAGTGAAGTGACTTGCCCACAGTCACGCAGCTGACAAGTGGCAGAGCCGGGATTCAAACCCATGACCTCTGACTCCCAAGCCCGTGCTCTTTCCACTGAGCCATGCTGCTTCTGTAGCTAGGTAGGTAGCTCCTGCTCTCTTCTCTCGTTTGTCTCACCTCATCTAGACCCCCTGATGGTACCCACCTGCCTCAGATGGATCCTCGTCCTCCTCTCCCACTCTTCTTGTTCACCTCCTCGTCTCTAAATCCTGTCTGCTCCTCTTTAGTTAGCCCTTTATTGGGGGCTGAGAGAGTGGGGAAAATTGGTGCAGAGAGCAGCGTGATTTAGCAGAAGGAGCATGGCCCTGGAAGTCAGAGGACCTGAGTTCTAATCCCAGCTCTGCTATATAACCGTTGCGTGACCTTGGGCAAGTCATATAATGATAATAATGATGGCATTTGTTAAGCACTTACTATGTACAAAGCACTGTTCTAAGTGCTGGAGAGGCTACAAGGTGATCAGGTTGTCCCACATGGGGCTCACAGTCTTAATCCCCATTTTACAGATGAGGTAACTGAGGCACAGAGAAGTTAAATGACTTGCCCAAAGTCACACTGCTGACAAGCGGCTGAGCCAGGATTTGAACTCATAATAATAATAATAATGTTGGTATTTGTTAACCGCTTACTATGTGCAGAGCACTGTTCTAAGTGCTGAGGTAGATACAGGGTCATCAAGTTGTCCCCCGAGAGGCTCACAGTCTTAATCCCCATTTTACAGATGAGGGAACTGAGGCACAGAGAAGTTAAGTGACTTGCCCACAGTCACACAGCTGACAAGTGGCAGAGCCGGTATGACCTCTGACTCCCAAGCCCGGGCTCTTTCCACTGAGCCACGATTTAACTTCTCTGTGCTTCAGTTCCTTCATCTACAAACTGGGGATTCGATACCTGTTCTCCTCTTCCTACTGTGAGCCCTATGTGAGGCCTTATTATCTTGTATCTACTCAAGTGCTTAGTACAACTCAGAGTCTCTGGGGTAATCTGGCCCAGGGACTTGGAATGGTGTGATAATAATAATAATTATGGTATTTGTCAAATGTCTATGTGCCAAGCACTGTTCTAAGTGCTGGGGTGGATACAAGGTAATCAGATTGTCCTACGTGGGGCTCACAGTCTTAATCCCCATTGTACAGATGAGATAACTGAGGCACAGAAAATTTAAGTGGCTTGCCCTAGATCACACAGAAGACAAGCGGCGGAGCTGGGATTAGAATCCACGTCATCTGACTCCCGATCCTGTGCTCTTTCCACTAAGTCACGCTGATTCTCATGGCACCCTTAGGGACACCTGGCCCTCTATAAATCAGATATCTGTTTTGATACCACCTGCTCATAATAATAATATTTGTTAAACCCTTATCCATTGCCCCAAACTCTGCTGGTAGATATAATATGGTCAGTTCAGACACATTTCCTCTCCCACTTGGGGCTCTTAGTCTAGGGTGAGGGAGAAGAGGTTTTGAATCCCCATTTAACAGATGAGGAAACAAAAGCAGCATGACAGTGGATAGAACATGGATTGGGAGTCAAAGAACCTGGTTTCTAATCCTGCCTTCGCTACTTGTCTGCTGAGTGACCTTGGGAAAGTCACTCAAGTTCTCTGTGCCTTAGTTACCTCATCTGTAAAATGGAGATTAAGACTGTGAGTCCCAATCTAAGCTTGTATCTAGAGAAGCTTGTATGTAGAGAAGCAGCGTGGCTCAGTGGAAAGAGCACGGGATTGGGAGTCGGAAGTCATGGGTTCGAATCCCTGCTCTGCCACTTGTCAGCTGTGTGACTGTGGGTAAGTCACTTAACTTCCCTGTGCCTCAGTTACCTCATCTGTAAAATGGGGATTAAGCCTGTGAGCCTCATGTGGGACAACCTAATTACCTCGTATACCCCAGGGCTTAGAATAGTGCTCTGCACGTAGTAAGCGCTTAATAAATACCTACATTATTATTACTCCAGAGCTTAGTACAGTGCTTGACACATAGTAAGCGCTTAACAAGTACCATTAGAAAAAAAAATTACAGAAAAGTGACATGTCCAAGGCCACACAGCAGATAAGTGACAAAGTCAGGAATAGAACCCAGGTCCCATAACTCCAGGCCCATGTTCTTTCCACTGTCACCCTGCTCTCACTAATGGCATAGGAAGCCTGTCACAATTCCCAAACTGTCCCAGTACCATGGATCACCTGCAATTTTCATTAAGCAAAACTTTCTTCATGGGACAGTGCAATATCTTTAAAGGACAGTCGTTCCCCCCCCCCCCCCCCCCCCCCACCATCCTGAGTCACTGCAGAAATCACTATGGGCTCAGGAAACAGTGATCCTTGCTTCAGGCTATTAGAAGCAGTTTTACCTAAACTATTTACTAAACTATTTACTTAAAATGTTTTGGCCTTCCTGAACGGGGTAGGTGCGGTGTCCTTCTTTGCATCCCCAAGTCTGAATTTAGTGTTGAATTATAATGTACTGCTGATTCATACTTTTAATTTCCAAGCTTTAGTGATGTGAGTCTGGGATTGGGTTTAATTACCCATTTCTCCAGATTAATCTTGGATTTACTTTTTTAAAAAGTATCTTAATTTGCAATCCAGGAGTGGTGCAGAATTTAGGGGTCAATAATGCTTCTCCCACCTTCTACCGAGGCTAGAGTAGGACTTAATTTGTGTGGGAATCCACTGGGGCTTGCCCCAAAACCTGTGTGCAGAGCTGAGACCTTTTCTAGATCCCCAGCGCCTTTTCAGCCCCTTGACGGGAGTTAACCAGATCCACAGTGGGTCCGAAACGCTTAGAGACAGGAACATTGGAGCCAAGAAAGAGCTCTAGAGCTGCAAGGAATGAGGAATGGGTGGAAATATGGAGCCTCTGCTTTTCAAAACCCTTCCCCTTTTCCTTCCCAATTTTTTCGGGCCTCATGGGTTGGAAAGAGACGATGATGACGGTATTTGTTAACCGCTTACTACGTGCCAAGCGCTGTTCTAAGCCCTGGAGCAGATACAAGCTAATCAGATTGGACATAGTCCCTGCTCCATGTGGAGCTCACAGTCTTAATCCCCACTTTGCAGATGAGGTAACTGAATCACAGAGAAGTAAAGTGACTGGCCCAAGGTGTCACAGTAGACAAGTGGCATCATCATCATTGATAGTGGGGGGTTTTTCTCCCCAATTTCAGGCCCCTGGGGCATCTTCCTGTACAATCTGAATGCTGAAATCATGATCATCCCTACAGCAGCCTTCAGATGATACATATGGTACTTCGTTAAACCCTCTGAGGTCTTATGTCATGGTCTCTGGAGCTGTTTGGCTCATTTTGAGAAATCTCTGATGATTAGATGGGAACTCCTATGGCAAAGAGGTTCACTCTCTGGCTCTAACCTTAGAGCTACGCTCGCAATATTGTCTCTATACATAAAGTGAGTGCTTTCTTTCACAGAATGAAGGCCAGAACCTCTCCATTTTGGGAAGTACCGAATATCCACGCTCTTGGCATGGCATGCGTGAGCTCTGCTCTTTGGGGGAAGGAGAATTACTTGCTGTGATTCTGTCTAACCAGCTGCTTCACCTTGCTTTCCCAATGTGGCTCAAAGCATCCTGGTAGAAAGGCTCGGAGAGGCCCGCGGCACAGACCAGTCAGTGATTTCTGTTCAAAGTTGCCGGTTTCTGCCCCAGAAATGTGTCACCTCTGGGGAATCCTTGAGACGGGAGGGTCAGGATCAATTTTATCATCATTCACTGTCATCCTCTCTTTAATCTGATATGCTTTTTTCCTGACACTTCCCCTTTACAAGCATGTGGAACGTGATCGCTACATTTATGCTTGGGGATGACTCCTCCATCATATCCGAAGCTCAGGTTATTTGCTCGCCATTCAGGTTGACGCGATTTTTAACGAAAACCACCACATCTGAATTCACGCAAATCCCCCATTTTCCCAGCCTCTCTTGAGTCCCCTTGTGGTGAAATGCAGGTGATGGGTTTCCAATCAGATAAAATGATGGCAGTTGCCGATGAGCCCCCCACCATCAGTTTAAGGCATCTTTGCCCATGGAATGTTGGAATTAGGTTTCAACC
The DNA here is from genome assembly GCF_004115215.2 of Ornithorhynchus anatinus. Classification (NCBI taxonomy): domain Eukaryota; kingdom Metazoa; phylum Chordata; class Mammalia; order Monotremata; family Ornithorhynchidae; genus Ornithorhynchus; species Ornithorhynchus anatinus. The sequence continues at coordinate 44,671,328 of NC_041738.1, forward strand.
CAGGCTTGTGTGCATTTATAACGTTTCAGTAAATGAATAGGGAGTACTGTGACCCAGGAGGAAAATTTATTGTCTTGGTTGTGGCTCTGACAGGACTTTGGAGTGAGATATCATGAGCTTGGGGGTGGAGGTTCATCTTAAACTTAAATTAGGAGAAAGAAACAGCAGAGATAAAGCAGCTGTTGAAAAGCTTGACTCTGTCTCCAGCTGAAAGCCGCCACACAGAACTGTCTCAGTGAGGTGTCAACCATCACCAAGTGTTCATTAATTGAAAAATATTCAAGCTGGACTTTAAAAGGAAGGAGCAAGTCCCACATTGGGAGGTCCTGGTGATCTTTCTAAATGCTTCCCTAGAACATCTGGAAAGGACAATTGGGCTTGTCTTTTTGGAGAGTGGGAGAGGGGATTTTTACCAAGAAGGGAGACATTCTTTTAATGCTTTTGTGCCAGCTATTATGACCTTTTGCTCTATGGTTTGTAGTAAAGAGTGGTGTGGGTGGGGTTTTTTTTTTCCATCCTGGGGATTTATAGTGTCTTTTGAGGTTTTTTTCTTTCCTTTAAAGAAATCGCTCGCATATTTTTTAAAACCCCAAAACCCAGATTCCAATAGACCTGAATTGTTCCATTTCTATCCATTTTACAGGAGCCACCCCATTGGATTTAATCCTTCCCATGTGGCCTGTCTTTCCTCCCCCAGGTCCTGGATGATGATAATGTGGCTAAAATCTACCCCTGCCTTCTAAATAAATAGAAAAGATTTACCAGCCTATTTCCCCAAGACACAAACTGATAAGAAAACGTATTGCATCACCTGCCTTCCCCACTAGCCTGATGTCAAGTTGTATTCACTCTGGGATAGGAGGAAAATGATGGCTTCTAAGGCTGACATGTAAAAATCAGGTAAATGACTTTGGCTGAAGAAATTATCTTCAAGCCCCTTCTTGGGGCCATTTCTGGAGAAAGGGACATAGATTTATCTGGGGTTCTGATATGAAGGATTTAATCGTCATCCATCCATTCAAGTGGAGAAGAGGCATGGCTTAGTGGATAGAGCACGGGTCAGGGTGTTGGAAGGACTTGAGTTCTAATCCTAGGTCTGCCATTTGTCTCCTGTGGGACCTTGGGCCAGTCACTTCACTTCTCTGTGCCTCATTTACCTCATCTATAAAATGAGGATGAAGACTGTGAGCCCCATGAAGGACATGGACTGTGTACAAGTTGATTAACTTGCACCTATCCCAGTACTTAGTACAGTGCCTGGCAGTAAACATTTAACAAATAGTGTAAAAATATGCAGAACAACTACACAAATAATAATGTTGGTATTTTTTAAGCACTTACTATGTGCCAAGCACTGGGATAGATACAAGGTTATTAGATTGTCCCACTTGGGGCTCACAGTCTTGATCCCCATTTTACAGATAAGGTCACTGAGACACAGAGAAGTTTAGTGACTTGCCCAAAATCACACAGCTGATAAGTGGTGGAGCTGGGATTAGAACCCACAACCTCTGACTCCCAAGCCTGTGCTCTTTCCACTGAGCCATGCAAATGGTATAGCCAAATACCCCTCTCCCTCCTCCTCCCCAACTACATCGGCCATACATATATCAAGTTCTTTCTGTGCAAGAACTGACATCTTCCTTCCATCCCCAGCTTCATTTTCTGTTTACACTTACTTTTTGAGAGAATCATTCCTGGGGTCGTAGCTATGTCCTCTTCTGCCAACTCTGTCAGGGACGCTGGAAAGCCGATGGAGTAAATGTGTTATTTGTTGCGATTTAATGGAGAGGTGGTGGCAGAATTTACTGTACAATTGCCAGCCACCCTATTTCCAACCCAGTCCCCAATAACTACTTTGCCAAAGCTGCACCTTATCACTCCGCTGGGACACCTAAGTCTGTCATACTCCCTCATACTCCCAGTACAGGAAGTAGGGACATTCCCCTACTTCTTTATAACCTGTGGGAGAGAAGCCTCAGAAGGCTCCACAACGACGACTCTTTTCCTCAGCAGAGGCCAAGAGTCAAGACTCAGTATGCTATTAAGTCCTGCCCGATTCAGCCCATAAATATAGTGTGTGTCTGTTCTGCTTTTCTAACGTGTTCATCTGTTTATGTTCAATTACAGTGTTGGCTGATTCGCTATTTTTATTTGATTTTCATTATTAGTTGAGAGTTAGTGTCTGTTCTGTGCTCCACAATAATCCTGGTGAATCCTTTGCTCCTAAAACTCAAATCTTCTGAGGTTTAGATGCTGAAATTAGAATGTTTTCAGTCTCACAGATAGGTAGACCCAGGGGAGAAAGCAGTGTGGCCTAGCGGAGGGAAAACGGGCCTGGGAGTCAGCAGGACCTGGATTCTAATACCAGCTCTGCCACTTGTCTGCTGTGTGACCTTAGACAAGTCATTTCACTGTCTGCCTTAGTTACCTCTTCTGTAAAATGGGGATTAAGGCTGAAACCCCTATGTGGGACATGGACTGTGTCCAACTTGATTAGCTTATATCTACTCCAGTGCTTAGTACAGTGTCTGACACAAAGTAAGTGCTTAACAAATACCATTTTTAAAAATGCCATTGAATTAGATTGGAAAAAAGATCCAAACTGGCTATTGAAGCTGGCAGAATAAGCTGGTTCATTTAAAATAACACACTAATCATTATATACTCTATGTAGATTTCAAGATACCTTTCGGCAATTTAGGAAAAAAAGTCAGTAAGCCTCTTTAAGGGGGAACCAAAGAGTTACCAGGAAGGGTGGATGGAATTGCAGGAGTTTGGGGAGAAATGAAGAGAGAAAATAGATTTGAAGATCTAGAAGATAATTTTTCTTATGTAAAAATCTATTTCATTTTCTGGGTTGCTACTTGTCATCACGTTCATCATGCCTTGAGTTACTCTCATGTATTTTTCATAAAACACATATGTATATGAGGATCTTAAGCCAGTTTCGTTGAGAACTCTCAAATGCTGAAAAAAATGGTGAGGATTGAGTTCAGGGAATTGAGTTGAGTGTATTTTGAACTGAAATATGCTTGCTTGGATGTCAGATTTTCAGAGTGAAATTATCACTGTTGGTAATCGGACTGGCTTGGATATTTTGGCTGCCCATGCCATGATCCATTTCCAGCTTTGTTATTTCCTTCACATTTTTGCATGTTACGGGCAGTGAGGGTGGAGGATGTCCTGCTTTCACACACTGGCCAGGCTTACACTAGCCAAATGCACTTGGCTAGATTATTTGGATATCTGGACATACTGAACTTGATTCTTGAAATCTATTGGCTCATTGTCTGTGATGTTCATTTTTAACCACACCCTGTATATGTGACATGATGCAGTGTATGTGTATATATTTATATGCATATAACATATAAAAATTCATATTCACTTGGCCTTTGTGCTCTAAATATGATACAACAGGCTGATTTTTATCTCTGTGTGTTTTGTCCGGCATGATCTATATTCCTTTCCAGTAAAACAGTAATCAGTGGTATTTACTGAACGCTTACTGTGTGCAGAGCACTGTATTAATAACATTACAATAGAGATGATAATAATGATAGTAATAATTGTGGTATTTGTTAATTCCATAGTAGGTGACAATCAGAGAACTAAGCTCTGGGGTACATACAAGATGATCAATCCCTTTCCTACATTGACTTCACAGTCTAAGACAAAAGGAGAACAGTTTTTTCATCCCCATTTTACAGATGAGGAGACAGGAATCGAGAAGTCAAATGTCTTTCCCAGAATCACACAACAGGTAAATGACAGGGTCAGGATTAAAATCCAGGTCCTCTGACTCCACGGTCTGTGCTCTTTTCACTAGGACATGCTACTTCTCGTTGGCAGACAAGATCCCTGCCATCAGGCGGCTTACAATCTAGTGGGCAGTTTCTCGGAGTGCATGTCAAGATTCACCTTGCAGTGCTGTCCTATAAATAATAATGATGATGGTATTTGTTAAATGCTTACTGTGTGCCAAACACTGTTCTAAATGCTGGGGTAGATACAAGGTAAGCGGGTTGTCCCACATGGGGCTCACAGTCTTTATCTCCATTTTACGGATGAGGTAACTGAGGCACCGAGAAGTTAAGGGGCTTGCCCAAGGTCACGCAGCAGACAAGTGGCTGGTCCTAGTGCATTTTTTTGATCGTGAGTTAGAGTTCCCAGAAACACCAGAAAGTCAGATTCAGAAGTGGCCATCCCAATTCACAGCCCTTCCTGCTGGGATGCTCCCTCTCGCTGCCGTTGCCTCCCAGCAGCCCACTGATGACCAGTGTCATTCCAAGTGGTCTCTGACTGTGGCTTTAAAATGATTTTCCTGCCCTACCATTTTGGGACCAAGAAGGGAGCTCAGAACTTCTGCTGGGCAGTGGAGGTTGTGAGAAAGAAGACAAGTAGCTGTTGACTGGGGGCAACGCAAGCTGATGACAAAGATATGCTGGCTATTTACAAGAGAAATCTGCACCTTGGCAGCCGCTTTACTGGAATCTCAACTGTCTCAGGGGGGTTAGAGGCTTTGATTTCTTGCCAGAAATGATAGACACGTCCTATTTGTTTTTCCTTATCTGTTTGCATTTCACTAATATTGCCTCTCGTCCTCTTCCGTTCATTTCCAGTGGTTATCAGTAGACAGCAACAATATCCGCCCCAAAAGGCAAAGCTGTCCCTCTAATATGACCTTTCCCACATACAGTATTTACACCCCAAGGTCTAGTTCCTCGAACATCTTACTTACAGGGAGATGGGGCTATAATCCAAGCAAAGGCTTGGGAGCTACGAAGGCTGATGCTTCTTAAAGAGACGGACTATGACAGGTTGGCCTCTCCTTACTGCACAACAGGAACGGTGTCGACTGTAGCTTCCCTCTGGTAGCTCAGTGGGCATTCAGTGACATTAATGATCTAGACGAGCACTTTGTAAACGCAACCTTCTATTTTTAAATCTATAATGATTGTTTAGTTAGAAGCCACTTAAATTGAATGTCTGCCAAATGTGTGATCGATTAAAACTAGTGGCTTGAAAAAAAAAATCTGACCTTTTCTCGTACCTCAGAATTTTCTTGTATTTTATTTTTTTTTAAGTCATCACTGTCACTATCTTTAATTGTTATTCATGATGACTACAGAAAAGATCTTTACCTATTAATGATGTGAAAAATATGTTTCTGGTGTTGCTCTCTTATGAACCTCTTCATGTCTCTATTATTTGTGTTTTATTTTTATTTATTTTTCTTTTATATCTGTGTCCATGCTGTCTCAGGTTCAAGTGCAGGCACTTCAAAGCCAGGGCATGTGACCTTCTTTGACATTCATGCAGCCCTAAATCTAGTGTGTTGTACCCAGTTCCTTTTCAGTTAGACTGTAAGCCTGTCACTGGGCAGGGATTGTCTCTATCTGTTGCCCAACTGTACATTTCAAGTGCTTAGTACAGTGCTCTTCACATAGTAAGTGCTCAATAAATACTATTGAGTGAATGAATGAATATTCAATACCTAAGAATCAGTAAATACATGAAAGAAGTCCAATAGCAAAGTATAAATGCTGCAGCTTGTCTGAATTATTTCAAGATAAATGACTTAAAGATTTGTTTTGGGCTACCATTTGGATTTCTAATTAGTCACCAAAGTATATCAAGTACTAGAGAAATGGTGGATTTAAATCTATGAGAAATAAATATAGAGCATTAACATTTAAAGCGTAGTACAGGATTCGCTTTACAGCAAGGCCCACAAGTTAAATCTCACTGCTCATAGAGAGATGCTAACAAATGCCAAATAATCCTTATGAATGTCAGAATCATGCTCCGTTTTTGAAATGTGAAAAAGGTTTAGTATACAGTAGAATTGGGTGCAAACAGGACAATACTATTTTGTCCCCCAGAAGTAGGATAGGTTTATTGTGGTTCAAATGAATGGATCATTTTCCCATAACAGTTGACCCTAAAATATATGTGAATAAATGTAAAGATGGCAATCAATAATAAATTCATAGAGGTGGTATGGTAAATGAAATTAACAGATAATTCAAACACCACATTTTAGTCACTTGTTTACACCTCCTTATTGTTTCACAGAGTTGTGAACAAGAAGCTAAAATTGACTGAGGAAAATTTCAACTCCTATCTGCATTCTTGCCACTGTCTTCTGGAAATGATATTGAAAGTGCACTAAACACTAGGCAAACAGGAAAGAGAAGATGATGTGAAGGGAAAGGTCTAGATAATCCCTAATCTGGATAGTCAAGTCCTAAATAGTCAAGAGCAGGCAGCTTCTGTGATCAACTTTCTTTCTTCGTTAATAGAAGAAGGAGGGGTTCTTTTTAATCCCCTCCAGTCATTGCTATAGATTAATGTGCACGGTTTGATTTAGAACAGAAAATGGAACTCTACATTGAAGGATTCTACGTATTTCTCAACTCTTATTGGAGTTAAAACTACGAAACTCTTTTAGAGAAACAAAAGTGCCTCTACAAAGCTTTAAACCTGTTAATAATTCCACCTAGAAAAGCTCAGCAACACAATGTTTGCTACAAATGAGGGAGTTGCTGAGAAATAAGCCAACATCACATTCCTTAAGTCTAGGGCAGAAAAAAGTAGAGAAGTTAAGATGGAGAACAGATTTTCTTCTAATCAAATCCAGAAGACATGCTGTAAACCTTTTTCTAAGAGATCCACTGCATTTTTAGTATGAACATGACAGGCAGACAAAATTGTGGATTTGATCATTTAAAACCTGCAGATTCCTGGGGTTTTGGCTTCATCAGGAACTTTGAGAAAAGGACATGCTGAAAGTTTCCAAGGGTGTCATTCAGGCAGGATTTAGTCTCTCCGTAATATCTAGAGCAGCTGGCTAAGTTAACTCCTAGTTAATTATCTCTTCATTTCTGCAATCACCAATGGTTTGTTTGGGACAAGTTTGATTGGAGGCTTTAGGGTTGTGTTTATTAAAATCTTTCACTGGCTTTGAAAAATCTAGCTGGGAGAATTTAGAAAATCTCCTCCTTGTGGGTTTTTCTTTTAAAATGTAAAATTTCTCTCTTCTCTAATAGCACCATTTAGATGAAGTCTATGGCTAAAAGAGCAATTCAGAGGTTTGGTCACAGTGTTTTAGTTTAAAAACAGATACAAAGAGAAAGGAAATAGAGACAAGGAAGCAAAGGAGAAAACAGTGCCTTCGCTGCAAAACATTAAACATAACAGTACAGTAAAGGACAGTCTTTTGGTTTGCATAATGTGGTTAGAACTGTGGGTTCCACATGGGCCTTTTCACCCACACAGGCATTCTTGGCGAATTTCACTGTCAGTAGTATGTTCTTCAAATACGAATACATAATATATGTGTATATACATGTATTTTTTCAGGGAATAACATTTTATGAGTAAGGAAAAGACTAGAGGACACAACAGAGAAGCAACGTGGCCTAGTGGATAGAGCCTGGGCCTAAGGCAGAAACTCAGCTCTGCCACTTGTCTGCTTTGTGACCTTGGACAAGTCACTTCACTTCTCTGGGCCTCAGTTACCTCATCTATAAAATAGGGATTAAGCCTTTCTTCAGTCAAATTTATTCATTCGATCTTATTTATTATTTCCTGTGTTCAGAGCACTGCACGAAGCGCTTGGGAGAGTACAATACAACAATAAAGACACATTCCCTGCCCCTAAATGAGCTAGTAAGCTCCATGTGGGACAAGAACTGTGTCCAACCTGATTGTTTTGAATCTACTCCAGTCCTTAGTACTGCCTGGCGCATAGTAAGTGCTTAACAAATGCCATAAAATGTTTTTCATACATATATGTAACTCTGTAGATAGATTTAGATATAGATTTACACTCACGTAATATTGTTTCCTGAGGGTTTCTGAATTAAAACCACTCCTGAAATTTGAATTGGCTCCTAGGTTAGAACTCCTGACTCTGTAGTTTAGAGGACTACTCCAATATCCCACTGGGACATCCCATTTGGAATTTCATAGACTGGCTTAGTGTCTCCATTAGGAATTCTTTTTCCTTGAGATTCAGCCCATTTTTGATTAATTATATGTGAGCCCTCCTGTTCGTCCTCTCTTGGACTTGTCTAAACAATTCTTCTTCTTCCTTGGCATTTACATTCTTCAGACCAAGATAACGTCTCTCCTTTTTTGTCATTTCTCTAAGCTACACATATTTAGCCCTTTTAATCGTTCCTCATAAATCAGTCTCCCTGGACCCTGCATCATTTCAGATGCTTGCCCCTGAGTTCCCTTCATTTATCTCCAGCCTTCTGGTTCTTATATGGTTATAACCTAGGTCCATAGTCTAGATAGGGAGTCCACACGGAAATATTCCCTTTTACACATTTGTGTTTAAGGCCAGAGTTGCTTGACTCTTAAATCTGTATCACGAATTCTAGCACCTCAGACTTGTGTACTGTGTTTATTTCAAAGAATACAAAATTATTTCATATTCAGTAAATTCAGTTTTCCCCTCTTATTGTGCAGTGCTTGGGAGTTGTAGCAGTATGACCTAGTGGAAAGAGTATGGACCTGGCAGTCAGAGACCTGGGTTCTAATCTCAACTCTGACTGCTGATGTGCTGTGTGACCTTGGACAAATCTCTTCACTCCTATGTATCTCAGTTACCTCATCTGTAAAATGGGGATTAAGACTGTGAACCCCATGTGGAACATGGACTGTGTCCAATCTGATTAGTTTATATCTACCCTAGTGCTTAGTACAGTGTTTGGCACAGAGTAAATGCTTAACTATCATTTTTTAAAAAAAACACTTAGTACAGAGTTCTGCACACAGTAAGTGCTCCACAGATACCACTGACAAATTGAATCTCCAAGTTCAGTGCATTCCCCCAACTCAGATTTTTAGTAACAACTCATGTAGGGTGGGAACATTACTCTTGCTTCTGTTATACCTTCCCAAGTATGGGAAGCAGCATGAAATAGGGGATAGAACATAGGCCTGGGAGTCAGAAGGTCATGGGTTCTAATCCTGGCTCCGCCACTTGTCTACTGTGTGACCCTGGGTAAGCCACTTAACTTCTCTGTCCCACTGTTACCTCATCTGTAAAATGGGGATTAAGACTGTGAGCCCCATGCAGGACAAGGGACTGTGTCCAATGCCTATTTGCTTGTATCCACCCTACGTCTTAATACAGTGCCTGGCGTATAGTAAGTAACAGAGCAGCATGGCTCAGTGGAAATAGCATGGTCTTGGGAGTCAGAGGTCATAGGTTCTAATCCTGGTTCCTCCGCATGTCAGCTGTGTGACTTTGGGCAAGTCACTTCACTTCTCTGTGCCTCAGTGGCCTCATCTGTGAAATGAGGATTAAGACTGTGAGCCCCACGTGAGACAACCTGATTACCTTATATCTCCCCCAGTGCTTAGAACAGTGCTTGGCACATAGTAGGCACTTAACAAATACCATCATCATTATTATTATGTAGTATATGCATTCCACTCAGTAAATGCCAGGACCACTATTCTAACATCTCACTCTCTGGCCAAATCTCTTCTCCACCAAGGTTTCTACCTGGACCCCTTCCTAACTTCCCCCTGGAGAACTTTCCTGATTTTTTTCCAAAGCAGCCTCCCAGTGTCACCAAAAGAATTACTTGTCTCTTGCAGCTGTTTGACCAGCCTGACTATTCCCCTTTCAAAACACCAACTGACTGGGTTGAATTTAACAAGGCTGCTTCTCTAAAACTCTTCAGAGAGAAGAAGCCGCCATACAATTTATATTTTATCCTCACGACAGCCTTGAGTAGTGTGTAGGGACAGACATTTTTATCCCCATTTTACAGATGAGGAAACTGAGGCCCAGAGAAGTAAGAAGGAAGTGTGCTACCCCTCCCCCACACCACAGCACATATAAATATTTGTACATATTTATGACTATTTTATCAATGATGTGTATATATCTATAATTCTATTTATCTATTTTGATGGTAGTGATGCCTGTCTACTTGTTTTGTTTTGTTGTCTGTCTTTATGACTATTTTATTAATGATGTGTATATATCTATAATTCTATTTATCTATTTTGATGGTATTGATGCCTGTCTACTTCTTTTGTTTTGTTGTCTGTCTCCCCTTTCTGGACAGTGAGCCCGCTGTTGGGTAGGGATTGTCTCCATCTGTTGCCGAATTGTACTTTCTAAGCGCTTAGTACAGTGTTCTGCACACAGTAAGCGCTCAATAAATGTGATCGAATGAATGAATGGTATGGAAAAAGCGTGGAACTAGAAGTCAAGAGACTTGGATTTAGCCCCAGCTCTGCCACTACCCTGATGTGTGACTTGGGACAAATCACTTAACCATTTTATGGCTCAGTCTCCTCTATAAAATGGAGACAGTACTTCTCTCTTCCAACCCCCAAGGCATATTGCTAATTGATGTGAAAGTGCTCTGGGAGAGTCAAAGCATAAATCAAGGTATTAAATGTTTCATTATCGGTGAGGTAGTCAGTGGTTGAGTGAGGAATAAAAATCAAACATCGGTCTCTGTACCCACCGCTGTTCCGCTACCCTGCTGAGTTCATTCAGTCATATTTCATTCAGTCATATTTATTGAGCATTTATTGGGTGCAGAGCACTGTACTAAGTGCTTGGAAAGTACAATACAGCAATAGAGATGATCCCTGCCCACAAGGGGCTTACAGTCTCTGAGATTTAATCCCAGCTCTGCCATTTGCCTGTTTCGTGGCCTGAGCAAGTCACTTAATTTCTCTGTATCTCAGAATCTCATCTAAAAAATGGACAGGAAATATCTGTTTCCCCTCTCCCTTTGACTGTGATCCCAGGTGAGACAGGCACTGAGTCTAACATGATGGTCATATACCCATCCCGGCACTTAGTACGGTATTTGGCTTCTAGTGAATGTTTAACAAATACCCCAATAATTCATTCATTCATTCAATAGCATTTATTGAGCGTTTACTATGTGCAGAGCACTGTACTAAGCGCTTGGAATGTACAAATCGGTAACAGATAGAGACAGTCCCTGCTCTTTGACAGGCTTACAGTCTAATCGGGGGAGACGGACGGACAAGAACAATAGCAATAAATAGAATCTAGGGGATGAACATCTCATGAATACAAGAGCAAATAAATAGATTTAAGGCGAGGTGCATTTCATTAACAAAATAAATAGGGTAATGAAAATATACACAGTTGAGCAGTACCAACCCAAGCACTTTACCAAACTACTCTCATAGCTGAACATATAGAGCTTTCCTAGGGTCTTCCATATTTACAAAATTGTAATATGATTGCCTTCTCCTTGGCTCTGCCCTGGTGTGCAAAGTGCCATTACTGGGGCAAACGGGGCAGGGGAAAGTGGTTCCTTGTGTTGGACTAGAGGGTCCCTGCTCCAGGGACTATAATGGGAGCCCCAGCAACAGAGGCAGATTCTTGCTGGTGGAATCGGGAACCCTAGGGAAACCGGCAAGATAACGGAGCAACAGCTGGAGCGGATAAAATTACAAATCCACCACTACCCCGGCCACCACTGTTCCACCTGAAAGCTGAACTGGAGCCAAGAGGATGATTGAGGCCGGCCACTTGCCATACCCTTGTGGCCTGGGCAGGGGTGCTGGTGTGTTGTTGGCTACAGCCTTCATTCAGTCAGCCAATAGAATTTATAAATCACCTACTGTGCGCAAACTATTGTACTAAGGGCTTGGTCAAGCACAATACAGATATAAGGCGGGTCCCTCACTGTCCAAGAGCGAACATTCACTTCGTGTGAATATCTACAGATGTGAAATCTCTGTGTGGGCTGAGTGAGGGGAGGCAGGAGGTGTGTGAGTGGTGTTTGTGTGTGTCTGCGTAACCGATTCATTCGTTCAGTTGTATTTATCGAGTGCTTACTGTGTGCAGAGCACTGTACTGTGTTTGGGAGAATACAGTACAACAGTAAACAGACACATTCTCTGTCCACAACGAAGTTACAGTCATAGCTTGGGAATATTACACTACCGTGGCTCAGTGGAAAGAGCACGGGCTTTGGAGTCAGAGGTCATGGGTTTGAATCCCCGCTCTGCCACTTGTCAGCTGTGGGCAAGTCACTTAACTTCTCTGTGCCTCAGTTACCTCATCTGTAAAATGGGGATTAAGACTGTGAGCCCCACGTGGGACAACCTGATTCCTCTGTGTTTAACCCAGCGCTTAGAACAGTGCTCTGCACATAGTAAGCGCTTAACAAATATCAACATTATTATTATTATTATTATTTGAAATTAAGAGTATATGCAGGTGCTCCATTTAATGCAGTGCAACCTTCAGTGAGACTTTAAATGGGCTGCCCTAGATGAAACTTTCCCAAAATTATTTCGATGGCCTCTATTCCACTCACTTTTAAATAATAATAATAATAGTATTTGTTAAGCGCTTACCATGTGCAGAGCACTGTTCTAAGCACTGGGGAGGATACAAGGTGATCAGGTTGTCCCACGGAGGGCTCACAGTCTTAATCCCCATTTTACAGATGAGGTAACTGAGGCACAGAGAAGTTAAGTGACTTGCCAAAAGTCACACAGCTGACAAGCTGCGGAGCTGGGATTAGAACCCATGACCTCTGACTCCCAAGCCCGTGTTCTTTCCACTGAGCCACGCTGCTTCTAAAAGATTGTCTCCATGCTGTATTTGAATGACACCTATCACAAGTACCCAGATATTTTGTATTGAGGATTAAAATGAGATTCCCTTTGCTCTCTGATCTTGCCTGTCCTGTTCTATAGCAAATCCCAATTAGGATTTTTTTATGGTATTTGGCTTTTCCATATCCTTCCCTCCCACTGGCCTGGAAACTCACCAAAGGCAGGGAATGAGTCTGCTGATTCTTTTGTAGTGTAGCTTCCCAGGAACTCTTAGTACTGTGCTCTGCATGTCGTATGCGCTCAATAAATCCCACTGATGATGATCAAGATGGCAGCTTTCCTATCCCCACAGTTAAGGTCAGGCTCTGTTCTGGGCCGGGGTAGAAAGAGAGAACTCCTGCAGTCTCAACCCCCAGATGGACCCCCTCACATGGGACCTCTGCTGGGCCTGCCACAGGGGAGGGAGGATGCCCAGCCACATGCCATTGGCAACCACTGAGAAACAGCATAGCTCAATGGAAAGACCACAGACTTGGGAGTCGTAGGTCATGGGTTCTAATCCCCGCTCCACCGCTTGGCTGTGTGACTGTGGGCAAGTCACTTCACTTCTCTGTGCCTCAGTTCCCTCATCTGTAAAATGGGGATGAAGACAGTGAGCCTCACAGGGGACAACCTGATTACCCTGTATCTACCTCAGTGCTTAGAACAGTGCTCTGCACATAGTAAGCACTTAACAAATACCAACATTATTATTATTATTATTATTGCACAATTCGAAACCTTGGTGACTTCAACAGTCCCAGTTTACATATATAAAATATTTTGCTTTTTCTATTTTGTTAATGAAATGTACATCGCCTTGATTCTATTTAGTTGCCATTGTTTTTACGAGATGTTCTTCCCCTCGACTCTATTTATTACCATTGTTCTCGTCTGTCCGTCTGCCCCGATTAGACTGTAAGCCCGTCAAACGGCAGGGACTGTCTCTATCTGTTGCCGACTTGTTCATTCCAAGCACTTAGTACAGTGCTCTGCACATAGTAAGCGCTCAATAAATACTATTGAATGAATGAATGTGGTCACATGAGGACTAAAGTCACAGATGCCAAACAACATGGTGTAGTGAATAGAACACGGGCCTGGGAGTCAGAAGGCCATGGGTTCTAATCCCAGCTCCGCCACTTGTCTGCTGTGTGACCTTGAGCAAGTCATTCTATTTCTCTGTGTCTCAGTTACCTCATCTGTAAAATGGGGATTGAGACAGTGAGCCCTACGTGGGATGGGAAGTGGGTCCAACCCGATGAGCTTGTAATCACCCCTGTCCTTAGTACAGTGCCGAGCTTATAGTAAGAGCTTTACAAATACCATAATTACTGGAGAAGCAGCATGGCTTAATGGAAAAAGCCCGGGCTTGAGAATCAGAGGTCATGAATTCTAATGCTGCCTCTGCCACTTGTCAGCTGTGTGACTTTGGGCAAGTCACTTAACTTCTCTGTGCCTCAGTTATCTCATCTATAAAATGGGGATCAAGACTGTGAGCCTCACGTGGGACAGCCTGATTACCTTGTATCTACCCCAGCGCTTAGAACAGTGCTTGGCACATAGTAAACGCTTAACAAATGCCATCATTATTAGATGGTGAATCTAAGCGACCATCAGTTTTTGAAGGAGATCATTTTTATGTTGGGGCTGAACAACCACAAAACGTCTTCCTCAGCTGGTTTCACTGCATGTTCATTTGAAACAGCGAGTATTTATTTATGTGAATTTGTATGCACGTATACTTGACTGTGCTTATAGATACATTTGTGTTTGTGTATGTCTGGGTCCTTATTTAAATGTGTGCTATATATATATATATGTATATATGTACATGTTAGCCTCTACATTTCCATGGGGGTTGTGTTCTTGAAGCTCTGGACTATAAGCTTGTTGTGGGCAGGTAGCATGTCTAACAACTCTACCTCCTCCCCTAGACTGTTAGCTCCTTGTGGACACTGAACATGTCTACCATCTCTGTTATACAGGAGAAGCAGCGTGGCTCAGTGGAAAGAGCCCAGGCTTGGGAGTCAGAGCTCATGGGTTCGAATCCCAGTTCCGCCACTTGTCAGCTGTGTGACTGTGGGCAAGTCACTTCACTTGTCTGTGCCTCAGTTCTCTCCTCTGTAAAATGGGGATTAACTGTGAGCCTCACGTGGGACAACCTGATTACCCTGTATCTACCCCAGCGCTTAGAACAGTGCTCTGCACATGGTAAGCGCTTAGCAAATACAGATACAAACATTACTCTCCAAAGGGCTTAGTGCATTACTTTGTGCACAACAAGTGCTCAATAAGTACCACCTGTTGGTTGTTCGATTAGATATGCTGGTTCTCAAAGCGAGACCTGGGAGGTGGGAATTCTAAATAGCAGTTTGGCCATTGGCAGGGGCAGAGATGCTCTTGTAAATCAATCAGGCAATGATATTTATTGAGCACTTAATGGGTGCAGAGCATTCATTCATTCAATCCTATTTATTGAGCGCTTATTCTGTGCAGACCACTGTACTAAGCACTTGGGAGGGTACAGTACAACAATAAACAGTCACATTCCCTGCCCATAATGAGTTTACAGTCTAGAGGCGGGGGAGACACACTGAACTAAGCACTTGGGAGAGTACAATATAACAGCTATCTACCTACAATGAGTTTACAGTCCAGAGTAAACCCCCTCCCCCCATTGCCCTCCTCCATTTACCACTCCCTAGTCTGCGGATTTGCTCTCCTGTTGTGATTTATCACCTTTCGATTAGCTCTTGTTTGTTTCCCTACTAACAGAGGTGGATCACTTTGTTTTATTGCCTACTGTGAAGAAAATAGCCCAGCACCCCCCCCCCCACACACAAACATATCTGCACTGAATATCATAACTTACACATTCAAGGTCTAAAAAAAAATTCAGTTATAGAAAATGCAAATTTTAAAATATCATCCATAGGCCATCCTGTCACTTCAGATACCTCTTTATTCCACTTCCCCTGACCCCCTAACCACCCCAACAACATCTAAATGAAATCGCTCAACAGAATCCTTTAGTATTACAATTCATTCATTCATTCATTCTTATTTATTAAGCACTTACTGTGTGCAAAGCACTATGCTAAGCACTTGGGAAGTACCATTCAGCAACAAATAGAGACAATTCCTGCCCACAATGGACTAACAGAAGTAGGGAGACAGGTATCAAAACAAGTAAACAAGCATCAGTAGCATAATTATAATAAATAGAATTATAGTTATATAGACATCATTAATAACAATAAATAGAATTATAATTATAAATATGTACACATATACCTAAGTGCTGTGGGGCAGGGGGTTAGAGCAAAAGGAGTGAGTTGGGGTGATGGAGGGGGAGGAGGAGCAGAGGAAAAGGGGGGCCTAGACTGGGAAGGCTTCCTGGAGGAGGTGAGCTTTCAGTAGGGTTTTGAAGGGGAAAAGTGTGTTAGTTTGGCAGATTTGAGGAGGGAGGGCATTCTAGGCCAGAGGTAGGGAAGTGGGCCAGGGGTCGACGGTGGGACAGGCGAGAACAAGGCACAGGGAGAAGATTCAAATACGTAAACCCGTTCACTTTCCATGTCACCATTAGAGACCATAATTTTTGGTTGGAATGCTGAATTTGGACTAATTCAGTTAAGTGCCTCAACTAAATCAAGTTGCATGGCCTACTGGAAAGAGAAGGGTCTGGTATTCAGAGGTCCTGGGTTTTAATCTCAGCTCCAGCACTTGTCTGCTGTGTGACCTTGGGCAAGTCATTAAACTGTGCCTCAGTTTCTTCATCTGTAAAATGGGGATTGTCCTACTCCCTCCTACTTAGACTGTGAGTCCCACTGGGTCAGGGATGGTGTCCAACCTGATTATCATGCAGTGATGATAATAGTATTTGCTAAGTGCTTACTATGTGCAAAGCTCTGTGCTAAAATCTGGGGTACATATGAGAAGATCAGGCTCCACATGGGGCTCACAGACTGAGTAGGAGGGAAACAGGTAGTGAACCCCCATTTTGCAGAAGTGGAAGCAGAGACACAGACAAGTGACTTGCCCAGGGTCCCACAACAGGTAAGTGACGTATCCATCCCAGCGCTTAATACAGTGCTTGGTATATCCTAAGTGCTTAACAAGTACTATAATTGTCAATTCTGATTAACCGATAATTCAAAATTTGGGACGTGGCTTGGGTCCTGACCCCCCAAGAACTGGGGAGGAGTAGATAGGCCTTCAGGTCCCATTTACTTGACTCTGGATCGGTGGGACCTGGTAAGAGTCCCAGCAGGGGAGAACACTGGAGGGGAGGCAGACTCACATCTGGTGAGCACTTACAACATTCTGCCATGGATAATCCATAAATGGATAAGCCTCGTGCAGATAATTGAACATTGGCTCACTCTCTTTAGTACGTCTCATCCCTTACAATTAGGAGCATGGGGTTAGTCAGCTGGTTTTGGGTTATTCCTGCAATTATTTACATCCACACATTTTAACAAGCATGTGCAGCTGATTGTGGTTGTGCAAGCTGCCCCTCACACCCCAAGAAACAAGAACAAGTTTAGAAAGTCTGACCTTAATCCCGTATGTGGTCTCTGAGTCCCTGTACTGCTCTGTTAAGTATACTGTGGAATGACAATCAATGTTGCTTGCTAATGTGTGGTCCAAATTTAAGCTTCTTTTCTGACAGGGGTTATTTTTTTCCTGTTTCCAGCGTGTAAAGTCGCTGTAGCTTTAAACTTCACTGAACGTTCTCGGGCCGAGCCCCAGCAAGTATCATTTTCCAGTTTCATTCCCCACAAGATGCTCTGTCAACAACTTCTCCCAGTTCCATTAATCTTGTGCTTTACCATCTTAAACCCTCCAATTTTTCCAACTCCCTTAAAGATGTGACCTGGGTTTTTCCCCAAGTGCTGACAATTGCTGTTTCTCATTCTTATGCAGAGCTCTTCCTTTTGCTACAAACCACATGTAGTTTTAAATAGTACCTATTCATCAGGAGGGGATAGACTGTATGCCAACTCTGATTTCCACCCTGAGGTTCTGATGTGTTTTACATACCTTTCCATTCTCTGAAGGGAATATCTGTCTCTGAACACAAAATGAGAAGCATTTTTCAAATTCCTTGACAGAATGTTTTTAACATATCGGGAGTGAACACATCTGAACCATTTGTCCTATTCCGTTTTACCCTCAACAAAATACTGGCTGGGAGCGGGCCAGGATTGCAGAGCTGAAATGGTGCTGCTTTTGAATGCTGTAGTGGAACTGATATTATGTTCTGTTGGGGGCTGCATGCAACAATTTTTCTGAAGCAGTGAGCTACTGGTTTGTGATGCCCTATCCCTGGAAGAAAAGAATCTTAGAGATCTCACACCAATCTGTGCCACTGGCCTCAGGAATAACCATTCCCTCTCCACTGGCCAATACAGAAGGACCATTCTCCTGTGATTTGAGTCTGACATGTTTCCCTTCAGATCTCTCTAACAACAATTGGATTGTGAGGTTTTATTTTTTTTTCCCATGGCATTTAATGTTAATGTTGGTATATGTTAAGTGCTTACTATGTGCAGAGCACTGTTCTAAGCGCTGGGGTAGATACAGGGTAATCAGGTTGTCCCACGCGAGGCTCAGTCTTAATCCCCATTTTACGGATGAGGTAACTGAGGCACAGAGAAGTTAAGTGACTTGCCCACAGTCATACGGCTGACAAGTGGCAGGGTGGGATTCGAACCCATGACCTCTGACTCCCAAGCCCGGGCTCTTTCCACTGATCCATGCTGTATCTGTTAAGCACTTACTGTGTGCCAGGTACTGTACTAAGGTACAAGCTAATCAGGTTGAACACAGTCCTTGTCCCAAATGGGGTTCACAGTTTTAATCCCCATTTGACAGATGAGGTAACTGAGGCACAGAGAAGTTAAGTAACTTTCCCAAGGTCACAAAGCAGACACCTGGTGAGGCAGAGATTAGAATCCAAGTCCTTCTGACTTCCAGGTCATGCTTTATCTGTTAAGCCACGCGGCTTTCACGTGGCTCTTTGAGTACTGTCGGGAGACAGACTGTCTGCATGTCACTTGGGCCCTGGAAACTGAAATTGAAAGAATTTCGTGGAAGGTGAGGATTTCTTAAATGGGCT
Source organism: Ornithorhynchus anatinus (assembly GCF_004115215.2). Lineage (NCBI taxonomy): Eukaryota > Metazoa > Chordata > Mammalia > Monotremata > Ornithorhynchidae > Ornithorhynchus > Ornithorhynchus anatinus. The sequence goes on from NC_041738.1 coordinate 44,690,085, forward strand.
CACTAATAATATTGGTATATCGTAAGTGCTAGCTGTCTTGTATCTACTCCAATGTACAAAATCAGGTCAGATACAGTCCCTGTTTCATTTAGAGAAGAATGTTGCTTAGTAGATAGAGCATGGATCTGGGAGTTGGAAGGACCTGGGTTCTAATTCCCTCTCCTTCACACGTTTGCTATGTGACCTTGGGCAAGTCATTTCACTTCTCTGCGCCTCAGATACCTTACATGGAAAATGGGGATTAAGTCTGTGAGCCCCGTGTGGAACAGAGACTGTGCCCCCAGCACTTAGAACAGTGTTTGGCACATAGTAAGTGCTTAGCAAGTACCATATTATTATTATTATTATTATGGGGTTTATAGTCTAATGGGAAGGGAGAACATCACCATTTTACAGATGAGGAAATTAAGACACAGAGAAGTTAAGTGAGTTGCTCAAGATCCCAGAGCTGGCAAATGATAACTGAGATTTAGTATCCAGGTCTTTCGACACCCAGATCCATGCTCATCAGACAGATAATATATTGAGGGATTTAATGCTACAGTCAATTTGCAGTTTACCAAGCACCAAAATAACAAGCGTCTCATTTTTAAGATCATTTAGAAAAGTGTGTTGATCTGCTGCCCCTTCTTGAGCAAAAATGAGAGTTTAATAAAGGTGATATTTGTACTGAAGTAGAACCTTCGGATGCCATTCAACCCCGGAGGCCTGAAAAATGCTTCAGGTGCACGTAGATTTTTGGGAGAGATTGCCTTTTCACACACATGCACCTTCTGATTAACTGAGGAGTCCATCTAAATGACAGTCGTTGCCTAGGGTGTTTGCCAGCCTACCTTTGACTGAACAAGTTGTCTCTTCTCCCCTTTCTCGTGCTTAGGAAGTGAGCAGTAGAGTGACAGGGCTAGGGCGTGTCAGATCCTGAAATAATCTCAATTGATCCAGCAGACATGCTAGGGTCAGGCACCCAGGGAAGACTTGAAAGCTGAACTAGTGTAAAGTGACCAATCATCCTACATTAGATGGGTTGGTCATGGATTTTAGGGTCCTGCTCCACCACCCAACAATTTGGCAGGACAGCCTAAAATCCCGTTTTCAGGTGGGACTGGGGAATGTAATTTCCTCCTCTGCCATCACTATGCCTGTGGTGGTTGCTTCTAGAAGGAGGTTTCCTGGAGGTTAGTGGGTCAGCCAGAGCAGCTTTGGGGTGGTCAAATTGAAAATTGCCACGAATGGCCTAAAGCAGCTGGAATTACAAGTTGCCTTGGAAGCTCCAACCACAATAGAAGCATCGGCTGTATCAGTGGCTGGGACAGGAAGCAGCAGCAACTGGGTGAGAACATCTATCTGCCAGTATTGTCCCTGCCCCACTTCCTGCTCTGCTTCTTTCCCTGTGCCTTTCTTTGTCTATCTTTCTATCCTGTTGGGTCCCCTTTGAAGTACCCAAAATATGCTTGTCTCAAATTAGTATATGCTGTTCCAAAGACATTACTCCTATCTGCAGGCTAGAATCCCCACTAATTTAAACTGGTACTTAATGCCAGGTTTGCAGCCCTGCCCTCTGAGCTTCAGGTGTGGGGCAAGTTACTCCATTCCTCTCTGCTTTAATTTTCTCATCTGTAATAAGGAGATAAGCAACCTTTCCCTGAAGTCTGTGGGGACGAATAACTAATGAATAATAATTATGGTATTTGTTAAGCGCTTACTATGTGCCAAGGACTGTTCTAAGCACCAAGGTAGATACAGGGTAATGGGTAATCGGGTTGTCCCAGGTGAGGCTCACATTTTTAATACCCATTTTACAGATGAGGTAACAGGCTCAGAGAAGTTAAGTGACTTGCCCAAGGTCGCACAGCAGACAAGTGGCGGAGCAGGGATTAGAACCCACGTCCTCTGACTCCCAAGCCCTTGCTCTTTCCACTAAGCCATACTGTAAAGCTGTAAGTACATATAAGTACAAGGAATTAATGTCATCTCAAGCAATAAGAGGTTCAGGGACACTTTCTGGGTTGGGAAATGCTCGTCAGCTTCACCGGCTGAAGGAAATTCAGGCCCCATTTCATTTCTACTCTTCAATTTCTTATCAGATCCAACTGCCGTCTAATTTGCATTTCTGGTCCTAGAATCTTGCACCTCCAGAGACAAAGCAAATACTCTTATCTAAGATTTTTCCCCAGCCTTACATAGTCACTTTAAGTAAGTCTCTTCAGCAAAACCACCAGCCATTCAAAGTTATCCTTGATGGGTCAGAACAGGAGGGAGGAGATGATAATGTCATTCATTAGAGCAGAGGTATCCTCTTTAAAGGCTTGGGAAGGAGATTATCATGGCCTGTAGCTTGGGAAGCCCAGATAGCTTCTGTGGGAGGAGGTTGACATTGTAAAGGAATCTCTTCTGGGTCAGATTTGCTGGATCTTTGAAAACGATAGTAATGAAGGGGAAATGTAAGGGAAAGAAATGCTCCATGCGAAGGCTTTATAAGATACAGAATACACCTAAGTGTTTAATACTTGTGGTGAGTTTAGTGGCAGTTGTTTGGGAAGTTTTTTGCCAATAAGCCAAGAAGATTCCTTATAACCAGATTCTAATTGCACTGCAGACTGTAGTAATACTTACACTACTTACACTAGAGAAGTAGCGTGGCTTAGTGGAAAGAGCACGGGCTTGGGAGTCAGAGGTCATGGGTTCTAATCCCGCCCCCACCACTTGTCTGCTGTGTGACCTTGGGTAAGCCATTTAACTTCTCTATGCCTCAGTGACCTCATCTGTAAAAATGGGGGTTAAGACTGTGACCCCCACGTGGGACAACCTGATCACCCTGTATCTAGCCCAGTGCTCAGTTCAGTTCTCGACACACAGTAAGTGCTTAATAAATATAATTATTATTATTATTACACTGTCAGAATGTACCAGAATCCACAGGCGAAGGAGGTAACGAGTCTCTCGATCTCTAATGCCTACAACTGCGATGGGTTGAATATAGACGAAGAAACGGCCACTTGGTTTTCTTAAATTCTCAGGTTTTGTGTCTATAATGAGAAAACTTTCAGACCCAGTACCTTGTTGCGGTGGGGTGAAAACTGATTTTGGAAACATGCTTAAAGAGCTTCATAATGCCCATGGAGTTGAATTGGAAATACAGTCTTTTATTCTGATTAAACCTCTATTTTCTGCCCTTAATTTAAAAGAGATCCACTCTATAGACAATACATACCCAATTTCAGGTGAGAAAGCACTCCTTTCTGTTCCCTCCCAAGCCTGGAAGGAGCTGGAGACATTTCTCTTTTAAAGCGTATTAAAAACAAAGAAGGAAAATCCACCACTTTATTGGATCTGAATTGTGAATTGTCAACATCTGGAGATTCTCTCAAGGCTTCCCATCATTGTCATCACCCTTTCCACAGCTATGTCACTCACTGCCTTAATGCAACTGTGCTGAAATGAGAAATAATGTCCTCTTGCTAGCATCTTGCAAAAAAGAATCCTGAAGGGAGTGGTTCTCATTACAACAATTTACTAATAAAAGCAGTGCTCTCCATGGAGGGGACTGGAGAGCCTCTTCAAGTTTGTTTTAAAGGGACAAACACGAGGCTGGAAAGGGAGGGGGTAGATTCCCATTATGTCAGCCTAGCTATCGGAAAGAAATGAAAATTTCCTTCCCCCATTTTGGAAGAGTAACTTTCCTTGGTGAGACTGAGTACTTCTCGTGAGATGAACCCTTCCAGCAGCTGTGATTCTCTGGGCCCCTGATAAAGGGCAATTAGATTCGGGCTCTCACACATCTCTCTGATTTACTTGCCCTCCCTTAGCTCCTGCTGGCCACCTGGGTGTGTGAAAGCAATAGGGGAAAGAAGGTTTCTTAAACGATGGCAACCAGTTGCCCTGGAGGTCTTAGACTTCCTCTCTTTTAGTTTTACTAGTTCCAAATTGTTCAAGGGCTAAAGGATCAGGTAATTCTAGGGGAAGGTGTATAAAATACTTGCACTCCTCCAGGAAATCCAGCTTGATTTGGGAATAAAAGATCAAATAAGCAAGAGGGGGAGGAGAGATTGATTACCGTGACACAGCTGTTTTTGAAGCATCAAAAATTTAGGGGGGACGGGATGGAAAACCAGTCTTTCCACAGTGCCTTTTTTGGGATGTGTCTCTCACAATGGTGAAATAGAAGAAATGTGCAGTCATGTGCAAGGAAGTGGACCACCTAGCTCTTAACAAATCCCAGGTCTACAAATTGACATTAATAAAGCCATTTATAAGTCTCTAAATTCAGCTGGGAAAATAGAAGGTACCTTGAAACAGTAAGTTGCTTGTTTGAAAATGCTTCTCCCAGCAATATTTGATATATCTACTCCAGCAAAAGAGCATAAAAGAAGGATGCCTGAAAGGGATGCGTGGAAACCTACACTAGTGCCTTTCTTAAGTAGGTGACTGAGCCATGAAAACTGAGGTTTGTTCTTATTAAGGTTGTTTTCATAACTTGATCAGCTCAAAACCATTTTGCACCAAGGGTAAAAGCAGTAGACTCGGTTACTTTGCTGGCTGAGGGAAATCTGGGCTGGGCCAGGATGCTTTTACATTCATTGGCTTCAGATGGATACATCCCCAAGAGCTATTAATGCTTAGGTCTCCAAAGTAGTAATGTGGGCCTCAGACAATTTAGAAGGTTTCCAGAGGGCACTTTAGGAGGCAGATTCATCTCTTGAATTCTCAAAGACCTCTCACAGATTCAGCATTCAAGGTGTGCTGAAAAGTCCCTTTTAAAATGTAGCCCCTCTACCAGATTACAAACTCCTCCAAGGCAGGGACTGTGTCTGTTGCACTTCATTCTCCCATGGGCTTAGTGCAATTTTCTGCTTATAGTGAGTGCTCAGTAAATACCTTTAATTGACAGCATGCTTCCTTATCATAACGATTGTGGTGTTTAAGAGCTTACTATGTGCCAAGCACTGTACTAAGCGCTGAGGTGAATACAAATTGTCCCTCAAAGGGCTCACAGTCTTAATCCCCATTTTCCAGATGAGGTAAATCAGACACAGAGAATAATAATAATGGTGTTTGTTAAGAATTTACTCTGTGCCAAGCACTGTTCTAAGCACTGGAGTGAAGTGATTTACCCAAGGCCACACAGCAGGCATGTGGCAGAGCTGGGATTAGAATCCATGATCTTCTGACTCCCAGGCCCATGCTCTATCCCCACTAAACAACCAATTTCAGTGCTTCTACTTCAGGGCTAGTCTGTTATTATGGATCTGGGGATAGGATGAACTAGTCAATCAATGAGTGGTATTTAATGAGCGCTCACTGTGTGCAAAGTCCATTAGCACTGTGCGATGTAATCTACAAAAGATCCCCACAGAGCACTGTAAGAATACGGATATATAAGCTATTCATGGATGGAATGGCAACAGGGCCCAGGTGATGGGGTTGGGGGAAGTAAGTCGTATTTATTGAGTGTTTACTCTATGCAGAGCACCTTACTAACCACGGGGGAGAGTACAATATAGCAGACACATTTCCTGCCCTCAATGAGTTTACAGTCTAGAGGGAGAGACAGAGATTAATATAAATAAATAAATTACAGCTATGTGCAATAGTACTGTGGGGCTGGGAGGGGGGATGAATAAAGGGAGCAAGTTAGGGAGACTTAGAAGCAGGGTGGCTCAGTGGAAAAAGCACTGGCTTGAGACTCAGAAGTCTTGGGTTCTAATCCCAGCTCTGCCACTTGTCAACTGCATGACTTTGGGCAAGTCACTTAACTTCTCTGTGCCTCAGTTACCTCATCTGTAAAATGGAAATTGTCTGTGAGCCCCACGTGGGACAACCTGATCACCTTGTACCCCCCACCCCAGCGCTTAGAATAGTGCTTTGCACATACTAAGTGCTTAACAAATGCCATCATTATTATAGAAGCTGGGTACCTCACCTGTCTTTTCTAAGAGCCCTCCTTTCTGTCCAAAGATAGAAAATTGAACGGCTGATTAGATTTATACTAAAGAAAGTTTCCCGTAAGATTTTCATCTGTACAGTTGTACTTCATATTTAACTGATACTGCACTTCATCTTTTAATGCATGTGTGGCTGAAAAGGCCAATGTGGGATCCACAGTCCTGGACAAATTAGGCATATAAAAAGTCATCCCTTTTGTTGTTAAACTTAATGTTTGTAGTGTCTTGTGTCGTTTTCTCTTTTGACCCTTCTCCCGTCTATGTCTCTCTTGCACTTGGATTTGTATACTTTACTCACTTCATCCCCCGCCCCACAGCACTTCTGTAAATATTGGTAATTTATTTTAATGTCTGTCTCCCCCTCTGGACCATAAACTCCTTGTGGACAGGAACATGTCTACCTACTATGTTATACTGTCCTCTTCCCAGCATTTAGCATTGCGCTCTGCACACAATAAGCACTCAATAAATATGACTGATTTTGCCTTCCCAAACTCAGGCTGGGCTAGAATTAGAGCCAATGTTGGTGTGTTCAAGCCCCTAAAATAGAGAAAGAAGATAATATAGAGAAGGCAGGAGAATCCAGGAGAGAAACATAAATTGTGTTGAAAGGGGGACAAAAATATCATCAATTAATGCATTCTTTTGAATTAGAGAAATTGCAAAGCTTGACTATGCTGAGGACAGTCTTCATTAAACCTTTGTATTTCCTGGGGCACTTGAAAAACTCGTGCCTTGCTTGGAATTTTTCCATGTAGCATTATACCTCAAAGGGCTGAGTCTCACAAGTCAGATCTGAAAATATGCAAATGGGGGGAATCTGACTTTGTTTTCTTTATAAAACCATCTTGAAAAATCTTGAAAAATTGAAATTTTTTTTCTTGAAAATCCCAGTTTCCCTGAATCTTTCCCATTATCATGTCACCTTTTTGCTTTTATTTCTTCAGATCAGTCCACAACTGAAAAGCTTTGTAGTGTTGCAATTATTTCAAAGGCCGAATAGATTCTTTTAAGATATGGGCAGAAAGAAAAGTTTCCAGAAACTGAACTCAGAAGTGGGACCGTTTTCCTCTACATATTTGATGGTACTTCAAAGGGCCTTGCCCTGGGTTTCTTCCACCAGTGCTGTCCTTGGTTTGCAGAACATGGAATCTGGCCTCCGGCACAACATTCATCTTTTCTTGTGGTTGTAGCCTAGTAAAGACTTAAAGCAATCAGACATCTAGCTACCAACACCTATTTTTCATTTTTTGCACTTCTTTTCAACATCCAGAAACTCTTTTCTCACCCTGTGGATTTCATGTGAGCTTTTCCCTGACAGGCAGAAGGAAATGCCTTCCAGCACCTCCTCTCACCTTGTAAAAAGGCCCGGTGTGAATTGATGACACATGTGGGATATTCCCAGGAATCTAAAGATAGTCCAACCTCATTTCACCTACCCATCCAGCCCAGTCACAGATTCTTCCCTTGACTTTCTCCATCCACGTCGGACTTCTCACTTAGATTAATCCCATATGCCGAGTTCATAGATTGGCAATACTCACAGCTCCCGTCAAACCTTTGTGCCGAGATGTCACTTGGAAATTAGTCATTCTGAATGTGATCTAGCCAATTGCCTTAGAGCCAGTTGAGTTAATCTCTTCTAGAAATCCTGTTTAAAAAAAACAAACAATGGTAGTTGTTAGGCACTTACTATGTGCCAGGCGCTGAAATAAGTGCCTGGGTGGATATAAGCAAATGGAGTTGGACATGGACCCTGTCCCCTGTGGGGCTCACAGTTTCAATCCCCATTTTACAGATGAGGTAATTGAGGTGCAGAGAAGTAAAGTGACTTGCCTGTGGTCACACAGCTGACAGGTGGCATTTGAACCCATGACCTTCTGCCAGGCACTTGTTCTTTCCACTAGCCCACGCTGTTAGCTTGCTTTTCTCTCCTTGTTGGAGGTTGTTCTCAAAGAAAAAAACTATTTGGCTCTGGCCTAAATGAGTCCAGGTGGCAACTACCTCAAACTGAGGGATTTCTTGCCAAAATGTAGGAAACAATAGCATTTGATGCACTCCTACTCATTGTCCATTTTCGTTTCCTTCCTATCATTCCTATTGACTTGCATTGGGTGGCCTTGCCTCCAGGTCCGCTTTAAAACCTGAGCTGGGAGGTGTTCAGTAGAGAGGCAGTGGCAGATGAGTAGGGGTGACGATGGTGGTCTAAATTGGGAAAAAAACCCTTCAATTCCACTTCCCACTCTACTATCACCTCACTGAATGATCTATGACCTGTGATTTAGCTGTATCAGTCAGTCAGTGGTACTTACTGAGTGCTTAAAGTCTGCCAAGTACTGTGCTAATCGCTTGATGGAGGGCAAGGCGGCAATTTTCACAATGACCTGTGAAAAAAGGGGGGACAGTCATGCTGACTGGCCTCATGGTATTGCCTTGAGATGGAATTAAAATGAGAATCGATAAGTAGATTTTGAGTCAGAGGGCTCTCTTCAAGGGCAAAGTAGCAATAATAATATCCAGCAAAGGTCCCAGCCTTGTGAAGCAGAAGTCAGCCTGTTGGATCCAAAGAGGGCAGACAAGTGGACACTAGATTTTGGTCATGCCAGAAAGAAGCTCATGTTCCTAAAGGGTCAGGGAACATTTGCTTCCCTAGGGGGAAATCCAGTGGAATTTTAGATGCCTTTATGACTCTACCTCCTTATTTGGAGGTAGGAGACAGAGTTTGCAGGCCTGGCTTGCCAGGATCTCTTTCCAAATCTTCACAGCAGGGGCTTAGGTATGCTAAGTCAAGGAGGAAGATATACACTGGGAACAGGTGGAGTAGGGAATATTTCATGAAAAATGATGAAAGAAAATTCCAAGGGAAGACAACCCTAAACCTGTGAGAATTATAAAGGGATGTACAATAACAGTTATAAAGGTTTGACCAAGATCTTTCCAAGTACTCCACAATCTTTAGTTTTGGAAACAAACCGAGAAGCATAAATGCTTTTTTCTTTCTCCTCAGATCCGCCACCATTAACACCCTTTCCTTCCTGCCCATTTTCCTTTAATTCACGAGGGTGAGGATTGAATTCTAACAAATTTGTGCAGTATCTGAGAAGCTGCATAGCTTAGTGGAGAGACCATGGGCCTGGGGAATCAGAGGAACTGGGTTCTAATCCTGACTCTGCCACTTGTCTGTTGTGTGACCTTGGGCAAGATGACACTTAACTTCTCTGTGCCTCAGTTTCCTCAACTGTAAAATGGGGATTAAGACTGTGAGCCCCACCTGGGACATGGACTGTGTCCAAACTGATTAGCTTTCATCTATCCTAGTACTTAGTACAGTGCCCGGAATAGTAAATGTTTAACAAATACCATAAATTATTATTTTTTAATAAAAAGCACTAAGTGGGGGAAAACCATGGTAAGGGAGATGGGAAAGAGGGCCAAAAACTGGAGGCACAGGGCGATATACCACCTTTCTCAGTATTTGAGAGTAAAAATATTCTCAACTCTGTTCCAGAGTTCTTTGAGATGTCAGCAAATCGGCTCTAGCAGTTAAACTAATTAACATCAGGTTAACTCCCATTGTGAAGAATCTGGCTTCACATCAGAGGATAATAAAACAGTGTGCACACCATGACTGTTATGGTGAGGAAGTTTGGGACATGTGTCATCGCGAGGAACAACTAAGGCCAGCAGAGGTGCCTGGCAATAAGTTTGCTATTTGCTTGGCCTCCTCCTTTCTCCCTCCCCCACAGCTTTGCACTTTATCAGTTTCCTCCCCCTTTAGATGCAAACAAAAGTCTGGCCCCTACCTGAAGACCGGGAGAGACAGTGTTACACAGGATATTCCCAGCATTTTCAATGCTTCCTCTTCAGTTCGTTTCAAACGTCTGACTGACATGTCCTAGCGAAAGTGCCTATAATTCCCGCGGGACTGTTGCGGCCGTAAAACTCACAAACATAATAATAACAAAGTCATAAATTCTGACCTGCCGTCCGGTTCAACTCGAACAACAGCTCCCCAGCTGTGGAATATGTGCCCTGGCTAGGTGAAGATGGCAGACATTGGGGCAAAGTTCACGTCATATTTGTCACATCGTGGAGCGCCAGACCAGTTTAATAAGCTAGAAGCAGCCAAAGCCCTGAGCGATAGAACAGACGCCCAGCAATGTTTTCAATATGTTATGATTTATGACTTATTTTGTAAGCTCTGAAGGCTTTTCAAAAACACACCCTCTAATAACAGGCAGAAAATGGAGGCTGGGCAGAAAAGGTGTTTAATGCTACTGTTGAGAAACAGCAGCACTCCTGTAGCACCTACATCCAGGAGTCCTAGATCCTAGGCCTGGACTTGCCATTCATCTCAGATTTGTTATTTGACCTGAAGCAAATCACTTCTTGACCCCGAGTCTCAATTTCCTCTTTTGAAAGGGGTCACCAGTAACGGCAGCCTTCTTCATGAGGTTGGTATCGGGGGGGTGGGATGGGGAGTGGCGACGGGTACCGTATTTAATGAAGGATTGTCACACCCCTTATTGAGAGTTAGAACCACGCATATTGAATCTTTTGAAAAGGAAAGATTTGAGCACTTCCCAGCACACACATTTCTGGGGGCTTGAGGAAACCACCAGTGACATTGCATTTGTAAGTGGTCACCAATCATTGAAGATTGAAGGGATACTCCTGCTTCACATCTCCTTATTCTGAACTATAACAGTTCTTGATACCCTGGCAAGGCCCCCTGGCAGAGCAGTGAGTACTTTTTAAGTACACCCTGATCTAATGAATGGAAAAAAACACTGTGCTATTTCTAGTAAATAATACCGTGAGCTCAAAATGGACATCCCCCTGAGGGTCTTGAGGGAAGCCACAGATTGAGTAAATTTTACCACACCCCTGTGGGAAGGGTGATTGTCTCTAATTTACTGATGAGGGAAGCGTACTCTTACAGGAGGTTAAAAGGAGCTGCTCAGGATTGTACAATAATGTCAGTAGAGCTTTTCAGTCTGCTCTTACCTCAGAGATCTGCACATACATCCAGGTGTTTTAATCTCCCTTGTTGATGTGCTAAACAGTGGGTGAACCGTTATTCCAATGCTCATTCATTTGGGCAGGGCACATGTCTACAAACCAGACACACAATAAGCACTCAATAAATACCACTGATTGATTGAGTTTTGAAGTAGCCTTACTTAATCCTAAACTGGGAGATATCCAAGAAATGTCCCAAGGAGGTCGAGGTAGGAATATCAACAGATATCTGTTAGGTATTATCTCCACTGACTTTACGCCCCAGCTTCATATAAAGACTCACTAGTTAGTTACATATCTATCTGTCACTAAATCTGTCATTAAATTCAAGCTTCACAACATCGCTAAAATCTGCCCTTTCCTCTCCATCCAAACTGCTACTAAATTAATCCAAGCACTTTCCCTATCGCTCCTTGATTACTGTATCAGTCTCTTTGCGGACCTCCCCACCTCCTGTCTCTCCCCGCTCCAGTCCCTAGTTCACTTTGCGGCCCAGATATTTTTTCTACACAACTGCTCAGTACATTTACCCCCCTCCTCGAGAACCTCCAGGGGTTGCCCCCCTCCACCTCCACATCAAACAGAAACTCCTTACCATTAGCTTTAAAGCACTAAATTACCTTGTCCCCTCCTATCTTACCTCCTTGCTCTCCTACTACAGCCCAGTCCATACACTTCGCTCCTTTAATGACAACATACTCACTGTACCTCGATCTCATCTATCTAGCCTCCAACCTTTCACTCCTGTCCTGCCTCTGGCCTGGAATGCCCTCCCTTTTCTCATCCAACTGACAATCACTCTCCCACCTTCAAAGCCTTATTGATGGCACATCTCCTCCAAGAGGCCTTTGCTGATTAAACCCTCATTTCCTCTTCTCCCACTCCCTTCTGTGTGGCCCTTGAACGTGCATTTGTTCCCTTTATTTACCCCTCCCTCAGCCCCACAGCACTTTTGCACGTATCCCTAATTTATATATTTGTATTAATGTTTGTCTCCCACTCTAGATTGTAAGCTTCTAGTGGGCAGGGAACTTGTCTACCAATTCTCTTATATTGTATTCTACTAAGTGCTTAGTATGATGCTCTGCACAAAGTAAGCACTTAGTAAATATGATTGTTTGATTGATGGGATGGAATGCAGACTGAGGCCTAAACATATCCTTTCACTATTTTACTTCTCCTACCTGTAATTTAATTTAACACGTCTCTCCAGCTAGATTGTAGGGGACAGGGATCATGTCTATCAGCTCTATTTTACTCTCCCAAGTACTTAGTTAAGTCAAGAGTTATAGACAGTAAGTAGTCTATAAATACTATTTATTGACTGATAAGCAGAGCCATAGGAAGGGTTTGATGGGAAGGGAGTGATTGGCATATTTGAGGGGTTTGCGTCTTGTGATGACAGGAGGTAGGAAAGATTAATTCTCACCAACAGTGACTTCAGTTTCTCCGCTCTTCCCAGTGTCAATTTCCTTGATGTTTGGGGGGCTACAAATTAGAGAGCAGAAGTTCCTCATCTACCTCCACTTGCTGAGGGAACCTGCCTAAGTAAATTTCTACATCCCTCACCCTTGTAGCAGCAGCCATCCCAATGCCAGCTATGGGTCTAGATGATCAATCCTAAGGGTAGATAACCTTTAGTCCATCACATCCTGCCTAGGTATCAATTTTTGGTGCCCAAATTCTCTGTGACATTTCAAAGGTAGTTATGATTCTAAGTCTAGCAGAGAGCCATGTTTCTGTCAACTCAAACTGGGTTTCCACCAAAGTGTTTCGATCTTTAGGATGACACCATTCCGGTAGAAATAAAAAGATCTGGAGAAGGAAGGTACTGAAATTTTTTTGTGATGCTGTTATTGCTATGGGGCTAAAAATCCAGCCTCTCTTCTAGCCAGTGTTCCACTTCTTCAGCTCCTTAGTGAGAGCATTCAGTCTGAAATACAGAGCTATTTGGAAAGAAGGGCTAGGGGGAAGTGGGAATGGAGAATGTGATTAAATTGATTAGTTTCCAAACAATGATGTATTTCATTGGCCATAAGCACTATTGCAGTATGTCATAAGGATTTATTTTGTTTTGTATTCTTGGAGCATTCGGCAAAATAATTAGCGGAGTAGTCTGTTGAGTCAAGAGTTAAGTATTTTAGTCAGTACAATCAGTTATCCTTTAGTGAGGGAGTTGTGTTCTTGAAGACCAAGAACAAGAAGACCAAGAAGAAGAAGAAGAAGAAGAAGACCAAGAAGCATTAAGGAAAACATGTATCGTAGCACCCACTCCGTGCCCAACGCAGCACACAAGCACAGAATTGTTTCTTCTGACTCCACATCAAATTTTATTCATACAAACACATACTGTCAGAAGAATTCTTAATTCTACCACCACCGTCTATCCAAAACACATAATGAAAACATGAGATGGAAAAATTGACTAGATTTCCAAATCTAAGGGTTAAAACAAACTTCTATTTCCCTGGATACGTGTGCATCTACTATTCTATTACCAACTCAAGGGTTAACTAGAAATCTCAGCAGTCCCACTCACTTCATCTGAGTGCAGTCCCCTTGAGATCAGGGACTCTGTGTTTGCTTCTATTTATTTACTAAACTCCCAGTTCAGTATTCTGCATATGGGCATTCAATCAGTACTGTTGGTGAAGAGGATGAAAATGATTTGCCATGGTATCATGGGGTCTGTGATTGAGGAAGAAGAGAGAATGAAGATATAAAAGCCACATTTCAGCTATTAATACTGAGAAACATTAAAGCACTGAAAAGATGGAAAGAAGGGAAGGGATGTATGGAGAAGACCCCAAAAGGCTGGACACTTCAAAAACCGAATAAATAGTTGATACTATCATTCGTATTTATTGAGAGATGTTCCCAACCCAAAACAAGCTTATAGTCTTCAGTCTATTAATCTCCTCACTATTAAAGCTCCTCACTGTTGGCTTCAAAGCTCTCCATCACCTCGCCCCCTCCTACCTCACCTCCCTTCTCGCCTTCGACAGCCCAGTGTGCACACTCCACTCCTCTGGTGCTAACCTGTTTGCTGTGCCCCATTCTCGTCTGTCCTGCCGTCGATCCCTGGTCCGTGTCCTACCTCTGCCCTGGAAAGCCCTCTCTACTCAAATCCTCCAAACTAGCACACTTCCGCCATTGTAAGCCCTACTGAAAGCTCACCTCCTCCAGGAGGCCTTCATGGACTAAGCCCCTCTTTTCCTCTGATGCCCCCCCTTCCCATCACCCCCACTGGCTCCCTCTTCTCTATCCCCTCACTGCCCCACAGCACTTGTGTGTGTATAGATGCACATATTTATAATTCTATTTATTTTATTAATGTGTATATATCTATAATTCTATTTATCTCTATTGATGCTATTGATGCCTGTCTCCCCCCTTCTAGATTGTGAACCTGTTATAGGCCGGGATTGTCTCTATTAGTTGCTGAATTGTACTTTCCAAGCACTGAGTACAGTGCTCTGCACACAGTAAGCGCTCAGTAAATATGACTGAATGAATGAATGAATACTCTCAGTGACTAATTGAGAATTGACTGAAGACAAATGAATACTTTCCAATATAACCGAGTTCTTTTATCTCATTATTTCCTTGTCAGTGGGTTGGATATCCTGTCTCGAAACAAATGCATTCTGTTTGAAAAGTAAAATGAGGCTGCTCTAAATTCTAGGGGTTACTTTGAAGATTCTTCCAACTTCACAAAAGCAAAAATTCCTTGTTTAAGTGTCTCTTCTATGTTAGGGACAAAGGATAAAACATCTGAGTATATATTTCAGTTTATCCTATAGAATAGGCAGGAATGGCTCCACTGGAATTAGAAGTGGCTCCTTGAAAAGAATGGGAAACTCTCAGGAAGTGTATAACCTACAGTCTGAACATTTCTCTGGTGTCCAACTGCTGGTCTTTGTGGGGGGAGAGTGGGTTTTTGTGGTTTTACAAAGTTCCTGCACTGTAATGCACTTTGACATGCAGGTTTGAAAGACTGTATAAGTCTCTCTTTAAAATCATTTTAAAAATTAAGTGCAACTTGAGAAAAGACCATTAAGTTGCAAAATTATAGCATAACCCAGAGCTCCATTATGTGTGTGTATGTGAATCAGGATGTATGGTATGGAGTCTTGTGGGTAGTCAGGCTGGATCAAGGGCCCACTGACTTGGAAATTTAAGCTGACATTTTTTAAACATTTCCTCTTTTATTTCTACTTTGAATTTCATTAATAACTGAAAAATACTAGGTTAGCTACTTGACAAGGATGAGACCCTTCATTTGTTATTCATTTGAAGAGTTTGAAATCTACTCCACTATGTCCTTTTTATATCAATACTTTTGTTTTCCCAATGAAAGGATATTTTTAACATAATCTAGATTTCCTTAATTTGATTTTTATCTTGAACTGAAAGAAGAAGAATGGCCCAGTGGAAAGAGTATAGGCCTGAGAGTCAGAGGGACTGGGTTCTAATCCAGTCCCTGACACTTGCTCGCTTTGTGACCTTGGGCAAGTTGCTTTGCTTCCCTGTGCCTCAGTTGCCTCATCTGTAAACTGAGAATTAAGACTGTGAGTCCCATGTGGGACTTAGGCTGTGTCCATCCTGTTTATTTCGTATCTACCCCAGCAGTTAGTAAGTGCTTAAGAAATACCATAAAAAACTCACTCTACCATTGACTGATTTCTAATATTTCATTTTCCATCACATTTTGAAAGAAACTGGAATGAATGCTTCTCCAGGCCTTTCATTTCACACCAAATATGAGTTATAGTATATTTGTGACTTCCATGGATTTTATTCTATTTTAATCTCTATCAACTCCTTATCACTTTGAGTTCCTCAAATGAACAATACTGTTCCAAGGCAAATGTTAGCGGTTTAGTGACTATCAATGGAAAATTCCCACCTGTTCCCACTGGGTGTCCAGCATTAATTAGGGGCACAAATAAGAGAAATAAGGCCTCTTAGAGCACAGACAGAGCAATCTTGTACATGATAACTCCTTGTGCCTGATGACTTCACTGTTTTGTTTCCAAGACTGGGCAGCGCCAAAGAGTTGGGGTAGGAATAAGAAAGGATGGAGCTAGGTGTGTATAAATTCAGTGATTCTGCCATGGCACTTCCTGACTCTTTCAGCATTTTCTAAGATTGAGTTTCTGGGCACCATGGTCAGGGGAGTGTTTCCCAGGCTCTATCTTTCTGGATGTGTGGAATGGAAGAAAACCCGTTGGCAAAGTTCCTGAAGGAGGAATTGTATTGACAGTAGTTTCACCAGCTTTGCCTTTGTATTCTCTTTTCTGGGCAGAGCAGTCAGTCAATCTGTGCAGGCCCAGTGCCCTAGTCAGTCTGTGGTGGATGTGATGATGGGGGGTGTTTAGCCCTCTCTCATAAAGGGCTCCCTCATGGCTCCCTAGAGCCTAGGAGCAGGGAGGCCAGAAGAATCTGGCTGATGTACTGATTCTGCTGATAGGATGAAGTATGGATTCAATATTTTTGAGAAAGACCTTATGTTCACATTGGTCACAATAGTGTAAATACATTTGCAGGTGACCAGCAGTGTGTGCAAAACTACTGAGAAAGTAGATATCACCCAAATGGTGCTAGGGTAGGGTCAATTTAGTCTCTAGGCAAGGGCCAGCTTCTCTGGGACCCTGCCTTGAGGGAGAAACGATGGGTACTAAAACTGTAAGCCCCATGTGGGACATGGATTGTGTTCATGGTGTAGTGGATTTATCATGAGCTTGGGAGTCAGAAGGTCATAGGTTCTAATCCTAGCTCCACCACTTGCCTATTGTGTGACCTTGGGCAAGTCACTTCACTTCTCTGTGTCTCAGTTACATTATCTGTAAAATGGGGATTGAGACTGTGAGCCTCACGTGGGGATAAAGATTGTGTCCAACCCAATCTGCTTGTATCCACCCCAGTGCTTCATACAGTGCCAGGCATATAGTATGCGCTTAACAAATACCACTCATTCATTCAGTCATATTTATTGAGTACTTACTGTGTGCAGAGCACTATACTAAGTGCTTGAAAAGTACAATTCGGCAACAGATAGAGACAATTGCTGCCCAATAATGGGCTCACAGTCTAAACAGGGGAGACAGACAGCAAAGCAAAACAGAACAAAAGAAAACAAGTAGCCTGGTGTAGATATCATCAAGATAAATAGAATCATAGATATAAACACAATGCCACAATTATAATTATTCAAACTAATTAGCTTTCATTCATTCATTCAATAGTATTTATTGAGCGCTTACTATGTGCAGAGCACTGTACTAAGCACTTGGGATGAACAAGTCGGCAACAGATAGAGACAGTCCCTGCCGTCTGACGGGCTTACAGTCTAATCGGGGGAGACGGACAGACAAGAACAATGGCAATAAATAGAGTCAAGGGGAAGAACATCTCGTAAAAACAATGGCAACTAAATAGAATTGAGGTGATGTACAATTCATTAACAAAATAAATAGGGTAATGAAAATATATACAGTTGAGCGGACGAGTACAGTGCTGTGGGGATGGGAAGGGAGAGGTGGAGGAGCAGAGGGAAAAGGGGAAAAAGAGGGTTTAGCTGCGGAGAGGTAAAGGGGGGATGGCAGAGGGAGTAGAGGGAGAAGAGGAGCTCAGTCTCACCTCTTGGAGGAGGTGAGTTTTAAGTAGGGTTTTGCAGAGGGAAAGAGAATCAGTTTGGCGGAGGTGAGGAGGGAGGGCGTTCCAGGACCGCGGGAGGACGTGACCCAGGACCACTCAGTC
The DNA here is from genome assembly GCF_004115215.2 of Ornithorhynchus anatinus. Classification (NCBI taxonomy): domain Eukaryota; kingdom Metazoa; phylum Chordata; class Mammalia; order Monotremata; family Ornithorhynchidae; genus Ornithorhynchus; species Ornithorhynchus anatinus. The sequence goes on from NC_041738.1 coordinate 44,707,811, forward strand.
TCCAAGGGCTCCTTCCCCTCTGCCTTCAAACATGCCCACGTCTCCCCCATCCTAAAAAAACCCGCTCTTGACCCCACTTCCCCCTCCAGTTATCGCCCTATCTCCCTACTACCCTTTCTTTCCAAAATCCTAGAACGAGTCGTCTACAATCGATGCTTAGAATTCCTTAACTCCCATTCTCTCCTAGACCCCCTCCAATCTGGCTTCCGTCCCCTCCACTCTACCGAGACTGCTCTCTCTAAGGTCACCCATGACCTCCTTCTTGCCAAATCCAGTGGCTCCTACTCCATTCTGATCCTCCTTGACCTCTCTGCTGCCTTTGACACTGTCGACCATCCCCTCCTCCTCCATACCTTATCTCATGCATCTACCCCAGCACTTAGTACAATGCCTGGCACATAGTAAACACTTAACAAACACCACTGTCTGAGGGGGAGACAGACATTAATGTAAATAACAATAACAGTTGTAGTACTTGTTAAGAGCTTAGCATGTGCTAGACACTGTTCTAAGCACTGGGGTAAATATAAACTAACCAATTTGAGACAGTCCATGTCCTACATGGGGCTCACAGTCTCTATTCCCATTTTATAGATTCACAAAATAGATTGAGAAAGAGCAACCAGTGAAGCAGGAAGAGAACCAGGAAGCGACAACGTCAGTGAAGCCAAGGTTGGATAATGCTTCCAGGTGAAGGGGTGGTTAGCAGTATTGAAGGCAGCTGAGAGGTAGAGAATGACTTGGATTGAGTTGAGGCCCTTGGATTTGGCAAGAAGGAGATCTTTGGTGACCATCCAGAGGATTGCTTTAGCCTGAAAGTACTGTTGGTTAATTGGAGAGAGTTCATAGATGAGCATGATAATCGTCAAAAGAACCTTGTAAATAGAAAAGATTAAAAATGCATAATTAGCTAAAGGGTGGCTTTAAGGAATACAATAACAGGCCTGCAATGTGTGGAAGACTGTAAAGAATGAATGCTAACTCAGAAGACTTCAGAGGATTTAATTAAACCTTAAAAATGTAAACCAAATTGCAAAAAATATTTCCTGATATTCAGTGTTCCATCTTTATTACACATTATAGGACACTTACTATTGCTGAATCCCATATACATACAATAAGCAAGAAGGAAGGGAATCCAAGAAAGAACTATTTAGGACTCAGTTACTAGGGCTATTGAAAGTGTCATTCTGTTTCCAAAAGCAATGAGCGGTTGAAATCAATTGGTTTTCCTAGAGAATGAAATAATTCTCTGTTGAGTTGGGTGGGGTACAGACACAAAAATTATTCTGGAAGTGCTGCCCATGAAGCAGTTATTTTTCTTGTTATTAAAATGTCACTAAAAGTAGCTGAAAGTACTCAGTCAAAGGTGAACCCTGGGTTGCAGAATGCATAGGGAATATACGTTCCCTCCACTTTTCCAGAGCCAAAAGTTTTCAACACCCATACAGCGGGTTTGTGTTGTTTGTGAACACCAGTCATTAAAGAACCAGGAAACTGACAAAGGAGGGTGTGTTGTTTTTTCTGAAAACATTTGGACAGACCAGATCAGCACAATTTCAGGTGATACGACACTACGCTTCCTATGTGGCTACCTATCGACAGTCCATACATTTGGTACCATATGGATGGGGGAGGGAAAGTCTCATTTCCTCCAGTTCCCAGGTATTTAGAGGAAGCTGTGTTCAAAACTGATGACCGGCTTACCCATATCAAACAGCTAGCCTCCAAGTCTTTCCTTTAGAAATATAATCCAAGAAAATGTAAAAAGCATTCCCTAAATTAGTTCATAACACTGTGAGCTAACACAGAACTGACGTCAAGGATGTTAAAGTCTTGTTTGAATTTCTGTCACGAGGATCTGAATATGTTCTTTTACCTCTTTCCTTCCTTATTTTCTTTGTATGAAAAATGGAGATAAGAATAACTATCTCAGATCTCACTTATACTAACTTACAGAAAAAAACCTGTGTAAGTCCAGACAGGTATTAGTAATCTTAATAGAAATGGGGCAAAATTAACTAATACTAGGTACTCTTCCTCCCCCTCTGCTCATTTGCCACTGGAGTTGGGGCTTAATAATAATAATTATGTTATTTGTTAAGAGCTTAGTATGTCAGGCATTGTACTAAGCACTAGTGTGGATACAAGCAAATGGGTTTGGACACAGTCCCTGTCCCACGTCGGGCTCACAGTCTCAATCCCCATTTTCCAGATGAGATAACTGAGGCTCAGAGAAGGTCACATAGCAGAAAAGTGACAGAGTCAATATTAGAACTCACGACCTTCTGATTCCCAGGCTTGTGTTCTGCCCACTACACCATGCTGCTTCTCTAGAACCTAGAATCTATCAAGTGATATGGCATGACAGAAAAATATTTAGTGTCTTAGTAGTGATATAGGATTTTAACCTCCAAGAGGCCTTCCCCGACTAAACCCTCATTTCCCCTACTCCCTTTCCCTTCTGCATCACCCTCGCACTTGGATCAGTACCTTTTATTGACCCTGCCTTCAGCCTCACGGAGTTTATATGGGCATCTGTAATTTATTTTAGTGTTTGTGTCTCCATATAAACTGTAAGCTCCTTGTGTGCAGTGCATGCATCTACCAACTTGATAGAAGCAACAGGCTTATGACCCACACTTACTGGGAATTCCTTGTTCATGGGGAATAATTGCAATCCCCAATCCCCATCACAAATAGAATTCAACGGGTTCCCCACACCTGTCGGTGGAGGGTAGACGCGCTGAGCCAGTCGGTATAGCATGCATGCAGTTATGATAATACTCAAAAAACCCCACTATTTATGAGTGATTCAAGTATCCAACCCTAGGGGGTTCCAGAACAGTCAATTGCTATTTTAGTATATGTAAAAAGATGGAAGGTGAGTTGGACTCAAAAGGGGTTTTTTCAAAAAAAGTTAGAAGAGGAACCATCTTCTCATTTGCCCAAATTTCTAAAACATCTTTATGTTTAGATTTGGGAAAAATGACCTATGCAGAGGTCCCAAAATACGTCTCGAAGTGATTCTATAGGCTTGTTTCATCTTCCAAAAGAATTACATTTAGACTTTTAGCAGGATTCTATTTTCCAGTTTTCCTCGGTTGTTCTATTCTATTGAAATGTTCTTTACTGGTCTTATTTCAATGGCATGGATTGTCTCAAATATGAATACTTCCAGTACTTCCAAGTCTGTTATTGATTTATATATGGCAAACAAAAATGTATTTATGTACCAGGCTCTAGCTGAGGCTTGCATGATCTACTTAGAGTCATATTACAAAAATAGCTATAAACAGTTTTGATGAAAATATTGGACACATCCACATTTTACTGACAGTGAGGTTTTGTTTTGTTGGTTCAGTTGGCTTCAGCACCCAACTTTTCACCCTAATGTTCTACACAGTTCCTCATTTAACATAAATGGGGATGAAATTATTTATTTTTGTCTAGAAATAAAAGAGAAGATGATGAATAAAGCTGAACTATAAAATAAATTTTACCAAAATGCATTTACCATCTTCAGGCCACACCTGCGTGCAGATAGCTTCCTCCTTACAACCCTGGAATACCTTCAGAGTGAAGATTATTACAGGGGATTCAAAACACTTACCTGCTTAACACAGCTATATATTTTGTTTTCCCCTCTATCATGAGGTATTCACAGATGAAAACAACAATTTTATCATTTTAAAAGTGAATAAGGTAATCAAACCTTTTGTGGAAAGAATACAATGATTAAAAAGGAAAGATAATGCCTTTTGGCAGCAGGGTTACAAAAATCCATCATTTATTAAATGTTTGGAGTAAGTTATTTAAATCATGGGCCTGGGAGTCAGAAGGACCTGGGATCTAATCCTGCCTCCTTCACTTGTCAGCTGTGTGACTCTGGGCCAGTCACTTCACTTCTCTATGTCTCAGTTACCTCATCTGTAAAATGGGAATTAAGACTGTGAGCCCTACGTGGGACAGGGACTGTGTCCAACCCAATTTGCTTGTATTCACCCCAGTACTTAGAATAGTGCCTGGCACATAGTAAGCGCAAAACAAATTCCACAAAAGAGCTACTTAATAACTTGTGGTTTTGAAAGTATTCTTAACACTGAATTTATTTTAAGTAATTTTTTTGGTTTAATCATCATTCTACTTTTCTTAAACTTTTGTTCTCCAGAACTGTCAGGGAGAAGAATAACATAGGTTCAGTGCTAACTGAATCAGAAAGGACCATAAACAGTAGTCTTTTTTTTATGAAAGACAAAATATGTGAGTGAGAAATGATATAGCTTTTTTGCTTCGGTCCACTTCACCTTCTTGGTCTCTTTTACTGTGTCCAGGTGACCTTATTTTAGTAGTCTAAACCACTGACTTTCAGTCATTAGTAAATTTGGTTCTGTTCCAGTATTTCTCCATTCCGGATCTATCTAGCTTTCCTCTATCCATTTCTCTCCAGCCAACCGAGAGGGAGAGGATTAGGGACTCAGGGCTAACCAACTGGTGGTATAGGATGGTGAGATGCATATTTCCTGAATTACATTTTCTAATAAAAATATGAAAGAGCCCTGTTCCATGATCCTAAGAAGCCAAGTAGCATTGAATAGTCCATGCTAGGTAGCATATGGCAGGAGAGAAGAAACTCAGCTTGAAAATGCCTCATTCACAAAAAGCCAGACAGAGCCTGGTCTGTTTATGGACAGAATTCTCTGTTAGATAAGCATTAATGAACACAATAAATGATATAGTGCTTCAGACCCATAGTCCATTCAGCCCAATTTTTTTTTTCCCTCAGAGGCACCAAAGTAACTTGGAGGAACAATATGTTGTTTTCCCAAATATTTAAGTACTTAATATATGCCAAGCACTATCCTAAGGGCTGAGGTAAATGCAACTAATTATAGAACAGATCCAGTCCCTGTCCAATGTGAGGCTCACAAAATAATTTGTAGCATCTTCAGGGTCCTTTTATGGCAGAATAGATATGGTCACTACTTTTATAAAATAGAAAGGGCTACCTCAGCAGTCAGTCTTTTCTAGGAGCCCAAGACAGCTAAGGTTTCTGAAGAAAATTTTGGCTGTTCTTTGGAGTAGTGATTGATGGTCTGTGAAAGTAGAGAAATGTTTCAAGAAATGTTTTTCTTGTGGCCATTCGGACCTGGATGATCTAGGAAATTGTATTCCGGAAAATGTGCTGCTTGAACCAATTTGTTTGCTCCTGGAAAGTGAGTTTGTGACAGTTGCATTTGATTTGTCTCTCACAAGCCATCAAAAGACTTTTAAAAGGAGAGTTGTTACTGATTCTAACAGATCGTGGCTACGGGGCATGCTCACCTCTGCCCACTAATTTAAATCCTCTTTGCTAGAGAGGAAGGCTGGGAAGTGCATGAGAAGATGGTTGTTTCAGGACTGGATCTGATACTGAAAGTGACCAGCTCAGAGGAGGCAAGAAAGTAGGGAAGGAGTGGAGTTGGGGAGATACTTGATTCTATTTATTGCTATTGTTCTTGTCTGTCCGTCTCCCCCGATTAATGATGTTGGTATTTGTTAAGCGCTTACTATGTGCAGAGCACTGTTCTAAGCGCTGGGGTAGACACAGGGGAATCAGGTTGTCCCACGTGGGGCTCACAGTCTTCATGCTCATTTTACAGATGAGGTAACTGAGGCACAGAGAAGTTAAGTGACTTGCCCATAGTCACACAGCTGACAGGATTAGACTGTAAGCCCGTCAAAGGGCAGGGACTGTCTCTATCTGTCACCGATTTGTACATTCCAACTGCTTAGTACAGTGCTCTGCACATAGTAAGTGCTCAATAAATACTATTGAATGAATGAATGAATACTGGGGAAAGCTTTTCCCAACATTAATCAGGCTTGTCGTAGGCTTTCTGACATTTTCAGTTTCAATTTGTGCATTGAACTAGATATTCTGCGTGTACCTCTGCTCCCTGAGATTTCTGCCTCTGTCCTGAATATTTCTCCTGACCCTGTAAGAGTAAAGCTACAGATTGGAAACTGGTTTCTGCCAGGCTAAACCTGTTGAAGGCCCAAGACTCATCCCTAACCCTAACTGTAAATTCACCAGGAACAACCAGTGAGAAGCAGTGTTTCCTAGTGGACAGTGCACTGGCCTGGGAGTAAGAAGGACCAGGGTTCTAATTCCGGCTCTGCCGCTTGTCTGTTGTGTGACCTTGGGTGGCTCACTTAACTCCCTCTATGCCTAGTGCCTCCTCTATAAAATGGGGATTAAGACTGTGACCCCCATGTAGGACATGAATTGGGTCCAACCTGGTTTGCTTGTATCTACCCCAGTGTTTAGTACAGTGTCTGGCACATAGTAAGTGCTTAAAAAATACCATTAACAAAAAATACTGGATAAACTGTGTTAGCTCTTCCACTGCCTTTTCTCCCAGGCCAGGTAAACAATCAAAACTGCTGGAAAATGACATCTTGGGACATATTACTTAGAAGGTTTTGGGTACCCTTCTGCAGACATAACTGGCACATGGATAAAAGCAATGGTGATTATGAATCTACGTTTTCACTGAGTCTTAAGATAAATTTCTTCTTTGATTTTCCATAGTTATAAAAGGTTTGCTGACGAGTTGGGATCGAAACAACTTAATTTTAAAATGCAATCGGAGAACTGGAGGACCCAGGCTTTTCAAGTACGTTTTTGGCTGCTCTTTGGAGTGGTGATTGATGCTTCGTGAAAGCAGTGAAATACTGCAAGAAAAGTTATTTCTGTGGCCATTCTGACCTGAGTGATCCAGGATGTTTTGTCGCCTGGCAACAAAGCCTGTTTCCAAGCAATTTTCAGACCGCTGCTTAAACAAGAGGGACCTAGGATGCATTCATGAAAATTCCAGGTAAGGCATCTGAGCTGTGAAATATACCCCCAATCACTTTGATCCCAATCCACTGCTAGGCACATTCGAAGAAGAACTCCAGTTGACGACATGGTCAGTCTGTTTTCTCCGTGAGCCTAAACATCTCTAGAGTAAACATCAGTGCCAAGAATAAATCAAGGTACAAGTTCTGATGAAATCCATCATTCATTTTTTCCATATTTCACTTGGGGATGCAAACCATTTACTCCATAGCTTTGGAGATGTTTGAATGTATCTGGAACAGTGGTAATGGCTACACACATCTGTCACCAAAATAACTTCCCACTAGTACTAAAAAGCCAACCGACAAAATAGCTTCAGCCTGTGTGTGAGCATTGTGACAAATCTCTGAATTCTGATTGTCTTGTGGATCAAATGGAGATTAAATACCTTTTCTCCCTTCTCTTAGATTGTGAGCCCCATGTGGAATAGGGAATGTCCGACCTGATTATCTTGTATTGGCCCCAGTGCTTGGACAATCCTTGGCACTTAGTAAGCACTCAACAAATGATACCATTAATAATGCTACTCATACCATTACTAGTGATATTAATAATTATTATATATATTGTAGAGGGATTCCTCAGTAACCCATGCAACCAAAGCCTAAAACCCAGAGTTTTGAATCCCTAATGCGATCCTGGAATTTAGAGGTATAGGTCTAGCACTTAATACAGTACTAAGAACAAAGTAAGTGCTCAAAAAATACCTATGATTGATGACCCAAAGCTGAGATCGCTCTGCATTTTGTTCCTACTGAACTCTGCTGAATGTTTCAGCAGGTGCACCATTGGATGATGATGGGTGGGGCCAATTCTGTTAGAGGTATTGTCACCACTGCCAGAGTCCATCCTGGAGCAATTGAAAAATCAGAACCACAGTGATAGCATGTTTATACTGAATGTCTTGCTCTTCTAAAATAAAATTTTCAGAAAAAAAACCTATCTGTCAGAAGTCTGACTCTGAGTCTAATTCACGAGACTGAGGCTGTGCCCAAAACTACACATTTGCAGGATTCCCTTAAGGAAAGGAAGAGCACACGGAAGATGATGAGGAAGAGAAGGGAAAGGAAAGGGGATGGGGAAGAAGGGCAAGTGTTGATCAATACAATATTTCAGGTTTTTCCCTCAATCCCTGTCCCCCTTGCATACTACCAATTCAGGTGGGGATGGCCAAGGATGCAAGTCTCCAGATTGCTCTGGGAATGTGCCCAACTGATAACAGACGGCCAAGGATGCCTCCTGTTATCAGTTGGACACATTCCCAGAGCAACCTGGAGACTTGCACAAGGAACCAGACTGACTTCCTGCCCAGAGTCCAACTGTCTTCTTAGGACAAATCAAATGGCACTAGGACAGTCTGATTACCCATTTTCCTTTCCCTGGATGGCAAACAGGTTGGAGAACCAGTGGTGATATCTGAGCAGATCCTCATTTTGAGGGTTTCCTCCACACACACACCTCCAGGAAGTACACCTGTTTTTTTTCCCTCACTCTCCCTTCCCCACTGCATATGGTGCTGGATATGCTCAGCATTAGTGTGATACAAGTTTCTCTATCCCCTTTTCTTTTGATGTTAGGTTATGCTGACCATTCTGTGTTACAGTTACAGGGAAGAGAGGAAGATGAAGCAGGGAAATTTCTTTCACAAGTCGCCCAGTGGTCCTGGGCTGTGTTGAATCTTCTCTGTTGAGCAGGACAAACAAATGCTTTTTCCACTGGAGGGGATCCCCAGTCAATCAATAGTATTTACTGAGTGCTTACTCTGTGTAGAGCACTGAATTAAGTAATTAGGAGAGTACAATAAAACAGAGTTGGTAGACACATTCCCTGCCCTCAAGGAGCTTACAGCCTAGAAGGGGAGACAGACATTGATGTAAATAAATGAATATACATAGAAGCGTTGTGGGGCTGGAATTAAAGGGTGCAAATACATTAAATCACATTTATTGAGCGCTTACTGTGTACAGAACACTGTACTAAGCACTGGAAGCAAGTGCAAGGGCATCACAGAAGGAAGAAGGAGTAGAACAAATGAGGACTTAGTCAGGGAAGACCTCTTAGAGGAGATGTGATCACTTCCAGGTAGTAAATTACAGTGCTACTAGAAAATCTAAAACCCATCTTCTTAGAAAACCAGGAATGTGGAATTCAATTTGCCACTTAAATCCATAGCCAACTAGGTAGAAGTTTTAGAAGTTCATTGCAGCTGTTTTATCCTCCTGCTTTTCTAAAGGTCAGAAATGGGAAATATATGCATATACTGTAGAAATATTACTGCTCTCAAATAAAAATAAAAGAGCTTAAGCGTAACAATAAAATTTTATTTGAACATTTATTGTATTTGAAATAGAGTACTATGGGATTGCGGTCTGGTTCACAGAGCAAGCTTGCACATTTTTGAGTAAAGGAAAGATTCATCCCCATGTTTGCCCATGAATGTGCCCACTTTCTACTTCCCAAAATTCTGGCAACAATGTAAGACTCAGGGGAAAGTTAGTCTAATGACATTTTCTTCACCATTTGTCAAATGCATTCTCTTTAGTAAGGCAGCAATGAGTAAACCTCAATGCCATAGTTGAGCCAGAGCTTGGAGAAGCCACAATGTTTATTCTGAAATGATTTTTTTAAAAAAACTAAAGAAATGTAAGATGAAAAATTTAATATCAATATCACAATCTAATGTGTTCCCTAAACACCACTTGATTTCTTGGTTCTCAAAAGTCAAGGCAGATGATTGTCTGTGACAGCTTAGCACGATTACCTTCTCTCCCTATCTTTCTCTTGTCTCTCCCCACTCCAGTCCATACTTTACTCTGTTGCCCAGATCATTTTTCTAAGGAACTTTTCAGTTCATGTAACCCCATTTTGCAAGAACCTCCAATGGCTGCCCATCCACCTCCTTTTCAAAGAGAAACTCCTCACCTTTGGCTTTAAAACACTCAATAACCTTGCCCCCTCTTATTTTACCTCACTGATTTCCTACTACAACCCAGAACGACCTACTCACTGTACTGTGATCTCATCTATCTTGCCGCCAACCCCTTGCCCGAGTCCTGTCTCTGGCCTGGAAGTCCCTCCCCCTTCATATACAACAGAACATCACTCTCCCCACCTTCAAAGCCTTATTAAAATCACTTCTCTTCCAAGAGGCCTTCCCCAACTAAGCTCTCATTTCCTCTACTCCTTCTCCCTTCTGCATTGCATTTGCACCCTTTATTCACTCCACTCTCAGCTCCACAGCACTTAAGTGCATAGTCACAATTTATTTATATTAATGTCTGCCTCCCCTTCTAGACTATAAGCTCATTATGGGCAGAGAGTATGTGTACCGACTCTGTTTTGTTGAACTTTCCCAAACATTTAGAACAGAGCTCTCCACACAGTAAGTGCTCAGTAAGTGATTGATTGACTGACTCTCATCTGCCCTAAGTCTGAGATAAAGTAAGATGACTCCTTAAAACAAATAAGTCCACTCAATCTTCTGTGGTTGCTGAAGAATGAAGGCAGAAGGGTAGCTATTTATTTTGTTTGCTTTATTCTTTACAGAACATGGAGAGCAAAAGTTCCTTCCTTAGAATTCTTCACTGTCTGATCTGGGATACCCACCATGCTGTCTTCACACATTCAGGCCTGATGAATTTGGACACTCAAACCTGCTTCTGCTAAGAACTTTGCACTTGAAGTGGACTTGAACACTTCCTCCCTGCCCCAAGCTCTGTAAGATCATCTGATTGCTGCTCTTGGATGCCTGGTCTCTCTTGTTTATGGGATTTCCAAGCTCACTTTTCATATGGAAATTCCAGCCTATAGGAGATCCTCCAAAATGGTGACTGGGTATTCATTCAATAGTATTTACTGAGTGCTTACTATGTGCAGAGCACTGTACTAAGCATTTGGAATGTACCATTCGGCAACAGATAGAGACAATCTCTACCCAATAACGGACTCACGGTCTAAAAGGGGGAGATGGACAGAAAAGCAAAACAGAACAAAATAAAACAAGACAACATCATCAAGATAAATAGAATCATGGAGATATACACCTCATTAACAAAATAAATAGGGTAATATATACAAATAAGCACAGTGCTGGGGGTAGAGGAAGGGGGAAGAGCACAGGGCGGGGGGGGGGAGGGGAGGAGAGGAGGACCAGAGGGAAAGGGAGGGCTCAGTCTGGGAAGGCCGCCTGAAGGAGGTGAGCTATCAGTAGGGCTTTGAAGAGGGGAAGAGAGTTAGTTTGGCAGATGTGAGGAAGGAGGGCATTCCAGGTAGGACAAGAGCCAGGGGTCGATGATGGGACAGGCGTGAATGGGGGACCGTGAGGAAGTGAGCAGCAGAGGAGCGGAGTGTACGAGGTGGGCAGTAGAAAGAGAGAAGGGAGGTGAGGTAGGAGGGGGCAAGGGGATGGAGAGTTTTGTAGCCAAGAGTGAGAAGTTTTTGTTTCATGCGAAGGTTGATAGGCAACCACTGGAGGTTTTTGAGGAGGGGAATGACATGCCCCGAGCGTTTCTGAAGGAAGATGATCTGGGCAGCAGAATGAAGAATAGACTGGAGTGGGGAGAGACAAGAGGAATGGAGATCACAGAGGAGGCTATCACAAGTCGGGATATTATGAGAGCCTGTACCAGCACGATAGCAGTTTGGATGGAGAGGAAAGGGCGGATCTTGACAATACTGTGAAGGTGAGAACAGCAGGTGTTGGTGGCAGATTGGATGTGTGGGTAGTCATGGGGCACTCATGATACTTGCTCCCATCATTACTCCTCTCCAGAATTGGCTAGAACTGTTGGTATGGGCCCTAACTGAACCAGTAGATCTGATTTCAGAACTGCAAATCCCCTGAACTCTGGGGTTTCAGCCAAGGTCGTCCTCCATTAGATCAGTCCAGCTGGCCAATGCCAGCCCTATTACTTGGATAGTTCTACACTGTCTCAAGGCAAACCAGACAAACCAGACTCAGTAGCAACAAAAAATATTAGCTGCCATGTCCCTTCTAATTGGATTGAATATGTAACTGGGCTTCAATGGCTGTTAGTTTTCAGGTGGAATCTGGAGAGGACTTTATTTGTTTGCTATTTGTATGTTGTAACTTGCTGGGCTTCTACCTACTATTGCCTAAAATCTAATTTGTTGGGACTTATTTAACAGGGGGATTGTGAGGGCCTCATTTTAAACGATAACTCAGGTGTGAGTGGCATATCAGCCAAGATCTTCAATATCAGTGTTCTAGAGTGTGGATGAATAGATGGTCTTATCAGTCTTTTTGTCAGTGATAGGCAAGATCAGGCACATATTATTTTGTCTTCAAAGTACCACATTTTGTGTCAAAATGTTTTTCATAAATAAATGTGGTCAGACTGATAAAATCAATACATCTGAAACAACTTGCAGTTCCTGACACAGTGTTCTAGCGGATATCTTTCGGTCCGTCTGTACTCTTTGAAATTTTGGAGATCAACAACAAAAGGTTTGTTTTTCCATACCATCACTTTCCGCTCTCCAATTTTAATGGAAACTGCTACGACTGCGGTCAAAACGAATATTGTATAGACCATTAATATGTGCACATATCTCTATATCCACATAGACTAGATATCTTTAAGCATCAACGCATATTGTCAGTGAAGGCATATAGAAATATATAAGGCTCAGGAATTGTAAGCATATAATTCTTTATCAGAACTGCAAGAAAGTTCTTCCCTGTTAAAATTTCTGCTTTGCATTCATCTCTTCCCAGCCAAATTTTATTCAGGGCAAACAGGAACTTTCCCCTCTTTATCCACATATCAATTCACTTGAAAATAGTTTAGTTGCAGAAGTAGTTAATCCTATTTTTCTTTGGTAAGTAGTTGAGAGTGAAATTAAAGAACAGGAAGAAATAGTAATAATAACTTGTGGTATTTGTTAAGTGCTTACTATGCCAACACTAGGGTAGGTACAAGATAATCAAGTTGGACAGTGCCTGATCTAAATGGTGGTTGTGGTCTAAGTAGGAGAGAATAGAGTGAAACTGTGATTTGCCTAAGGTTATAAAGCAGGAAAGAGGCAGATCTGGGATTAGAACCTAGGTCCTCTGACTTTCAGGTCCGTGTTTGTTCTACTAGGCCTTGCTGCTACCCAAACCCTAGTACTTATAGGGAAAGAACAGTTGGAAAAGAAAGAAAGAAGTTATCATACTTCATGGACAAACCACAGATGCAATACAAGTGAAAAGTTTAGATTATTTCTGTGGCATATTGTGGGTCACATGGCCTAGTGGATAGAAAATGGATCTGAGAGTCAAAAGGACCTGGGTCCTAATCCCAGCTCTGCCATTTGTCTGCTGTCTGACTTTAAGGCAAGTCATTTTAGTTCTCCGTGCCTCAGTTGCATTATCTTTAAAATGGGAATTAAGACTGTGAGCCCTATATGGGACAGGGACTGTGTCCAACCCAACTAGCTTGTATCTACTCCAGAGCATAGAACAGTGCTTGACACATAGTAAGCACTTAACAAATACTATCATCGTCGTCATTATCAGAAGAAGTTTGAGATGTTTAACCACTTTTTTGAACCATATTTTATGTTCTGTTTAGGGATCACATGCCAGAATGGATACACACACAGAAATTTATATCCTTTTGAATATCCATTCACTTTTGGATGTTAACTGAATCATTGTGGTCAATGATAATTTATTTTTCTGGCTTCTCCAATAGTTCTTTACTTACCTGTAACTTGATTTTTCTGCTTAGTTATTCTAGTTCTTCTTGAATCTCATGCGCACCTGCCTGCCAAAGGGAATTAAGACTACTTCTGCAACGCTTCAGTGCTTTGCCAAAGATGGAACAATAATTTTACTCCCTATATCTTTATGGTAATGTATTCTTCACTTTGTCATCCACTCTGAGAGTTTATCTTTATTCTATGTTCTTTTATGGTATTTGTTAAACCCTTAATGTGTGGCAGGCACTCTACTAAGTACTGGGTTAGATACAAGCTAATCAATCTAGGTAGAGTCCATGCCCCACACTGGACTCACAGTCTTAATCCCCATAAACTGAGGCACAGAGAAGTGACTTTCCCAAGGTCACACAGCAGAAAAGTGGCAGAGCCAGGATTAGAGCCCAGGTCCTTCTGACTCCCAGGCCTGTGCTCTATGCACCGTGCCATGTTGCTTCTCTACTCATAGACTCTATTTTAGTGTCTTTACAGCCGATTGATGTTCTAGAAATATTCACTGGAATAGGTACAGGTACTTTTCAATCAATGGTATTTACTGAACACTTATTATGTGCAGAGCATAGAATTAGCAAACTCATTCCCTCCCCATAATGAGCTTACAGTCTTGAGGGGGAGACAGACATTGATATGAATAAGTGTTTGGGAGGTGGCTAGCAAGAGGGAAAGGGCAGGCACCAAATATTATACATGCCCAAAGGACTTAATTTTTAATCATTTTCATCCCTGCTTTGAAAGTCTCAGGTCTTGTCTGAGATCCCAGATGAGTCCAACCCCAAAACCTGTCAGGGAGAAAGCAGTGGCTGGGTCCCCACAGTCGCAAACCTGAGACTGTATTGACACCAAGCATTCTATGGTGCCTATGTTTGTTGATTAGGTTGATGGAGTTAGGATTTTTTTTTGGCCTGAGCCCGATTCAGGCCTGAAATTCAGACCTCCATCCCCATGGAGGATGCAGGCATTTTTGATCTCATTTGTTATTTGCCTCATTCGGCTTCATGCTTAGTAGTGGTGTAGGAAGGCACATGCAGTCAAGAACAGAAAAAGGTCTCAGTTCCCAGCAAGCACTGCAGCTATAATCTCTTCCTGTTCCCAATCTTCCACATCATTCCCAAAACAAGTGTTCAGTCTCAGGAAGAGGAGAGGAAGGTGACTGAAGAATCTACAACAGGTCCAGCCAATACATTTTAGGATAAGGATGGGGTCCTTGTCAAAGAACCCATCTGTTCCTCAACAGGGGACCAAAGCACCCTTGTGCCCTAAAATTTGATTAAATTCCAGTTCCACCATTTTGCGGGATAATTTCTAGTGATGAGAGATGCTGTAAAAAACAAATGTACCAATGTTTTTGGCTAGTCTTCAGTTCTACATCTTGATGCACGTTTATCTCTCTGTAACACTGACCTTCTAAATACTTCAGGATTGCTAGGAAATCAAGATAATTTCTGGCAGTGAGAGCTCTGACTCATTCATTGTTCCTGCTCATTGTCAATTCAGGAAATTCCTCTGACTTTGTTGGCAAGGAAGCCACCACCAATAGGACTTCTTGGGATTTGTCTATGTGCTAATCCCATACGTTCACAGTGATACTAACATCATCATTAACGTCCCCTCAGCTATTGAAGTGTCATGTTTTCCTGATTGATCAGAGCAATAGTGCGCTACCACCTCACTAACTTTTCCAGGACCTAATTTCCCACAAGTTCCTTAATTTGTCCATAATATGTCCTTGTCTTCTTTTAAGTTCACAGACAGAAGCAAATTCAAACACCAATCTTCTCTGAAGCATTGAAGGTTGAAGATTCCATAAGATCAAAGACATCGCAGAGTATTCACCCAACTGGAGCAAGCAGGTATGTGGTTTCTAAACATCCTTCCAACAGAAAAAACAGTCAAGTGTCTTTTTTTCTCCAGCTTTCCTTTGATTTGGGATAAATTACATGGGCCAGGAACAGAACTTTGGGGATGTAAAGAGACGTTTAGGAAGTACAAACTCTTTCTTATTCAATAGGGAATCATTTAGTTAAGATAATGATACAGCAGGAATTTTCCCTTTTAAAATTGTCACCTCAGTCTTCAGTTTTCCTTCCTACCCAACACCCCCCAGATCCTCTCTTCTCCACCCAAACAGCTACCACTTTGATACAACCTCACTCTATCATGACTAGTCTAGACTGTTGTATTAGCCTCCTCTCAGGTAGATCTCCCTATTGTTTCCTTTTTCAGTAAATATTATACTGCTGTCACATGGATCATCTTCTTAAAGCGCATCTTAGCCCACATCTCTCCACTGCTCAAAATTCTACACTCACTGCCTCTGATCCAAAAAGCTCTTCACATTTGGCCTCATGGATCTTCACTAATTCGTCCCACTTTACATAGGATCTCTTTACATAGGATCACAATCTCCTCCTGAAAACCCACCTCCTCCAAAATGCCTTCCCTGCTTAATTCCCAGCATCCTGACATATAAAACCATTAACCCCCTTCGCATTTATGTGTTTACTTATAGTCAATCTCAAAATGTGTGTATATCTGTTTACTCAATTGCACATTCAATTATTTATCAAGATTACTCTGTAAATACTATCAAGACTGTCACTCTCATTAAGTGTCAGCTTCACTTACTCATTTTGTACTTTGCAAAAGCTTAATACAGTGCATTCCACTCATTGAGAGTTCAATAAGTACTAACACTACTCTTATTACTATTTTTTAAACTCACTTCTAGATTGTAAGCTCCTTATGGGAGGGAACATGTCTACTAATTATTTGATAATGTACTTTCCCAAGTGCCTTAGAATAGTGTTCTGTACACAGTAAATGCTCACTAAATGAGATTGATTGTTTTCAGATCAAGTAGCAAGTTTCTTTTTTGTCAGCTTTAGAATAACTAATTCAAGCTATGGGTAAGCACCCTTCACTTTTAGATGGGGAGCACTGTACTAGGCACTAAAAAATGATAGTGGTCTGATTGCATGCAGACCACTGCCTGAGCACTTAGTAAAGTTTAATAGACTAGGTAGACACAATCCCTGCCCTCAAAAATCTTGCAATCTCCAGTGGGGAAGAGTGGGTGAACAAAAATTGAATAGATTTATAGGCCAAAATCATGTGGCGGAGAGCTCATTGTTGATAATGATGGAATCTCACAAAGATAACAGTTGAGACTCTGCCTGATAGAGAAGCAGTGTGGCTCAGTGGAAAGAGTGCGGGCTTGGGACTCAGAGGTCACAGGTTCTAATCCCGGCTCCGACGCTAGTCAGCTGTGTGACCTCGGGCAAGTCGCTTAACTTCTCTGTGCCTCAGTTACCTCATCTGTCAAATGGAAATTAAAACTGTGAGCCCCACGTGGGACAACCTGATCACCTTGTATCCCCCAGCGCTTAGAACAGTGCTTTGCACATAGTAAGCGCTTAACAAATACCACAGTTTAAGTGATGCATCACTGCCAGGAGTGGTGATAAATTAATGATTTACAGAGGAAAATGAGTGCAGAGGCAAGGTTGAGAGTGGGAGAAGAGGGTGGGGTAGGAGCTGGAGTGAGACTGGACCCTCCTGAGCTATGGTGGAGAGCATCCCAGATTCTGCCATCAGGTTTACAAGTCCAATGCTATAGCAGCCACTGCTCAGCAGAACTGGTTCCTGGCATCATAGCGGAGTGAATGACAACTAATGCAAAAGACTGTAAGCCCATCAAAGGGCAGGGACCGTATCTGTTACCGATTTGTACATTCCAAGCGCTTAGTACAGTGCTCTGCACATAGTAAGCACTCAATGAATACTATTGAATCACTGCCACGCCAATTTGGTCAATCAATTGTATTTATTAAGTGCTTACTGTGTGCAGAGCACTGTATTAAGCACTTGGGACAGTACAAACAACAATATAACAGACATATTCCCTGCTCACAACAAGCTTACCATCTATTTTACTCCCACCTCTGCCCCTCCCGCTTTGACATCATCCGGTATACCAGGGATTATATCCAGCAGTTGCCTGGGGCCAGTAAATCATAGGCAAAGAATAGCATAAATAAAGAGCAGAGGCCAAGATGACCAGGAGAGGGAAGGAATAGAGACTGAGGACAGAGGGATTAGGTGCATGTGATTTGCCATGAGGATTTTATTTGCAAAGAGTTTTGCCAGAGTTATTCAAACATGCCCAAATAATACCCGTGTGAAGTTGGAAAGAGCAGGAAACACCCCCATTCTCCAAATAGGGAAGTTAAGGCACCGAGAGGTTAAATAATTTAGTAAACATCACACAGCAAATCACCAGAGATGAATCCATAACCAAAATTTCCCAGATCCTCTCACTCCCACCATATTACTCTACCTTCTAGACTATTCAATCTTCTATCACCATAATTGGGGCATTGGGCCCCTGAAGTAAATAATCAAGTTTGTTTTTCCCCCGTGAGATCCATAGGGGATGGCAATATGGCCTTTGGCAGATTTTCAACAGTCTAGAGGAAGAAGAATTCTGTTCTCTAGTCTCCTTTCCCCACCCCTCTCCCTCCCATCTTCTGAGAATCATGTGATGTCCTTAAAAAGGGAAACTGAGTCACTTCACAGGGAAATGAATTGCTCAGCCTTCTCCAGCTGATCCAGATCCTGGAATAGAACCTGTGTCTCTTGAGTCGTAGTCCTGTGTTCTATCCACTAGGCCCTACTACCCCCAAGAGAATAATCCATTTTCAAATGCTCAACTGTCTAGACTTGTTATCTTGCCAGGCATGAGAACCCAGGCAGGGAGAAGCAAATCTGGCCAGATAGCAAGAGAGTGAGGTAATGGGTGTAAATTATGGAACAGGAAGGCTATTCCAGGGTGACTATCAATGAGCAGGGTGGTTGGCGGCTTAACGGGGGGTCAAGATAACAAGTCTAGACTATATGCTGCCATTTCCTCTTCTTCCTTTAGGTGTCATATCTGCTGTCTTCCTGCCTTCCTGCCTTCTTTTTCCTTGCCTTTCAGGAAAAACTCCTTTAGTGAAGATTTCCTTTCATTTTCAGTGCAAGAGGGACTGCCCATGACCTTTGATCCTAATTCTGGGGGTGTGTGGTGTGTGTGTGTGTGTGTGTGTGTGTGTGAGAGAGAGAGAGAGAGAGAGAGAGAGAGAGAGAGAGATTTAGCTGTGATTTATTAGTGGAAGAATTAATAAGGTCTTTCCTAAATGCAATATTTGTCTTTGTCACTGCAAATGTTTCTCAAAACTCAGGGTGTTAGAAAATTAATTGAATCCTAAATTTTCAGTACACAGTAGCCACCTGAAGATCATCAGTGAAACTGTGCATAGATATACTCATGCTGAACTGATACAAGAGGTGCCCAAAGGTCAAGAAAGGATGACAGAATGTAAGCTCAAGAAAAGACCCAGAAAGCATTACCACACTAAAAAATCATTCTCTTTCTAGAAAGGATGGCGGGATTGCTCAGATTCAGAACAGGCTGGGAAAACTCAATGACATAAGAAATTATGGTACCTTACTGCTTAGGGGAATATGGGAAATCATCTAGTTCTACAGGCAGAATATTGCAGAATTTTTTTTTAACAAACACTCTTTCTCTCTCTCTCTCTCTTCCGCCTTCCCCACACCCATAGAAGGAGGTTCCCAGTCTACTTGGCTATCCATTTCAGTGTTACAATCACAGAGCAGCAGCGAGGTCCTCGAAAAATAAATAAACAGTAAAGAAGAAGCAGTGTGGCTGAAGAAACATTGAAGCCTATTTCATTAATTCATTCGATCATATTTATTGAGTGCTTACTATGTGCAGAGCACCGTACTAAGCGCTTGGAAAGTACAATTTAGCAACAAATCGAGACAATCCCTACCCAACAAAGGGCTCAAGAGCAAATGCCTGGGAGTCAGAAGACTTGGGTTCTAATTCTGGGTCTGTTATCTGTCAGCTGCGTGACCATGAAGTCATCTAACTTCTCTAGGCTTCGATTACCTCATCTGTAAAATGGGGTTTAAATCTTCCTCCCTCTGATTTAGACTGTGAATCCCATGGGGGATAGGGACCATGTCCAATCTGATTACCTTGTATTTATCCCAGTGTTTAGTATACTGACTGGTGCATACTAAACACTTAACATGTACCATAAAAAAATGAAAAAGTTATAAAAGATTAAATGGGGATTCCTGCCCATGGATTGGGTCATTTAGCTAAGCCTTAGTTGAAGTTCTTATAGGTAAGAGAAGTTGAGCACTACCTGCCAAAAGAACAAATATAAGTATTGAACTTCACCCTCCTCTTGGTACAGAAGGGCTCTGGTCTTGGTTGCCCCTAAGAGAGTCTCAGACTGCCCCTTGCCACATCTGACACAGCATGAGCAGTTTTAGCATAATTTTTGCTTTTACTCTTCAAATGCCAGGAAAATGGAAAAAAAAATTCTGTCAGGATCTTCTAGGCAGATAGGCTGGAGTCCAGTAACTGAACAGAAGAATCACTTCCACTCCTTTCAGCTCCCCTAGTCACATCTCCATTGAAGTTTTAGGAAGGTTGTGTGGTCTCTGGAGGGGGGGGGCAGGGTCTTATATACCATGTGTGGAGAGGAGTTGTATTTCCCTTTCCCTGCACAAGAGGGTTCTTAATGTGTGCTTGAAGTCTGGTAGAGATGCTCATTGTCTTTGAATGAAGCCCGATGCCAGCAATGACTGCAAATTTAGGATATTCCTAAAGAGAATTCAGAGGCTCATCTGACAAAAAAATGTGTAACCTCAAGACAAGGAATTGGGGGCCAGGCCTGCCAGGGAGCGAAAGAAGGCCTGTGGTAGAAGAAGACAACCACTCCTGATAACTGGCCTGAACATAGGAGGATACAATAGGGCAAGCAAGTTACTGTTCCCTTTCTGGCCCACTGATATAATCCATTGAAAGTTACCAGGGGAACCACTGACAAATGCAGCTTGGCAGTGCTTGACACATAGTAAGCACTTAACAAATACCATAATTATTATTATTCTATTAAATTATTAATTATTATTATTAAATGGCTTGCACCAAAAGAGGAGCTACTAGTGGTCAGGGAAATGGAAAGTGTGGGAGGTAAGAGGATGCCAACTCATATAAAGCTAAAAACCTAGATGGAAAATTGGAAATCAGTAATAAACCAGGGCCGATCTAACATGTCAATTGCAAACACACTAGGAGACAAATATTGGGAAACTCACTGCTTGCATTAAAATCCTAGAGCTGGAAAGGAGCTCAAGGATCCATCTGGTGCAGCTCCCTGACTCCAGGTCAGTCGATGAACTTCAACACATAGAAAAATTCGAAGCTTGGGGCCGCCCGACCAGTGGATTCTTCCCTCCAATACTGAGCAAGAATCAGAGGACTAGGTCAGATTTGGGGAGCAGACTGGCCTAGTGGAAAAAGCCTGAGCCTGGGAGTCAGAGGACCTTTGTTCTAATTCTGATTCTACCACTTGTCCACTGTGTGACCGTGAGCAAGTCACTAAATTTCTCTGTGTCTCAGTTGCCTCATCTGTGAAATGGGGATTAAATTATTCTCCCTTCTACTTAGACTGTGAGCTCCATGTGGGACAAGAACTGTGTCCCATCTGATCATCGTGTACCTACTCCAGTGCTGAGTGTAGTGCTTGGTACATAATAAGTGCTGAACAAATACCATAATAATAGTAATAATTTGGGCTGCTTTCCTTCCATATTTCTGGATCACCCTCTACTATACAGAGGAACCAGTAGGCATGGCCTGCAAAATGAATGACATTTTCCAGGAAGCTGACTGGTTTCATTATCAAAGTTGCCATTTGCTTGATGGGTTTTAGGTGTTGTTAGTATGAAGGAAAGTGCAAGGGATGGCATGAAAGGCAGCATGACCAAGTTGTGACATTGTTTGTGCTGAAAGACCACATGTCATTTTGTAAAAGATTGATATAGTTAGGATTTCTTGCTCAGGACATTACTACTGAGGAGACTGTCAGTTGCTCCATTTTAGGGTTACACAAGAGGACTATATGGGGTTGTGGAGAATTGGAATAATTTTATTTAGTTGTTTATGAGAGTGAGAATGTTGGAAAATCAAAAGTGACATGATTAAGTGAACTGAATGGTCCATTCAGCCTAGGAGTCCATCTCCAACAGTGTCAAGGAATGGTACCCGGAAGAAGAGTGTGATATTGTCCAACTTTGCCACCTTATCACATGATTAGGGATGAAGAATCTAACATCCTTAATTTTCCTTTTGGAGTTTTGGAGAAGTCAAGTCACCTTACGTTCCAGGAATTAACTTTTCCAAGTCATTGCTATTTCAAAGTAAAAGTCAAACACTTCAAAGGGGGGAGGGAGAGATAGAGCGGAAAGAAGGAGGTGTGGAGAAGGAAACAGAATGAGAATAAGTAATAATAATTGTGGTATTTAAGTGGAGTTTGCAAAGCACTGTGCTAAGTACTGGGGTAGATGCAATGCAATCATGTCAAACAGTCCCTGTCCCACATGGAACTCTAGGTCTAAGGGAGAGAGAGAAAAATGGCTAATTTATCTCCATATTTCAGATATTGTAACTGACAAACTGAGAAACTAAGTGAGTTGCCCAAGGTCACATAGGCTGCAAGTAGTGGAGGTGGGATTAGAACCCAAGTTTCCTGACTCTCGGACTTGTGCTCTTTCCACTAGGCTCTATCAAATTTGGAGGGCAGAAAATTTCCAGTCAAGATTCCAATTTCTTAATTTGCCAAATCTCTCCAGACTATAGCTTTATCTTGGCTCCCATCTGGTCTCACTTCCTTTAGTGGTGCTACTGGCAGAGCTCTAGGTGGGGAAAATCTTAATGGTCCTTTATCTCCCAGTGCAAATCTTATGGATTATCATCCTGAGCTGCCTCTCTTCTCATTGAAGACCCTGTCCAGTGTCTCCTTCCATGAAATCATTGACTACTGGCTGGTGCCAGTTTACTTATTCAATAGAAGTTTTGTGGCTAGAAAATTCCTGCTTAATAGGTCCTTAAAAAAGATTCTTGTGGGGGGGGGGTAAAATGTGGGGAGTAGGAGTAAGGGGTGAGGAGAGTTGACCCATTTTGCTCTTTTTAGATGATAAAGGTATTTATCATCCCATGATAATCATTGAAAGGATGAAATGGTGTGGGCTGGGCCTCTCCGCCCCTTGATGTTCAGTAGTTGTAGCCCTTATTCATTCATTCAGTCATATTTATTGAGCGCTTACTGTGTGCAGAGCACTGTACTAAGCATTTGGAATGTACAAGTCAGCAACAGAGACAATCCCTGCCCTCAGCGGGCTCACATCCTTTCCATAGGGCAATCCCATTTGTCTTATCTTCCTTTGAAATGGTAGCAAATTATGCCTCTCAAAACCTTTGGTTCCCTCAAACTCCAAAGACAGTTTAGGCCCAAGTACAGTTTGTCCAAAGACTTTACCAACACACACACACACACACACACAAAAATAATCATGACCCGCTCTGGGGGTTTATTCTCCTGTTTTATAGGTGAGATAGAAGATTCCTGATATGAACACCCAAGGATTTATGGGTCTCTCTAGGGCTCAGGATTTTCTCGGCATCCCAGTTCAGAGAGTCGGAGAAAGTCAAAGGTTATCTTTTGTGGGATAGTATGGGATTGCCAGCTGACCCCCTCCCCCATCTCCTGAGTCATCTGCTAAAATCATTAAGGAGCTTTTCTCTATCCTCAAGAACTGTTAGTGTCTTTTTAGCACCTAGATCAAATTACTGGCCTCTGAATTGCCGATAAACCTTGAGGATTCCAAGGGCTGAAATGGAATTTCATAATAGAAAGGAAACAGTGGGAAGGGCAAGGAAGAAGGAAAGGGGGAGCCTTTCCACTAATTAAGTTTAATGTTTTAAGCCTTCTTAAGGAGTTTCTAGTTAGTAGGCACTATATGCCAATTGTTAAGCCAGTGTAATTTACAAAACATTTAGGTCAACCACTAGAATTTACTCTGCAATGTTTGATACATTTTGGAAAAGAGAAAAATAATGTCAGTACAAGTCCCAGTCCAAAATGCACTGCTGCCAAAAGGGGCTATAAAAACCATTTTCATAAGATTTACCTATCAGGCATTTGTCCTTCCCTTGATTTCTGACTACTGCCTCAGGGTCTCAAAGATCCTGGCCTGATCCCATCTAGCTTGGAGGTCTCTTTTTTACAGGTAACTTTTGATTTAATGCAGTTGGTTACTTCTCAGACTCCATTTAACCTAAAGGATGCCCTTCTCAAGGCCAAATGAGGGAGGAATTCATCCTTTTTGTAATCTCAAGAGAGATTTATACTGTTTTGGGGTCTAGGCATGCATTATTACATTTCCTTCTCCTTCATTAATCATACTTTAGTGTTCAGTCGTCCTGACAAGCAGGAGCAGCAGCTTTTAAGCAGAGAGTCTTTCCTTCCGATATGTCTGGGGCCGGTCGGCCAGAAGGATTTCTTCAGCCCAGACCACAAAAATTCTTCGATAAAGTGGAGTGTGGTTCCCCGCCCACCCATAGGACCTTCCGCTGGGAGAAAATGTCTCCCAGGTGTCTGGTTCTGTTGATTAAAATGCAAGTTCTTAAAAGGGTAGAGACAGGTCTTCTGTCCAGAATGGATTCTGTGTTCTGTACAGCACCACAAATGAGTCTTGCCCAATATGGGGAGGTCTGATGGAACCACGGAGTTGTTGCTCATCAGATTCCACAACAACAGGCTTAGGGTCACCCACTGAAGTTTTCAGGTGGTAAGTTCAAAACAACAAAGGGAAGAACTTCTCACTGTACCCCATAAGGAAGTGGATTTGTTGCCACAGGAAATTACACTGGTCAAAAATACCAGTGGGTTCAACAGAAATTTGGCTAAATTCATGGATGGTGGAGTCATAGCAGGTCACTAGAGGGACGCTGAGGTATATAGTGGGAGAAGCAACAAGGCCAAGTGGAAAGAGGATGGGCTTGGGAGTCAAAGGACCCAGATTCCAATCTTGATTCTGCCACTAACCTTCTCTCTGATCTCGGGCAAGTTACTTAACTTCTCTGTGCCTCAGTTTCCTCATCTGTAAATGAGAATTCAGTACCTGTTCTTCTCCCCTAGATTGTGACCCCCACACTGGACAGGAGCTATATCCTACCTGATGGAGAATGACTGTTTCTTGCTGGGCTGTTAAGTTTACTGTCTGCAGAATCTGGCATTATTTTTCACCTTTGTCATTAATGTTAATATTGTAGTCTTTTAGACCATAAACTCCTCATGAGCAGGGATCGCAGCCAGCAACTCTGCTGTGTTATACTTTCCCAAGTGCTTGGTACAGTGTCCAGCTCACAGTAAGCACTCAATAAATACCACTGCTTGAGGCAGAGCATTGGGCTGGGTGGACCATTGGTCTGATCCACTATTAGTTGTTTTTATGTTCTTAAATAAGGCTGGAGACAATTTCTTGAAAGTAGATAAATGGAGGAAAATCAGTGGTAACTTATTTCCAGCATATACCAAAATCTTCTTGCCTGTCATTATTTGCCAAAGCAAGACCTCTTTAGAACATTTAGACTTCCTGGAGCACTTCCAAACTATTCTTACAAGATTTTTTCAGAAAATGAGCATTAGTATCCCAATTTCAGACTCACAGATGGGGCAAGAAGGCCCTGAGGATTTGAATAAGGTCTCACTGTAAATCTGGGTGTAGAATCACTAGGCCTCAAGTCTC
The DNA here is from genome assembly GCF_004115215.2 of Ornithorhynchus anatinus. Classification (NCBI taxonomy): domain Eukaryota; kingdom Metazoa; phylum Chordata; class Mammalia; order Monotremata; family Ornithorhynchidae; genus Ornithorhynchus; species Ornithorhynchus anatinus. Next base: position 44,733,087 of record NC_041738.1, read on the forward strand.
CCCCTTCTCCACACAACCTCCTTTTCTTAAAACATCTGGCCCTGTACCCCAGAACTCTCTGATTCAATAAATCTTAATGTTCACTGTACACAAACCATTGTTTCCCATCTCTCCAGAAGTGTGTATAGTTCAAGAGAAGTTCAACCTATACATTTCTGATGCATTTACACTTAATTGAGAGATCTAGGTTTTACAGAAGCTGTTTGAGCTCCAAGAAACCTTTTGATATTTTTAAAGGCCTTTTTTTCTTTAAACTAGGAAGTTGAGATTGTGCCAGAGCTAAAAAAAAACCCCCTCAAATGTGAGGTCTAAAACTTATGGAGTTCAAGTGGGGTCTAGACTTGGTGAAATATGTCCTCCCATCTTCTCTCCTTGAATAAGCGAGGAGAGGAGGAAAATCAGATGTGAGCTCTGACAGTTGGAGTGATGCCTAAAATGTATATCAATTGAACATTATCCCAACTGTGTTTAGTTTCTGGGACCCGATCTCAGATAGAAGGGGAGCCCTTTGGTTCTAAAGAAGATCAGATTTTAGTTTACTATTAATAAATCTGTCGCTTTCTACAAGGAATTCCAGTCTTTTTTTTTCATTTTAAAAGGCCCTAAGTATTTCTAAAATGGGAAGATAATAGATAGTTTATTTCTCAAATGGGCTGCATTTTTACTGCATGCTAGCTTTACCTTTCCTTCTTATTCAGTGGATGCTACAGCACTCAGTCAATCAGTGTCATTCAAAATATTTATTGAGCATTTACTGTGTGCAGAGGACTCTACTAAGAGCTTGGGAAAATACAGTAGAGAGGTAGACACAATCCTTGTCCTAATGGAGCTTACGATCTATGCAACTGTGTCAACAGAATTCCTACCTCTGTTTCTCAATGAGCCATATTCCTCCAGCCCTTAAGTCACTTCACTGCAGTAAGTTTTTTGCCTGATAGGGAATCAATAGTTTGTTTAATGGTGCCCTAGCAGTCAGAAGGGATTAATGCACCTTAGTTACAATAAGGGAATGGTTCCCAATAGGGAAAAAGAGATCCATTTATAACAAAACTTGATCAGCCCTATTCAGCCCAATAATAGAGAAAATATGGCTTTCTTCCGTAAATTGATGGGGTGGAAGGATGGGGGAGAGGGTACGGGGGGGAGGTTTAGCCCCTCCTTGCCATTCTTTGTGTGAGAGATTCAAATATTGCACCCAGTTAAGGAATCTATTTCCATGCATCCCCAAAGGGGCCCGGCATTCTCACTCTTCAATTCATGTTTGGCAAAATTAAGAGGAATTTTTGGGAAATTGTAGGCCAATGGAGGTGGTCCCCCCAGCCCATGTTGATGAGCTGGTCCCTAAAGATTTCCTCTCATTCTAAGCTCCTCGAGGAGAAGCAGCTTGGCTTAGTGGAAAGAGCACGGGCTTGGAAGTCAGAGGATATGGTTTCTAATTCCAGTCCTCCACTTGTCTGCTGTGTGACCGTGGGCAAGCCACTCACTTGTATGCGCCTTGGTAACCTCATCTGTAAAATGGGGATTAAGACTCTGAGTCCCACATGGGTCAACTTGATTACCTTGTCTCTACCCCAGCGCTTAGAACAGTGCTTGGCATATAGTAAACACTTAACAAATGCCATAAGTATGATTATATTCGGAACCTCTTTATAATTCATGTCAAGAAAACGATTTACAGTTGCGTGGTGAATTTTCACAGTGGTGGAGAGGAAACTCAAAATCCAGACCTCGCAGTCTGATTGCAACTGCCTCAGTCCCACTTGTGTGCTATTGGTGAGCGAATCTCTTATGGGGGAGGGTGTTCTTGACAAGTCACCATGACCCTGTAAATTCCTTGAGCTTAGTGCCTGAAAAGAAGGCTAGAGTAGTCTCTGGGTAGGGGTCATGGGGTGATGCCGGGCCAGATACAGAGAGAGAGCAGGGAGTAGAAACCCTCTCACACAACACTATGTACATACCCATAGTCCCCTATATAGCCCCCCAGCTATGCACACACTCATATACACTTGACCATGAATACATGTATAACCAAGCACAAACATATTTATGTGTACACACACATATCTGTATGCTCACCCTGATGCGAATATAACATGCATCGATATACGTTCGTTCACACTCCGATGTACACGGGAAAAGAATGCTCGTTCACATGCGTAGCTGCAAACAGCCTAAGTCTCTTGCTGGCTAGGTTTCCCTCATTCTACTCAAAGACCCACCAGCAGGGTCGTTTAAGGTTTCCTCCGCAGTATTCACCACCCCCTCCATTCCCAGCTCATTCATCAGAGCACTACTCACCTGCGAAACCCAATGCAGGGAGCTGCAGAGTTATTCTATTACAAAATCAAGATTTATCGGAACACGACAAGCCGAGCAGGGTTTTATGATGTGCATGGCGCCATTCCTTTCTGTTAACCTATTTGTAACATGTATACTCGGGGACTCTTCATCATCCCTGACACCCTTCCATCTGTTCCTGGTCATTTGGAGTTTGGGAGTCCTGTTTCACTGGACACAGATTTTTACCATGAGGAGAAAATATCCCAGCTCATTAATGGGTTACAGAAATTAGGTTATTGTTTCAGTCCATCGGCCTACGTTCTTGTCTTGTTTAAGGGTACCGGTCTCATCTTTTGGCCCGCGTATAAATGAAACCCAATCACTGGGGCCGACGGTCCCGTGAAAGATTCGTTTTGAAGTGGGCCCTTTTCTTGGTTTAATCTTGACAGGGTTAAGGCCCACCAGGATGCAAAAAGCAAATTTTCTTTATGTGAAATAGCTCATTGACATTGCCGCAAAGTGCTGGTTACACCCAATCTGCTGCATTTCATAAAGCAAAGCTGGAGATGTGAGGTGGAGGGGAATATGTGAAAGAGCCCACTGGGCTGAGCTCAGTGTTGACCATTTGGAACCTTTTAACTGTGCGCAAGCAATTCCTGGAGGCCACTGATTAATAGTGATCCCGGGGACGCAGGGAGCGGCTTGGTGTCATGACCGCCGCATTCTGCCAGTTCTTTTAATGATCTAGTTAAAAAGTTAAACTGTGCTTCCATTAAATGGGACCCATCAGGAAATTGGAAGCTATTGGGCATGCTGGGAAATCGCCAGAATCCAAAACCAGTCATCTCCAGCGTTGCGGCCTCTCCTTCCTGGGTGAAGGTTGTGGAAAGGATTCTATTTTGTTAAATGGTAGCATTTGCTTCTCATTTCCTTGGCAATGCTCCCCTGGCTCCACCCCCTGCTGCCCCTCTGCTGTGACAAGGTTCTGAAATTGGGAAGAGGAGAGATGTTTGATCTTCTGGAAATGAGCCTGAAAAATGACTGCTCCGAAGAGGTTGGAAAGGGCGGTTTGGCTTGGATCAATTGCCCAATTTGAGGGGAGCCAGATGCACAGATGTTTTCCCCAAATATTGAATCGTGAGCCCTGTTGCTTTAAACCTCTCCTGTCATGCTCCCTGAAAACTGCTCCTTCTCTCCTGCACGTAGCACTAGAACTGAGTGAATATCAAGAGACTGAAATTTCTGCATACCTGCACTTTGTGGATGGCTTTGGCAAAGACTTGTGTATCCCCAGTATTAACCTGGCTTGGATCCTGCAATTTTCAGGTTAAAGAACTATCTCTCCCAAATTTCTAAACCTCTGGCAGTTTAAAGGCTGACAGTGGTTACCAAGCACGCATCGGATCAGAAACAATTTAATCAGATCAGTGGGTGAAGCGTATCACCCACTGCCATGTTTGTTGGCCTTGGATTAAAATTGTATTTTTATTTTCAGAGGATAAAAAGGAAACATCCGCCTGGCCTTCATCTTCCTTGCTTCGTTCTTCATGCCCCCACCCTCTCCCCGCCTCCCCCATCAGTGGAGCAGTGAGGCAAGGACACTTGGAGACGTTCAAATAACTAAACTGGCCGTGACCTGAACTAAAACTAATAGAGTTTGTGTTTGTGATGGCGGCTGGAGAAGGCATCTGGGTTACATTTAAATAGAGAGCTATTCACTAAGTCACTGCAGTTTTAAAACCCAGGCGAAAGAGAGATAAACGATTGCATTGATATCATCTAGGTCATTCTGTCCAAGAGGGCTAGAAGAGAAAAGTGGGGGCAAATCTTTGCAAACAGACAAAAGGGAGTTCATGTCATATTGAAACGTCTCTGACCGGCTGTGCAGACAACATACAACGAACATTAAATATAATCTCTCCTCACTACTCCTTCTGTGTTCAATGCCCCTCTCCTCCCAGAGGGGCAAGGCGTTGCTTCAGATAGGCTTTTAATAGAAACACTTGAAGGGTCCAGCAACTTCTCAAAGGTTTAGGGTTTCACATTTTTCTCATTCTTCCCGGAGCTGGCATGGCCTACCACTGTCTTTATGAAATCTGGTATTCAAAATCGAAAAAATCACAGCCTTCCATTTCTCTGCTCATTTCCCCCACTGTGCTTCTTTAGCATAATATAATCCTTACAACCTGGGCCCGTAAAGAAAGGCCAGGTTCTCGTTTATTCAGCTGCAAACCTGAACGGAGAATAGTGTTTTTGTTCAGGGGACTGAAGGGGGCAATTTCCAAACCTTTTCCTCTTGCGCCGCCGTAACCCAATGTTGCTGTTTTTTAAAGCTAAAGTAAAATTGCCTAATAAATAACAGTGGGATAATTAGTCCCCAGAGTTGTAAAAACAATTATATGTAACATGCATATCTAGCAACATCTCTCTGGTGGCAGAGAGGCTCCATGATCCAGTAATGAACTATACTTATTTAAATGTAAGGTGTTACATTGGATAAATAACAGATCTTTAGGTGGGCAGTTGTTTCATGAGATTTTTGAGGGCTAGAAATGAATAGGACTGTGAATCCTATGTGGGTCAGGGACTGTGTCCAACCCGATTTTCTTGTATCCACCCCCCAGCATTTAGTACAGTTCCTGACACATAGTAAACACTTAACAAATGCCATTCTTCTTCTTCTTCTTATTATTATTATTACCAACCCATCGGGCTGAATCTAGTGGACTAGGATTCAGGATGCTCTCATTCTGTACTGGCCTCCTTGAGGAAAGTCTCAGTTTGCCCATCGATAAAATGATGGAATGCACCCTCACTAAGATGTTGACATTTGAACCCAGGTCTACTATAATAGCCCACTGCTGAGTAGGAATTGTCTCTATCTGTTGCCGAATTGTCTTTCCAAGTGCTTAGTACAGTGCTCTGCACACAGCAAGCGCTCAATAAATACAATTGATTGAATGAATAAATGAACTGATATTTGTTAAGTGTTTACTCTGTCTCAAGCGCTTTACTAAAATTCTGGAGTAGCTGTAAGATAATCACGCCCCACATAATAATAATAATAATGTTGGTATTTGTTAAGCACTTACTATGTGCAGAGCACTGTTCTAAGCGCTGGGGTATACAGGGTCATCAGGTTGTCCCACGTGAGGCTCACAGTCTTAATCCCCATTTTACAGATGAGGTAACTGAGGCACAGGGAAGTGAAGTGACTTGCCCGCAGTCACACAGCTGACAAGTGGCAGAGCCGGGATTTGAACCCATGACCTCTGACTCCCAAGCCCAGGCTCCTTCCACTGAGCCACGCTGCTTCTTATGGGGCTCACAGTCTAAGTGAATCCCCATTTTGCAGAGGAGGAACCTGAGGCATAGAGAAGTTAAATGACTTGCCTAAGACCACCAAGCAGCTAAATGGCGGAGCAAGATTTAGAGCCCAGGCTAATGCTCTTTCCTCTAGGCCATGCTGCTCTAAAATATATGTTCACTACACAATTTGGATCCAGCATTATCGAAGAGCTGAGGACCTCCTTTTCCTCAACACTAGTCTGTTCTGATATAACAGTGTTCAAATTGGGACAGTAGATCTGTTGTAGGAAGAAATGATGTTGAATACGCAGTTGGGTTTGGTCAAGGTAATCTGTTTTTGCCACTGCTATACAGTTCCCAGTCTCTGCTTCACCTTTATTATATTGTATTGTAGAGAGCCCTTTGCATCATTACAGTATTTAATATAGTAAAAGGCTGTGTTCAAGGGGTTCCCACCCTGCCTGCTCTGTTAGCCAGCGCTGGGGCTCAACTCTTTCCCAGCCCCTCACTGAACCATCATGGTCTCAGGCACAGTCGCATCATGCCTCCTGAAGGAGGAGGAGCAGGATTGTGGCCAAAGTTGGTGGGATTCCTAAGTGCCTTATTTTTGGTCGTAGCTGCCAATTTGAAAGATGCCACGGAGCAGAGTTGAGGACAGCCCGAGTCTCCAACACCTTCAGAGATGCCATTCCCCTCTCCGCCCCCACACTCTCTCCCTTCCCCTTCCCCTTCTAAATCTCCCTCAATCTCCCCCCTCACACACACCAATTTGTAACTATGTTTTACTCCTCCCTTTCATACGTCTTTTGGATCTGATTTCTCCCTTCCCTGCCTGTGTGAGTTTTTGTGGCTTTGTGTGTGTATGTATTTGTATCTGGCCTTGTGTATCTGGCTTTTTTTGTGACTTTGTGGGTATCTGAGTGGGTGCATGTCTGTATCTGTGTCTGTACCTATCTGAGTCTGACTGTACCTCTTCAAGTTTGTGGTGTTTGTGGTAATTATGGTATTTGTTAAGCACATACTGGGTGCCAAGCCCTATACTTAACTCTGGGGTAGTCTCATGATAATCAGGTCCCACATGGGGCTCATGGTCCAAGGGAAGGGAGAATGGGTAATGAATCTCTATTATGCAGATGAGGGAACTGAGGCCCAGGGATGTTCAATGACTTGTCCAAGTCACACAGTAGACAGGTGCTCCCATCCCCACAGCACTGTACTCGTCTGCTCAACTGTATATATTTTCGTTACCCTATTTATTTTGTTAATGAATTGTACATCGCCTCGATTCTATTTAGTTGCCATTGTTTTTACGAGATGTTCTTCCCCTTGACTCTATTTATTGCCATTGTTCTTGTCTGTCCGTCTCCCCCGATTAGACTGTAAGCCCGTCAAACGGCAGGGACTGTCTCTATCTGTTGCCGACTTGTTCATCCCAAGCGCTTAGTACAGTGCTCTGCACATAGTAAGCGCTCAATAAATACTATTGAATGAATGAATGAAGTGTTGGAGCCATGATTAGAACCCAGGTCCTCTGGCTTCCAGGCCCAATGCTCGCTGCTTCTGTTTGTGTTTACCTCTGTGTCTGTGTGCCTGTACGTAACTGGTCAGCTTATGTCACGGTCTATGTTTATGTACATCTTTGCCTGTCTGTGTGTCATGCTTACTTAGCAAGGTTTTTTTTTGACATTCTACAAAATAATCCAAATTCCATGCCACACAACCATGTAAATACAAAGCAACCCACCATTTCTTAATTGTTCTTGAGTTGAGAAAAATAGAAAATGGACATCACAATTTTCCTTTCTTCAATTTCCTCAAAAACTAAATTATTTTCTTGACTTGGATGGTTCTGAATTTTCAACCCTCTCTTCCTTTGTTCTCTTCCTGATGGGTGATGAAATGACCAAAAAGGCAGGCCGCAGGAAGCAAAAGGAGGAAAAAGAAGGGGGCCTACATAGTCTGCATCCTGGTCAAACCAGCTCTTGATTGAGAGATGAGGAATAACCCTCATTTAAGCAGAATCAATCAATCAATCAGTGGTATTTATTGAGCACTTACTGTGTTCAGAGCAATGTATTAGGCGCTTGGGGAAGTACAATAAAACAGAGTTGGTAGACATGTTGCCTGCCCACAGTGAGCTTACAGTATAGAGGGGGAGACAGGCACTATAAAGGATTTATAATATTTAATTTTTATATATGTACATAAGTGTGGTCGGCACTTACATGTGCATCTGTAAATCAGATATTAGAGTCAAAATCTGCTACTAATGTCTGATTTTTGACTCCACTGCCAGAAGTCTGAAAGAACGAAGTGGCAGCTAGTGTAAGCTCGTCTGGGCAGGGAATGTTTCTATGAACTCTGTTATATTGTACTCTCCTAAGCGCTTAATACAGTACTCTGCATACAGTAAGCTCTCCACAGAGTCGATTGATTGATTAACTGAAGGACACCATTATCATCATGATGTTTCTCATTGCTCGGCACATTCTTGCGGCCAAAGGCTTACTTATGGATAGAGATCTTGTCTACCTACTTCATTGTACTCTCCCAAGCATTTAGTACAGTGTTTTCCACACGATATAAGTGCTTAATAATTATCACTGATTGAATGATCTACTGACTGACAAGTCAAATCCCCAGAGAGCTCAGAGATTATCTCCACAGTTCAGGGGTCCATTGAGCTTGGCTAAGAAACAGATAATGGAACCTATCTTCCTCTCATCAAAGCCAGCTCTATTATTAAACTCTGTGTGTGTCCAGGCCCTGAAGTTCCCTGGGTATATCTGAAAGCCGATCTTGACCCAATATGGCACATTCTCTAAAGTCTCATAATCGTCAAAATTATGCATACAAACTATCACAGTTGTGGTCCTAGGACTGAATCCTAAAACAATTTTTTTTTTACATCCCCAAATTTCTTCAGAACAGGAGCCAGCGTCAGGGTTGTGTTTGAAATTTTTTCCTTGAAGTCATTCCCACCTCCAGTGAAATGGTGACTTCTTTAAGACCAAACAAGAGGAAATGGGTTTATGTAGTTGGTAGAGAGAATTTGGTTTGGCATAAGAAAGACTTTCTTGATTGACAGGGTGATGAAACACAGGAATGTTGTCCCAAGGGAAGTTGTGGAGTCTCCATCCCTTGAGAATATTTTAAAATAAAAGGTTCTCATTGGCCAGGGTGTGTTAAGTATTCACCTACCTAGAGACAGAGGGGAATGGACTAAATAAATAACCTTTCAAGTTTCCTTCTTTCTATAGGACTCTCATTTAAGTCTAGTTTTTCCTTTAGCTTCTGGAGGGGTGGGGGATTGCTTGCAAAGTTGGGGGAGACCCCCCTTTTCCCTTTATATCAGCTGCACGTTGTCCCTAGGGAGAAGAGCAGAGGGGTCAAAGGCCCATCTGATTAGATATGCTGATGTGGAATGAGTCTCAGCCATCTGGGAACTGTGTTAGCCAGGGGAACCCTGGCTTGCTGGCAGTCTAGCTTGGCCTCTTGCTGCCAGCTCAGCTGGCTGGCCCACAGTTTACGACTGGCCTGAAAAGCCTGTTCAGGAAAGATGGGGCCAAATCATTGGATAAATGCTTTTCTGTCCACCATAGAAGTTCAGTGAAGTTTAGTACTGACTGCAGGTGAAGAAATAAGCTCCAGTCAACCTCCCTCCTCCTCTTCCCTGAGACTGTAGGCAGATAATGATTATAAGGAAAATTAGTAGGAGCAGTAGTAATAATAAGAGCATTTGTTAAGCACTTACTATATATCAAGCACAGTTCTAGACTGTAAGCTCTTTGTGGGCAGGGAGTGTGTCTTTTATATTGTTACACTGTACTCTCCCAAATGCTTACTACAGTGCTCACAGTAAGTGCTCAGTAAATACAGTTGACTGACTGACATTGGGGTAGATAAAATTAATGAGGTCGAACAAAGTCCCTGTCCTACACGGGGCACACAGTCTAAGTAGGAGGGAGAACAGGTATCTCATCCCCATTTTACAATTGAGGAAATTAAGGCACAGAGAAGTGAAATGACTTGCCCAAGTTCACACAGCTGGCAAGTGCCAGAGCCAGGATTAGCACCCGGGTCCACCGACTCCCAGCCCTATGCTCCTTCTCCTAGGCCTTGCTGCTTCTCATCTGCAAATGTGCCCTGACTAATAGAAGCATGCTGGACCTCAGCTTCATCCATGGCCAGGATGAATTATTGTTGGATACAGCAGGAGGTGAACCCCCAGAATAAGCAATATTCATTCATGTATCCATTCATTTAATTGTATTTTTTGAGCGCTTATTGTGTACAGAGCACTGTACTAAGAGCTTGGGAGAATGCAATACAATAATAAACAGACACATTCCCTGCCTGTATTTTCTTCAAAGATCCAAATAAAGACAAAGCAGTATGCTCAACTCTCCTACACTAAAGGGATTGAGTTCTTGCAAAACTTAGTGTTTAAGGAGTTTATTCGTCCAGCTGGAAACCTCAGATATGCACACAATTGTTTCATCCAACACTGCAGCACACCACCACATGAGAAGCAGTGTGGCCTAATAGATAGAGCACGGGCCTGGGAGTTAGAAGGACCTGGGTTCTAATCCCAGCTCTGCCGCGTATCTGCTGTGTGACCTTGGGCAAGTCACTTAACTGCTCTGTGCCTCAGTTAACTCATGCGTAAAATGGGGAGTATGATTGTGAGCTCCTTATGGGATATTGAGTATGTCCAACCTGATTAGCTTGTAAAAGCAGCCTGGCTTAGTGGCAAGAGTCCAGGCTTGGGAGTCAGAGGTCGTGGGTTCTAATCTCACCTCCGCTACTTGTCAGCTGTGTGACTTTGGGCAAGTCGCTTAACTTCTCTGTGCCTCAGTGACCTCATCTGTGAAATGGGGATTAAGACCTTGAGCCCCACGTGGGACAACCTGATTACCCTGTACCTACCCCAGCGCTTAGAACAATGTTTGGCAAATAGTAAGTGCTTAACAAATACCGTCATTAACATCATCATCATCACTGTATCAACCCCACTGCAGCGTGGCTCAGTGGAAAGAGCCCGGGCTTGAGAGTCAGAGGTCATGGGTTTGAATCCCGGCTCTGCCACTTGTCAGCTGAGTGACTGTGGGCAAGTCACTTAACTTCTCTGTGCCTCAGTTCCCTCAACTGTAAAATGGGGATTAACTGTGAGCCTCGCGTGGGACAACCTGATTACCCTGTATCTACCCCAGAGCTTAGAACAGTGCTCTGCACATAGTAAGTGCTTAACAAATACCAACATTATTAATATTATTATTACTACAGTGCCTGGCATATACTAAGCACTTAAACACCATAAAATAAATTAAAATAGGAAAGAGATTAAAACTGGCAAAAGGCATTGATGGTACAACAAAAGGTATTTATTTTATTTATTGTGGTATTTGTGCCAGTCACGGAGTGGGGGAGGTGGTTGTGGGGGAGGAGAGATAGGCTTGTGGTGGTGAAAAGGATGTTGGCTCTTCAGCCTTTCATACATACCTGTAAAACCTCATCGACAGGATTCTCACTTTCAAACTGGAAGTCAGCTTTATGTCTTTTAGGGGACAGATCTCATTTACAGGATGAGAGGTTTCTGATCCTGGTTCTGTTCCCACTGAGGTATGTGATCTTAGGCAAAGTCATTCATCTTTGTGCTTCAGTTTTCTAATCAATGAAACAGAATTAGCAACACCTGTCCAACAGATATTCGGGAGGAAAGATGATATATTGTAAGAACTCAACTCTCCCAGTGCATGGACAGAGATGTCTGGATACATGGATCATCCACATAATGATTCAGATTCAGCTAAGTCTGTTATATCATCTTTAAAAAATAAGATAGCACACAAAATTAAAGATTGGAAAGTCCCAATGAAAGTATTTATTATGTTTCTGTTTTATGTGGTGATGCAGAGCTGTATGTTCTCAATGTCCATTTTAACATCTTCCCTGAACTCTGCCAGTGGAGTTCAATATTTCATCCTGATTAATGTTCTCAGTTATACACTTCAGGGTCACTTATCACTAGTGGATCTAGAGATCCCCCTGTGTTTATCATTTACCTATGCATTCTTATGAAATATTGAAATTCAGTTTTGCAGGACAAGCAGAGACATCCTCCAAAAGTGTGGAAGTTAGTCATCAGAATAATTTCATCTTAACACATGCTTGGTGTTTTTTGTTGGTTTGTTTTTATTAAACTGAGTCTGAATCTCCCCTTTTGGAATTTGGGTAGGAGGTGAGGAAAGGAGGGAACAGGAGAGAGGAGGAGAAAAGGGAGTAAAAAAGGGATTTGTCACAAGAGCTGAGGGATATTTTAGGTCTAATTAATGCTCACACATTCACCTTGTCCCTTGAGCCCAGTCATATTGATTGTGAGATGAAGGGTAGGGAGAATACATGCAGTCTGTGGCAATAGAACATAAAGCATCTGGGACCTCCATGGCAGCTGATTTACTATTCAAGAGGAATAGTAGCAGTGTGGCTTAGTGGATAGAGCATGGGCCTGGGAGTCAGAAGGACCTGGGTTCTAATCCTGACTCTGCCATTTGTCTGCTCTGTGACCTTGGGCAAAACACTTACCTTCTCTGGGCCTCAGTTACCTCACCTCTAAAATGGCGATTGAGGGTGTGAGCCCCATGTGAGACAGGGACTGTGTCCAACCTAGTTACTTTGTATCTACCCCATTGCTTAGAACAGTGCTTGGCACATAGTAAGCATTTTAAAAAGTACCCTAATTTATTTTATTTTATTTAACAGAATCAATTGCTCAGAGTGAGGCTACACAGCCCCAGAAAAGAGCTGATTGGGAAAGGTCTATCTCCAGTCGTAGAAAGTCTTCTTCCCCCAGTCTGTGAGCTGATATATCCCAGATCCTCCCTCCCCTGCTGAGCTGAGCAGGACAGCACCCACCCCTCTCTTGCCCCTTTCTCCTTTCTCTTCCCCCCATCCCCCTCTCTTTTTTATAATGGTATTTGTTAAGCACATACTATGTGCCAGACACTGTACTAAATACTGGGGTAGATACAAGACAATCAGGTTGGGTACAGTCCATGTCCCACCTGGAGCTGGCAGTCTTAATCACCTTTTTACAGATGAGGTCACTGAGACACAAAGAAATTAAGTGACTTGCCCAAGCTCACACAGCAGACAAGTGGCAGAGTGAAAATTAGAACCCAAGCCCTTCTGACTCCCAGGCCCATTCTCTAACCACTAGGCTAAGCTGCCTCTCTTCTCCCTCTTTTCCCTTCTTCTCTCTCCCGTCTCCCTGTGCTCTTCCCTTTTCTCTCCTTCCCGCCCACAACCTTCCTCACTCTCTTCCCCCACCTTTCCCTTATCAGGCAAAAAATTGGATCAATATATCCACATGCCTTGAGCCCCCCCGCCAAAGAAATCAAAGTATATTTAAGGTACTTATACTTTTCCTTTGCCATCGAAGCACTTTAATCTGAGAGAGTGGATTCTGTCCTGCCCCCTTCACTCCTGATGACTGGTGGTGGTTTAACGATAAAGTTTCAACCTCATTATTGCATTTCCTGGGTTTCATGCCAACTGAAATCACATATTTTGAGGATATTTTTAACCTGTGAATTACCTTTTGAGATTTCATGCTCATAGGCCAACCATAAAAGGTTAAACTAACAATTTCTTTGGCATTGTTACCGTCTATGTTGTAAGTACATAATCCAGTGTGTTAAATGGGAATTGTTTGCCCAATAGATTGTAAAAAAAAAAAAAAATGAGGAGCCTAACCATGTAAATATGTATTTAGGCAGTTGTCTTAAAAGGTTTTTTTGACCCAATGAGCTGCAATAACTCTTTCTAGAAATTGTATGAATATGTCATTTTGGCACTCATTCTGCAAGCATCACACGGCATATGTGTAGCGGTCCTTGAAAAATCTCATTAAAAAGCCCTTGCTATAGTAGGAACTTTTCTGAATTAACCATCTCAGGAATCTTATTTTCCTTTGCAAAATACTGCAAGAAATTAGGCGATGTCGAAGCCAGACCACTTGCCAAATTGTAAATAACACTCATTTTTAAATGTCCTGAAGTGCAGAATGAATGATAAATTTGTAGTGTGGGTGCTGAAAAAATGCATAAAAACTATTTTTAGCTTTCTTTTCAGCATGGCCAAATAGGGCTTTTTCTGACTGTTGGTGTCCAAATTGAAAAATGAATCCTGAAGGAAGGTAATTATAGTAATTTCAAATTTGCAGCGTCTTTGCTATTGTGTTCAGCACAGGTTTCCTGCAACAGCTGTGTGAGCAAAGTTAGTACTGCATTCCTATGTAAATTTTATGGAGCATTTTACAGAGGAAACTGAGGCGAGTGAAAGTAGTGTGATTTCCCCAAAGTCAAACATGTGTCAATAGCAAGGCAGAGATTGGAACTCAGAGCTCAGCTATGTATAACTGGCAGACAGGTCTTTACTAGCCACGTTGGCTTGAAATGAAATGGAGACTAGGTTCAAGTCAGCCAAAATGAACCATGATGCTACTATAAAATATAATTTATTATTGGGTTGGTAAATTATTTTGGGTTTTTGCTTGAATAAAAACATCTCAACAGTCAAGCTACTTTGTCTTGAGAGTGTTGACCCATTATTTCAAGGAAAAAAGTCACCGATAGAATCCACAAAAAGCGTTTGCTTCTTCAGTGCTTCTTGTATCATTTGTGTGTTTGTTTATGTGTGTTTACTTTCTAGCCCACAAATTGCCTTCACCAACGGAAGATTGAAATTCAGCTTTAATTTGCTGTGATGAAATTATCACCATTCCTAACTCTGAAATCCTAATTGACTTTCTTTTCTCTTTTCTATTCCAGGAGCCTTTTTGAGAGAAAATTCATTAAGTTTATAAACAAGAATCTGGAGTTCTAGTTATGCTTGATTCTACCCCTAATTAGCTTTCTGTAACTAGTAGTTAGCTGTACTGCTGCGCTAAACTATAATTTCTTAACAGTGTGAGTTCAGAGGTGTTCAATTGATGGCACTTATTGAGTAGCTACTGATCAGAACACTGTACTGTGCATTCAGGGGAAATTAACTAGAAGACGTTGTCCCAACCCACACAGGGTTTACGATATTCGCTGTAAGGCTCGATCCCGTGGTTTATTCATTCATTCAGTCATTCATTGAATTCATTCATTCAATTTATTGAGTGCTTACTATAGGCAGAGCACTGTACTAAGAGCTGGGGAGAGTGCAATATTACGATAACCAGTCACATTCCCTGCCCGCAAAGAGCTTACAGTCTAGAGGGGGGCATGTTCAAATTTGTAACCAAATATCTTCCAGAGTGGTAGTAAAATCACACATGCAAACACCCTACCTTGGTTTGGATGGGTCACTGGGGTTCAAATCCTCATCTGGTAAATTGGGTGTTAAGTTTGCTACCTACCTCTCAGGTTCAAAGTGAAAGCCTGGAAGCCAAGACCCATGGGGTGTTAAGAGCAATCTGTTCAGAGTGCATTTTAGAAATGCAGAATGCTATGAGGGGTAGGTTACTTCCTATCTAAGTAACAGAGCCATGAAGATCTGAATGGATAATTCGCAATGATTTTTGCCATGAAGGGAAGAGATCAAGTTGTAAAATTGCAAAGCTATTTAAGCACCAGTTCTACAGCCATATTTATGGTAAAGTTTTCATGGTCTGTTTGAGTTTATGATAAAATCAGCAAAAAATGCTAACAGAATCAGCCCATCTTACCACTCCAAGAGTGATTATGAAGGAAATTATTAAAGTCTATTATCTCTGTAGCTCTTTCATTCCTAAATGCAGTTTGGATTCCCTTCTGTTTACATGCTGAGGGGTTGTGAAGTCTGCAATTTAAAGATGCATCTGGTTCTCACATCAAATTAAACTGCAACTTAAAGGAATGAGCCCAAGCACCAGGGCAGATTTTAAAATTTAGGAATGAACTTGTTTATATAGCATTTGCATTAATGCTTCCTATGGTTTATTTTTAAAGTGAAGAAAGAACATTGCATAGTAGGCAATTTAACCCAAACACTATTGGTTTAAAGTTAGGGGCATGCTCTTTGGAAAATTTTCCTGGTGTTTTGAAGTGTCCACTTAAAAAAAATGGTGGGGGATGGGGAATTTTTCTGTATTCTATTCAGTGTTTGGCCTGGTGTAGTGGGCCACTGCAGCTCATCATATGGAATGGATTAGGCCTTCTCTCTCACACTCTGTCAACTTGGGTGTTCTGCACGCAGGCTGTTTTTGCTGGGGTCTTGGTTTTGCTTTTTTTAACGGCAGGAAGTGCCCCACTCAGACCACATGTGAAATTGTGTGGGAACACTTCGGGGTAGGGGTGGGGGGGATAGGAGGGGGCGGGAATCAGGGGAGGTTGATGGGGGGATGAAAAAAGCCCCATCAAATATACAACAGTGTGGGTGGAGAGACTGGCCAAGGGAGAGTGGGGAAAGGAGGAGAGATGGGAGAGAGACAGTGACTTGCTAACTGAAGTTTATGGAGTCTGGTAGGGAAGCTTGAGTGATGAACCAGGTCTGTCCCTAATACATTTATTTCTAATATTTTACAATGTTGTGGGCTGTAAAAGTGTGAGGGATTGCAGCTGCTGCTTAATTCATTCTACATTTCCTGCTAGCTTCACCAGACGTGTACAGGAAATGGGCAGTAAATGTTTAATAGGTAATACCTAACTGGACAATTAACAGGTGCTGTCATTTAGAAAATCCTAAACTGTGAATGTGCATATCCAGAACTGAATCAAGACCCACTTCTCTAAGGATTTGTCTGGTATAGCATTCTGAGATAGGTCACACTTAGGAAACCAAAAGAATCAAAACCCAGGAGCTTATGAGACCACTGAACACAAGGCACAAGCCTGTAGATTTCACTTGTTAAAATATGCTGATCTAGATGTGTGGTAGCACTAGAAAGACGCAAAAGTCATTTTCTTTTCATTAGCATTAGCATTCATATTTTGGGGATTCCTACTCTGATTGCTTGACATTTAAATATTAAACTGGCATTCACTGCCCTCACCTGTAAGATAGGAATACCCAGATCTAGTGAAGTGGTTCAGAATCTGCAATTCATTCACCAGTTTGTTCCTTCTTCAAGTTTCATAGGGTCTAAGTTCAAGCCGCTGACACGTTTCACGAAAGCCACAAGTGAATGAGAATTTTGAGGGTGTTCAAAAGCAGAGCTCAGGAGTTCTACCCTTTATTTTGCAAGAGAATAAAAATCTTTTTGTTCACTGTAGCCTTCTTTCAACTGGTTCCAGTTGGACATCAAGCTGCAGAACTAGCCACTTGTGTCCAGTCTAAACTATTAGCTGATGATCTGAGCCAGGACCTTGAATATGGGTTTCTTGAGTGCTATCCGCACGAATCTTCTAATAGGGCTCAAGGTCTACTTCAAGAACCTGCTTCAGAGAAAACTACAATGGGTAAAGATGAGTCCTCTTGAAAATCATTGTAGAAACAATGGCTAATTTACCAAAACATCCGTGGGGACTATTAATCAATTGATCCTATTTATTGAGCGCTTACTGTGTGCAGAGCTCTGTACTAAGTGCTGGGGAAAGTACAATGTAACAAAGTCGGTAAACACATTCCCTACCCACAAAAAGCTTGCAGTTTAGGCGGGGAGACAGATCTTAATATAAATGAATTATGGAAAAGTACATAAGTGCTGTGGGGCTGAGGGTGGGGTGAATAAATGGTACAAATCCATTCTCTTGGATATAGATGCTGGGCTTCCATTCGAGCATCATTTGGGCCAAACATCATTTTGGAATGTTCTAAGTTCAAGTCTAATTGAGTTCAAAAGATCTTTCTGAAAAACCTAAGTATCTTCTAATAGTCCATGACTAATGGGTTGCACTTGGCTTTCCTATAAATTGCTCTCTTTACTGAGCAGTTACTGTGACAATACTCAGACATCCTTATCAGCACTTGATGTTCATGTAAACCAACTCTTGTTAATGACTGGATGAAAAAAGTAACACTGTACAGATCTCAAGCCTCCTCTCCTGTCCCGAACTTTGAAGTCCAGCTGTTAATAGCACCGTTGACTACTTACATAAAAATTTCTAGTAAATTGAACGGACATGTCTAATTTCAAACAATTGATTTAAGCTGTCACGCCTGCCAGGAGTTTCCTTTTCTTTTTCTCTTTCTTGACGAAGTCAGCGTGGTGCAAGTTTGGAATTTATGAGCTAGTGTCCTGTGATGCCAAGTCCTGTATTTTAAGAGTTTAAGGATACATTTTTCGAACTTCTTCAGCATCAGAGAGGGAGTGGGGTGTGTTCCAGCTGTGCCTTAACCTTGCTTTTACCTTTAAAGGCTCACAATAGAGGTACAGTGTCACTTTATAGCATTCTTGGCAAAAAAAAAAATGTTATCAATTAGTTGTAACCCCATCTGAAACCACTAAAGTTGTAGACAATTGAAGACCTCAAATGCAGCTACATAGAAAATCATTGATTGAGAAATAATAGAAATCATACCAAAGGGATGCTAAGAGATTCACTTCTTTTCCTGAAAGAATTATTCCTGTTTTAGGTCACAATCAATGGGAGAACTTCATTTTTTATATCCCTTTTTTTTTTTTGATCACAGAAACTCCTAGGGACACATCCTTTGAAAACTTGTAATAGTAGAACTGTTGCATGTCAGTGTTCCAGTGAATTCTCTGGGGCTAGAAAAACAAGGATGGAGAGAAAAAAAGAGACAGAAAGATCCCTCGGGTTCTTTAGCCCATTCAGTACATCCTGTTGGTGAAGGTGGTATATGAAGGTCACTGTGTTCCAAGGAAGCCCCAGGCAAAGAATATGCTTCTAATCATGCCCATCAGTAATGAATCTCTGAACTGCAACCCCAAGTCTCAGACTAACTTTGGAAGCCCTTGAAGTGCCCTAGAAGTGTGAGTTTGGACTAAAAGTGGGTCTAGGGAATCAACTCCAAACTGGAGCTCCCTCCCAGCACCCCCAAACAGCTCTTCAAGACTGTTCTGCCTCTATAGTTCCTGGATTTTCTGTTCTGGGACAATCTACTCCCAACCTTCCTATGAAGGAAGAATGAGAATCCTAGCGAGGTCTGATAACTAGTCAGTAAAACATTTTCTGAGAATCCCCAGACTACAAAGCTTTGGGCTAAGACACCCACCCAGGGAGTCTTTGGGATTTGAAAATGAGCTAAATTTGGAGAACTGATCCTGGGGCTGCTCTGACTCTTGGTTCTCCCCCATTCTGACCCTCAGAATGACTCAAGGTGCAGGGTTTGGGGAAGGATCCTGGCAGTACTGATTTGGTGTTGACACCAGACCGCGTGGGGAATTCAAATGTCCTGTACTTTTCAGTATAATTGATGATGATGATAAGGAATCTTCTATCAGGAACGATGGATGAGCTTCAGACCTGAGCCATCAGGACCAAAAAACTGCATAAAAGAATTGGTTTGACTAACACTGCTCACACTCTCTCATCCCTGTCAGTCATGTTCCCAGAGTGCACCAAGAGAGTGGGCAGACAGCTCTACAGGACTTTACACAATGCAAGACCCATCTACAGCTAAAGTGATTTCGGCATGGTGCTGACTCGGCCATAATGCCTTCACACAGAAAATGGTAGCCTTGATAGCCGCTGTGGTCTTTGCTGCTCATGTTGGCCAGCTATTTTTCAGAGTTCCTGAATTCCATAAGTGGTTCTTCAGTCAGAAACCTTCACCACTGATGGCAGAACCCCAACAAGCTGGGCTGGGACTGAAACCCACGCTTCCTGATTCCCACAGTAGGGTTCTATCCACTGGACCAAAAGAAGTGCTCACTCTAGTAAATGGCATTGGAAAGAGGCAGAATATTCAAGCATTCCCTGAGGGATGATTATATGACCTCACCCTGAGTATCTAGTGACCTGAAAGAGCAACTGCGTGTTCTAACATATTGCCAAGGAGAGTGACTGGACTGGGATCAATGGAGCTCAGATGAAGTTCACAGTGAGCCTGGCACTGCCCCAGGACCCAGTGTCCCTCCTTCAAAGAGCTTGGTTTCTAACAGAGTAAGACGTAAGATGAATTCACGATCCTTTTTGACGTTAGCTTTTTACCCAGTGTTTTGTCTCTCTAACTCTTTTTTCAAAATTTTTCAATTTGATCTATGGGTAATGGAAATCCCAGGGTGAAATGGTAAAAGAGAAGGGATGTTAAAAGAGCAGGTTATAATAGAATATATGCTCTTTGGTAAACAAACGGAGATTTTTGAGTTTAAGAGCAGACCACTCCAGGAATCACTCTAGTATGATCTTGGGGCAAAGGCCCGTATTTTGTATGTCAAATTAAACTTTATTAACAGTTGTTGTTTTTAATGGTATTTATTAAGCACTTTCTCTGTACTAGGACTCTACTAAGCTCTGGGCAGATGCAAGCTAATCAGTTTGGACACAGTGAATCTCCTATATGGGGCTCATAGTCATAATCCCTGTTGTATAGATAAGGGTACTGAGGCACAGAAAAGATAAGTGACTTGTCCAAGGTCGCACAGCAGGCGTGGTGGAGCCGGGATTAGAACCTGCATCCTCTTACTCCCAAGGTTTCCTTTTCCTAGTGTTCCAATCAATCAGTCAATCAAGCAGGCTTTGAAAAAGTCTTCACTCCTTCAAGTGGAGTGCCTGCTGATTGAATTTGGATGAGTCATTTAACCTCTCCCTACCTCACTCTCCTCATCTGAACCTCTCTCTACATTTCTGACTGTGATTCCCATGTGAGACAGGGACTGAGTCCAATTTGATTGTCATGAATCAACCCCAGGACTTAGCCCAGTGCTCGACACATAATGTTTAATAAATACCATTGTTATTACCATGATCACTATTCAATGAAAGCGCATTTGTCGATCAATTAGTGGTATTTACTGAGCACTTTTTGCAGAGCACTGTACTGAGCACTTGGAAAAGTAGAATTCAACAGAGGTGGTACACACAATCCCAGCCCACAAGGGGCTTACAGTCTACAGGGGAAAA
Source organism: Ornithorhynchus anatinus (assembly GCF_004115215.2). Classification (NCBI taxonomy): domain Eukaryota; kingdom Metazoa; phylum Chordata; class Mammalia; order Monotremata; family Ornithorhynchidae; genus Ornithorhynchus; species Ornithorhynchus anatinus. The sequence goes on from NC_041738.1 coordinate 44,753,672, forward strand.
TGGACAATAAAATAGATTAAGGAAAGGGGAAATGGTAGAGTTTAAGAATACTTACATAAATACTGTGGGCCTGCCTGAGTTGAGTACTGAAGAGAGTAAGTTGGTGTTAGAGGAACAGAGTTGGAGATTAATGAGGTTAGGTAGGCAGGAAAGAGCTGATTGAGTATTTTAAAGTCTATGGTATGAAGTTTCTGTCTGATGTGGAGGTGTTGGACACTCCTGAAGAGTGGGGAGAAATAGACTGAACGGTTGCCTGTGTTCCAAGATTTCATCTCTTCAAAACACTCCAAGATTCCATTTCCCCCTCTTAATCTTGAATTTTGTTCTCTGTTTTCTCAGAGAGTTTTCCCAGACTGGGGAAATTTTCCCTGAGGCCAAGCTAATTCCTCATCAGACCTTCAATTAGGGCATATCAGGCTAGAGCTAAGATCAGCTACCTATAGTTTGGTGAGGAAGGGCAAGTGCTTCCTGTTTGGATGGAACCCTGTGATAGTTTCTAGGGAATTATAAGTTGACGGAAGTTACTTCCTCCCTCTCAGCACTATCCTGATGACTGACCTACAAAGCACAGAAAGGGAACCACTAACGTCCTTCTTCTTGGAATCCAGAATGCAAGAAGTGGTAGTGACTGCTCAACCTAGAGCTTGGCTCTTCGGAAGAATTCCAGAAACTGTAATTCAGAGTTATGGTCTTGAGCCTTCCAGCAAGGCTCAGAAGCGACTGAAGCTTTGCTCAAAGGGTTCAAATGTGCCGGAGACCTTCTAGCTGTTTTCCCTTTGTATCTGACAGCAAGAGAAACTGCACAAAATGTGGGTGGTCCGCATTTTCTGAAAAGGCTTCGTGGAAAGTGAAATCCTGACTCTGGTTGGCCTTACAGGCTTAACCTCTGGAAAATACAGTCCTATCTGAAATGGAGGGGGCTGCTCCAAGCACAGATCTCAATCAATTTTAGAATCAGAGCTTCACCCAAGTTTTTAGAAGGCTTGGAAATGACTATATAGCTTCCCTCCCTCCTCCTTTCATTAATTTCCTGCTGTTGTAGTTCTCAGGTTTTTGTCAGGACCAGGACTGCAAGTGCTGAACTAGCATAAAAAGACTATTTTCCACATTCAGATCCTTGTTTCCCTCTGCACCCCACTTTTCAGTCAATAGGAGGTCTGTGCAACAGAAAATACTTGGGAGGGTGTCGGCGGGGAGGAAGGTGGATAGAAGGGGAGGATGGAGGGAAGGAGATGCTGATCTTTGGTGTTTCTGGCTAGGACCTGAAGGGGAGGTGCCAGAAATCTCACTGGAAAGCTTGTTCATGGGAGCTTTCTATTGCAATTTTTCAGATGCAAGAGGTTTGGAATTGCTTCAGATAAACCTCTAAGCTTTTGGATGCTTATCCAGATTGAACCTAAACTATGAATCTTCTGAGGTTCACCCATCACCACTAGGAAGTTATTCAATCACAGGGAGATAGTGCCTTCTTTGATTCAGTTCACTCTTGCAAGCTAGCCTGTTTCTGTAGGAAGAAACTAGCCATCCAAGTAGCTGGGGCTTCTAGTATTATTTAATGAACATTCACACCTTTCATGTCTTTTACATCAAGAAATAAGTTCCAAGTCTCCTCTAATTGGATTTGAGTTGGGATATTTTGCTAAGACAGTGGTTTGCAAACTTAAAGACCATCTGGCCTGGTGGGTTGGCAGGCCATGCAACAAATTACCACGCCAGAGTCCCGAGCCCTTAAGTGATCTTGTGTCCTTTAATCCTGGGCTTTAAACCATTTGGGGGCTTGAAGGAGAAGGAGTAGAAGTGTCCTACTTTAGCACAAGGCTCCTTACTGTACCCTCTGGCGACTGATGTACAGAATATCACTTAGTGATATACTAAGCACTTAGAAGGGTGCCATCCAGGTGATAGATAGGATTCCTGCCCTCGAAGAGCTCAGAGTTCATTATTGTTATACTGTACTCTCCCAAGTGCTTAGTACAGTGCTCTGCACACAGTGTGTTCATTAAATACAATTGAATGAACGAATGAGGAGCCACCTGAGAAGAAATTTAACATCCTGTCACCTTCTGCCACAATATATGTGAAATTCAGCTGTACAATTACAGACAGTGTGGTGCAAACATGGCATCAAATTTCATTCCAAAATGAAAGTCTTCAGAGCTGTAGTACAACCTCATCTCCCCTATATGTAATTTATTTTAATGTCCGTCTCCCCCCCCAGTATATAAACTCCTGTAGGCAGGGATCATGTCTACTAGCTCCACTATATGCTAATGTTCGAAATTCTTAGTACAGTTTCTCTGCACCCACTAAGAGCTCAATAAATACCATGGATTGAAACACCATTGATTACCTATGGGTATGAGACCCGGACCCACAATAGACTCCTTGAGCAGTTCTACCAACATCAGCTATGGGTCATACTTTACATCAAGTGGCAAAATTGGATCACAAATAATAAAATCCTAAGAAGAAGTCAGCTTTGATAATGGTAACTATGTTCACATCAACATAGATTTGACAGAGGAACGTGAGTGAAGAATGAATGACAGTAGGATACCCACCTCAGAGTGGTCTGACATAGAGGGAGAAATGGAGTAAACACTTTAGGGACTCAGTAATGAAATCTTGGACAATGAGGCTTGAACCCTGAATGTTGGGAGATGACCATGGTAGACAAGCCTGGAATGCTGCATTTGAGAAAAGAGTGGGGCCCCTTATAGCAGCAGTCTTAATAGGTTTGTGGAACTGAGTCAAAATCAAATCCCACCAGGGCCTGCAATCAGCAAACACACAAGCGCAGTAGAGTTCAATCTCTATGGGCACTTTCTGTGTAGGGACTGTGCCTTTTCACACATGGGTTAAGTTCACTGATCCTGCAGCATCTTCAAATACAAAGGAAAACTCTCTATTCAACTATTCAATCACTCAATCAATGGTGTTTTTAAGCACTTAATATATTCAGAGTTAGTAGCTAAGATCCCTGTTCTCACTGAGTTTACAGTTTAATTGAGGTGACAGACATTAAAATAAATTACAGATGGGGGAAACTCAAATATATATATATATATATACACATATGTGTGTATGTATCTCATTTCCCCAAATACATTTGTGCGGGTGTGACAGATAGCAGGAGTGACAAACAGTTAGATGCAGGGGGAAGAAGAGGGAAGCAGAGGGAGAGAGCACATAAACCCATAGGTCATGGGTTCTAATCCTGACTCTGTCACTTGTCTGCTGTGTGACCTTGGGCAAGTGACTTCACTTCTCTGTGCCTCAGTTACGTCATCTGAAAAATAGGGATTGAGACTGTGAGCCCCACGTGGGACAGGGGATTGTGTCCAAACCGATTTGCTTGTATATGTACAGTGCCTTGGCACATAGTAAGCGCTTAATGAATACCATCATTATTATAAAGGAGTGAAAAACACAAAATGTCTAGGAAACAGATCTACCATTAGATAGTTCATAAGCTGTCTTCACTCACTGGTTAACTGCCCTAGAAATCAGTGATGGGGCCATCCATTTCACCTTTTATACATTAGCCCAGCAAGATCTCAGTCCATGGTATATTTAGTCTGGGGCTTAATCATGCAAAGCAATGTGGCTTCCATCATTTCTCATGGGAAAAGTATTCTTCAATATATAATGGAGCTCTCTAGTGGAAATGCTAAATTGATCAAATTCTTGAGTGAAAAGCAAAACCCCTTCCTTGCCCACCAAACTGCATCCAGCTCACTGACGTACCACAAGTACTGAGTGAACTGGGCGTAAAGCCAGTATGTACCAAAATGCTAAATTGGTAGCCCAACCTTGACATTACGCCGATGCCCACTTTACATGGGACATCCTCCTGGCTTGGTAGCCTGTCTTTGGCTAAGTACCTACACCTGGACCCATCTGCTTTTAATTGTATCCTTCGTGACAGTTTGTTTATGTCTAATTGCTGGCTATAACATGAAAGTTTAACTACTACTCCATTGTCTAAACAGGCACTACTGTTATACAAAAAGCAGGAGATCACCCTGTTTGTATTTTGGACAAAAATATCTCTTTCCAACATACCTTGCTGGAGAATCAAAGGGACTTGTTTACTCCCAAATGAAAACTTTCAAAGTAAAAGATCATGGTGGACTGGGTAATCTCAATCGGAGGAAAATATATGTTGAAAGGCTCATGATAAGCCTAAATGTTTGTTTACCAAAACAGTCCTTTTTGGTTAGTATCAGACATATTGAAATTCTTTCTGAGGTGAGAGGTGCAACAGCTGGAGAACAGAGAAAGAAAGCGTGTCTGAAAGCGAGTGTCCGAAGATCTCGTTCAGAGCTCATCCCAGTCGTCCTGACCTCGTTGTCCTCTGTGGTTTGCCTGCGTTGCTCCCCTTCCTTCTCCGGTAGAATGCCCAGGCTGGTTGAGTTTAGAGAGAAAGTCTCCTTTGTTTCCAAATGTTTTTATTAGAAAGGGGAATATCTTTTGTATATTGTCATTGACCTTTGGAAAAAATTGTAATCGGGTTTCAAGATCACAATTTTTACAGCTGCACATAATAATTTGATTCAGGTATTTGATTCGTGCACTGAAGCCGAAAGCTCAGATTGAACTAACAATGGCTTCTCCTTTCCCACAAGCTGAGGCATCTAGAGGTGTCCCGTTCAGTAGTGGAGTTCTCTCAGGCAAAATTGGCCTCCACTTGGCAACCAACTGCCCATCAAAGTTTGTTTGGCTGCTTTTCGTATATGAAAAAATCTGCATCGTTTATGGCATGTTTGAATTTTTTTTTTACAAGACTCAATAGCGAAGAGGAAGCAGCTAGTAGTTGTTGGACCTACATTTCTTCTTCCTGTGGTACAAATGGATCTAGGGAACTTCCTGTTTGAGCACAGCTACTTGGGGGAACTTAAAAAACACAGTGGTTTCCAAGAGGACATGAGGGAAAAATGTACAAAAATAACACACTTTCCCTGAGTTTGATATAGTTTTAGTATTTTTCTGGTTGCCAAGCACTTTACAGTAATTTATTTTTAATATTCTCCACAAACAATCCACGTATTGTTGTCCACACTCTTTAGGTAAGGAAATGAAGAAACTGAGAGTTAAGTGATTTACCCAGAGTATATCAGGCAGGCAGTAATAATAATTGTTGTAAATAGTAATAGTAACAGTAATCGTAATAATGATATTTATTGAGCACCTACTGAATGTGTCACACACTGTATTAAGTGCTGGGAAAATACAACAGATACAAAACACACATTCCTGCCTGGCAGGAGTTTATAATCTAATGGAGAAAGTGGCATATAAAACATTGACAAATTGGGGGAGCATAAAGGGAACAAGGATTGTATACAATGAGTGACAGAGCTGTGATTGGTAATCCAAATTCTCTGAGACCTGGTCCTTGGATTAGCCCTTGTGAACAAAATAATCGGCTAGCTTTAATAGTAACATTGTATAATGGGGGCAAAAACGGTTTGGGGAGGTCTTGTGGGAACAGGTGGCTGGCTGATTTTTTGATGGACTAAAAGGGTAAATACTGTGTGTTTTATTAGATATAAACCTAGGTCTCCACTGCAGCTCAGAACTCTGGTTGTGATAGTCGGCTGGAGTCTAAAGAGGTTCACAAGTGATCGTTCTGACGTAGGTGACACTGAAGCAGTATTAACTAGTTAAGGGTGACCACATCATTATTGATTCGTTGGACTTATATTGTGCTTTTTTTAATGGTATTTGTTGAGCATTCACTATGTGTCGAATACTGTTCTAAGCACTCAGGTAGATACTAATCCATCACATGGACGCAGTCACTGTCCCACATGGGACTCACAGTCTAAGATGGAGAACAGGTCCTGAATCCCCATTTTACAATTGAGGAAACTGAGGCACAGAAAAGTTAAGTGACCTGTTAAGTACTTTCTATGTGTCAAGCACTGTTCTAAGCCCTGGGTTAGATACAAATACATCAGTCGGACACAGTCCCCATCCCACATGGGACTTACAGTCTAAGTAAGATGGAGAACAGCTATTGAATCCCCATTTTACAGTTGAGGAAACTGAGGTACAGAGAAGGTAAGTGACTTTCCCAAGGTCACACCGCAGGTGGGTGATGGAGTCAGGATTAGCACCCAGATCCTTTGACTCCCAGGCCCTCATTCTTTTCACTAGAACATGCTGCTTCCCTTTCTCTAAAGAATTAGATAGAAAATCTCTAGCTCCCAAAGAGCCCAGTACCCCAGACAAAATGCAGTCTTTCATATGCATTCCCATACCGGAAAGCCCAGTCCTTCAGTACTGAATTGGAAAGGCATTGATTGAATTTTATATTGAAAAATCATCTTGCTCTTTTGAAAGATGTGAGCTCTCTTCCCTTCTACACCACTGGTGTTATGTGTGATGGTGAGCACATCATTTAGCCAGTCCATGCCTCAGATTCTCTACCAATCATAAAATCCCATCAGATACAGCATTTGCATCCTAAAGAAGGTGTAAAGATTGAGAAAATCACTTAATTTGGGTGACTTTTGCATTATCCCTGCATTATGCTACTTCAGGGTCATTAGGCTCCGTTGATAAAATTCCACTCTTTTCTCCTTAATGCTTTAAATTTCTTTGTAATTTATAGTGATGGGGCAGGATTTTTCACTGTAAGATTGTGAGTCCTATATCTTAAGGGGGCCAAAAGATCAACTTGCCTGTCTTGACTCAGTGGAAATCCTGACATACTCTAGTGTGGGGAGGGGGATCACACTTCATAGCAGCTGTCTGTCCATAGGCTGTGGATCCTGGAAAAGGGTCACATCAAAATGGGACATGGCAGAGGTGCCTGCAGTTCACTGAAACAATTCACATCTCCAGCGTTGCCCAATTTGGAATGGAACAGAGAGTTTGGCCTTATCACTCTTGGGGGATTCTATCAGCAACCAGGAAGAAAGAGCAGGAGAATGTATGTGCTGCAGTGATAGGTGAGGCCTTCCCCAAACCTATCTTGCCCCCATTATACAAAGCCACCATTAAAACTAGCTGATTATATTATTCAAAAGGGCTAATCCAAGAACTAAGTCTCAGAGAATTTGGATTACCAATCACAGCTCTGTCACTCATTCTATATGATCCTTAGTCCTCTTTATGCTCCCCCAACTTGTCAATGTTTTAGATGCCACTTTGTCCATTAAATTATAAACTCCTGCCAGGCAGGAATGTGTGTTTTGTATCTGTTGTATTTTCCCAGCACTCAGGGGAATTCTCCCAAGTTGGTTAGTGAGGTGAGGTGAAAGGCAGAGGAGAGTTCTATTCTCTCAGAACTACTCCCAAATCACACCATCTACTAGAAGTTATTTTAGTCTTTCCCATAGGGCAAGCACATAGGGAAGTGCATATTGTCATCCAAAGAGACTGGCTTGCCTAGATGGCTAGAAAGGTCAGACTGGTATATTCAAGTTAATAACAATAACTAATAATTATGGTATTTGTTAAGTGCTTACTATGTGCCAGACACTGTACTAAGCACTGGGGTGGATACAAGCCAGTTAGTTCAGATACAGTCCTTAGACCATGTGGGACTCACAGTCTCAATCCCCATTTTACACATAATAATGTTGGTATTTGTTAAGCACTTACTATGTGCAGAGCTCTGTTCTAAGCGCTGGGAGAGATACAAGGTGATCAGATATTCCCACGTGAGGCTCACAGTCTTCATCCCCATTTTACAGATGAGGTAACTGAGGCACAGAGAAGTTAAGTGACTTACCCACAGTCACACAGCTGACAGGTGGCAGAGCCAGGATTTGAACCCGTGGCCTCTGACTCCCAAGCCCGGGATCTTTCCACTGAGCCACGCTGCTTCCCAGGTAAGTGAAGTGACTTACCCAGGGTCACACAGCAGACAGTGGGGGAACCGAGATTAGAACCCAAGGCCACTGACTCCCAGGCCTGGGCTCTATCCAACCGGGCCAGTTGCTTCTCTGAACTTTGTCTGACCACCCCCTCGTCTCTCAGATTACGTGGAGAGGAATTGATCACTCAGTCAATCAGTGGTATCTATGGAGCACTTACTGTGTGTTTCAGTACTTTACTATTTAGCAGAGTACACTACAGTAAATACTGATGATCCCTGCCCACAAGGAGCTTACAATTTTGTGGAGGAGCCAAAGGTTAAAATAAATTTCAGGAAGGGGAAATAACAGAGTTAAAAGATGTGTACATTAAAGCTGGGGGGTGGAAAGCAGCCTGGGAATTATAGGGGGCCTCCTCATGGGGGCCAAGTTTGAGAAAGGAAGAATAGCAGGAGCCCAGGCCAAGCAAGATGCTACTCCATTTCCTGCAGAAGAGTTTTCTTTCCTTCACATCTCAGTGCGCCCCTACAGTAAAGCAGCGTGGCTTAGTGGAAAGAACCCGGGCTTGGGAGTCAGAGGTCATGGGTTCTAACTCGACTCTGCCACTTGTCAGCTGTGTGACCTTGAGCAAGTCACTTAACTTCTCTGGGCCTCAGTTACCTCATCTGTAAAATGGGGATCAAGACTGTGAGCCCCAAGTGGAACAACCTAATTCCCTTGTATTTACCCCAGTGCTTAGAAAGGGTGCTTGGCACATGGTAAGCATTTAACAAATACCAACATTATTATTCAATAGTATTATTCAATAGTATTCATTATTATTATTATTACTATTCAGAGAATTGAGCCCAATAAGCCTTTGAGGGGTGATGGTGGGGTTGGGGAGTGGAGGGGGTGGTGGTTAAAGGGAGGACTGCTCGCTGATATGATCACCACATCTAAAGTTCATTATATGCCATCTTGGAATTTGAACATACTAGTGTTTATTGTGAGTCTATTAAATGCAGAACATTGGAAACATAGAAAAGAAGGCAAAGATGTGATTCCGGCCCTCAAGATATTTACAACTTAATGGGGAGAGGAACACGTGAGAAGGAGATTGAAAAGGGAGGATGAATCTGGAAGAATTAAACCTGTCACTAAGGGAAAGTATGCACACAAATGATAGTGTTGGGAAGATTAACATTTCTGGGAGTAATGACAGTCTTGAATCAGCTTCCTGCCCATGTCCAATATGAGATACACCCCCCTGTGGATAGAGACTGCAATAAAATAGTTGCCCAAGGCACACAGTTCAAGTTTTACTACATTTTCTTTCCTAGAAGTAGCACCGACCTAGTGGAAAGAACACAGGTCTGGGAGTCAAGAGACCCGAGTTATGTCAGATCCTCCACTTACCTGCTGTATGACCTTGGGCAAATCACTTAATTTCTCTGTGCTTCAGTTCCCACATAGGTAAAATAGGGCTTCAGTACCTGCTTTCTGTCTCTCTTAGGCTATGAGCTCTATGTGGGACAGGGACTTTGATCTGTTTTCATTTTACCTACCCCAACAGTTAGCACAGTGCTTGGAACATAGTAAGTTCCTTCAATACTATAATCATCACTATTATAATTATCACTAATATTATTATTACTATTACTATTAAAAAGGGAAGGAAGAACTGGATGTGGCTTGAAGAAGCGTCTATCCAGCAGCCTTGGGCCAAAGAGGAACCCCATAAGAGAACACAATCACACCGGCAAAATCCCACCTACACCAGCAGATCCCAATTGTTTCAGACCAATCCTGAAATTTTATGGCAACTGGCAGTGCTCATCAATCCATTTAGGCTGAATGAAAGAGGGAGCCAGTCATGTTCCTGCTGTTTGGAGACTATTTTGGAATTGAGTTCCAATTTGCCCTCATGCCAACATGGTCAGTGAGTTCAAATTCTTGGAAGTTGCGATTTACTGCAGAGAATTATAAAATTGGCAGTTTCATGAGAAGAATATCAGGTTCTGAGCCACCCTTCTTTGCTCTTTGACTTGACAATTCTGAAGTCATCCAACCCTAAAACGGATAATATAGAAGCACTTACTGAGCACCCAAGTGATGCAGTGAACTGTATCAGGTGTTTGGGAAGGATAGAATAAAGAAGTGACATATTCCCTGCCTGCAAGGAGTTTAAACTCGAAGGGAGCATGGGGTACAAGGGAGCAAATGCATATATTTACAACTCGAGTAGTAAAAATAAATAATAGAGTGTATATAAATATATATATGTACAATTATTTACAAATCATATATATATATATATATATACTTATATACATTAGTGCTAAGGAGGGTATGAGTAAGCTCATAAGTGCTAGAGTTGGTTGAAGGGGTGATATGGATCAGGGTACTGAGAAATCAAATTGAGGAAGATTATTGAAAGAGGTAGGATTTTAGGTGGGCCTCCAATGTGGGGAAAGCTGTCATCTGTCTGATGTGGGAAGAAAGGAGGTTCCAAAGTCATGGAAGGGAATTCCAATGATCAATCAATGGTATTTATTGAGGAAGACCCAGAAATCAAGTTTTCAGGTCTTTTCATCTGCCTAATATAACAATAACGCCCCTATGATTCTGTACTAGAACTGCAAACCATGACAGAATTGCTGTAGTTGACCTTCTGAAAAGGAGAATAAAGCAACCTGAAGCAAGTAGAGGGCTTACAGAAATCCTTTCATTAGACAAGGGAAACAGGAAATGAGAACCTTGGGGAAACAATGGCCAAATTGTATTTATTCTCTCTCCCCAATGCATTTCAGAATACAATAGTAATCATGCATTTAGTTGGTACTTTGAATCCACAAAGATCTGAAAACAATTTGCATGCTGTATTTACCACACAAGCTATTTGTTATTGTGTCTCTCCATCTGCTCAAATTCAGTCAGGTTGGCCTATGTTAGAGCTTATTTTAATGGGTTCTCCAAATGAGGCCTGTTTTAAATAGGCATTCTTGGGGCCACCTTTTCCCAAAGAATAAGCTAAGGCTTAGGAGTAAGTTGGGCATTTTGGAAACCTCTCCTAGCTTTCAGGAAACCAAGGAATTATTTAGTAAACTGTCTCTTCCGTACACTGAATGTTGTCTAAGTCATCTGAAACTGAAGCTTCTCAAAATACCTTTCATCTAGGACAGAATTTGTGCCCTGAGAGTACCTGCAACTCTCAACTTCAGAGATTTTGATTTAAGACAAAAGGCACTTCTAAATGCACACTCTGTTTTAACTTTATAACATTGGTTTTGGCTTTACAACACTAGTTTTCTTTACAGCATCAGCCCCAGGAACACAGGGTGTGGATGGAGGTAGAGACCTCTTGAGAGCCATGAGGAAATGGGGAAAAAAAATAAAAGCTGGGTTGGGGGTAAAGGGAAAAAAAAAATAAAGTGGGGAGAGTACAGAGCAGGAGAGGCCAGGGAGAAGTGGAAAAAAGGGTTTACCCAATTATCAGCCTGTGATAATGTTCATTTTAGTTCAAGGGAAGTTAGATTGGTATTTAGTTATGGAACTTCTCTGATTTGACATAAATACGCTAATAGAGCTATATTACTCATCCATTATTGAATACAATTCTGGGTAATTTTGGTGAAAAATAGGGTATTCAACCTTGGTTCAGACACCAATCTTCCATTTACATTTCCCTATACCTAAGTTCATTCAATATTCATTCATTCAATAGCATTTATTGAGCACTTACTATGTGCAGAGCACTGTACTAAACGCTTGGAATGTACAAATCGGCAACAGATAGAGACAGTCCCTGCCCATTGACGGGCTTACAGTCTAATCGGGGGAGACGAACGAAAGCAATAGCAATAAATAGAATCAAGGGGATGTACATCTCAATAAAACAATAGCAATAATTAGAATCAAGGTAATGCACATCTCATTAACAAACTAGGGTAATAAAAATATATATACAATTGAGCGGAGGAGCACAGTGCTGAGGGGAGGGGAAGGGAGGGGGGAGGAGCAGAGGGAAAGGGGGGGAAAAGGAGGCTTAGCTGAGGGGAGGTGAAGGATGGGGTAGAGGGGCAGCAGAGGGGGCAGAGGGAAAAGGGGAAGCTCAGCCTAGAAGGCTAAGTTATATCTAGGGTAAAGAGGAAAGAGAAGAATTTAATTTGGTCATTATCTTAATTTGGGAGGCATTTGATCGGTTTTCAGGAAAAAGTGTATTTGGAGGACTGTCCCCATTTACCCATATGTTTTTTCTTGGGACTTGAAAAATTCTGTCACCCTGTTTCCAGTGGCAACGCATAATGTTTAATCCCGCAAGCTGAAACCTATTAGTATTTATCTTCAGTCCCTATTTTGTAAGCTGAGGCCTCCTCTGACTGGAGAAGGAAGAATGCATAGAGGCATGAACTGGATGTTATAAGGCAGATGAGGGTGGGGTGCAATCACCCCAGGGCAAGGATGCCTTTTGCTGGGGTAGTGGAGTGGAACGGCCCCTTCAATACCAGCCTCTTCCAAGAGCTCCCAGTTAGCTGTTCAGCAGTTCACCTTGTGATTTCATTTATAGTCCTCTTCAAACCACGGGATCATAAGGGCACCCACTCCATACAGCAAGAATCTTTTGACTCCAACTACGACTAGTAATAATCATGGTGGTATCTGTTAAGTGCTTACAATTTGCCAAGCACTACACAAAGTACAGGGCTGGATACAGGATAATGAGATTGGACAGAGTTGCTAACCCACACAGTATTCACAGTCTAAAGGGAGCGATACGAATTTAAGACGGAAAATGGAGTTCCTACAGCACCGAGTGGTCAGAAGACTTTAGCTAGGCAGGGTACGATAATCTAGGTTGGAATTTGGCCAGCTATCTGGATTAACGTAAGGACTTGAGAATCAGACCGGTCCATTTTGGAACCTTCCTTCTCTGAGAACTTCTGACTCTGAAACCAGAGCACAATGCAAGCATGGTCTAGCAGCAGGTTAAGTCCAGGGTGGAGCACTAGGGGTGTATGAGTGATGCCTGATAAGTCTTCCTCACTGACATGAAGGGAGAGCATAAACAAACAGAGAGCAGCTTGACTTCTCCTCTGCCTGAGGGCTTTTGGTTGGCTGCCACAGAGTTGTTCATTCTCTTAAACAGTGTATGTCTGCTCTGGAAAGTCCACCTTTTTAATGTACTGAAGATGCCATGGGAATACAAAAGGCATATACAGCTGCAGCCTGGAGCCATCTCACGCTACAGCAAACAGTAGACAGAGCATCAAGATAACTAACTGTCCTTGCCATCTGGAAGTCCAGCCGCTAAACAGAGCTCTGACAGAAAGTAAGTCAGTTTTGACTGAGTTCAGCCTTTACTACCCTGCTGGGTTTTTTCTTTTGTTACACATATCACCCTGAGAAATGTACCAACGCTCTGGAAAAATCCTACTCTAAAGGAACTGGCTATTAAACAGTTACCTTGAGTCTCTCACTGACCTGAACCAACCCGGAGAGGCTCTACTAATAAGCGCAGTACGCTGAAAATGTTGCTTCAAGAACGATCACTTCTCCAAGTTTTTCTTGGAACCCTTTGTGGGTAAGGTCAGCTCCTCTCCTCAGGGATGGGCTGTTTCCACAGCTAGCAGAGGTGTTAGGGAGCACGAGTCAGGAAAGGATTCAGTGCACTTATTAACGTGCCTCGCTTGTGGATTTCTTATCAGGCTTGAAGGGAGTTAAGAGGACACTCAGAATCTGAGGCTGGCACAGGTGACCCAAAAGTCACGCTGCCCACTTGGGTGCAGAAGGCTTTGCAAGAGACTTTTCTCTCAGATCCACGTTCCCTGCCCCAGTCAAAATAGGAAATTCCACCTTTTAAAAGAAGAGAAACTTCAGGAAGGGTTGAAAGGTCCGCCTGACTCTGCTGCTGGGTTTAAGAGCAATGGAAAAGCCATCAATCCCCTTGCTGTTCTGGGAAATGTGCTGGGAAAACTGACATTCCCAGCCATGCTTGGTCAGGTTGTGATGTTCCCCGCCCAAGCGCGAGCAAGAATTTGAAATGTGCTTACTTCCCCAGGACGTGCTAGAGACAGAATAAATCTTCTGCTCAATGGAGTCAGCAGAGGTGTTGGTTCTCAGAAACTTCCTGCATAGTCTTAGGAGTTTTTAACCAATCAACAGCCACCCTGCTGCTCCACCTGTGAGGCACCAGAAGGGTTGAGTAGAGAGTTTCAAGGATCAGCAAAAGGGATTTCACAAAGCAGACTCAGAAGTATTATTCCAAGAGAGCCTTTTATCGTTATTAACTAGTGTACTGACAGTATGACCAATGAAGAGCTTACCTCAATTATTATTATTATTTAGTGCATGCCTTAGCATGTAGAAAACATGGGAGCAGAATTCCAGCCCACTGGGCTCCCAGTCTAAAAGCAAAGATATCGACTTCACTAAGGGAGGACTGAGAAACATTTATAAAAGATTGAAAACAGTACCACGAAGTGAGTTTTAAGGTCACTGGTTGTCAGTGGGCATCATCTCAGCTTATTTCCCACAAGCTTCAAAAAGGTCCCTTGAAGATGCTCATTACCCTTTACAAAGAGATCTCATCTCACAGAATTGCTCTTTGCAATTCAGACTTGTTGAAGTACGCAGAGCCATATGCACTTCTTAACCTCTGGCAGTAAAAAATGTCAGTGGGGCTGTGGCTGTTGTGAAAAGGCCTTGGGTTGGTTTCAAATTTATGGACAAGAGAAAACACAAGTTCTACACTTTAAAATTCCAGATGTTTAGGAGTCCAGATGTTTCACAAGTGATTTGGGACGTTTTGAACTCTCAAAACAGCATTTGTCCATGCAATGTCTGACATGCAGTCTCAATGAGTTTGGAAAATGCAACCAATTCATTCCGTGTTTCCTTTGGTTAATGTTTATTGAGCATCAGCTCCTGGACTAGTGCTGAGTAATACTTGGTTATACGTTATCTGGTCAATATAGCACTCTTCTGCAGGTGCTTAGAAGAGTGATGAATGAATATGGTCCAATTTTCAAATTGGTGTTTAGGAAAAAACATTTTATAAAAATAATGTTGGTATTTGTTAAGTGCTTACTATGTGCCAAGCACTGTTCTAAGCGCTGGGGGAGATACAAGGTCATCAGGTTGTCCCATGTGGGGCTCACAGTCCTAATCCCCATTTTACAGATGAAGTAACTGAGGATCAGAGAAGTTAAGTGACTTACCCAAAGGCACACAGCTGACAAGTGGCAGAGTCAAGATTAGATTGCGTGACCTGTGACTCCCAAGCCCGTGCTCTTTCCACTAGACCACTCTACTTCTCTATAACTTGCACATCCTAATGGGACTCATGAAGGAAAGCCTGAAAGTTTGGGGTTTTTTATTTTGAAGGGCTTTCCAATTAAGTCAAGTACATGAAATCTTACAATCCTGCAAATGAAAGTCTTGCCTCTAAACATAAACTACCAAGTTACAGGTGCTGAGTGTTAGCAACCAATTGGTTCTTCTGTTAACCCCTTTCTTAAAAATAAACAAGTCTGTGGACAGAGATGTAAGAAAGGGATTATTTGAAAATAGAAGAGAGAGAAAGAAAATAGACTAGGATATAAGAATGAGCAGCGGTGGTAATATTTTTTATTTTACTTTTTAATGGCACTTATTGGGTTCAGTGCACAGTTGGGAAAGAACAGTACCAAGGTGTGATGTGATCTCTTCCCATGAGAAGCTTACAGGGAAATAATAATAATTATTATTTTTGAATAATAATAATAATGATGATAATGTTGGTATTTGTTAAGTGCTTACTATGTGCAGAGCACTGCTTTAAGTGCTGGTGTTGATAAAGGGTAATCAGGTTGTCCCACTTGAGGCTCACAATCTTAATCCCCATTTTACAGATGAGGTAACTGAGGCACCGAGAAGTGAAGTGACTTGCCCACAGTCACACAGCTGACAAGTGGCAGAGCCCAGATTCTAACCCATGACCTCTGACTCCCAAGCCTGGACTCTTTCCACTGAGCAACGGAATAGCTGTGCTAAATTAGAGTTTGCTTATCAGATTGTTCCACGTGGTTCTTGCATAAGGATCTTGAGGCAGCAGCATGGCTTAGTGGAAAGAGTATGGGCCCGGGAGCCAAAGGACCTGGGTTCTAATTCCCGCTCTGCAACTTGTCTGTGTTGTGACCTTGGGCATGTCACTGAACTTCTCTGAGCCTCGGTTATCTCATTACCCTATTTATTTTGTTAATGAAATGTACATCGCCTTGATTCTATTTAGTTGCCATTGTTTTTAGGAGATGTTCTTCCCTTTGACTCTATTTATTGCCATTGTTCTTGTCTGTCTGTCTCCCCCGATTAGACTGTAAGCCCGTCAAACGGCAGGGACTGTCTCTATCTGTTGCCAACTTGTTCATTCCAAGCGCTTAGTACAGTGCTCTGCACATAGTAAGCGCTCAATAAATACTATTGAATGAGTTATCTCACCTGTAAAATGGGGATTAACTCTGTGAGCCCTATTTGGGGCAGGGACTGTGTACAGCCTGATTATCTTGTATCTACCCCAGAGCTTAGTACAGCGCCTGGCACCAGAGTGAGCTCTTTAAAAAAAAAAGGTATATTTTCCACATTTTCAATGAGATAACTTGCTTCCTTTTGCTTCTGAAGCTTCTGTTCTTGGAAATATTGTTTATTAGTGGATTGAATAAACCCATTCGTATGGGTTGACTAGGTGTCATTTCAGAAAAGTAAACAGAATTAAAGAAATGTATGGTCACACGTGTGTATATGTAGCAGAGGATTACTGGAGTCATTTTCTACAGGCATCTGCATGGACAGTAACAGATCAGAGTCAAAAAGGACGGTTGGCCATATTTAGGGCTCATGGATGCCGGCCTTGTCTTAGCTCATTAGCTAACATTTTAAATGAAAAATTAGGGACATTCTTGTATATGGCATCTGGACGTGATGGAAAAAAGGGAGGAAAACTTAAGAACGGATGACTTAATAATCGGCCACACTGATAGACAAATTGTTCCACTCAAATATTTGCCTTCTTTGCGTCTGAAGAAGGATGCTGGGGTTCTTGTCAGGAAAGGCTGAAAGATAGCTCCCCATTGGACCATACAGATAATCAGTTGGGGGCCCCAAACTCCAGTAGAGGCCACAGCTCTGACAGAGGCCTAACCTCTCAACTCCCCAGGGTCCTGTCAATCAGAGCTAAAGCAGGAGATATGGGAGGAAGGGTCAGTCAGGCTTAGAAGAAGGCCTAGTATTGTTTTTTTAAATTTAACCCTTTTGCATCTTGGGTTTCATTTTTAAGTCTGTGTGGTCACGTCAACCAATTTACCATTTGCTAGGAACTACGTAACCCAAGCAACTTAGAATTCTCTCTGAGTCATTGGCAAATTCTTGGGGGGTTTTTCCTGTTTTGTCAAATTAGAAATAATGTGTTGTTCTTCATCTATAACTTAGAATGTTTAGAAATGCCAGTTTCTCTGGGGAAAACAAATGAAACCATTCCACAAAGTATAAAGACAACCTCAAAATGAGATGTTTTTATGGCGAGTTGGTTTGTAGTTGTGTGTATTCATTTGTTAAGGACACTAAAAAAATCATAATACAAAGCCCATGTCTGAACAGATATTTTAAGGTTACATTATTCCTTTGTCCTGGTAATTACATTTTCTCAGTTTCCTGGGTCAGACCCAGTTTGGAAGGTTAAATGCTGGGAAGAACTACTGACTCACTGGTGGCCCTTGGGCCTTGATTCATTCTCTTCAGCAAGAGTGTAAGTTCTTTGAGAACAAAAATTATGTCCACCAACTCCACTTAACTCTCCCAAGTGTTTGGTTCAGTGCACAACACACAGTAGGTGCTCAGTAAATGCCACTGATTCGTTGATTGAGATCTCTTTTACTTAACAAAAATAATTTCTCACCACTCTATACTCCCACCTTCTGTTTCTGTCTCATCCAGCCTCATTAATCACTTATCTTTTTGCTATCAGTCTCTCTCCCTGCCTTGCATTCTCTCTTAGTTTCTCATTTCTTTCTCTGTCCCTCTTTTGCTGTCAATATTACTTCCTTCTCTCTCCATTTTCCTTTTTCCCTTTCCCCAGGTAGGAGTTTCCCTGGAAGATGGGACAGTTTTTCCAGGAAGTCAGATTTCCATCAAAATATACTGGCCCAAGAAATGAATGTATTTCCTAGATGTACCACATCCATAAACTGATAGTGTTGTTATGTTAGCTGAAAAATACAAGACATGATAAGGTGTAAAAAGTAAGCAAATAAGCAATCTTGTCTAATGGTAAACTTAATGATAATAATTACATTTCTTATGCACTTATGCACCCAGCACTGGGCTACTGGGTAGATACATACGATCAGATCGGATCCAATTCCTATCCCACATGGGGCTCTTATTCTAAGAAGAAGGAAGAACAGAACTTGCTTTTCTGCCCTTCTGAGATAGGAAAGCCTTGTTTATTTTAATCACAAGAAGAAGAAAAAACTACGTGGAGCGAATCTGGTTTGTACTGCACAATTTTTGTTTAAATTAAAGAACAATGGGCCATCGTTCAGTTGCTTCTAATTGGCTAAACTCAGTCATTTTTCACGTGACTTTATTCTCACAGAGGTGTGGAGGAATGTTTGATTTGATTAAAACAGGGATCCGACAGATTTGTTTGCTCCAGGCAAAGCTGCAGTTTGGACCCATATCTGTCCTGACATCAGTTAGCTGTCGAAACGAGACGACACATGGGAACGCACTCTCTCAAGTGACCTCCACTGGAGGGTAACCAAAGACTCTGTAGCAAATATGGTGTTCACTTTATAACCTTGACCAGAGAAGACCTTCTGGGAATAGGAATCTTTAGTTTCAGAAGTAATCCCAAAAGGGTCAAAGTTGCTAACGAGTAAATCCCCGGGCTGACAGTGTTTTGAATATCGAGACTCTGAAACCCTAAGGAATAAAGTGCCTCAAAATCTTGAGTTGTTACTTGCAGTTTGCTATAAAGCATAAACTGAAGAGAAAGGAAATGGTACATGAATCCTGCCAATTTTGTCTCCGATCCTGATTGTTAGGAACTCTGATTAGGTTGGTTTGTTTCACTCTATCCTGATGGCCTTTTTTCAGTTTTTGGTTCACCTGAGTTGGCCTAAGAAACAGTGGTACATTAGGGCTAGAATAATAATATAAAATGCAATGTCCCCAGATTTTGCCTAAAGTAATGAAGATGAGATTAAGCGATTATCCTCTGGAATATCTGGTTTTTCCTCCTGAGTTACATTTAGCATAAATAAAGTGGACCTGCTCAGGCCAAGTTTTTAGAGTCATAGCAAAGAGAGGGACTGTGCTACTATCTGGTGAATTCAGGATGCCTAGATATCAGAGCTAGATAAATACAGTGTTTTTGCCTAAATGAACCAGGCCTCAGCCCAACCCACCACATCATAATATCTGTCTTTTTTCTGATTATTATATGAGGGAATTCTACTCTCTCATTCCTGCCAGTCACATTCCAGTAGGGGGTCAAGATGTAAGGAGTAAGTAGGCAGTTAGGAGGACAGTATATTTTGAAGAAGATATGCTGTCTGTCAACATTAGGACTCAAAAAAGCAAAGGTGAAACTGACTCTAAACCCACAGAGTCAAAAAAAGTTAATGAATTCAACCCCACTGTCTAAGATGCAGCAATTGATCCATCAAATAACTGTACTTATTGAGCGCTTACTTGTGCAGAGCACTGTACCAAGTACTTGTGAGTGTACAATATAAAAGAGTTGGAACATGTTCCCTGCCCACAACAGATTTACAGTCTAGAGGGGAGACATAATACATTATGGTAAAATCATTTCAATTGCAGTGATTAAATGTACATTAAAAAAACCCTCTCCATTAAAACACAGTCTTATTTTCCTTCAAATCCTCTACCGCTGGAGTTTATAGAAACCAGAATAATAATGAGTAAATATTGATCATCCGAAGCCACCAAAAACATCTAGGAATTGGAAAATTGAGGAATCCAATCACTGGGCAGGTTTCATGTGCTTCCAAGTTCAGCGAGTGCTTTCTTCACAGCTGTAAAAGGAAACAGGATATGTAATGTAGGACTGGAACTTTCCACCATCAGTGAGTGCCTAGTGACACAATACCCTAGTGTTTAATGTTCCTAGTAGAGGTCGCTGGTTGGAATCACGGCATGGTTCATGCATGGTTTAAAATGATAGAATAGGCTTAAGCTGACGAGAGGTGATTTTTCTAAAGGTGTGGGGGGCGGGGGGAAGGGAGGGCACAGACACAAAACTGTCATTGATTCCGATTTTTCTCCTGCATATTCTGCAGCTTAAATAGCAATAAAAGAACGTCCTATTGTCAGCATAAATCAGGAGAAACAAAATTCTGTTGAGCCGTACAGTACATTAGTCACGCAAGGCTTCAAGATCTATTGATGCCTCCTGGAGAATATAGAAAAACAGCCTATTTAGAAAGAGTTTGGCCTATAAAGTGAAATCCGTTCATCGTGTACAAGTAGGGAAATGCCATTCAGAAGACAGGGCAAGGAGAATCCTCAAAGAACTCAGGGCAACACTATGGAGCTTGAGATGTGGCTTTAAAGCATCAAATTGAGGCGGGGGGGAAATTCTGCTGATACCATTTAGAAGCATCCACTAAACATTAAAAATGCTGTTTCTTTTTCTTAGAACAATTGGATATAAGTACGTTCTTTGTTTTACCTTCACTGGTTCTGACCACTTTCCCCCCACTGGGAGCCCAATTCTTAGTTCCTTGTTTTCTGTTTTACGGCAACCAACTGTGACCTTTGGGGAGAGCTGTGGATTTGGGTGTGTAATTAACAGCAGGACCAGGTGAAATCTGACAAAGTGAAGCATTTGCTGACAGGGAATTCCTTCTAGGGGAAATCAGGCAAAGAGGAGTAAAGGACACTGCATTGTCTCTAGGCTGGAATCTGTGTGTCTCAAATTCTTGTGTCAAATGTGAATTATCAACATATTTTAGTTGACTTTTGAGTCCTCTGGTGGCCCACCCAATGAATCTATTAAATAAAGACCAGATGTTTATGTTGATATCATGGTTACAACTTCTCTATCTTTAAATACAAAGACTGCAAAAATAGAAAGTGAAAAGGCGAAGCAAGAATTTGCTGAATGAAAAGGTTGAGTGAAAACAGTTTACAGCACATTTTAAAAACATATGCCTGAAGTGAACTAAATAAAATATTCTCTATTACCAATGTCTGATTTTCATGGGAGATCAGTGCCCAGTGGCTATCATTAAGACCTTGTTCTAATTTGTTTTTGATGCTTCTGCCAGGGCAGGTTCGGTCAGTCCAAACGCCCAAATAAGAAATGTGGCCTAATGAAAAGACCACAGGCCTGAGAGTCGGGGTACCTGGGTTCCGATCCTGGCCCTGCCGCTTACTTGCCAGTTGTGTGACCATGGGCAAATCACTTGACTTCACTGTGTCTCAGTTTTCTCATCTATAAATTGAGAATTCAGTGAGTATAACTCTCTCTCTCCCTTAAACTGTGAGCCCCATGTGGAACAGAGACCGTGCCTAATCTGCCTATATTATCTCTACCCTAGGGTTTAGTTCAGTGCTTGGTACATAATCAATCAATCAATGGTATTTACTGAGCACTTACTATGTGCAGAGCACTGTACTAAGCACGTAGTAAGCACTTGCCAAATACCATTATTATTATCATTATTGTCATTATTATTATTGGATCTACTTCCACCCACAGGCACACCGATTCGTAAAAACATTTTTTTCTTTTACTGTCAGTGACTGCAAAGTGGTTATTAGCCATATAAGGTATCAAGGTAAATACTTGAACTCCCCTGTGGATTTCTGCCTCTCCCTGGGCTGGTTTATTTGTTCTTGTCAGTGGACAGTGAAGTTTTGTTTGTCGAAAGCGTTCGGGCCTGAGGATGACAGCAGAGATGAGATTTGATTTATTTTCTACTAACCCATGGCTTCCCCCTCTCTCCTCTCCCCATCCCCGCCTTCTTGTCGGTGAGCTATGGCGTAGCATTTCGTGTGTTCAGCTGTGGGGGTGACTCCACCAAACCCCGGCGGCGCCAAGACTTTTCCTTCCTTTTCACAGCTGTCTCTGGTCCTTGATGGTGATTGGACCAGAGGAGCAGACACTGTTTTTCATGGTGAAGGGGGCTTGCTGGATCAGCTCTGTGCAGAGGAGGGGGTCTTCCTTCCAGTATGCTGGCAGCAGCAGTCTGAGGAACCAGGCCAGGGAGTCGTGCCATGGAAAGCAAATGTTCCCTAAATGCTGAGGCACAAGAGACATTCTCTATTAGCATCTGGATACCGCTTGCCTGATCCCTGAATGGCCGAGAATACGCCAACGGGCGCAGGAAGGGATACGTACAACTAACACAAGCAGACACTGTGCACAGAGTACAATTACAAGCCATCTAAACTCACAGGCAAATGACTTCTGAAAGCTGTTGCAAAACAATATGATCTCATTTCAGAAAACAGGACTGGAATGTCTGTTGGGATTTTCTTTTTCGAAGCTGGGGCAAATCTACCACTAGTGTGAGAAATAAGAAATGTGCTCCGAGCAATTTTAAACCCTTCGTCTGAGGCTGCTTTGACTTTAGTTCCGAAGTGCCTTTTAAACTCAATGCATTCCATCTTCTAAGTCCTGCTGTCTAATTTGGAAAAACTGAACTGAAACGTAAGTTTGCTCGTATCACATAACATCCTGTTAGTTAGTTAGTTGAGAAGGAGCGTGGCTCAGTGGAAAGAGCCCGGGCTTGGGAGTCAGAGGTCATGGGTTCGAATCCTAGCTCTGCCGCTTGTCAGCTGTGTGACTGTGGGCAAGTCCCTTTACTTCTCCGTGCCTCAGTTCCCTCATCTGTAAAGTGGGGATTAAGACTGTGAGCCTCACGTGGGACAACCTGATTACCCTGTATCTAGCCGAGCGCTTAGCACAGTGCTTGGCACATAGTAAGCGCTTAACAAATACCAACATTATTAGTAGTAGTAGTAGTAGTAGTAGTAAAGGAGTTTCTATGTGATGTGCCATTTTTAAATTGGGGATGGGAAAATATATGAATATGACTCTGTAAACACATACAGTGTATGTTTAGTATATCTAAACATAGTATATTGTATATATAGTATATAGTATATATATCATTTATATATTAAATGGTAAGATGCTATCATGAAGTGTATCTACACTCTGACCTTAGCAGTGTGTTTAGTGGAAAGAGCACCGGATGGGAGTCATTCATTCATTCAATAGTATTTATTGAGCGCTTACTATGTGCTCCGCGCTTGGAATGTACAATTCGGCAACAGATAGAGACAATCCCTGCCCATTGATGGGCTTACAGTCTAATCGAGTCAGAGGCCTTGAGTTCTAATCCCAGCTCTGCCACATACTTGCTTTGTGGTCTTGGGCAAGACACAGAACTTCTCTGTGCCTCAGTCCCCTTATCTGCAAAATGAGGATTAAATACCTGTTGTCCATTCTACTTACTCTGTGAGCCCCGAGTGGAACCTAATTATCCTGTATCTACTTCAGCACTTAATACAAAGTTTGGGATTAGTAAGTACTTATAAATATTGTCATTATTTTATTACCTGGGTCTGTTCTAGGATTATGCATAATACCGTAGCTTATAAAGTAGACACATAGACAAGTGTCCAAGCATATCTTAAGTGACTGGCTGGCTGTCACTCCACATTATGTACCACCTGGAGATAAATCTTTTTTATGGTATTTGTTAAGCACCTACTATGTTGTCAGATACCTGGAGATACATATTTTTTATGGTATTTGTTAAGCACCTACTATGTTGTCAGATACTGTACTAAACACTGGGGCAGATATAAGATAATCAGGTTGGACACAGTCCTTGTCCCACATAGGGCTCCGAGTCTTAATCTCCATTTTACAGTTTAAGTAGCTGAGGCACCGAGAAGTTAATTGGCTTGCCCAAGGTCACACTGCAGATAAATTGCAGAACCAGGATTAGAACCCAGGTCCTCTGACTCTTAGGCTCATGCTCTTTCCAGTAGGCCATGCTTCTTTTGCCTTGCACTAGCAGCTAGGGTTCCTCAGGATCTCTAAGTTCACTATCAAAATAAGGTCCAATCACAGTCAAGAAATGAATATCTTTCTTAACCATAATCCTCCTTTCTAATAATAATAGTAATAATAACTGTGGTATTTGTTAAGCACTTACTTCATGCCAGATGCTGTACTAAGCGCTCAGGTGGATACAAGCAAATTGGGTGGAACATGGTCCCCCTCCCACGTGGGGCTCACAGTCTTAATCCCCATTTTGCAGATGAGGTAACTGAGGCCCAGAAAAGTGAAGTGACTTTCCCAAGGCCACACAGCAGACGAGTGGTGGAGACAGGATTAGAACCCATTACCTTCTGACTTCCAGGCCCACATTGTATATATTACGCCATGCTGCTTCTGGTGCTTTAATCCAGGAATGAGCCCCGGAAATAGAAGTAGCGGTAATTATAATGGAGCTTATTAAAATTTTGCTATGGGGTAATTATACCATAGCTGTCCAAAGCCTCCTCTTCAGTCGGCTTTATTAAACAAGTGACACACATGAAGCCCTGTTCCAATTGTGTGCCACAGCCTCTGGTGGAATAGAGGTAGGAAAACATTTCAGGGTCTTGACCGGACCCTCCTGAGGGCAGGACATCGAGGTGCTGACCTCACTTCCTGCCCCCAGCAAGAGGGAGCTAGCTTAGTTCAAATCAACTGCCTTTCTTGTTGGCAGGGATCACGTCTACAAAACCTTATTGCATTCTATTCTCCCAAGCACTTAGTACAGTCCTCTGCACACAGTAAGCATAAAGAAAGTACCACTGAGTCACTGACTGATTCCTCTCTCTGCCCTGCTCATACCTTCCAATGCTGGCCACATTTGCCTGAGCTTCATAGTCTCAGCAATCATTTACTGAGGACTTACTTGTGTTCAGAGCAGTGTATCAAGTGCTTGGGAGAGTATAATGTATTGCACAATGGAATTGGTACACATATTCCCTGCCCATAAAGAGATTACAGTCTAGTGGAAGAGATAGAAATTGAAATAAATACAGGTCCCATCTGGAAGGCTGTGGCTGCTCATGGCCACGGGGACCCCCAGGACTTCCAGAACTTGGTACAGCATGTCCCTCACGGCCCCCACCCCAGGAGGGGCTCTGTCAGCTTCTCTGAATGATTCTGGGCTTGTGGGCTCCTTGGGGCTGATGTTGCCATCCATCTCCATGTTGATGGTGCTTCTGGAGGTAGACAGTCCCGAGGCTGCTGGGCTCTGTTTGCCAGGGAATGAGGAAAGGAGGGGCATACATGGCCTTCTTCTCATCTCTCTTGCCCTCAACCCCTTACTTACCACCCTCCCTCCTTCATGGAACTATCCCTCCTTCATTTATGACAGGCCACCACTCTCCCCATCTTCAAAGCCTTACTAAAATCTCATCTCTTCCACGAAGACTTCCTTGACTAATCGCTCATCTCACCACCCTATTTTCCCTCTCTCCTGCATCACCTATGCACTTGGGTCCATATCCCCAGTTAGGTACTTACCCCACCCCCCAGAGCACTCCTGTATATATCCTGAAGTCAGTTCCCTCCCCTACCTGTCATTAATTTTAATGTCTGTCTCCCCAACTAGGCTGTAACCTCCTTGAAGGTAGGGATCTTGTCTACTTATTCAATTGTACTCTTCCAAGAACTAAGTACGATGCTCCACGTTCAGTAAAAGCTCAATAAATGTCACTGATTCACCAGTAGACTGAATCAGCCAGCAGTGAGAGGGAGGTAATAGGATCAAACCAAGCCAGCTTCCTGCCTCTTGGGGTAAGGAGGCTAAACCAGGAGCCAGGCATCTGGTCATCAGAAGTCTCCTAGACAGGATCCCCGTAACATTTTCCCACTAGTGGTGGCAAAAGGTGCCTCGGAAGTCACAGGTTTAAAAATAAATACTGGGCCAGAAGGAGACAGGAGCGTAAGGGGCCAATTACAGGGTGCAGAAGTGGGGAGGAAGAGTCAGGAAACTTAGGAATGGGAGGATGGGAATGGGAAGGATTCCTGGTGTAATTTGGATTTAAGGGGAGCCCTCGGCTGCAATATCGGAGCTGATTCTAGAGCAGAAAATAATTATATTTGACTCTAAGGGAAAATCTACCCCATGATAAAGACATTCATGACACTAAAAATAATAATAGCAATAGTGGTATTTGTTAAGTGCTTACTACTGTGTGCCAGACACTGTTCTAAGCACTGGGGTGGATACAAGCAAATTGTGTAGGACACAGTTCTTGTCCCACTTGGGACTCAAAGTCTTAATCCCCATTTGACAGATGAGGTAATTGAGGCACAAAGAAGTTAAATGACTTGCTCAGTCTCACAGCAGACGTGGCAGAGCTGGGATTAGAACCCAGATCTTTCCAATTCCCAGGCCCGTGCTCTATCCATTAGGCCACACTGCTTCTCACATTCATGTGCTATCCCTACACCAGCTGTATTGTGGGGTGCTCCTGAACTGCTCTTCTAAGACTTATGCTATGTCTGTGGGTTAAATTCTGATTTGTATTGACTTTCAGTGATTTCCTAGAAACACCTGGAGACCATCACCCACACCTTTAGGACAGCAGCACCATGTGTTCCTTTACTACCAGCTGAAAGTTTGCACCAACGGAGTCTTTAAGAGCTTAATTCTGGATGGAGATTTATTGATGGCTGTAAATCTAAATGAAACGATTCATTTCTTGTTTCTTAAGTGGATGCTGTAATGAGTAAGGACAATACACAGTGAAACACCAAACAGTTTGCAGAAAAGCCAGCTTGAGTGGGTGGAGGTCTATATATGAACGTGAGCGTTTTTTTGTGAGTGGTGTGTTTCAGGGTCAGAATTCTCTCAAATCTAGAAAGAGCATAACTTTACAGACCTGCTCTAAACTCTGGCCCCATCACAGTGGGAAATTGTTCTCTGGAAAAGATTCCTCAGGTTTCTCTTTAAAAAGCAATTTCTCTTTCAAAAGAAATGAGGGGAGTGCATTTGACCAGTTCCAAATAACTCAAACCTGGGGCTTCAGAATTACTTGATAGGACTCAGAGGATCTATTGATTATACTGCTTGGCAGTTTCTAATAATAATAATTATTATTATTATTGTTTTTGTTAAATGCTTACTATATGCCAAGCACTGTACTAAGAGCTGGGGTAGATTCAGGTGAACCCATTATTGGGCAGGGATTGTCTCTATCTGTTGCTGAATTGTACATTCCAAGTGCTTAGTACAGTGTTCTGCACATAGTAAATGCTCAATAAATATTTATTGAATGAAAAACCAGGTTAGATGCAGTCCATGTCCCATATGGGGCTCACAGTCTTAATTCCTGTTTTACAGATGAGGTAACTGAGGCACAAAGAAGATAAGTGACTTTCCCAAGTTCTCACATCAGGTAAGTGGCAGAGCAGGGATTAGAACACAGGTTCTGTGACTCCCAGGTTCACGCTCTTTCCATTAGGCCACGCTGCTACTCATAGGCCACACTGTCAGCGGCCTAAGAAGAAAGTGAGAGGCTCATTTCTGCTGCTGAAGAGCTATTGCCAACACAAGCCTCATTTTCAACCTAATGGGAAAAGGGAATTGTTAATGGTTGTATTGAAGTGCAATTCAACCCTGTTTGTCTTTAGATTTCTAGGTTGGGTTCGGGGAGACAAGGCATCAGGGTTGGTTTTCTGGTGCTTCCTGATTGTCTAGGTCTCTGCGTAATTGGTATGTGTTGTCTGGGGCTCCTGGAGCCCCAGCTCTCCGTGCCATCCCACTACTCTCTGGTAACTTGTCTGGTCTCTCGGGAATTCCCCGAGGAGACTCAGGTCAGCGTCAGGAAAGGGGAACAAAGATGGCAGTGGAAAAAGCTGAAATGTTGTGTCAGTGTTAAGTTCTAAGGATTAAGGCCCAGATGTCCTGACTCCCTGACCTGTGCTCTATCCATTATAAATAATAATAATGATGGCATTTGTTAAGCGCTTACTATGTGCAAAGCACTGTTCTAAGAGCTGGAGGGGGATACAAGGTCATCAGGTTGTTTTACATGGGGCTCACAGTTTTAGTCCCCATTTTAGAGATGAGGTAAATGAGGCACAGAGAAGTTATGTGACTTGCCCAGAGTCACACAGCTGACAAACGACAGAGTCAGGAATAGAACCCATGACCTCGGACTCTCAAGCCCGGGCTCTTTCCACTGAGCCATGCTGCTTCTCTGCTTCATTATGCTATACTGCTTTTATCAGGTGGTGCCTGGAAGTACTGAGGCAACATTTCACCACATACTCTGGGCCTCTCTTGCTTTCCATGCCTTTCTCCTGTCACTAACATTACTAGTGTCTTGGCCTTACCTCTCCTCCCTTAGGATATAGAGGTCAGGAAAGATTGGAACCTGCAAACATGGTACATAATAACAATAATGGTATTTGTTAAGCACTTATTAGTGCCAGTACTGAGATGGATAGAGCAAATGGAGTTGGACACAGTCCCTACCCCATAAGAGACTCACAGTCTCAATCCCCATTTTACAGGTGAGGTAACTGAGGCACAGAGAAATTAAGTAACTTGCCTAAGGTCACAGAATGGGATGGTTTGAAACTAAGGTAGGTGTCTTGGAGCTGGAAAGAAATTATAGACCATTATTTGCTTATCTACCTATATCCTTTGCTGTTGACTTTTGCATTAAATTTTCTTCATTGTATGAGAATATTGTTTATAGTTTATTTCTCTTTTCTAAGTGCCAGTCCCAAACATGGATTGTATGCTCCATGTGAGACAGGGACTGTCCGAACTTTTTATTTTTCTGTTCACCCCAGAGCTTAACACATTGTTCAGCATATAGTTAAGGGCCCAATAAATGCCACTGCACCTGCAACTATCTAAAATATTTAAATTCCTTCTAATAACCCATCAGGGAACCAAATGTCCACAACTACCTAAATGCTCCTGGGGCCTTCTGACATCCCTAGTTTTTCCCTCTACCATCTCTATGTTTCCCTTCTAATAACCCATTACGGAACCTATCCATGATGTGGCCCAAACTGTTCCTGAATCCATCTAAATTTTTTGTTTCATTTCCTGCATTGCCCAATGAGCCATACTTAAGCCCAGCTGTCAGAGAGAAAGACAAGGAACTGTTGGGAGGATTTTCTCCCCTCCTTGCCTAGGGGGACACTCTGATTGGACTTGGTTCAACATGCTGGGATACTTTGGCAGAACTTAGGTGCAGGGAACAGATTTTCGGGGGCCTTAATGGTCTTTTGAACAATACTGCGTGGGAGAGACTAATGTTGTGGGAAACTAGAGTTTCCGTAGTTTTCAACTCCAACATTAGTTCAAAACAGCATTAGTTCTGCACAAAATTTGATCTGCTCATGATGTTACTGAGCGGTCTTCCACTGGCGTGGGAATGCAAGCCCTTGCTCCCAGTGCCCCAATTACTTCCCATTTGCCAACAATGCCAATTTTGAAGAACATAACCCCTGAGAATGACAAGGCCTGCCTGGTAAGGGCAGGGTCTACTAAAGTGGAGACAGACTATCTTTGTGCTGCTTCTTGCGTGTCCCCCATAACTATGTTTTAAATAAAGTATTGTGTTGGCAGGCAGACCTTGCCTACCATGGTTTTCAATGATGAATTTGCTTTTAATGATATAATGGTGATGGTGTTTATGAAAAGTTTACTATATGCTAAGCACCAGGCTAAAACCTGGGGTAGATACAAAATAGCTCGGGCACAGTCCCTGTCCCACATGGGGCTCACAGTCTGAAAGGAAGAAAGAACAAACATTTTATCCCACACAGCTTATCTTTCCTGACTCTTATTTGTGGTGAAAAAGTATGGAAACAATAATTATACACCACAGCATATTGATTTCCAACCTCAGAATACTAGTTTCTTTCACAATTCAAAACAATATCAAGACCTAATAAAATGTATTCTTCATACAAAACTTCTGCCTAAAACTACTTCCACCACAAAGTAGTTCAAAACAGGATTATTTCTACACAAATTCAATACACACTCAGTGTTATTGAATAGTCTTCCATTGGACTGGGGGGCATAAGACCCCCATTTCCTGTTGCCCCAGTGACTTTTCCATAGTGAATTTACTGACTCTGCCAATTTTGAGGTGCAGTCTCTGAGATTGGCAAAACCAATCTGTAAAGCCAAGTGACAAAATGTGTTTCTTTTCTTCTTTCTCTTCCAACTCAATAGACTACAAACATCATCCAGGTGTCCCACCTGGGATAACCACACACAAACACTTCGAGTGATTTACATTTTGAACTTGGTGGACCACAAACTTCTTTCCTCAAAAACCTCCAGTGGCTAGTGATTTCTTCTCAAATTAAACAAAAGTGGCCTGAAGGCTCTCCAGCGGTTGTCTTGCTCTTCTCGTGTGTTTCACAGGGAGCAGCGTGGCCTAGTGGAAAGAATACAAGCCTGAGAGATAGAAGGACCTGGGTTCTAATCCCTGACCCTTCACTTGCCTGCATGTGACCTCATAAAAATCACTTAACTTCTCTGAGTCTCAGCTTCCTCATCGGTAAAATGGGGATTAAATGGCTGCACGCCCTTCCCTTTAAATGTAAGTCCCATGTGGGACAGGAATTGTGTCCAAACCAATTATCTTATATTTACCCGGTTCTTAATACAGAGCTTGTCACATGGTGAGGGCTTAACAAATACCATTATCATTATTATTATTATTGTTATTATTGTTCCACTCTCTTCTCCAGCTACAATCCAGTTTACACACTTCACTCTTCCAAAAGTGATCTTCTACCTATAACATCATCATCGACAACATCTTCATCATCAGTGGTATTTATTGAGCTCATACTGTGTGCAGAGCACTCTACTAAGTACTTGGGAGAGCACATTGCAATAGAGTTGGGAGACATTTTCCCTCTCCACAGTGAGCTCTTAGTCTAAAGGGATCTGTCTTGATGGGGACTTACTATATCTCCCCTAAACAGTGAGCTCCATTTAAACTTGATCTAATTATTTTGTACCTACCCTAGCGCCTAGCACAATGCTTGGCACATAGTAAGGGCATTGCAAATACTACAATTATTGTAATGATTACTTGTCCCCAGTCGTCTCTGACCCTTTATTCATGATTTTCCCCCGTCAAATTGCCAGACCACCTCACTCCACACCTTCCATATACTCTTACAAAGCCATCTTCTTTAAGAGTCAATCCTTTATCATTTGATCAATGGAATTTATTGAGTGCTTACTGTGTGTAAAGCACTGTACTGGGTGCATGGCAGAATTCAAAACGATAGAGTTGGAGGACAAATTTCCTGCCCAGAAGGAACTTCCGTCTAGAGGGGAAGATGGACATTAAATTAGGATATGTACATAGGTGCACTGGGCCTGAGAGTGGGGACGAATACCAAGTGCATAAAAGGTACTGATCCAAGTATACAGGTGATGCAGAATTTCATTCGTTCATTCAATCGTATTTATTGAGCGCTTACTGTGTGCAGAGCACTGTACTAAATGCTTAGAATATACAGTTCGGCAACAGATAGAGACAATCCCTACCCAACAGTGGGCTCATAGGCTAAAAATGGATAGGTAATAGGGAAAATGAGGGCTTGCTCGGGAGAGGCCTGAAGAAATGTCATATAACCTGGTCACAAACTCACTGTGGGCTGGGAATGTGTCTGTTCTATTGTTATATTGTAATAATAATAATAATAATAATGGTATTTGTTAAGAGTTTACTATGTGCAAAGCACAGTTCTAAGTGCTGGGGTTGATACAAGGTAATCAGGTTGTTCCACATGGGGGTCACAGTCTTAATCCCCATTTTACAGATGAGGTAACTGAGGCACAAGGAAGTTAAGTGACTTACCCACAGTCACACAGCTGATAAGTGGCACATCCGGGATTAGAACCCATGACCTCTGACTCCCAAGCGCTTAGTACAGTGCTCTGCACAATCAATAAATAGGATTGACTGACTGATGTGCCACACCACCAAATCTTAACATTCACAGATAGATCTGTTTTCTTGTCATTTATGGAATTTTTTTACTTTTATTTGGATCATTTTTATCTCTACGCTTACTCATACTGGTTGTATATTTGACCAACTCCTGCAGCATTTGCAAAAGCACCCTGGTCTCATAGGCCAGAAATGTAAAATCCGTGTGTACACTTCACAGGACACAGTACCCCTGCCCACTTCCTAGTTTGCTGCACCTACCGCCCCAGTGGGAACATGATTGGCAGTAACGATAATAATAATGTATTTGTTAAGCACTTACTATGTGCAGAGCTCTGTTCTAAGTGCTGGGGTAGACACAGGGGAATCAGGTTGTCCCACGTGGGGCTCACAGTCTTAATCCCCATTTTACAGATGAGGTAACTGAGGCACAGAGAAGTTAAGTGACTTGCCCACAGTCACACAGCCAACAAGTGGCAGAGCTGGGATTCGAACCCATGACCTCTGATTCCAAAGCCCATGCTCTTTCCACTGAGTCACGCTGCTTCCCTTAGAGAGCACAAATGATTCTGACATAACAGTGTCAGTCTGTAACCAAATCCTTCGCCTAGGTTTTCAGTTCCAAAGTTGAGACTAAGCATGGCCTAATGGAAAGAGCCTGGGTTTGGGAATCAGAATATCTGGGTCCTAATCCTTATTCTACCAATGACATCTGTATGATCTTGGGCAAGTTATTTAAGGCAGTTATGGGTGGGGAAGGTGTCCTCTAATTCTATTATATTATACTCTCCCAAATGCCCGGTACAGTGTTCTGCACATAGTAAGTGTTCAATAAATACGATTGAATGATTAATAAGTGCTCAATAAATTTAATTGATTGGTTTATTTAATTGTTCGGTGCTTCAGGTTCCTCATCTGTGAAATAGGGATTAAATTCCTGTTCTCCTTTCTACTTAGGCTGTGAGCCCCCTGTGAGACAAAGACTGTGCTTAACCTGATTATCTTGTCTTCTACCCCATTGTTTAATACCACACTTGACACACAGTATGCTCTGAACAAATTCCAGTTGTTAGGATCTTCATTACTAGGCCGAGTTTTATACATTGTTTCTTCATCATCAGCCTCACCATCATATTTGACAGTTCATCTCCCGCATTAAATTGTAAGCTCCTCAAAGGCAACCTAATGCCTAAAACAATATCCTACACCTAGTAAGTGCTCATTAATGCTTCTACTGCTGCTTTGGGGTATTGGGGAATTATAGGTGGGAATAGAGGTAGAGAATATCACTGTTTATTGTTGTATTGTACTTTCCCAGTTGCTTAGTACAGTGTTCTGCACACAGTGAGAGCTCAAGAAATATGATTGAATGAATGAATGAACAGGAGGAGAGATCTGTCCCTTTCTTGCTCAAGAAAGGTGCATCCTGGCAAGGTCTTAAAGCAACTAAGAGGGATTTATTTCATTCATTCAGTCAGTCAGTCAGATTTATTGAGCACTTACTGCATGCAGAGCAGTGTACTAAGCGCTTGGAAAGTACAAAAAATATTGATAGGGTTTGCAAGAATCTTGATTTCTTTATAGTTCCCTTCAGCCTGACTTCTAATGGACCTGGTCGGTAGTTATGCCCACAAAATTCTCTTGAAAAGAGCAGATCCTGGCCTAACTCCAACTATTCTAAGAATAACTGAGATATTACCAGTTGAGAGCTCTTGCTAACTGATGTATTTTTTCAAGGACAAGAGTAAACAAGCAAGATGTATTAGAATCTTAAATATTTATCATTTATTTTCTTAAGATTTAAAGGCTTTGGCCAAGTAATTTTTTTGTACTTTGTGTGCAGTCCCTGTATGTGTTCCTTTCTGAGAAATTTAAAAATGAAATTCCTTTTCCAATATTGTTTCATTCACCCAGAGAAGCCGTAAGACGTTGTGGAAATACCATGGAGTGGGGAGTCAGTAGACCTGGGTTCTAGTTAGCTGTGTCACTGCCTGCTGGGTGACTTGGCCAATCTGTGTCGCTCTCATACTTGGATTAGTTCCCTTGACTCACCCCACTCTCAGCCTCACAAAAATTATGCATCTTGCCCTCTATGCTGTAAGCTCCTCTGGGCAGTGGACATATCTACCAACCCTGCTATATTATATTCATATTCTCATTCTATTGTATTCTTAGTGTTCAATACAGCAGCATGGCCTAGTGGAATTTAGCACAAGCCTGGGAGTCAGAACGACCTGGGTTCGAAGGCCAGCTCTTCCGTTTGTCTACTGTGTGACTTTGGGCAAGTCACTTCACTTCTCTGTGCCTTCATTATCTCATCTGTAAAATGGGGATTAAGATTGTGAGCCCCATATAGGAAAAGAACTGTGTACAACCTGATTGGCTGATGAGGACAAAATCCACTTCCATGCAATTGATATGGAGGTGCCCTAATTCTCATCCATTTGCTCAAGAAAACTACTGACCATTCCAGGTAACATCTTGGGTTCATGGAGTACACAGAACTCCTGGATGTGTTGTTCCTTCCAGCTTATGGGCTGGGAATCAGAAGATGTGGGTTCTGATCTGTGCTCTCCCCCTTGTCTGCTGTGTGACTTTAGGGAACTCATTTAATTTCTCAGTGACTCAGTTTCCTCATCTGCAAAATGCGGTTAAGTACCTGTTCTACCTATTACTTGGATCCTGAGCCCCATGTGGGACAGGAACTGTGTCTAACTTGATTTTTTTTAATGGTATTTGTTAAGTGCTTACTATGTTCCAGGCACTGTACTAAGTGCTAAGGTAGGTACAACCTAATCGAGTTGGACATAGACGTTGTCCTACATGGCACTCACAGTCTTAATCCCCATTTTGTGGATGAGGTAACTGAGGCACAGAGAAGTTAAACGACTTGCCCAAGGTCACACAGCAAACACGTGGATTAGAATTCAGGTTCTTCTGGCTCCCAGGCCCAAGCTTTATATTTTTTACCTAGTCCAGCTTTAGTACAGTGTTTCATATGTAATAAGCATTCAACAAATACTACAATTATTATTACCATCTTTACAGGGAACACGTTATTCCGAAGCTAAGCATCTAAGTACTTGCAACCCGCAGACTTATATACATATCCTTATTATTGTGAATAATCATATTTATTGAGTGCTTACCAGGTGCAAAGCACTGAACTAAATGCTTAGCACTGTACATATCTTTGTAGTCTCTTTCTTCCTCATAATCTACAATTTATTTTAGAGTTTGTCTCCCCTACTAAATTGTAAGCTCCTTGGATCACTAATTCTACTGTACTCTCCCAAGCACTTATTACAGCGCCCTGCACTCAGTGGGTGTTCAATAAATACTGCTGACTGACTGGAGTTAGCTCGTTCAACTGCTTTTGAGCTAGAATATGCCTTGCTTGGTATTTATGGGTCTCATTCCCACACACTGGC
The DNA here is from genome assembly GCF_004115215.2 of Ornithorhynchus anatinus. NCBI lineage: Eukaryota > Metazoa > Chordata > Mammalia > Monotremata > Ornithorhynchidae > Ornithorhynchus > Ornithorhynchus anatinus. Next base: position 44,788,947 of record NC_041738.1, read on the forward strand.
AAGGTTCACAGAGCAATATGCTACATAATTTGTGCAAGAGCTATGAAGCTAATGCTCCCATTTTTCCATCTAACCAGACCCTGGGCTTCCTGCCCATTGGCTGGGTGGTGACAAATGCATCGGTCCTTTGTTGCGCTTTCTGGGTACAGAGGCACAGATATCAAGCCAGAATTTATCCTCCAGTGTTTTTGAGTGGTCTGTTACTCCTATCCTGAGAGAGGATCTAAGGTATTTTTTTCTATCGGCATTTACACAGAGGCTCCAAATGTGTCACTTTGATGAGAAGATAAAAATCATTTTCAGAAAAGGAAACACCATATGAAAAACATAGGTGCGGCCTAGTTGTCCAAGCACATAACTGGGAGTTGGGAATCATGGGTTGAAATTCTGATTTGGTGGCTTATTAGCCCTGTGGCCCTGGGCAAAATCCACAAGCTTTGGGGGTTGTTTGTTTTTTTCCATTTCAACTTTCTAATGTATGAAGTATGGTTACAGTTGTGTTTACTTAGATCCCTGGAGTTTGGGGAGGCTTAAATAATGTTTGCGTAGAACTTTGAAAGGGGAATTTATAATCTGCTTAATTCTCCTTTTTGGTTCCAGGACCAGCGAGGAGAAAACTGTCCCTCTACTCCTCTTCAAAATTCTCCTTGGGCTTCCATTAGAAAATCCAATGGCTATGGCCTGAAACCACACTCCCTAATAAATTGATTCAGGTAGCAGTCAACAAAATGGCCACTTTCACTCACCAAAAATGTGCACCAGAAAAACCTGTGTTGGAGTACAGTATGAGGCCGGTGAAGATACAAATATGCCCATGATGGTAAAGCAGCTGGAGCGGTGACATGAGTATAAAGCGGGGTTATTAGGGTATATCCCATTTACATCTGAACATAGTTTTAAGAACATAAAACCCCGTTAGCCACATTTCAACACAATAGCTCTTGTTTTTCCCTCCTCGCCTTAGAATTGCAGTATGATCGGGTTGATTTTGAAATTAAATGCTACCTTAACAAAGTAATTGGAAAAAGTACCAATCCCAATGCTGTTGAACTGACCATTTTTCTCTCTCCTCTGTCAATCTAGAACCAAACCATCACTTTTAATTTGCAGCTACATTAGCACAACACAGATTTAACAACTCAATCAAAGACAATAGAACTGTAGATCAGTTCAGTGAGGCTATAAATTGACAACAGGCATAGACTCACCACAATTTTAATTTTTGCAATACATTTCCCATTCTTCTCCACATCAAGCAGAACCTCCTAACCACTGGCTTCAAGGCAGTGAATTGGCTTTCTCCCTTTCATTCATTCCATTGTATTTATTGAGCACTTACTGTGTGCAGAACACTGTACTAAGCATTTGGGAAAGTATAATACAACAATAGACACATTCCCTGCCCACAAGGAGCTTACAGTCTAGATGGGGGAGACAGATATTAATACAAATAAATAAATGACAGATATATACATAAGAGCTGTGGAGTTGGAAGCGGGGAAGTACAAAGGAAGCTAGTCAGGGTGTCACCGAAGGGAGTGGGAGAAGAGGACTGTGGTGGGGGGCTATTCTGGGAAGGCCTTTTGGAGGAGCCATGCCTTCATTAAGGCTTTTAAGGAGGGGAGAGTAATGGTCTTCTATGTTGTAATTGTCCCTCCTATGCAGCCACTCATTTCTCCCATTATCCCACACAGCTCACCTTCTCAATTACTCTCCCATTAACCTACTCGCTGTGCCTCATTCTCATCTCTCCTGCCATAGGTTTCATGCTCACCTACTTTTCCTTCTCTGGAACTTCCACTTCAAATCTGACAGTTTATAATTCTCCCCATTGCCAAAGTCCATCTGAAATCACATCTCCTCATAAAAATCTTACCCAGTTTACCTTGAATTTTCCCAGTGTATATGCTCCCACCTGCTACTTCAGCATTTCTGCATTCACCATCTCCTCTAGCATTTATATACATATTTTATACAACCTATTGCTGAAGCCTTACTTATGTACATATCTGCTTTCCTTCTTCCTCCTGTCCATAAATTATTTTAGGATCTACCTCCCCTTTTGGATTGCAAGATCTTTGAAGGCAGGGAATGTGTCAATATATTCTACTCTCCCAAGTGCTTAGTACAGTGCTTTGCACATAGGGGCTTAGTAAATACTGTTGACTGATTAATGTTGAAATTTTGGTGTTACTGTTTTTCAATGTAGTGATCACATTATTATTACATTCTTCTTGTATGTTATAAATGCCACTTCACAGATTTGAGGTAGTCACTAAGGGGTACTTGAAGGCAAGAGCCCAGGCAATTGTCCTGTGTGACCTGATCAGTGCCAGGCTTGCTCAGGATATTTAGCATGTTGGCCCCCTTCTAGTCATAGGATGAGTGCCTTCTGGCAGGGCAAACAGCTGCTGAGGATGGTCTTTACTGAGAGCATGCACAAAAAGTGACTTTCAAGCTTTTCACTAACAGAACAAAAACATCTGAGAACAGGGGTTTGGAGGAAAGGGGACTGAGGGGAGTGGCAGTTTGCTCACCCCACGCTCTGGCCAGGAACTCCTTCCCCCTTCATTTGAGTTAAACCACTACTTGCCCCATTTCCAAAGCCCTCCTAGCTTCACATCTCTTCCAAGAAGCCTTCCCTGACTAACTTCTCATCTTCCCACCTTATCTGCCCCCCACCCCCCCCATTCTGAATCACCAATCCAGTTGGGTCTGCATCCCTTAAGGACTTTGATACTCAACCAACCCCCAGCCCGATGGCACTTATGTACATATCCTTATAGTCTCCTGTTTCCCCTATCTATATTTTAATGCTTGTATCCGCCACTAGATTGCAAGCTCCTTGAGAATCATGACTACCAATTTTATTGTACTCTTCTAACAGCTTAGTACAGGGCTCTGAACACAGTAAGAACTTAATAAAAACCAGTGATTAATTAATAGACCAATTTCAGCTGGTGAATTTATAGTTGGTTGGCACCCTTGGATGCTGGCCTTCCCACCCATCTTTCCAGCAGCAAGCTTTGCAACAGTGTAAGGCTGCTATGGCCGCACAAACCTCTATGCATGGATAGGGGAAGACCGCTTCCATTGAAGAGGGCTATCAGGTAGGCATCTCCTCTTCTTCCTCAGAGTTACCTGATGAGAGAAAATGAGCCTAAATGAGATGTAAAGGGTGATTTGGTGTCTTAATTCTCATTTTCCTTTCTCTTCTGTGTCATCAGAAAATACCAAAATCATTATGGAAAATTCTGGGTGCATTTCATCTGTTGGCCTCTGATCCATTTGTTTTTTGTTTCTTCCTTGACTATAAACACATAAAATCACAAAAGTAACAGAGTAAACAGACTCGAGAGTCGAAGTTCTTTCAGCTAAGGAAACCCAAATAAATGATTCTTGACTGCAACCATGTTCTGAAGATTTGAGTGTGGAGTTTACACCGATTCCCTCAAAGTCCATCACTTGGACTCCAGCCAGTCCTACAGAGTCAGCGTCTCTAAAAAGACAAATTGTTTTCACTGAAACAGAGGCCTCTCTGCCGAGAAGACACGGATAATGCTCGTTGCTTTTATTTTCAAGATTAAATCAACCCCTACTATCTAATTGCCAATGAGTATTAAAGTCAAACTTTCATGTTTTCAGTTTTCCTCTGCAAAAGAAACCCCACAGCATCCTCCACCTTTGAAGAGATAATCAGGAGTGAGGGTTTCTAAAAATCAATTTGGAGCTATATAAATAATGCAATAAAAGAGTGAATAACCAGGGCCTTTTTTGGAGATTGTAAAATTGCATGCTTTAGCAAAAACAATCCCAATCTAACTGTACAACTCCTTTCTGCAAAAGGTGCATGCGCCATGTTACAGAGGTGTGATTGGATGAGCAACAGGAAAGGAATAAAGCATTACCATCCTCATTTCTGATGTAAATTCTGAATTTCAAAGATAAAGTGGGTCCAGAGCCTCCATTTCTAATAGAACCATTTGACTGCATAGTGAAGTTTAATAAGGTATGATCACATAGCATTAGGAAATTAATAGCGTGAGATTTTTTTAAGAGGTCTTTTAGAAGCCGACTGGTGTTTTCAAGTGATCATTATAATTTTCTGTAATTGGCAAAGGATAATAATAGCTGACTGCTGCACAAGAAAATAATTTGGAATATCAGTTAAGGTACAAATGCATGTGCTGGGGTCTGCCTCTATAATTGCTAGCAAAATAGTGGAGCTAGTTTTCTACTGAACAAACCCCCTTATTGAAAACAAGATCTCTTCTAGAGAGCAGTAATCTTCACACTGTCAGGGCCACTGGACTAAATGTTTGGCGACATCCTAGTGTGCATTTGCTTGGGTGACAATTTAAAGAAGATCCCTAATCAGCACTAATTCATTAGGTATTTTCTGTGAAAACAGAAACCATGAGAAACTAAAGTAAGCACATGTAATAAATATGGAGGAACTCCAAGGAAGCTTTGGAGTTTGCTGATAACTAGAAGGCATAAATAAAAAGGCTGTTCTCATATTGTACATGCTGAACTTTCTTTGACTCTTGTCAGCTTGGGCTTTCTAGAAAATGAACCTTCTCTGCATGGAATAGAAAAAAAAAACTCATGGTAGTAGCTGAGCAATCTGGGAACTAAAGAATTGAGTTAGCACGTTTTTACCTTAGGGGTTATAATGAGCTCGTGCCTGTTTTTACAGGGATTTTTTTAGTCAGCTTTGAACTACCTTAAAACAATAAAATGCCCCTTTTCAACAGCTAGGTTTAATGGAAAGATTTACTGTATTTTTATTCTCCTGTTGAAAAGTGATAATGAAGCCAAGTTCAGCTCTTTTGGTCAAGGAGGGAAATTCTGTGATCAGCTGGAAGAAAGAAGAGTTCATGCCACCAAAGTTGCCTTCTGGAAGGGGAAACTGGGCATTCCTCTCCAAATTATCTCTTTGGAAAATTACAAGTAGGGAACGTTTTTATTAAAAAAAAAACTTTCCTTAGTTAAATGCCAGTAACAACTTGCTAACTTAAAAAATAACACACGCAGTAAAAGCACAACTTATTGAGTTTTAATGAAGAGCTATATTCAACTTCGGCAAAACCTCTGCAGAATTTGCATGGTCCCAAATTTGCCCTGAAGCCCTAACAGCCTATAGACCTAAACATCTTTGCACATTTTTTGGTCAAAGATTCTAAGCCAGGTCAAATCAGGAAGACCCCAAGCTTCCTCCCATCCATTTGACCTGGCCTGACTCCAAGCACAGTTGTTCTGACATGCACCCAGGGACAGGGGCTGAGACCATATCTCACAAATAAATCTCTCTTGGAAGAAATGCTCTTTTTGTTATCCCAAGTTCCTTCATGCTGTAGAGAATATATACTCCCACTATATGCTAGGGAAGAAATGATATTGCTTGAAAGTTAACTTCTGTTAGTCACTTGTGAAACAGACTCTTCCTCCTCTCTCCAAACTACAGAGTTCTACTCTAGTTCATATTTTGCCGTTACATTTTCTCTAAAGGGCAAATCAGAGTTGAAAAGACTAGTTTTACTTTTAAAAGTTTCCTGGGAATAGGAAACTGCTTCATGGAGTCTGAGAGCTTTCAGGATTCCTTTCCTCTTTCTTAAATGAGAATAAGAAGTGCAGCTGAATTGGCAGCATCCTTCCAATCAATCAGTGGTATTTTTCAAGTGCTTACTGTGTGTAGAGCACTGTGTCAAGCAGTTGGGAGAGTTTGATTTGACAAAGTTGGCAGACACAATCCCAGCCTTTAGGAGCTAACAGTCTATTGGAGGAGACAAATATTAAATGAATTATAGATAGGGGAAACAGCAGAATATAAGAATGTGCCCATAAATGCTGTGAAAGTAGGATTATCTATCCTTTTTTTTACTTTATTACCTAAGGGATATAGACCCAAGGACGAAGAGCAGAAGAGAGGGCACATAGGTTGGGGAAATAAAAGATCTTAGAGAATGTACTGATTCCCTAAAGTAAGGAAACCCCTACAGTAGTATATCTGACAAGTTTGAATAAAAGATCTAACAAAGAGGACTTTAATAGCAACTTTAAATGCTAAATCATTAAGAGATAAACTGTCAAAGAAAAGATCAAGGAATATAATTCAATTCACCCAGCAAATATCCACTCAACAGTAGAAGATGGTGTTAGCCACATTCTTGCCTTTTTTATCTATGAAAAGCTGCATTTATCAAAATAAGCAAAATATGTGAGGTATGGTATGCAGTTCATTGAAAGGCAGGGCTTTATTGGTTGATTGGTAAATTGAAACACATGGAGAAGTGCTACCTGGAAGAACACACTGCTGACTGTATTACTCACTTTTATTGGTTAATCTTTAATAAGAACCAGCTGGTAATAAAGAACGGAGTTCATGGGAACCCACCCTTTGTTGAAAGCAGGGTTGGTGTCAATACTAGAAACACATGAGCACAAAGAAAACAGATGTAATTGGCTTGCGGAGGTCAGGTTATGTAAAGAGCCAGTGAACAGAGGTGAGGCTACAGCTGAAGAGAATGACAGGGTAAAACACCCATTATTTCTGATAATCTGTAAACGTGTGTGAACAGACAGGATGACAACTAGAAAGAGCCCCAACGTGGTAGAAAAGCTTTGATTTATGAAGCTCAGAGAACGACTCAGTGATCTTTTGGATGACACAGTGACTGTGAGGTATGTTTATCACCAAAATACAATGAAAGTCGGTGAAGAATCAGAGGGCACTTGTGTGTGTCTAGCTGAGGTCTGTCTTCCCTCCAGTGTTTGTACTGTGGCAATTTCTGCATCAGTTGAACTGTAAAACTGTATTTGACACACTTGGACAAGAAGTACCTAAAAATGGGCTCTTTGCCCTCTTTTACCTTTTGTTTTCTTTGTTCAAGACCAAGGAAGCATGGCCTAGTGGGATGATCATGTGCCTTGGAGTTAGAGGACTTGGTTTCTAATCCTGTTCTACCACTTGTCTGCTGTGTGACTTTGGGCAAGTCACTTTACTTCTCTGTGTCTTGGTTCCCTCATCTGTAAAATGGGGATTAAGTCTGTGAACTGTATGTGGGACAGGGACGGTGTCCAGCCCTATTATCTTGGGTCTACTTCAGTGCTTAGTATAGTGTCTGACATATAGTAAGCACTTAAATATGATTTAAAAATGAGTTTTCATCCTGGGGAAAACAAGCCTCCTAGAAAGAGTGAACACTTGACTTTTCCCTTTCATTCTCTCAGGATTTTAAATCTTTCAGGAGGCTTAAATAAAGAGTTGCTTCCCCTCTTGTGGCATCCACCTTGTAATTGAACAAGCGATGAAGTATATGGTCATTTTTTGGCATTCAATGAGTTGTATTGTCAGAAATATCAAACCACAATCAGTTTGGAGATGTTTCAAATCTTAAAAGAATGGACTTACTGAATTGTTTGTATTTCCCTGAGCTATATTCTTAGTTTACAGATAAGGCAGAATTTAAATGACTTACACAATAATAATAATAATGGTATATGTTAAGCACTTACTAAGTGCCAGGCACTGTGCTAAACTCTGGGGTGGATAGAAGCATTTCAAGTTGGATACAGTCCCTGTCCCATGTGGGAGTCACAGTCTTAATCCCCATTTTACAGATGAAGTAATTGAGGCATAGAGAAGTAAAGTGAGTTGCCCAGGGTCACACAGCAGACAAGTGGCAGAGCTGGGATTAGAACCCATGACCTTCTGATTCCCATTCTATGCTGCTTCTCTGCCCCAGTGCCTCAGTTTGCCTCATTTAGAAAAAAAACCTCTTGTTCCTAATAGTCTCTTTAGTTATCACCCTATTCCCCTTCTCCATTCTAGACTTAAGGCCTTCAAACAGGCTCAGCTCACTTGTTGTTTATGCTTCCTCTGTAGTCACCATCAGTTTCATTTACTGAATGCTTACCATGTGCAAAACACTGTACTAAGCTCTTGGGAGAGTACATTGTAACAGAATAGGTCTCTACTGCAGGCTCACCTCCTCCCGTAGGCCTTCCCAGACGAAGCCTCCCTTTTCCTTAGCTTTCCCTCCCCTCCCCAATGCCCCAACTCGCTCCCTTTGCTCTACCCCCCACCCCCCCACCCCGAGCACTTGTGTATATATGTACATATCTATAATTTTCTTTATATTAATGCCTTTTTACTTCTTTTGATGTTAGATGTATAATTATATTTATTTATATCGATGCTATTGATGCCTGTTTACTTGTTTTGATGTCTGTCTCCCCCTTTCTAGACTGTGAGCCAATTATGGGCAGGGATTGTCTCTCTTTACTCCTGAATTGTATTTTCCAAGCACTTAGTACAGTGCTCTGCACACAGTAAGTGCTTAATAAATATGATTAAATGAATGAATAGGAAGATATGTTCCCTTCTGACAATGAGCCTACAGTCTAGAGGGGGAGACAGGCAGGTGGAGAAGGCTTATAAATTTATAATATACAACTTAAAATGTCTACATAAGTGCTGCAGGGTTGAGGGAGGACAAATATCAAATTCCCAGAGGTTACAGATCCAAGTGCATAGATGATTCAGAAGGAAGAGACAGGGAAAAGAGGGCTTAAACTATGCAAGTTTCTCTTCTTGACTAGATATCTTGGGTTTTGCTCTCAGCATCACTAAGTCCTCCTGCATCATAGATGCCCTTCTGACTAAATCTAATGATGCCTTTTCTGCTCTAATACCCCTTGAAATTCAATCATCTTCTTCTTGAAACTCTTACTGAACTTAGTTTCAAGGACACAGTCACCCCACATTCTTACCCTACCTCTCTAACTGCTCTTCAGTTAAATAATAGCAGGCACAGTGCACCTACTCTGTCAGAATCTCTATGTATTGAGCACTTGGAAGGGTACAACTAAGAGACAAAATCTCTGACCTCAAGGATTTCATATTGTGGGAAACACATTCACAAAGAGTTGGAGGAGAAAAAAGAATTAACACTACAGCTGCAGGATTATGGAAGAATAAATAGATAAAAAAGGATGAATTAACATGATTGGAAAGGGTGGGTGAATAACATAACAAACGCAAATACTAAGGGCAGCTGTTGGATGGAAGTGACTTGGGAAGGTGGAGCTTATTCAGGGACTACCTCCTGGAGGAAGTGGATTTCCTGGAGAGGTTTGAAAATGGGGATAGCTGTGCTCTGATAGAAGCAGAGTTGCCTAGTGGAAAGACTGGAGGATTGGAAGTTCTGAAACCTATGTTCTAATCCTAGCTCTTCCACTTGTCTGCTGTGTGACACTTTGGGCAAGTCACTTAATTTCTCCAAGCCTAACTTGTCTTATTTGTAAAATGGGGATATAATACCCATTCTCCTTCTTAGACTGTTGGTCCCATGCTGGATAGAGACTCTGTCAGATCTGATTTTCTTGTACTGATCACAGAGCTTGGCACATAGTAAGTGCTTAACAGATATTATCATTATTATTATTATTACTAATATTAAGGCAGGGGTAAGAAAGGGGATGGAGGTGAGAGAATTGGGAGTGAGGGAGAAGAGAATCAATAAGAGGGATTATGTTGCCTTTTCAGTGTCTCACCTTTTAACTATAAATGTTCTTAAACCTGGGCCTTTAGTCTTCCCAATTCACTCAACAAGATTTGTGTCAATGGGTATGAGCACTGATCATTTATTTTTGGCATGTGCTTGTTACTTTCGCCTAGGTAAGCTTTTTGAGGAAGTGAACTTGCCTTTTTATCTTTTGTAAATTTCTTAATTCTAGAAGTTTTATGCAAATAGTAGGCATTCAACAAATATTAGTGAGGAGAATGCAAATGGATAGGACTCCATTTTTCCAGATAATTCAAAACTAAAAATATCCTTTGGTTTCAATGATTCAACTATTTCAGGCCAAGAAAATAATTTCATCTAAAATAGCCACATAAGTGAACCCTAATTGAATTTAGGGGACCTGAATTAACCAAATGATTTACTGGTTTGGATCCAGACTTTATTAGCCATGAGACCAAAGCTCTTAGTGGGAAGGCTGTTTCAAGATGCTCGTGCCCTAAATTTGCTATAATAGAAAAAGAAGAAATATCCTGGCCACACCCATTTGTTTTTACAGATCTTTCCCAAGTTTGCTGAGGTATGGAAAGTTCTCCAGTGAATGCTCAAAAGCCACCTTCTGTGTGTTCTCTGGTTTCCAGACTTCTTGGAACCAATTGCAGTCAAACACAGCTCTAACCGTGTTTCATGCAGAAAATGAAATTTGCTAGTCCAAAACTGAGGTGATGTTTGAAAGGATCAGACATGTTGGGGAGGGTTAGCATTTTCAGGGTAATTCAACACCATAGTATAAAAATATGGGACTCCAGGCACTAAAACTGATCAGAAGGAAGACTGCCTCACCAGCATTTTGTCTTAAAGTCAGTTCAAGAGAGTCATTTACTCCCATACCACTGCCTGAGGACTTGAAATCTTAGATTATAAATTATTTAAAGGGAAGGGGTGGGGTCTTGCACTTTTCTAAATACTTTCTCTGCGACTAGTATAGTGCTCCGCCATAATGTCGGAGTTGAAGATCATTAAGCAGATGATGTCTCACCAGTGTGGATTCTAGGTTTCTCAGAGATAAGGAAGTTACTTCTAGAAGACTCTTCTCTAAACAAACTTGTTTGGGAGAGAATGGCCCTGTGTTTTTGATTTTTCCCAGATACTTAGTCTCTAACCTATTAACTTGTTTCTCTCCTCTTCCTTCTGAGGTAGCCCATTTACGGAATTACCTGATGCATAGCTGGGAATCGGGAAAGTCTGGTGGAAAGAGCATGGACCTGGGAGTCATAAGACCCGGTTCTAATGCTGGATCTTCCTCTTGCCTAGCATGTGACTTTGGACAAATCACTCAATTCCTCTAGCCTCAGTTTTTTATCTGTAACATGGGAATTCAATGCCTGCTTTCCCTCCCCTTTAATAATAATAATAATAATATTGGTATTTGTTAAGCGCTTACTATGTGCCGAGCACTGTTCTAAGCGCTGGGGTAGACACAGGGGAATCAGGTCGTCCCACGTGGGGCTCACAGTCTTAATCCCCATTTTACAGATGAGGGAACTGAGGCACAGAGAAGTTAAGTGACTTGCTTTAGACTGGGAGCACCATGTGGGATGGGGACTGTGTCTGACCTGATTATCTTGTATCTACCTCAGTGCTTACCGCATAGCAAGTGCTTAACAAATGCCACAATTAAATATATACATATATATATATTAGTAGTAGTAGTATGAAATACTAGTGTGCATCTCAATACTTCTCTCCACACCAGGAAATATTTGCTCTGTGAACATGAAAGAGAAAAAGACTTCCTCCACCCATCATCCAAATTATTCCCATTGCCTAATTTCATGTTCCAGCTAAGGGAAGAATTAACTGACTGGAGCTCTAGATGAGCATGCCAGTTTCTGTGTGGCAGCTGGACTTGGGACTTGGGGTATTGGCTTGTAGAAGAGGCAAAAAAGAGACCAGTAAAGTCCCTTATAAAGGCTGCAGTGGCTGGAGATCACACCCTGAAGAAAAGAGGCTTGGCTGCTCTTTGGACTCAGACCCATCAGCCATGTCCTCTCATGACAGGCTGAGAAATTCAGGAGCAGAATGCCTTCACAGAGGGAGACCACATTGGTACGTGAGGGGGAATTTAAATCTTCCTTCTCTCCACTTCCCCATCACCCCCCTCAGTGGGTAAATACGTACTAGCTTTGCCAGGATATGTTTTAGTGAGTCCATTTTCTTATTGATGGTCCTTTCCAATGGATCTGGGGGGATGATGAAGCTCATTATGTCGTAAAACTGTGTTTCACTTTGGCATATCTTCCAAATTCGGTCATTCGTCCCAAGTTATGAGGATTTCTTTCCCTTAAGAAACAAAAGAGAATTTGGGCCAGAATTTGCCTATTGTTATTTTAATGGGAGTTTAAATTGGGTTAAAGAATGGAGGTGAAAAAAGTGCTTTCAGGGAGGTAGAGGGAGAACAGGGAAATTGGCTCAGTGGAAAAAGCCCAGGCTTGAGAGTCAGAGGTCATGGGTTCAAATCCCAGCTCTGCCACTTGTCAGCTGTGTGACTGTGGGCAAGTCACTTAACTTCTCTGTGCCTCAGTTACCTCATCTGTAAAATGGGAATTAAAGCCCTTTCCCTCCTTTGTAGACTGTGAGCCCTATGTGGGACCAGGACAGTGTCCAATCTGAATATCAGTGCTTGCCACATAGTGAGCATTTAGTGAATATTATTATTATTATCATGCAGTTGTCCATCCCTAAATTTGCTTCTTAAAGATTGTTTGAGAGCATGTGTCATATGTCTGGCATTACCAGTATCTAAGGAATTTTATAGTCTGATACACTGCTCACAAGACAGAAGAAATGAGTTATGGAAGTTTATTTTGACACTTTCTGGAATGGAAAGTCTCCCAGGGGTATTTCAGAGGAAGGCATAGATTTTTCCAAGAACTTCTGCTACGTGTGCCTTTCCATAATGCTTGGAACATCTCTAATTATGATGAAGCTGCAGTTGGCTTCAACTTCCAGTTTTAATGGAAGTTGCTTGGTTCAGTTATCTATGTGTAACATTAATGCAATTTGGGGGTTATGTTCATAGTTGGTGAAAGAGAAAACTCCATAAAATGCTTATAAGTGGGTAAGCAATTGTACTTGTTGAGCACATTGTGCAGAGCCCTGCGCTCAGCACTTGAGTGAGGAGAGCATAAAAGAGTTGGTAGACATTTTGCCTGCCCACAAGGAGCTTATTATGTAGAAGGGGAGTCAGACGTTAATATAAGTAAAGAAATTACAGATATGCCTATAAATGCAGTGGAACTGAGGGCGGGGTGAAAAAAGAGTCCAAATCCAACTGCAAGAACAAGTCTAGAAGGGTACAATGGCAATTTGGGGTGGAGGATAATAATATTGCTAAGTAATGGGAGATAACTTTCATCCCTAAGACTCAGTCTACCTTACAGAAATTACCTAACAAACTCTGACCACATTATCAAAAGGGGAAACAAGAGTCTAGTGACTAAGAGAAGCAGTGTGGCTTAGTGGAGAGAGCACGGGCTTGGGAGTCAGAGATCATGTGTTCTAATCCCTGCTCCACCACTGGTCAGTTGTGTGATTTGGGGCAAACCACTTGACTTCTCTGTGCCTCAGTTAGCTCATCTGTAAAATGGGGATTAAGACTGTGAGCCCCAGGAGGGACAACCTGATTACCTTGTATCTATCCCAGTGCTTAGAACAGTGCTTGGCACATAGTAAATGTTTAACAAATAACATTATTATTATTAGGATATGGATAAGGGAGTTAGCAAACGAGAGTTGTTGTGTCTCACCTCTGTCACCAGGTTGCTTGGTTCAGCTGAATGACTTCAACCGCATCATTATCACTAGAATTCCTTGAGTACTCACTGTCTGCAGATCAATGAACTAGGCAAATGGGAACATACAACGGAAGTGCAAGACTTCAAGGGGCTACCTTATCTTCTCTTTGCTTCAGTTTCTCCAGCTATAAAATCTGAATAATACCTTCTACTTGACATTTAAGATGTGAAAATAAGTGAACTACACTATATAAAACTTGTTTGAATTTTTCAAAGTCGAGACACCGTATCTTGAAGGATTCAGTTTACTCAAGGAATTTTATCCTCAGTTCAGAAATGGAAAATTCAGAATAGCCCAAACAGAATGACATGAAAATATTAAAAATTCCATTTCACCCTCTTCTAAAAATAAGATTTAGACTAGTTTGAAGATGGCAGAATCTCAAAAAACATCATTGACAAATAAAAATTTACATATTTTATCATAAAATATTAAATTAGCAACATGCCAAGTCATCCAAACGAGTCATTGAACCTGACTCCTAACCCTCTCTTAAACCTATTGTTTACCTAAAATTCTAAATCTCCTGTGGTATTAACACTAATTCTTACCTTAAACTAAACCCCAGCTGTTTTTCTAATCATAACCATAGCCTAAATACTTTTTTTATTTTAAGGAGTTGACTTGTTGACTACTGAACTTCATTTCTGACATTATTCTGAAAGGTTTCACTATTTGCTGCAGTCATCATGGTAAGATAAGTCACTTAAGACTTTTTATTCACTTTAGAGCAAATCATTGAAAGGAGTGAAGACCTAGGAGGAAGACTATGGGATTGGGAATTAAGAGACCCAGATCCTAATCAGAAATCTGCAACTGTGGGAAGCGGCATGGCCTAGTCATTATAATACGGGCCTGAGAGTCATAAGGACTTGGGTTCTAATCCTAGCTCTGCCACTTGTCTGCTATATGACTTTGGGGAAATCACTTAACTTCTCTGTGCCTCAGCTACCTCATATGTAAAATGAGGATTAAGACTGTGAGCCCCAAGTGGGACACAGACTGTGTCCAACCTGATTAGCTTGCAACTACCCCTGCGTATAGTATGGTGCCTGGCATGTAATAAGCACTTAAAAATCATTAGTTTGAAAAAAGGACCTATTTTGCAACCCTGAGCAAATCACTTAACCATTCTGGGATTCAATTTACTTGTTTGTAAAATGCAGATAAATAATTTGACATATCTCAGATTAGGAACTCCATCTGAGACAGGAAATATGTTTGATCTGATAATCTTGTACTTATCAATCAGTAATATTTACTGAGTGCTTACTGTGTGGAGAGCACTGCATCTCAGTGTTTAGACTGGTAAGGACTTCATAAATACTATAATTATTAAAATTCAAATAATCAAAATCTAAACAACTTACATCAAATAATCTAAAAACTGAAATCTTTGAAAACCCAGAAATCAAAATCAGCCTGACTCAAAAATTAGCTGTTGTTGAAAAAGACATGGTGCTTGAAAGTCAGGTTTGGTCTTTTAAATACTTTTAAAGGAAAATTAGACAATCAGATACTATAATGATGGTATTAAATGCTTACTATGTTCCAAGCACTCTACTAAATGCTGGATACAAGCAAATCAGGTTGGACACAGTCCAAGTCCTACATGGGGTTCACAGTTTCAATTCCCATTTTACAGATGAGGTAAATGAGGCATAGAGAAGTGAAGTGACTTACCCAAGGTCACACAGCAGACATGTGGTGGAGTGGGGATTAGAACCCATAACCTTCTGACTCCCAGGCCTGTGCTCTATCCACTACAGTATCCCTCTTCTCTATATTTATAGATATATTTTTATATATCAGATATATCTATAGATACCTGACCTATTTATAGACATATATAAATATGGATATTACAATGGTTGATTTTAGATGATTTCCTGTCAGGCTTAAATCTGATTAAATTTCCAAGATACCAAGACCTGAGTCCTTTTTAATATCCAGTCCTTAGTTCGGGCGGCAAAGGGAGAAGAATCTAGGCAAGTTTCTCTGAGTTTTGAGCTTGAGTTTTCCTATAATTCCCTGATTTATTATTATAATTATCATCATCATCATCATCATTAGTAGTATTGTTATCATTATACTTTCAAGTGCTTTCTATGTGTCAAGCACTGTTCTAAGCCTTGGGGTAGATACACATTAATCAGGTTAGAAACAATTCCTGTCCCACATGAGACTCACAGTGAGTCACATGGAACACAGGGAACGGGTAGTGAATCCCCATTTTACAGTTGAGGAAACTGAGGCTTAAAGAAGTAAAGTGACTTGCCCAAGGTTACACTTTAAACAACTGGCAGACTGGGATTAGAACCCAGGTCTTCTAACTCCCAGGCCTTTGCTCTTTCCACTAGACCACACTGCTTCTATATTTCTCTCGGCCTGGACATTGGAGTCCCAGCCTTTCCTAGTTGTTCTCTATGAGGACAAATAGAAAGATAAATAAGATTTGCCTGGATTTAACCAGGGTCCTGCTTGGCAGTAAGGGGCTTAAATCGAATAAATATTTTCCAGAAAAAAAAATCATTAACCTTTTGTCATTAGTGTTTGGAACTCCTCAAGCAGCTCAGTGGTTTAAATTAATGCACCTGCCAAAATAAGCACCAAGTGTTGTTACCCTCTTAGGGACAACCCTGTTCCATAAATCACAGCATTTCAATGACAACTCAATGTGTTTTATATCATATAGGGAGCCTGTGTTTATGAATTTGAGATAAAAGGGGTTTAGCCAGTGAAAACAGTGGAACTACTGTCTGGCTCTTTTTCGTAGCCTTTTCCCCCCTTCCTCCTAAATGAGTTTCTATGTGTTTGGGAGCATGGATCTTGTTTTACAGAGTACTGTCAGTTTTGTCTGCAACTGCTATAACTTTCCTCTTAATTCCTTCTGCTCAAGGCTCCGTCTCTATTAAATCATCCCTTGTGTAAATCAGAATCCTAGTCAGTGTGACTAGGGGAACTGTAAAATGACACTTTCTGGGCTTTCCTGGAGATGAGAAAGGAGTAGCAGCGATCTAATAGGCTCAGCATTCAATGTAAATACACAACAGGATGAGGGAAATTCCATGGCCAATAAACATTCATATGTATACTTATCCTTCTTTGAAATCTGTTTTGAATGATTCTCCAAAGTCCATTTAAAATAGATGGTGATTCCTGCATTTGTTTGAGCCGTAAGCCTCTCCTTCACTTGTGTTCTGAGCAGTGCCCGATAGAATACCCTTCCGGGATCTCATCCGTGGAGCCAAAGCTAGGACATTTCTTCCCTGATGAGTGGGGTGAAAACACACTCAAACAATTGATTGGAACATTTATTTTTTTTCAAGAGGTCTGAGGGTAGAGTGAGGTGGGCAGTTTCCAAGAAGCATTGCTTAAGAAAAGGAGGGTCCTCTTTTGTCTGGTAGAGAAGTACTCCACAGCACTTACATATGTATCGTAATTTATATTAGTGTTGGTCTCCCCCTCCTTACTGTAAGCTAACCCTGGGCAGGGAATGTGTCTACTAACTCTAGTAGTGGACACTGCTGCTTCTAGAGAAGCAGTGTGGCTCAGTGGCAAGAGCACGGGTTTGGGAGTCAGAGGTCATGAGTTTGAATCCTGACTCTGCCACTTGTCAGCTGTGTGACTGTGGGCAAGTCACTTAACGTCTCTGTGCCTCAGTTACCTCATCTGTAAAATGGGGATTAACTGTGAGCCTCACGTGGGACAACCTGATTACCCGGTATCTACCCCAGCGCGTAGAACAATGCTCTGCACATAGTAAGCGCTTAACAAATACCAACATTATTATTATTATTAACTTTATTATAATGTACTCTCCCAAGCTCTTAGTACGATGCTCTTCACACAGTAAGTGCTCAATAAATGCAACTGATTGATGAAGAAGACCTTACAGTTGTTCTCATTAATAATAAGGAATTAAGGTCAAATTGGACTTTGCATTTGAAAGAAATTTTCACTTTGCAATCAAGAATTGATCATCTTCATTAACCAACAAAGGAAAAGCTATTACTTTCCTTATGCTACAGGTGAGACTTGTAAGAACTGAGGGACTTGAGAATAAATACTACTAAAAATATGAATCAACCCCTTTGTGTTACTGGCTCATTATCCTATTACATCTCAAGTCATACTCCCAGTTGGAACTGCCTAATTCCCACCCCCATGACTGGGCTGGTTAAATTAATTAAACTAGTTACGGTATTAAGCATTTACTATGCACTAGGCACTGGGGTAGATAGATATAAGGTTATGAGATAGGGCATTATTCCTTTCCAACATAAGGTGCTTTGGAAGACTTTACAAGCCCCTACCTCTCAACATGAGGGACTGAAGGGTTTTTTTTTGTATTCCCCATTGCCAAGCAAGGGCACTTAAAGGTTACTTAAGCCTTTTTATCCATCCTTATGATAATCTCTTTTCCACGGAGGGAGGAAAGAATTGGGCTTAAATTAACAGAATGCTCAGTGTTCAAGCACCAAAGAGAGCAAGTAAAATGATGGAACTTGAATTCCCAGTTCTAGACCACCCTGTTCAAGGCCACAAGCCCACATGTCTCCCTGAGGGCTTTTAAGCACTGGAATAAGTTACCAAAGGGCACTGTGGAAGCCTCCTCTTGAGGAAGCAGAGAGGATGGATTTAATTTCCTCGCAATAGCCCTTTCAGTTCTAGGATTATAGGATCCAATAATAAAACAGCCTAAATAGAGGCAGCTCCAGTTAATGGAGGCACAGGAGTGGGAGAGAGAGTTTGAGAGATCCAGTTGGGTTCAGGTTATGCCCTCAACTAGTATTATGCCCTTGATATCGTGGCTCTGCAAAAGCAAAAGCAAGATGGAGATGCGAGAGGTGGAGATGACATCTTGTGAATGGGAAGTGATGGACAGTTTTAAAGATCACAGCAAGACAGAATACTACAGAGGGTTCTCCAAGAGGGTGAACACCATAGCGCTATTCCATCTCTGGATGGTTCGCGCAGAGAGGCTCACTTCTGGACTTTTATGGCATCTAAGAGGTTTCCTCTGAGAAACACAGGAACAATCTCTTGCCGCACCTATTTTCAATATGCTTTCAGATTATTTATTCTGCACATGTGGGTTTGGTCATTTTAATTTGCTCCTCGAGGGTGGTGGTAAATGAATAAATATCAGCTTGCAGTGCACCAAATTGCACCACCTAGTGCTTTTAATTCAAAACTTTTGCAAAAAGCCAGGAACAACTGGGTCATACGTGCCCTCCCCATAGGCAGTTCTCTGCCATCCAGATTGCCAAATCCTAAAACTCTCCTGTAGGCAGCCACTAAGAATTCTACAGGCCAAGCTATCTGCAGAACAGCAGAGCTGGAAGCGCATTCCAAACTTTCCATCGGCGTCCCTTGGAACCAGCTAACAGTACTACAGTCTCCATGCAAATACAACAACAGGAAACTCAGCAGTGGCCTCAGCAGTACTAGTTGTAATATTTCCCCTTAGTATTTGTTCTGGGTGCATTTTGGAATAAAAATGGAAACTATGATATAATTACATTTGCCAATTTAGCAGATACAATTCTTACTCACAAGAATGGCCCTGTTGAATCTTGCTCAGTAAAAGACAGATTAAATGAATGTTTTTATGGCAGTTGAATTGTTCTATGTATTCCATATTCTAGTAAAGAATCCTGGACTGTTTCAGAGAATTAACTACTTTACTCTTTCCTTGGGGGGATGAGGGGAAAAGAAGGGGCTAGAAAGGCTGATCTCTACCACAGATCTTGTAAAATACTAAACCTGATTTTCTGGCCATAGGGCTGGCTCCTGTAAAAGCCTGCGGCGTAGTGTCTATCCATGGTGACTGTGGGCCAGTAATAGTGGTAGTAATATTAGCAGTATTAGTAAATGTACTTATTGAGCACTCACTAGTTGTAATGCACTGTACTAAGCCAGTGGCCAAATACTGCCGGCAATCCTGCTGAAGCCTAAGCAGCCCTTACGGCTACTTGGGAAATGCAGTAGCTACTAATACCATTAAAGAATTCTGGACACCTCTTTACCAACCTCATAATGTAAGTTAAGGCTTCATAAAGATATACAAAAAAAGGTTCTTTGCAAAAGTTCCCAGAACCTATGTAATTGTTCAGTATTTTTGGGTTCTGATCCCCCTCTATTATTTCAGAGCTATTGTGTAGGAACTTCTCACGTGTCATTGACACGGACACCACTTCTAAACTGTGGAACTAGGCAAAAGGAGCCAAAGAGGAGGGCGAATGGACATTTGCAAGGAAAATACAAGACATAAAATACCACGTGTCATTATCAGTACCAGTTAAGGGACAGCCCGGTGGAAAACAAGGTGCGTGACCTTCCAGGGTAAAAGATGCACAAACAATTGTCCCAACTGAAGAAGAGCAGTGGCAGCAACTGTTACTTTTACCACTGTCATTATCACCACCCCAGCCTTATCTGGAATCTGAAAAACTCAAAACAATTAACCGTTCTCCATACTACAAGCAAGAATAAATTGCACTGTAGGAACAAGCTATAAATTGAGTTTTCGTTTTCCAGACTGAGAAACTGATAATTGGAGAGTTGCAGAATTGAGGTCACCAGATGAATTTGTGAATTATTCGCAGAATCCCTGAAATTCTTACTCCCAGCCTAATATTCCTATATTCCTGTCCTTTTCGGCGTCTTTTCTGAGAGCCCAGAAACTGACTCTTCAGTAGCCTGCTTTAATGTTTGGGTTCATGGTTGGGCCTTAATTTGTACTTCCTGTTTCCAGAAAGACCATGAAATTAAAATGAGAGAGCCTCCCTTGTCTCGGTTCGCCTGTGTTCGAGGGATAGCAGTGTTGTGAGGAGAGGGAGTCACATGCATTTCCACTGTGAAGTAGTTGCCGTTTTTGAAGCTGGCCCTACATCCCCTTCCATGCAGGGCAGCACTAGTAAATCACAGTCAATGAGCAATTGTAAACCTTGAGCACATCCTTGAGCTGCCCTGGAATGCCACAAAAGGAAACCGCAGTCACTTCCTGTCAGAGCAAGTTCCATCAGTCATCTCTAAGTTTCCTGCTAGGGAAGTCTCCACAGGTCATTGATTCCTATAGGGAAATAAGTTTATTCAACAAAGTTTAGGAAATTAAAACCATGAAGATCTTTTTTGGTCCCTGAACTTTATGGGAAAATTCAACATAAAAGTACCTGCTGGAACCTCATGGTGTGAGTTCTCTTAGCATATTGATTTAATAAAAGGACATAGAGCTTAAGGATAAACTATTCCAATCCCAAAGAAATATCAAGGGTTGGACATTAAAAGAAGGTTTTACTGGTTCAATTCAGGGTTTCTGCGTCAGTTCAGGGGTGAGGCAGGGGACTGGGGGGCCAAATGATCAGTCCTTCATAAAGAGCTGTCCAAAATCTTTATTCTGAGATTCTCAATGTATTCACACAAATAGCTTTTCCATATCTTAAAGTATTATCAGTTTTTCAGAACAAATTCAAGAGATTTGCAACATCTTGGATTGTATTGGACTGTAGGCTCAAGCGTGCCTCTAATGATGGAATGATCATTACCGCCAAATCCTGCTATACCAGGCTACACTGGATCCAACATTTTATACATTTCCTTTTCTTTTTTTCCAGAGAAATAGAACGTGGCCCTTGGAAAGCTGGAAAGTGTTTGGCCCAGACCCATTATGGCCTAATGTATTGAAACTAAAGAACTCCAATTAAACAACTGACAAAAATTAACCTCCAGAAACCTCTAGGCCAAAGATTCCCTAACCTAGGAGGCGGGAAGGCTGTAACTGTGAGCTCTGCCTCAGAGAAAGGGGATTCAAGGATCAATGTTGGTGGGAAGGAAACGGACTCTTCCTAAATAATAGTATTTGTTAAGAACTTACTATGTGTCAGGCATAGTACTAAGCACTGGGTGAATGTTCTGGCTGCTACAGTTCCCCTGCGAAGTGGGAGAGGAATTCCCCACTCCGTTTTGGGGAGCCAGCTGGGCTAGAATTGGAGTTGGGATACCACAACCCAGCTTTGGAATTGGTGAATTAATCCAGGAGCTCCCAGGATTTACACTGAGTCCCTGGAAAACTCTGAAGGATAGAGGGTAGATAGATTTAAGATAAAGCCTGGGCCTGGGAATCAGAAGGACCTGGGTTCTAATCCAGGCTCTGCCATTTGTCTGCTGTGTGATCTTCATTCATTCAATCGTATTTATGGAGCACTTACTGTGTACAGAGCACTGTACTAAACACTTGGAAAGTACAATTCAGCAATAGAGATAACCCCTACCCAACAATGGGCTCACAGTCTAGAAGGGGGGAGACAGACATCAGAACAAGTTAACAGGCATCAGTAGCATCAGTATAAATAAATAGAATTAAAGATATATACACATCATAAATAAAATGAATAGAATAATCGGTACATTTATACACAAACGTTAGAGGGATAGAGCAGAAGGAGGGAGTTGGGGCGATGGGGAGGGGAGGAGGAGCAGAGGAAAAGTCACAACTTCTCTGTGCCTCAGTTACCTCATCTGTAAAATGGGGATTAAGACTGTGAGTTCTATGTGGGACAGGGATTGTGGACAACCTGATTACCTTGTATCTACTCCAGCACTTAATACGGTACCTGGGACATAGAAAGTGCTTAACAAATACCAAACATTATTAATACTATTAGACCCCCTGCCCTCGGCCAATAAACTACTTGGAGGTTTTGTTGTCTTCATTGTCTCGTTAGATTGTAAACTCCTTGTGAGCAGGGATCATGTCTACTGACTCTGTTGTATTGTACTGTCCCAAGCACTTAGTACAGAGCTCTCTAAACAAGTGCTCAGTTAATACCACTGAATGACTGATTGATTGTCTTGCTGTCTCCCAAAACTTTCTCTCAGCAGCTCAGCTAGGCACTTCTGCCTCTACCCTCATCCAAAAGGGATGGGAAGTGTTGGTATGGGAAAGAGAGGAGAGGAAGTCAAAGAAAATTAATTTAATAGGGAATGCAGTCAGGGACTCCTGGAACATGGGTCTCTTGGACTGAGCACTGAGGTCAACAAAGGAAATATGCTGCCCTGTATTTACATAATAATAATGATGATGATAATGGTATTTGTTAAACACTTGCTATGCGCCAAGCACTGTTCTAAGCACTGGGGTAGATACAAGATTATCAGGTTGCCCCACGTGGGGCTCACAGTCTTAATTCCCATTTTACAGATGAGATAACTGAGGTACAGAGATGTTAAGTGACTTGCCCAAAGCCACACAGCCGACAAATGGCAGAGCCAGGATTAGAACCCACAACTTCTGACTCCCAAGCCCATGCTCTTTCCACTAAACTACACTGCTGACCTTTAAATAAATTCACCGGAGTTGCCTTGATCACTAGCATCTTGAACCCAAAATTGATGATATACTGATGAAGTGGTGGGGTCTGATTCAAGTAGTCTCTGTACTGAATCAGCATCTACTGGAAGGGAGCAGTGGCATGGATATTTAAAGACTATGTGAGGGAGAAATGTTCATTCATTCAATAGTATTTATTGAGCGCTTACTATGTGCAGAGCACTGTACTAAGCACTTGGGATGAACAAGTCGGCAACAGATAGAGACAGTCCCTGCCGTTTGACGGGCTTACAGTCTAATCGGGGGAGACGGACAGACAAGAACAATGGCAATAAACTGCGTCAAGGGGAAGAACATCTCGTAAAAACAATGGCAACTAAATAGAATCAAGGCGATGTACAATTCATTAACAAAATAAATAGGGTAACGAAAATATATACAGTTGAGCGGACGAGTACAGTGCTGTGGGGATGGGAAGGGAGAGGTGGAGGAGCAGAGGGAAAAGGGGAAAATGAGGCTTTAGCTGCGGAGAGGTAAAGGGGGGATGGCAGAGGGAGTAGAGGGAGAAGAGGAGCTCAGTCTGGGAACGCCTCTTGGAGGAGGTGAGTTTTAAGTAGGGTTTTGAAGAGGGAAAGAGAATCAGTTTGGCGGAGGTGAGGAGGGAGGGCGTTCCAGGACCGCGGGAGGATGTGACCCAGGGGTCGACGGCGGGATAGGCGAGACCGAGGGACGGTGAGGAGGTGGGCGGCAGAGGAGCGGAGCGTGCGGGGTGGGCGGTAGAAAGAGAGAAGGGAGGAGAGGTAGGAAGGGGCAAGGTGATGGAGAGCCTTGAAGCCTAGAGTGAGGAGTTTTTGTTTGGAGCGGAGGTTGATAGGCAACCACTGGAGTTGTTTAAGAAGGGGAGTGACATGCCCAGATCGTTTCTGCAGGAAGATGAGCCGGGCGGCGGAGTGAAGAATAGACTGGAGCGGGGCGAGAGAGGAGGAAGGGAGGTCAGAGAGAAGGCTGACACAGTAGTCTAGCCGGGATATAACGAGAGCCTGTAACAGTAAGGTAGCCGATTGGGTGGAGAGGAAAGGGCGGATCTTGGCGATATTGTAGAGGTGAAACCGGCAGGTCTTGGTAACGGATAGGATGTGTGGGGTGAACGAGAGAGACGAGTCAAGGATGACACCGAGATTGCGGGCCTGAGAGACGGGAAGGATGGTCGTGCCATCCACGGTGATAGAGAAGTCTGGGAGAGGACCGGGTTTGGGAGGGAAGATGAGGAGCTCAGTCTTGCTCATGTTGAGTTTTAGGTGGCGGGCCGACATCCAGGTGGAGACGTCCCGGAGGCAGGAGGAGATGCGAACCTGAAGGGAGGGGGAGAGGACAGGGGCGGAGATGTAGATCTGCGTGTCATCTGCGTAGAGATGGTAGTCAAAGCCGTGAGAGCGGATGAGTTCACCGAGGGAGTGAGTGTAAATGGAGAACAGAAGAGGGCCAAGAACTGACCCTTGAGGAACTCCAACAGTTAAAGGATGGGAGGGGGAGGAGGCTCCAGCGAAGGAGACCGAGAATGATCGGCCAGAGAGGTAAGAGGAGAACCAGGAGAGGACAGAGTCCGTGAAGCCAAGGTGAGATAAGGTATGGAGGAGGAGGGGATGGTCGACAGTGTCAAAGGCAGCAGAGAGGTCAAGGAGGATTAGAATGGAGTAGGAGCCATTGGATTTGGCAAGAAGGAGGTCATGGGTGACCTTAGAGAGAGCAGTCTCGGTAGAGTGGAGGGGACGGAATGTTCTAAGTATGCAACAAACTCCTAATCTTCCCAGTGCAAAATCAATCACCACTTTGGAAATGTCACCCATGAAACTGAATATAATGTAACAGACCATGCCATCTGGCCTGATCATGTGTAGGAAATGGAAAAAAAGAAGGGGAAGAAGCAATCTAACTGGTATCCTGATCACCAATAGAAAGATGAACTAAATAACAGGTCAAAAGACCCTTCCAGTCCATAGTGACTGTGAAAATTTGTGCATTTTGTCTAACTTCATGAAAGGGAAAGTCTTAAGGATGTTTAGGACTTATTTTCAAAAATTTGATTAGGAGTTTAGGGAGCCAAAGTTTTTAAAGGTGTTGAATTGTTTGTTACCTTCAAAAAGGAACAATTTGTAATTCCCACCACCTCCACTTTTCCTGACACAGGTGAGAACCAGGATATCAAAATGCTCCACTGGACTGCTGCCCATAAGCCCAGCCTAACAAAAAGCAGGAAATTCCCTAAATCTTGTGAGACTGTCTGTTCCCACAAGACTTCCTGGCAATTTGGCAGACATAGGGGTCAAGTGTTCAAAGTTCCAGACCGCAAGCAAGACCTGCAGCCAGTACAAGTTTAATTAAGGTACTGACCTGCTGAACAGGCCTATTCCCACACTTGATAGCACCCAGGATGAAAATTTCCAGAAATATTGAGAACTAAGAATGATCAGGAGGATGGAGAAGTTTCCATCTGGGGATAGAGTGAAAAGATTAGGATTTCAGCCTGGAAATATAAAGGCATGATAGAGGGGGCATGATTGAAGTTTACAAAATCGCAAAGGATGTGGGCATGATAAGCATGGAATTATTGATCAACCAACAAAGGATGGGGGGCACCCACTAAACTTAAACGTGGTACATTCAAAGCAAACCAGAGGAAGCACATCACATGGCTGGTGGAGAAAATATGGAATGTCAGCATAGAGAATTGTGCAGACTGAATTATCTGTTGGTTCAAGAGGGTTAGGATAAATTCATAGGCAAGAGGTCCATAATGATTTTCTGTAAGAAAAATTAATATTGTGTTGAGAGGCAAGTCCCTTAAGGGGCAGGGACTGAGTGACTGACCTGAATATTTGGTATCCATCCCACTGCTTACTACAGTACTTGAAACATAATAGACACTTAAATACTACAACTATTATTTGAAAGTATATTCTTAACCATTAGAATGGATATTCAGGAGAGAGACAACCAAATGGTTCCTTCTCAACTAGATCCGAAGCTCTTTGAGGGCAAGGATCATGTCTATTACCTCAGTTGGGCAGTGCTTTGCAGAGAACAAGCGTTCGATAAAAGTGATCGACTGACTCACTGGAGACAGAATACTGGGCTGGATGGGCAATTGATCTGGCCTAATTCTGGCTTTTCTTATGCTTCTCTTATTCCGCTTTTAGAAATTCAGTGCTAGACATGCAGATAAACATCCAGTAATAATTCCCAAACTTGGGTCCTGCTCCAAAGTCAGATATTTAAGAGTTCCTCCACCACAAATGAAATATGATGGTGGAGTTTCAAAGGTAGTAAAGAGGGGAAACTTGTGGGGAGCAGAAAGCAATCCTCTCAGCTGAAGGATCAACATGTCAGCACACCGGTGACAAAGAAGCTAGTGACACAGCTAAGCCTGGAACAGCACAGACATGAAACAAATATGGCTGGAAAAACTCATTCAATATTTGGTTTGGGCGTTGATCTGGTTCCTTTTAATTCAAAGGTGTTTGTGTATTCTCACCAGAGGGACCATCACTCTCCTTCGTTAAGGCTACAAAACCTTGTTTGTAAAGTTTTGGTTGCAATTTCAGTGGCAAGCTATAACTCCAATCTGTGCCCCCAAGCTATTGGGCCTGCAGCTTAGAGCCTTTTTGACTGAGTCCCAGTGGACTCTAATCTCAGGCTCACACTTTATTGACTTTTTTTCCAGTAAGCTTTACTTCCTGAAGTTCAGTCAAAACAGCCCCGATTCAAGTGAATTGATACTGTTAAAGTCTCCTTAGCCCAGGAATAAAACCTATCCTTTGTCTCTGCAGAGAGGGTAAAATTCAATTCGGTTCAATTCAACTTATATTAATCCTGGAAAGCTGTTGATTATCTATCAGAAATGCTTGTAGGCATGACTCCAGTAAGCATCCTGCTAATTAGAGCTGGAAAGAGAACCAGCACTCTTCCCTTCCTCCTCCCATCTCTCTGTGTTCCTCTGCAATTCCCCTATCCTGCTTCCACCTGCCTCCCATATGCCACCTCTTCTGTGACTTCGCTCCTCTTCTCCCTCTAGACTGTAAGGTTGTTATGGGCAGGAAACGGGGCTGCTAATTCTGACATACTCTCCCAAATGCTTAGTACAGTGCTCTACACATAGTAAGCACTCTATAAATACCACTGATTGATTGATTTAGCTTCTTCCTCCATTCATCCATTTATCAAGGCTTTATACGAGTCGATCTGATTCATAGCCTTTGGTGACCAGTAGGCTGCTTGACATACAATTAAGTGAAGGACATGAATTTGAATGGGATCTGTTGAGGGTAAGGGAGCAAAAAGAGACACGTGAGATAATTGAGAGAGAGGAAGGATTCAGAATGGGGAACACAGTTGATAGTATTCATTTCCCCAGTTGATGCAGACTTAGGGTGTCACAGTTCTTTTTCTGAGGAGGGCAGAATCCATGTGTTCAGAACTTAAAAGACTATTTGAATCAACTTCAGGGCCCTTTCAGCAGCTTGTATTTGGGCTAGGTACCAGTGGACAGTGATTAAATTGGATTGTAGCCTGCAAGGAAGAGCTCATTTCAACCCTTTAGTTCTGAAAGGAGACTAAGGTCATGGCAAAGAGTTTGTAAATTGAAATAAGAAATGATAATAATCAAGTCTGGTCACATCATTGACCTCATTTTTTTTTCTTTCTTTCCATGGTCTGCTCCAGACTTGGCTGCTTTTTCCATTCTATTCTCTGTGGATGGATTTCTTATTTCTGAGAGCAGACTCAGAGGGCCAAATAGCGTTTTGGTTTTTTTCACCTTCTGCAGTAAGGGGCCAGGTAAAAATGATGGTCTTCAATGTATTTCAGGACTTTAAAGGGGAAAAAAAGATCAACGTTTTCTTTTGCCCCATTTTTGCCAAGAGCTTGAGGATGAGGAGTAAGTGGAAGAGAAAGTATTTATCTCTGAGCCATACAGATTGTTCACCCATAAACCCCACTCTTTTCTCACAGTGACTACTAAATACTAAGATCCCATGACATACAACTATCTCAAACCTTAGCAACATATGACCTAGTGGGACTGTCTTGTGGCATTTTTTTTTTAGGATCATAGGGACCCAGTAGAATGGCTATCATATTATCACCATCATCACCTTTAGCCCCATCATCATCATCGTTATCATCCACGCAAATATAGAGGCTTGATTTTTTTCCTCCTTCCAGGTAAATATGTACAAAGCCTTGGCAACCCATCTCTACTCTCATTCCCCCTCCAAACCGACCTTAAGGAGAGAAGCAGCCTAAGTAGGAATAAACTCACAGTTATAAATCTCTAAATTGCCCAGAAGCCTTTAGTTCCCTTTATTTCCTACCACCAACACAACTCCAAGGAAATTAAATGAAGATACGCTGTGGTTGGGAGGCAAGGAATTTATTTATAAAGGAATAATTTAGGGGAGGATCAAATAAACTTCCTTTCCTCTCCTTTATCCACTATGGTAAAAGATCTTAACCTCTCGTCAGCCTGCGTACACAGCTGAATTTCTGGACCGTCTCAGTTTCAATTTATCTATGTCTTAGGTGCCACTCCACACTTTTATGTCTGTGTTGTCCTCGCTTGTCCCTTCACCTATCCTTCCCACTTCTGACTGCTGAGGCTCTTGTCCCTATTTCAACCCAAAATGATGTGTGTTGTTTGGTTTATTAACAAATCTAGCTTCATCTCGAGGGCAAGGCTAATGTCTGCTAATTGTATTGTATTTTCCCAACTGCCTATTACAGTGCTCTGAACCAATTAAGGCTCAAATAAATACTGCTGATTGACTTAGTAGTAATAATAACAGAAGTAGAAGAATACCCATCTGGTGTGGTGCACTGAACTGGGTGTTTAGGATGCTCAGAATCAAGAAGTTTACACCCTCACAGGAGAGATGACTACAAAAATATTTACAATGAGAGGGATCAAATTAAATAATTGAATACGTATATATCCAAGAGTGCTGAGGAGGATAGTAATGCATTAATAAATCCTTGAGTTGAACGGAAAGATGATACGGCTCAGGAGCCTGGGAAATTAATTGTGGTAGACTTGTCGGAGGAGATGGGGTTATTAAAGGGCTTTGAATGTGGAGAGAGCTGTGGTCTGCCTCATGAGGAGAGGGAGGGAATTCTAAGATTTGGGAACAGCAGGAGTGTGAGGATAAGTGGGAGAGTTGAAAGTGAGTTAGAGCTAAAAGGTTGGCTTAGGAGAAATGAAGTCCATTCTCTGACAAGTCTCTCCCAGCCAGTATGAGATTCATCCCTTATATGGACTATCCAGGCTTTTGGACTCTAGATTTAATTCACTGGAGAGTACATTCATATTTTAAAACCATCCTACTAGGTTGATTTATGGCACACACACTAGGAATTGTAATGAATCAGGGGATTTTAATTCAATACAAGACTGAAAGCCCTGGAATCCAAATTCCACTCAGCAAGTAAAACATGGATAAAGCTGCATAAGTTTCTTTAAATCTTCTGCCAGCATTACACACTCTGATCCTTCAGTGTGAAAAGGAATGAATCCCTGACTAGCTCAATCAAGAGACTGCCCATTGAGAGCCAAGCAATCTGTGTCAACAAGCTGATGATAGTTCTCAAGTGATAGGAATTTCAACCCATTAGGATGAGAGTTGACCTGAACCTCTTTTTGGTCCTCAATTACCCTTCTTTTTTAGTAGTCACTTGCAAGAAGGCTTGGCATGGCAAAAGCAAATGAGAGGAAAAAATGTTTCTGAACCCCTGGATCTCTGATTTCCTTGAATGAGGATTTACCACAATTGAAGGTGTCACTTGGGACACTTCTCTCTCATTACACTTGCCAACAGAGTTAGAAGTCAGGGTCCTGGTTCTAACTCTGCCTTCACTTCTTATGACAATTGGTTTCTTTACCTGTTCAGTACAAGTCAGTAAGAATATCTGTCTATTATTTCTACCTATCCGTTGTTTGGAATCCTTGGATCTTGGTGAAGGTACTGCAGCTTCCTGGTGTGACAGGAGTAATATGAATACAAAATTCAACACTTGTTTTGGTCTGGTTTCAGATGGCCAAATCATGTCATTTTTAGAAGATGGGAAAAATTACTAATGGGCTTTCTTGTTTCATGGCCTCAAAACCCCAGCAAGTGGATAGGCTCAGCTCAATATTTTTTTACCTAATCAAATATTATTTAAATGACTAGATGTAAATCTTCACTGAGAAGATAGAAAAGTGGAAAATAAAATAGTGAAGCAGTAATTATTACGATTTTTCTATTCTAGTTGAGTCTGCATGAAATTCTTTCCAAAAATTATAAATAGAAACCAATGCACTTTTCAGCTGGGCTGTTTTTATGAGTTTTTCCCACAAACAAAAGGGAGTTTTATCTTTCAATGGAAATATTCACCACACGGGAGGGGGGATGTTAATTCAGAATGAAGTGGAATTTATAGCAGCAAGCCAGTTATTTTGGAGGATTGCTCATCTGTGGTAAACACAGTGCTCCATACCTTGGAAACAGCAACCTGTCCTTCACTGATTGCTGATCTTGCTCAAAAACAGCCCATAATTGCCCTTAGCATGAAAGTTCAGAGTCAGAAACTATTCCCACTGAGAGAAATATAGCTGTAAGAAAAAATGGCAGTTTCTTGAGTCAAAATAAATGTTGGTGGGGGTTACGATGTTATTTTTAATTGCCCTAATTTAGGAAGAGTTACAAACAGCAGTGAGAATGGGAGAAACACCCTGGGTGAGTCCAAGATAGAAATGTATCTAGATAATTAGAGGCTAATATGCTTTAGATAAATTAATCTTTTCTAGAACTGAAGGGCATTCAAAGACCAAATTACCTCAAAAATCCAGGTAATATGAAAACATAAGAACCACAAAAGGAAAAACAAAGAGGATCAGATTCTCATCTTATTCTCTGTAAGTTACATAGGAGGAATTCTGAAATGAATGCCAAGCAATTTATACAATGGGTTGGAGCAGCCTGCTTCTCTGGCCAGCAATGGGAGAAATAAACCTGGAAAACAAAGCTGAAGAAAAATGAAGGGTAATGGTAGATAGTAAATTAGACATTCTTCTGTATAAAACATCAAACTGTGGGGTGGTGAAGATAAACTTTTGTAGACTGTAAGCTCTTCTGATAGACTGTAAACTTCTTTTGGGCAGGAATTATAACTAACAACTTTATATTGCGCTTTCCCAAGCACTTAGTAAAGTGCTTTGCAGAGAGTAAGTGCTCAATTAATACCATTGATTGACTGATGAAACTTTACCTAGGAAACCATCATCAATGAGTTAACTGTTAATGAGAGTTCAACCCCAGACCATGGATGACCTCGGTGTTCTTACATATGGCAATATATTTCTTCCCTGGCCCTCTTGGTTTTAAGTTTCAAAAGTGACCTCTAAGAGTGGCCCAACAAAGTTACAGATACACCTGTTTGCATCTCCAGATTTAGCATTCACAGAAAAGCATGTAATTTGCATATGAGAGGGATTTGGATTTGACTCAGCATCCTGGGAGGGGCAGCAGAGAGAGTTCTTTCAAAAATTTGGGTCAAACACCCCACCCGTCCTGAATGCTTGGAAGTCATAAAGAAGGTACGGTTCTCTTGAATTAAAGAGATGGTGAATTTGAGTTCAAATGAAATCACTCAATCCTTTCTCTTCCCTGACCAACATTTGGTGAACTTTCAAACTCTACACCCATTCCAGAATTCCAGCACCCTAAATATCAATTTCAAACCATTGGCCCGTTAGATTCTCTTCTGCTCCTTTCATTCAAATATGGCCAGGATCAAGGTTTCTCTGGGAGAGAAAAAATGATTTTTCCCTGGGACCTGCTCTCAGGCCTTTTCACCTTACAATCCACGTTTCACCAGAAACAAATATGGTTCAGTGAGTATCGGCCCCAAGTTTCCAAGAATGGTAGCTCTGATACTCCCTAAACCTTTGGCCGGGTAGCGGGTAGAGCAGTCTTCCTCCTCTAATGAAATGTACATGCTTTAAGTGGGGCTTCTTCAATTCTAAAGGTTTGCCAAAGCTTATATAAATGGAACTCC
This sequence comes from Ornithorhynchus anatinus, assembly GCF_004115215.2. Taxonomy (NCBI): domain Eukaryota; kingdom Metazoa; phylum Chordata; class Mammalia; order Monotremata; family Ornithorhynchidae; genus Ornithorhynchus; species Ornithorhynchus anatinus. The sequence goes on from NC_041738.1 coordinate 44,820,753, forward strand.
TTCTTTCCTGACCCCTTGCCCTACTTCAAATGAGCTTTTAAACCCTTTAGAAAACATGCGGTTTCACTTTCAACTGCATTAGAGCTTATAATATGTTATTTTGGCTCTACCAAAGTGTTCGGGTGGAAGGTGCCGATTTCATAGATTTGAGCCTGGTAATATTGACAAGTAAACTTTATACTGAAAGTATCTAGCACTGAGAGCCAGTCTCCTTTGCAGCTTTATTAGTTCAGCTGAATATTGGGTGTGTCTGTACTTCCAGGACTTTCAGGCGTTTCCCGCACACAAAATCATCTGAACCATTTGCATATCAGTGTGATCCCTTAGCGCCCTGACTTTATACTGCGGTTGCCAAAAATCCATACCCAGCCCAGCAATTCCAGCCTGATAAAGAAAACTGAACAGTGTCGAGCTCTGCGGGTTGACCACAAAGCGATAACTAGTGTCTGTCCAAGAACTGAGCAAAATCATATTGAGTCTCAAAGTCACTGTTGTTGTCAATTCAGTGTTCCTTTTGAACTCTGTGATGGGAAAGCCTCACTCTTCAGATGAAATGCTTGGGATTTGGGCACCTATGAGAAGCGATGTATGTGATAGATTCTATCATTTGTGTGCACTTCTTAGTTTCTATTTGACAAATCCTTGCTATTTATAGAGTTAAGATCTTTATTGAGTGTCTACTGAGCTAAAGCCATGTTCTAATAATAATAATAATGATAATTGTATTTGTTAAGCGCTTCCTATGTGCTAAGCACTGTTCTAAGTGCTGGGGTAGATACAAGTTAATCAGGTTGCCCCACGTGGACTCACGGTCTTAATCCCCATTTTACAGAGGAAGTAACTGAGGCACAGAGAAGTAAAGTGACTTGCCCAAGTTCACACAGCATTCAAGTGGTTGAGCTGGGACTAGAACTCAGGTCCTTCTGACTCCTATCCCCTAGACCATGATGTTCCTCATCAACTTATATTTTATCTATCCTAATGCTTAGTAAAGTGCTTAGCACGTAGTGCTTAACAAATAACAGTATTATTGTTATTAATAATTTTATAGGCTAATTTGTAGTTATCACCTCCTCTCTGATGACAGATCTAATTACCAAATGAGGGTGTCCCTTCTGGACCTCAAGCACCCACAAGACACTGACATCAAAGTTTTCTCATCTCACATCAGTCCTAGGGATGACCATTGTTCAAAACTGATCTTTTGTTGTCATTTACTATAAACGGACATGAGAGAGACTTGAAAATATCGAAGAAAGTCATTTATGAGAACGGGTTGTTTTTTTTAATTGACTTATCACCCAACCTAAGGCTGATGTGTAGATGAACAGAAAAAGCTCAGAGAAATTGTCAAAACTGGGTCCTCTTCAAGAGTGGACTTAGTTCAGTACTCTGCACACAGTAAGCACCCAAATATTATTGGTGAAGAGAGCAAAACTTAACTCTGTTCAGTTAACTAAACTCTCAATAATTTGTTCCAGCTTTAATTTCAGTTCACTTGATTACTGAGCTGCCTTCTAAAAATATTTCATCTCCCTTCATCACTTATAAAATTCTCCCCCTCCCCTAAGGTGCAATTTAGATATATTTGTGAATTATATTAGATTGTTCAAGCATCTCTTTCCATAGAGGAGTATGCCAGGTGCATTGGGGGAATTTGCTTCTGCCTCTTCCACAAAGGTTCTTCTTGGAGATTTGGGATTTTTAGGTTTTTTGAGAATTCTTGGATTTAGTTGAAAACTCCTGAAACTAGGAAAATTTCAAAAAGTTTATTATTATGGTATTTGTTAAATGCTTACTATGTGGCAGGCATTATACTGGGGTAGATACAGCTAAATGGATCGAACACAGTCCATGTCCCATATGAGGCCTACAGTCTTAATCCCCAATTTACAGAGGAGGTAACTGAGGCACAGAAAAATTAAGTGATTTGCCCAAGATCACAGAGCAGACAAAAGGTTATCAAAATACTCCTTAAAAAATTCCTTCAAACTTCCCCTCAAATTGAGATGATTCCTGAAAACACTTGGCCTGCCATTTTCAATTTAACCATAGTCAGACGGATGTTGAAGATTAATCTCATTAGGTAGAATGAAGAGGAAGTAGGGAAGAGATGAGAGGGAGGTATTTGATTCATGAAGGATTTACTTTTGATTTCCATGAAGAAAGAAAGATAAAAGATTTCAAGGAAATGTTTTTTGACAGCCTTGGGTCAGATATAAGACTGGGTTTTAAGAGCCCAAGGACAGAGATGTCTTCAGTTTGATTCTGTGAGTAAATATTTTTATGGTTATTCATGGTGGGTTTTGTTTTGGGAAGAGACTTTTTTAGGAAAATAATCATAAAGCCAGTAAACAATTTAAAAGCTAATCTTCCTGTGTTTTGTGAGGAATAGTCCTGCTATACTTCCCACACCCACTGCCATGAAATTCGAGGATTTGGTTTCCACAGATCTACAAATATACTGCAGACATTTCTTGGCAAACGGGGCTTGATAATGTGTGTTGAGTTTTCAGGTTTTTGAAACCCTGTTCAAGATTCAGTTCTCTGGAGCCCAAAAGCTTTTACCTCTCTCCCTTTGCTAATTGTGCATCTTCATTTCATGACTGCTAAGTGAGTGAAATGAATAAGAGCATCCAAATGACCCCCAGGTCTGTTCATCTGTTTGATTAGTTGACATTGTCCAGGCCTCAATAAAATGTAACTCCTCAGTCCCTATCCTGGGAGTGGAATCATACACAGTATAACAAGCACAAGATGCACAAGACAGAGCTAGGGGGAACGGGATTCCATCAGAAAGCACCATGTTAGCAAACTCTCTAGAAACCAGTGGGTTTTTTTTAACTTGCTCTCCTTCCCCAGTCCCTCCATCTACCCTCACCTCTCCTTTCTGGGCTCTTTCCATCTGCCTTGCTTATGGTATGTCCACCCTCCACTTTGTCTTTATCCCCACTATTCCACCACTTAAATCCTGTCCCTTCCCAATCCCATCCCTGCCATTTCTCGTCACTGTCACCAGAAAGATCAAAGATGGGGTGGGGATATGGCCAGAACATGCACAGCAGGGTTGGGATGGATGGTGGCAAGGGAGAAGGCAACTGCACCCAGCCCCCTCAGGTAACAGAAACATGGATGTGGCTGGAGGGACAAAGTGGGGACAGATTTTTTTTTTAAAAAAGACCAGAGAGCAGGTTCAGAGAAAGATGAATGGGAAAGAGCAGAGCAAGGAAAGGAAAATAGTTTTCCTGGTGACTGCTGACAGACACAAGGAGTTTCTCTCTATAAGTGGAACGAACTCTATCTAGTGAGTTCTTAGCTGGAAGTAAAGCATTGATATCACTCTGAAAGAAAGCCTTGAACCCGGGGCCATAATGGGGCCGAGGACAGTTCTATGAAAAGTCAAAGAGTCGTTGGGGATTCATAGCCAGTGAAAGCATTGGGAACAGAGAAAATGTACTAGTTGAAAAATGGATGTAATAATATGTGATCTTGGTAAATCCCAAAGGTTTACTCCTCCAAGTGATTTGCTCTTCTATTTGGTTTGCAGTAAATGGAAAGGTCTAGTAAGTATATCTACATGATTACAATAAATCCTCCAAAAGAGAATCTTGTAAACTGGAAGTTCAGCTAATTTGAGATTAAGACATTTACTTAGCTCAGGGCAAATTGTGTTATCTTGTACAGGCTGAAAGATTTAGATTTAAAACCTGTGGAAGAAATCTGGGTTGAATCTGGTATAGCACCTAGAATGTTGTAATTTCACAGGAAAAATCATCATAACAGCAACAAAACAGTAGAATTCAAGCAGGCCTACAGTAAGGCAAGCTACAAGACACTGAATGGTAATTGATCTTGGGTTTCTTTTCCCATTCAGTTTCTTTTTCAAGGGAATCTGGAATTGTGTGGGACTGTGGGTGTGTATGCTGGAGGCAAATGTTATGTTCTCTTTATCGCTAGAGGTAAAAATGAGAGAAGGGAGAGGGATCTGCTGAGAGAAGAGGAAGGCTTAGCTCTGATAACATGGTGGAACTAGAGATAATTTGGGAAAGCTGTTGAAAATCATTATTTAAGGCTGAAGAGTAGATCAGTACTTCATTTCTTATTTGTGGTTGATTGGGTTAAGAAAGATTTTCTTTCCCTGCCTGTTGTCTGTGTGATGGTCCTTTTCAAGTATCAGATAGGAATTAGGTTCCTTTGATTTTGTTTCTGTTTGTTTTTGTGAAGAACATTCTTCCTATAGCTCAGGAGAAATCTCATAGCTCCAGAACTCCTGAGAGGGTTAAACCCTGTTAATAAAGGGATGGCTATTACTTAGAATTCTATGGGGCCTTTCCAACTGTATGGAACAGTAAATATAGACTGGATGGTTGGGGGGCAGGGGAGACACTATTCTCTGTGGGAGGAAATTTACATTTTAATGATAGGGGGACTTATCTATATTATCCATATATTCACTGTAGTATAGACCCATTGCCCAGGCTGCGTCAGGGAACTGAGGGGTCAGACTCAGTCTGGGTTTGGCACACATGAGAGAGAACGTTGTGTATGGACAGAAATCCTGTGCACTCTCTGGAACCATCCTCTCTTCATGCTTGACATGAGACCATGGAAAAAATTCTCTCCACAAGTTTTTGTTTTGGCCCAAATTCCAAATTAATAACCGGGATCGTTATTAATTCAGTGAGCCCAGTTCTCTTTCTGGAGAGTGCAGGTAGCCCAACTGGCCAGTGGCCAGGCCCAGGGAGATGTCCCTCTGAAATGGCCAGCTGGGGCAGGTCCACCTTGTTGCCCCATTCTGCTTTGGCCACCACACTTTCTGGTGCTGGGTAGCCTGGGGAGGACACGAGCAGAGCCACTCTGGAGCAAAGGCAGTCTGCCTGCGTAAGCTCATTATGGGCAGGGAATGTGTCTGTTTATTGTTATGCTCTAATAATAATAATGATAACTGTGGTATTTGTTAAGCGCTTACTATGTGCCAGACACAGTAATAATAATAATAATGTTGGTATTTGTTAAGCGCTTACTATGTGCCGAGCACTGTTCTAAGCGCTGGGGTAGACACAGGGGAATCAGGTTGTCCCACGTGGGGCTCACGGTCTTCATCCCCATTTTACAGATGAGGTAACTGAGGCACCGAGAAGTTAAGTGACTTGCCCAAAGTCACACAGCTGACAAGTGGCCGAGCCGAGATTTGAACCCATGACCTCTGACTCCAAAGCCCGTGCTCTTTCCACTGAGCCACGCTGCTTCTCCGGTACTAAGCGCTAGAGTGGATACCAGCAAATCGGGTTGGACCCAGTTCCTGTCCCAGGTGGGGCTCACAGTCTCAATCCTCATTTTACAGATGAGGGAACTGAGTCACAGAAAAGTGAAGTGACTTGCCTAATGTCACACAACAGACAAGTGGCAGAGCCAGGATTGGAATCCATGATCTTCTGAATCCCAGGCCTGTGCTTTCTCCATGATGCCATGCTGCTTCTCCCAAGTGCTAAGCACAGTGCTCTGCACACAATAAGTGCTCAATAAATAAGATTACCTGACTGACTAAAGAGGAGAGTGACTGTTTCATCAGGGAAAATATGCACCACTGATAGCTAGCCTCTACCTCTCCACAGGGACAAAGGAAGAAGGAATGGATCCATGTCTATTTCCTAAAAAGAGTTCTTTCATAGCACATGATGTCTCCCACCCAAAGCAAAGATCTTATCCAAGCTCACTTTCAGGTAAAGAGGTGAACCCATTTGCTTAAAAACACAACAGCCCAAGCATGATTTTCTTTTTGCTTAGTTTGGCTATTTCGCCTATGACCAGATTCATTAATCCTCATTTTATTTATGATGGTGCCTGCTTGTCAAAAGTTCAGCCCAATGATACACTTCAAACATAAAACACAGCTCACTTATTATCCTGATCTTCCTGGCTATCTCCAGACAATCTGCACGATCAGTTAGCTCCATTGTTAGCCTTGGCCCCCGGGGTCACCGGACTGCATGTGGATCAGACAAAAACCGGCACTTCAAAAGTAAAGAAATATTGTGTTCGCTAATACCTTCAGATAAGCCAACTTTATCTGCACCTTGTCTCTCAGCTGGCACTAACTGTTCAAATCATTCTATTTTACAAGCTGTATATAAACATCACCTGTTTGTGCAGAATGACATAAAGGCTACCCCCTGCTACTGGTGTTATCATTGAGGAAGCACTACTTGGGTGTGGGAGTATTTTAAAATGGACTGCAAAAATAAAATAACAATAGGGTTTGATTTGTCCCAGAGCTAACCGAATAATGAGCCTGCAAGTTCTAAGTGGCTTGTTTAGAGGGCAACACTTCTGGGGCCAGGGGATGGTTAATGGGGGCACCTTTATTTAGGGCTTTACTGACATGTCAGCTCTCCCATGAATTCGCAGGTTTCAGTATCAATCAATAATTGGTACTTATTGAGCACTTGGTGTTATATTGTACTCTCCCAAGCGCTCGGCATAGTGCTCTCTGCATGCAGTAAGCATTCAAGAAATGTGACTGAATAAATGAAGCACTTGGGAAAGTACAGTGCAATAGAGTTGGTAGACACAATCCCTGCCCACAGAGAGTTTATAGACTACAGGGGAAGACAGATATTAAAATAAATTACAGATAGGGGAAATGGTAGGGAGTAAGGCTATATATGTAAATGAGGTGGGGCTGAGTGCGGGGTGAATAACAAGTGCTTAAGAGGTACACTTAATTAATTAATGGCATTTGTTGAGCACTTACTGTGTGCAAAGCACTGTTCTAAGCGCTGGTGGGGATACAAGGTAATCAGGTTGTCCCACGTGGGGCTCACAGTCTTAGAAGCAGCGTGGCTCAGTGGAAAGAGCACGGGCTTGGGAGTCAGAGGTCATGGGTTCGAATCCCAGATCTGCCACTTGTCAGCTGTGTGACTGTGAGCAAGTCATTTAACTTCTCTGTGCCTCAGTTACCTCATCTGTAAAACGGGGGCCTCACGTGGGACAACCTGATTACCCTGTATCCACCCCAGCGCTTAGAACAATGCTCTGCACATAGTAAGTGCTTAACAAATAGCAACATTATTATTATTAATCCCCATTTTACAGATGAGGGAACTGAGGCACAGAGAAGTGAAGTGACTTGCCAAAAGTCACACAGCTGACTAGTGGCAAAGTGTTGGAGCCGGGATTAGAAGCCATGACCTCTGACTCCCAAACCTGGGCTCTTTCCACTGAGCCATGCTGTTTCTCTTAACTTCCGAGTTTCTAGGTGAGGCAGAGGGAGAGGCAGGTAGGGGAAATAAGGGTTTAGTCAGGGAAGGCCCCTTGGAGGAGTTGTGGTTTTTTAAAGGGCTTTGAAGGTGGGAAGAATGGTGGTCTGTCTAATATGGACAGGGAGGGAGTTCCAAGCTAGAGGCATGTCATGGGCAAGGGGTCAGAAATGGAATAGTTGAGATCGAGGTTCACTGAGTTGGTTGGTGTTTGAAGACCTAAGTGTGAGAGTTGGCTTGCGGTAGATCAGCAAGGTATGGTAGGAGTAGGGTAACTTACTGAGCACCTTAAACGTGACCGTAGGGAGTTTCTGTTGGAGGTTTTTTAAGAGTGTATAGATATTGACTCACTTTTTACTTTAATAATGGCAAGCTCCTTGTGGGCTGGGATCATGTCTACCAACTATGTTGGATTGAACTATCTAGCTTAGACTGTGAGCCCCAGGAGGGACAGGGACTGTGTCCAATCTGATTAACTTGTATCTACCCCGGCATATAGAACAAGGCTTGACACACAGTAAGTGCTTAACAAATGCCTATAATAATAATATAATGATAATGACGATAATTCAAGTGCTTAGTACAGTGCTCTACACACAGTAATTACTCAATAAATATAATTTATCGATTGATAATGCTCATGAGGATTTTTAGAGTTCTATTTCCCAGAGACAATTCAATAAATAAGAGGAAGTAGGCTTTAACACTAATTCAGAGTATCCAAAAGAGGAGCGTACAGGACCGGAGAAGCCTTCCTCCAACCAATATTATGCAATCAAAGATTCCTCCATTTGAGCATGTTCTGGCCCTCCCAGACTCAGAATAAGGTACGATCTGAGAGAGGCAAGTAGGTCTAATGGAAAGGGTCAGGAGACCCAGTCCCGGATCTGCCAGTTACCTGCAGGGTAGCCTTGGGCATATCTCTTCACCCCTCTGGGTCTCCATTTGTTCATCTGTAAAATGGGAATGAGATAGATTGTGAGCCACAAATGGGACAGGGACTGTCAGATTTCATAACCTTGTACCATCCTGAGGGCTTAGCCCTGCATTTGGCAAATAGTAAGAGCTTAGTAAATGCTATTATTAATAATATTAGTGGTAGTATTAATACTACTAGTAGTAATAATAGATTGGATGAAGGAGGGGAGAGTGCAGCTATAATAATAATAATAATGGTGTTTGTTAAACACTTACTATGTTTCAAACACTGTTCTAAGCACTGGGGTAGATACAGGCTAATCAGGTTGGACACAGTCCCAGTCCACATGGGGTTCACAGTCTTCATCCCCATTCTACAGATGAGGTCAATGAGGCAGAGAGAAGTTAAGTGGCTTACTCAAGGTCACACACCAGCCAAGGGGTTGATCATGCCAACCGATTCTATTGCATTGCATTCTCCCAAGCACTTAATACAGTGCTCTGCACACAGTAGGTGCTCAATTAATATTGTTGATGAATCCAGGTATTCAAATGGAATAAAGATGTGAAACTTGAGAAGAAAATTCAGATGGCAATTTAAAACCACAAACTAAGATTTAAACCAGAAAACCCCAAGACAGATCACTGACCTCCATTTCTACCTTCCCATCAACTTAATTAGTGGATAAAAAAGATTTCTTTGTATCTGGAGCCTGCTTCGAAGAGCTGGATCAGGACCAGGGAAGGAGGAACAAGATTTTGCCTTCGCCCCTCCCCGAGAGGATTCTGGGAGCTTGGCTCTCTCCAGGACAAACAACCCTTTACTGTTTCAAAAGTAGTGTCGGCCCTCTGCTCCCTGGAAAATGCAGGCAGCCTTTCTTCCTTTCTTCTGTGCACTTTTTTTCCCTTTCCTTCTATGCATTTCCCTTAATTTCCAACAGGATCTCTGATTGGCTGTTTTGAAAATACACAGCTCTCACCCCAGATGGACTAAAATACAGCACAGTCCAACATGCTGTTAGAAGACTGGGGGTCATTCCTTAAACAACACATATCTGTCTAAGTAGAACATAATGCAATGTGCACATATGTATTATCAGTTAAGACAGGTTTACTAAAGTACAAGCTCTCCTTTATGTGGAGTATGGCAGGAACCTATCCCCTGCATTATAGACAATTTGCATGTGCACTGTTTATTCCCGATTATTTAATCAGGTTGCTTTCTTAGCAGGTGGAAACATTTTAAATATAGGCGTGAACACCTTTTCTTTTTAAACAGAATGAGAGTGAGATCTGGTACCATTAGGGGATGTTCCTACCCGAATCTACAAAGGGCTAAATTCAATATGTCTTCTCATCAGTATTCATTCCCCTTAGCACAGTGTATGTATTGCATTGGCTTTCTTCCCATTTTGAATCATGAAGACTTTGCTGAGTGGAGAAAAGCAGATCCAGTTTTCACTGAGATTTTATTTTTTCAATTTTTTTTAAAGGAGTGGTGAGGAGGGCAACTCTTTTGCCCTGTGCTACAAGATCTCCTAATTCCCCAGCCTTCCACTGGGAACCCCATGGGAATCCCATGTTTAAGGAATATTTGCACAGGGTCCCCTGGCTTCTTTCTTGCTTCTCTGGATGCCAGGAGGTGGTTTGATTTTAGAGCCCAGGTGGACACAAGGGCCCCTAACAGATTAAAAACGCTGTCCAAAAAAAAAAAAAAGGAACAGGAGCTGGAACACATTCCTATTCAATAAGGGCAATTTCCCAATGGGCAATTTTCCCAGAAAATATTTAAATGTAGTTTCATTGATAAGGGATTCAGCAATAAAGAAGGTTTCACTGTAATGAATTCTGAAGAATACTTTTGCAAATAAATAATGAATAGTGTTCAGGAGGTGGAGGTCCATATTTATTTTAAATACTCCTGATTTGGAGTCTGGCATTAGTAAATCATGTCATCTTTGGATGGTTTAAACTCTACATCTATGATGATTGAATATTTGAGACACTGAAACTAAAAGTCCAATCTTGATCGTTCAGGTGGTGGATTATCCAGAATCTGTTACTCTTCCTTCTCTCCATGGGTGCCTGCCTTCTCTCCATCTCATTTTTCAAGAGCACTTCCAGTAGAGGGTGACAGAGGAAACAAAAGGATATGAAACTCAAATCTGACTACTTTGGGATTTGTTAGCAACTCTGGTAAAAAAAAAAAGGGTTTGGTGGGAGAGAAATTTGAAACTTTTGACTGCTAGCAGATTATTCAACGGGTTTCATTTTTCCTGGCTTTCCCAGTGCCTCTGCACATTTCTACGTATATTGGGGTGGAGTATCGATAAAACGTGCGCTAGAGTGAGATGTACAGGAATAGAAACACAAGATCACCTGTCATCTGAATGTCAGGTGGTGAAATATTTTTGGAGAGGCTGGACTAAGGAATTTAGGATCCAAAACCGGGGAAGCTAATGTACTAGTGAAAAACATATGACAGTTTTGGAACAGAAGACCGGACCTTTCAATAGAAGATTCTGATAGGTATTAATTTGTTATGGAGGAATCAAAATGAGGTGGCTCTCAAAGAACAGTATTAACGTGGAAAGTGGAGGAAATATTTTTGTTTAAAAAAAATTAATGTAACATTAGCTGGTTTTAAATGGTTAACTTTTATAATATAAGATTAAGAAAACATTTGTATAGATACTGATTACTTGACTCCAAATGTATTTGTTACCTATAATAATTGGCTTCCACCACCACATTTTTGGAATTGGCACGTCGGTACAGAGCTCTAGCTCTCTATGAGCCCTAAGTGTTATACTTTCTAGGTGAATATTGATATAGGCACTCGCCTCTTCATATGAGTGCACTTACAGTTTAGCAGTCAAACATAATGAAACACATAGATAACAGCAGCCACTAAACCGGAATGGAATTTTCGACAGACTTTCTTCTTCCTTTTTCAACAGCTGGCACTTAACAAGCCGATGAGCGTTTAGCATGTCTGATGTGATGTGGGAAAGCAAAATAATCACCTGCCAAGGACTTCATCTTCATAAAAGGCAAGGTGTAAGATCAGGTTTCAAAATGTGTAGGAGTCCTGCACATGCTGTGACATCAGCATGAACTCTGAAGAACCAACTTTTGTTACCTTTAAAAACAGAACATTCATCTCTTTCCCTCAAATAGCTGAGATGGCCTGATTTTGGTAGTGGCACATTTATTTTCCAGGGCTTGTACTAAGAAGATAACTAATAACAATAATAATACTAATGTTGGTATTTGTTAAGCGCTTACTATGTGCAGAGCACTGTTCTAAGCGCTGGGGTAGATGCAGGGTAATCAGGTTGTCCCACGTGAGGCTCACAGTTAAGCCCCATTTTACAGATGAGGTAACTGAGGCACAGAGAAGTGAAGTGACCTGCCCACAGTCACACAGCTGACAAGTGGCAGAACCCATGACCTCCGACTCCGAAGCCCAGGCTCTTTCCACTGAGCCACGCTGCCAGAGAGGGAGGGTGGGTGGGGAGAGAAGTGAGGAGGGAGGGGCACTGGCAAAACTATGGAATTCTCAGTCAGCTCCAGTAGGCTGTGGGGAAAGTAGCTATTTATTCTGTCCTTCAGAAAAAGATCGAGTTAACACGAGAGTGTTAACACGAGAGTGTTCTCCCAATGCATGACTTCATTCCAGGCAGTGTCTTCACAAGTGGATTCCCCCAGGAAATTTTAAGGGTCTTTGACCAGAAGGCACAACTGAAACGAGGAGCTTTATATTTGACAAACAAGGGTTGCCTAAGCAGCGAGGTCTAGTGGATAAGAGCATGGGTCTGGGAGTCAGAAGGACTTGGATTCAAATCCCATCTCTGCCGTTTGTCCATTGTATGACCTTGGGCATGTCACTTAACAGCTCTGAGCCTCAGTTACCTCACTTATAAAATGGGGATTAAGACTGTGAGCCCCATTTGAGATATTTACAGTCCGATTAGACTGTAAGCCCGTCACTGGGCAGGGATTGTCTCTATCTGTTGCCGAATTGTACATTCCAAGCACTTAGTAGAGTGCTCTGCACATAGTAAGCACTCAATAAATACTATTGAATGAATTTACCATATCCAACCTAATAAGCTTGCTTCTACTCCAGCACTCAGTGCAGTGACCAATACATAGTAAGTGCTTAACAAATACCATTTAAAAAAAGGTACGTGTGTTTGGATTTTGTTTTTAGGGACAAGTTATTTCCATAATGCTCAAGGTAAAGTTGAATGAATTGTAGTAAATAAAGGCTCATAAATATTATGTATCACATCTATGTAAATATGTTCAAATAAAAGACAGATTTGTTACTTGAGGTATCTTTTGTATCACTGCCCAGGGATATGGTAATAGGTGAAAAGACCGATGTCCAACCCAAGATTTCTTTTCATACTGCCCACTGCATTGTCCTTTGGCTTGTGACTGCAGATTTTTCTTGAAGAACCTGGTGTCATTTTTGCATAATAATAATAATAATATTGGTATTTGTTAAGTGCTTACTATGTGCAGAGCACTGTTCTAAGCGCTGGGATAAACACAGGGGAATCAGGTTGTCTCATGTGGGGCTCACAGTCTTAATCCCCATTTTACAGATGAGGCAACTGAGGCACAGAGAAGTTAAGTGACTTGCCCACAGTCACACAGCTGCATACTGCCTGGTGCCTTTGCTTGAAAAGGCCACCTATTTCTGATTAGCGCACACCGAAGTCAATATTGCATAGAATATTAAACTACGCTTGTCCTCCAAAAGTAATTTTCCCCATGTTTCTGGGTGTTTTTTCTTTAAAGACTCCCTAATGTGTCCTTTTTATTTTAAAATTTAAAAGGCAGCTGTCATTGGTTGCAGTAATAGTTGATTATTAAGACTATACCCTATAAAGTTGAACAAATATGGAACAGATGTATGTCAATTACATGGTGGGCAAATATGTTTTTAATAACCAATTTGTGTTTTTTTTTCAGCACACAATTCACTAACCCTGTCATTACATCTAAATTAGCTGATTATCCTGAAGCCTTTTAGGTAACACTCCGACTAATTCTTTGACAGCACCATGATTCACAAAATATGCTCAATTTTCTCACAAACAGGTCCAGAAGGTTGGTAAATGGCTCCCCAATCATTTTTTTTGTTGTTGCCATTTCTTCCCTTATTTGATCCACTTCTATTTCAAAAGAGCTCTCTGAGCTGACACTGAAAGAGAAACAAATGAGGAGAATCCATCTCTTGCTCATTCCTGCTTCTGTCATCAATGACAGGCTCATTGCTCTTTCCAAACCCAACTGGTGGTGGTCAAGACTGCACATTTCTCAGTCCCTTGGATCCTTTCCTCGCGTTGGGTTAAATTCCACCACGAGCTCTAGTAAATGGCTATCATCTTGCCTTTATGGAGAAATTTTGACAATTTAACAAGTGACTAAATTAACAGGGGGAATTTAATTCCATTTTTTTTAAAGCATTCTAAATTAGCAACAGAGTGACTGTGGTCCAAGAATTTTCCCTCCAAAACAGCATAAATGGTGCAGATACTGCCAGGCTTCAATATTCAGAGGGGAACTCTCCAGTGTGTGGCCTCTGGCAAAGGGAGCACTAGTTCCAAGAGTTCCTATCCGAATGAAATCGGTCTTGTTCTGATTTAAGACAATCTCCCTGCCAAATAGCCAAACACAAAAGCCCCTTTTCTTTTCTAGTTTGGAATCTTTTTGCAGCCTTTATTAGTTTTTTTTGTTTTAATGAAGTTTGATTTTGAAGGCTTGTTTCAATACTTTTGGCAAAATTTTCCATGATTTATTAAAAATGAGTGTGGTTGGTTTACCCTCCTTTAAAATGCGATGGCAATTCCAGGAATTCGTCCTCTTAAAAGTCCAACCCATGGGGGTAGGGGGTGCATTAGGCTGTCCAAATTTTGACCTATAGAGCCTGCCTCAGTGGTGGATGGAATGACTGTTCAGTGCATCATGGCCTGTTGGACTCACGTATTTAGGGTTTTTGTCTAAGTGAGCCTATTATCGACTTTTTATGATGCTGCTTTGCACATGCACGGTTACAGTTTCTCCAAAAAATGAAAGCTATTTTACTTCCGGCTCCTTCATTTCAAGGACATCTTGTTCTTGGGGTTTTCAAGTCATCTAATAAATGCCTTGCCAAAGCACACTGGATTTGCTTGCCCTAACCTGAGTGAATAAAACCTGTTTGGAAGGTCCCCAGTTAGAAGCTAATTCATACTTTGGGTGGGCCCAGATATTTCTGGTAATAAAATACTTTGATCCTGAAAATTTTGCTAAGAAGAGTCGGGGGATTTGGGGGTGCTGGGGAGAAGAGGGCATTCCCCTGGCTCTAAAGTGGGTGTTGCAGTAGTCAGTCAGTGGTGTTGAAAAGAAATTAGTGCCCAGCAGTGACTGGATAAGATTCCTTTAAAAACAACAACAACAACGACATGAGGTCTTTAGATTAGGATCTCTTTGTGTGTTTCCTTCTGTGACTGAGTCATTTGCATAGTGATGCATGCCAGATGGTTGGGAGACAAATTCCAGTATCTTCGCTGATGGAGGAGGTGCTGCTGTTGGGGGAAAGGTCTGTGTGGGCATCCTCTCCCTCTCCATCACTCTGGGAATTGTGTGATGGAATATGATTAATGAAACTTCACATTACTTGACCCAGCTGAATCGTTTGGGAAAAAAAATCCAAGTTAAAAACACACACACACACATACCCTGTAACTAAAGAAATTACTGTTTCAAGGGAATGTTGAGGCAGGGGGGTGAAGGTGTGGGTGAGAGAGGCCGGAAGGCATTCATTCATTCATTCAATAGTATTTATTGAGCGCTTACTATGTGCAGAGCACTGTACTAAGCGCTTGGAATGAACAAGTCGGCAACAGATAGAGACAGTCCCTGCCGTTTGACGGGCTTACAGTCTAATCGGGGGAGACGGACAGTTCTACAACAGTGGAGACTCCACATTGGATCTACGAAGGTTTACTTTTCCCAGGGAACCTGTAAGCTGGAGGAGGGTAGAAAATTTAAATTCCCTGATATTGTAATTATTATGATATTTATTAAGCTTTAGCTGCCCAGCAAAGTCCTGGAGCAGATAGAAGACAGTCAAATCAGACACAGTCCCTGTCCCCAAAGGGACTCCAGTCCTGCAGTTTTGCACTGCATATAAAAAGCCTAGGCCCCTGCTAGGCAAAGTGAAATAGGAAAGACTCATTATAGAGGAATAAAGCTAAGACTGAAAATCGGTATTATTGTGAATCAAATTCACTGAATAATTGCTCAGTTCTTCATTTTGTCAGTGTATGTTTCTGTGTTTGTGGAAAAGACAAAGGGACTTTTGTGACAATTATAGTAACATTGTAGAATAATAGAGACTAATGATAATATAGTAATTATAGACCAGCATTGAGGCCTAATGGAAAAAGCCTGGGCCTGAGATTCAGAGGACCTGGATTCTAATACCAGCTCTGCCACTTGTTTGCTGTGTGACTTTAGGCAAGTCACTCAAGTTCTCTGGACCTCAGTTATCTCATATGTAAAATGGCGATTAAGATTGTTGTCTCTATGTGAGCCTGGGACTGTGTCCAAAATGATTACTTTGTATCTATCCCACTGGTTAATACAGTGCCTGGCACATAGTAAGCACTTCACAAATACCATTTTATAAAAATATAGGCCCCAAGAAATGCTACTGAGGAAATAAAGGAGGATTTGGGCCTGGATTTAGACTGTGAGCCTCATGTGGGAAAGGGTCTGTGTCTGACCTAATTGTACATACTCCAGCGCTTGGTACCTAATAAGTACTTAACAATACTATAATTAGTATAAATTATTATTTCTCCAGTTGGCCATCTACATTGATCAAATGTGCCAGATAATAGATCTGCCAGATAATAGATCTCTTTCTCTCCACTTTGCTATCCCTCTGTAGCCTTGAGCAGTGTGAGATAAATAATTCATTCATTCATACATTCAATCATATTTATTGAGTGCTGTGTGCAAAGCACTGTATTAAGCACTCGGGAGAGTACAATACAACAACAAACAGACACATTCCCTGCCCAGTCTAGAGGAGACAGTCTAAAGAGGAATAATGCCCCAAAAGCCTTAATGAAGCCTCATCTTCACTAGGTGTTTGAGATTCACTATTGCCTCTGAGCCCTGCTCCCAATTTGGAATTTATGCCTGGGGATGTGCAGTTGTGACATTCAACCTGAAGATCATCCCAGCACCACGAGCAGCGATTGTCACATGAGCTGAACAGCCAGAAGACTGAATTTACCCATTATCCTGGGCATTTGATATTCGCTCCACCCTCATCCCCACAGCATTTATGTAATATATCTATAAATTACATATTATGAAGTAGTTATATTAGTATCTGTCTCTCCCTCTAGACTATAAACTCGCTATGGGTGGGGAACGTGTCTATTAACTCTGATGTATTGTACTCTCCCAAGCGCTCAGTACAGTACTCCATATACAATAAGCACTCGATAAATAGCATTGATAATTATCCTCCTGACAGTGCCAGAAAAATCTACCAAGTGTTCTCCTCAATACTTAAATTGTTACCCACTCACTTCAAAGCAGGGCTTCCTCCATAGCAGTAAGAGGTGCCCCTGATAACTATGGGTGACTCAGTGCTCATTAGTGCTGCCCATCTGATTCTACAAGCTCTAGGTTCCTTTGGAGAGAAGCATGACCAGATTGTTTAACAAAAATAAATAATTACATTTGTGTGTGTTTCTTTCTGAGGGGGGCAAAAGTGAATTGACATTGGACAAACAGTCTTCAGCAAGTTCTGCCAAAACAATCAGAACTTCTCTGAAGTAGAGGAAACCAAATTACCAACGTTTAAAGCACCAGCCAAGACTTAGAAAGCTTAAATACATGCTTTGCCATGATACAATAGCCTTATTAGGGTGATATGCAGAATATGATTTTAATGGTTTAAAGGTTTCTTACGGTGTCTGGGGAAAGATCGGGGGGATTTGAGAAGTTATAGTCTTGGCCAGTTATTGAGGCCGCCACAGTTGAGCTGATATTATTAAGCAGAAGGCTGACTGCTTTGAAGAGCTCACAGGTCAGCTCCAAACTCAAGGTGATACTTGGACCAATCCATGTTTATCATCAGAAAACATATAATTGTTTTCTCTGGGGGGACCTCAAGCCCACCCAAAGACATCTTTGTGGGACTTACCAAATCAATAAGCATACTTGTTACATAAGACCCCATGGGTGCAATCAACTCCAGTTCTTCCCCTTTTTGTGTTTCATAGTCTACTTTCAACCCAACTGTTATTTCCCCTCAGACACTACTCAGTTCTCCTAAAAGGCTCACCACCCCATTATCTTAGCCACAAGAACAATAATATAATGAATCTAATTCATTATAATATGAATCTAATATAATGAATCATTCACATCTACATTCCTCCTGTTATCTCCCCCCTTCCCATCCCACTTTTTCCCATTCTCTTCTTACCTACCCGTAGGGATCAAAATTTCTGAGCAGAGTTGGGGAAAGCATCTGACAATTACTCAGGGACAGAAGTGCTCCATGGCAGCAATTCAGCCATGTACAACTCCACTAAGAAGCCTTTAAGGAGGCATAAC
Organism: Ornithorhynchus anatinus; assembly: GCF_004115215.2. Classification (NCBI taxonomy): domain Eukaryota; kingdom Metazoa; phylum Chordata; class Mammalia; order Monotremata; family Ornithorhynchidae; genus Ornithorhynchus; species Ornithorhynchus anatinus. Next base: position 44,838,572 of record NC_041738.1, read on the forward strand.
CAGGGTTGGGACAGTGGAGGAATGGGTGAGTATTCTCTCCTGATGTCCTCAGTGGAGGGTTAGCAGGCCTCTCTGAACCCTGCCAAAAACTTTCTTTGAGCCCTGTTCTCCCCCTCTAGACTGCAAGTTCTTCATAGGCAGGGAATATCTCTCCCAACTCTGTTATATGGTACTCTCCGAAGCCCCTAGTACAGTGCTGTGCAATCAATTAATCATATTTATTGAGCACTTGGGAGAGGACAGTATAGTAGAGTTGGTAGACATGTTCCCTCTCCCAACGAGCCTACCGTCTAGAAAGGGAGACAGACATTAATCATAAATAAGTGCTTAGTATTGTGCTCTACACAGTAAGTGCTCAGTAAATGTGACTGAATGAATGAAATATATTATGGATATGTATATACGTGCTGTGCAGCACTCGCTAAATGCAATTGATTGATTGATTGGGTGTCCTCAATCTGCCCAGCAAAACAGCAGGCATAGAGTATGAAGGTAGGAGTGTATAAAGGGTCTTCCTCCAGATGGCACTCCTGAGCTTTGGGGAAAGATTAGATCCTCTAGACTGTGAGCTCCTTGTAGGCAAGGAATTTACCTACCAACCTTTATGTTGTGCTCTCCCAAGATCTTAAAATTGTGTTCTGCACAAAGTAAGTGCTCAACAAATCCTCTGCCATTGATTTACTGTTGCTCAGGCCTGTAAGAAATCAGGAAAAGGCAAGTCAAGACTGTCATCAGTGGACTTCTTAGCCCCCGCCTCTAGGTGACAGGTGAACCCACTTTACAGAATTGTTTGTCCTGAGAGATGACCTTCCCCCATTCCATTATAACTGTTAGATGACCTTCCCCCATTCCATTATAACTGTTTAGTCTACTGGGAAAATGAGGGACGGAAAGAAAAATGCTTCATTTGAAGCCATATACTATATATATTTACACACATAATTGCCTCCGTGGTATAATGGCCCCACCTTCTTTTTTGAGAGGAAAGGAAAGGTTACAAGCACCAACTTGGGCTTTAGTAACTATGATTGAATGAGTATTAGACCCTTTAGTAATAATGCATAAAGTGCAACAAGCTACTAGAACTAGATGAGAGGGTGTCTTATGAGAGGTTTTTTGTACCATATGATTGTAAGCAGTCATAGCTGGGATGCTGGGGAAGGAGAAGGAACATAAGGGTGAGCAGGTGTGGGTAGTTAATTGATTTAGGACTACCAGGCAAGGGGAGGAAGAGCAGAGACAACAAAGTAAGTGTGGAGAGTTAATTCATTAAGCTTACCAAGGGCTAGAGGAAGAGGAACAGAAGGGTGAGACTGTTGATAAGTATGCAGTTCTTGGGTGAGTGCAAAAGAAGAGACCACTCTCAAGTGTTCTCATGCCTTTTTCTTCCCTTCTTTCCTCCTCTTACTGTGGGGTTTAATTATTATGTGGTGTGAATGATAGCCCTACCCTTGATTTTAGTATTAAAAAACATGGGCAATTATGTCAGTAAATATGTTCTCTTACTGCTCAAGTGAGGAGTAGACTATTAATTAGCCCATAGAAGTAGGAGCACAATTCACTACAATCTTTTAGATTGTAAATTCTTTATGGGCAGGAGACATACTATCAACTCTGTTATATTGTACTCTCCCAAGGATTTAGTACAGTGCTCTGCCCCCAACTTGTGCTTAGTAACCATGATTGAATGAGTACTAGACCCTTTAGTAATAATACGTAAAGTGCAACAAGCTACTAGAACTAGATGAGAGGGTGTTTTATGATAGAAGGGGGCAGATATGTAGGTAGAGTTTGGTTTAGCATAGGAATTGAACTGGGAACGTCCAAGAACTCACAGCAAAACCTACTAATGAGGGTGAGGTCCAATCTCCCATCATGCTGTTAATCTCTACTGGTTCTTTTCATGTTCAGTCCTTTCCTGAAAGTTATGCCTTGACCCCAAACTCAATTTTTCTTCTCTTGCCCCTCCTTGAAGACCAAAACCAGCTATGTGAGCTGCAGGGAGTCCCAAGTAAGTTTTCCTTACAAAGTCAGAACCTCTGATAATTTCCCCTTTTAGTCAATGTATGATTTATAAGGTAATAATCTGATATAATCAATCAATTATATTTATTGAATCTTACTGTATGCAGAGCACTGTACTAAGAACTTGGGAGAGTACAACAGAACTGAACTGCTAGACAAATAGATTTACTAGTAGCCTTCCCTCTCTGAGAGTGCATAGACTAGTTTAAATACTTATTATCAATTGATCGGAAGCTCCTTGCTAGACAATCTAGTTGAGCCCCAAATGCTGCTTTGTTGTAAAAAGTTAAAGCCATCAATGCCATTTATTGAAAGCTTACTGTGTGTAGAGTGTTGTACTAAGAGTTTGGGAGAGTACAATCCAACTAAATTTACAAAGCATTCTGAACTCTGGACTTCAGAGTCCTTTTGTGTTGGGGATTAATGTCAAACTACACGTAGTATATACTTTGGAGCATCTATAGCACCAAGAGTATCTGTGGATCAAAGACAGTACTATTATCATTGGGAAGGGAAGCGGTGTAGCCTAGTGGGAAGAGCAGGGGCCCTAGAGTCATGGGAAGTTGGTTCTAACCCTCACTCTGCCACTTGTCTACTCTGTGACTTTGAGCAAGTCACTTAACTTCTCTGCACCTCAGTTACCTCATCTGTAAAATGGGGATAAAATACCTGTTCTCCCCCACTTTAGATGGTAAATCCCATCAGGGACAAGGATTATCTCCAATCGGATGGTACTGATCTACCCTAATGCCTAGTGTAGGGCTTAACAGATCCTTCATGTTTAACAAATAGCACTACTATGATGATCATGATGGGTTTGAAAAGAGTTTGAGGATTCAAATTAACACTGGGTCCCACTTTTTTTTTTGGCAAACAGTGTTTCAGCCTGAGAGATCAATCAGTTATTCTGTCATAGTTATTGAACATTTACTGTATGCTGAGCACTGTAGTAAACCGTCCATTCAACTGTATTTGTTGAGCACTTATTATGTGCAGACCACTGTGCTAAGCTCTTGGGAAAGTGCAATATACCAGTTGATAAATATGTTTCCTAGAGGTCCTCAATGTTGTACTACATCTTCCAATCAATCAATGGTATTTTTTGATCTTGTAGTTCTTCTGACAAGCTGCACCTACCTGGAGACGGGGCAATGTGGTTGAAGAAACAGTTATGTGCAAGTGAATGGAGACAGGCATTAGGTGAGTACCTCTCTGTGAGTTTTCCTCACATGTGTTTCTTTAAGAACACAATCCCTGTGTTAGAGGAGAACTGAGTATATTAATTATGGACTTAATGGGTGTCAAGTAGGATACTAAGCAGTGGGATAGATATAAGCTTATATAAAATATGAAATAAGGCATTGCCCCCAAAGGTAAGATTCTTTCAATACAACCAACCAACTCTTTTGATTTTTGAGGTTGAGCAGGAAGATCCAAGTGTTTCCTAAGCTCCAAACTGCCTGATTTGTACTATTTTCCACTAATTAAATTCAAACCATTAATCAAATGAGACTGTTTTCTTTTTGCCTTTGACCTCACGTTCCTTTGCTCTCTGCCATATTCACATTTGTCACCCTGGATATTTTAGCCTTCTGAGAGAGGTCTGAGTCAGGCTTTTGAAGTTGAGAAAGTAAAGATAAAATCCTTTTTTATTCAAACAATTAGGATGTTAAAATGGATTTTAGGAGCAGTCTAGTGGAATCGCCATATTTCTATCTCGGAGACTAAATTAAGAGACTCAGCACCATTTTATATCATTTAACTCATCGGTCCATTCTGTGGTGGAAGTATGCTTTTGGAGATGATGTTACCCAAATGGTCTTTTGAAAGCTTGTTACTCTTCATCTGACAGGAGTAGCAGGCCCTGCTCTCGTTCTCACCCTGATTGGGTTATGGGTACCAAATCCTATGCCCGTTTCAGTAGCTATTTGTTACTAACTTAAAGATCAAATTCTTCAAGGTAAACTGAAAATGACAATTGAAAAATAAACACGAGCCACTTGGTGTGTGTTCTCTGCTTCACTGAAATGTGACCTGTGTGCTGAGGGGCTAGGGGTGAAATTGTGTTTCAATCATTACTGTGCCACTAATAATCTGGAACATAAGTCAGGCAAGAGGATTTGAACAATGGGATTCGCGAGTACTGAGCAAACGGGGCTGCCTGACATTGCTGCCTAATGATACGTGGTGTCCGGTTTCTTAAACGTCATGGTTATCAACCCCTTAAGCTTATGGGGATTAACATCTAAACATTGAACTTCAGCTCTGAGCCTTAAGTTAGCGATGTTTACTCATATGAATTGTATCATGTGTGTTTACACATAAAGAAGTTATTAGAGCCCAATACGGTGTTAAATGATTCAATCTCAGCTGAATGGAGACTGGTATGATGATCTTTTCCCTTTATTTGAGTGGAATGTGACCCCATCAAAATATCTAGCTCATTAAAATCAGCCCACGCTTTGGATTTCAACCCTGCTCTCCATTAGGTGAGTTCATTAACTAAGGGGTTCCAGTAGCTTATTGGTACTACACAACTGAGCTTCCTTTTATTATTTTCTCATAAGATCTTTATGCAGATGAAATTAATCATATTGTGATATTAAGTAGTTGATCTTGCCCTCTAGGAAAATTATAACACAATATCTCCAGACCCCAAGTAGCTCCCAGGAAATGTTAGGAACTGAGGGAAGAGCAGTAAGTAGGTTAGGTTTCTAGGGGATTATTTAGTATATTTCAGCAGTAATGTACTGTAATCAATATCTACATTAGGAACTATCAATCAGTCACATTCAGTGAGAACTAACTCTGTGTAGAGTACTATACTAAACACTTGGGAAAATGCAATGAAGTTAGTAGACATGATTCCTGCTCTTGAGAAGTTTATAATCCATCCGGAGAGACAGACACAAAAATAAATTGCAGGTTGTGGAAGAAACCAATTCTAAGGTTTCACATGTAAGAGCTGTGGGGAGTGGGAGCGGACTGTGTACCTTAGTGTTTAGGACTTAAGGCTTCAGATGCATGGATGAGGCAATGGGGAGAGAATGGGGGTAAGGTGATGAGAGATTAGTCAGGGAAAACTTCTAGGAAGCCTTAAAGATGGGGAAAGTAGTGTTCTACTGGCTGTGAAGGGAATTCTAGGCAAGAGGGAGTATATGAGTGAGAAGTCAATGTTGAGAGAGAGGAGAGGCACAATTGGCTAAGTTGGCAATCACCCTAATTGATAGAGAGCATTTAAGGAATTTTTCTTCACCTCCTAGTCTTCCCCTCCCACCCCTCAACTTCATGGTGAGGGGTCTTGGGGCAGCTCCCAGGATCCAACATGGTGGAGGGGCTACCTGGGGAAGGACAGGTCCACCAGCACCCCAGATATCTGCTGTCCGTTATTCAGACTTCCTCCCCTATCAGGAGATCATACATAAATTCCTCACAACAGACCTGCTGCCTTATCTCCACAAACCCAACCTGCCATTATCAAGATGTAGCAGACTGAATTATTCCAAAAACTTTCAACCTCTGTATGGGGTTGAAACCAAGGTTTGTTCCAAAATGACCAATAAGCAACAAGTGGTATTTTCTTAGATTCTGTATAATAATATGTGTGTGTATGTATATATTTATGAATAGCTAGATTATTGGTCTGGAACTTCAGATATAATCTAATAGGGGAAGCAGCATGGCTCAGTGGAAAGAGCCTGGGCTTCGAAATCAGAGGTCATGGGTTCGACTCCCGGCTCTGCCACTTGTCAGCTGTGTGACTGTGGGCAAGTCACTTAACTTCTCTTTGCCTCAGTTACCTCATCTGTAAAATGGGGATTAACTGTGAGCCTCACGTGGGACAACCTGATTACCCTGTATCTACCCCCAGCGCTTAGAACAGTGCTCTGCACATAGTAAGCGCTTAACAAATACCAACATTATTATTCATGTGATTCATCCAAGGGGCCCGATGTGATCCATGGACGGGTTTGGTGGGGGTTGAGATAGGCCTGGAAACTGAAAAAGAGCATAGGAGCAATTCTGTATCTAAGCTTCTTTAAGTCAGAGTGTGAAATGTTTTACTAATTCAGGTTTAGTCTTTACAACCTTCTTGCATTCATTATACCATTAAAATGGTTTAAGATCAGGTTAATTGTTTTACATTGCTTCTAAGAATTTCAGTGGGTGAAGAGGAAGGTGAGGGAAAGGCCAGCCTACTAGCATGTGCAAATGGGGCTCTGCATGCCCTAGAACAGAGCGGCACTGTCATTTCCTAGCATATAGTAAGTGCTTAACAAATACCATTTTAAAAAAAAGTCCTGCATGGACCATTCTAATAGTACTTTAATTCACATGTCATAGAGTGGGGAAAATGGTTCTTGATAATCAAGGAAGTCAAAACTGGAGCAGGAAGAGAGCCAAGATCTCCATCCAATCAACTTGTGTCCTTCCCTCTTAGAGATACTATTTTGTGATCAATCAATCGATAATACTTATTAAGCACTTTTTCAGAGCACTGTAGTAAGCACTTGGGAGAGTACAATACAATAGAATTGATAGAAATGTTCCTTGCCCACAGGAGCTTACTATAAATCCGTGAGATTCAACCTTCAGAACTGTGCCTGGCTTGATTTAAGAGATATCTGTAGCTGGTTAAACTTCTCTCTTATTTTGTTTCTCTCTTGGATTGTTTCACCCATCCTAAAGCTTCCAAAAAGGTATCAAGAAACTTTAAAAAAAAATTTAAATCCATTAGAAAGAAATATGAATGTCAGGCCAAGCTCACTAGGTGCTCCAGCTGTTGGTGGAATATGTATTTTCAGTGGAATTCCATTGTTATATTGCAGCCAAATTGTTAATCAAATCAATTTGTTCATACATTTTGTTGAACGTTTCCCAGCAGGCACTTGAGTTACTGCCTAGAGGAGAGACAAATCAAACAAAGAAACAGCAGGCTCAGAGAGTGAGGTTTGCAATGTGCTTAACTGGGGTATGTATGGCAACTCTAGTTTGCTGCTTTAAGAAATTTCTTCCACATTTCACAGACAGAATGCCATAGGAAAGAAACTATATTTTTATCTTCAGCTTTCTTATAGTATATAAGTGCCTGCTCTGTGCCATTCACTGTATTAAACTCTGAGATTAAAACAAGATAATCAGGTTGGATTGTGTCCCACAAGGGACTCACAGCTTTAACCCCCATTTTACTGTTAAGGTAACTGGGGCACAGAAAATGTAAACGATTTGCCCAAGGTCACACAGCAGATGTGGTGGAGCTGAGACTAGAACCCAGGCCCCATATTCTTTCCATTAGCCCACCCTGCTTCTCTATTAAAATAAATATAAACTATATTAAATTCTACAAACTTGAGAGTGTACTCAGCAATGTTGGTTAGCATATCAGCTTTCTGAATGGGCTCTCCACCAACTCACCCTTCCTTGCGTAGTAAGTGCTTAACAAATACCACAATTTATCATTATTATCATTATTGTTATTATACCTCTCAAGTTCTTATTACCGTGCAGTCCAGTGGGGTCTCAAAACATCCTATTACTTCTAGTTTTTCTAAAATGTGTATTTTATTATGGTAAAGTATGTTTATTTTAAAGTTTTAGTAGCACAGGACCTCACACAGATAAGAGAGAATGGCTTGGGTAAATGATTAGAAAAGTTGGTCACAAGGTCACCCATGTAGGTGATCGTAGGACTCCTATAGCATCTCTGGATATTTGCGGGCCCGTACTTCCCTACATGATATCCACCTACTACACGTACAAACCAGAATTGAGGTAGGGTGACTGCAGGATGCTAGAAAAGGGTTATATATAATAATAATACAAATAATTGTGATATTTAAGCACTTACTATGTGACAAGCACTGTTCTAAACTCTAGGGAGATACAAGATAATCAGGCTGTCCCACATGGAGCTGACTCACAATCTTAATACCCATTTTCCAGATGAGGTAACTGAGGCACAGAGATGTTAAGTGGCTTGCCCAAGGTCACACAGCAGACTTATGGTTGGAGAACTCACATCCTCTGACTCCCAAGCTCATGATCTTTCATTTAAGTCACGCTGCTTCTCCTGGTGGCACAGGCATCCACTTGGGTTGTAGGTGTAAGTTTTGGGGCAGTGGCCCCCACAAGGTTCTAGATGTGGGAGAAAAGTCATTCACTTGACAGACATTGTTGGGTAGGAATTGTCTTTCTTTGTTGCCAAATTGTACTTTCCAAGCACTTAGTACAGTGCTCTGCACACAGTAAGTGCTCAATAAATATGACTGAATGAATGAATCCACTCTTGAGAGGAGCCATAATCTAAACGATAATGACTGAGGTATATGTTAAGCTCTCAGCCCGCGGGCATACTATAATCAAACAATGGTATTTATTGATCACTAAGTGTGTACAGAGTACTGAACTAAAAGCTTAGGAAAACACAATACAGCAGAGTTGGTAGACTTACCCCCTACCTACAACGAGCTTACAGTCTAGAGGGGAAAACAGACATTAATATAAATAAATCAGTTACTGATATTACTATACTACAATAACTAAACTATAGTATATACTGGTCTATGTATTATGCTATAACTAAACAAAATACATGTATGTCACAAGTGAATAAATAAATACATGACTGCTAAGGTGGCTGGAGGAATGACAGGGGGCTTGATTTATCATGTAATATCTGCCAGAGGAGATCTCTGAAATGGGTTGCAGGGCTCGCTTCAGACAGCAAACAGAGAAGGTTGCCTTAGGGCACATTGTCAGGGAGGGTCACCACAATCGAGAATTGGGAAGCTCCCAGTCCACCTTTATCCACGATGGAAGCCACACTTGATATACAGGGACATGGAAGAAGAGCACAGTGTCTCAAGAGCAAGTTGTGGAATCAAGTCCCCTGCAGAAGTTCGCTAGGTTCAGGGATTGGCCTTGTGCAGACTTCGACATAGTAGTGAAAGAGAACAATAGAATAAATACAACTGATCCTTGAGGCTAGTGAGCAAGTCTACTGATTCTCTTAGCTTTTTTCAAGCATTTAATACAATGCTCTGCACCTAGTGGACAATAAATACTGCAGATTGACTAATGACATCATTATATTACATTGCACATCTGGCATAAAGCGGGCACCATTGGGTGTGAAGGGGCTACCACCCTACGGAGGGGGTGACATTATTTTCCTGCCTCAGGGCAGTCAGATGTCCGAAGCCAATGTTGCCAGGGGAGAATATGGTTTGGTGAAACTGAATAGGGAAGGTGTAACAGGCTTGGGGAAAGATTTGAGCAACAGGTTAGAGAGTGGAGTGAATGAGGATGTTAGGGAGTTTTCTTGGGAGGAGCAAGGATATGGGCCTTTTTTTAAAATTGTATTTAAGTGCTCACTAGGTGCCAGGCACTATACTAAGCACTAGGGTAGATAAAAGATAATCAGATTGTACACAGTCCCTGTGCCACACAAGATTCACAGTCTTAATGTCCATTTTCCAAATGAGGTAACTGAGGTACAGAGAAGTTAAGTGACTTACCCAAGGTCACACAGTGGACAAGTGGCGGAGTCTGGATTAGAATCTAGGTCTTTCTGTCTCCCAGGCCTGTGATCTATCCACCAAGCCATGCTGCTTTTCAATTTCTTGATTAACTCTTGTTCAATCTTAGTCATTTTGTATAATTCAGTTATTCCCTTTACCTTGATATAATTCCTATTATTGATTAGAACTCTTAGGTTTTTCATACCTGGGATTTACCCTCTTTTATTTGTTATATTTGTGCTTCTCCAGTTCCCCCCCAGAAGTATTGTAAGGTCTTTCAGGGCTAGGCTATGTCTCGTTCTTCCTTTAATTCCTCTTTTCCTTAGTTGAGCCTTTTGCACATATCAGGTACCCAAATACTGTTACTGAAGATGGTGATTTTCATTTTCTTCCCCCATATAGGATTCTATCCAGTGTTTGTGGGGCAAGAGGAAGGTCATAGATTTCAGAGGCCAGAAAGATTCTGGGCTTGCGTTGGGCTGATTTAACCATCAGATGGAGAGAGCAGACACCTTGAGTCAATTGCATTTTACAGCACCGCAATGGGCTAAAAATAGATCTGACCAGGTCAGGGAGAGGGGATGAGCCTGGAAGCAGGGGTGTGAGCAGTGGGAAATGGGGGCATGCACTCTTAGGAGGTCATAAAGAGGTGAACTTTGACCTGGTGGGCCCTCACCAAGCTTCCTCTGCCCCAGGCCTAACTGAGCCTTAATTTGGCCCTGATTTGCCACTGAGTCACTGATTGACAAATGTCATTATGTCTCTGGACCCTCATCCCACTACACCACACACTCACACTTATTAAAAAAAAAAAGAAAAAAGGAGCAGGAGTTCCCACACCTTGCATTGGCGTGAAACTGGAATAGTGTTGAGATGAATTAGATTGTTTCTCAGGAGGCCCTGAGCCCCTTTAGAATAGGTACTGTGCACAAAAAAAGTCATATTTACTAGAGGAAAAAAACAAGTTTCCCCTGAGAGAGACTGAGCTAATGTTTTCCAGGAGCTTGCATGCTTAATTTGAACACTTGGACAAATGTAAAGAACGCATTCTTCTCTGGCCCAGAGTGTTAGCCTCTCCACTCCTGTTACTTGTATGCCTGAGGCAGAGAACTAAGAATGAACAATTCGGGAGATACACAAATGGGTTTGGTAGCCTTTTAAAGGTTAACAAGGCTTTTGTTTTGCCGTAAATATAAAAATATACATCAGGGGGTACCTGAACTCTCCCCCAAACTATTCGGTCTACCTATAATCCTTTCCAATTTGTTTGCATTCATTTCCAGTGCTTTCTTTATAATGCAGACTTTGCTGCTCTTCTCCTCCCCTGGCTGATTACACTTAACCAGTCCATTCCCCCTACCTTTTATTTCTTATGACAGCATTTTTCAGTCAGTGTTTAGAAAGGGCTGTTTTCTCCCTTCCAAAAACGTGGGTTTGTATGTTTAAATTTCCCATGCTCATTAGAAGTTTTGAAAGATGATATTACTAAGTCAATATCAGTAAATGAAAAACACCCTATGAAGTTTCAGACAGATTCCAAGCATCTTTTCCAAAGTTGCAAGATCCATTTTTTTTTAATAAATGACATGTTGATAGAAAAAGTTTGGTCCATTTAGATTCTGTTCCCACTGGTGTTTTAACAGTGATCGGAGATAATTCTCAGTAGAACTGTGAGATGGTGATTGGCTTAAATCCCACATTGTGCCCTTTGACCTCTGACATGGTGAACATATGATAACAAGCGTGAGTTGGGTCCCTGTGGGACAGTGCTAAGGTCTGATCTGGATTAAGCATTCTGAAGCATGACTTCTTCCAAAGAACAGAGCAGGGGTGTCTGAAGTCAGCTGCAGAGACTGCTGATTAAGAGCCTAGAAGGATTTCAATACCCTACCTTGTAGAGCTACTTATTGTATAACCACTAAATTTCTGCTGTGAAAGAGGATCAAATTTTGCCCCTGAAGTACTAGTAGCTATGGAATATGCCAAATCAGAATGATTTATCTTTTTCTTAAGATAGTTTCCTTGGTCAAGCAGGTTAAAACCAAGCCAGCCATTCCGTAGAGGTTTTCACTGGAATCCCACACACTATTGTGCTAATTATAATGCTAGTTTGGTATTCATATGATCTCAGAATAGCATGCAACAGACTCAACTTAGAGGAAGAGGTAGTGAAACTGTAGCTTGGCAAAAAGAGATTAAATGTGGAAAAACTAATGTAGAAGCAAAGAGAAATTCATTGTTTCAAATAGTGTCCATTCATGGAGATCTTTTTTTCCTTCCATTTCCTTTTCTTCATGATAAGGGCATTGATAAGTCTTCCTTAGGGGGTGACAAAAGATAATTCAGAACCACGAACCTGCATGGAAGAACTGATTGTAGTGATAGTGATTTATTCAGCACAATTCACTCTCCCTCATCCCTGCCAGGTGTATTTCTGGGACAGAGTGCAATAAGCAAGTAGGCAGGGAGAGATGTAGCACAATGTGAAATATATATATATATATATAACAGATACATAGATGACCAATTCATGGACCAAGTGTCTTCAATACAGTGCTATACTATGCTATAGTAACCTGACCCAGTTGACAGTTGCCTTGGTAACCACTGTGCCTTTACTATCTGCTTTGGCCAGCTACTTTTGAGGATTCCTTCTGGGTCTATCCACCTTGCAGGAAATCCTAGTAGTTCTTTGGTCCCAAACCTTCATCACTAGTGAAGTAGTTCCAAGAAGCATAAACGAGTTTAAAGCCCAGGTTTCCTGATTCACACTAGACCCCCAGCAGTACTTAAAATGGGCATAAGAATGGGCATTCTTGATGGAAGCCCACCTACCTCATGCCCCTGTTTTTGCATTTATAAGTGACAAAAATGCATTTATACAGACTATGCCATTGATTTAAAAGGCAAAATATGGTTGGAAGAGTGAGACTTTATACAACACCAATCAATGGCATTTATTGAGTACTTATTGAATGTTAAGCACTGTACTAAGTGCTTGGGAATGCACAACAGTAGCAAAAGACAAGATCCTTGCCTTGAAGAAATTTACAATTTAAGGTGAGAGACAAAAATTAACAGTTACTGGGTTGATAACGTACCTTTACCCACTGGGAAAAATGGTCTAGAATGATAATCTGTTTTTGGATCTTTGTGTCGAGAAGAGATAATTTGTGTCTACATAAACAAAATCAAGTGTTATCTATTGCATTTGATTGATGAACATAGCCATTCTGAGGAATCCAGGTCAAAAAAAATCTCCACAGCAAGTTTTTGACTTGAAATGTTGGGATAATCGATGGTATTTATTGAACACTTACTGTGTTCAGAGCACCATACTGAGCACTTCGGAGTGTACAGGTTGGTAGTAATATCCCCTGCCCACAAGAAGCTCAAAGTCTAGAGAAATAATTGCCTCCCTTCTCCCCTTCACTTTGCTTATAGCTATGCCATTCATTAGTTGACCTGACCCTATGTTACTACATTCTGATCAATTCTGATTTCACCTCATCTACACGAATCCAGTATCCTTCATCTTTCTAGACTGAAGAGCGCAAACCTTTTCAGTTTATCTTCATTCAGAAGGTTTTCCATCTCCTTGATCCTCTTGGATTTTCTTTTGAATATCTCTTCTAGCTCTATATTATCCATCCTATGCCATAGCAACCAGAATTGCATACAAAACGTCCTATTCCACAGCACAAAGTGGAAGCTATCCCAAAGGATAGCAAGATGAAAACAACTCATATGAGTGTTTGTATTTATAGACTGCTGCTTCCATTTAAAAACCTGAAAGACAAACGAGGGAAAAATATGATTGAATGAGAAATTATCGGTCTTAAGAAGCATCACCGTTTGTGGACTCTTACTCTTGTGAACACTTCTAATCATGGTCGGACTACTTCCTCCCAGGAAGTAACAGGGTCTAGTGGAAAGAGAATTAGGCTTTGAATCAAGAACTTAGGTTCTAGTCTAGCTTTATGCATGTCCTCCTGTGTGACCTTGGGCAAGTCACTTTGCCTTTCTGTATCTTCCTCATCTGTAAAATGGGGAGAAAAGACCTGTTCTCCCTAGTTCTTAGTATGTCTGAGCTGATATTTTCTATTCATCTCATAACTTAGTCCAGCATTTGAAACATAATAAGCACTATAATAATAAGACTGTGTCATCAATTTGTTCTTTGTAGAGCCTGGTTCTGTTCTTGTCTTTGGCTCTTTTTCTCATGATTCTTACAAAGCTTCTGCTAGAACAGAGCCTCTCTGTCCTTGAGAGCAATGTGCCAGGCTGGTCTATTTGTGACAGATGACTCCCAGTTTTCATCTGCGTTGCACCACTATCTGAGGGATCGTTTGACCGTATTCTGAAAAAGTCTCCTCTAAACTCTTTGTTTTTGTCTTTGTGTATGCACAGTGTTGTCGGTATTGTAGGTCCCAAACTGGGCTTTTTAGTCTCACATGCACACACACCCACACAGAGCCAATGATATTTTTTGAGTGCTTACTATGTGCAGAGTACTATAGCTAGAGCTAAGAGCTTGGGCAAGTACAACACAATAGTTAGACATAATAATAATAATAATAATGTTGGTATTTGTTAAGCGCTTACTATGTGCCGAGCACTGTTCTAACCGCTGGGGGAGACACAGGGGAATCAGGTTGTCCCACGTGGGGCTCACAGTCTTCATCCCCATTTTACAGACGAGGGAACTGAGGCCCAGAGAAGTGAAGTGACTTGCCCACAGTCACACAGCTGACAAGTGGCAGAGCTGGGATTCGAACTCATGAGCCCTGACTCCAAAGCCCGTGCTCTTTCCACTGAGCCACGCTGCTTCTCCATGACATGAGACATGAGACATGTCTCCAGAGACATGATCTCTGCCCTTGAAGAGCTTACAAACTAGTGTCAACACATACACACACACATACAAACTTCACTGTCAGTAGCATCTTCTTTGAACACAAAGGACAACCTCACATATATTGAGAGCTAGTATGGCTATATATATCAAATATATATGTGAGTGTATATATGTATATATATTTACACACATAATAATAATGTTGGTATTTGTTAAGCGCTTGCTATGTGCAGAGCACTGTTCTAAGCGCTGGGGTAGATACGGGGTCATCAGGTTGTCCCACGTGAGGCTCACAGTCTCCATCCCCATTTTCCAGATGAGGTAACTGAGGCACCAAGAAGTGAAGTGACTTGCCCACAGTCACACAGCTGACAAGTGGCGGAGCCGGAATTCGAACCCATGACCTCTGACTCCCAAGCCCTCTTTCCACTGAGCCATGCTGCTTCAAATAATTTTGGTATTTGTTAAGCGCTTATTATATGTCAAGCACTGTTCTAAGCGCTGGGTAGATACAAGGTAATTAGATTGTCCCACTTTGGGCTCACAGTCTTAATCTCCATTTTACAGATGAGGTAACTGAGGCACAGAGAAGTTAAGTGACTTGCCCAAAGTCACACAGCTGATAAGTGGCAGAGCCGAGATTAGAACCCACGACCTCTTACTCCCAAGCCCGTGCTCTTTCCAATGAGCCACACTGCCTCTCAATATATATGTTGTGTGTGTGCATGCACACTGGGGAGTGGTAAGAGGAGGGGGACTTGTGGGCATTAGTGATTCCCCCCCTCCAAGTCCGGTAAGTATGAAATAAGCTGCTTATTTCAGAGCACTGAGCAAATGCCCCAATTCTGTCTTACGTTTTCCAACCTCACTCCTGAGAGATTTTGCACCCTAAAATATAGTCTATTAAATGTATTTCGCCTGCCCTAAATTTCAGGAGCTTCAACTAGATGGAATCTTTGCTCTCTCCCCTTCAGTATTATAGAGCAAACTCAGACTTCTGTATATAAAGAATAACTTCTGGCTGCAAAACCCAGATCCTGGCAAAAATGTAATAGCTACAGAACTGTGATTATGCACAGTTGGAAAAAAAAACTACTGCCTTCCACCCCTGAGGGAGCTGTATTTCAGGAATACGTAAATTAGTCCCAGTAAACAGTAGCACCTCAGTCATTCACACTGATGTCTAGGATACTCCCAGCAGATCACTAACTTTTTTGAATTGCAGTCCAGACAAATAAATCTGATCAAATACAGTGGTAGGACATTACCAAATGCCAGGCCTCAACTGCCAAAGCCGAGCAATTATTTAGATAAAGTAAGAAACCACTCATTTTTGCCCAAATTACCGGTAATTGCCATCAAAGGTGACCTGTCCTTAGGGAGTGGTTTAGTTTTAATAAAAATGGTACCTTTCCAAGAGTTCTGAGGTGACTGCAGTGGAATAAATCACAAGAAGGGTTAGAATATTTTGCCAAAAATAGAAGATTATGTAAATGCTTATTAATTATTTGGGCCTTTTCCTGTGGTAGACCAAAATGTGTAAACTACTCCCAGGAAGTAGCAACTCACCCTGATGGAGTTTACTTTGGAGTGAGTTCTCTCTTAAAATCAATCCAGGCACATTTTCACAATGCCAGGCCATAAATGAGAGTTCTAAAGCTGTGGGGCTCCTAGAGGTCAAGAATGTATGTTTCTCTCCCACTCGCCCTATGTGTCTTAATCAGTCAATGAGAGGTATCTGTTGAGTACTGGGTTCTAATCTCAGCTTTGCCACTTGACTACTGTGTGACCTTGGGCAAATCACTTAACTTCTTTGTGCCTCAGTTATTTCTTCTGCAAAATGGGGATTAAGACTACGAGCACCATATTGGACATGGATTGTGTCCAACCTTGTATCTACCCCAGCTCCTAGTACAATACCTTACACATAGAGCTTAACAAATACCAATTTTAAAAAAGGGGGACTTAATGTGTGCATAACACTGTACTAAGCATTTGGGAAAGTACAATACAATAGAGTTAGACTAACCTTCCCTGTTCCTTACTCCTAATGCTGCTGACACTAAAATCTAGAGATGGCCATGTCTTTGTGAAGGAACCAGATTAAACTGAAAGACAGGGAGAAAAGGAGGACTGGAAGGAGCAAGAAGAGGGCTGAAACTGGAGAACCAGCCCAAGAAAGTTGCAAATTTCTATGCCCATAGTAGCATTTCACAAAATCAGAACCAAGACTAGAATCCCATCCTCTTAACTCTCAATCTGGTGCTGTCACTACTACTGTGACCCTGCCACCTAATTGCAAGGTTAAAACTTTTAAAACACAAATTCTCTCACCTTTCCTCTTCTCTAATTTTGTTCCGCTTTTCCTTCCCATAATCCCCCATCTTCTCCATGTTCCCAGGGGCATCATCTTTTCAGAATCTCTGGCTCAAATACCCCCCAGAGCCCAAACAAAGCCCCCTTTCAGAGGACCCCAAGTTGTGGTGCACATCTTAGGGACATAGGTTCTAACTTGGCGAATGGGATAAAGTGTGAGAACAATTACCCCTTTCCCAACATTCTGACTAAAAGGGAAAAGCCATTTACTTCACTCTCACCTAACCTGACACCTCAAACTTAACAAGTCCAAAACATCAGTCCTTATCTTCCCACCCAAACCCTGATCTCCCTCTGACAGCACTGTAGACAGCTCCATTATCCTCCCTGTCTCACAAGCCCATATCCTTGGCATTGTCTTCAACTCTTCTCTCTCATTCAACCTACATATCAATCTGTCACCCAATCCTGTCGATTCAACCTTTCTAAAATCCACCCTTTCCTCTCCATCCAAATGGCTACCACATTCATCCAAGCACTTATTCTACCCGTCTTGACTCCTGCATCAGCCTCCTTGCTGACCTCCCTGCCTTCTGTCTCTCCCCACTCCAATCCATATTTCAATCTGCTGTCCAGATTATTTTTCCACAAAAGCGTTCAGTCCATGTTTCCCCACTCCTCAAGAACCTCTAGTGATTGCCCATCCACCTCCACATCAAACAGAAACTCCTATCGGCTTTAAAGCACTCAATCACCTTTCCCTCTCCTACCTGATCTTCCTGATTTCCTATTACAGAGTCCCCCTGGGTACACACTTTAAGGCTCTGAATATCTCCATAAAAGTTTGCATGTGTTGTCATTACATCTAATTGTGTAGGCCTCATGACATTAGGTTACAAAAGTGCATAAGGCATCCACTATTGCCAACAGGAGCCAACCTAAAGCAAGGAGCTATTGGCATAGTCAGATTGGACTACTTGGAAAGAGGAACAAATCAGCCCAGCCAGATCGTACCAGAGAGGGGAATAGAACAGGCTGGATCCAGCAGATTGAGGGGAAGCAGGTTAAACTGAGCAGCTCTTGCTCTTCGTTAGCACGGCATTGGCTAGTGTTCCTGGATTCCAGCTGCTGAACTGCCTTGGAGATGCACAAGCCTCATCTCCCAGGGTTCCAGGCATGAGCAGGATAGGGACTCCTAACACTCTTTAACAAAATGGGGAGGAATTGTCCCAGGGCAGGGTTCAGGAGGAGTCTTAGTAAGGAACCAGGTCAAATAGGCCAGAAGCACAGTGGGCTCCTGGACAAATGCTCCAATTCCTAGTGGGAAAGCCCAAGGCTCATTCATCTACCTCACTGGATGAGCTGTTTACTCTAGTTGGCTATTGTGTCCTTCCCCACCAGATCTCTACTGAGTCACACTCAGGTGTTAACAACAATAATAATGAGTCTGTAAACACAGATTCCTAATTTTCTGGGTCTCCTTTGGATTGGAAAGAAAAGAGCTTTGTTTAGGGGTGAGGTGAAAAAGCTGGGTTCATGAGGAGAAAGATCAAGTAGTGTAATTAGCAATGGTTAGAAGATAGTTGCGACTGTGTAACCAGCAATACCTAAGAACTAACATTCAAATGGCTCCTGAACTTTCAAACATCATTTTCCCACAACCGGGCTTCTCTGCCTACTTCATTTGGTCAACCTACTCCTTCAAAACACTCCTCAAAACCATGTCTTCCCAGATTAACTCCACCTGACTCCCATAACCCTCAGCATGTCCAAGAAGAATGTATATACAGCCCTTCTGCTGCCTGTATTCCTGTATTCCTTAGTGTCTGATATGTTCTATCTCAGTCACTTGCATTTCATATCTCTTTCCCCACTAAAATGTAGACTCCTCAAGGAGCAATAAGGACTTTCCCCTCATCAAAATAAGCTTTTCAAGGGCAGGGAGTATCTATTCCTTCTCTTTGTCCTTAGGCAACTAGTATAGCATTCTGCCCACTGTAACTCCTGGAACAATACGGTTGATGATGGCATCTTCTGTCCAGGATACCCTTCAGTGAGCCAGTAATTACTGTGTCCTCTTGTCTGGCTGGGCAAAATTGCATGGATCAACTCACCCAATAAATTAGATTACAAAAAGGCAAGAGTATTCCCGAAAATAGCAAATGCAAGTTGTGCTACCAAGCTTTGTCAAGTTATTGATGCTGATTGCCCTCCATGGGAAGGGCTGATGAACTCTGGGGCAAATAGGAAGGCAATGGAACAATTTGCAAATAAAATCGTGAGTCCACAAAAATCCTTTTTGTTGCACAAATGTGGCATCGACCCTGTCCAGTGCAATCTGCACCCATCCCTTTCCTCTTCATTACCTCTCTCATTCATAGATGGCCATGTCACCAGTAGAGTCACATAATCTATAGTATCACACTTAACTCATTTATTCATTCACTCATATGTATTGATTCCTTATTGTGTGCAGAGCTCTGTACTGAGCACTTGGGAAAGTACAATGTAACAATTAATAAGACACATTCCCTGCCCGCAATGAGTTTTCATTGTTCTGTCCCTGTAGTTGTTGGTATGATGAATCGTGAAAACACCTGTAATCCACAGTTCTGACCATGATACATAGTCAAAATTTTTCCAAGTTGCTTTTGGATCTTGTGATCACATCCCATCTGTCCTGGGGATTGGAAATATCTATAGTTCATTTTTGTGAGAGAAGCAGTGTAGCCTAGTTGAAAAGAGCAGAGGCCCGGGAATCAGAGAACCTGGGTCCTAATCCCTGCTCTACCAATTTTTCTTTTTATGATATTTAAGTGCTTACTCTGTGCCTGGCACTTTATTAAACAAATTCTCGGGTAGATAAAAACTAATCAGGTTAGACTTAGTCCTTGTCCCACATGGAATATATCTGCTAATTCTGCTCTATTATACTCTCCCAAGTGCTTAATACAGGGCTCTGTACATAGTAAGCACTCAATAAATAACATTGGTTAGTTGGTGAGGTTCATAGTCATAATGCCCATTTTAAATATGAGGAAACTGAGGCACAGAGAAGTTAAGTGACATGCCCAAATTCACACAGCAGGCAAGTGGCGGAAGGGGATTGGAACCCATGACCTTATGACTCCTAGGTCCGTGCTCTATCCACTATGCCACTACATACTTATTTCAATGGTTTCAGTCATTCTTTCAGTTTATCTGAAAAAGTGATTTGCCTTTTATGTAGTTAAGTCAGCACTAGCTAAGAGTCTGAATATGAAATTTGCAAACACATATTCTTCAGTTATAATCTTACCTCTTATAGTGAATGACTCCTCCTATTGCCCAAGGGAACATTAATCTTTCTGCCTTTGTTCCCACATCTATAAAAGGGTTTTTATAAGTATTTATTTCCATAACTGAGTTTTTTGAGAATGAGTCAGTATCTGAGATGTGCTAGAAAATACTGCAGTGTAAGATTAAACATTTCCTCTCCTTCATGCCTTGTTGAGGAACCTATGGTGAATAAAAGGCTCTAAAGATTGTTTTATGAATATGTTTTTTTCATTGAATGTCTTTGATTCTAGACTGTTTCACTCTCCTTATGTAAACAAATAGACTAGCAGTGGGAAAGCTTGTGTCATCTGGGATTCCAGCATGAAGATTTTAATATCTACTTTAAGGCACGGCATGTCTCCTGGAGAAACTTTAATCTTAATGAAGATTTCATTCTTTTAAAGATTTTTTTTAGAATTCCTGACAGAAATCCAACCAAAGAGACTTACTGACCGGAGCCACTGGCCTGTGTATAATTAATTATACAAACTGATGTTTTTTCTAAACGCAAAGTGTTCAGGCCACTAATGTTCTCTGGTGAATGCTTAGTGAGGGTGGGTCTACTCCAGCCCCCTGCAGAGCTGATCCTCACATGGAGCTCCCTTTGAAGTTAAATGAGAACTCAGCACTCAGGATCAACACTGCAGGAGTGCAGAGCATAAGATTTGAGTCCAAAGTTGAGGCGTCACTAAAAACAAGCTCAACCAATCCCAGGCCTTAAACAATCAATCAGTCAATCAATCAAAAGTATTTATTTTGCTCCTGCTACGTGCAGAGCACCAGACAGAAAGCTTGGGAGGGAACAGTGGAATTAGAAGACAGACAGTGTGGTCCAGTGGAAAGAGCATGGGCCTGGGAGTCAGAGGATCTGGGTTCTCATCCCTCCCCCTCCTCCTCCCATCTCTGTAAAATGGGATTTAAGACTGTGAGCCTCAAGTGTGTGACATGGACTGTGTGCAGCCTGATTAGCTTGTAAATATCCCAGCACTTAATGCAGTTACTAACACATAGTAAGCATTTAATAAATAACATTTAAAAAAAATCATCCCTGCTCTGAAAGAGCATACAACACAATTTTCAGATTGATGGAAGTAACAGAGTGTAAAGATATATATGTACATACATACAGTGGTGGATGTAAATACTCACGTACTTAGATGATGGGAAAGTCCTGAAGTGGTGGTAAGAGGGGAAGTAAAATGGGGAGATTAGAAGGTACCTGGGGAAGACCTCCTGGGAAAAAAATGTGATTTTATAAGAGCAGTCAGAAGTGAGGGGGAGGGAGTTCCAGGTAGTGGAGAGGGTGTGAGGAAGAGGTCTCATCTGGGGAGGTAAGGATGGGGCATAGTGAATAGTTTATTTTAAAAGGAATGAAGAGAGCAAACTGGAGTATAATAGAGTGATATAGAGTGATGTTTCAGAAAGGTGATCCAGGCAGCAGAGTGAATTATGGAGTGGAGCGGGGAAAGATGGAAGTGGGGAGATCAGTATGGAGATTTGATACAGTAGTCAAGCTAGACTATGGCAAGTGCCTTGACCCACATGATGGCCATTTGGAAGGAGAGGAAGGATTCAGTTCTAGAAATCTTGTAAAAGAAGAACCTTTCAGGGAAGGAAATAGGTCCTTCACCTCTTTTGCATTATCCCAAGGGTTCACCACAGAGTATTGCACACAGTGAATGCTCAATAAATACGACTGATTGACGAAATGGTTGACATGCCAGCCAGTGACAATTTCTCAGCTGATAAACATTTCTTAATGGGCCTCATTTTTTTGGCTTAAATATTTAACTTCAACAAGCGCATCATAATATCAACAATAGAAAAAGAATGTAGTGGGAAAAATCCTTTATAATGGAAATTAGGGTAATCCCTGCTTTATCATACAATTGAATTATTAAGATGATAAGATGTCATTTTATTATACCCTGGAATGCCTATCTGTTGCCAATCCACCAAGTCTAAGCCAATCATTTACTTTCCCTGTGGAGCTATCTCCAATCCTGTCAGCCTCCTTCTAGTAGGCGGATTGTATTCCAGACACTGTGTGTGAAAACCGACTTTGATTTTTTTTTCATATTTTGTTGCACTGAGCAGGTTAATTCCAAACCACTGTGTCTGAGTCAAGTTTTTCTTGGAAATGGTGCACTAGAATTACCAGCATTTCCTTGAAATGAATGCTGTTGTGTGATGATGTCTCTTTGGAACGGTTCATCATTGAAGTATCATCTCTGGGAAAACATGTCATGGCCCAAGAACAGGAGCAAACTAGCAAGCTCCAAAGTGTAGTGAGGCAAAGTTTGGAACCAGCTCTGTTGTAGCAACATTAAAGGGCCTGGTGAGATGTAGGCCTTGTTTTTTCTGACTTTCAACTGAACCTATTCTGAAATGTTTCTATTTGAATCTTTACCTTTCTGGGACTACTTTTCTTTCAGAAATCAAGCATACCTCCTTTGCACACTGGTTGTTAGAGCTTGATTACTGGGAATTGTTGTTATTCACAGGGGGGTGATTCTGTGGATGACAAGCATCACACTCTTACACACTGGATCTTCATGCTCAGAGTTAAGACAGTCTCATCTGTGCGGGTAAGGGCAGCTGAAGAGGCCACTCCTGACCTGTAGTTTCTTCTACACTGTGCACATGTACAGATTGCTCTTTGCATTTCTTTTTTTGCATTCTATCAATCAGTGGTATTTAGTGCATGCTTACTTGGTACAGAAACTGTACTAAGCGCTTGGGAGAGTACACTACGGTCGGTAGACATGACCCCTGACTTCGAGGAGCTTACAGTCTAATGGGGGAAGCAAACGTTAACATAAATTACAGGTAAGGGAAGCAACCAAGTATTTTTCTTGCTGTTCTGGACTAGAACACCATGAAAGAAGCAGGAGGAGGCAGATGGTTGATTTGTAATTCTGAATAATTAATCGTTTTCATAGAGTAGGTGATGTGTCATCCATAAAGGATAGCAAACTAGGGGCAGGGGAGTGACTTTTCACTGGTGTTCCATAAACTTAGAAGCTGCTGCTTGGGTAGTTTCCTCATGGAAACTTTGCCTCGCAGAAAATTTCCAGGGACAGTCTCAGAGGAGAAACTTAAAAAAAAAAAAAAGGAAGGGGGGATAGGAGCCCTCTTTTCTCTGAGTTTGTCACTGCTCAGGGACAATGCCAGTGAGTCTCCAGTGCTGCCCACTGGACAGTGGGACCCTTTAGCCCCAGGCAATGATTTGCTGGGGATCTTATTTACAATCTGCTACAAATATGGGTATTCATGCAATAGGCTTACTAAGGAGGTAATGATGGTGGATAGGAAACACTCTCAAAGCCCAACTCAATTGAGAAAAATTAGACTGATTTTCTGAGCCCTGTCCAAACTATGCGATCACTAATGTTGGGAAAATTTGGCTCAGAAAATGTTTTTTGCTAGGAATTTGTAAAATCTCATAATGCAGACACACGGAAACATTAATTGAGCATTCTGCAGTCTTGTCCCTAAAAGGGGCTGAGAGATGAGAACTGTTTCTTTGTTCCTTCCCTGATTGGTGGTTCAGGGGGCTAGACGGGGCCAGTTTCAGATAACAAGGGGGTGAGGCGAATGCCTCGGGGCATATTCTCAGGGAGGTGGCAGCCATAGGGCCACAGAGGTTAAGGAGTTGAAAATGCCCAGGCCAAGTTGGAAGTGATGCTTGTGTGAACAGAGACCGTGACTCAACAGTTCCGGAGCAAGGTGTGGGCGTGAAAGGGAGCCCACCTCCTAGCCCCCTCCTCCAGAGAAATGTCATGGGTTCAGGGGCTCCACATGATGTCATACAGAATGTGGCAGGGGAGGCCAAGTATCTGAAGCCAGCTCTGGGGCTAGGCCCCAGACTGGAAACATGAGACCTTGGGAAAGTCACATAACCTTACTTCCCTCAAGACTAAATTGGGAGATAGGGGTATCAACTCCCCATCAGCTCCACTGGAGGAATAACATAAAAAAGGAGGGTGAAGTATGTTTTCAGTTACGTGATGTTTCTTAGGAGTTTAGGCATAATCAAAAGCCTATTTTTTTTTCCTCAAATGGGTTCTGTTTCATAAATCGATCTGCACTGATGGCTCAAGCGACCACTGAGTTGTAGGTAGGGCTTTTGCCTTTGAGCACCTAATGTCCTTTTAAAATTTCTCTCCTCTAGCACATTTGCTCATCTGAAGGGTATAATAATTTAGCTGTTTACTTGTGATTATTTTAAAACTCTTGAAACGGCTCAAAGGAGCCATGAGAGGGAATGGGGTGATATGTGAACAGAAAGATGAGGGTTTCAGCGTCTTAAGACACTTCAGGATTTCCATGGACTCCCATTAGTCAAATCAAGGCACACACGTTTCCTGCAGATACCTCCAGATCTGTACATTTTCGGGGGGAAAGACACACAATAAAAACATTGACTGTTCCAAGCGTGGATCAGAGCCCAGGACTTGTTATCAGGCAGTTATCAGCCTGTTGCAAGGCCTAAAATGAACTGTGAGGGCTTGGCATTTCAGCACTTCACATTTCCAGTGAATGTGATTGCTTTGGACTCTGCGTGGGAGGCAATGCCAGAGAAGGAAAATTTTGCTAGAACTGAGTCATATTCTTCCTTTAAAATTGGGGCAAAGATGACAAGGCCCTTAGCAAACAATCTCCAGGAATATTATTTAAATGCATCCCTGGGATGATGATAATGGGTTCTGTTTTTATACGAGAAGAATTTTTTTTAAGTCCCAGTTCATTACCAGAACTCACTGCAGAAGATTAAAATCAAAACTTTCCCTGATTTTCTCTACCTCTGCTGGGCCTCTATAATATTTCTCTAGATTTCACTTTGTTAGCAGACAGTGTTGAACAAGCATCATAGAGATAGTTATGCTGCTATTAGTCTTTCTTAGCATGGAAATAGTAATGAAAAATTAAAAATGCTTAGAATTTTGTAAAATTCTAAAAGAGTATGGCAGATTTGCGTTATCCATCAATAGTATTTGGTATGCATCTATGCTTCTACTGTGTGCACATCTTTCTCCTACCATCACTCTCCAAGCGCTTTGAGTGAGTTATCTTTATCTGCCATCTCAAGTTCCTCTCCTCCAAATCTCTCCTTGACCCCCTCCAATCTGGCATCCACCCCCTTCGTTCAACAGAAACCGTCCTCTGAAAGGTGACAAATGATCCTCTTCTAGCCAAATTTGAACGGCTCTACTCCATCCTAATCCTCTTCGACCTTTCATGCCTTTGTCACTGTCCGACCACCCCCTTCTCCTGGAAACCATGGCTTCACTAACCCTTTCCTCCCCTGGATCTCCTCCTATCTCTCTGGCCACTCATTTTCAGTCTCTTTCACGGGATCCTCTTCTGCCCCCAACCCCGTAACTGTCCCTCCAGGTTCAGTTCTGGGTCCTCTTCTACAGCATGGCTTAGTGGAAAGAGCATGGGCTTGGGAGTCGGAAGTTGTGGGTTCTAATCCCGGCTCCATCACGTATCAGCTGTGTGACTTTGGGCAAGTCATTTAACTTCTCTGTGCCCAGTTACCTCACCTATAAAATGGGGATTAAGTCTGTGAGCCCCACGTGGGACAGTCTGATTACTTTGTATTTAGAACAGTGCTTGGCACATAGTAAACACGTAACAAATACCATCATCGTTATTATTATTCATCTACACCGTCTCCCTTGGAGAACTCATTTGCTCCTGGGGTTTCAACCACCAAGTTTATGCAGATGAATCCCAATTCTACATCTCCAGCCCTGATCTCTCTCTCCTCTGCAGTCTAACGTTTCCTCCTGCTTTTGAGACACCTCTGTTTGGAGGTCCTGTCATCATCTCAAATTTAACACATCCAAAACAGAACTCCTGATCTTCCCACCCAAACCCTGTCCTTGACCTGACTATCCCATCACCTTAGGCAGCACCACTATCCTTCCTGTCTCACAAGCCTGTGACCTTGACTCTGTCCTTGTCTTGTCTCTCTCATTCCACCCACATATTCAATCTATCGCTAAATCCTGTCGGCTCAACCTTTACAATGTCACTAAAATCCATTCCTTCCTCTCCGTCCAAACGCCTACCACGTTAACCCAAGCACTTATTTTATCCCGCCTAGATTACTGCATCAGCCTCCTTGCTGCCCTCCCTGCATCCTCTTTCTCTCCACTCTAGTCCATACTTCACTCTGCTGCCCAAATCATTTTTCTACAAAAACATTCAGTTAAGGTTTCCCCACTCCTCAAGAACTTGCAGTGGTTGCCCCTCCACCTCTGCATCGAACAGAGACCCTTTACCATCGGCTGTATAGCACTCAATCACCTTACCCCCTCCTACCTCACCTCACTACTGTCCTCCTCCAACTCAGCCTGCACATTTCATTCCCCTAATGCTGACCTACTGACTGTTTCTCAGTCTTGCCTATCTCACTGCCAGCTTCTCACCCACATTCTGCCTCTGGCCTGGAACGCCCTCCCTCTTCATATCCTAAACACAATTGCCCTCCCCACCTTCAAACCTTATTGAAGGCACATCTCCCTCAAGAGGTCTTCCCTGACTAAGCCCTCCTTTCCTCTTCTCCCTCTCCCTTCCGTGTTGCCCTGACTTGATCCTTTTATTCACCATCCACCTGCACCCAGCCTCATAGCACTTATGTACTTATCTCTAATTTATATTAATGTCTGTCTCCCTCTCTAGACTATAAGCACATTGTGGGCAGGGAATGTGTCTATTATATTGTTGCATAATACTCTCCCAAGCACTTAGTACAGTGTCGTGCCCTTGGTAAGTGCTCAGTAAATATGACTGCTTTCAGAGCATTGTACCAAATACATGTGAGAGACCAATAGAATGAGTAGATGTGTTCCCTATCATCAGCGATTGTACACCCTAGAAGAGGAGCTTGGCATCTAGCATTAATCATGTCTCATAGAAGCACAAAGAATTATAATAAAACACAGTTTCCCATAGCAAGCCAGTAACAGAGCCCGGATAAGCAAACCACGCCCTGAACCGTGCAGTTGTAAACACACAAAGCTGACGATGAGTAGATAGCTTATTGTACATTTCGTGGGCATTCCAAGATGTAGAATCCTAAATAAAGGAATTCACGGGAGCTCATATCCAGCTTTCTCTTACTTTCTCCCAAAGCAGTGCGGTAAGAATGTGCCTTTGTCTGGGAATGTGGGGTTAGGAATCATCAGGTGTATGTTTAACCATTTATGCTCTGTCAGGACTTTTCCCCATAATAAAAATGATCGTTTCCCACCACTTTCAACTGTGATGATTGGTGAAACAAATTCCACACTGCAGTGAATAAATCTTTTGGGGCTTTTAACAAAATTCATCTTGTCCCTAGTGCCCAACCTTTGACAAACAGACCATAGTTACTACAAGAGTATTAGAGTGGTGATAGTCTCAGGATTGTTGGAGCAAGAGACTCATTGGTACTGTTGGCTGTACTCTAGACCGTAAACTCAATGTGTGTGGGGAAAGTGTCTACCGACTCTGCTGCATTGTACTCTCCCAAGTGCTTAGTACAGTGCTCTGCACACAGTTAATGGTCAATAAGTAATAATCATAATGCTGGTATTGAAGCGTTTGCAACATGCCAAGCACTGTTCTAATACCATTCAATCATATTTATTGAGGGCTTACTGTGTGCAGAGCACTGTACTAAGTGCTTGGGAGAGTATATTACAACAATAAACAGTCACATTCCCTGCCCAAAGCAAGCTGATCAATTGATTGGGAGACCCTTAGAAGCTTAAGCTAGTTAGGGACTGAATTTCAATTTCACTTTGTCCCTTCTGTAAGCTTAAGAAACAACTAAGTTTTTAATGCTGGAGCATTTTTTAATGTTGAACCAGATTCTAGGTTCATTGACCCCCAAGTCAAAGGGACAGAATTATCCCCTATTTTCCCTCCCTTAGTGTAGGATGCACAATTCAGCTGTAAATATAGAGTGTGCACTCACCCCCTCATCCTTTTCCAGTCTTTGAGGTTTCACCAGTCATTGACTTAAAAATAAGACTGACAGAAAGGAAACCATTTCCTGTTTTCCTTTCATTGGATTTCCTCCTTCACATGACTGTGCCCCATTCAAACTAACCATTCCTGAGAGGAGGGATAGGAAAGAAGAGCTTCTGTTCAGGGCTCAACCAGATGAACGAGTCCATGTGGCTTCAACCTTTCAACTTGCTCTGAGCGGCAGGCTGAGTTAACCTCATTGGTTCCCTTGCTTGTCTGGATCCTGAAAAATAAATACCAGTGGGATTCCCTTGGACAAAACTCCCAAGCAGTGAGTATAAACCCACAGACAGAGCACTAGTGAATCATGGTTACCACAGTGGCCAATGGGCGTGTAAACATTTCAACACAGATTGAAGAAACAATAGCAGGGCTTGTATATGTAAAGGGGGCCATTCAAAATGGCTTGAAATCAAAGACGGTTGTAGATACTTCTTCCAAATCACATCAATCTTCTTTTCTGTCTGAAAAGCCCTGCCTTATCTTTACAGGTTATATGGTTTGGGGCATATTGCATTTTTCAATAACAAAAGATTGGCCCCTTTCTTGGTTTCTTCTTTAATACAGTCATTTTACCTCTTAAAATAATATTTTTATTCCCATCAAACTCAAGCTATGATCTTGGCTCTCCTCCCATCTCTTTCCCATATTGAAGAATTAAGAAAAATTTGAAACCATAAATAGTATGGTCTCCAGTCCTTCATGCCTCTCTCTATTGCCTGCCCTCCCCAGCAATTTAATTTAGCAGTGAGAAAGTAGAAGTCTTTAATAACCAGTGTTTTTTCATTAGAAAAAGTTGTTTTGTTTCATGGATTTGGAGTAGTTACTTCGCCTTTACCTGGAGCAGAAAGTGGAAAAGCTTTGTCCCGCAGATATGAATAAAACAAGGACCTGATAGCATGCAAATAAAAAGAAATTATTTCTGGGTCAGCTTTTTTGGGTGGCTCTCCTAATAAGACTTTGCATTGGGAATTTATTCAAGGAGAGTATCCTAATCCCCCCTCACCACTTTAGCAAGTCATTTAACTTCTCTGTGCCTCAGTTCCCTTATCTGCAAAATGAGGATTCAATATCTGTTCTCCCTCCTGCTTAGGTGGTGCCATTTGGGGCCTGATTATGTTATACCTACCCCAGTGCTTAGTACAATGCTTGACACACAATAATCGCCATAATTGTTATGGCATCTTGTGCCATCAGTCATTAAGTACTGGAGACAACACTCAACACCCAGGATTAACCTACCTCAATATCATTCACAGGACAACAGAGGAGATCACAATGGAAAAGTTGCAAGTCTCTGTAGGAAAATCAGGGAATGGGGAATTTCTATCTGACATAGTTTTAATTTCAGTCTTGCTAATAGTTTCCTCCGGGCAAATGAGAATGTTGCTTTGTGCCTTTGGACCGCAACTTTCCTAATGGGAACACTGATGCTGATGGGTATCTCTATTCTACTATATTAGCCTATGCAATCATGAAAAGTGATACAAAGGTCTTTTGGGTTATATAAAGACACTATATCACTGGCCAGCCAGAGAGGAGAGAAATAGATTTAATTGTTTTTTTCTTCTATATTGATGTAGCAGTTCTGGCTCTTGAAAGTGGCAACTTTTATCCTTGAAAATGTTTTTCAGTGATTTTGAGACCATACTGGAATGTTCCAGTTAGTTATGTTTCACTCAACCATTCAAATGACAGTGACTGGGGAAGAGGGCTGAGCGTCTGTACTTTTCATAGAAAACTCTTTCCCAAAGGAGATATTTCCCGGTCAGTGCAGGGATCCAGAAGGCAGCCAAGGTGGAACCCCTTGGGGAGGACAAATTCCTCAGCCATATGTTGCCTTCTCGCAGCAGGAGGTGGATCCTTGACAAATGCAAAACCTAAGATGCAAGGGAGTGAAAGCCGGGAGGTGAGATTCACAAGGGCTAATTATGTCAGAAGGGTGGACCTCCAGGAGAAGCTTTCTGGCCTCTTTTATTTTCTTAACACCCTAGCAGCCGCCACAGTGGCAGGAGCTGGTCCTCTGGCTCCAAGTGCAACTACAGTTCAAACTTTTGATTCCTCTGAGAGGATTGCAGGAAATGTGCCCATTCCTAGAGTGGGTGGGTAGGTTGTTTGTCTCTCTGTGATATAAAGGAGAGAAAAATGTTTGATATTATCATTATATACTCATTAATGCCTTTATCAACAGTAGTGATAAGTAGTAATAGATTTTTTTATCAATGTATACCTTTTATTCATAGATTTATCCATAAATTCACTCATGCAATCGTATTTATTGAGCATTTACTGTGTGCAGAGCACTGTACAGAGCACTTGGGGGAGTATGATGCAACAATAAACAGACGCATTCCCTGCCCACAACAAGCTTACAGTTGAGAGCCGGGGAGACAGACATGAATATAAACAATCAAATTTCAGATACGTACACAAGTGCTGTGGGGCTGGGAGAGGGATGAAAAAAGGGAGCAAGTCAGGGCGATGCAGAAGGGAGTTGGAGAAGAGGGAAGGGGGGCAGTCAGGGAAGACCTTCTGGAAGAGATGTGCCTTCTATATATTTATCAATAGATGTATCAATTTCAGTGGATGCATTTATCACTGTAGAGCACTATACACAATGAGCACCCCATAAATATCATTGATGTTCAATAGTAATTATGGAGCCCTTTCTGAGTGCAGCATGCTATACTAAACAGGAATACAATGTACATTTTGTGGCCCCAAAATGCTTACAGATTTAATGGAGAAGCAGGAAAACACAAAATTACTTAGTCTGCCAATTGTATTTATTGAGCGATTATTGTGTGCAGAGCACTGTACTAAGCACTTGAGAGAGTACAGTACCACAACAGACGCATTCCCTGCCCACACAAGCTTACAGTCCATAGGGGGAGATTGACACTAATATAAATAAATTACAAATATATGCATAAGTACCATGGGGCTGGAAGGAGGATGAGTAAAGAGTATGGGGAAGAAAGAGATATAGGTGGAAGATGCCAGAAAAAGCAAAGAACAATAAATTAATAAAGAGTGGTTAATAAGTAGAATATATAAATTGCTATATATTACAATGCTAGGGATTGTTTTATCTACCTCTGGTACTCTGTTCCAGGTGCTTAGAACCGTGATCTGCTCACAGTAAGAGCTCAATACATATACTGATAGATAGGCACACACACATACAAGCATTAAGGGCAACTGTTGGGATGATCTGACCTGGGATGGGTGGAAATAAATAGGTGAAGGATTTCTGGAAGAGGAAGGACTTCAGGAGGTGTTTGAAGCTGGGAAATGCTATGGCCTGACAGATTTGAAAGGGATAGGAGTTGGGGAGGTCATGAGCACTTCTGCTATTTTCATAGCTAAACATAGCCATGGGAGTGACTCAAGTGAGATTGAAAGGACTCTCAAGAGAGAATGATAATTTCTTTTCAGAAATAAGAGTATGAGAGCAATAGTCACCCAGAAACAGGATTATTAATAATAATTTTAGAATTCATTATAGGCTTTCTATGTGCTAAACCCTATACATTGAACATATATATTCCTATATATATTGAACAGGGGTAGATATATGGTAATCAAGTCCTTGTCCCATTTGGGGCTCAAAATCTAAATAAGAGGAAGAACAAATGAGAAATTTCTAAAATGAGAATTTTCTATAAATGAGAAAACTGAGGCACAGAGAATTAAAGCAAAAGCTAAAACTTAAAAGCACCTATCCATTCTGGGCCTGAATGTCATTTTTCCCCCCATTTAGCAAATTGAAATTATATACCAGAAGTCAAACAGTGCCTTCACTGTCTTCTGCTAATCTCCAACATGGATATAAAAAGATGGAAGAAAATGATTCTGCTTCCTTTTTTTTTTTTTTACCAAAAGTACCAAAATACTTCACCAAAAATACTTCTTCTGGTGACTTGTACTTTCCCTGTAGAATAAGAAGACCATTGAGGAGATGTAACTCCTCTCTGAGTCATCCTTTAAACTCCGTCAAGTAGTTTTAAATCCTTTTTCCATCTTCCAAGCCCTTCTTGCAGAGCTCAGACTTTCCAAAGTCCTGGTTCATCTAACTGAAAAGTGTGCGTTTCATCTGTGGACACTTCTCTGAGTTCCTCCATGGCCTCCAGCCATAATTTGTGTGTTTTGATAAGGATCCATAACATGAGAAACAGCGTGTCCTCGTGACTGGTTAGAACACAGGCCTAGGAGTCAGAAGGATGTGGGTTCTAATCCTAGCCCCACCACTTGTCTGCTGGATAACCTTGGGTGAGTCACTTAACTTCTCTGTGCCTCAGATACCTCATCAGTAAAATGGGGATTAAGACTGTGAGCCCTATACGGGACCTGATTACCGTGTATCTACCTCAGTGCTCAGAACATTGCCAGACACATAGTAAAAGCTGAAGAAACACCATGAAAAAAAAAAATCTCACCGGTGCCCCTTTCCATGGTGTCCTTCTGTACATATCCATAATTAATTTAAATATCTGTCTCCCCCTCTAGATTAAACTCTTTGTGTGAAAGGAATGTATCTACCAGCTCTGGTATGGTACTCTCCCAGAGCACTTAGTGAAGTGACCTGCATACAAAAAGCACGCAGTCAAT
Organism: Ornithorhynchus anatinus; assembly: GCF_004115215.2. NCBI lineage: Eukaryota > Metazoa > Chordata > Mammalia > Monotremata > Ornithorhynchidae > Ornithorhynchus > Ornithorhynchus anatinus. Next base: position 44,871,245 of record NC_041738.1, read on the forward strand.
AGTATTAATTGATGGATCCTCTGAAGAAGGCTTCATTCCCCTCATTCACTGTCAGGTGCAAAAACCTCACCTCCATAGTGTACCAACATCAGTACTATTATTCCTTAATTAAAGTTAATGTGTCAGGTACTTTAAAGTGACAGGCCTGATTACTTACTTCAGATCAAAATTCACAAGGCTTTTAAAGCTGTCATTTTATTTAATTACTTACAATAAATTATCCAGGCATTCTTAATTAACAGTGCCACCCCTTTACCGCAGTGGTGATGAGTTCAGGGAATCTGTTACCTGATCTATTTTCTCTGCCAGAAAAAAAAATGCACATTACATTTGTGTCTCTCATGCGTTTTATTGAGATTTTTCTGTAGAGACCCAGATATGAATCATTTTCTTAATGCCAGTTTCGGCAAACCATCTACTGAATTAACTGCAGCTTCTATCCTATTCACGCCCTAGTTGAAGATGCTATTACAAAGCAGTGGTTGTATTTCAAATAGTAATTAATTGGTGACATGACCATAGGACATTTTTGCCTCATTGAGGGCCATTCTGAACATAAATCCATGCTCATCGAGGTGAGAATAGCCCACTCTATTGTTTTCTTTTAATCTTTTTTGAAAGAAAAACATTCCCCTGGCAAATCTGTACAGTGTAGGGCGCCTATATGATCTCATTAGTTGAGCATTTGCTGCATCATTGGCCAGGGCGATATTAAACACTAACATTCAAAGCCACCTTGACAACTCTTGGGGTGTTGATAATGAAGCTAATTAGCCTTGCTCTCAATTTATTAAAATCATAAATATTCCTCCTGGAGCACTGGTGGGAGGAGGAAAGGAAAGATGGCTCCCTGGCATGTTCTGCCTGACTAACTTTCTACAATACAGGGCGATATTTTATCCCCAGAGGGCTAGCCAGTGGCCCATCAGAGTTGGCAGTTCAGTCAAATAAGTAATTCAGTTGAGGATTGTTGGCAGCCTCCTTCCCGCAAAACAAAACACTCTACAAAACATTTGTCTGGACCACTGACAGAAGAATATGTCTCACTATATCGGGCAGGAAGGCTATTCCTCTCACTACAATGCTTTGGTGGCCTTATTCTATGCAACTACCTGGAAAGAGAAAATTTATGTCCATCCGCATCTAAGTGGAGACTTTTGCCAGGCTAGAGGTGTGCTGGGGGTAACATTCGGATTGGAAAGGCAAACCTGTCTTGCATAAGGATATCATGGACCCATAAGGTAGTCACCTTCCCCATGTAGGAGAAGAAATCTGGCTCAATATGTCATTTCACCATACAGAATAACTGTGCTCTAGGGAGGAGCTGGAAGTGCCATCCAAGTCTTCTGTCACCATCCCTCTTCTCTTTTCTACACATGTGATTGCTTCCTAAGGCAAAAATAGTCTCCCCTTTCTAAGCTGGTGAGTTTGCCAATATAGTGATACATTCCATCGCACTGCTGTTACTGCACATTTGTAGTGTGTGTGTGTGTGTGTGTGTGTGCGTGTGTGTGTGTGTGTTGATGTATAAACAGAACAGGAGAAGCAGATAGGGTCACCCACCCAGTGGGGTTAGGACTGTGGGACACACCATGCACCGGATATCGGGGTAGACTAAGGAGATGCCATCTGTGACTCATTGTCCTGTAATAGCTTGATTATCTGGGGGAAAAATGCAGAGTGGCTGTATCAAGTGAACCATGAAATTGCTATTGCTCCAAGGAGCAATTTATCACCTGCACTTTGGAGGTCGGAGGGACAGTGACTTGTGGGAGTGATGGAACAAGTATTCATCCAGAGTCTGCTCACTGGAATGCATCCTGGAAGATTCCTGGGCTGAACATTTCAAACAGCAAGTGAACCCTAAAAGGGACTATCCAGACCTACGTTTCTGGGATGGAGGAGTGAGAGAACAGAATGCAGCTGAGCAGACCGGATAAAACACTGGGAATTTTGTCTAAAGAAAATGACAGATTCATTCACTTCATTATAAAGAGAAAAGTTTGAGGGAAGGCAATAGCTTCCTATTTCATTTTTATTACACAGGCTTTAAAATGGGCTACTTGTGTTGCATCAGGATTTAATAATAAGGTAAACAACATATGAACATAAAATAACAATAACACACTGTGAGTAGAAAGAACTGAAAAGTTTACTTTACCTCACCAGTGATTCTCTCAGATTTCTCCTCAGAAACCCAGGAGGCTCTAGATCAGATAATAGTCTGTAAACTATTAGGTTGGCCATATAGAATTGATGGATGAACCAACCTCAGAAGCTTTCAGAGGTTAATTCAGAGAAGTGACACAAAATTCAAAACCTCTATGGTCTGGAAATATCCCCGGAGGGATTTTGTATGCATTTTCCCTTATTTCCTGGTTTATCCTGGATGGAAAAGCCAAGAGCACAAACTTGATCATTCCTCCAGCCCCAGCTGAAACCCAGAAGGGCAGATGCATGGAAAAAAAATGGAAATAAACGTTTGCTAACCTTTTTGTGAACCTCAAAAAAGATTTCTTCAATTTGAGTTAAAAATATATGGCAACGATTCAGGCTGCTTTTCATGTCATCCAAACCTTTCCACCCACCCTCGGTTAATACCATGATGTGTTACATTTTTCAATATTGGACCCTACAATCTACTCATGATATATACATATACTTTGAACTCTAAATCCTGGCAAATGTACATATAGTAATTTCCAGTTATTGCTTAGCTATTGCCAAATGTCTCATTGGGATGATTACCACATCTGGTGATGACTCCTTTCAGAGTAACGGTGAGACGATGTGAACTCTAAATCTTGTAAGATTTTTTGTCATTAACTTGGCTTTTCCTGTGACTTGCTTCTGTTTAACTTACCTCAGAATCATGTCTATCACTGACATGTCTCAAGGCAGCTATTATTTCTTAAATCTTGGGATTTTAAACTACAGACCCAGCAAAAATGAATAGAGAATCATAAACGGTTCTACCCAAATGTCCATCTGAGTGACATTCAAACTGCTTTTAGGTGGGTGTTTTTTTTTACTTGAAGCAAATAAAAAAGCAGATTTCTTCTTATGCTAAGAAAACTCTAATCAACTACCTTACATTATATTTTCTTCAGTTGATGTTTACGGTAGGATTTTCAAGCATCTGCAAGAGACGAACGGAACCTTAGGTTCAGAGTGCAATCAAGTGATATTTCAGAATATAAGCTCCTTGAGGACAGGAAAATTGTCCTTGTGTGTGCTGGGTATATAGTAAGTCATCATGTGGTGTTTGCTGTTTATAATGATAACACTGCTTATTGTTGTTGACAATCAATTAGTGGTATTTATTGAGAGTTTACTGTGTACTGTAAAAGCACTGAGAAGATATAATACAGTTGGTAGACATGATTTCTGCATTCAAGAGGCTTACAGTATGGTGGTGGGGCCCGGGCAGGCAAGGGCAGACATTAAAATAAATCACAAATAGGTGAAGCACCAGAGTAGAAGAGTAGAAGGGTATGCAAAATAAGTTCTGAGAGGTCGGGGAAGGATATCAAAGTGCATAAGGAGTGCTTAGAGGTTACATACGTGATGCAAAAGGGAAGGAGAATCACGAGAAATAAAGAAAAAATATCAGTGGGATTATTTAAAACGAGTGGATTTTCACCTACTTAAAACCTAGAAGACAATGAGTTGATGTTCACTGTGACAGATAATAGTCTTATTGACTCCATTTTCAAAAGTTATTTCCTTTTAGGAATCAAACAATCACTGTTTTTCTACTATTTGGAAAATTACATCGTGATGAATCCAAGAATGTTGACAGAAATGTGCTGCTGCGGGAGTTCCGAAATTAGGTTGATTAGTTGCTTTTGTGTAATGTCTCCTCAGTTCCCGGGCTCCACCACTAGGAGGTGATCTTGGTAGCAGCATCACTAAGCAGATGTGTGGCTCTTCCAGACTGGCCGGGCCTACTGAAAAAAGATAGGACTTCACCACCTTTCTCTGCTCTTGGGCAAAATGCTTTAACTCCGTTAGGTAAGATGAGCTCAAATATCCATGATTGCGAGCTCTTGCAGTGCAGCACTTGAAACTGTTGGAATGCCAGGGCACAGGTCTCTCGAATTTGTACCACTCTCTTTGCAATTCCATTCGACCATAAAGTATGAGAAAGAAAATCGTTCATTCGAGCTTTAAAACACGGAGAGAGAGTCAGTCTCCAGAGCACCTAGGATGTGATTGATCCATGCTTTCAGAATTTCACTGTCTCCTTGTATCCGAGGTAAAATCTGCTTTGTAAGTGAGGGCTATACTTGATTCTAGTCACTGGCTGCTTTGTTCTGTGATATTTGGCCTTAATAATAGTAACAATAATGTTGGTATTTGTTAAGCGCTTACTATGTGCAGAGCACTGTGCTAAGCGCTGGGGTAGGTACAGGGTAATCATCTTGTCCCACGTGAGGCTCACAGTCTTAATCCCCATTTTACAGATGAGGTAACTGAGGCACAGAGAAGTGAAGTGACTTGCCCACAGTCACACAGCTGAGAAGTGGCAGATCCGGGATTCAAACCCATGACCTCTGACTCCCAAGTCCGGGCTCTTTCCACTAAGCAACGTAAAGGCTGAGGTGCACAATAGAGGGAGGTGAAATTGGCGCTTAATGATCTCTCAGTCCAGGGCTTCACAGACAAAAAGAAGCAGACAACATTTCTGGATCATTCAAACTGAATATCTCTTTCCCCTGAACTATCCAGATAATTGACCTAAGCGTGTTTTGAGGGTTGGGAAATGTGACTTAAATGATTTAGGCTATCTGAATAACTGCCTCGGTTTCTATGTCGTCTTGAGAACAGATTGAGGGCAGGTCAGCAAGAACTGGGAAAAATGGATTCGCACCAGAGAGTAAATGAAGTCACCGACTTGGTGAGAAGAAGAGGGGAAAAGGCGGATGAGGTAGAGTCAATTCTTGATTATTTAGGGGCTGATTAGCCAGTTAGAGGGCTATCCAAGCCCTTTACTATTTCTCCTCTCCCCTCCCCCTCCTGTTGTGAGTGCCTCTTGGCCATTTCACTGCTCATTAGCACCTCCACCAGAGGCAGAACAGAGGTGAAATTCAAACCAGTTTTGTGACTTGTTTTCAACTCTAGTAAAAGGTCTGGTGGGGAAGGATATTGAAAGATTGGCTAAAACGAGGGTTAGGGATTATCTGTGGATTTCATTTATCTCTGCTCTCCCTGATACTCAGGATCCCTATAGCATACGGAAGCCACTGCTTCAGCAACCCAATATCCCAGTCTTTCCATGGGACGGTATTAGCCTTAAAGGACCACTTACTGATAAGAGCTAAGCCACTGCTGAATGAGACAGTATCAAATGTAATTAACATTCTTTGACTTGGTTTGCCTCTGTTAAAGCAAATCTCACCACAAATCTGACAGTATGACAGAAATTCCAATATGTTGAAATTTAAAACATACCCTGAGTCCTTCTGTCCATCCATTGTTTCATGCTGAGCCTCCCTCACACTATTGTGTTAGGTTTAATCCATGTTTAGCTGTATGTGTGGCAAAGAGATCAGAGGCACCATCACCAGGGTTCCCTCCAGCAGGTTCTTGCTCCTAAGCAGCTGATTAAAAGCGTCACAAAAGGTGCTGTAGATCAGGACAGCAGAAGGCCCCAAAGTGATTTTGAAAAGATCAATTTGGTATAATTTTGGAAAGGAGGAAGGAGGACAGATACATGGATTGAGCCAAGAAGGAGATTTAGAAAGGTCCACAGAACATCCTTCAGTCAGTATCTTCAAATTTCTCTTAGGTAGCTTGTTTTCCAAAGTGAAAAAAATAATCAAAAGCTCAAGGATATAAAATTAATGCGAAATTTGTAAAAAGACAAGACAGAGAACCGAAGAAAACAGAAAGGGCAAAGGCTTACAACTAGAGTTAATTGGGCAGGATCTTCCCAGATTAATTTAATTATGGCAATTCTTGAGGTTTATTTGCTAAGGACTGGGATAGGTGCAAAGTTATCATATCAAAGTCGCTGTTCCACTCCTGGTTCAGTCACTATTTTTATCACCAACTAATCAATCAAGATTACTAAGTGTTTACTTTGTGCAGAGCACTAACTAGCACTTGGGAGAGTACAATAGAGTTAGTAGACATGATCTCTACCTTCAAGGATCTTACAATCTATTTTACAATTCTCACTTTGCAGATGAGGAAATATGAGCCTTACAGAAGTTAGAGCTGGTCACTCACCAGTCCAGGGGTAGAGATGGGACAATCTGTAATTTACCTTAATGTCTGTCTTTTTACCAACTCCATTTTACTGCATTCTCCCAAGCACTCAGTAGAGTGCTCTGCTCACAGTGAGCACTCAATAAATACCAGGGATTAACTAATCAGAACCTGGGTCTTCTGTCTCCTAGCCACACATTTTTTTCACTTACCTCCTCCACCATTTGCTTTTATTTTTTAGCCCCAGTGCATTTTTTAATGAGTGCCAGGAAATGTTCCCTTGATAGGAAATGAGATGTTGCTCAAACTCTAGCAATCATTAAAGGCCTGTGTTGTTCCAAACCCCTGGCCAGGATGCAAACGTCCCATCGAGTCTTGTTGTTCCCAGAATGAAGAGGATGAAATGAACCCAGTTTAATTGCAAAAGAAATAATCAATAGTTCTTAAAGCAGCAACCACATACACAAACAGAATTTCACCAAGCCTTCTTCCTTTTCCTTGCATCTGAGTTCTCTTTATATCAGCGCATACTAATCGTGTCTTCTGCCATCTAATGTGGACAAATCACCAGTGTTTTTCCCAGCAGAGTTTCATAAGAACCATGGCCTAGCCCTTCCACCACTTCCGTTGGGAGACTATTCCACTGTTGAACAAATGTTGCCAATAAGCAGTTTTTCTTAATGTCCAGGCTTTTTCCTTCACTTAATTTCAACCCATTCCTGCCAGTTACAACCCTGGTACCATCCCAATATTTTGCCTCTTCCCTTGGTGAGTATAGAGGTTTATATTCATTTCCAGCACGCGGTACTTGTTAAACCATGACTTAAATGGGGGTTTGGCAGTCCAAATCAGTAGAGAGAACTTAGATTTACATACAGCAAAAGACATTTGTGTTCTAAAATACTTCGGCAATGTCTGCAATACCATTGGTCCTTGGGGAAGAAGAGAAAGAAGACCGTGGGACATTTCCCGGGCCAATAAATAACTTAAATTACATAAGTCTCTGGCCTCCAGAGGTTCTTTCTCAAGACATATATTGAGGAAAAGCTAAAATGGGCTAAAAAATAACAGCAGTATTTAGCGTCAGCACTTTAAAATATGCCTCAGGTGACAGCAGGAGCCACTCAAGTCCAATCAATGTCTTGTAACTCGGGTTTAGAGGTGTAGCAAGTTCCTTTCCCTAGGCTCACCTTTTAGTTTCCTTTTAAGGTTAGGTGGCTGGACCACTTTTGAACAAAGTAAAGCTTGTTTCCTTCTCAGCTCTCCCTGTTCCTCCACACCCCATACCACAAAAACTCCATTCACAAGTCATGTCAAGGATTTGACAGAAACCCACCAACACGGCAAGGGTCCGAGATAAGGCTGAAAAACTCCATTCTTGAATTCAAGGACTCTCCTCTTTTCTCATGCCCGTGATCCGCACCCAGCCTCCCGTCACCAGCCCTCCCGGGTTCCATTCTGGAATGCTTTGTGTTCTATGCCAAAATGGCTCTGATGGAGGACCCCGGAGATGGGCCTGTTACAAGGGGTTTTTGGCATCCAGAGGTTGGATTGCAAATTGCCAAGAGAATTTGGGGACGGACAATGGCTCGATCTAGACAGTTCTAAGAAGCCCACTTGGATCGCTTTTTTTTAACCTTAGTATTTGAAACCTGGAAAAAAATCAAACTGGTCAGACCCCTCGTTTAATTTGGAATCTTTTAAATGCAAAAAAACAAAACAAAACAGGAATTTCCTTCTCTGACAGGGTAGGCCTTCTCCAGAAAGCATTTGGGTTTTCCTGCTTCAGACGAGTCATTTTTTTGCCCCTTTCCATAAGGCCCTTTTGGACTGTAAGACACGGCCTCTAGCCCGGGGTCCCATGGTGTTCCCCTTAACCACCCTGGGCTGCAGGATGACCCGGAGTATGACTGTCATCCCCGCTACCACCACAGTGATTTGAAATGCCCTGCTTCAACTCCCCCCGCCACACATTCCCTTGCTCACACATTGCAATGCCTAATCTTAGAACAACAAGGCACCTTTAAATGCCCAAGCTCTGCCTTCCGTTCCAATAGCCATCAATTTTTATTTTCAGTCCTGGCTGCCACCTAGTGAGGTCATGAAGAATATTGCCATTACCCAGAAACCCTGATTCAGTAAACTCTGTCTGTGACCTGGTATTCTGGGAATTTGCCAAACCTAACGAGTGGAGATGGTCTGACCCTCCTACTTGTCAAAATCAGTCTCTTGTATTGGAGAATACATTTTATTAGAGACCAACTTGTTTCAGACATGGGGCGAAACCAACTGGGTAGACAGTTTCACTCTTAAAATTATTTTAAAAGAGGCAATGGAAATGTGATTAAACATGAGATGTATTTCTATAGAATAATAATAATGATTATGGCATTTATGTGCCTACCAAGCACTATACTAAGTGCTGGGGTAGATACAAGGTAATAGTCTACATGGCTCCCAGTCTAAGTACAGCGTGACTCACTGGAAAGAGCACAGGCTTTGGAGTCAGAGGTCAGGGGTTCGAACCCCGGCTCTGCCACTTGCCAGCTGTGTGACTTTGGGCAAGTCACTTAACTTCTCGGTGCCTCAGTTCCCTCATCTGTAAAATGGGGATTAAGACTGTGAGCCCCACGTGGGACAACCTGATTCCCCTGTGTCTACCCCAGCGCTTAGAACAGTGCTTGGCACATAGTAAGCGCTTAACAAATACATTATTATATATATTATAAGTAGAAAGGGAGAACAGGAATTAAATCTCCAGTTTACAGATGAGGGAACTGAGGCCCAGAGAAGTTGTGACGTGCCCAAGGTCACAGAGCACGAATGTGGTGGAATAGAAGCAGTGTGGCCTAGTGAAAAGAACGTGGGCCTGGGAGTCAGAGGGCCCAAGTGTTAATCCCTGCTCCACTGCTGTGTGCTGTCTGCTGTGTGATCTTGGGCGATTCACTTAACTTCTCAATGCCTCAGTCACTTCATCTGTAAAATGGAAACTCTAAGTCCCACATGGGACATTGGATGTGTCCAACTTGATTAGCCTGTATCTACCCCAGCATTTAGTACAGTGCCTGGCACATCGTAAGCACTCAACAAATACCACTAGAAAAAAAAGTATACACCAAAAACACCTTCTTCATTATATCCCCAAAGACCATGAATCAGTGGGATCTAATGGTACTTCTGATTCAGGATTTATTTTTGATAGCTTAACTCCTTTATCCTTCACCTATGTGCTCAGCGAGGAAATGAAGTGAACAGCAATCAGGGCCTCTTGCAAGCCACAAGACTCTGTACAACCCCCAGAATGCTGAACTGGGAATTAGAAAAAAAGTTAAAGTCCAGTAGAGACTTTGTTTTGTCATACGCTGTTGAGTCGTCTCCGACCCATAGTAACTCCAAGGACACGTCTCTCCCAGAACGCCCCACCTACATCTGCAATTGCTGTGGTGGTTTATCCATATAATTTTCTTGGTAAAAACTGCTTCTTAATCATCAAGCACCTACACCGAGTAAATCATTTAATCTCTAAGCATTTACCTACCTGCTAACTACCTCCTGGGGTGGTGGCCAAATAGATGCAGTTGGAATTTGCTAGAAGACTAAAAATACAAGATGTCCTTATGGTATTAGAATCTGAGTACAGTGCCTTGAACCCCACCAATCAGTTAATCAATGATATTTAATGAAAACCACCTGTGAGAGTACAATAAAATTAGTAGTCACTATCCCTTTCCCTCATTTACAGCCTCGTGGGAAGGGAATGTGTCAATCAACTCTGTTACATCGAACTCTCCCATAATAATAATAATAATAATGTTGGTATTTGTTAAGCGCTTACTATGTGCCGAGCACTGTTCTAAGCGCTGGGGTAGACATAGGGGAATCAGGTTGTCCCACGTGGGGCTCACAGTCTTAATCCCCATTTTACAGATGAGGGACCTGAGGCACAGAGAAGTTAAGTGACTTGCCCACAGTCACACAGCCGACAAGTGGCAGAGCTGGGATTCGAACTCATGAGCCCTGACTCCAAAGCCCATACTCTTTCCACTGAGCCACGCTGCAGTATAGTACTTTGTATACAGTAAGCACTCAGTAAATACAATTGATTAACTGAAAGATAGGAAGAAGAAAGAAAATTGCTGTGGGGGGCTGGGGAGGGTACATGAATGAGTGCTCAAGGGATAAGGTATGCATGGATTGCTTGTACACAAGTATATAGTTGGGACAGAAGTGACGAGGTCATAGTAGAGGAGATATAACCCGGGGAAATGCTAAAGAGATATGTTTGGGGCTTTTGGACCTGTGAGAAACTAGCGGGCAGGGATTATACACAGACACACACATGGTTTTACTGTCTTGTGTGCTTAGTACAGCACTCTTGTACACAATAGTACTCAGTAAATACTGTTGACTGATTGATTGATTAACCTGATAGGGTATGGGGGACAGTTGTCTCTCGTCAGAGTGCTGAAATGGAGGGATTTACAGTGTGGTTGTCACTTTCTGTCATTTCCTAGCTAGAGTAGGGAGAAGCACAGAGAAGGGGAAATTCCTGAGGAGGCAGAGGCTCAATACTGGTTCTCCCAAATTCTCTACTGTAATTTAGCAGAGTTCAGTGCCATCAGTCAGACATCCATGGATGTGCTAATGGCGTGGTCACTCTTTTAAACAAACTACCAGCTACAGTATTCAACAACTCCATGATGATCACATGAGCATATTTGTATATGTAGGGAGTTTGATAGAAGGGATTGGAATAGATCCTGTAATTCTCAGGGAAACAATAGATTGCAAACGTCTATTCCCCTAATAGCAAGCTCTCTTAGGAATGCACATGTCACCATTAGGAGCTTCATTGTAAGGAGATTTTTTTTTTATGATACTTGTTAAACACTTACTATGTGTCAAGCACCTCCTCCCCCAAACACACCTCCCTCCCCCTTCTAAGTGCTGGGATAGATACAAGATAATCTTTTTCCCACATAGGGCTCACAGTCTAAATCAGAGGGGGATAATTTAATCCCCCAATTTACAGATGAGGAAACTGAGGCACAGAGAAGTGAAGTGACTTGCTTCGGGTCACACAGCAAGCACTTGGCACAGCTAGGATTAGAACCGAGATCCTCAGACTCTCAGGCCTGAGTTCTTTATAATAAGGATTATTATAAAAGATTAGATTGTCAACTCGTTGAGGATAGGGATAGAATCTATTATTCCAATCATGTAGCATAGCATTCTGCCCAGAATAGGCATTCAATAAAAAATAGTAATAACAATAATGGTATTTGTTATGCACTTACTATGTGCCAAGCACTGTTCTAAGCACTGGGGGAGATACAAGGTAATCAGGTTGTCCCACATGGGGCTCACAGTCTTAATCCCCATTTTCAAGATGAGGTAACTGAGGCACAGAGAAGTGAAGTGACTTGCCCAAAGGCACACAGCTGACAACTGACAGAGCCAGGATTAGAACCCACTACCTCTGACTCCTAAACCCACGCTCTTTCCACTAAGCCATACGGGTTATTTTTCAGAATAAGGAGAAATGAGTTTGAAATGCTGCTTGAGGGAATTTTTTAACCATCAGGCAGAATTTTCTGACAAGATTGTAAAATCTCAAGTTAAGTTATCAAGAAAGATTGTGGAGTTTCCTCCTTGGGAAGAATTTTTAAAAGACAATGAATTTTCATCTGATGGAAGATAGGACTTGGTGTCCTTTTAAAGTCCTGAGATTTTTTTATGGACCAAACTACTGGAATGACTCAACCTGACTAGAGCACTGGACTTGTGTAAAACTGTCCATTTTTTTGGTTGAATAAATGTGGTCTAAAAATGTGCTCTTATGGGCGATAATTGTCTTTCTGCAAATGTATGTGGCATCAAGCTCTGTGATTAATGAATGATTAACACTACAGGAGCAGTAGTCCTAAAAATAAAGTTATTACCACTGCAGCTAGTAGTAGCAGTGTTCCTTTTTGCAACCACTCACAACCTCTATACCAATCATTTTAATTTGCTACTGCTTTTAAAAAGAATGCCAGATTTCAACTTCAAAAAATCATTTTGAACTTTCAGGGTTATATAAATCATCCCAAAATTGTAAGCTTATCTCTTTTTTGCATTCTTCTAAGCTAAACATAGCCAAAATGTATCTTAATCTTTAAAATGGGGGAAAGAAAGGCAAAATTTGCTCCCAGACTGAGATTTAGAGCCAAGTTTCAGCTGGAGTGAATTTCCACCATCATATTTAACACCTTAACAAAAATTCTTTTCTTTCTTTCAGGAATGTCATTCAATGACTAATAACAACATAGTAACCAAACAGACACCTTGCCTTCTCTTGTACACATCCATTCCCTGCAAAACTGTCCTATTTCCCCTTAGAGACTTCCTATCTCTCAGTCCCCTCCAATTTTCTAAAGTCATCATGCCCCATTTGGTCTCCATACCCAACCTACATTCTCTGGATGCACAAATCCACACCCTCAACTTCACCCTCTCCACTGAACTCAATTAATTTTCCCCCTTGTCCTGCCATCATTCTCATACCACCAACTCATAGCCCTGGATCACCTCCACGGGATGCTTCCTCCACTCTTTTGCTAGAGCCGCTGAGCACTGCTGGTGAAAAACCAGATATCAGTCTGACCTCCAGCTCCAACTCAATCTCATCTATTATAATTCCTTGACCTTTCAATTCCATTCAACACTGTGGAGCGGCCCTTTCTCCCAGAGACACTACCTAACCTTCGCTTCACTGACACCATCCTCTCCTAGTTCTCCTCCTATCTCTCTGGCTCCTCAGTGTCTTTTGCCGACTCCTCCTTCAACTGTGGGAGTCCCTCAAGGTTCACTTACGGGTCCCCTTTTAATCGCCATTTACACCCTCTCCCTTGGAGAACTCATCTGTTCCCACGGCTTCAACTACCATCTCTATGCTGATGATTTCCAAATCTACCTCTCTACCCCTAAACCTCTCTCCTCTCTGCAATCTCACATTTCCTTCTGCCTTCAGGATATCTCTTCTTGGATTTCTTGCTGACACCTTCAACTTAACACAGAACAGAACTGCATTTTACCACTACTGTGGTTTTGACATAGGCTTGGGTTTCTTTAAGGACCAACATCTGACTGCAATATTAACCTTTCTGTGGAAATCTTTTAGAAACCTGGGAAAATCTTGGAGGTGTTGGTGGCTGTCATGCTCAAAAAGGTACCAGTTTGGCTCTGTGAGCTAGCATTTCATTAAAATGATAATGTGAATCATGATCTGGCCTTTCTGTCAGGAAATTTCTAGTCTCTCTAAGAAGTCCCCTTCTACCTCATCCTCAAAGGAGGATGGCATTAGAGTGGAATAGTTGTTGTGGTTCCAAGGTCCCAGCCAGTCTGCCCTTTGGGAAGGACCGAAGCTGGTACAGTGCTTTGCACACAGTAAGCGCTCAATACATGTGATTGATGAATGAATGGTGATGTCATGTTGTGCCATCAAGATCAACAGTGCAGGTTTAGTTAAGTCCCAGTTCTGGTGATCACCACCACAGGTGTCTGGCTACACCAGGTTCAGATCACTTGTCAGGGAGCATTGGGTCTGAGGGATTGAAGTGTGGCTGATGAAAAAACTCCAGCCTAGACCAGTGCATTAGAGCTCGCGGTGTGACGTTGGGTGAGTCACTCAACTTCTCTGTACCTCAGTTGCCTCAACTGCAAAATGAGGATTCAATACTTGCTCCGTGACCCTCACACAGGGCAGGAACTGTGTCCAACCTGATTACTTTGCATCTACTCCTACTTAGAACACTGTTGGACACATAGTGAGGACTTTATAAATCTTTAAAAAAAATGATGGCAGTCCCAGGCCTCAAGGCAGCACTGCTTCCTGGTGGGAATTACAAATTGGATGAGAGTGGTGTGGGAGTGAAGACATCATGAAGGGCCACTGTCTTTATAGTAACCTGAGGCCCAGAACAATCACCTTCCTTTCTTCCCCTTTCTTCCCCACTGTCCTCGGGCCTAAATCCCAAAAGAGGTTTTTCTATTTAAACTCTTTCAGTACTTTACAGTCATAAGCCATTAAAGTCTCAATAAGAAGAAGCAGTGCCGCCTAATGGATAAAGCACAGGCCTGGGAGTCAAAAGGACCTGGATTCAAATCCCTGCTCTGACCCTTGTCTACTGTATGACGTTGGGCAAATCAATTCACTTCTCTGGGCCTCAGTTACCTCATTTGTAAAATGGGGATTAAGACTGTGAGCCCCGTATGGGACAGGAATTGGGTCCAACCTGATTATCTTGTGGTATCTCAGCACTTAGTATGGTGCCTGGCACATTGTAAATGCTTAGCAAATATCCCCTCCACCCCACCCCTCAGCAGTCTGTCAGGGCTCTAGTGGGTTTCCACCCAAAAGCCAATATTCCATTTAGGTGTTGGTCCTTACAAAAACTCCTGCTCTTTATTTCAAAACTCTGCCAGGGCAAAGCATAATCTATCTTAGGGAATTTAAACAATCTATTCCTGATTGTAATCTGATCTCTGAATTAATAAGATTTGTTTGCTGTTATTATTTAGCATTAAGTTTGCCTTTTACATTAACAAAGTGTTCTAAAATATTAACTTGGTCACGTAAGTTATGTGTTTATTAATATGGCATGCTCTCGACCTCTGGAATTGTTGCGGGGACAAAGGAAAAAAAGAGAGGGACATTTTTCCTAATTTTAAGAAATCATAGGAATTCATTTACAAACTGTAACTTTAAAAAACTACCTCAGGCTATCTGGACACACCTTCCATTCTCATGATAGTGCCAGAAGAATCTCTAAAACCTCTGAAATCACAAATTCTAATCTCCTTCTGAGCTGGTAAAATTGAGTTTCACGTAGTTCCTGGGAAAGGTTCTATGAGATGAAATGCTGGTTTGGCCGGAATGTTAAAAATCCCAGGGGACCTATTTTGGTCAGCACAGTGTGTGTCAAATGTGTCACCAGATTTACAGGACTTTGCTGACTTAGGCATTTAAGAGCCTAGTTTATTCACCCTCATTAAGTACAGTGTCCTGACTGTAAAGAAATGTGAAGTCCAAATTCATCAGTTACAACAAATTACCTTCCAAACACACAATCTTAAATGTTCCCTTTAGGGAACATTCATCCTTTCAGTGGGCTAGGGCACTAGTTCAAGAGGCCTGGGAGAGGTGGTTTTCCAAACAGTATTCAGTTGAGTGAGCAGCTTGGCTTAGTGGATAGAGCATGGGAATGGGAGTCACAGGCCTTGGAATCTAATCTCAGGTCCTCCACTTGTCTGCTGTGTGACCTTGGGCAAGTCCATTTACTTCTCTGTGCTTCAGTTACCTCATCTGTAAAATGGAGATGAAGAATGTGAGCCCTATCTGGGACAGAAGCTGTGTCCAACCCAATTATCTTGTAGCTATCTGAGCGCTTAGTACAGTGTTTGGCACATAGGAAGTGCTTAACAAATGCCACAGTTATTCATTATCATTACTGTAATGGACAGAAAAGCCATATAGAGAAATTTACTCCCTCTCATTTTTTTAAAAAAATCTAAGTATACAACTTTAAATCTTGAGTTGAATGCAACAGAATTATAAGAATGTCATCCCCTCCATAGCAACCCTAGTCTCGCCTGCCTGATGGTGTGTTCTTTGGACCTGGTAGACATATACCTAGCAGGAAGTCACTCAGACTTAAAATTGGCTTTACTTCTGGTTCATGCATTTCCCTGTGTCCTGAAGTATTTCTGGGAGCTATTAGAGATGACCAAATAGCAACTATGAAGATCTCTCTCATGCCTTTCAAGTACTTTGAAGCCTGAGCAGTTGAGACAAAAATAGCCTAATGATAATTGATTGCTTTATTGAGAAGCAAAAACAGATCAGGTTGGACTCCAGAATACCAGAGTCAAAGACTAGAAGACTGTTTCCTTTTTTTGCTCATTGTCCTAAAATTGATGAGGAAGGTACAGATGTATGTTGGCTAAAACTATAACAATCCTGGGGGTTTCTCACATTTTTAATGGTATTTGTTAAGTGTTATGTGCCAGACTCATACTAAGTGCTGAGGTAGATACAAGCTCATCAGGTAGGACATGGTCCGTGTCCCAGATTGGGCTCAAAATCTTATCCCTATTTTACAGATGAGGTAACTGAGGCACAGAAGAGTTAAATGACTTACCCAAGATCACTCAGCAGGCAAGGGGCAGAGTCAGGATTAGAATTCAAGTCCTCCTGACTCCCAGGCCCACACTCTATCCCCTAGGCCCCGCTGTTTCTGACGTTTTCATATATCTTCCCTAAGGGAGAGCATTTCGCAAATCGAAAAACAAAATTATTATTTTGAGGCAAGGAAAAAAATCAAGGATAGAGAATGCTAATAGAATACATATGCCGATTCCTATTTTTGTAACACAGTATGAGAGCCCATGTCACGGTATCTGATTTGGAGGTGAATATATTGCTTGAGGGGCTTGCGGCACTGTTAATTCCTCTGATATGTATCTCCACTCATACAAGCACACACAAGCACACGTGGCTTCAGAACTTTCAAACAAACATGCTTGCAAGAAGAATACGTTAAACTACCTGTTGACAGCACAAGCTGGAGACAAACCGATTCAGCCTCTGGTTTACAGGTCATTACAGGCAATCTGATCCTCACAATCTGTGTCTTCTTAGCAATATCTGCTCCCACTATAGTTTCACATCTCAAAAGGCACTAGGCAATTTACAGTTCTTTATGGTAATCGCACCATCTAAGATAGCTATGTTCAAAGCACCTTCTTAGTAAGTCATGTGGGTAGAGTGCTCCAGTGTATGATTATTCTCATCGGGTGAAGAGACTTACCTCAGTGAGTCCCTGGCAAAATGTTGATTTTGGCTCATGACTTTCTAACGTCTGGGACTTGTCCCCAAAGTCTCTGCTTTATCCCTAGAGCCATGCTGCTTCTTGGAAAGCTGTTGCTCACAGAGGGTGAAGTTGCAACAATCAAACAGTGGTATTCATTGAGCAGTTATTATGTGCAGAGCACTGCCTAAGTGCTTAGGAGAGTACAGTACAACAGAGTTGATAGACATATTCCTTACCCACAGTGAGCTTACAGTTTAGAGGGGGAGACAGACATTAATATAAATAAATTCCAGATTTGTACATAAGTACTGAGGGTGGGGTGAATACCAAGTGCAGATCCAAGTGCAAAAATGACTTGGGAGAGGAAGTCGGGAAAAGAGGACTTAATCGTTAAAAGGATATGCGACCTTAATAAGACTTTGAAAGTGGGGGAGAGTGGTGGACTGTATTGGATATTCATTCATTCAATCGTACTTACTGAGCAGTTACTGTGTGCACAGCACTGTTCTAAGCAATTGGAAAGTACAATTCTGCAATAAAGAGAGACAATCCCTGCCCACGATGGGCTGAAGGGGGAGGGAGTTCCAGGCCACAGGAAGAATGTGGAAAGGGAGTTGGCCACAAGATAGATGAGAATGGAGCGGAGTGAGCAAGCTGGTGCTAGAGTGAAGTGTGTGGCTGGTAGTAGGAGATCAGTAGGTAAGCTAGGAGGGGGTAAGCTGATTGAGTGCTTTATATCCAATGGTAAGTAAAGCAAAGGTTTCTGGAGCATGAAGGTGAGTCTTTGAACTCTTTTTTCTTACAGCACCATTTTAAAATTGTATAGGAATTCTCCATTCAACTTCTTCGAAGTACAGCTGTTATGTACGGGGCACGGCAGAAGTGACCCAAAACTTATTAAAGTAAAATAGCATGGCTGCATATGATGAGGGGAGTAAAGACAAGCAAGTGGAAAAGGAATGAGAAGAATATGTTCGAGGCAACCCAAGAAGAGAGGGGATTAGAAGCTAGAAATAGAACTGAAGAAAACTGTCCAACTTGATTTTCTTATATCTACTCCAGTGCTTAGTACAGTGCCTGACACACAGTAAGCGCTTAACAGATTCCAGTAAAAAAAAAATGAAGATGAAAAGATTGGGGACAAAAAGCAAGGGATGAAGGAAAGGATTGTTTGGAGAAAGGGAAAGTCAAAGACATCAGTGTTTTTAAGCAGTAGTCTCAGTGGAAATAAGCAAAAACTTCCCACATTGAGTGTTTTGCTTTTAGGAATTGATGAGCAACCTAAGACTGTGGAATCACCTTCTCTGAAGGTCTTTAAACATAGAACATATTCCCATTTGTCTGGGGGAGGTGCAGTATTGTTTATAAATAGGAAAATGTGCTAGATGGTGTCCTATGGTTCCTTCCAGGCTTGTGATTCTATAAAGAGGTATTGATATTTGGGTCATCACAAAGGCTTTAATATCTTTAGCATTTCATCTCAGAAAAATCACCGAGTACGTATTGGCTCAGGAAGGAAAATGGTGCCAGTTTCCACAGTTAAATGACGCATCGCTCTATGAAGTGTTATGGAAGGCTTCCCTGTGGACCCTTTCTTGCCCTCACTTTCTCCTTCCCAGGAAGCAGTGAGGTGACCAAAGTCATTCATGTCTCTCCATGGTGTTTTTGTTCATTCAGAAGGACTTTTAAAATTGGTTCTGAATGGAGCTTTTTTTTCCCCCTGCCAAGTCAATCCATATTTGTTATTTTCAAGTATACAGAGACAGCACTTCGACTGAGGGGACCTTCATTTCAATAGCGTTCCTTAAAAATAGATCAGAGCTTTGTACAGCACAGGCAACCACAGGAAGGAGTTTCAAACCACTTCCTGTGGCCATTCCTCTGACTCTTTTGGGCTATGAATAGAACAGGAAATACTGTTGGAATAATTTACTATTCCTCATATATAACATATAAAACAGAATGACTCCCCATTTGCACATTTCTGATATTAACACCATCTCTCTCAAGTAACGAAGGAAAAAAGTTTACCTCTTGCGGGTTTGTTTTTTTTTTTGTTGGGTGTTTTTTTTTTTTACAGGGCTCAAGATTACTGAGATTTGTTTCTGAAAAGCTCTTTTACACTATTACAGCTCCTCCTGTTTGAATGCTTCTGCCAGCCCTTAATACACTGAGGGGGGAAAAAAATTTAATAAAGTTCCATAAATCTCAGGAAATGAAGCTCTGCCTCTTTAAATTCCTTTAACAGTAAATGTTCCACTGTGGAGTCTGCCCCTGACCCTAGTTCCCTGCTACAGCAATGAATGTATTTCTTGAGATATCTGATTTTACCTATAATCCTTCCTTTTCTGAATGAATTCATGGATGAAGCCTGAAATAGCTGGTCTTCTGTAGTTTTCAGATGCTTTTGTTGATGTTGCTTTTTCCTTGCAATACCAATGTTTTGTGGTTCACCTCACACTTCATAAAGTTCATGAAATCATATAACAGAATAATGACTTTGTCAGCTCTCCATGTTCCTTATTATAGTATCCGTGATAATGCTAACCATCTGGGACAGTCACAACAATTAAGATATCCATCTGCAGTCTGGGTTGGTCTTGGTTGAATAAGATCCAAAGTTCAATCTCCCATTACCTAGAATTTATTTTATTTTTAAAAAATCAGGCCGAGCCTTGAAAGAAACTTGCTATTTGTTTTGAAATGAAAGTGCCAAAGGAGAAAAGAAGCTTTGGTTGTTCAAAAAAAGAATGAGCAGCACTTGCTGTATATATCTTGGAGCATGATATAATTGCTAACAGGTAATCACTTCTCTCTTTTAGATCCACTCCGTTGAGCTCGGTGGTAAAGCAGTACATCTGTGGAGGTAGTAGCCTCCGGACAGATGCCTGCCTTTTAAATTTCTTAGGCATTTTATTTCTGTCTGATATTCATATTTTCCTAGAGTACGAGAGCTAAATTGTATCCTGAATTCCGCAAAATCTTTCCCTTGCTATAGTTTCTCACCCCTTTCGTGTGCATTTTACTAAATCGGTTGGTAAAGTTACACCAGTTTCTCAAGAATGAGGGTCAGTACCTCCTGAGGGTTCATGGGAGAGTTCTGAGGGGGTCGTGGAAACCGGAGCTGTCAAGCTCTAAGCTGAATGATGCTGGAGGCAGAGTCGGTTCTCTCCCAGCAGGAACACTTCTGCACATACAGGGTTATGGGAGATTATGAGAGCTCTTAGTTGGCAGTTGGGGGAGAGAAGAAGGGGGGGTGGTCATGGGATGGAAAACGTTTGAGAATCAGTGGGTTAGTCTGATGTATTTCACCTTTGGTCTTTTCCAGTTTCATTTTTCTAAATCAGCTCAATTGTGTTTAGGCACTGTTTTTAATCTGGAACATTCCAAAAATGTTTCAGACACTAACAACTTAAAAATGTCTTGCCACTTTTGCCAATTCAAATTTGAGACATCAAAACATATGCTGTAAGATTTCTCTGGAACTTCGGTGTGTCTCCGTTGTTGTATGTTGATCAGGAAATTCTTCATGAAATAAGAGGCGTTTGTGAGAATGTAGAGGAGGGCTCGGTGTTTTTTGGGTGAGTGGAGGTGCAGGACACTGAAGTCCAATCTGCAAAACAAGAGAATCAATCTCATTCTGGGGGAAAAGGCTATCTGGAGGACCCTTATAAATGCTCAAGAGAAACTGGAGCTGTTGCAATTCATAATTTTGAGAAATCTCAGTTTAAAGTGTTTCGAGTTAAGATGAATGGCAGTGTTTCTGAGGTTGGAGGCTGTTTCACCTAGGCAACACAGTGGTTTTGACTTTACAACACTAGCCTCCTTCAATCGTGTTGAATCTGTGGCACCTGCTCACAGTGGGCAGGCAGTGGGTGGGGAGGGTGTGCCAGAGCTGTGGGGAAATGGGAAATAAGGGAAAGAGGAAGATTTAAGAGGGCAGTGTGGGGGTGGAACAGGGATTGGGTGAGAGAAATTAGGGTTGGGTTATGGGGGTTACCTGGCCACCAGGTGGGATCTCTTTCCAAAATCCCTTTACTTCCATTGAATTGAAAATTTATCTTCCCATGCAACTTCTGATGCAAAGTGACTAAGTTAATATAACTATATTTCTCATCTATGTTTGCATACACAATTCTGGGTAATTTTGGTAGAAATAAGGTCTGCAACTTTGGTTCAGGAACCAGTGGATTGACTTATGACCTGGTTCTTATAGGAAAATTAGATTTGATTAAAAACATGTTGCCTTAAAATGTGGTTTTCAGACCACAGTTGTTGTAGATTGGAGGACAACCCGTAGTTTACATTGCTTTTTATTTTTTTAAAGTGCTATGCTGTCAGTCTATATCCAAAGCAATATGAAGAGTAAACACAAGAGAGCTGCTGCTGCATCTGAAGCTCTTCCTTCTCTGTAACGGGAGTTTGTCTTGTTTTATAATTTCAACTTCAATTACTATACTCCTATCTCAGGGGTCCTAGATTAAATCTAGTTTCAGGATGTTACAGAGTTCTCTCTGTTCACAAGGTAGAGGGATTATAGATTTTTCATATCTATGCAACACGAAAATAAACACTGGCCCTAAAAGAAATAAAGATTAGCCTAATGAAAAATGAGAAAATCCTCTGCTTTCCTTTATGTTCCCTTTGTTTGATTTTATGGAAATCTTTAGTGTATAAGAGATTTTGATTGTATATGCTGTGGGCAGATGTTTGTGTTCCTTTAGGCTGCATATATGGGGAGCAATAAGCCGAGGTGGGAAAGTCTGGAAGGAGAAATGCCTTATGTCCTCTTGAATCAAATACTCTAATATCCCTTGCACTTATTCTTCCAATTCAAGGTAATAGGCACAAAGCCTCCTATTGGTAGTAGCACATCACCAGAATTTCAGACACACTATTTTTTTAAGGGAAGTTATAAATAAGGAAACTCTTGTGTGACTTTGACTGACACCAGCATAAATAACCTAACACATTGTCCATCAATAATTTGAAGTACATTCCTTTGCGGCGGGCCAGGACTTTCACTCTGAAGGGAGGGATTTATTGTTGGGGAGAGGAATGACCACTCGCTGGTTATGGATTATATCAGGAGTATTTCTCAAGGATGGTATTGCTGTTTCTTCTCCCCATTGGTTTATAGTCATTAGAAATGCATACACAGAAGCATTTCTCCAGTTGCTGTAAGAAAATGAGCCTATTCTGTTGTCACGCTTTCGTTAGTTTGGATATGTCCGCCTTCTGAAAATGCAATTGCCTTAGGCTCAAACAGAGGTTTCAGGTAGCATAGGCCCAAAACAGCCTGCCCTGTATATTATTTTATTGGGCTGTTTGGCAAGGCGCAGTGAAAATTATATTTTGTGGAGAAGACAAGCTCTGGTGTACAAAAGTCTCAATGAGCTAGGACCCGTAAACCCTTCCTCTGCCAGAAATTCAAAACCAAAAGATAATAAACAATGAGCCATATTCTCCCAGGGATTGAGCTCCTGGAAATAAGTTAGACACTTTTGGAAGTTGCATTAACTCTTTCAGGTCACTAATGAGATAGTAAATAACTTCCTCAGGGGGTAGGCTCTATCCCCTGAGGGCCCTGAAACAAATAATGCCAGTGGAAAGGAGCTAAATGAATCCTGGAAGAAACTTTGGCATTGGGAGGGTACTGCTCCATAAACAAGGCGACTAGATTTCTGGACACTTTAGGGCTTAAAGGAGATGGGGAAAGATAGAAGGACAAAAGGAAAAAGAAAAGTGAAGCAGATAAAGAAGAGAATTTAGGTAGGAAATTATGAGCATTTACCAACTTTTGCTTCTCTGCTGCTGATACTGACACTGTCATCTGTTGTCTGTGGCTACTGCCAGATTCCAACAGATTTGCAGGCATCTGGTGAGAAGCAGTGTGGCCTAGTGGATAGGCCTAGGAGTCAGAAGGACCTGGGTTCTAATCCCAGCTCCACCTCTTATCTGCTGTGTGACCTTGGACAAGTGACTGCACTTCTCTGTGCCTCTGTTATCTCATCTGGAAATTGGGGATTAAGACTGTGAGTCCCATGTGGGACAGGGACTGTGTCCAACCTAATAAGCTTTTTTACTGCAGTACTTCGTACAGTGCCTGGAACATAAGCATTTAACAAATTCCACAGTTATTTATTATTATTATTGTTATCTACCTGAGTCAGTTCTGCCTCATGGCCAGAGGCTAACAGCAACTACTGCCTTCTGGCCATAACAGAATTGGCTCTTGAACCATTGATCACCATCAAAGTTAAAAGGAGCTGTATTTACTCTTCTCTGATGATCCAAAGTGTGACTCACTGGCCTTTAGGTGGGAGGAAAGGCCATCTCGCCTAGTGCAGAATGGTTGGCTGTCTTATCAATGAATGACAATTCTATCCTGAGTTGTTGAATGATTAATTTAGTTCTTCTATCAAAGGCAGAACTCTGTCCTCCCATTACACCTGCTATGTCTCTCTGGTACCTATTGACTTTTCTCTCTCCACCTTCCCTGCATCCTTCTCTTCCTCCATCATCAACATCCTCATCATCTCAGCAGTGAGACACTCACATCTCAACTGATAATGGGAGGTCAGCAAGAGGAGGGGAAGTCATAGAAATAATAATAATAAGTACTTTCTATGTGTCAAGCCCTGTATTAAGCACTAGGATAAATACAAGATAATCAGGTCCAGTCCAGTTTCTGTTCCTCACCAGGCTCATCGTCTAAGTTGGAGGGGAACAGATACTGAATCTTCATTTTACATATGAGGAAACTGTGGCTTCCCATGTGTCTCCTCAAACTGGAACCCAGGGTGGAACAGTCAGAGTTGAGTTTTAGGGAAGGGGGAGAAAGTCTGGAACAACAAGAGGACTCGAAATGAAAAGAAAATAAGTGGGGAAAAGAGAAAATAATTATCAGGAAAACAGAAGCAGAGTGGCCTAAAGGAAAGAGTATGGTCCTGGGAGTTAGAGGACCTGCGTTCTAATCCTGGCTTTGCCTCTTACCTGCTGTGTGACCTTGGATAGGTCACTTCCCTACTCTCTCTCTCCATTGACTCATCTGTAAATGGGGATTCAATACCTGTCCTCTCTCCTACTTAGACTGGGGGCTTGATGAGGGACAAGGACTATGTTCAATCTGATTATTTTATGTCTACTCCAGTGCTTAGTACAGTTTCTGGCACATATTAAGTGTTTAACAAATATTCCCCTCTCCCTGAAGTCCTTAATCAATCCATCATTTGTATTTGAGTGCTTACCGTGTTCAGAGCACTGTACTAAGCGCTTGGGAAAGTACAGTCTTACAGAGTTGGTAGGCATGTTCTCTGTCCACAAAGAGCTTAGTGTCTATAAAAGTACTGAACAAAAAGAATGCCAAGAATGGTGCAGACAGGAGGAGAGAAAATTTAGTTGCTAGGTTCTCTACAAAAGAGTTTGTAGACAGTGTGGACAGTTTGTGGACAGGGTTTCCCCTCAGTTGATTTGTATTAATTGATACCTTCAGGGTGCTCACCCCTTCTAGGAACTTTCCTGTTAGTATTGTCTTGCCATCTCCCCATTACTTCTTCCTTCATCTATACACCTGCTCCAGACCTTATACTCTTCCTTCCTTCTCCACAAACCTTAGGCAGATTTAAAACAACAGAGACAACAAAATCAGACAACCGGCAAAGCGTGTAAGCTTACTTTTCAATATAATTGTTACAGATTTGTCTTTTCATGTCTTGCCACTTTTGTTTGCCTTATTGGCAAACACAGTCTGTGTGGTTTAGCAATGGACTCTTAGAAAGCAAAAACAACACACAGATCTGACTAGTGTCTAGCAATTGTGGAAGGAGTTGTTTTTCTTGAGTAGACGTATGAAGAGTAAAGGAGATTTGAAAACAGTTATGGGTGCCATAAGTGATGAGCTCATAAGTGAGGCAAGTAAATCAGTTGTATTCACTGAGTGCTTA
The DNA here is from genome assembly GCF_004115215.2 of Ornithorhynchus anatinus. Lineage (NCBI taxonomy): Eukaryota > Metazoa > Chordata > Mammalia > Monotremata > Ornithorhynchidae > Ornithorhynchus > Ornithorhynchus anatinus. Next base: position 44,896,257 of record NC_041738.1, read on the forward strand.
CTGTGTGCAAAGCACTACACTTAGTACTGGGGAGAGTGCTGTGTGAGATCTAGGTGGAATGGTTGTAGGTCACTAACTGATCTACTCAGCTGCACTCAGGATTAGAATCAATAGCATCAGCTTCAGATAGGAGGACAATTTCTACTAAGACTATTAATCTTATGTCAGTACCAAATTTCGCTCTTGGGCTGAGTAAAGAAGATGCTCAGTAGCGAGTCGGTGGTATTGATATCAGATGCTTTAGGACCAAAGAGCCTTTCTGACTTTTGAAAATCCATTGTTCCTGACTTCGCAGTGTAACCTTTCTGACTGCCATCCCCATACGGAACACATCGAAATCCAATCATCTTCCTTGAAATGATCCGGCCACCAGCTCTGCCCACTCAACTCTCCACATCATGGTTAGAGTGTAACCTGTCTCCAGTCCTGGTCATGTTTAGATTCTGGCTCACTGGGGATCACTGTTGTGGCCTGTCCCTAATCTGCCAGCCAAAATTCAAGCTTCACAGAATTCCTCTCTGACATTAATCTATTAGGGGCTCCAGAAATGCCTAACAAGTATCCCTGATGAGAGTGCTTCCTCTCTTAGAGAATAACTTACACATAACATCCTCTGAGCACTGTGTAGAAACTGTAGTATCAGACAATCCTAGGAGGGCACTTCCATTTTGTTTTTACTCTACAATAGCATTAAACCCTCTGGATCAAATCTGATCAGGGAATCTTTCTTTTTGGCAACTCTTCTCACTTTCAATATTATTACTAATGCCAGCAATACTTTATACTCAGCAACCTTTTCTGAGTTGGTCAAAGCACTTTATAGATTGTCTGATCCTCCTCTATTGCCGAGGGGGAGTTGTCTGTCTAATGCAAATAATGCTACTTTACACCTCTTTGAAACGGGAGTCATAATGGGGGTAGGGGAGGTCACACCCCATTGTAGCAAAACTAATGATTCTCCCATCCCAAAACTATGCTGCAGAATGACTTAGTAGAGGCGTAAGGGAAGTGTCATGGTCTATAGAAAGAGCCCAGGTTTAGGAGTTAGAGGACCTTAATTCTAATCCCAGCTCTGCCACTTGTCTCCTGTGTGACTTGGGTAAACCACTTAACTTCTCTGTGCCTCAGATCCCTATCATGCAAAATGGGGACTCAATACTTGTTTTCCCTCCTACTTGGACTGTGAGCCCCATGTGGGACCTGTTTATTTTATATCTAACCCAACATTTAGTACATTGCTTGGCACCTAGTAAAACACTTAGCAAGCATTGTTATTATTATTATTATTAGGCAGAAAAGTGCAAACTCTTGCCCGTTTAATCATATGTAGATCTGGATAAAGGAAGGAGGTCTTTTAGGTGTAAGGCAAGCCATCTCACCCTGGGCATAATGGGAGAATGGGGACTATTATCTAATTGGTTTTAGGATGTGTTGTTATCATCACCTCTCCCAGGAAAGTGAGGCCATGACAGAAAGTTCATCAAAAGTCTACTTACACGCTGAGCCCCTTATGGGATGGGGACTGTGTCTGTCCTGATTAGCTTGCACCTACCCAAGTACTTAAAACACTGCTTGATACATAGTTTAAGAAATATCATTTTAAAAAATCACATAGCAGCTAAAGATAGAACCAAGACTTGGTGCAAAATTACATAGGCAAATAAGTGTGGCCTGTAATGTTCCCATAAGTGCTCTGTGGCCTTGGGTAAGTCACTTAACTTCTCTGAGTCTCAATTACCTCATCTGTAAAATAGGGATTAAGACTGTGAGCCCCATGTGGAAAATGGACTGTGTCCAACCTGATTATTCTGTATCTACACCAATGCTTAACAAATACCATAAAACGGTAAATAATTGTCATAGTGATGGATACCAATTGTTACATCTTTAGGATTCTGTAGCATTTTTTGAGGAACAAATCACAGACCAGACCCAATCCCTTTTAGAAAACTTAGAAACAGGCCTCAGAGGTAGCAGGGCAAAGTTTATAGGTCAGCTGTGGAAAAATGTTAGGATGCAATTCATTTCCAAATAGGAAAAAAAATATGGGTATGGATGTTTCTGTGGTATGACTGTAGCACATCACACTGAATTTCTCTGCAGATACAGAGCATGTCCATTAACATGTCCACGTTTAGACCATCAAACACAAAAGTGGCTGCCATTTTAGAAAGATGTCCACCTGCTCAACAGGTGTGGCTCTTAGATAGACTTACATCTAGAAGCCAGTCTTAGCACATTTACAGTCTGATTCAACCCTCCGGTTTTAATTCTCCTTTTTCTTACTTTAAATTGCTATATGTGGGTACAGGATACACCTCCAGGGTCCCACAAGCTCTACAGTACCCCTTTGGTGCCATCAGACACTGATTCCATCTTGTCCCAAGTCACAGCTACCAACTCACTACCCAAAAGAGACTTCTCTTGTATTGCCTGTATGGGATTTAATGGTAAAAAAAAAAGTTTCCAAAAGATTTCTGTGCCCCGTGTCCTCCCTTTTTTGCCCAATCCTCCCTTTTCCCCACTTTGACTTTCTTATCGATCAATTAATCGTATTTGTTGCCCATGTTTTGTGTACAGAGCACTATATTAAATGCTTGGGAGAGTACAACACAACAATATAACAGACATAGTCCCTACCCACAATGACTTTACAGTCTAGGGGGGAGACAGACATTAATATAAATAAATAAATTATGGCTATGTACATAAGTGTTGTGGAGCTGGGAAGGCAGATGAATAAGGAAGCAAGTCAGGGTGAACAGAAGGGAATGGAAGAAAAGGAAAAGAGAGCTTCAGGGAAGGCATCTTGGAGGAGGTGTGCCTTCAATAAAGCTTTGAATCCTGGGTGAGTAATTTTCTGTCAGAAATGAAGAGGGAGGGAATTCCAGGCCAGAGGCAGGATGCCGACAAGAGGTCAGTGATGAGATAGATGAGACCTAGGTACAATGAGTAGGTTGGCACCAAAGAAGGGAAGTTTGTGGGCTGGGTTGTAGTAGGAGAGTAGAGAGGTGAGGTAGGAGGGGGCAAGGTGACCAAGTGCTTTAACGCCAATGGTAAGGAGTTTCTGTATGATACAAAGGTGGATGGTTAACCATTGGGGATCCCTGAGGAGTGGGGAAACATGGACTGAACTTTTTTGTAGAAAAATGATCTGGGCAGGAGACTGAAGTATGAACTGCAGTAGGGAGAGATAGGAGGCTGGGATGTCAGCAAGGAGGCTGATAGGATGATCAACGCAAGATAAATGCTTGGATTAATTTATAGCAGTTTGGATGGAGAGGAAAGGGAAGATTTTAGCAATGTTGTGAAGGTTGAACTGATGGGATTTCATCATCAGTTGAATATGTAGATTGGATGAGAGAGAGGAGTCAAGGATAATGCCAAGGTTTCGGGCTTGTTACAACGCTTCAGTATTCCCAGCAGTCCCTCTAAGGCAGCTGATGAAATCTCTCTTCAACATATTCCCCTCCATTCAAGGGGATCCCTTCACCCAGTTGGTTTCCTCTCGCATTCCCCTTCCTAAACACTTCCTTGTTGACTCCTTCTCACTCTGCCTCATTTCCCACCTCACGCTGCTGACCATTAGTCATTGTGGATTCCTACCTAAGCTCATGAGCAACATCATGAGCAACAGGATAATTGAAGGAACTACAAACTGTCTGTTCTACTCCACCCCATTTCTCTCTCAGTGTGTCCTGAGCCAAGTCTCCTTCTGGAGTTACATTGTCTTTCACATTGTCTCCTGCATAGTAGCACTGCCCAGGGAGATGAAAAAGAGAGAGATAGAGAAAGAGAGCGAGAGAGAGGGAGAAGGGAGGGTTCTCCCAGTCTCTGTGCCAAGCCACAGAGGAATGTCAAAGGCATCCCTTCATTGCTCTATGACTGCTTCTTCTCCTCCCCCTTCCTTGTCTCCTCTTCTTTCCCCCAGGGAATAAGGAGAGTCAGCCTCATTGAGTCACTTTTAAAACTTTTACAAAAGTTTTCCCTGGGTCAGTGGACAGAGATAAGTCTCAGTTGCCAAAAATATCCAAAGTCATTTTGTGTTGAGCTCCAGCTTAAGAGATCTCAAGCCCAGAGAGCTTATAGAAATGGAAGTAATAAAATGTTGCCCTAAAGATTTCTTTATAGTCTTTCAACTTTGGCATGGGGATCACTATATCCAACCACGTTTAATGATATCCTTCCAGGAGTAAAACTAGGCCAATTTTATTTGGAACATATGTCACAAAAGCTGGTATGTGGTGTGGTTTGGGAATGCTAAATCCACCCATACATTCAGTGTGTTATTAGTGACTTTTATCAAACCAGCATGGCTAACTACTGTACACCCACCTCCTCTGAGTATCCGTAGGGCAGAAAGTAAATTACAGGGTAAAGAATGTCTGTCTCTCACCCAGATGTTTACATTTTGAAATCTGCTACAGCAGCAGCCCATAGTGGCATTCCAAAACAGCTAGCATCCAAGATTTTTTCCAAAAAATTGAACTTGCTCTTCTCTCCTTCTCCCTCTCTTTCTCTCCTTTAAGTGGCTCAAATCATTTATTTCTTTCCAAGTAGCTTGGCTAGAGATGGAGGGCTGGGCTGGGTGTCCTAAGGGAAAGTAAAGTGAGAGAAGGTTGGGGGTGGGGAGTATTGGTTAGTGTATTCATCTTCCTTTGGAAAGATGTGTAAGAAAGGCTCCACTCCCCCACTGATGGAAAAGCTATCTGGTAAACCTGGGAGGGAATTGCATAGCCCGCTCCAGAAATAACATGCAGATCTTAAGTGGTTCATCCAACATCATGCTACAAGCCACGCTTCAAAGAAATCAGCAGATATAAAAGAGTTTGACAAGAGGGAGATCCTGTTGTTGGTATTGGGCAAAGGGGAGTTAGAAGAGCAGACTGAACTAAGCCGCATGGGAAAGTGGTTAGAGCATAGGCTTGGGAGTCAGAAGGTCATGGCTTCAAATTCTGCCTCCGCCACTTGTCTGCTGTGTGGCCTTAGGCAAGTCAACTCACTTCTCTGTGCCTCATTTAACTCATCTGTAAAATGGGAATTGAAGCTGTGAGCCCTACGTGGGACAGGGACTGTGTCCAACCCAATTTGCTTGTATCCACCCCAGTGCAAGTTCAGTGCCTGGCACATAGCATTTATCAAATACCATTTAAAAAAAAAGCCTGAAGAAGCTGGGTTCTCTGTTTCCAGTATCATTCCCAGAGGCAGTTTTTTTTTTTCATTTCCTTCTCTTATTTTTAGAGCTCCCACATTCTGTAATGAGAGGCTGTGTCCGGGCTGGCATAGGCTGATGAGAGTGCTGAAATCCCACCACACCCTATACTCACCATTACAGCACCACATGGCTCAATGATACAGTTCCACTCCAACAGTCCTCTCCAGACCCTGCTGCATGAATACTGCACTAGGGCAGATAGGCAGGGGATCTCAGGAGTGAGTTGCTTAATGACTGATTGATTCCCAGGAAATCTCAGCATGGACACCTGAGCTCGGTGGAGAGAAACAGAGTAGCATCTGCTCTATAGCATGGTGTAATTGAAAACCTACTAGAGGCTGATTCTACCTTCATCTTCAGCACTTTTGTTTATATCTTTGATTACTTATTTTGATGACCCTATTAGTAAACATGTTTTTTTGTGGACAGGGAAAGTGTCATTTCTCTCTTTGGGCTTTTCAGTTGATCTTTCCAGTGCATTACTTCCAGTGGGTGCTTAATAAATGTCATTACTGCTAATGGTGGTATTTGTTAAGCACTTACTGTGTGCCAAGCACTTTACTAAGGGCTGGGGTGAATACAAGAAAATCAGGGCCCATATGGGGCCCACAGTCTAAATAGGAGGAAGAAGAGATATTGAATTCCCATTTTGCTGATGAGGGCACTGAAGCACAGAGAAGAGAAATTAATTGCCCATAGTCACACAACAGACAAGTGGCAAAGTCTGGATTAGAACCCAGGTTCTCTGACTCCCAAGCCATGCTCTTTCTACTAGGCCACACTTCTCCAAGTTTTGACTGATTTCTTTTAATGGTATTTGTTAAGCATTTACTCTGTGCCAGGCACTGAACTGAGAGCTGGAGTAGATATAAAATAATCTGGTTGGACTCAGTCCCTTTCCCATATAGGGATCACAGTCTCACAGGCTCACTGATTACATCAAACTCTTGTTATAATACCCTTCTTTTAGCTCCTCTGGCAACTGTAATATTGAATTGTAATGATTACAAGTTGGGATAAAATGCCAGCAAACAGTATCTTGCTTTAAGCACTTCCCTTCCCCTCAATTTGAAGAATTTTAACCAACTTTAATAGAGTGATAATGACTCATTTCAACTTAGCATAGATAATGATATCTTTAGTCTATCCCGAAATTCCCTTTTCTAAATAAGAAAGATAGCCCTGAAAATTAAGTACTTCATTTACATATGTACACACAAATCTAACTCAAACCCCTTCCTTACTGGTACATATTTATGGTGCTCTTAGAGGATATAACTATAATATAACCAACCTCTTAGTTCAGTGCTCTGAACACAGTAAGCACTTAATAAATAGCAAAGATTGGTTGTGCTTATTTTTTTTTAAATTTATATTGTTTGGGTCAATTTATTGGATCTTGAAAAGACATTAATGCACTTATTTTCCATGGGAAGCTGTACTTTATTTAATATTCTTTCATTTAATTATTTCTGCAAAACTAATTAAAAGTGCTCATCAGGTGCAACAGTACTAAAATTTCGAGCCTCTGTAGATCCTCTCCTCTTTTTCTTTCCCCCCATCTCCACCTCCCTCTGACTTTTGGTATTTTAGTGCTTCAATTTTCTTGCCAAGATTACTTTTTCTGCCCTAATTTGCCCATTGAAATATTGACATGTTTCCTTTCACTCCTCTCTTGCTCTTACCTGTTTTTACCAGGATTTCCCAGAAGTGTTTTTTTTTAATGGTATTTGTTAAATGCTGACTATGTGTCAGGCACTGTATTAAGTGCTGGAGTAGATACAAGCTAATTAGATTGCACACAGCCCATGTTCCACATGGGGCTCACAGTCTTAATCCCTAATATACAGATGAGGAAACTGACACAGAGAAGTTTAGTGACTTGCCCAAGAACACACAGCAGACAAGTAGCAGAACCAGGATTAGAACCCAGTTCTTTCTGACTCCAGGCCTGTGCTCTATCCACTAGGCCATGCGGTTTCTCTGAGCCAACCTGGCCTGCTCCCTAAGTGTATATAGTGGGACTAGTTTGAGAACCAGTAAAATCTCCATCCAGGTGAATATCTGACCTCCACCTCTATTCCCTCTTTTCCTCTTTCCCTCTTGCTCCCAAAACTTAGGTTATTTCAGGAAACAGTCTCCTTGTGTTTATGAAACATTGAGTTTTGAGTAGTGTTAGTGTAGCTAATAATATTTATTAGAATCATATATTGCAAAGAGCCCAGTCTTAAGCATCAAGGAAGAACACACGGACACACTATCTGGCAAACAAGAAGCTTATAGTCTTAATAATAATGATGGCATTTGTTAAGCACTGACTATGTGCCAAGCACTGTTCTAAGTGCTGGGGTAGATAAAAGGTGATTAGGTTGTCCCACGTGGGGCTCACAGGCTTCATCCCCATTTTACAGATGAGGGAACTGAGGCACAGAGAAGTGAAGTGATTTGCCCAAAGTCACACAGCTGACAAGTGGCAGAGCTGGGATCAGAACCTGTGACCTTTGACTCCCAAGCCCGGGCTCTTTCCACTGAGCCACGCTGCTTCTCTATAATGTTGGTATTTGTTAAGCGCTTACTATGTGCTGAGCACTGTTCTAAGCGTTGGGGTAGATACAGGGTCATCAGGTTGTCCCACGTGAGGCTCACAGTCTTAATCCCCATTTTATGGATGAAGTAACTGAGGCACTGAGAAGTGAAGAAACAGTGTGGCTCAGTGGAAAGAGCCCGGGCTTGGTAATCAGAGGTCATGGGTTCGAATCCAGACTCTGCCACTTGTCAGCTGTGTGACTGTGGGCAAGTCACTTCACTTCTCTGTTACTCTGTTCGCTTCTCTCTTAGAACAGTGCTCTGCACATAGTAAGCGCTTAACAAATACCAATATTATTATTATTGAGTTGCCCAAGGTCACCCAGCTGACAAGTGGCGGAGGCAGGATTAGAACCCATGACCTCTGACTCCTAAGCTCGTGGTCTTTCCACTGAGCCACGCTGCTTCTCTTAAGAGGATGAGATAACCTCTCCGAGTTGACCGTTCTCCAGCAAATACAAGTCCATATTGCTCCGCTTTTCAAATCCTCCACCCAGTCCACTAGCTAGAGATTCATTAACAAGCAACATTTCAAATGAGATTTGTTTTTTTCAGAGCAGTAGGTGGCACTATTTCCTCTGGGCCAGTACTGAGCCATTGGTCCAGTAGAGTGTTAAAGGGATTGCTGCAATATTTATTTTGGATAAGACTTAAAATGGAGATCTATTCATCATTTAAATTCCATGACCCACTTTGTAATAGCTAGATTGTTCCCCATGGCATTCTGACCACACTCAAACTTAAGCAACTGGATTCCTTCTAGATCCAAGTAACTCCTGTTTCAGGCCTACTGGTCACTTCCAGCAGAAGGTTATTAGGAAACCCAAAATCAGCTTCTGTGCTTCACACCAGAACTGGCTGCATTTATTCAAGCTTGATTAACGAACGTTCACCAAGAGCAGTTTCATGTGGGTCAGGAATTTGGGAGCTACATTCACTGGATAACTGGAAAACATTGTCATTTGACCCCAGTTCTATCAATGGGGCTCCCTGGGGCTCAATAAAGCATCTTCTTCGGCCACCTCTGAGAGCTTAGCCTTGCTCTGAATCCTCTTCAGCTCTGTGATTAAAGCAGGCTGTTCCTGCTTCAGTCACAGAATCGCCGCGGAGCTGAAAACTCTCTTTCTTTGCGGCAGCACCGTCAACTTGGAGCTGCATTGCTAGGGAGCACAGGGGTTGGATGGAGTCCTCAAGCCTCCGAGGGATGTTTCTAGGCTTGCGCAGAGATACCCAGGTGGCTTCTACACCGATGGCAGGATTAATGCCAAAATGTATCAACTGCCCCGGCTTCATTCCCTGAATGATGTGTGTGGTGTAGATGTTACACCCTTCCCAGGGCATAGGAGTAGACACTCCCCCAAGGAGTCAATCTGCAGAGGGAAACCTTCTTAGATTTCCTCCTGCTTGTCTACCCATTAGCCCAGAGATAGAAAAGGACTCATCAGTAGTGGCCTAGTGAAGTGGTGGTTTCTGATAAACATTCAACTCCTGTTGCTATAGGAATGTCAGAAGCAGCGTGGCTCAGTGGAAAGAGCATGGGCTTTGGAGTCAGGGCTCATGAGTTCGAATCCCACCTCTGCCACTTGTCGGCTGTGTGACTATGGGCAAGTCACTCAACTTCTCTGTGCCTCAGTTCCCTCATCTGTAAAATGGGGATTAAGACTGTGAGCCCCACGTGGGACAACCTGATTCCCCTATGTCTACCCCAGTGCTTAGAACAGTGCTCGGCACATAGTAAGCGCTTAACAAATACCAACATTAATTGCACTGTTACAGCATGACTGCATAGGAGTAGGTTTTTAGAGGGAGAGGCTTCTGTGACATTAGTCTCATAATTAGTAGTTTATTAATCATAACTGTAAGCTTTAATATGAAGTACTGTAGTTCATCTTCATTCTTGATCAGACAAATAATAGCTTCTGGTAACATATTAAACATATTGGCTTCACGGACTCTGTCCTCTCCTGGTTCTCCTCTTACCTCTCTGGCCGGTCATTCTCGGTCTCCTTCGCTGGAGCCTCCTCCCCCTCCCATCCTTTAACTGTTGGAGTTCCTCAAGGGTCAGTTCTTGGCCCTCTTCTGTTCTCCATTTACACTCACTCCCTCGGTGAACTCATTCGCTCTCATGGCTTTGACTACCATCTCTACGCAGATGACACGCAGATCTACATCTCCGCCCCGTCCTCTCCCCCTCCCTTCAGGCTCGCATCTCCTCCTGCCTCCGGGACGTCTCCACCTGGATGTCGGCCCGCCACCTAAAACTCAACATGAGCAAGACTGAGCTCCTCATCTTCCCTCCCAAACCTGGTCCTCTCCCAGACTTCTCTATCACCGTGGATGGCACGACCATCCTTCCCGTCTCTCGGGCCCGCAATCTCGGTGTCATCCTTGACTCGTCCCTCTCGTTCACCCCACACATCCTATCCGTTACCAAGACCTGCCGGTTTCACCTATACAATATCGCCAAGATCCGCCCTTTCCTCTCCACCCAAACGGCTACCGTACTGCTACGGGCTCTCGTTATATCCCGGCTAGACTACTGTGTCAGCCTTCTCTCTGACCTCCCTTCCTCCTCTCTCGCCCCGCTCCAGTCTATTCTTCACTCCGCTGCCCGGCTTATCTTCCTGCAGAAACGATCTGGGCATGTCACTCCCCTTCTTAAACAACTCCAGTGGTTGCCTATCAACCTCCGCTCCAAACAAAAACTCCTCACTCTAGGCTTCAAGGATCTACATCACCTTGCCCCTTCCTACCTCTCCTCCCTTCTCTCTTTCCACTGCCCACCCCGCACCCTCCGCTCCTCTGCCGCCCACCTCCTCACCGTCCCTCGGTCTCGCCTATCCCGCCGTCTACCCCTAGGCCACGTCCTCCTGCGGTCCTGGAACGCCCTCCCTCCTCACCTCCGCCAAATTGATTCTCTTCCCCTCTTCAAAACCCTACTTAAAACTCACCTCCTCTAAGAGGCCTTCCCAGACTGAGCTCCTCTTCTCCCTCTACTCCCTCTGCCACCCCCCCTTTACCTCTCCGCAGCTAAACCCTCTTTTTCCCCTTTTCCCTCTGCTCCTCCACCTCTCCCTTCCCATCCCCACAGCACTGTACTCGTCCGCTCAACTGTATATATTTCCATTACCCTATTTATTTTGTTAATGAATTGTACATCGCCTTGATTCTATTTAGTTGCCATTGTTTTTACGAGATGTTCTTCCCCTTGACTCTATTTATTGCCATTGTTCTTGTCTGTCCGTCTCCCCCGATTAGACTGTAAGCCCGTCAAACGGCAGGGACTGTCTCTATCTGTTGCCGACTTGTTCATCCCAAGCACTTAGTACAGTGCTCTGCACATAGTAAGCGCTCAATAAATACTAATAATAATAATAATGTTGGTATTTGTTAAGCGCTTACTATGTGCAGAGCACTGTTCTAAGCGCTGGGGTAGACACAGGGGAATCAGGTTGTCCCACGTGGGGCTCACAGTCTTAATCCCCATTTTACAGATGATGGAACTGAGGCACAGAGAAGTTAAGTGACTTGCCCACAGTCACACAGCTGACAAGTGGCAGAGCTGGGATTCGAACTCATGAGCCCTGACTCCAAAGCCCATGCTCTTTCCACTGCGCCACGCTGCTTCTACTAGTAGCGCCACACTACTATTGAATGAATGAATGAATGAATGAATGAATATTACACCATTAAAAAGTCTTCTACATGGAGCTCTCCACTCTCCACCTCAACTCAGATGCTTTTCTCCATAGCTGATCCTCATCCTGAGTAAATTGTACCACTAAAAAAACTGTGAGAGGTCATCTGGTTCAGTCTACTGTCTCCAGGCAGAGAAATGCCTAAATCATGCAGCATAACTAGATATCCAAACTGTTTTTAAGGATTTTCAGGGATAGTGATGGCACAACCTCCTTCTATATAAATATAGCCTGTACAGACAGATCTCTCTCATCTTTACAGCCAAGAAAGTCTTCCTAGTATCTAACCAGTCTCCCTCTTGCCACAGTGTAAGCCATTTCCTCTTGTTTCAGGCTCTTTGGATAGGGAAAGCTCATGTCCTCTTCGTAAAAATCCTCCAAATGTTTTTTGAATTGACCCCTGCCTTCTATCTCCAAGAAAATTACCATTCACCTTAGAAATGGTTTTCCTTCCATTAGAATGATTTTTGTTGTCCTGCTCTGCACTTTTTCTACATATACCTTTTTGCAAATAGGACACAGTGATGTAATAGCCTCATAAAATCAGAATCTAATGGAAATAATACTTTCTTGCTCTGAACTTGGTATTCCAAATTGATTCTCAATAATGCTACTACATTACCAACTCATCGCTCTCTTGCCATTGACTCCTTGATTTTACATCCTCCCTCCTCCAGCTTGGAATTCTACATTCTCCCCCGACTTCATATATGTCACCACCTCCCTTTTCCATCTTTAAAGACCTTCTAAAACTATTGGAAGACTTCCTTGACTAATCTCTCATCTCCCCATCTTACTTTCCCTCCCCTTTGCATCACCTGTGCACTTAAATCTGTACCCCCTAAACATTCTAGTACTCACCGTTCCCCAACCCCCACAGCACTTATGTACATATCTTTACACTCCGTTGCTTCCTCTTCCTGTAATTTATGTTATCTATCTCCCACCCCTCCCCCTCTGTACTGTAAGCTCACTGAGAGCAGGGATTGTATCTACCTATTCTATTATATTCCCCCATGTACTTATTACAGTCAGTACTCTACCTATAATGAGAGCTCAATAAATATCAGTGATTAATAAATTGCAATCAGCTTCTAGTCATTTATTTATAGATTTTTATCTATCTGGTGAATTTTTGCCTCATTTCCTCCCCCCTTACATTTGTGGTGGTTAGTTTTTATCTTCATTGTATCATTAAATTTCATCCTATTTTGAAGGAATTTTTTTTTTTATAATGTATCACATTGACTTTGATATTTAGACTTGTAACATTAATAAAATGGCCATTGGTGAAGTTGGACTGTATGGACATAAAATGGCTAAAAAGACAAAAAATGGGTTTTGAGTTTTTATTTTTCATCTGGGCCATTCTTGCTCAAATTCAGGATAACTGTTTTTATTTGGAGACTGGAGGAATTTCAATTATCTGGTTAATGGTGTCTCAGTTTTTCACTTCAATTCCCCATGTAGAATTGCTGAAGGGCTAAAAAGGTTAGATATTGATTTTCTTTCAATGACAGTCTCATTGTAGAGGCTATGTAATTAAAGTCAATAAGGAGACTTTCAAGATTCTGGTACCCCATAAGTTGTATAATCAATTACCACAGGAGGAAATTTGTCTTCTGTTTCCAAAATGATACCTGGTATGTAAGATACTTGTTTGTCTTGGACAACCGTAAGATGGATTTTTTTGGTTTCGGTTTTTCGTCTATTTTTCGACTTTGGAAAATCCCAGTATCCTAACCAGTTAAATTTTGAAAGTTATGAGACATGCCAAATCACTGATGATTGTCTCAGATATGCAGGACGCTTGCAGTACCACACAAGTTGTTCATGAAACTCCCTAAGGCAGAAATGCTCATCAGTCAAAATGAGCACACACAAGGGTCAAAACAACTGCTTTTCCACTTGCCCTTGCTCTCTGGAATAGAAAAACCATCTTGCCTCAAGACTTCTTTCTTTGGTGAGTCAAACTGTATTTGACTAAATTGCTGTGTGTTGATGACAAGAGTGTTCTCTCCCAGTCTTCTAAAAAGCTTCCCTATTAGGAAGCTCCGGCACCCAGAACAAGATCTCCCATTTTCAACTTCCATTCTAATAATCATCTTCTCTGGCATCTGTTCCCTCTGTGAGTCCTTGTTCTTTAGTTTGAAATCTTAGTTCCTACAAATTTGCAACAACGTTTTGCTGAGGTAATAAATGTCACTATGCTCTCAAATTCTAAGAAAGCATCATTTCATTTCTCAGTTTCTCAGTTTCCTCATCTGTAAAATGGGTATTAAATACCTTTTTTATTTGTTGTTTGTTAATGGTATATGTAAAGTGCTTAATTGTGCTAGGAACTGTACTAAGTGCTGGGATAGATGCAAGCTCATCAGTTTGCAAATGGTCCATGTGCCACGTGGGCTTTCAATCTTAACACCCATTTTACAGATGAGGTAACTGAGGCTCAGAGAAGTTAAGTGACTTGCCAAAGTCACACAGCTGACAAGTGGCGGAGCCAGGATTAGAACCGATGACCTCTGACTCCCAAGCCCGGGCCCTTTCCACTAAGCCACGCTGCTTCTCATAGGAGGTGTGTTTCCACCTACCTGGAACTCTTCCGGACTAGAATTTAGCTTGGCCTTTGCTTCTGATAAAAAAATGACCTCAATGGGGTTTAGGAACAAGACTTGGAGGATCCAAAACCCGGCCAGGACCCAGAGTTCGACTTCCTGGCAAGGAGAGAATTTCGGGGCAAAGTAGGTGCAGTAAGACAATGTACCACCAGGGGGATGCATGCATTGCTGCCTTGGTAAAAAAATTATTATTAATAATAGTTTTACTCATTAAACACCTACTATATGCTAAGCACTGTACTAGGCGCTGGCATATATACACGTTAATCAGGTCAGACACAGTCCCTGTAGACTCAAATCAATTTTGTTATGGGATCAATAATCAGAGATTAAAATATTCAGTAATTTGCATTTTGTGGTAATACGTATCTTTTTCAAATACAGGTTTCCCAGAATGTGTTTTCACTATGGGTCTTGGAGATAATGGAGCTACAGAATCAGGGAAGTTTTTTTCTGACCATAGGTGCCAACTTTTCAATTTGAGCATGAGGGTGAAAGGCAGGCAAGGATTTTAGAAGGGAGGGAGGAATGGGTTTCAAAGAACTAACAGGACAAAAAGTCACTATGTGGGTTCTTTTCAGCTTTGATCAGAAGCCCTCAAGTCTGGTCTGAGACCTAGTCTGTAAGGGGCTCGAGTTCAGCTCAGAAAGTTGAGGGAGTGATTATTCCCCCCCCCCCCCCCACCTCCCAATTTGGTCAGCACCTTTACTTACAACGATGTATATCTGTAGGGTTACAGTGTGCCATGATGTTGGAAGAAACAATTGTGAGCATAAGTGCAGCACATTGGACACGGGATGAGGGGGCTGAGAACTACAATGTGAGTTTTACTTAATGTGTGATTCTACAACAACACATTTCCTGAACTACAGAACAACTGGGTGTATTCAGTTAGCTTCCCCCTGTTTTTTCTTCTCCCCCTTTTCTAATCACCTTCATTTTATTTCCCCTCAACTTGCTTCACAGGGAAGAAATTCTGTAAAATTGTTCATTTTTGGTGCTATCCCACTTCCTACCATCTACTCCTATAACAGTCCTTACATTCAGCAATCTTTAAAGAAATCCCATCCCCATTAAGAATGATGCAATGTTCTGTGCCTCAGGGCATAACAATTCCATTTGTCCCCTGAGAGCAAAACTCTAAATCTTTGTTTGCCTAGTGGCATGGATTATGGCTTTGTATTTGTTTTCTGCAAGTTGTTTTTAGGCTCACAAGGAAGCTTCCCAGGTGGTTTTAGAAGGTTCAGGGAGGGTAAGATCAGGAGAGACTTGTCTTCCTCAATCTCCCCATGGCAATTTGGGGATATTGGGAGAATTAAGCAGGAAGTACCCAACAGCTAAATAACTAGGGGCATTTACTTGGCTTACATCCAATGACTTCAATTAGGAGACCACCCAACATCTTAATTATCTTTAAATTGGTAAACACTTGATCTTGAACTTTCTCATGTGACGGGTCATGTTGAAAAGAGGCGACAATTTAGGATGAATCAAAATCCTAATCCCACCATCATTCCTGTGGTGTCTCCCCTAAACCACAGTGGTATCCTGCTGTATTGTTTCCCCAATTCCAAGCCAGCCTTGTTTCAGGCACCAGAGTGTACTCTACTGTGTGAATCCCTTTCGAAACAACAAAGCACTCAAGAATGAGAGTTAACATTTTGGAAGCAGTGGGCGTTTTTTCTGTGACCAATGACATGGCTCAAAAGACCCTTCCTCCCCCCATAACTTGACTGCCGTTGTGAAACAACATAGAAACAGTGTGGCCTAGTGGAAAGGGTACAGCTCTGCCACTTGCCTGCTGTGAGACCTTGGGAAAAAAATCACTTAACTCTCTGTGTCTGTATCCTCATCCATAAAATAGGGATCTAATATCTGTTTTCCTCCCCATTAGACCTTGAGTGTGAGAGAGAGACAGCATCTGCCCTCATTAGAGAAGCAGTGTGGTCTGGTGGGAAGAGCACGGGTCTGAGAGTCAGAGGACTTGGGTTCTACCCCCAGCTCTGCCATTTGACTGCTGTGTGACCTTGGGGAAGTAACTTAACTGTTCTGTGCCTCAGTTATCTCATATATAAAATGGGGATTAAGACTATGAACCTCATGCATGGACTGTTTCCAATCTGATGATTTTTTATCTACTCCAGTGCTTCGTACAATGCCTGGCACATAGTAGGCATTTAACAAATACCATTAAAAAAGAAAACATAACAATCATCGCTTATTGTTATTATCATTGTTGCCTTCATTATTACTATTAAATACATGAAGCCAGGAAAAGTTGTTAAACCAGCCTTGCTGATCTCAAATCTGAGACTCTGAAATGCTTTAGGTATATCTCACAAAGCAACTTCTAGATCAGCATTCTTTCTCAAGACTACATAACTTTCCCATTTAACAAGTACTACAGCTATTCTCACCCACACCTTATACAATTAATATAATAGGGTAATTAATGTGACTTCAAACAAGAGAAATCTTCTAGTTCATGCTGAAGTTTCTTTAAAATAATTTCATTTGGAAATACATAGATTGTTTATACATTTAGAAATGTACTTCAGCAATCTGCAAAAGCAGGTAAACTGAGCACAGCTTTGTGCCAAAACTTGAATCTTAAATCTCCTTTTGAACTGTACAAAAAAACCTCAGTTTATTTATACTTTTTTGTGTACTTTGGCCACAGAATGCTCTTGTTTCACAAGGGAGGGAGAGAGGAAAGCTTTTCTCCTGGTTTTTAAAAATTAGGAAATCTCCCAGGACATGGAATTCACACCTTTGTGAGGAAGATTTGAGTGATTTAGCTAGTCTATAAGGGAGTCTAGCAGAGAACCACATACTTCTCTCCTTTTTATATTCATTCTTCATCATCAGTAATGAACAGTGCCCTTCATGAAGCCTCCATAGCTAATACAAACCTGGAATAAATCTCTTTTCCCTCATGGAAAGTGAATGAATATCACTTAGAAGTAGCAGCTCATTTGGAGAGAAGAAAGGGCATTTCATGTAGGATAAGTAGCCCCTTTATGATTTTATTTGAAGGGGCTTTGCCTGTCGTTATTTGAAGCTGTCAAAACGCTTCACTCCTTTGCATTTTGATATTGACCAGACTCTGAGATGCCAAAAGCCATCAGCCCTGAGCGGGATGTTTACTTCTGTTCATTCTGAGACAGAGATTGGTTATCCGCTCAGCATCCTATCTGAGGAGCCCAAGAGCTTGTCGTTTTTGCTTTCGTCATTTGTCAGGTTTACTTGGCTGGGTTTCTTCAACTCTTCCATGCAGCCTCATTATGCTACCCTGGCAGGTGCCTTCCACTCTCGGGACAGCTGTGCCTTTACTGGAGGGAGAGGGCTGGGAACAGGGCAGTGTCCTCTATGGCCATTTCCATAGGCGGGGGTATATTTTTCACCCAGGCAAAATAGGGCTTACAGGAGGTTTGGAAGAGAGTGGTTCCCTGGGAAACAACTGGCTTTTGAAGAATAAGGTGAAAGAGCCTTTCTGTGGCTTACATTCTTTACCCTAATTTTAACAAGTATTTCAACCCCCTTGAAAATTGCCTCCCTGAAATAATAAACAGGGCCCACATTGAGTCATGAGGCTGGCATAAGGGCAGGGGAGGGGGATGGAAACAGGCGAGGGTGTTCCAGCCGGGACTTGGAATGTCTAACAGTAGCCAGGCTTATTCATGTGTGGAACAGCAAGTGAGAGAGAAAAAGAGAGGGGCCATTTCAGGCTAATTGGCCCTCCTTTTGGAGAGGGGGCTGCCGACTTACGGTTTTAAGTTACATGTAAGCAAGTGAAATGGTATATAAATAATAGGGGGAGAGAGTTACAGTGGAAAAGCCAGCCAGTGTCTGTCTGACTAGATGTTCTGTTATTCATCAAGCCGGTGTGGTTTGTGTCATTTTAGACTCCTTCATTTTAGCCAAGGTATGACTATTCAAGTTAGGGAATGCCCTATGAGCACCTGGGCAAAACCGGAGTGGGCAAGCACCTTCATGTTCTACCATGAATAATAATAATAATAATTGTGGTATTTTTTAAGTGCTTACTGTGTGCCAGACACTGTACTGAGCACTGGGGTGAAACAAGCAAATCGGGTTGAACACAGTCCCTGTCCCATGTGGGAGTCACAGTTTCAATCCCCATTTTACAGATGAGGTAACTGAGGCCCAGAGAAGTGAAGTGACTTGACCAAAGTCACACAGCAGACAAGTGGCAGAGCCGGGATTAGAGCCCACGACTTTTGACTGCCAGACCCTTGCTCTATCCACTATACATGCGGTTTCTCTACTACGCCATGCTGCTGCCAGCAGAGGCTAAAGGCAAAGTAAGCAGGGAGAGCCTCGGCAAATGGCATGATGGGAATAAGAGCTTGTGCCCCAGTGCTTTATTTCAGAAAGCAGAAGTGGACCCTTAGCAAGCATATTGGAAAAATCTTTTAAAAGGCTCCAATTCAGAAACAGTAGCAACTCCCAAGAAAGATCCTGAGTCAGGAATTGATGAGAGTCTCAAAAACTATCCATTTAAGGGACACCTCTTTCATCCTTTGGTGCTGAGTTTCGGGAAAATTCCAGAAGCTGGAATGCCTTGTCCTCTAGGGAGAAGACTTCCCTTCCAGGAGCCACATAACCTCCTCTTCCTCAGTACTGTATTCCCAATACGGGTTTAAATCAGGTGGGAGTGAGTTAGAACTCAAATCTAGTCCCCTTCCTAGCACCTAGCTATTTTTATATTTTTACACCACCCTTCACCTCTTTCCTCTGGGCAAGAGAAGAACCGGAAAATGCCCTCATGGTGGTTAAGGGAGGGAGCCCGAGGAGAGAGAAATATTCAGTCCGTCGGTTTTTCCTCCACAATATTTCCTGGAGCCGTCCCTTCCTCTCCATCCAAAAGGCCACCTCCCTAACCCAGGGACTCATCAGAACCCGACTAGACTACTTTATCTACCTCTTCCAGAGCTTAGTACAGTGGTCTGACACAGTAAACCCCTAACAAATACTATTACTATGACAACTCACTGGTTTTCCTGCCTCCTTCTCTCACCTTTCCCGGGCCATGTGTCTCTGTTGCTTAGGTCATTTTTCTTACACATCATTCTGCACACTCCTCAGAAATCGTTAGTGACTACCATTCATCTGTGCAGTACGTAGAAATTGGCTTGTAGACACCCCAGCCCTCTTCCTCCTTATTTTCTGCTATATTCCAGCCCATGCTCTTTGTTCCTCTCAGGATCAGTTCTTCACACTGCCTCTTTCTCTTCTCTTCTGCCTCCAACCCCTTGTTCACACCTTTCCTTTTGCCTGGAACTAATTAATTTCAAATCTCCCCCCAACTGCCACTTTAACACTTCTGGGCCACCTAAGCCCTTCTGTGTTCACAGTCTCCCCTAGCACTTATATAAGCAGCTCACATACCCCATTACTTAAGCATTAACTCATGTACATATCCTATTTTCCTTCTTCCTCCTGTTTGTAAATTAGTATAATGTCTGTTTCCCTGCCAAATTGAGTTCCTTGAGGGCTGGGATCATATCTCTCAGCATTTTTGTATTCTCCTAAACATTTAGTACACTGCTCAGAGCGCTCACTCAGTAAATACTACTGACTTCAGTTCTCTCTTCCCCTTCAAATTGGCCAGACCACACAATTCCCCCATCTTCAAAGCTATTCTGAAATTCCACCTCATCCAGGAGGCTTTCTCAAATTAATTTTTCTTATGCAGGGATTGCATTCTCCCTACAACTACTTCAGAATTCTTGCTCTAACCCTGCTTTTTTACATTCACGACCACCACTGAGGGGTTGGTACTTCTTGATGTAACATATTCCACTATTTAAACTTAAGTCATCCCCAGATCTTTCTTTCTATTCTCATCTTCCTCTTATCTATAATTTATTTTGAGTCTGTCTCCTTACTGTCTTAAGCTCCTTCAGGGGAGGCATCATGACAGAGCATGTCGCCTAACACTTCTAACTCTCCTGTACTCCCCAAATACTTAGTACAGTGCTCTGCAATAATAATGGCATTTAATCAATCCTGACTGACTGCAGTACACTGTATTAAGCACTTGAGAATTACAACAAAGCACATGACAAGGCTCCTTAATCACAAGTTTTCTTCTCTAGAGGGGTTGAAGTTTGATGGAATAGTGGAAAAAGGAAGTTCCAAGACCTGGGGACAACAGAGCAGGACTTTGGGGGCAGGTTAAATAAGAACAAAATATAGCCAGGAGATGGACTTCAGAGGATCAAAGAGTGCGAGCATAGGAGTAGAAGTTGGGGAGAGCCGATATGGTGGAGAGCCATAAAAACCAATGATGAAAAGTTATTTTTCTTAAAGCAGGGTGGATTTCGAAGAAAGATAGGAGCTGAACAGTGTTTTAGGAAGAGGATCTGATCAGTGGGGAGTATGTTCTGAAGTGGGGAGAGGATGGAGGCAGGGAGAATCACAAAGATGATTGATTGGTGGAGGAGGAAGGAACTATCACCTTCTTCATTTCCATCAAAGTTTTGAACCTCACCCAGAGCGAGCCATGGCTTCACTGCTGAGGTAATAGATGAGAACTTTGGATGATTCTGTACTACAGATACATCTGGATGAAAGTCACCATACTAGCATGAGCCTCTCTTAAATTGACATTGCCACAGCCAGTCAGATACAGCTAAATGTGTAGTTACCAACAACTCTGGCCAGGCTTGAATGGGTGACTGGGAAAACTTTGCAACTCCCAACATCCCCCTTTCACCACAGATAGCAATTTGTAAAATTACCCCGACACCCCTGCAGGCAACTGTTTGTTTCTTTCTCTCCCCTGTATATAAACATAGCTTGAAATACCTGCTGCTCAAGGGAACGAAATGAAGCTGATCTCCACTTTGTAGGCTGGGCTTTGGAAACAATTCATTCAAACTGAGCTAGGGAAAGTCAGGGCATTGTTCCATCGTAAATAGTGACTGCTTGTTTCCCCACAGCTAGAGTGAACCTGACAACCTTTTGCAAATATCTTTCCAGAGTATTGATGGCATTCTATATTGAATAATTTTGTCATTCTTTTTTCTTTCTTTTGACACTAATAAATAGAAGCAGCCTGGTCTAGAGGAAAAGACACAGAACTGGGAATTGGGAAACCTGGGTTCTTGTCTGCTGTACCATCTAGAGCAAGTCACTTAACTTCTCTCTGCCTCCATTTCTATACCTGTAAAATGGGGATTTAGTACCTGTTCTCTCTCCCTGTTAGATTGTGAGCCCATTAGAGAAAGGTATGATTTAATTGTACTGTATCTCCCCCACCACTTAACACAGTGTTTGGTACATAATGAGTACTTAATGACTACCACAATTATTATTATTAGATGGGTTATTGTTAGAATAACCCTTCTCAGGAAGTTAACACTGATAGCTGAGAAAGCTACTTGTAGATTTCTTCCTCTTGCTCAGCTCAAACTGAGATAAGTTTAGGGTTTTAAAGGATTGTTAGTAGAATCCTAAGTGTATTTGTTTTCTTTCCAGATGTTTGGTCTCAGCAAATGGTGGGTTTCAGTTGAAGTCTCAGAGCCTTGGAAGGGTTTCATTCCCTGATGACTGTCATCAGATCAGATATTATCAAGCTAATAATTATTCCTCCATCTAACCCTCAGTGAGCTTCAGTGAATGCCATTATTTTTGCATGACACTTTGATCATATAGCTATTGTAACATGAATTATCAAGTAAAAGAGGTCTTTGCTTTTCATCTCTCCCTCTTGTGGGAGTCTGTGTGGCAGAATAGATTCCAATGCTTTCTGTCTACAGGTCCAGAATGAAGGTCTACCATAAGAGGAGGTAAGAAGGTGGTTTCAAGTGCCTGTTGTTTGGGAGATGTTCTCCAAAAGACAGCAAGTCACACTTGCCATTTGAGAGAGGAAGATAGCAGCAGGCCAAACTCCTCCTAAAGCTGTGAGCCCCATATGGGAAAGGGCCTGTGTCTGAGCAGATTATTTTGTGTCTACCCCATCACTTTGTACAGTGCTTGGCACATAGTAAGTGTCTAACAAATAACATAATTATCATTATTTTGGCTATAAAGTGCCCAGTTCTAAAGTAAAGCTGGAGAGGTAGAGAAGACTTAATTTATAACAAATTTTCCAAATGTAGTGAGTGAAAACAGACTGTGAACTCACTGTGGGTAAGGAATGTCACTGTTTATTGTTGTATTGTACTTTCCCAAGCACTTAGTACAGTGTTGTGCACACAGTAAGTGCTTAATAAATATGATTGAATGAATCAACCCCAACTACAAATCTCCAATCCTATTCATTCTTTGTCACCATAAATATCTCAGCTTTCCAATTCATGGCAATGCACATGTAAACTGCAAATCAAAACATCATTGCAACCATAATACAACTTAATACATTCATGCCATAGGGAAGAATTGCTTTGCTTTCCATGATTTACTCTGTAGGACTAGACACCGTCTTAAGAGAAATGTATTTTTGTTCAATCTGATGTGATAAAGATCAAAAGCCTCATATGCTTGGTGTCCAAACCCTTTTTTTTTAACTCAGCATGTGGTCTGGTAGGAATTTTTCCCAGAAATAGATTTGCTGCATATACTTCAGCACCTGAAGTGCTGTCTTCTCCCTCTCTGAAAAATGCACGTCATTTTTTCTTTTTACTTGTGTTAATCCAAACACTTCAAAATTTCTTTGTCATCTGGATTTGCCCAACCCTTAGGGGCTATTATGCCCAAAGAGGAATGTATTATAACACACACAAGAGCATTTTGTTGTGATCTTGTAACCGATAAAATCCTACTTTACACTGATTACCATGACCTTCTACACATGCACGCTTTTAAGCAAGTCAGAGATATGAAAGAACAGTGCATAAATGAAAACCGTTAGCTTTCATACCATATGTGTTGTGTTCATGCCAGTGGGAAATGACAGAGAATGTACAAGGTCATGCTTTACTAAAAATATAAAAGTTTAACATGTGGTGTTAATAGAACACACTACAGGGATCAGTGGCATAATGGAAAATAATTCATTTCTAATGTCAGGCCAAGTAATTCTCTAGGAAGGAACATTTGGGAGCATGTTCTAAATCCTGCCTTTTCTTCTGTTCAGGAAATTAAGATAAAAGGAGTCTTTCCTCCCAAAACAGATAATGAACGTAGAAAGTCTTTTTAGAGTTTGAAATGAATTCTACCTCTAGTTTCTTAATCACTCCAATTATATAGATCAATATAGCTTATTATAAAACATGATCATTTCCTCCAAAATCTTTTATCACAGATTTTTCTGTTTGTGTCCTTTATCATTGTTTTGTATCTTGACTAATTTTCTTAGTCATTTTTAAAAATTCCATTGAGTACAGGCACATTATACTAAATCCTGAACTTTGAAAGAGGGAAATGGCCTGAAGTCAGGATGGAAATTCATAATAGAACAGGGCTTTGAACTCACAGTCTGGTATTGTTGTCCTGCTGAGATACTCTGTCCAAATGAGGCATCTTCTGAAAAAAGTTTACTTGTAATTTGTAAAATTAGGAACATTTATACAGGAGAAAATAGGACAAAAGAAGACATTGTTAAATGTGTCCCAAAATCCATTCTTTAATTGTTCAAACCAAATCTAAGTAAATTCCTCTCTTCATCTGTCTCCAGCAAGGCAACATTTGAAAGGTTGCAGATTGTCCTGAGTGTTTTGAACTCCCTCTTTCTGAGTGGGCCCAGACATGAAAGGCACCAGAATTAATACAGGAGTAGCCAAAATGCTGCTATCATTAATTATTTTAAATGCTTCCATTCCTGATGCTCTTGGCAGATACAGCAGGAATGAAAGTATTATTTAAATATTCATCATTTGCTAATCCGCTGCCCCTCTCCCGTTACACTCAGGTAAATCCTGTCTACACAGATGGGTTTGGCCTGTCACCCACTTTTCATTTTCAAAGACAGAACAAAATATATTACCTTTGGTCTCCATGTTCAAATCTGGGGGCTGCTCTTACTTTTCTCAGTAAGCAGAAGGAAAACTTTCTCAGTTAAATTTTCAAAGATCTGCAAACAGAGTCATCATTCTATGGATATTTTTCTAATGCTATTTGTTAAGCACTTACGATGTTCCAGGCACTCTACTAAGTGCTGAGGTCAGACACAGTCCCTGTCGTACATACAGCTTGCAATCCTAATCCCCAATTTACAGATGAGGTAACTGAAGCATAAAGAAGTTAAATGACTTCCTCAAGGTCATACAGCAGACATGAGGAGGAGCCAGTATTAGAACCCAGGTTCTTCTGACTCCTAAGCCCATGGTCTATCCACTGGGCCATGCTGCTTCTCCCTTACCCATATTTTGACTTGAATTATGGACTTTTTTTGGCGGGTGCGGGGGGGGTGGAGAATGGGAGCTAGACTATACTGGTGATTCATCTATCTTTACAAAATCTTTGTCCCTTATAATCTTGCAGAGTTAAATTTGCATGGGGAGGGGAGAATTGAGTGCAAATGTTAATCACTACTCAAACTGATGACTGATGAAATCCCACATTGGTCTTTTCCCCCTACTCATGTCAATAAAGTTAACCCTTGGTAGCATCGGTTTTAAACATGAACACAGATATATAAAAATATCCATCAAAAATTATCATCGTCTACTTCAAAGCCCTTCCTTGGACAACACTAAATACTTCTCCTTCCTCGTCTCCTTCTCTTCCCTGCGTACCTGTGCAGTGGAATGCTAATCCCTTTTCGCGGGAGAAAGAGAATGTCTTTCCCTCTCTTATTTGAAGTCAAGACTGCTAAGCAACAGCCCTGGTTCTTCATTAGAGTTGCCTATCAGAGGGTATACTCTTGTAGGGAAGGGAAAGTTTCACTTGCTCTATGCGGTGTCTAGCTCCATTCAGAAAGATACTCTCAAAATGCTTTTAGTTGTTAATGATGATGATAAATCAATATTATTTATCGAGTACCTCCTGCACGCCAGCCACAATACTAAGTTTTTAGGTGAGAATGATAGAATTGGTAGGCCTGACCTTCAACCTCAGTGAGCCTTCAATTTAGTGGGGGAGAAAGACCCTAAAATCAATTAGAGATTAGAGGAGTGATGGAGTATAAAGATTTGTTTCTACCCTAAGAAACAGAACACTTGTTGAACACCAACTGGGTGCAGGGTACTATATTAGGCATTTACAAACAATAAATCAGTTATTGGTATTTATTAGGCACACTCAGGAGTATACATTAGAAAAAGTAGGCACAAACTCTACCCTCTACAGTCTAGCAGAAGACATGGCACTTTCCAACAAGGAATGGGTATTATGAGCACCTGGCAGTGTCTTCTGTACTAAGTCTCAAAAATACAATTTAATCTAAATTATAAAGCCATTTCAGGTGAAAGTGGATTTTTTTTTAAATTTGGCCTTGAATATCCATGCTATTCTTGGAGTCTGAATTATCTGAAAAATTTACTGGGATAAAGTTGCCTCAGCTTAATGGTGCAAATGTTACTAATGGCCATAAAATTATCCTATTATTTGCTTAAATGCAGCCACATTTTTTTTCAGTGAGCTGTGGCAACGATTTCCATGGGCTGACCAAATAAAGCAGAAAAATGTTTCTTTTACATTTACTGCCCATTGATTCAGCCCTCAGCTGTGTCAGTAGAGACAAATTTAATGATAGTTGGAAAACTTCTCACAGAATCGACACTAATGCTATCTGACTCGTTTACTAGTTAATGTTAGGAGAATTGATATTAATACGTACTTTGCGTCACAATTCAACATGATGGGGCTGAAACGTTTTAGGGCAAGCTGATGCAGACTGGGAACATTTCCCATGAAATTACTTCCTTGTGTGGGCCTCTTAATAGGCCTAGAAGTCCATCTGTTTAAGAGCAGGTCCAGAGCTGTAAGGGCCCTGTCTTTTCTCTCTTGCCCTGCACTGCCAGCCTCTTGGACTCTGAGAACTGCTCTGAGGCCCCTTCCTTCCTCCCCTCACCCAAGATAGGATCAGAGTAAGGAGGCAGAGCTGAACGTTTAAGACCAAAGTCCAGACTGCCGATCAGGTTTATGTGTTGACGACAGGATCCCTGGGGTGGGCTCAGAGACAAGATTAGTGGTTTGTGGCTACAGAAACGTTCAACACAACCTACATTCTTGTCATTTTGGCATTTAAATTTAGGCTTGCCCCATGCAGGTTGTGAACAAAACTGGATTTTTCTACTAAAAATGTCACTTCAAAAAATATCCTTAGTTTATGCAGGCATAGCCACTGGGCCTCATTCTCCCATACTGTAATTTAAAAATAAAACAAGAATGGACATCCCTTGCCATCTTTGCAGGAAAAGGAAACCCTTAGAGGGCCTATTCAGTTCCAGTTTTCAGTTGGTGATCCTCGTTTTTGAAGAGAAGGAATCATCCTACGAAATCTGAACCAATCTGATTCATCTAGTAAACATGAGAAGAATACAGCAAAGTTGAAACTGGAGGAAAATCAAATTCTAGCTAACAAAAAGTGAGTCAATAGGGTCCCTTTAAAAAAAATGTTGGTATTTGTTAAGCGCTTACTATGTGCAGAGCACTGTTCTAAGTGCTGGGGTAGACACAGGGTAATCAGGTTGTCCCAGGTGAGGCTCACAGTTAATCCCCATTTTACAGATAAGGTAACTGAGGCACAGAGAAGTTAAGTGACTTGCCCAAAATCACACAGCTTGACAAGTGGCACAGCTGGGATTTGAACCCATGACCTCTGACTCCCAAGCCAGGTCTCTTTCCACTGAGCCACGCTGCTTCTCTAACACCTTTTCTAACACCTTGCTGCTGGAGTTTGCGGGTGAATTACTGTTGCTCCCCTGGATGTGACATTTTTATTTTAAAAATATTTATCTATTACTTAGAATAGTGTTGTCTGAAGCAATCAATCAGTGACATTTACTGAGTGCTTACTATCTGCAGAGACTATACTAAGTGCATGGGAAAGTGCAATTCATTCAAATACCTTGACTCTCTGATGGAGGAATAGGATGATTCTAAATAGTGAAATTTCTTACTTTTAACAGACGTATAATGAAAGACGATTTTCCCTGAAAATGTGAGTGAACATTCTAAAATTTAATTTTAAATCATTATGTAACTCCTATTTGGCCAAGGACTAAATATTTCTAAATGCAGTCATTTACTATATGCAATTTATTATAAAATAAAATTTAATACATTTCTAAGAGCAGATAAAATACAATGTGAAGAGAATATGTTGAAATGCAAAAATGAGTCCTTTGCAGTTCTTAGAGAATGTTCATACAAACAAGATGGAATTTCCCATCTGAAACAACAGATTAGTTTCGTCCATCATTATTAGGTTTAGTGACATGCTTGTAGAAGCCAAGGTGTGAGACTCACAGTTAACAGAAAACTGTGCATGTGAAGGTTATCCCAGGTTGCTTTACAGAGCTAAACAGGTTTGGCCTAGCAAATCTCTCCTTTAAAGTGCATCTATCCTCAAAAGCCTGATTAACGAAGTGGCTGAGTGAAGGTAAAGGAGGGCCTGTCTCTCTTGTACGTTTCCATGCATTAATATCGCTGAAGCATGTTTTGAGATTGGCTTTCTGTCTGCATAGCCTTGCTTCCATCTGGCCAACTCTATGCTAAATGCTCCAGAAATGATCATATTGGACCTATGTTTATTGTTCCTCCATTCCGGATGACCCCACCAAAACCACTGTGCTCTGATCCTTCTCACCTTGGACCCGTGAACTTGCAGTGTTCCAGGGTCTCGGTCTTTGGGATGATGGGGATTCAATACCTATTCTCTCTCCTGTTTAGACTGCCCCTGTTTAGACATAGGACAGGGACTGTTCTGACCTGATTATCTTGTCTCTACCCCAGCTCTTAGGGCAGTGCTTGGCATATAGTAAGTACTTTACAAATGTTACTATTATGAGATCTTGCCATTTTTATCATCAATCTGCCCTGGACAGCCCAGATTGTCAATTCTCATTTGGAGCAACTCTCTCAGAGATTCAGGTCATTGACTCAGGCACCCTCATGAACCCATTTAGATTCCTCAGAATACAATGGGACTTATTTCCTTGAAAATATAAGTGTATTGTGAATGGCTTTATCATGTGGTACATTTTCCCAGAGGCACACATGTTGTAAATTTCGATTCATCCAAAACGCCTGATAAAATATTAAGAAATTCCTTTATATGCCACAATGCTTGCTTTTTGCACTCTGGGCCCCATTAAAGATATGACCAGCAGGGGCAAAAGAGTGGGAGTGGCAAACCACATGCACTGTGATTGATGCCTCTGTGCAGGTTTTCGATCTTTAAGACTCAGGGCCGTGGCTCGTCCATCTTTCTTAATGGAATACCCTAACATCGTCATCATTATCATCACCATTTCTGTAATGTTAAACGTTATTACACTTGTTTCATCTTAAAGTAATTTGAAACGTACCATCCTGACATCAGTTAAATCAGGAGTTGTGATTACGAGTCTTTTCAGGAGGCTGCAAAACTAGAAGCTTGTTCTGCTGGTTGTGGTATTGGTTTCTTAAGTTCAGTTTGAACAGCTGCCTTTTTTTCTTCTTATCCATTCAGTCATCATATTTATTGAGTACGTTCTGTGTGCAGAGCACTGTACTGTTTGGGATAGTACAATATAACAAGAACAGCCACATTCTCTGCCCCCAGTAAGTTTACAGTCCAAACCACCTCGTAGCAGGCTAACTCCTTCTGAACACCTCCCAAGGCACACAGTTCAGGTTCTCATAAATCATGGCAAAGCCCTAAGAGGAATGTTGTCATTTTACAATTTTATTAATTCTACTGCTAACTTAGGCCAGGATCTAGTAATGAGTGAGGTATCCAAAGGTAAAAGCAGGGTAACAGTGTTAAACCTTCAAATCTTTAGATGGGGCAAGGATGGGGAGAATTACCTCCTGTGGCAATCTGAGTGCCAAACATTGTATTAAATGGTTGGAAGAGTACAGTGGAATTAGTAGGCAGGATCCCCAAGATCTGACAACCTAGAAGGGGAGACAAAGTATTCATTCATTCATTCATTCAATTTATTGAGTGTTTACCATGTGTAAAGCTCTGTACTAAGTGCTTGGAAGAGTACAATAATGTTGGTATTTGTTAAGCGCTTACTATGTGCAGAGCACTGTTCTAAGCACTGGGGTAGACACAGGGGAATCAGGTTGTCCCACATGGGGCTCACAATCTTAATCCCCATTTTACAGATGAGGGAACTGAGGCACAGAGAAGTTAAGTGACTTGCCCACAGTCACACAGCTGGCAAGTGGCAGAGCTGGGATTCGAACTCATGAGCCCTGACTCCAAAGCCCATGCTCTTTCCACTGTGCCACGACACACTCCCTGTCCATAACAAGCTCACAGTCTAGAAGGGGAGACAAACATTAATATAAATAAAATACAGATATATAGATATAGATATATAAATATATATAGATATATACGTGATGTGGGGATGGGAGGAAGGATGAATGAAGGGAGCAAGTCAGGGTGATGCAGAAGGGAATGAGAGGAGAGGATAGCTTAGTCAGGGAAGGCTTCTTGGAGGATTTGTGCCCTCAATAAGGCTTTGAAGTGGTGAAAAGCAAGTATCCGGAGGAAGGGCATTTCAGGCCAGAGGTAGGATGTGGGTGAGAGGTCAGTGGCAAGATCGACGAGATCGAGGTACAGTGAGAAGGTTAGCATTAGAGGAACGAAGCATGAGGGCTGGGTTGTAGCAGAAGAGTAGTGAGGTGAGGTAGGAGGGGGCAAGGTGATTGAGTGCTTTAAAGTCAATGGTGAGAAATGTTTGTTTGATGTGAAGGTGGATAGGCAACCACTAGAGTTTCTGAGAATGGGGAAACATGGTCTGAACATTTTTGAAGGAAAATGATTCAGGCTGCACAGTGGAGTATGGACTGGAGTGGGGAGAGGCAGGAGGCTGGGAGGTCAACAAACAGGCTAATACAGTAATCAAGGCAGGACAGGATAAGTGCTTGTACTAATATGGTAGCAGTTTAGATGGAGAGGAAGGGGTGGATTTTAGCGAAGTTGTGAAGGTAGAACTGATAGGATTTAGTGATGGCTCAAATATGTGGGTTGAATGAGAGGAGTCAAAGATAATGCCAAGGAAGGATGGTGTTGCCGTCAACAGTGATGGGAAAAAGGTGAGAGGGATTATAGATAGGAGGAAGTAATAGAAAAAATATATGCTAGAAGTGCTGCAAAGAATTATGAGTAGGGGGTACAGAAGTGCTGAAATGGGCACTAGGGAAATATAAAGTGAGGACATTGATTTTTTAATGGGAGAAGGCTTGCTGGAGGACATGTGATTTCATTTACCTAATCATAAGTATGTTAAAGTAAAGTAAAATACAAAACTAAATGGACCAGAGCTAGTTCAGATAACTAAAGCAAATGATCCCATCTCCCCATCTCCGTTTTTTTTATTTTCAATCTTCTGTACTGGCTTCAGTGTGTGTGGCTGTGAGCATGATTGACCTTCAAATGCTCTTCCTTCTGTGGCTGTTTTCATCTACCCTTCTTAGGCCATTTCATATGAGGAAACTATTCTTTGCCTGATTATTACAACTTAATATTAAAGAAGGAAATCAAATTGTAAAATGGGTCATAATGTGTGAACGGCATTGGAAATCAGCATCTTCACAGATCAGGTGCCTCCTTGTCAACAACTTCGTTAAGGAGTCTGGATTTCCTCCACTGGAGGGCATGATGATAATTTATACCTAAAGGAAGATTTTCAGAATCTGCTTTAGCAATTAAGACGTTTCAAAGTCTGATGACCTTAATGGGGGCTATACCCACACACCCCCAAATCATGCAAGTGAAATTTTGAAAGCACCAAATACGTTGGAACAAATGGAGCCCTTCAACAATCCAAAATTATAAGCTAATTCACCACTAGAGTGTAAACTCCTCCACTAATAATAATATTTATGGTATCTGTTAAGCACTTACTAGGTGCCCAGCACTGTACTGAGCACTGGGATGGATACAAGCAAATCCAGTTGGACACAGTCCCTGTCCCACGTGGGGCTCACAGTCTCCATCCCCATTTTGCAGATGAGGTAACTGAGGCCCAGGGTAGTGAAGTGACTTGCCCTAGGTCACACAGCAGACCGTGAACTCCTTTGAGGCAGGAATCGAGACTACTATCACTATTATATTACACTTTTCCAAGAGTACAGTACTCTGCATAGAGTAAGCAGCCTGACCTACTGAAAAGAGCACAGGCCTGGGAATCAGAGGACCTGGGTTCTTGTCCCAGCTCTGCCACCATCTGCTATGTGACCTTGGGCAATTTACTTAATTTATCTGTGCCTCAATTACCTCATCTGTAAAATGGGGATTAAAACTGTGAGCCTCATGTGGGACACGGACTGTATCTAAGATGATTATCTTTTATTATTCATATTAATGTTTGCCTCCCTTTCTCGACTGTAAACTCATTGTAGGCAATGATCTCTTCTTCAACTCTCTTGTACTGTACTCTCCCAAATGCTCTGCACATAGTAAGTGCTCAATAAATACCAATGACAATGATCTACCCCAGTGCTTAGTACAGTGCCTGGTACATAGTAAGTGCTTAACAAATGTCATTAAAAAAAAGGAAATGTTCAACAAATACCACTTAGAGAAGGAGGAAGGAGGGTGACATGGAATCCACTGTTTTGTGTAGATCTGGAATGTGGAAGTCTCAGGGTAGACTGAATTTGTTTTGGGTATCCTTAAATCATTTCCATTTCAAAAAGAAGGCCTAGAAAATCATCCCAAAGTGGGCTTTGATGAATCAAGCCAGGGGTTGGACCGAGTTCTCAGAGGGCGGCATCTCATTTGCCTGTGCCCATTAGCCAGAGTCATCAAGATGTGAACGTAGATACGGGTCATGCGGTGCCCACCTGGGGCTTTGCATTGGCCCGTCCTGCTGGTGCCTGTTTCATGGGAATGTTGAAATGTTGGCTCACTGCGCCCCACCTGTGACTGAAAAACCAGGGTTGGGCACATTTCCCAGATATTTGGCTAGGCTTTGAATCTGTGGAATTCATATTATTAATTAAAAAATGTTGAAATGATTAGCAGGAGTGTCCCGCATGATCCAATGTACCAGACATTCAAGGTTGGCAACCATTACTGATAGGGAGCCAGATGCGGAAGGAAAAAAAAAAACAGGAATGAGTGAAGGAGGGAAAATCACTTTTTTCCATGTACTTCACTCTTGTTAATCAAGTTTGGCCTGTTTATTTATCATAAGCGGTAACTTGGGTTTCAAAGAGCTCACCAGTGGTTTGGGCCCCATTTTACCCACCTTTTGCCATTTACACAGAAGAGTAATCAAGTACTGGATTAGAAGAAAGCATATTTGTAAAACTCTTTATAAAGACTGAGCGAACTAGGCATTCCTATGAATAGCATATTGACAAGCCCCTATCAACCCCAAAGCCCTAAGAGACTTAACTTACTAATGTAGAAGTAATTGGCAGATAGAATTGACTTCCACAACTTGTTATAACAATGTGGCTGATGTGAATATGACCAGATCTCCTCAGCAAACCTCAATAATTAATTCAGAACATTTTAATCTGGCATAAATTCCAGGCCAGCCTAGAAACACCAGGAATTCCCATTCTTCCAAATATTGGCTAGTCGGCTGCAATGATGGGCCAGAATTGAAATCTTGGGTCAGCCTGAGTGAAGATTATGACCAAATGGGACCAAACCTACCATGAGAGAGGGTTCTGCAGGTCACCAAACTGCACTGAGGAGGCCACCAAACTAACGTGACCTTACCCTCTGAGCTAACTCATCCAAGTATCTATAGTAGATAGAATGTGGTCGACAGATTATGTTGGACATGTCTACTTCATGGACCAACCATAATAACATTTTAGACAGAAAACTTCAGAACTGATGGCATAGCCCCAACAAACAGAACTGGAACTAGAATCCAGGATTCTCAGGGCATGTTCCTTTCACTGGACATGGCATTTGAATCTTCTTATTGATATAGATCAGAATTTCACATATAGCCTTGAAAAAAGAACTAACAAAATATGATCTAACCTCCCCAACTCGTTTTCTAAGAATGGGTATTGTTTATGACCTTTTTGGTTGTTGGGAACAAAACCTATTTTTTCCTCTTGCAAGAAGAGAAGCCCCATAACTAAAATCCCACAGAGAGGCTGCTAATTGTTTTTTGGAGCAACATGGAGGGTGACCACAAGCGCTGGGAACAAATAGGTGAAAATATATTGCCTGTTGACAAATCAACTGTCCAGTGCTCAATCTCTGATTAGATGAAACCAGTCACTGACAAGGGAAGAAGGTACCAGATGGAGAACAAGTTCCAATTTCCACGCTTATACTCTGTTACTTCTCTTACCTGTGATATATTTTAATTTTCACCTGCTCCCCACCTACCCCACGTCACCAGATCCTTGAGAGCAGAGATAGTGTTTACTTTATTGTACTCTCCCAAACACTAAATACAGTGCTCTGCACATAGTAAACACTCAATAAATATCATTGATTGATTGCTGACAAAACCACCACATTCATGTCCCAGAATCTCACAACCTTGATGTCCTCTGTGGCTTCTCTGTCATTTGGCTGCCATATTCACTCTGTTGTAACTCTTGCTGGAGGTTCTTTGACAATATTTTAGGGATCTGTGTCTCCTCCTCCACCTTTATTATTTTTACTTTGATTTAAGAACTAATCACTTCCCAGATTGATTGCAGTTAACAGCCCCTTTACTACTCTTCTCAACTCAAACCTCCCCCTCCTTCAGTTTATTCTACACATGGGCATTTATATTAACTTTCTAAAATGCCATCCTAAACTCATCACTTCCTTCCTCAAAAATTTCCAATGCCTTCCCATGTCTTGTCATATAATAATAATTTATCATTATTATTAATTTTTTAAAACCACTTACTATAGGTCAAGCACTGTTCTAAACACTGGAGTAGATACAAGTTAATCAGGTTGGGAACAGTCCGTGTCTCACAGTCTAAGAGGAAGAGAGAATAGGTATTTTTATCCTTATTTTACAGTTGAGGAAACTGAGGCACAGAGAAGTTAAGTGATCTTCCCAGGGAACACAGAAGACGTATGGCAGAGCCAGAATTAGAACCCAGGTCCTCTGATTGCTGAGCTTGTGCTCTTTCCATTAGGCCATGCTGTTCTCACCATTGACTTCAAATTCTCCATCAGATATGTCCTTACTTAGCCACTTTCATCTGTTTTACTCCAGCTCAGGCTCTTCACTCAGCCCAAAACAACCTTCCAATTCTACCTCCTTCACAACTTTCCTGTCTCTGACCCACTGATGAAAACTTTCCTCTTGTATGGAAATATCTCCCCTGACCCCTTCGTTTACCAAATCACATCTTTACCCACCTAAAAGGCCCTTCTAAAAAGCTACTTCTTCCAAGAGGTGTTCCACCCCATCAACCACCGTCAGTCATGTGTCTCACTAAGGGTTTTGTCTCTGACAGTCTGTGAGCCCCATATGGGACAGGTACTGCATCCAACCTGACTATCTTGTACCTTCCTTAGCACTCAGTACACATAGTAAGCACTTCAGTTGTATTATTATTACTCAGTTTTTCTTCTTCTTTGTATATTTGTCCATTTGTGGCCACGTGTATTAGATTGCAAGGTCCTTGAGTCCTCTGAAAGCAGGCATTCAAAACATTTCTGTTGATGGAAATGGTTTCCCTTAATATGGCACCAACAGGAATTGTCTACAGTTAATGAGTACGTGGAGGGAGGAAAGCATAAAACCTCATTCAAAATCTCAGCTGTTGATTCCCTTCCTAAAGTAGGCTCATCATCATCTCCTTCACCGTTATCATGAAAAAGTACTTAATAACTGCCTGGGAGCCCTGGCACAAGCTAGGCCTAATTCCCTAGTGGTATGACTACCTTTGTTTAATTGTTTTAAGACCTTTTAAAACACTTCCCCTCTCTCGGACTTTTGTAGTCTTTTAACACACTCACAAAAAAAGGCTAACAACAATAAAAGCTAATTCAGTGTCCAGCCCACATTTCCCATTTCCTTCCTCTTTGACTTCCTGCTGCTTTTTTTTTTTTTTGGGAGGGGGGAAACACTTAAAATGTCATAGAGGGGCCTCCTGTTACTCTTCTGTCCTTCCCATTCCCTTTGTTCCATTCCCCCTTAATCTCTTGACAAACGGTAAGTGCCACTTCAGCACTTCAGCCTGCAGATCCCAGAAAGAACAAGAAGTGGTGCTTGGAAATATGTTAGTGTCTGAGGGAGATGCAGGTCTGATGGTGGCTTTTTTTTTTCCCAGAGACTACCCCAGTTGATGATGTCTGTTTTCAATAGAAGGGCTTCTTTTCTTCCTTTTCTTTGCTTTCACTGCACTATTATTTAAGGAGGATGGCACCCATCATGACCCTAAGGAACTCTACCTTCTGGCTGGAGAGTAATGAAAATAATTATAATTATAGTATTTGTTAAGCACTTACCATGTGCCAAACACTGTTATAAATGCTGAAGTAGATAAAAGGCAATCAGGTTAGACACAGTCCCTGTCCCACATGGGGCTCAGAGTCTTAATCCCCATTTTACAGATGAGGTAACTGAGGCATAGAAAAGTTAAGTGACTTGCCCAGGGTCACACAGCAGACAAGTGGCAGAGTCAGGATTAGAACCCATGTCATCCGACTCCTAAATCCATGCTCTTACCATTAAGCCATGCAGTCAGAAGTTGGAAAATTTTCAGCACATCCAAAACCTATAATGGAGATGGTATCAAATCCTCCTCCTCTTCCCCCTCCCCCTCTACTTTTCCCTTCCTTTCCGCCCCCAACCTCTGCCAGCGCCTCATCCTCACCAGCTCTACTAGACAGGAAAATCACCCATTTCCTATTCCCTCTTGACCTTAAAACTGCAGTACAATTATCTGTTTAAGTCATCTCTCCCTTTGAAGGATGGGCTTGAAAGCTAAAGTTTCTCTTTTATATACTTTGGGGTGCAGAAAAATTATTTTATTCCAGAAAATCTGCTGATTATGAGAAACAGTGTGACCTAGTGGGAAGAGCTCAGGCCTAATAGTCAGTGGACCTGAGTTCTAATCCCAGCTCCACTACTTGTCTGCTGCGTGACCCTAAACAAATCACTTAGCTTCTCAGTGCCTCAGTTTCCTTTTCTGTAAAATTGGAATTAAATGTCTATTCTCCCTTCCCCTTAGACCATGAGTGCCTTGTAAGAGATACCGTCTAACAGATTATCTTTCATCTACCCCAATGCTTAGTACAGTGCTTGACACATTGTAATTGCTTAACAAAAACAATAATAATAATCATTATTATTATTATTAGAATAAAGGCAAATGATCTATTCTTGGTCCCCTTCTCTTTATACTCTTATCCTCACTTTCTCCAAGAGCACATCAGCTCACATAGCTTCAGCTACAGTCACTCTGCCAGTGACTCTCTAATCTATCTAATTGCGTTTTCCAATTGCTTAGTACTGTGCTCTGCACACAGTAAGTACTCAGTAATTACGAATAAATGAATGAAGGAAGGAATGAATCTCTCCAGCCCTGACCTCTTACCTAATCCACAGTCCCTCTTATATGGGGCATCTCCACTTGAATAATCCACTGATGCCTCCAATTCAACCAATCTGTGGTATTTATTGAGCTGTTATACTCTCCAAAGTGCTTAGTAGAGGCTGACTATGAATACCATTAATTCATTGAGTACTTACTGTGTGCAGAGCACCCTACTAAATGTTTGGAAAAGTTCAATTTAATAGAGTTGGTAGTTGCAATCCCTTTCCACAAGGAGCTTACCATCTACAGCATGAGAGAGATATTAAATTACTGTTAGAAGAAAGAGTAGAATATAAGGATATGTACATAAATGCTATGGGCTTGGAGTGAGTATTGAAGTGCTGAAGGGGTACTTAGCCAAGTACACAGTTGATGTAGAGAGGAGAGTGGATAGGAGAAATTAGGGCTGAGTCAGGGAATTCAGTGTTTAAAACTGACCTTTTCTATACCTCTTTCCCTTACCTTTCCCGACTGTAAAGATCATCACCATCCTTCCTATTTCAGAGGCCCACAGTCTTGGTGATAGTCTTGACTCCTTACTTTTTTTCAGCTCTCACATTCATTCAGTTTCTAGATCCTGCCAATTCTTCCTCCATTACATTTTCTGGGTTCTTCGCCCCCTCTCCCTCCAAACTACCCTGGCCAAACTCTTGTCATATTGCTGAGATCTTGTCTGTTAACTCTAATGTACTCTCCCAAGTGCTTAGTACTGTGCTCTAAATACAGTAGGAGCAGTAAACATGATTGATCAGTTGATTGATATCAAGTTTAACTACTCTGTCACCTTCCTCACTAGTATCACTGCTTACAACCTTTCCTCCTTTCAGTCTACACTAAACACTACTGCACACATCATCTTGACTGTCACTTGGCATACATCTCTATCCCTCAAAAGCTTCCATCTCTCTCTCCATCATGCACAAACTACTCCCAGTTGACTTCAAAGCTCACCACCATTCCTATTTTAGATCTTTTTTCCCATTAATCCCCAGCTCTCACTCTTCCCTCTATCAATTAATCGGTCAATCAATCAGTGGCATTTATTGCATGCTTACAGTTGGCAGAGCACTGTACTAAGTACTTGGGAGAATCAATATTAAAGTATTTTAACTGGACTTACCTATTAACTCTTTAACCTCCAACCCATCACCTACGCTATTCCCTGAGCTTGAAACTCCCTCTCCCCACAAATCCACCAATTCCCCATCGTCATGGCCCTCTTGAAAGCCCATCTCCTCCAGGACATCTTTCCTGATGCATTTTCAACACCCTAGTATCATCTACCCAACAGACACCCATAGCTGTTGTTAGCTATATTCCTATTATCAACATTCATGTACACATCCATATTTATTTATATATCAAATTATTTATTCAACTCTTTCATTCTGATATATTTTACTCATTGTATACTTGATTTTCCTCCAACCACCACTACTTAAAAATATTTTTTGCTGACTGTCCCACTAGATTGTTTTTGAAGAATAAGAAATTTGTATCTTTATCTTGCTTCTGTTGTGTTCTTCAGTGTTTACATAGTGTAAAGAATGTGCTCAATATATACCATTGCATAATTGATCGGCTTAAAGAAGTTATCAAGTAAAAGCAAAGAAACCATATGCTGGGGCATAAGGGGACCGAGGGAGCGGTAGAGAATAAGTAAAGGGAGAATGTAAGTGCATAAAAATATAACAGAGAAGCAGTGGAAAGAGCACAGGCCTGAGAGTCAAAGAACCTGGTTTCTAATCCTGGTTCCACCATTTGTTTGCTGTGGAACCTCAGGCAAGTCATTTAACTCCTCTGTGCCACAGTTTCTGCATTTGAAAATGGTGAGCCATTTCTCTCAGCTTCCCATTACTACTTCCTCCTACCTTAGACTGTGAGCTCCAAATGGACAGGGACTTTGTCCAACCGGATAATCTATCTGCCCCAGCGCTTACTACAGTGTTTGGTGCATAGTAATTGCTTTACTCCTTATAAATGTTATAACCATGAGAGTGTGTGCTATTTATGAAAGTCAGTGAATGAAAATGTGTGGGTAATAGGAGAAGGAGACACAAGATGAGAAAAGGAAGTCTCCATCTTAATGTGTCTTAATTTAATGTGATCAAATAAGCCTTTGTGTTATCCATCTCAGGCCAAATTATGCCCCAAAATCGGGTTTAAATGCAGTTACAAAAATAATTTTAATTCATTCATTTTAGTTTACCTATGGCCTGATATCCACCATTTGTCCCTCATCCATTCCCACAGTGCCCAGGGGCTGTGGCTCTTGCCATCATCATTATCATTAGTATTTACTGAGCGCTTACTGTGTACAGAGCACTGTACTAAGTTCTTGGAAGAGTACAATACTACAGAGTTGGTAGACACATTCTCTGCCCACAATGGGTTTTCAGTCTTGATTCAGGGTCCCTAATATGCCCAGGCCAGCTTATGCTGAAATCAAGGTGCTCTTCTTGGTTTCCCCAGAATATGTTCTCTGCTATTTCCCTTCCCATCTCTGCTGATGCCAAATGAAGGAGACACTCTTCTGCACCCAAAATCTCACTTTTCCAGGTGTTAAAGGAAAAGGGAGCCAGTGATCTCTTGCCAGACAGTTCTCAGGGCACTTGTATGCCCTTCCACCAATCTATCTGTGCTGACTCCTATGATTGAGGTCTACTTCTGAGCACTTGGCAACACCCTCACTTCCATCTGAACTTTTTTTTGGTAGTTGTTAAGCGCTTACTATGTGCCAGGTGCTGTATTAAGCAGTGGGGTGGATGCAAGATAATCAGATTAGACACTACTCCTGTTCCACATAATAATAATTATTAATAATTTTGTTATTTGTTAAGTGCTTATTCATTCATTCAGTAGTACTTACTGAGCGCTTACTATGTGCAGAGCACTGTACTAAGCGCTTGGAATGTACAAATCGGTAACAGAGACAGTCCCTGCCCTTTGACGGGCTTACAGTCTAAAGTGCTTACTAGGTGCCAGACACTGTACTAAGTGCTGGTGTGTATACGAGCAAATCAGGTTGGACACAGTCCCTGGCCCAAGTGGGGCTCACTGTCTCTATCCCCATTTTAGAGATGAGGTAACTGAGGCATAGAGGTTTCACAGTCTTAATCCCCATTTTACAGATGAAGTGACCAAGGCACAGAGAAGTTAAGTGACTTGCCCAAAGTCACACAGCAGACAGGTTGAGAAACAGGGATTAGAATCCAGGTCTCTGATGCCCAGATCTTTCCACTAGGCAACACTGCTTCTCAACTTGAGTCTGGTTGTCTTCCTTCTTGGTAAGATAGGGGAAGGGCTGAAAAGGTGCGTCTTCATCTCTTCCTTCCAGAAAGTATAAGTGTGCTTGCTATCTGATGAAGATTTAAAACCTCATAAACAAACTCTGCACATAATATTCAAATGGGAATCTTCTGTTTTTACAGAAAAAAAAATTGGGAAGCCACCTGAACCTTCAGGAACTTGTTCCAAACTTTATAATGCAGTCCTTTTTGCTAAAATGAGGTAGTTTAATAACGTACTCATTTTTGCTGAACTGAGGTAGTTGTGTTCTTGAAGAACCTCATGTTATGAGAAAACTGAATCATAGTAACAATTGATTCAATTGGATTAGTGGGTTTGAGGACAGATGGTTTGAAAGTGCCCCAATAACTGACATTTTTCAATACAAATTCCTATATTATTTTATGGCTACCACTGGCAGAATGCTTTTACACCCATGCCATTCCATGCTATTTTATTCATCCATTCATTCATTTGTGCTGAGCACTGTACTAAGCTCTTGGGAAAGAACAATACAACAATATACAGTGACAATCCCTGTCAACAACAAGCTCTCAAAATGCTAGAAAATTGAGGAGAAACACAAAGAAATACAAAGTATTGCATGATACGGTATAGTCAGGCTGAAATAGAGGTTAGAAAGTATATATCATCTCACCTTGACCAAAACCCCCCTGCCCGGCCCCCCGGCTCACTATTTCTTTCAGCTACTTGTACCAACTTGAGGATCATGTGATACCCCAAGCAGCCGGGTGTTGTGGGGAGAATATTCCCTAGCTCTTCCCTTGAATTATTTCCAAATTCTCTAATGAAAACATGTGTTCTAGCACAACTGGCCGTATTTCATTAAGCACCATAATGCCAAACTCAGGTCAGCAATGAAAGCAGATGATCAAAGCAAAGGGCAGTAAACAACTGTCCCAAGGAAGAGAGTGGAGGGCTAATAATTCAGTTTGGACCTCGCTTTTGGGAAATGTCCTAAAACCCTGCTTCTTGGCATGGTACGCTTTCCTTAAGGATAATCAACAGCATGGTACGCTTTCCCTAAGGATAATCAACAGTTCCGAAGTCCATTTTCGCTTTCATTTTTAAAAGTAAAGATGTGTTGTCTTAGTTAAATCCTGCATCATGCCGATAAAGTATTTTTGAGATTGAAGGTAACCTGATTTCGGCTAGTCGTGTGCTCTGAATCCTATCTGTCAAAAATTTAACATCTGCAGAAACTTAGTCTGGCAACAGCCGGGTTGCAGGGTGAACAATAGTTATGTGAGATTCAAGAGATTATCCCCCATTCCCCCAAGTTTCTAGAGACATCTACTCCGGAGCTGTGCAGCTCTGTCCTTGTAATTATACTGTGTGGGCGGGAAAAGTGTCTGTTGTTGTATTGTACTCTCCCAAGTGCTTAAAATAGTGCTTTGCATACAGTAAGCACTCAATAAACATGA
Organism: Ornithorhynchus anatinus; assembly: GCF_004115215.2. Taxonomy (NCBI): domain Eukaryota; kingdom Metazoa; phylum Chordata; class Mammalia; order Monotremata; family Ornithorhynchidae; genus Ornithorhynchus; species Ornithorhynchus anatinus. The sequence continues at coordinate 44,937,715 of NC_041738.1, forward strand.
TTGATGGAATGAATAAATGTATAAAATACTGAGTGCCATCTCACTGTTGTGCATAGGTGATGCGAAGGGGTAAACTTTGTGTCTGCCTCTTTAACCAAACTCTGTTTATACCAACTTCACTTTGGGTTTTCTGAAAACTGTTTTCTTCAACATATGGTGTGATGTGTTGGTGTGTTCTGATTTGACTGCAATTGGAGAAAGAGAGAGAGAAACCTTCAGTAGCTGGGCAAGTGAAAAGGCAAAATGTCTTCCAACTGATGTTTGTTCATGGTTTGATATTCAAGATTATCAGTCATTTTGGCAGTTACAGTATTTTCAGAGAAGGGGAATTACCCTGTCAAAGCTTAGTTTTAAAGCTCCAGGAGACTTTGGGGAACCAAAATTAGATAGCAGTGTTTCATCGCTATATTTCAACCAAGTTGGGTTGGCAACTAGTAGGGAACATTGATTTTTCCAGGGAGTCAGTAGATCTTCAGTTGTCAAAATTGAGAGCTCCTGTGCTGCAGAAAGATTGAGTACTTCAGCTATGGCTTAAATATTTAGTCAGGGAATTTCATTATCTCCAGTGGTAAGAATTCAAAAAATCTTCTCTCAAGATTTGAAAGTACTGTTAAGCCACTGCCATGATATTGTAGGGATAATCATCTTTATTAAATGCTTCCTAAGCCAAACCACTGTGCTAAGTGCTTGGTCAAATGCAAATAATCAGATTGGAAACAAACCCTATCCCACACTGGACCCGTAATTTAAGAGATGGGAAGAACAGGAATCTTTCTCCATTTTACAGGTGAAGAACCTTAGGCTTGAGCAGGTTAAGTGACTTGCCCAAAGCCACCCAGCAATTCTGTGACAGAGTTGGGATTAGAGAAGCAGCGTGGCTCAATGGAAAGAGCACGGGCTTTGGAGTCAGGGCTCATGAGTTCGAATCCCAGCTCTGCCACTTGTTGCCTGTATGACTGTGGGCAAGTCACTTAACTTCTCTATGCCTCAATTCCCTCATCTGTAAAATGGGGATTAAGACTGTGAGCCCCACGTGGGACAACCTGATTCCCCTATGTCTACCCCAGCGCTTAGAACAGTGCTTGGCACATAGTAAGCGCTTAACAAATACCAACATTATTAACCCAGGTCTCCTGGCCCCCTATAAAATGCTACCTCTCCAGATCACTAGACTAGTAATACTGGAACAAAAACTCAAAATAGTAAGGGACTTTATTGTTTATTTTCCCCTGTCTAATGATTGACTGTGATATTTATTCATTAAGAATTTACTTTGTGCTGAGCACACTACTAAACAGTTAGGGTAATTACAACTAAATAGTTCAGTTATAGTTCTTGTCCTTCAAGAGGCTCCCAATCTAAATGAGGTAAGACAGACCCACATCAGTCAGTGGTATTTAGCAAGCACTTACTCTGTGCAGGGCACTGTGCTAAGCACTCGGGAGAGTACAGCACAACAGTATAGCAGACACATTCCCTGCCCACAACAAATTTACAGTCAAAAGGGGACTGTTTTCCTGTGACCAAATAGGAGAACAAGAATAAATTGTACACAACGGGAGCTATTAGTGATAAAAAATCCAGAAATTCACTGCATTACATTGGAAGTGAATTTTAGGAGGGGAGATCCTTGTTTCCCTCACTATTCAGGGCTTCAGTCTTCAGTTCTGAACCGCTTAGACTTCCCGACATTCTGTTAACTGGTACAGGCTGCTGGTGGTGTTGCTCTCCTGCAAAGGGCAGCTTAATCTCCCCCAGAGTTGGTTGGAAGTGGGGAACCTGCTCTGGACATAAGGTAGCCCCCAGCAGGTCCCTGGGACTTTCCAAACTTATCTCGGGCCTCATAATAATAATAATAATAATAATTAAGGTATTTGTGTGGGGTGACCGCTACACGAATGCATGCCGTTGCATGTGAGAGGCTGGGCACGCAGTGTGATGAAGCAGTGTGGCTCAGTGGAAAGAGCCCGGGCTTGGGAGTCAGAGGTGATGGGTTCGAATCCCGGATCTGCCACTTGTCAGCTGTGTGACTGTGGGCAAGTCATTTGGCTTCTCTGTGCCTCAGTTATCTCATCTGTAAAATGGGGATTAACTGTGAGCCTCACGTGGGACAATCTGATTACCCTATATCTACCCCAGCGCTTAGAACAGTGCTTGGCACATAGTAAGTGCTTAACAAATACCAACATGATCGATTAGACTGTAAACCCATCACTGGGCAGGGATCGTCTCTGTTGCCAAATTGTACATTCCAAGCGCTTAGTACAGTGCTCTGCACATAGTAAGTGCTCAATAAATATTGTTAAATGAAATGAAGCACTTACTATGTGCCAGGCACTATCCTAAGCGCTGGGGTGCATACAAGCAAATTGCATTGGACACAGTCCCTGTCCCAGTTGTGGCTCCCAGAATCACTTCCCATTTTACAGATGAAGTAACTGAGGCACAGAGAAGTGAAGTGACTTGCCCACGGTCACACAACAGATAAGTGGCGGAGCTGGGATTAGAACCCGTGACTCCCAAGCCCGTACTCCATCCACTACGCCATATTGCTTCTTTCCGACCGTTCTGTGGTAAGTGGTGGCCTATAATCTGCCGATTAGCATCCCTGGGGGTTGACAGAAGCAAGGATGGGCACCCAAGCTTCTGAGATTGGTGTACATCAAGTAGGAATGAGGGAGCAGGCAGAATTTGGTGAAGGTCAAGGCTGGCAAGATGGGAGCAGCACCTCTTCTTGACACTCCCAGCTTCTACCACCAGCTGGACACAATATTCCACAGATTGCTGATCCCCAGACACTGATTTCTCCCTGGGGGGCTCTCCACATGTAAGGACTTAGCAGTGCTCAAACATGTTCCCACCCTTCTCCAGCACCTACCCCATCTACCCCAGCACTCGCTACAGTGTTTGGTACATAGTAAGCATCTAAGAAATGATGCTTTTCCTATTGATGCCTGTCTACTTGTTTTGTTTTGCTGTCTGTCTCCCCCATTCTAGACTGTGAAGCCATAGTTGGGTAGGGATTGTATCGATTTGTTGCCAAACTGTACTTTCCAAATGTTTAGTACAGTGCTGTATACACAGTAAGCATTCAGTAAATGCGATTGAATGAATTGAATGAAGGAAAGAAATACCGCAGTTATTGTTATTACTATTGTTATTATTATTATTTAAACTATTTTGCTCCTTTGGAAGCAGCAGGGCCTAGTGGATAAACCATGGACCTGAGAGTCAGAAGGACTGGGTTCTAATCCTGACTCCACTGCTTATCTACTGTGTGACCTAGGGCGAGTCACTTAATTTCACTTAATTACAGTTACCTCATATGTATAATGGGGATTAAGACTGTGAGCCCCACGTGGAACAGACACAGTGTCCAACCTGATTAGTTTGTATCTACTCCAGCGCTTAGAATGGTGCTTGACACATAGTAAGCACTTAACAAATACCATAATTTTTATTTATTTGTTTTGATGTTTCCCCTGCTAGACAGCTCCTTGAGGGGGTGTCTACCTCCGCTCCTATACTCTCCTAACCATTCATTCATTCAATAGTATTTATTGAGCGCTTACTATGTGCAGAGCACTGTACTAAGCGCTGGGAATGAACGAATCGGCAACAGATAGAGACAGTCCCTGCCCTTTGATGGGCTGCAAAGAGTAAGTGTTCCATAAATACTACTTATTGATTGATTTTCCCCTTTTTAATTATGATAGATATAATGTGGACAAAACAGAGATCTTTCCGGCTGTGAAAGGATATGAACCTACCTGATTGGAAGAGTATGTACAGAGGTTAACACCCTGATTTCTTTTTTTATGCCATGTCTGTAGACTGGGTGTCGAAAGACGGTAACCCAGGCTGGTGAAGCAACCTCTTCAGTCTGTCACTTCATGTATCACCCAGTGATACCCATTGGCAAGGCATTCTCAAGATTGGAAACCTCTCCTATCTGTTGCAAAACCCGAAAACGATTCAAACGGAAATCTTGATGAGATAGTTCATAGGGTGGATCCAGTTTGATTAGCGAGAAACTGTCTCCCATCCCTATGTCATCGGGTTATTTCTTGCCAAAGTGTTTGTTTACAGTCATGTTGACAGTAGGTGGGCCAGATTCTCCTTTTTTGAACCCAAGAAGCTATGTATGCTAAAGGGGAGATTGAAGGTGTGTGTCCTCTCTTGCCTTTCGTTTTCTCTCCAGCCAGGATGCCAAGCAGCTGCCGGATATAACAGGGAAACGATCTCAATCACTGGGCTGCTTGCAGCATCCTGCCCTGGCCGTATCTCCAAGAATCTCCTTTAGGAGCTGTGTGGCTCTGTCTTTCCTGGTACTGTGCTGAAGAGACCATTATTGGCCTATGGGATTCCTCCTAATCCTGCTGCCCCAAGTGATTCATTCTCATATATTAAGCATTTTTATTCACCCCAAGACAGACAGAAATCCCCATTCATATCGAGAAGCAGCATGGTGTAGTGGCTAAGGCCCGGGCCTGGGAGTCGGAAAGTCATGGGTTCTAATCCCGGTTCCATCACTTGTCTGATGTGTGACTTTAGTCAAGTCACTTCACTTCCCTGGGTCTCAGTTACCTTCTCTATAAAATGGGGATTAACACTGTGAGCCCCACGTGGGACAACCTCCTATCTACCTCAGCACTTAGAACAGTGCTTGGCACACAGTAAGTACTTAACAAAAACCATAATTTTTATTGGAGAAGCAGTATGGCTTAGTGGAAAGGCCACGGGTTTGGGAGTCAGAGGTCGTGAGTTCTAATCCCAGCTCTGCCACTTGTCAGCTGTGTGACAAGTCGCTTAACTTCTCTGTGCCTCAATTACCTTACCTGCAAAATGGGGATTAAGTCTGTGAGCCCCTCGTGGGACAACCCGATAACCTTGTATCTATCCCGGTGCTTACAACAGTTCTAGGCACATAGTAAGCGCTTAACAAATACCATCATTATTATTATTATCTCCTCCAAGGAGCATAAGAAGCAGCATGTCCTAGTGGATAGAGCATGGGCCTGGGAGTCAGAGGACCTGGGTTCTAATTCCATCTGTGCCACTTGTCTGCTGTGTGACCTTGGGCAGGTCACTTCAATTCTCTGTGCCTCAGTTCCCTCATCTGTAAAATAGGGATTAAGACTGTGAGTTCCACGTGGGACATGGACTGTGTCCAACATGATTAGCTTGTTTATACTCCAGCACTTAGTACAGTGCTTGGCACAGAGTAAGTGTTTAACAAATACCATTAAAAAAAAACAGGAGCCTTCCCTAACTCATCATCTCACCACCCTATTCTCCCTTCCTTCTGCATCTTATATGCACTTGGTTCTGTACCCACTATTTATTTGAAGATCACCCCACTCCCACAGCACTTACATACATATCCTTATACTCTTCTGCTTCCCCTATCTGTAATTTATTTTAACATCAGTCTTCCCCACTAGACTGTAAACTCCTTGAGAGGAATCATGTCTACCAACTTCTGTACTTTCCCAAGTGCTTAATAGAGTCCCCTGCATAAAGTAAGCACTCAGTAAATACCACAGATGGATTCATGGAGAATGGGGCTCAGCACTGCCTCTCTGCACTCTCTGTTATCAATAATATGCAGAAACATTAGAGAAAACTCTGAATCAACATCATAAATATGTCAAGAGGTTTCTGGAGCTCAGCAGTTAATAGGGGTGCAGTTGTCTTGGCAGCAGAAACGGTTGGTTGGAATATACTGTACTAAAGGTGAAATGCTTTCCAGCAGGGGGATGCGACGCTCCAGTTTTTAAGGTTTAGTTCCCGATTTGCATTCTTTTGAAAACAGTAGAGGAAAGTCTGGTTCACTTTCTGCTGCCTTTGCTATTTGGAACACTAATGTACTGTTAGGAGGATCTACTCAGACTGTTAATGCTTTGTTGAGCTTTTAAGGATATTTTTTCACTGTTCTTTTTAGCATTTTAGCAGAAGGAAATAAAAACTGGAGGCTGGGCTGGGGGGTGGGGGGCTGTTTGGAGGGAAGACATAGATTTTTTTTCCCTCAGGCTAGATGCCTTTCCTGGAATGTGTTTTAACTCCTTCAGGCTGTTCTATATTACTTTTCTGGCCCGGTTTGGTTTCAGCCATCAGCCTTAATTGCCACTTTTTACACAGAGGTCCTCAGTGTCTTTTGGCTTTTCTGCTGAAAGCCAAAAGGATGCTGCAAAGTATGGGTCCCTTGCCTGAACTCCTTGACTTCTACTGTATGGATGCTGCTGTTCACTTTTATGAGATCCCAGTCAACCAAAGACGACTTTTTGTCTCCATAATTGCAACTTACCTTTTTGCATGAGATGCTTGTCTGCCCATTTTCACAGCATAAATGGTGGAATATGATAAGTAATAATCATTCTTTTAAACCCGATTTTTGGTTCTGTCCTATTGGCAGCTTCCCTGTTCCCTGCCTTTGAAGTGTATCTAAGCTTCTAGTAGCTATAAGATGACACTTAAGTTACACCTCTTCTACATTCTTATCTCTGTCAGCGGTCTTTGAATTGCTGACACTTTGGCAGCCTGATGGCCCTTCTGCTGAGGGGATTGTCCCCTGGGTGACCTTTTGGCTTTCTGAAGAAGACACCTGAAACCTCAAATGGATGGGATCAGAGGAAGGGGATCCCACCTCTTCTTCATCAGCTGCCAAAGAGCAGTCTCCCATTGCACAGGAAACAGCAGCATCTGTCTTATCTCTTTATTTGTCTCTCCTTTTATACCTTTCCCTTTGGGCACAGGGGCCCCCCAAATACCTCTCAGGGCCCCCTCTGCCCACCCCCACCCCCCACTTCCAGGTCGTTAGTGCGCGTTTGTGTTTACGCATACTTATATTTGCCTGGTTGGGAACCATTTTTAAAGAGCTACAGATTGTCATTTAAAACACCAGTAGGGGGTGTCATTGTTAGAAAGAAACTGCCGTCACCTTAGAAGTCAACCAGATGTTTAGAAGAGGACATAGTCATCCTCTTCTAGTAAAAGTCTGTTAGGAGGAGGGCACTCTGACTTCTTCAGTTTTGAATCCAGTCTTCTCTCTCCTTTTGACTTCGGTTCACCGGCAAAAATATCTGCAGTGCAACCAATATGGTGTCCCAATACTGTCTAAGAGGCAATTTCTTTCACTTTGAGAGGAAACACTGCTGCCAAAGATTTTCAACTAAGTAGGAGGGACTAAAGAGGAAGAGTCTTATGGAAAAGAAAAAAATGGGAATTTTGATTTCCCCCATCCCTCTTCCCCGCACCTTCCTCCACCACAAAACCACCAGAAAAAGTGCAAAGCCTGCAGCATCACATTGGATGGCATACAAGCTGTACAGTTTTTCAACAACTCCTGGGTGTGAAGTTCTAGTTCTTGGTACTATTTGGTTTTAGAAAAAGCAAAGCCATTTGTTCTGGGGCAAGACTATTCAATTTATCTGAAATTGTAGGGTTGGGTATTTTTTCTCTCACTCTCGTAGCCTAGATTTTTATTTTCTCAGAGAAGCTTAAGCTGTGTTTTAGTTGGCAACTTTGGTTCTTTTTATATTTCAGTTTTGATTCACCCAACTTTGGTTTGTTTTGTGGTGTTAAAAACCCCAAAAAGACCAGTTAAGAGAACTTTATCTTACTGCCCAGGAATTAAGTCAGGAACAGTACCTAGCCTATCCTACCACCATTAAAAAGAAAATGTAGTAAATGTCCCAGCTCAGAGGTTACTGTGGTTAAAAGTAGAACTAATCAGGGAAATACACCCAATAGTAATAATTGTGGTATTTATTAATAATACTGGTGTTTGTTAAGCGCTTACTATGTGCAAAGCACTGTTCTAAACATTGGGAAGAATACAAGGTGATCAAGTTGTCCCATGTGGGACTCACAGCCTTAATGCCCATTTAACAGATGAGGGAACTGAGGGACAGAGAAGTTAAGTGACTTGGCCAAAGTCACACAGCTGACAAGTGGCGGAGCTGAGATTTGAACCCATGACCTCTGTCTCCCCGGTCTGTGCTCTTTCCGCTGAGCCACGCTGCTACTCTTTATTAAGCATTTACTATGTACTAAGCACTGAAATAGATACAATCTAAGCAGATCGGACACAGTTTCTGTCCCACATGGGTCTCCCAGACTAAGGCAGCAGGCGAATAGGCAGTGAATCCCCATTTTGCAGATAAGGTAACTGAGGCATAGAGAAGTCTTGCCTGATGTCACTTAGCAGAGAAATGGCAGAGCCATGATTAGATCCCAGGCCTCCTAACTCCCAGACCTGTGTTACTCCATTAGGCCATACTGCTTCTCCTTTAGATTCTATAAGGAAATGTTTCCCAACCCAGGCACTTCTTTGCTTTAACAGACATCTTTTGTTTTCATCTAAAGCCAAGAACACTAGTCTCATCTTGTCCACTCTGGGAAGTGACAGAATTTTCACTGCATTTACCCTGCCCTGCAGAGATGCTTCAGAGATAGAGTCAAGCAGAAAAAAAAAAAATAAAAAAGAATTTCAGCCTCTTGGCTTCATGTCTGTATTTATTCCTGGCATCTTGAATGATCTGTTCTTCCCTTTCACTCCCCTCTCTCTCTTTTCTCCCTTCCCTCCACCCTCAACTCAGGAACTAAAGTTAGGTCAAGGTTTTTCTGAACTTTTGTTTGGCCAACTCCTCTTTGGATAATCTCAGTGTGACATGAGGAAAGGCATTACCAGAAGCTGGAAAGGAAATTACAGGCCTTGTGTATGTGTGTACCAGAAGTGACTGGTATTTAGCAGCCTAATTGAACTGTATCCTTACCGACAGCGGGAGATAGCAACGTGGGATATATCAGCACCACTTGCTGCTTCCTGCTCTTTCGTCCTTTGTGGCCTGTCTCTCTTCACACTTGTTCGGGCGCTGCGGCATCCCAGCACGGTGGCAGAGAACAGGATATCTGCAGTAGGAAACAGCCTTATTTCCTTTGTGCTATCAATCCTGACCTGCCTTAGAATTCAGCAAATTTCCAAAATTTACCTGGGAATAATAGAAATAGCTGACCCAAGATCTTTTTGTCTCAAAATGTGGAAATGGAATGGATGAACGCTTTTATTCATGTACTGTAAAATCACTGTTTCCTATATGTTGGATGCTTGGAGAATTAGTCACTCCAAGTGTTGGCATTTTGCTTAATGGTTGCTCAGCCACGCTTCAGAAATTAAACTATCTGTATTAGATACTGTGCCGGATTTTTCCTATCTATCCCTGTGATATTGGAATGTCATATATGATATTACTGTGTGGTTTCTTCTGAACAGATGATGACACTGCCGTTCAGAAGCGGCGTGGTCTAGTGGAAAGAGCAAATTCCTGGAAGTCAGAGGACCTAGGTTCTAATCCCGGCTCTGCCAATTGTCTGCTCTGTGACCTTGGGCAAGTCACCTAACTTCTCAGAGCCTGTTTCCCCATCTTTAAAAAGGGGATTAAAGATCTGTTGTCCTTCCTCCTTAGATGGCGAACTCCATGTGGGGCAGGGACTGTTTGACCTGAATAACTTCTATCTGACCCAGTGCTTAGAACAGTGCTTGATACATAGTAAACACTTTACAAATAGCATTCAAAAAACTGTAATTCTGACTGGGTTCACCATGCAATTTGATCAGTTGACCAAACTATGAGGTAGAGTTTCAGGTTAAAGGCACCACCCCTGCCCTTATGACCTCACAACCACCTTTAGCACTTCTAAACGAATCAAGTTATAAACTCTACTACTTTAGCACTTACTCATCCTAATATCCATTTTTCAATTATCTTATTCCTCCTATCTGTGATCTATTTTATGTCTGTCTCCCTGCTTGATTATAAACCACTTAAAGGTATGGACTGTGTTCTCTATCTCTATTGTCGTCTTCAGAGAGTTATGTACAGTGCTCTGCACAAAGTAGACAGTCAGTAAAGTACAATTAATTTATTGATCAAACCCCGTTGCTTGACAGAAAGATCTCTAACCCTCTGTTCCTTCAGTAAGTTATGATCCTGAGCCTCAGTATGGTGGACCTTTGCAAATATACCCAGTGGGTTTTACAAAAGCATGAAGCAAAGGTAAATTCCAGGAAGTAATATCCACCTGTCAGTGATGAAAGAACTAGACCTTAAGTTATTCTTTCATTATCACTGAAAGTGAGTGAGTGGCAGAAGAGGCACTACAGAACTTGAGAGAGAAACTAGGATTTTCTGGGCCTTCTGACTCATATTCTTGACTTCATTTTTGCTTCTGTTATCTATTGTGGGCATTTGTGGAGAGGCAGAAATGATCATTTCTTAGTTTTCCACTCACCTTGTAAATGTATATCTTCCCTAAGCTTCAGTTTTGTTGCCCCTTTCCTACCTCAGTACCTTTACCTAGCACAACCCACTAAAAAGCTCTGTGTGGTAATAGAAATGCTGCACTAGATTGCTCTGCCAGATTGTAAACTCTTTGAGGGTAAGGATCATGTCAACTTACTCTCTTGTACTCTTACAAGTGCTTAGTATAGTGCTCTGCACTCAGTAAGTGCTCAATAAACACCTCTGATTTATTGATTTCTGCATCTGCTTATGTTCTGATAATGTCTCTGTAAGGAAGATAAGCATTAACGTGAAAGTCTGTTTCTCCAAGAGACAGAGAGGATGGAAATGTGCCATGTCAGGATTCACTATAGAAAGTGACTTGATGGCGGGATGGTATTAACTGGTTTTCATAAGACAATATCACCAGGATTCCTTATTTGCCAGTGTACTACTGTGAATGAGAACTACACTAAGATCTCATGGGGAAGACAGTATTTCAGGCAAGGAAAATGCCATGGGAAACTCCCAATAAAAGGGCATCTGTGACTGAGGGAAACCCACCACTGAACTATCATTCATTCTCTTCACCTGGGAGCATAAAAATTCCTATTAATATCAGGTATACTCCATTCTACCAGAGCATGTATTTTCGCTATGAAGTTTGGGCAGAAAGCAATGGCAGAATTGTAAAGAATCTTCCAATAATTGACATCAGCTGTGGTGTGTGCTGGAGTGTGGCACTTGAAATGGAGTGAATATAGCTTGGGCTTTCCTTAAACAGGGTTCTGTGAGATTTATTACAATCCAGCATTATAGGAGAACCGGGTGAATTAATTGGACCCTAAGGAATGACTCAAACTTCATCATTCCTCATGTTCATATGTCATGAAGGAGTGGATATTTTGGTGTATGATAGCTCTTAGCCAAAACCCTAGCCATGTCTACCCTGGACAGTAGATCACACAGTCTGAGCAGACTTCCCAGCATTATATAGCCGCTCCACCGATATTCCCAGATTTTGAAATCCTTCAACAAACTTGGCCCTTGAGCCAATGTGGCAGATTGCACCAGTGTCAGAAGTACTCTAAAAATATTGCGCTATTAAAATATAGGTGTAGACATGCCCTAAGTGACAAGGGCCAGAAGCAAACTCTGACAATGAGCGTCTTGTTTCAGAGCAGGAAAGACTATTTCGACATATCACCGGTGCTCTGAGCCAAGTCAACAGAAATGTTCAGTTGTCTCCTATTGGAAGGAGGTGAGGTTGCAGAACGAGAACAGTAAAAGGCCAATTTTGCTAACTTCTTGTTGGGCCCAAGGCTAATTTTCAAGAATAGAAAGTTTGAATAATTGAACAAAACTGGGTTTTGCTTTCTTGGAGGCAGTAAATACAATTCACAGACTTGTGATGCCAACTGTACTCTGGGGAGGGGGCGAGGCAGTGGGAAAAGGCAAGAGAAGAACTTCAGTGGTGATTCCCAATCTTTTCTGATTGATTTTTCTTCTTCACAGGTCATATCCCTTCAAACATTGCCTCAGTACTTTTGTAACATCCCTGCCCTTATGACCTCACTTCCACCTTTAGCACTTCTGAACATATCAATTTACCAGCTCTGCTATGTAAGCACTTACTCATCTGAATATTCATTCATTCATTCAGAGGTATTTACTGAGCGCTTACTATGTGCAGAGCACTGTACTAAGCACTTGGAATGTACAATTCGGTAACAGATAGAAACAATCCCTGCCCAGTGACGGGCTCACAGTCTAAATGGGGGAGACAGACAGCAAAGCAAAACAGAACAAAACAAAAACAAGACAACATCATCAAGATAAATAGAATCAAGGGGATGTACACCTCATTAACAAAATAAATAGGGTAATAAACAATATATACAAATGAGCACAATGCTGAGGGGAGGGGGGAGCAGAGGCTGGGGGGGAGGGGAGGAGAGAGGGAGCAGAAGAAAAGAGGGGAGCAGAGGGAAAGGGGGGGATATCCACCTGTCCATTCTCTTCTACCTCCTAACCTTAATATATATTAATATATATATATACATTATATCGTGGCTCAGTGGAAAAGAGCTTGGGCTTCGGAGTCTGAGGTCATGAGTTTGACTCCCGGTTCTGCCACTTGTCAGCTGTGTGACTGTGGGCAAGTCACTTAACTTCTCTGTGCCTCAGTTACCTCATCTGTAAAATGGGGATTAATTGTGAGCCTCACGTGGGACAACCTGATTACCCTATATCTACCCAGCGCTTAGAACAGTGCTCTGCACATAGTAAGTGCTTAACAAATACCAACATTATTATTATTAATATATTAATTTAATTAATTATATTAATATCTTAATATACTTTATGTCTGTCTCCCTGCTTGATTATAAACCCCTTAAGGATATGGACCATGTCCTCTAACCCTATTGTCTTCTTCCAGGAGTTACATACAGTGCTCTTCACAGAGTAGATGCTCTGTAAATAGTTGCTTATTGATCAAGCCCACCTGCTTGTCAGACAGATGTTTAGGCTCCAGCTGATCCTCGATCACTGACACCCCTGAGAAGACTTCAGGAAGGGCTGGTAGTGAATGGTGTCTAGAATCTGAATTAGATGTCTATTTTGGGCAGTTTTTTGCCCAGCCATCTTTAGAGCAGTCAGCATTGCAGTGATGAGTCAGGCAGATAGGTGCAGACCCAGATTTTTTCAGTTAATACAAACTTTGTTGGAAATATGGCCAAACTAATCTCAGCATCGTGACTCTTTGAATGACAGTTGGCCTGAAAATCAGTTTTCTACTGCATTCCAAACATCAGAGGGGAGAGAGAAGTTTGGATTCCTCTTCTGCATCTGCACACACGTCCCTGCAGAAACCTAACAACATCTGGTGGTACGACATAGAGATTTGAATACTGTCACTCTCCAGAATCACCACAAAAGAATGAATCACCATTAGATTTTCCTGCCAGTAATGATTGATAAAGCAAACCACCTGAATGATTAAAATCTCTGCCATTAGGGCTGAGCCCAGGAGAAAGCCATGGGGGTGGTATTGGCCCATCTGTTTATTATATTCCCTGCCAATCCTTATCAAAAATTCAATTTAAAAGAACCCTTGAAATAGTAGCCATGAATGGAAAACTGGATCAAATCCTCCCTTCCCCAAACAGAAAGCACCATACCCTTTTCTGAAACAGTTCAAAACTGTTGTACACTTGTTTCTACATGGTGTCAGCAAAGCAAAATACTTTGCTTGCCTTCTTTTATTTTCCTGAAGCTCATAAGTTGTTTTACCTGGGGATGGTAGTCTTCTGAAGGAGGGTTAGAGAAAAATGACACAACAATGTATGACTAATAATTATGACTGATTATTAAGGCATGATTAATAATTAAGGTATTTGTTAAGCACTTATTATTTGTTAAACAAGACGCAATGACTGCCTTCTCTGTACAAGACACTGTATGGGCCACGGTGCAGAATTAAAAGAGGGAGAATCATTGTCTCTACCATTAAGAGTTTGCCACCTAATAGGGAATACAGAAGTAGCACAAATGGGGAAGCTAGAAACTGACAAGATCACAAAGCAAGTGTAGATCAATGAAACTGGCTTTTCTGGGGCCCAGAGGGCATCTTTTACATCTCTGCATGTAGTAAATGTCCAGTAATGCCATTGATGATGGAAAAAGAGAAGAGCAGGTACAGAAATATATACACGTTATGCATTACTAAGGTAACAGTGGAATGGAGTGATTGGAATGCTAAACCCCAGGATTAAGTGGGACTGGTCTGGGAAAGACTCATGGAAGCGAAGAGTCTACCAGAGTTATTATTAATCATCATAATAATAATGGTACTTGTCAAGTGCTTTCAGTGTACCAAACACTGTTCTAAGTGCTGGAGTAGATACAAGATAAACAGGTTGGACACAGTCCCTGTCCCATATGGGAGTCACACTCTTAATCCCCATTTTACAGATGAGGCAACTGAGGCCCAAGGAAGTTAAGTGACTTGCCCAAGGTCACACAGCAGACACATGGCAAAGCCGAAGTTAGAACCCATGTCTTTCTGACCCCCAGGCCAATGTTCTATTCCAAGCAGGAAGAATTACTGGGACCCTGGTCTGGACTAAGAAAAACAAGAGCAGAGAATAGAGGATGTTGGTGCACTAGATTAGAGAGCAAAACAAAGTATAGAGAGACAAAGGAATCTTCCTTGCCTGAGAGCTCTAAAACTCAAAGATGATAGTTTTTATTTGACTTATCAGGCAAGTGGGAACCATTATGGACTTCAAAGAAGGAAAGTGCAATGATCAGATTGACAGTGAAAATGACTCTGCTGGGAAAGGTGTGACTGATTCAAGTGGGTGGAGGCTGGAAATCTAAAAAAATTGATAGTCCATTAATCTAGGCAAAAGGAGGGTCAGGACCTGGACTGTGATTCTAAACAGAATATGAGATTTATTGTCAGTAGTCATGACAATGATACTGTGTGTCATGTGGGGTGTTCAGTTTCCTATAGATTGTAAGATAGTTGCGGGCAGCAACTGTCTATTATATTGTTTTATTGTATTCTCCCAAGCACTTAGTACAGAGCTCTGCACACAGTAAGTGCTCAAATATGATTGGCTGACTATTCCCTTTACTGTTCATCTGTTGATATTTTAAAGTTCCAATAAAGAAACATTAGGAGGTAGGAAAGGACAATAATTATAACTTTTTTATTGCAATACTTTTTCACATGTTCTCATAAATGTATCTAGATAATCCTGAGGGGCTATAGCAATCCAGCTAGTTCAGATAATTTTTCCATCATGCCTTCTGGCTCCTCAGGTTCCATCCTTAACTTCAGATTTGAGAATTTAACCTACAAATGCAGTGTCAGACTCATCAAGCTAAATACAAATACCTAATGAACTCTTTGCTATTATTATTAACAATAATAATAATAATAATAATAATGGTATTTGTTAAGCGCTTACTATGCGCAGAGCACTGTTCTAAGCGCTGGGGGAGATACAGGTTAAACAGGTGGTCCCATGTGATGCTCACAGTCTTCATCCCCATTTTACAGATGAGGAAACTGAGGCACAGAGAAGTGAAGTGACTTGCCCACAGTCACCCAGCTGATAAATGGCAGAGCTGGGATTCAAACCCATGACCTCTGACTCCCAAGCCCTTGCTCTTTCCACTGAGCCACGCTGCTTCTCTATTCTCCTACCCAGAAGGATAAAACTTCTCTTAAAAACTATGAAGTTGGATTGGCTGCCAGATTATTTTCCTTTGCACATTCTCTCTTGTCCTTGGTCAACTATGACCAATTCTGTCGCATTGTACTCTCCCAAAACCATAACACCCAATAATGGCTTAATAAGTGAGTCTGATTGTTTGATTGATAATCGATTATGTGAAATAAAAGTGAAATGAGTTCTCATCCTAAAAAACTTGGCCACCAAATGAAAGGTGAGTGAATGTTTTAGGTTTGGTTCAGGATTAAGAGGAAAGAGGCATATAACACAATGCTCAGGGCAATTTGAGACTCCGAGGTTGCAAGCTGGTTTCCAAGGTGGTGAAAACTGACATTTTGAAGGGCCAAAATGCCTTGGTCTGGAGTCAAATAAGATCAAAAATACTGTCCCCACTTACTTTTTACTGGAACAGAGCAGGGCAGAGGAAGCAGCATGGCATAGTGGAAAGAGCACAAGCCTGGGGGTCAGGCGACCTGGATTCTAATCCCAGCTCTGCCACTTATCTGCTGAGTGACCTTGGGTAAATCACTTCACTTCTCTGTGCCTCAGTTACCTCATCTGCAAAATTGGGATTAAGATCTTGAGCCCTACATGGGACTTGAATCTGATTAGCTTGTATTTATCCCAAAATTTAATTCAAAGTTTCCCATATAGTAAGCACTTAACAGGTACCAAAAAAAAAAAAGCTAAGCTCCCTGCAAAGATGGTAGCCATTTAGGTACTTACGTAGAAGTTCTTACTGAGCAGCTCACGGGGGTATGGTTCCTGGGAGTGCTTGATACTGAGAAACAGCATGACCAAGTGTAAAGAGCACAGGCCTGGCTAATCAGAGGACCTGAGTTCTAATCCTGGCTCTGCCACCTGCCTGCTATGGACTTTGGGCGAATCACTTAACTTGCCTCAATTTCCTCATCTGTAAAATGAGGATTCAGTACCTGTTCTCCCTTGTAGTTAGCCCCTCATGGGATAGGGACTATATCTGACCTATTTATCTTTATCTATGCCCAGGGCTTAGTACAGTCATGGCATGTACCACAGTCATTATTATTATTGTTCTTACTATTCCTGGAGAAGCCAACCTTCCACGGGTTTCTGAGGTGAAACCAGAGCAACATTGGGGCTCACTTCAATGATATTCATCTGGTAAAGGCTGAGCCTCCAAGAGCCCGGATTATTTAGGACCCCATGTCTGCTCCTTGAGGTGCTTGGATCGGTAGTAGTTGTGCTAGTATTATAGTAGTATTGTGCAGTAGTATTTATAGTGATAATATTCCAAGCGCTTAGTACAGTGCTGTGCACATAGTAAGCTCTCAATAAATACTATTGAATGAATGAATGAATTTAGTGAGTACCCACTTGGGGCACGGCACTGTAATAATAATAATTCAATTCAACCATATTTATTGAGTGCTTACTGTGTGCAGAGCACTGTACTAAATGCTTGGAAAGTACAATTAAGCAATAAAGAGAGACAATCCCTGCCCACAGTGGGCTTACAGTGTAGAGGTATTGATCCATGATCTCTTACATGCTTGATAGTAATGGTGTTTGTTAAATTCTTACTATATGCCAGGCACTGTTCTAAGTGCTGGTGTAGATAGAAGTTAATCAGGTTGGACACAATCCATGTCCCACTCGGGGCTTATAGTCTTAGGTAACTGAGACCCAAAGAAGTGCAGTGACTTGCCCAAGGTCACACAGCAGACTAGAGGCAGAGTTAGAATTAGAACCCAGGTCCTTCTGACTCCCAGGCCCATGCTCTATCCATTAAGCACACAGCTTCCCTAGTAGGGATTTGGGAAACACCATTGCAGAGGGACAGCATTGGAAGTAGCTTGACCCTAGTGGAGCTCGTTGTGGGCAGAGAATGTACGTTTGTTGTGGTATTGTAGTCTTCCAAGTCCTTAGTATAGTGCTTTGCACACAGTAAGTACTCAATAAATACTATCGAAGGAATGGAAAGAGCATAGGCCCAGAGTCTGAAGGACCGGGGTTCTAATCCCGGTTCCTTCACTTGTCTGCTGTGTGACCTTGGGCAAATCACTTAACTTCTTTGATCCTCACTTCTCTCATCTGTAAAATGGAGATTAAAACAGTGAACCCCATGTGGGACGTAGACTGTGTCTAACCTTGTATCTTCCCCAGCCCTTAGTACAGTGCCTGGCACATAGTAAATGCTTAACAAATGCCATTAAAAAAATAACAGAGAGATGGATACAGAGCAGTTTCCACTAAAAGAGGTGAAATAATAGTAATTATGGTATTTGTTAAGCGCTTACTCTGTGCCAGGCACTGTTCTAAGCACTGGGGTGGATACAAGCAAATTGGGTTGGACACAGTCCTTATCCCATATGAGGCTCACAACCTCAATTCCCCATTTTATAGATGAGGTAACTGAGGCCCGGAGAAGTGAAATGACTTGCCCAAAGTCACACAGCGAACAAGTGACAGAGCCGGGATTAGAACCCATGATCCATGACATCTGACATTCACTATACCATGCTGCTTCTCACCATGCTGCTTATATGAATGTCTGCTCCCTCCCTCTTTTACCCAGCCATCCTCCTCCCCTTTTCTCAGCAGCTGTTTGTCTAGGGCAGGGGAGGTACCCTGAAATAAACCTAAAAACCTACTTAAACAGATGTCCAGCATCTCATTCCAGTAATAATACTATTAATAGTGATATCTGTTAAGTGTTTACTGTGTGCCAGACACTGAACTAAACTCTGGGCTAAATACAAGAAAATTAGATCAGACATAGTCCCTGAACCACATAGGGTTCACAGTCTAAGTAGGAAGGAGAACAGGTATTCAGTTTCCATTTTATAGATGAGGAAACTGAGGCAAAGGGAAACTGAAGGGCTAGGGGCAGAGCAGAGAAAGTTTGTCTGAGTGAGCAAGAAAGATATACCAGAAGAAGCTGCTTCACACCTACCCCTTCCATTTATAATTTCTCTTTCCAAGATCTTCTGGAGGGACTCCTTTAAGCCACCTAGAATTTGGTCATTTGCCCAGAGACCTATGCATTTTCTGGGTAAGGAGAAGTGACAGCAGTTAGCAGCCTTGAATCCAACCCCTTAGTGACTTCCCATGATTTGCCAGCAATCACCAAAAGTCATGATCCCCAGAAGCTCCACCCAGAGGTCTGGATGGTCCATGTACGGGGAGGGTTTAGCTCAATCCCGTCTATTGGCATTCTCTTCTCCATCCTTCCTTCACCCTCCCTGCTACACACTCTATTCTTGGCCTTATAAAAAGGTTCCAACATTAAGATAGAAACATTCAGTTACGAGCTGGGCCAGGTTTGACCCAGTGACCTAGAAGTGAAAGCCATATTCAGTCCCTGGATTTAAGCCATCCAATCCTTAACAGACAGATCGAGTCACTGCTTCCTTGCTCCCAATGGGATACTATTTCAGTGCTGAGAAGCACTCCAGATGTCAGCTCTCCAAGCCTGGGAATCCTTGGAACCTCGAGTGCTCTGGTGTATTTCCTTTATCTCGTCTCTGAGCATTTAAATACCACCCACCCGTCTGGAAATAAGAAAGCATGCTGATTGGTTAGTCTCATGACAAAAACATTTCCCACCCAGGATGAACAGAGTTGCACTAGAATCATGCCTCACATTCATTCATGCCTCCCTGTGTCCGACCAGATTATTTTATATCTACCCCAGGGCTTAGTAGAGTGTTTGGCACGTAGTAAGGGCATACCAAATACCACAATTATCCATATTCCAATCTATAAATCAATTATATTAATTGAAAGCTTACTATGTGCAGACCACCATACTAAGTGCTGGGGAGAGTACAACAGAATTAGCAAACACGTTCCCTGCTCATAATGAGTTTACAGCCTCGAGAAGGAGACATTAGGCATTAATATGGGTTCTAATCCTGGCTCTACCACTTGTCAGTTGTGTGACCTTGGGAAAGTCACTTAATTTCTCTGGGCCTCAGTTACTTCATCTGTAAAATAGGTATTGAGATTGTGAACCGCATGCAGGACAGGGACTGTGCCCAACTTGGTTAGCTTGTATCTAGTCCAGCTCTTAGAACAGTGCTTGACAGGTAATAACAAATGCCATCATTCTTAGATAAGGGGAGAGCGATCAATTAATCATATTTATTGAGTACCTAGTGTGTCCAGAGCACTGTACTAAGTGTATGGGAGAGTATATTATAACAAATTTGGTAGATACATTCCCTGACTAAAATGGAAGATATTGGAGCAGGATTTTAGAGAAGCAGCGTGGCTCAGTGGAAAGAGCCTGGGCTTTGGAGTCAGAGCTCATGAGTTCGAATTCCAGCTCTGCCACCTGTCAGCTGTGTGACTGTGGGCAAGTCACTTAACTTCTCTGTGCCTCAGTTACCTCATCTGTAAAATGAGGATGAAGACTGTGAGCCCCACGTGGGACAACCTGATTCCCCTGTGCCTACCCCAGCGCTTAGAACAATGCTCTGCACATAGTAAGCGCTTAACAAATACCAACATTATTATTATTATTATGTGCCACCTACTGCTGTCCCCACCGGGCATTGTGACTCCCAGTACTTCACTGTGTCACTTATTCCTGGACAGTCTGAATACTTGGGTAGTCAGGAGAATTGAGTTCATCTATTTTCCTGAACCAGGAAAATAAAAAACAGCCTTGCCTAGTGGACAGAACATGAGCCTGGGAGTCAAAGAACTTGGGTTCTAATCCCTGCTCTGCAACTTGTCTGCTGTGTGATCCTGGGCAAGTCACTTCACTTCTCTGTGCCTCAGTGACTCACCTTTAAAATGGGGATTAAGACTGTGAGCCCCTTGTGGGACATGGACTGTGTCCAATCTGATTAGCTGGTATCTACCCCAGTGCTTAGTACCTGGCACATAAGAAGTACTAAACAAATACCAAAAGCAAAAAATATGTAGAAAAGAACTAAAGGCAGTATCTGGATACTTGCACATTTGTTTGGAGAAGAACTAACTGTATGGCAGGCTGGGCCACTTATCCATTAGGTAACTCAATACTTGTCCAGAATCTTCCCCCCAAAAGAGACCTACACTTGCCTTCAGAAAAGTCAGCAGCTCACCAAAGACAACTCAACAGCAAACCCTAGCCTCTATCCTACTCTATCTTACCTCTCTCCTGACCTGTCCCTAACTAAAATTAGCCCCCAGGAGCCAAAAAAGAAGGGCATGAACAGAGCTAGGAGTGCAGGGTTGCTTTGCAGAGGAAAGAGGGAGACCTTTGATCTGTTGATCCTCAGTTTCAGTCAATTGTAGCAACAGTGTGAGAGAGACAAAGTGTGAGAGAGAGACAGCCTCCTGTCTCTCTCCAGCCCAATCCATAGTTAATTCTGCTGCCCAGATCATTTTTCTACAGAAACGTTCAAGACGTTATCCCGCTCCTTAAAAGACTACAGTGGTTGCCCATGCACTTTTGCATCAAAGAAAAACTCCTCACCATTGACTTTAAAGTACTCCACCAACTTGCCCTCTCCTACCTCATCTGTCCTTCTATAACCCAGCCCGCACACTTCGTTTCTCTAATGCTAACCTTCTCAGTGTGCCTCGATCTCACCCATCTCATTGCCAACCCATAGCCCTTGTCCTGCCTCTGACCTGAAACGCCCTCCCTCCTCAAATCTGACTGACAATTACTCTCCCCCACTTCAAAGCCTCTTCTCCAGGAGGCCTTCCTCAACTAAAGGCCTCCTTTCCTCTTCTCCCAATCCCTTCTGCCTCACCCTGACTTGCTCCCTTGATTCTTCCTTCCCTCCCGGCCCCACAGCACTTACGTAT
Source organism: Ornithorhynchus anatinus (assembly GCF_004115215.2). Classification (NCBI taxonomy): domain Eukaryota; kingdom Metazoa; phylum Chordata; class Mammalia; order Monotremata; family Ornithorhynchidae; genus Ornithorhynchus; species Ornithorhynchus anatinus. The sequence goes on from NC_041738.1 coordinate 44,959,031, forward strand.
ATATCTGTAATGTATTTATTTGTATTGATTCCTGAATTCTCCCATCTAGACTGTAAGCTTGTTGTAGGCAGGGAATATGTCTGTTTATTGTTGTACTTTCCCAAGTGCTTAGTACAGTGCTCTGCACACAGTAAACTCTCAATAAATATGATTGAATGAATGAATGAACAGCGATTGAGCACTTACCAGTCAAAGAGCACTAAAGTAGGTGTTTGAGGACTTTACAGAAAAAGAACTACACCATTCTTCCCCTCAAGGATCTTAAAATATAATGGGAAGATGAGCAGAGATAAACTGACAAAAACAGAAATTGAAATTATTCCAGTACCCAGGGCCCACGAAATGCTCAAACTGAGCTTAGCTGTCACGTTTCTTTTATGTCAGTCTTAAGTTCTGTGAGGGCAGAGCATACCTTCTGCCATGAATTCTCAAACTACAGAGTCACCTGACATTTACAAAATTTAGTGTTTCCTTGCTTTTCACAAAAGTGATTAACCTGTAGATAGAATTACAGCTCACAATCAGTATAACTCTATTCAGCAAGCATAGACATCCTGGAAAATTCTTGCGGACAAAATATTGACTTTACATTGACAGAATGAACAAGGAGTTATACTACTAACTCTGCTGTTTTTCCTAAAATACCCTTTGAGCTATGTAAATGGCTAGAATACCCTCGGTTCTACAGAGACATATAGAGATATTTCTGGAAGAGATTTGCCCAGGACCACAGAAAATCGGGAACTGAGCAGGAACCAGAACCCAGGAATCCCATATCCCAGACACTATTCAAACAACTAGTTGTTGATTTATTTTATGGTATTTGTTTAGCACTTACTAGGTGTCAAGAACTGTTCTAAGCACGGGGCAGATACAAGTTATTCTGACCAGATTTAGTCCCTGTCCCATATGTGGCTTACATTCAAGTAGGAGGGAGAACAGATATGGAATCCCCATTTCACAGTTGAAGAAACTGAGGCACAGAGACGCTAAGTGATTTTTCCAAGGTCACACAGAAGACAAGTGGCAGAACCAGGATTAGAATCCAGGTCTTCTGGCTCCAAGGCTCATGCTTTATCTACTAGGTTGTGCTGATTTGTTCTTTGTTCCAAAGAATAACATAATATCCTCTATTTATTCCCAAACACTTTTACCCCAAAACATATTTGTATTTGTGATCTCATTTTTTGTGTCATTGTTTAGTTGTGGGAGCAATTTTTATAATGCTATCTCAGAAACATCCTTGTGAGAGAAGACTAGCATAATATCCTCTACTTATTCCCAAAATACTTTTACTCCAAAACGCATTCGTATTTGTGATCTCATTTTTTAGTGTCATGGTTTAGTTGTGGGAGCAATTTTATAATGCTATCTTAATGATGATGTTGGTATTTGTTAAGCACTTACTATGTGCAGAGCACTGTTCTAAGCGCTGGGGGAGATACAGGGTCATCAGGTTGTCCCACATGAGGCTCACAGTCTTCATCCCCATTTTACAGATGAGGGAACTGAGGCCCAGAGAAGTTAAGTGACTTGCCCACAGTCATACAGCTGACAGGTGGCCTAGCCGGAATTCGAACCCATGACCTCTGGCTCCCAAGTCCGGGCTCCTACCACTGAGCCTCGCTGCTTCTCTAAGAAAGAATGTTTCTATCTTAGAAACATCCTTATGAGGGAGATGGGTAGATGAGGAAACTAAGCTTCAGAGAGGCTAAATGACAGGCTCAATATCCCTTAGTGTACCAACTGGAGGAACAACCTGCATCTTCTGATTTCTAGGAGACAGTCCTCCCTGGGGTACCCGTTTTATGGTATTTGTTAAGCAAGTACTATATGCCAGATACTGTTCCAAGCTCTGGAGTAGATACAAAGTAATCAGGTTGGACAAAGCCAACGTCCCACATGGGGCTCACAGTCATAATCCCCATTTTACAGATGAGGTAACTGAAGCACAGAGAAGTTAAGTGACTTGACCAAAGGTCTCGCAGCAGACAAGTGGTGGAGTCGGGACTAGAATCTAGGTCCTTCTGACTTCCAGGCCTGTGTTCTATCCACTAGACCACACTGCTTCTCCAGTACCCTTCTACTGAACTCTATGAATTCACTGTTGTTCAAGAACCAATCACATTGGCTCTTATTCTTTTTCATTTTTTTCATCTGCCTGTATATAAAATGCCTCCCTCAGTCTTCCTTGAAGGTTTATCGAGCAGCTTAACTCTATTTTATTTTTTTAAAATGAGCAATTGAGCAACACAGCGTGTTTATTTTCCTCAATTTATTACACCTAGGAAGAATGTAGGTGACATGACCATCACCATGCCGGTCCTAGTTAACCGAGGCTTATTTGCACTGTCATCAATTAACCAATTGCAGTTATTGTGCACTTACTGTGTGCAGAGCATTGTATCAACGCCTTGGGAGAGTACAATACAGCATAGTTGGCAGACACATTCACTGACCACAAGGAACTTACAATCTAGAAGACGGTCACGTAGACGACTTCCCATGCTTGGAAGCAGCATGACCCAGTCGATAAAGTACGGGCCTGTGAGTCAGAAGGAGCTGGATTCTCCACCACTTGTCTGCTGAGTGACCTTGGGCCTGTCACTTCATTTCTCTGGGCCTCAATTATTTCATCTGTAAAATGAGCATTAAGACTGTGAGCCCCTTGTGGGACAGGGACTGTGTCCAATCTGAATAGTTTGTATCCATCCCAGTGCTTAGAACAGTGTTTGATACATAGTAATTGCTTAACAGATACCATCATCATCATTATTATTATTTATCATTCTTTTCCGTGACGCTGACTTATGACAAGCAAATCTGTCCTCACCTAAATGCTTACCAGTGGTGATCCTGACTTAAGGAAACAGTCCACGTTGTTTTTCAATAGCATATTCACTCTACACTCCAATGCCACAAGGAGAGGGAAATAAGCATACTGTTTGCCTAAGTATTTTGAAGAAACCAAGATCAGTAGAACAGGTATGTAATGTGGGGTGGTTTGAGACCGCAGGGGGAAAAAACAGGTAGTTAAGGCACTAATTAAAATGTGCCAAATATTTGCCAAAGTGCTGTAAGAATTGGAGGGTGTTTGAAGCTATATAATTCCTCATCTCCAGAAACCCAGAGGTAAAAGTGCTCCAAGTTGCATAAAATGTGGATTTTTTTCCATATTTTAAAATGTGTTAATGGGTGCTATATACTCAATATAAGCATGTGCACACACCCAGAATAAATAGGCACAGAAGAAAAAAAAAGAACAGTTTACTGATTTTACTAAAATGTCTCAGCCTCTCTTTGCCCTCCCCACTGGTTTTAATCTAGATGATGCCCATCTTTGAAAAAGAACCACAACCAAAAAGCCTTTGGAATTTTTGCCTTCTGATTGACTCCCAGAGAGAGGTGAGAGAGCGCTTATCTGAAAGATCACAGATGTGTCCAAACCCAGTTCTCCCCATAAATAACTCGAAATTTCAAAAATGAGAAGCTGGTGAGACTTTCTTTCGATACCTGATGCCAAGGATTCATCCTGTCATCTTGTGTCACTCGCTGCTGGATGGAGAAAGTCTCTGGGAAGAAGAGATCCTTTTATAGCATTTGTTAGGACAGTAGGAAATGTGGCAAGGATATTTCCATCATTTTTCTTTCTCAAGCAAGTAAAAAACACCCAATCTAGGATTTTGCTACATGCAAAACATCTGAAAGTTATTTTTCCGATCTCTACTGCAAAAAGAAAGAAAGTAGTGATTTCAGGTAATATATTTGCTTGCGTCTTTAAGGATGTTTTTGGTCTTTCATCCCTTTCTGAAGGTGTGTCATCTAATTATGACTCTTTCATCCCCCTATTCCCCAGTTAGGACATGCCAGTCCCTTTTACGGCAATTGATTATGACTTCGAGGTTTCCAAATTTCAGCCAGTTCAGAGAGCTTGGATATTTGTGAGTACCTGAATAAACTCCTTTAATCCAAAAACAAACTCCACCTGAAAGAGACAGCATGAAAAGGCCTTTCATACGGTGTTTTCAAACTTACTGGTTCATGGTTTCTTTGGATTTGACCTTGCTTCCTGTACTAATGGTCTCTGAATGCATTCCCAATTGTGGCTTACTGGTCTGTGAGGTACCCAGCATTAATGGGCAAGAGGAAAAGAAGTAACACAGCAACTGCTTAAAGAAAACTCTGCCTTTGAAAGCAAAAACTGAAGTGAAGTCTAAAAGAAACTCAAATGGAGGTATATGTTCAGCATATTATACAAAATATTTCAAGTGGGCTGTTTTCATGACACTGATTCTCTTTATACACACACACTACAGTTGTAAATGTATCTTCTGAAGAATTAAAAATAACTTTCAGCAGCTTAAATTGAAGTTCAACTTCTCTGTTCTCTGTGACATAGTTCTGTATTTAGGGAACTCTCATCCTCAGCTGAGTGGAAATCCACTGGTGATACAGGGCCCCACGAAATAGTCATTAATAAATATGAAATGGTATGGAAATGACCTCTCATGTGTCCTAAAATAATAATCATTAACATAATGCCAAAAAAGGCACCGATAAAGGCAATGTTTTCATTCCTGTTTGGTTTTGAGATTCTTATGCCATCTCTTTTTGGAGAAAGGTGCTTTTGTTAATGCCACTGCTGTGAATTGAAGATACCGGGCGAGAATACTAATCAGTTTTGCTGAAATTCCTTTGCTAAGCAGATCAACGTTAACCTTATAGCACTTTCTACTTAGGTTCAACATCCTAAATTAAGTTTATAGTGTGGTATTTAACCACCTTTGCTTCTGAATGGAGAAAATCTATGAACTTTTCTCTCTCGTGTTGATCTTGGACCCAAGTCTTATTGGTCCTAACCTTTTAAAACATAAACATGGGACAGAAATTCATAATCCATCAATTTTATCTCATTACTTACATTTCTAGGGTCACACCTGTTCAAAGACTGGAGTTAGTTTCCACCATCCCAAACTCATTTAATTAGAAGCATGGCTTCAGGGTATCTGCCAATTCAGCAGTCGTGCTTGCAAGGTGGAAATATATAGTGAAATTTGTCTGAGTCATCTTTTCTCTGATTGGTGTTTATTGTTTACCTGGTTCAGAAAGAGAACGGGTGGAGCACAAAAAATATGTTTACATGAGGGTAGTGTCTTCTTGGCCCAACCCATTGGCTTCCAGCCATTTGTACGAGGAACAGGCAATAGGTGGAGGGGTGAGGCAATGGGAAGCGGAGAGATAGGAAGAGAATCAAACATAGATCAGGATTTGAAACTGAAAACTCAGGATAAATTAAGGAGGACTAATCAAAGAAGAAGGCTCATTTTGATGTCCTATAAGTTCTCTTCAGGAAAGCAAATGCAATGATTCCTTTAACTAGCTGACTGACAAACTAAACATCAGATCCTCATCCACAATGGAGTTGGTTAACTCTTTCCTCCACAGAATACTTTAAGTCTGGGCCTTCATTTCAAGTATCTCCCTTCCCAAAATACTCTTCATCTGGCTTTATAATCACCACCATTTCCTCGATTCCCAGTGTGTCAGCCAAGGGTTGAGATGGCTTCCTTCCCTGACAATGCCTGAGTGAAATGGATTTTGAAATATATATGCATAACGTTCCGATGGAAATGACTGTTTTTGATAAGACAAATAACCCCAGAAAATGACCCCTAACAATCTCTGCAGTTTCACCCCCCCCCATTCCCCAGTTGCTCTCCCTAGACTGTTTCACACAATGGCCAGAGAGGTCTTTGCGGTTGACTGTGAACTGTATGACCTCCCTGTTTCCCAGTAGGCTTTCAGCTGCTGGCGCCAGCACAAAGACAGGGGAAGGGGTCTTAAAAGAGTCTGGATTAGAGGTTTTGGTTTTGGAAGGGCTGCACTTGAATAAAATCTGAATTTAAATAAAGATAAAATTTTAGACCCAGTTTAAAAAACAAAACAGCCTTCAGATTCTTCTCTGAAATGACATCACTACATACCCCAAACCACCACAAAGCATGATTCTGTTCAAGACTTTGCTCTGTGAGGATATATCGCTTCCCATCCAAAGTATGGAAGGTATGTCCCTAATCACACCCTGTTCGAAGCCAGTTTTCTTTGTGAGATCCTGCCACATTTTTTTCTTACTCAAATTATACTATTCTATGTAATCTGCAAGACAACCACAGTGGCCAAAGAAGCCTGGAGTTATAATGTGAATGAATGTCAGGAAATCTTTTTTTCTTTAAATACTCCATTTCAAACTCAACATCCAGTCAAGGGCCTGATGAGTGAGGATGTGGTACATTCAAGTTCTGGGATTACTGGAACCATGTTGCTTAATGCCAGCTATTATTCACTGTCAGTCACTTTGGATCACTTGGAGAGCTTGTTTTTCATGGTATTTGTTAAGCACTTAGTACGTGCCAGGCACTAATACGAAACACTGGGGTAGATACAAACCAATCAGGTTGGACATGGTTTATGTCTCACCTGGGACACCAATTTAAGCGCCATTTCACAGATGACATAAATGAGGCACAGAGAAGTTAAGTGACTTGCCCGAGGTCACACAGTAGACAAGAAGAGAACTGGGATTAGAACCCAGGTCCTCTAATTCCCAGGCCTGTGCTATTTCCACTATGCCATATTCCTTCCCATTCTTCTTCTCCATGTTGTCCTGGGGTGGCAGACCTTGACCACAGCCTCCTTCTACCCCTTCAGCCATACCCCCACCTAACTGGGCAGCTGGGCTCAGGAAGGTTTAAGTTAGATTGCGGGAAGTTGGACCTGCATGTGTTCATAGGCAGTAGAGTCCTTTACATAACCTGTTCTTGTATGTCCTGAGACAATCAGGGGTTGAATTTCAATCTTGGCTATCTCCATCACAAATCTAACTGTCCCAGTGCCAGAAAATGCCACTCTAGAGAGTGAAAACTAAATCTTGAGGGAAGCCTCTGCAGAGAGTTGGAGGCTACTGGTAAGGCAATGCTGATTGCTGATTCACTGGCGAACCACTGTAATGCCCCTTATTACCGATTCAAGTATTTAGGGCCTCCAGGCTCAAGTTTTTTGGGTGTTTTTTTTTTGTGGTAGTGTCTTTTTTCATAAATGAAGCTTCCTTATTGGAGCGCTGCAGACTTAAATACTGGGAGAAGAAAAGAGATGAGGCACTGCAAATGAGAGACGAAGGGAGCCTTTTCTACTAGATCCACCTAAAATAAGACTGAGGCAAATATCTTCTATCTGTTTCTCTTAACAAAGAGTTCCAATTAGTATGTGGTGATCTTTCTGCATGCAATCAAAATTAAATTCGAGAAGTTAAAACTAAATATTTGAATGAGGAAAATAACTTCTAAGCTATAAAGTGAGATTTTCATTGGCATCACCTTTCAAAACTCCTTTGCTTCCCTCTTACCTCTAAGCTCCTTGTGGGCAATGATCATGTCATGCCCACATGACATGTAAAGATGGTACATCTTTATTGTCCTATGCTCTCCTAAGTGCTTAGTATGGTGTTTTGCCTACAGTAAGAGCTCAATAAATACTATTGATTAATTGATTGAAGAAACCCGTGACTGCTGTGATCCTATTATTATACCTACTTCCGAAGGCCCTGTCTCTTCCAGACTGTCTTTGTGGAGTTCTTGTCCAGATTCTGGAAAGGCCTACCTGATGGAATTGAACCAAATGATTTGGGTGGAATTCCATACTTTCGTCCAGGGTTGTTATTTAAAGCCAGAATGGCCACGAGGCCAGAAATTCTGCTCCATAAAGGAAAGAGAACTTGGGGGGATGGAGTAGATGACCTCCTTGGGATGTTCAGTAACTCTCTCTGAGACTGAAATACCTCTGTCTCATTTACTCACAATCACCTGTAACACTTCTGTACACACCACCTTGCATACCTAATAATTTTATCAATCAGGGGTATTTATTGTGCCTTTACTATTTGCAGAGCACTGTACTAAGCTGTTCGAAGAGTGCAATACATCAGAATTAGTGGACACATTCCCTGCCCATAATTTAAGCACTTACTCATCTGCATATCCACTTTTCAATTATTTAAACACTCGCATACACATTGCCTTTCTTTCTCCTTCCTATCCCTAAATTTTTTTCAGGTCTGTTTCCCTGGTTATATTGTGCCTATTAACTCCATTGTACTCTCCCAGGCTGTTAGTACAGTACTTTATTCACAGTTGGTACTTAATAAATATTACTGACTGATTAATGAAATCTTTTATATCACATTCTTATCCTCTCATTCACCAGCCAAGCAAGTTTGATGATGAGGTCAAGGTCAGCACACCAATTTTAGAATAATCCAAATATCACTATTGTTCATTATGAAAAAAAAAGAATCAAGTTTCACATGTAGTGAAGGATGGAGACAGCCCTGAAATTGTGAAAAGGCCCATCTTTAAAAGAGGTATAGGGAGTGATCCTGGGAATTAAGTCAATCAACTTAACTTTAATTTCAAAGATGATAAAAAGCAATGACTACAGTGCTCCGCACTCAGTAAGGGCTCAATAAATGCCATTGATGATAATAATAGAACAAATCTTCAAGCATTTTAAGGAACAGGAGGAACTTCTTAGAGTGTAGAGAGGAACAACAAAAATGATTAAAAGAATGAAGTTTAAGTCCTATAAAGAAAGATCGAAGGAATTGGTGTTCAATCTGAAAAAAAAGGTGAAGAGATTATTTATTAGCCATCTTCAAGCTTTTGAAAGGGTACTACATGGGCCTACTGATCAAGTGTTTTTCATCTCCACCCTGGATCCCAAGGAAATGGGATTAAATCTTGTGGACTGTAAACTCCTTGTGGTCAGAGAGCGTGTCTACCAACTCTGTTACAGATACTCTCCCAAACACTCCTCAGACATTAAGTGCTCAAGAAGTATGATTGATTGACTGATCAGAGTAAGAAAGAATTTAGTTAGATTTAAGAAAGAACTTCCCTAAAGTTTCCTTAATCATTTGAAGCATAACCACTTCAGGAAATCTTTTGAAATAGTACTGACAGGGATTGGTCTGGAATGATTCTGCCTCAAGGAGGGAATTGATCGGAATGACCTGTAATTGTCCCGTCCAGCTCCAGAATTCTATGATACCAGATACCAGAGGCGCACATGAACTGCAGGACTGTGTTGAGATTAAAGTTTGGCAATCTGGCAGGCTCAGGTTAGCCTCTCCAAGATGAAATCTCTTCTCTTCCCAGCAGAAGCTAAAGGTTCTGTTTTGAAGAGAATAGATCAAAAGCCTGATATGGACACAGACATGGAGATTTAAGGACATTGATAGACAGCAGGCAACATACACTGTGGCCTAAACAGTGTGTACTCCAAGCAAGAAATGGTATCAATTCAGCCAGAGGTTCAGCAACTCAGTAATTTTCCAAAGGGCTGCCAAATCTTCACGCATTCCTCCCATTAACTGTATAATGCGGGGGAAAGGTACATTTTTCACGTTAGAGTTTCCTAACCAGGCGGCCCTGCAGTGAACACCACCAATTTGCATTTTCCTGGCAAAGCCTCTGTCAATTACTCATGGTCCTGAAGTAGCAATTGCAGGGCCGCTTGTGGGTATTTTGGATGACAGTGTGTTGCATTTCCCAAGCGAGGGAAGCTAGTCTATAGTGGGCTCTGGGAAAAGGAGTAGCTCTCGAGGACTTCATGCCACATAATAAAAGAGCTGATGAAGTTTTCTTTTTATAAAAAGCCTTCTTTTTTGTCTTGTGGAGGGCTGCTGCTCCACATTACTCATGACTTCAAAATGGTTACCAACAAACCCACAATTTGTGGATCCTGCTTCAGTCCACAAAAGTCTATAAAAACAGCACTAACCTATCCTGGTATGGCAACACTTTTAGCAGCCTCATTTGGAAAAAATCAAACCATGGGCTGATTCATGCCCTTTTACAACCTCTCCTTTCCGTGTCAAAGAGAAATTTTGATTCTGAAAGGTGTATGGGCATAAATATCACCATATATAGTTACATGTACATGGGCCTTGGTACATATAAAGTATGTGTAAGCAAATGAGTATGACAGGGTATAAATATTTTGTATATAAATATATGGATATCAATCCTCCCATTTGAGCACACAGAAATTATGCATTTGGACAAGCCTTATGGGCAGAGAGAATGTCAGTTGACTTCTCTTTTCGAAGGGGGAAAATGCCGTCTCCAAGTTATTACAGAGGTGGCAATGTTCATGAGCATTGGCAACCACTTGCCAATCAGGGGACGAGTGGGAACTCATTGCTCCAGTCCAGGGCTTTTGGGACCCTCTGCAGTCGTAAAGCACACGGGCCTGGGAGAAATAGGTCATAGGTTCTAATCCCGCATCCGCCACTTGTCTGCTGTGTAATGCTGGGTAAGTCACTTCACCTGTGCCTCAGTTACCTCATTGGTAAAATGGAGATTAAGACTGTGAGCCCCATGTGGGACAGGGACTGCATTCAATCCAATTATCTTGTATCCACACCAGTGCCTGGCACATAATAAGTGCTTAGCAAATACCATAATTATCTAGGTAGCAGCAGGTGCTGGAAACATCAAATATGACACTAAAACAAGTGTATACAATGTGGCCAAGACCGTGGGCCTTGTCCTGGCCTTTTCAGTCTCTCTCTTTCTCTCTCTCTCTCTCTCACACACACACACACACACAAACATGAATTTCAAGATTATGATGTACATTTCTGTAATTTATTTCATCATATGTCTTCCTTTCTAGATTATAAGCTCCTTGTGGACTGCAAAATGCCTACTTACTCTGTTATAATGTGCTGTCCCTAGCACTTAGTAGTGTTCTGCACACAATAAGTGCTCAATACTATCGACTGATAATATTCTGTGACTATGAAGTGCTATACTATGTATAGTATATAATATATACTATATCCTTCATGTATATACTTATGTGTATACCCATACAAATATATGCAGTAGCCTAGTCATGCAGTGGAATTCTCAGTCTGGGCCCATTGGATTCCATCATCACAACCGTTGCTAACTGGACTCTTGATTGGCAGCTTCAGTGGGTCAGTCAGGTCTTGCAACTTCAGGAGGAGGCTCTTTGGCAAAGCAAAGACAGAGAAGCCTGACCTTCCACTTCCCAGGCTGAATCTGACCTCCACAAAGGACTTTTAACTCCAAAGCTGTCGATCAAATGCCTTCATCAGCAAAGTGGAGTTTAGAAACTGAAGTAAATAACCTTATTCTTCTCAGTGTCTCCCCTTCAGAAATCAGTTAGCCCTTTGGCTAGAACAGAGTGCTTTTTAAAGGTCCCAAGTGTTGTGGCACTTACTAATTTCTTTGGGATTATTTCTCAGTTATCATGAAATGTGACAAAGTTGTCTCACTTATGAACTGCTGCTGATTCTGTGTGTACTGATCTGTCGAGCAGAAAAGAGCCAGAAGCCTTTATTGGCTTAGTGTGCCTAGAAAAGTGTCTGCCCTCTTACAGAAGATAAGTTCAGCCTTGTTTATTTTCATTTTAGCAATTCAAACTGCTCAGTTATTCAGTAGAGCAGGCAGTATTGCTGTTCCTTTAAAAAGAAAAGGAAGTGTGGTCCTGGCAAACTTAGCTGGAGCAATAAAAAATAAATCTTTGTAATTGTTGTGGAGACAGAAAGCAAAACAAACTGTACTTAAGTACATTGTAAGAAAATGTCAGAGATTTGAGGGAATGGTCATTAGCATACAAAATCATTTATCTCCCATGAGAAAGGGAGCTGGAAAAAGACCAACACATTTTATTTTCTGCATTCTTCCTTCTGGGGTTTCTTGGAATGTCAGAGCTACTATTTTTCCTGAAAAGGAAGATTTGCTTTTAAGATGGTGATAGGAAAACCACAGGAACAAGTTTGAATAGAAGTAACCAGCAGCTTTTGCTACCTTTAACGGCATCTTCATCTGCTTCTGTATGGTTTTTCTGGTTCAGCAATATGTCCACCTATGTTCAAACGTGTCTGCAAGGGAGTGTTTGGGGAAGCCGGGGTTGTGTCTGCATATGTATACTTTATCCATATTTCTTAGGAGTTCCTTTTCTTTTCTGAGTGAATGGGCATACAGAATTGAAGCATCAGCATGGTGACAAAATAATCAAAATTTCCACCAATAATGTCAATGGTTTAATTTTCAGAAAATATATATTTTCTATTCTGAACTCTATTTGTCATGGGAAAAAATTGTTTTAAAGGCAAATATGCATTCAGAAGAATTCAAATCAAGTAAAACAATTAATTAAATGATCTACAAGTTAGGCAATCTAAAGCAGTAGTGGAAAAAAAGTCGAGGAGTGACTCTCACTTTTAATATACTCCACAGTGATCATAAAGAGGGCTTCCAGTCTGGGGTTAAAACTGGTATCCATTGGTAACAGTCTGTGGAAAGTTAGGTCAAGATCCAAAGATAAACCATTTGCGTATGCTGAAAAAGGGCCTTTTTCAATGTCAGCTCCTTCTACTCAGCTTACTCCACTCCACTAGAGAGGAAATTGAATGTTGCTTCCCTTGGCAAGATGAGTTTGGGTTTCTGTGTTTCTCTGGCAGAGGTTAAAGGCAGCACCAGCAGGTACAGAGGTGCAGGGAGCATAGTTTTTCCTGAGTTCCTCAGGGAAATTGTGAAGGAAAAAAATTGTTTTCACATTTTTATTAATAATAGCAGTGTCTGTTAAGTGATTACTCTCTACCAAGCATTGTACTAAGCTCTGGGATAAATACAAGATAATTAGGTTGAACATAGTCCCTGTCCTTCACCAGGCTCATAATCTAAATAGGAGGAAGGACAGGTATTGAATCCCCATTTTACAGATGAGGAAACTGAGACTCAGAGAAGTTTAGCGGTTTGCCTAAAGCCTCGCAACAGTCAGGTGGCAGAGCTGGGATTAGAACCCATCTCCTCTGACTCCCAGGCCCACTGGTCTTTCAACAAAGCCATGTTACTTATTGTTTGGGCACTAGGCATTCATCCCATCCTCAGTCCCACAGCACTTATGTTCATGTCTGTAATTTATTTATTCATATTAAAGTCTGCCTTCCCCTCTAGACTGAACCTTCTTGTGCACAGAGAATGTGTCTAGCAACTCTATGGAACTCTGCTCTCCCAAACAGTACAGTGGTCTACACACAGAAAGTGCTCAATAAATACCACTGATTGATTTATTGATTGTTTTCAAATGTATTTGCCTTCACTTTTTTTGCAGATATGTTACAGGTTTCCCAAATATGCTCTTCTAGGTTATTAGTAATTAAAACTTTATGATGTAAAGTGAACAAAGGATGAGGCTGACCAACATGGATCTTAAGCCCAAAGGTAAAGTTCACATAGGCAAAAAGTCATGACCTTGAGCAGTGTTAAACAACTGGGAAGAAATGTGGCCTAGTGGACAGAGCATGGGCCTGAGGGTCCAAAGGACCTTGGTTCTAAACCTGGCTCTGTCATTTGTCTGTTGTGTGACCCATGGCAAATTACTCCATTTCTCTGTGCCTTAGTTACCTCATCTGTAAAATGAGGTTTAAAACTGTGAGCCCCGTGTGGGACAGGGACTGTGTCCAACCCAATTACCTTGTATCTACTCCAGTGCTTAATACAGTACCTGGCACATAGTAAGCGCTTAACAAATACCATTATTATTATTATTATTAGCAAGGCCCTGGGAGGGAACCAGAGAATCTTGGTTCTAATCTTGGTTCTAATTTTGGCCCTGACAGTTACTTACTGTGTGACTTTGGGCTAGCCATTTAACTTCTCCATGCCTTAGTTTCCCAATCAGTAAACTAGGGATTCAATAACTGTTCTCCCTCCCACTTAGACTGTGAGCCCCATGTGGGACAGGGACTGTGTCCAATCTGATTAACTTGTATCTATCCCAGGACTATCCCTTTCAGGATTGCACCTGGAGAGTTTCCAGTACTCTACCAATCTCGGCCATGGGAGGGAGAGTTAAGCAGAGGCCTTCCCGTTCCATTCTTAGCTTGGGCAGTGGCTAGTGAATAGAAGGCAATCTGCTACAAGTCAAAACTCACCTTGTTGAGCAGCAGCCTCATGGGAGAGAGTTGAGGGCAGAGACTCAAGTTTACGGCACAGAAGACAATCGTAAACCACTTCCATATTTTTACCAAAAAAACTCTGTGGATAAACTACCAGAACGATCGCAGTCAGAGGCGGGATGTTCTGGGAGAGATGTGTCCATGGAATTCCTATGGATAATTGCAACTTGACAGCACAAGACAAGACCCCAGTACTCAGAACAGTGTGTGATACATACTAAGTATTTAACAAATATTTTAAAAAAACCCAAATGGGGAATGGAGAGTCTGGGGTATTTTTCCCCATCTAGCAGAGGTGATGTAAAGAGTATGGTTTGGAAACGCCATCAGCACAGTACTATCCAATCTACAAAGGCACTTGATCTTAAAAGAAAAAGAGTGGTGGGTGAGAGGCAGGAAATGACAAGAAAAATAAAGCAAAAATAAAAATGACAATAACAAAAATCATAATTAACTGTACATGACATTTAAAGAAACAGATTTCAGGCTTTTAACAACTCTACCAGGACCATCTCTAGTCAAAACAACCAGCACCTTCCCAGTGGTCTAATACTGGGAAGGTGGGCTGCAGCTCCAATTTCTGCCTATCCAGTACCCTTAAGATAAGCTTTCACCCTGGGAATGCAGGGCATATCAGGGTAACGCCCCCATTACACTGTAAGCTAGCTCCTTGAGGGTAGGCATCAGTGTCCACTGACTCTATTGTACTCTCATGAGCACCTAGCATAATGCTCTGCAAAAAGTAAGTGCTCAGTAGATGCTATTGATTGATTGACAGTGTCACACAACAGGCCTCAAGGTTTCACCAAATGGCCACCTGTCATCTTCAGCGGGCTTTATCTTGTGACAACAGAACAAATGCATGAAGTCCCACCTGGTACCTTATTGATGATAGTACAAAGAGAAAAAGGAGAGACATGCACTGATGGCTGGCAAGTGGAGGAGAGAATCTGGAGTCTTTTAATTTGTCATTAACTCATCTATGCTGGCCAGCAGCGGCACGGGAGATAATCAAGGGTGGAGACTCAGGTTTACCACGCATAAGGAGGCAATGGTGAACCACTTCCATATTTTTACCAAGAAAACTCTAAGGATACACTACCAGAACGATTGCAGTTGGAGGCAGGGTGTTCTGGGAGAGATGTGTTCATGGTGTCGCTATGGGTCAGACACGACTTGACAGCATAAGGCAGCAACAACAAGGTTTCCAGCTTTATGCACCTTGCCTTGTTGCTCCAGGAAAAGTGACGAAAAAACTAGATACCTAACAAACATGCTAGAATGTGCTTTTCCAGCCCCTCCTCTGTACACAGTTTGATAACTTGTGGCCTACACCCTAGTTAACTCATGTTCTTTCCTATGGCTAGCAAGATCTTGGTGAAGCTTCTCTGGGTGAGGGTGAAAAGGGGGAGGGAAAATTATCAACTTTAAGTCAGATAGTCGACCTAACTTTCTTAGCCCTACCACTGACTTTCGAGGATAATCCCCATCTCTACTACCCTCTCTTTCTAAGTTTCCCCCTCTGTAAAATAGGTAGGAGTATTTTTTGCACATCTTTAACTCCCTGTACAAATATTATTGTTGTTTGCAATGACATATTAGATGGGAAGATGAATGAGCTAATGGGATGTTGCGAAAAGCATGATGACTTCCTTGAAGAAAGGCTACAACAGTAATACTCCTATTCATACATTGTTATCTTTGGCTGGCTCTTGATTTTGCCTGCACAGTTAAGAGTAAATAACTGTGCTTGTAGAGGGTTGTGTTAAGGAGATTTTTTTTTCCCAAAAAATCGAGATTATGGTTCTTGTACTGGGGAACCAAATTACTCAACCCAAGGACAAGATCACATAGTCATTAATGGATATCAGCTCAGGTAAAATGAACTAAGAACCAATCTCAGTTGCCTTATTCCTCCAGCTGGATTTTGACTAAAGAAAATTGAACATCTAAAAAAATGTCTACTCCCCTCTTTTCATGCATCTCTACACTTCCTGGTTACAAGCAGAACCAGAAGCAAAGGATTGGAACATCACCAGACCAGCTGTTTTGTGATATTGCGAGCCCAACTGGAAACAGGAATTAAAGTAAATCTCAGGAGAGAGCCTGTTCTCAGGAAATATGCGGCCCAATTGTGCAGAACAAAATAGTTGAAGATATTCGTGTCAGGGACCTAAATTGGGAAGGTTTACCTGAAAGCAAACCTTTGAATTTGACGATTATAGTACCCAAATCTACCACCACCTCATGGGGTAAGTTTGCCCAGATTCCGGAGTCAGGCCGGAGCACCTTCTGACTGCCGAATGTGCTCTGCTCTACATCTCTTTTAAAGATTGTGTAGGAGGTGTCAGTTCTCCATCTTTCCAGCTCTTGGATATATACCTGCTTAGGGACTTCTCCTGGGAGTTTGGGTGTTGGGCACACTTAAAAATTGAAACATAGAAATGTACCATCTTTGCCAAAGTTGTTCCTTTTTTGCAGCCCAACTTCAGGAGTGGAATGGTCCTAAGTTCTCCACTTTCCCTTGCTCCATCTCTTTGCTTCACCTCTCCCAAGGCTTTGTCTCTGTTTCTTGCCTTTGACTGACTCACAAAGGAGAACTCCATCTGCTAAGTCAGCCCTGCCATTTCCTGTCCACAGCAGAAGAGCCTGGGTTGAGTTGAGATCCAGAGTGGACCATTTCACCTTCTGAATCACCAGCCTTGTTTTTTAAAGCATCATGTACTTTCCCTGGGGATTTTCCATTCTCTAGGTTTTTGACACAACCCTAAACTGACTAGCCTGTCAGATCTGAAAAAGCCATCGTAAGGTTAAGCGGGATAACCAGACCCCAAAGCAAGTAAGGCCAAACCAGCAATGAGGGGGAAGAATTGGACTTGAAGGGTTGGGATTTATTTCATTCCTGGGAAATGCACAACTTCTGGGGTCTCCTTTGGAGCAGTTTCTTCCCTCTCCCATCTTTGTCCACCTCTGTGATGAGCAATGGAGAGGTGACCAAACTTTACATGTGGTGGAAATGTGAAGCAACAATCTGCCAACAAGTATAATTGATCTGGAAACAATACAGAAGACTAATGTGTTCTGCACTTTTTCCTCAAGTAAATAAGGTGGGATTGCAGCAGAAAAGAGCAAAAGGTTTTTGAAGGAATCTAGACCCTTGGGAGTAGATAATGAGCATACGTGCGTCACTTTTGTAGGCTCTTTTCCCTTGAACTGAGAACTATCATATGCTGAGTCCAAACTAGCTTAATATTTGCAGTTTCATTTTCATAAGGGGTGAATTTTAGAAAAAAAAACAGGTTTGCCCTTTTTTTGTAAGGTAAAATTTCAATAAGGCAATAATTAGGGTCCAGTTGGCATTACTTAGAAAAATCAAAACAGGTCTGCAAAAACTTGTTTTCATGATCAACATTTTGCATAAATGATTTCTTTTTGCCTTTGGAAATACAATATTTCAACAACATCCCTTGCCAAATGCCATCTGATTGCTCGTTCGGGTGTTTGAGAATGTTTGTGGTCATCCAGAGGGGAAGAAGAGGGAATGGGGAAGAGGAGAGAGAAAAATGGTTGTTTGTTTTGGGGTGGGGGCATATTATGCTATAAAAAAAGGACTATACTTTATCTGGGAAGACAAAATGAAGTAAAATATTTTCACTGACCCCTTCAGACATAATACAACTTTTAAGCATATCTTCCATTCATTCTATTTTTTTTGGTGGTCTCTGTCCAAACCCAGAGGAATATTCATGCAGAGTACAGAGTGGTTGCAGTTACAGAAATTAGAAATGGGTTAACCCCAAGTGGCAGATCTCTGGAGTCCATGGAAAACCATAATTTAGTTTCCTTCTCTTGTGTGAAATTTTTTAAAGAGAAATTTTACTTGAAAGGACCAAAGCAGCTTCAATATAGCCAAGTGAACTCGGCATAAAATCAAATGAAGGGTTGACAACTATCTGGTGAATTTGGGTAATGTAGGCATCCAATCTGGGAAATATAAACCAAAAGATAATTTTATCCCCTCAGTGACTTGAGGAATTCAGAAAAAATTTGGGGGGTTTCCATTAATTTTTCTGGATAACTGCTATTATTACCCTCCATAAAAATGAGGGATATTTTTCTTAAATAAATCTTCCAGGTTCCTAAAATATTTAATTTATTTGAACTATTGCAAATTATTTGTGTTTATCTAGAAATTAAGAGTAAGGCAATATAACTACATAAGACAATATACTTACACATCTACCACACCCATCTTTAAAAATGAAATATTCTCCAACCACAGTTTAAGGGCTGTGTGATTCATACGAAGATGCAAACTGCTAGTTTCTAAACAGGTAAAGTTGTGTAAATTGCTATTAACAACAACAGATTAAACTCTTGTGTTTAAATTATTACTCATTTTATTTTTATCAAGGCTTCACGACATTATTATATGCGTTTTTGCAGATTAACAAACCCAGAAAATTCAGGAAAAGGCCATTTTTTCTTTTCAACTATACGATCCAAATCACTGCTTCAGTTTTCCAATTCACTATAAGAATTGAAATCTTCATCGGCCACTTTAGATTCAGAAGGAAAATTGAAATATTTACTGAACCAGTTAAATGCAAATGAGTTCTGTGTCAGGCTCATAATTAGTCTGGATTGGAAAAGGACAACTCAGAAAAAGCATATGTGGAGATCAGGCATCTGCCTACAAAATAAAGCAAAATGATAAGTGATAATAATAATAACTTTGGCATTTTTGGAACACTTTAGTACATTGTGGCAAGCACTATACTAAATGCTGGGGTAGATACACGTTAATCAAGTTGAATACAGTCTCAGTCCCCCACACCGTTCACAGTATAAGCTGGAGGGAGAACAGGTAGCTTGTTCCTACTTTACAGGTTAAGAGAGGTTAAGTGACTTGTCCAAGGTCACACAGCAGACAAGCAGCAGAGGCAGGATTAGATCCCAGGACTCCTGATTCCCAGGTCCAAGCTCTTTCCACTAAGCCATGCTCCTGATCTGAATTGATGTCCTGATTAATTCAATCTGGATAATTCAAACCTCCAGACTCCCTCACACTGAACAATAGCATGCTTGCGAACCATAGTTAACCAGGTTACTGCCTCAACTATTTACTTCACCTTACCTAAGTAGACCCACCCTGACTGGTGCAAAATATCAATTAAAGGTCTTGTGGTGGTTTTTAATCATTCAATTTTCATATCAACTCATTTCATATCATATTACTTCCAGGCTTGTCACATCCAGCTGGACAGGTATCCCATCACCAAACTGAACATTCTGAAGTTTGACCATCAGAAATATGAACACTTCCTAGAGTGACTCATGGGCTTGGGTAGAAAGTCATAATGTAACCTTATTACACCTCAGAAGAAAGTCCAAGAGGAAATTGGAAACCCTGAAGTATTGTTTTTATTGTTTCTCTGAGAAGCTCAAAGAATTTTACAGAAAGGATTCATTGATTCTTCAGAACATCTCTGGGAATTAAGAAAGGGAGATGACTATTTTTACTAGGCAAAACAGGGAATTGTAGGAAGGAAGCTAAGGGTCACCGAACGACCTCCCACATACCAGTTATGGCAGGCATAGAGTCCACGCCCCTTAACTTCCAGTTGCAGAGTTCTACCCAAGAACCACATCTTTTGAGCCTGCAAAACCAAAAAGAAATTTAGTAAGAACAGCTTTCCCATGGCACGTCAATTGTTTGGGCTTGTGGTCCCAGCCTGTAAATACCACAGGAATAGCTTCTTGTAGTATTTTGGTCCCTAAGTTTCAGTCACTGCAAGAACTGAGTGCAAAAGTGTGGAGAAAAAAAGTGGAATCACACAAAGTAATAGATGCTAACAGAAATAAAAGGACGTTTTATGCGGTTTTATTATTCTAGTACCACCCATATTTTCTGTCCTAGTCACACTAGATTGATCTACACCTAGTCTTAAACATGAAGGAGAGCTTGAAATGACAATAGGGAGCCTCCCCTTGAAATTTTGCCTAAGGCTTCAATCACTATGCTCCATTTCCCACACACTGCACTGAAAAATGATCCCTAGTACTAGACCACAAGGGGCTTTTTATCTTAGCTGTCAGACTGAAATACATGCAGAATTCAAAGCAATTATGGAAACATTTGGGTATCCTGAACTTTTCTCTGTTGGACATCTCTCTTATAAAAAGAAAATGAAGCTCGAATCTTCTGAGATTAATAGAAACAGAGATCAGGATGGAATCTAGAGGATTTTTTTTTGTAAGGTAAACTACTTCACTCACAGTAAGCAAAATGATAGCACACGTTTGAAAGTCTGTTCTGCATAGAAATATTATATCTACTCTTTCAATTATAGCACAGGAAAATTTTGTTTCTACACACCAGTCAACTTATTTCCAAATGAGTCCTAAAGAGTTTCATATGCAAATATGCTTTTTCGAAAATGAGGTGGTCAGAAGGTCTAGAGGGAAGAAAGGATTTCTGAAGTATGCATAAAGTCAACAGACCAGTTAGCAATGGGATAGTAAAATTTCACAGACTTACTTTGATCTAGATTTCAGAAAAATGAAGCCATAAATGCAAAACGTTTTCAGAACCCAAAATAAAAAACTCTTTGTCTCTTATCTAAGATATCTACCAAGAAAATTAGAGCAATATTTAAATGTTGAGATCATTATATTTTATTTGTAACATGAAAAACACCAAAAGAGAAGACAGAAGTAACTGCAAAGTTATAAATGATATGAAGTAGCATTTTCTGTATTTTTCTAACAATTTTCAGAGTACTTCTGAGATTCATAGTTCATACTCCAAAGAAGCTTAAGACTTCAAAGGACAATGAGAGGTAATGCTAGGGATTCAGTATGTTAAATGCATTCGTGTTACAGGACTAAAATGCATCAGTTACACGTTTGAATAGGTGAGGCTCTTTTCCCTCCATGATAAAAAAGAGGGAAACAAAGCACAGTTAAGAGATTGCAAAGGGGAAGGAGGCTATGGCTTGCTGCCTTTGGGATAAGATTTTGAGCCCTGATAAAGACATAGAGAAACTCTCCCTCGTGGGTCTCCTTTTCTCCTACCAGTTCTTCCGTTGAACATTTTAACACACTTTCTAATGTTGTAATTTGTATCTCAGTTGGTATCACAATTAGAGAGGATTTTTAGGATGACAGAATTTTCAGCCAGGGGCTGGCATATTTAAAGAAATGTGGGGCTTCATTTAAATACCCTTAACCACCTAAATGTGGATGGTTCCTCTGTAGCTTATCTCAGCCTCTAAGGAGAAAAGAAACTGTCTTTACAATGATTATCATAAGTTATTTTGAATTTGTGACAGTTTATATCACTTTGATTTTTCTTTGCATTCTGATCAGTCTTCTTTTGGGCCATACCCTCCTCTCCCTTCTCCACCAACCCTCTAAAGTGACCCTGTTGTATCTCAAATGGAGATTTAGCACTTCATGAACCTGGCACTCAAGGAGAAGAAATATTTTTCCCTGATCTCTCATCTTATCATTGGTAAACTGCTGTTGACCATCTCTGTTCTGAGAAAAAAACATATGTTGAAAATCTTATTCAATCGTATTTATTGAGCACTTACTCTGTGCAGAGGACTGCAGTAACTGCTTTGGAGACTACAATATAACAGAATTGGTAGGTACGTTCCCTACCTGCACTATTTTTGAGAATAAACCTCCTTGGGTCTTAAAAACATGGAAACTATCTGGAGTCCTGCATTTCTGAAAGAAACAGCCAAATGATTTCAGTTTTCTTAGCTTCAAAGCAAAGTGAAAATAAACACAGAAGCACAGTAGACTGTCTTGGTGTGTATACAATATGATCAACACTGTGGTTCCTGCATTAGACTTGTCAGCCACATTTGCTCTCAAAGGAAAACGTTATCATCAGTGGCTTCAACTTCAAGTATGAGCAACAGTGAGAGAGAAAGAAAGAAAGAAAGAGAGAGAGAGAAACCAGGGCTCAGCTTCATCTTGAACAATGCTGAAAGGTATTTTCCTAACACATAGCTAGTTTTATTTGCATACACAATTCTTCTAATTGTTCTTGTCCGTCCGTCTCCCCCGATTAGACTGTAAGCCTGTCAAACGGCAGGGACTGTCTCTATCTGTTGCCGACTTGTTCATTCCAAGCGCTTAGTACAGTGCTCTGCACATAGTAAGCGCTCAATAAATACTATTGAATGAATGAATGAATGAATTCTAAGAAATTTTATTCGTTTGGTTATCTCTTTAAATATACTACTTGGCTAGTATGCAGGAAGACAAGTTCCATAATTTTAGCATATTAAAATGATGTCCTGAGCATCCTGTGGGAACATTGTCCTTTTGTTCAGTTAGATCTAAAGAAGAAACTCCAACATAGAATCATTCAGAACTAAAGAACTCCTGGAATATGAGCTTTTATATATGAGATTTTGCACTTCTGTTACTTTACTAAATATATTTGAAAGGGTCTGACTAACTTTTGAAACTCAAGTATGACAAAAAATTAAACCAGGTTTCTGGCTTGGTTTAGAGGGAATTAAAGAGATCCAACTCATTCTCCCAGGAGTAATTTTTGCTAAAATCTCTCCCTTTTGGAATTTATAAATTTATAATAATAATGGCATTTGTTAAGTGCTTACTATGTGCAAAGCACTGTTCTAAGCTCTGGGGGGATCCAAGGTGATCAGGTTGCCCCACGTGGGGCTCACAGTTTTAATCCCCATTTTACAGATGAGGTAACTGAGGCACAGAGAAATTAAGTGACTTGCCCAAAGTCACACAGCTGACAAGCGTTGGAGCCAGGATTAGAACCCATGACCTCTGACTCTCCAGCCCAGGCTCTTTCCAGTGAGCCACACTGCTTCATTTATCACCTTTCAATGACCATACAAAATATTTAAAAATGGTTTTAAGTGGTAATTTTTTTCTTACCTTTCCCCCTTTCCTTTTTAAACCATGTGAGACCTAGTTGTACATTCAACAGTTCGTCTCCTACAATCACAGCAGGATTAATCTCTGCTAATCTGCTTGAGTTTTCACAGTTGAAATGGTTGACGCTTCTAATTGTTCTGCTCAGAGGTGCCATAGAATTTAGGCAACTTAAAACTTTTCCAAACATCTGTACAGAGGAGAAACCCAGCTCTTTAATAGATTGAAAAAGTTATTGTGAGTAGTGAAAAATGAATACGAGTTTTTTTTGTTGTTGTTAAAGACACACTAGAGAAGTTTTAGGTAATTATGGCTATTTAAACCACTATGAGAGTCATTTGTTTAGCGAAGAAGTGTGGCTTAGTGGAAAGAGCACGGGCTTGGAAGTCAGGGGACATGGGTTCTAATCCCGACTCTACCACTTGTCAGCTGTGTGATTTTGGGTAAGTCACTTAGCTTATCTGTGCCTCAATTACCTCATCTGTAAAATGGGAAGTGAGACCATGAGGCCATATGGGACAACCTGATAACCTTGTAATAATAATAATGTTGGTATTTGTTAAGCGCTTACTATATGCAGAGCACTGTTCTAAGTGCTGAGATAGATACAGGGTAATCAGGTTGTCCCACGTGAGGCTCACAGTTAATCCCCATTTTACAGATGAGGGAACTGAGGCACAGAGAAGTTAAGTGACTTGCCCACAGTCACACAGCTGACAAGTGGCAGAGCCGGGAGTCGAACTCATGACCTCTGACTCCGAAGCCCAGGCTCTTTTCCACTGAGCCACGCTGCTTCACAGCGCTCCCCTGAGATTTCCCAGAGCTCTTAGAAAAATTATTGCAGACTTTATACATATATATGTTCAATGTAAATGTTCTAGTCCCATTAGATTGTAAATATCTTGAGGGTACAGATTATGTCTTCTTTTTCTCTTCAGGTTTTCCAACCATCTAGAACAGGAGCCTCAAATAGTTATACATGTATAAATTACATATTATTATTTATTTATACTGAGGCCTGTCTCCCCCTCGACACTGTAAGCTTGTTGTGGACAAGGAACATGTTTACCAAGTCTGTTGTACTCTCCCAAGCAGTTAGTACAGTGCTCTGCACACAGTAAGCATTCAAATACTATTGATGATAATGATGATGATTATGATGAAGATAGGGGCTCAACAAAGGCTTTTTGATGGTCATGATAATAGCTTTGATTGAAATTAAATGAAGTTACTTACAACTAGGTTTTTTGGTCACAAGTTAATAAGGAATAACTGAAACCTGTTTGATAAAGAGCCTACAAACAGATTTCCTATTTTTCTGAGGTATGGGAACCTTGCAAGTGGGTTGCTGATTAACTCTGGAGACTGACTGACCCTTGCTTCCATAAAGATGATTCTCTTGTCCTTCTCTGCTAAGTATTTGTAAAGTCTTGCGATTTAGATTTTCAGAGTTCACAGCAGACTCCACCCAAGATAGAAGATGTTTTATTTTGCCTGATAAATAATATTGGTATTTGTTAAGCGCTTACTACATGCAGAGCACTGTTCTAAGCACTGGGGTAGATACAGGGGAATGAGGTTGTCCCACGTGAGGCTCACAGTCTTCATCCCCATTTTACAGGTGAGGGAACTGAGGCACAGAGAAGTGAAGTGACTTGCCCACAGTCACACAGCTGACAAGGGATAAAGTAACTCTTGCTGTGACACTACTGTTTGAAGCAAGAGAAAGTGCAGAGGCACAAGCAGCAGCAAAAACCTAGAAAACCTTGAACTAAATGTTGGAATACATTTTAATGATTAGACGAGATCCCTGCTCCTGAGGAGCTTGCAATCTCAAAATGGAAAAAAGAAAAATGAGATGAGTATAATATCAACACGAGTGCAATTCTGAATATTCCAAGATTGAGCTAAGGAAAAGTGGGGCACCTATAGGAGAAAATTGATTGACTGATTGATGGATTGAACAACTTCCTGGACAGATGGCCTCGAATTGCAACATCAAGAGGGAAAGATGGCAATATGCGAAACAGTAGCATGAAAGCTGGTCCCATCATAAAGAAAAACTTGGGCAATGAAAACAATAATAATGTGTGGTATTTTGAAAGCACTTATTATGTGCTTATCATTAGAAGCACTGTCATTTAGTGGCTAGATTACAGCCTGGAGTCAGAAGGACCTGCGTTTTTATCCCCGTTTTGCCACTTGTCTGCAGTGTGACCTTAGGAAGTCACTTCACTTCTATGTGTCTTCATTACCTCATCTGTAAAATGGGGATTAAGATTGTGAGCCCTATGTGGGACAGGGACTGTCCAACCTGATTTTCTTGTATCTACTCCAGCACTTGGTAAAGTGCCTGGCACATAGTAGGCACTTAACAAATACCATTATTATTACTAGTATTATTATCATTATTACTATGTTCCAAGTACTGTACTAAGTACTGGGGTTGATAAAAGACAAGCAGATTGGACACAGACCCTGTCCCACAGTCTAAGAGACAAGTCTGGGGACTTCAAGACAGACTGGGGGATACACCCAAAAATGTATGTAAACAAATATGGTGGAACACTACTGGAGAATTTAGAAAGTCGTAATTAGGCACTTTAAATGATGCAAAGGTTATTTGGGTGCAATGGGAGGGATGTTTCCTAGACTCCCTCATTTGCTCCTACAGTTGAATTCATCATGGCTGTAGTCATAAGCAGTATGTACTTAATACCTGCTAGGTATAGAACAGTGAACTAGACTCTCATAAACATATAATTAAAGTAGAAGACGAAGTCCCTGTCCCTGAGGATATTACAATTACTGATGAATAATTGACTCTGCAAAACAAAACAGCCTAGTGGAGGACTGTAGAACCAAGATGGCAGTGTAATCTGCATCTTCTCAGTACTCAGCAAGGGGTTATAGCCCAGTCCTACCCAATAGATTTGAAGTTAGAGATGATTTCTTAAGGTTGTCTTCTTCCTGTGACCTCTCGAGCTGACATTTTGGATCCTCTTTCACCAGCCTTTAATCACTTTTTGATAAGAGGTTTAGGTAATTAAACGGGTACTATTCCCTGAACCATAAAAACAATTTGATGTCAGGATAGACACACACACAGATAAATACCACCTTTAATTTTAGTAGAGGGCACAGCTCTTTGCATTGATAGCCTTAACTGAAAGCCAGACTCCTTGTCCTTTTGCATTATCCACCTCAACCCATACAGAAAAAGGAAGTGGTTTTCAGGGCTCAAACACCTCATGAAAGTCTTCTAGATAGCTCCTTACTTCCTTTAGCTTCCTATTGGTTTAGTGGTCTCCGTGACAACTCACCAAAAAGATTGGTGTCTAGTGCAGATTTATTGGGTAACCCAAATTTTTTAAATGCTCCTCACATCCATCCACAAAACCAAAAGGTTTACTATTATTACGACTTTAATGTTCTTCCTAGTTGCATAATAGTAATAATAATAATTGTGGTATTGTTAGCACTTTCTACATACCAACCACTATAATAAGCATGAGGGTAGATACTCAAATGCCATATGGTGCTCAAGACTAAATAGGAGGGAGAACAGGTATTGAATCCTCATTTTGGATAAACGGACTTGTGGAAAGAGCAAGGGTGTGGGAGTGAGAAGACCTGGGTGTAATCCTGGCTCCACCACTTGTCTGCTGTGTTACCTTAAGCAAATTTCTTAAGTTCTCTGTGCCTCAGTTCCCTCATCTGCAAAATGGAGATTCAATACCCGTTCTTCCTCCAACTTACATTGTGAGACCCATGTGGGTCCTGATCATCTTGCATTTAGCCCAGGACTTAATACAGTGATTGACACATGGTAAGCACTTAACAAATACCACAATTATTATTTTGCAAATGATGAAACTGAGAAGTTAAGACTCTAGACTATAAGCTCCCCTTCTAGACTGTAAGCTCATCTTGAGCAGGAAATGTGTCTACCAACTCTGTTGTACTTTCACAAATGTGTAGTTCAATGCTCTGCATACAGTAGATGTTCAATAAATGCCATTGATTGATTAAGTGACTTGCACAAGGTCACACAGCATAAGTGGCAGAACTGGGATTAAAACCCAGGTCTTCTGATTCCAAGGCCCATGTTCTTTCCACTAAGCCGTGCTGCTTCCTAACGTGCTATTCCAAACATCTTCATTTTTTTAAGCAAAGATGGTCCTCCTGTTTTTGATTCTCTTTTAAAGGGTTAGGGTTATACACGGTCCTAGAGAAATGGCACTAACTTGGAGGTTAGATTTATCCTATCGTATACTCCCAAGCATGAATAATAATAATAATGTTGGTATTTGTTAAGCGCTTACTATGTGCGGTGTTCTAAGTGCTGGGGTAGATACAGGTTCATCAGGTTGTCCCACATGAGGCACGTGTCCCACGTGTGGATGAGTCTTCATCCACATTTTACAGATGAGGTAACTGAGGCAACGAGAAGTTAAGTGACTTACCCAAGGTGATACAGCTGACAGGTGGCGGAGCCGGGATTAGAACCCATGACCTCTGACTCCTAAGCCCATGGTCATTCCACTGAGTCACGCTGCTCACTCTGTACTCAGTAGTTGCTCATCAATACTATTAAAAGGCTGAACGATGGCTGATGAACCCCCTGTTTCTACTTCATACAATCTCTTAGCCTTCAAAAAGTCTCTCATGTTTATTTCCCAAAACCCTGAAAAATCTCCCATGATTGATTCTCAACACCCTGTTGCAAATCAACAGCCACTCAAATATTTGTCATCCTCAGCACGTATGTAAACATGAATATTCCATTTTATATTCAGTTTTTTATTCAACCAACCCTTCCTGATATAATCTTACTTTTTATTATATAGTTGTCCTTCAAATTTGAAGACAATGCTGACAGCAAAATTCACCTATGAGAGGCATGTGTGGCTCAAAAGGCCAATGCGGGGTCCACAATGTTGGCCACATTGGGCACACGAGAAGTTCGTCTCAGTGTTTGGAGTTGTTTTATCTTCTGCCTCCTTGTCTCTCTTTCTGTATGAAGCTTTTGTTCAAAGGGACTTACTATTTCCTTGATGGCATTCACTCACCCAGTCATATTTATTTAGCGCTTATTGTGTGCAAAGCATTGTACTAAGCACTTGGGAGAGTACAATATAACAATAGACAGACACAATCCCTGCCCACAATGAGCTTACAGTCTAGATTGTAAATTCCCAATTTTCAGCTGCCATGAAGTATTGTCTTAGGCTTTGTTTTATCATGTCCTCAAAATGCTTTCTCTCCCCTTCCTTGTTTTTGGTTTCCTAGTTTCAACTCTCCACACAGAAGCTATTTGGGGACCCTACTGTCACTCATTCTCCTCACATTTGCCACCCAGCATAGTTGTGTAAAGGTGAGCACAGCATCAAGCTAGGAGACTGGCTACATTCCAGAACTTCATTGTTCTATTATGTCCTTGTTCTCCTTGCTCCCACTCCAGTAAATAATTTAGATCTCCCTGATTCCCCTATTAGCTTGTAAGCCCCTAAAGATAGGGACTGTATCTTTTGTTTTGGTGTATCCTCCAAAATTCTTAGTTCAGGACTCTGTACACATTAGGCGCAATGAATGCCACTGATTGATTCATGGATAGATGAATGTTA
Organism: Ornithorhynchus anatinus; assembly: GCF_004115215.2. Lineage (NCBI taxonomy): Eukaryota > Metazoa > Chordata > Mammalia > Monotremata > Ornithorhynchidae > Ornithorhynchus > Ornithorhynchus anatinus. Next base: position 44,987,639 of record NC_041738.1, read on the forward strand.
TCTGGAGCTACTAGGACAAGATGCAGAAAGGGGCTTTCCTTCCTTCCTACACTTGCACTCCCATTGCTCATAACCTAGAAGGATTTTCATGCTATATAATCCTCTGGAAAGACTCCCCTAACTTCTCCCATCATCACCCTATTGGGGGAGGGTGGCAACTGCCAGTGGTATTATTACCAATCTCGCTTCTGCTCCACTGTCCTCCCCCTTCACTGACCTCTTTGCCATCACTAACTTACCTGTTCTGCCTTGGGTTTTACTCCTAGATTGTAAGCAACTTGAGGGCAGGGAATGTGACTACTTACTCTATTGTACTCTCCCATCCACTTAATAGAATGTTCTGTACATGGTAATTGTTCACTCAGCTGACTGGTTGAAAATCATCTTGCAGTTGTCCTGGGCAGCTTTCGGATCACCTCAGACACCAACACGAATGCACCATTCCTCCCTGAGCATAATATTGGCTTAGAAAGGGATTATCTGGAAGGATTCTACAGAGTTCCTTCCAAACAAGTCACTAAATTCATAGTATTTTAGTTTTGATTTTTTTTTTGGTATTTGTTAAACTCTTACTATTTATCAGGCACTGTGCTAAGTGCTGGGGTAGATACAAGATAATCAGGTTGGACACAGTCCATTTCTCTTGTGGAGCTCACAGTCTTAATCCTCATCTTACAGATGAGGTAACTAAGAAATAAAGTGAATTGCCCAAGGTCACACAGCAGACAAGTGGCAGAGCCTGGATTAGAATCCAGATCCTTCTGATTTCTGGGCCCAAACTTTATCCACTAAGCCACACTGCTTCTCAGTGCTTACTCTGTCCAGAGCATTGTACTAAGCACATCGGGTAGTACAAGATAATTAATGACATGATACCCGCCCTCAGGGAGCTTACAATCTAGTAATAATAATAATAATTGTGATATTTGTTATGTGCTTACTTTGTGCCAGGCACTGTACTAATAGCTGGGATAGATACAAGGTAATAGGGTTGGACACAGTCACTGCCCCACATGGGACTCACAGTCTTAATCCCCATTTTACAGATGAGGTAAGAGCCACAGTGAAGTGAAGGAACTGTAAGTTCATTGTAGGCAGGGAATGTGTCTGTTTATTGTTGTATTCAATCACTTACTGTGTACAGAGCACTTGGGAGAGTACAATGCATCAATAAACAGACACATTCCTTGCCCACAGTGAGCTTGCAGTCTAGAGGGAGAGACAGACATTAAAATAAATAAATAAATTATAGATACATAAGTACAGCAGGGCTGGGAGGGGGAAGAACAAAGGGAGCAAGTCAGGGTGATGCAGAAGCGAGTGGGAGAAGAGGAAGTGAGGGCTTAGGAAGTGCTCTTGGAGGAGATGTGCCTTCAATAATGCTTGGGGAGAGTAATTGTCTCTTGGGTTTGAAGAGGGAGGGTGATCCAGGCCAGAGGCAGTACATGGGAGAGGGGTCAGCAGCAAGATAAGGGAGATGGAGGCACAGTGAGAAGGTTAACATTAGCATAGTGAAGTGTGCAGACTGGGTTGTAGTAGGAGAATAACAAGGTGCGGTAGGAGGGCGGCAAGAGTAGTGCTTTAAAGCTAATAGTGAGGAGTTTTTGTTAGATGCAGAGGTGGATGGGCAACCACTGGAGATTTATGAAGAGAGGCGTGAAATGTCCTGAACATTTTTTGTAGAAAAATGATCTGGGCAGCAGAGTGAAATATGGGCCGGAGTGGGGAGAGACAGACAGTGGTATTGTATTCTCCCAAGAGATTAGTACAGTGCTCTGCACACAGTAAGCACTCAATAAATACTATTAAATAAATGAATGACTGAATGAACTTGCCAAGATCACACAGCAGACAAATTGTGGAGCCAGGATTAGAACTCACCTCCTTCTGACTCCCAAGCCCTTGCTCTATCCACTAGGTGAGAAAGTTGGTACTGGCAAATGAGGCTAGAGCCAATGAAAACTTCACACCCCAGATGGAATTTTTGCAGCAAATGATTTTTGAAACTCTCTAGAAGCCCACACTAATGAGAAGTGACAAGGCCAATAGACAAGGAAAACAAGAGGAAGGAGAAGAAGCCAGATGCACTGCCAAGCCATAAAGTGGATAATCTGAGTTGGAATAAATGAGTGTTGATTGTACCTAAATATCTGAAAGTGTTCTAAACTGTTATTATTTGAAGCTTGAAAGATTATAAATACATTGTGATAAATGATTTCACTTATATAATGATAAAACTTGCAAGTTGAAATAACACTATTTCCATCAGAGAAATAGAATATATATTATCTAAGGATCTTTTGCTTAAAATATGACTTTACATAATTTCTCTTATCACCTTATTTTTCCCATCCTCACTTCCTAGCTCTCCCCTGAACCATTTTCTCCTCATTCTTTCATTCAATTCATTCATTCAATATTTATTAAGTGCTTTCTGTGTGCAGTGCACTGTACTAAACACTTTAACACCTGTATGCCTCATTTACCCCATCAAGATTTTCTCCCATCTTCCTTGCTGGTTTCTCCCTCCTGGCCTTTCCTAGTTCTCTCCCTGCCTGGCACTTCTCTTGGGACACTTCCTCAGTCAAGCAATCAATGCTCTTAATTGAACATATATTACACAGAGCACCATACTAAATGCTTGGGAAAGTGCAGTCCAACAGAAGAGTTGATAAGCATGATTCCTGCCCTCAAAGAGCTTGCAATCTTGTGGAGTAGACAGACTTAAATAGATTACAGATCTGGGAAACAGCAGAATATAAGGACATCCCCTGTGAGACTGGGGATAGGGTATGAAAGTGCTTGATGAGGGGAGAGGGGACCTTCTCCTACCATCCCCCCAAATCCATCTCTTCTGGACAATGCTAAGTGAGCATTAGAACATAGGGAAACATTAATGAGCTGGACTGTAGGTGTTTTAGGTATAAATACTCCCTCAGTGACAATATGAAAACATATCAAATATGCAACATGCTGATATTTCAACGTAGCCATGATAAATTACTTGTTTGCATCTGAGCTAAGTGAGGTGGAAATCACCATGACAAAATCTGGAAAGAGAAAAATAGAAAGATTGGTTGGTTAATGAAAAGTAGAAAAGTTTGTTTTAAGCAGAAAAACCACAAAGGCTAATTTCTAAATAGATGAGCTCCAGAGGGGAGGTTCATTTTTATCACTTTAGAGAGCTAAGATACTGCTTTTCTCCCCATTTTCGAAGTCCTCAGTTGCACAGCAAAGCATCATTTTTACCAGGTTTAACCTTTTAGGTGACTGAGGTTTTTGTCATGCCTTTTATACCTTGAAAATTGAGCTCTTGACATGTTGTGCTTGAAACTTACAACTTCAGCTAATTAGAAGGGAAAAAAGCACAACTTAATGAATTCAAGACTTGTTTATGTTAAACTGCCAAGGAGTTTGGCAATGAAAAAGTGTGATTTGGTGAACATCTGATTACAGGCCATGTGGAATACCATATGTCAGGGAAGCTGGAATGGATTTTTATTGAACTATTGTCTAGAATGTGAACTAATTCCCTACTACCTCATAAGGTCTTCTAAGCAGAGTTGACAAAGGATTTATCATAATTATTGCTCTGGCCAGGACTGTGATTATAAATGATACATGTGTAAATTTTGTTTATAAAGTTTCTGTGTAACAATTAAAGCATGCTGCAAATTTTCTCCTTTTTCTTCTTTTCCCTACTCCCAGTAACTTACTTTAAAACTTCCCTTTCCCCCAAATTAATACCTGTCAAAGATTTCCTTTTGATATAACAGACCAAAAAAATTATCAAAGCTTTTGATCTGTCATTTTTTAAACACAACCTTAAGCATGTTGTTTACGTATCAATATTCTTCCTAGCCCTTTCATTTCAAAGTCTCAACATTGAGCAATTTGGAATCGCCATTCCCAGCTCTCATTTGTGTTTTCAATGTTAAGCTCTTCAAATTATGCAATATGGCATGCGTAAGAAAGAAAGCTTCCAGAATTGGGGAGGAAGTGAAATTGTGGGGAAAATAACAGGAATTTTAGTGGGTTGAGGTTTTCTCTCTTTACAAAACAGGATCCCAGAACTGTCAATTTCTGGCTGTGAGGCTGGATATAGGGAGGCTGGAGAACGAGAAAGAGTAAGATTCCCATAATGTCAGTTCCAGAGACCATTGCATGGTGGTATTGAGCATCTTTTGGGGGTTGGTAGGGACATAACTATTTTATTCCAAACCTCCCCTCTCCTCTTAGCTTTTACTAGCCTGAACATTTACTGTTCCACTGTTCCTACTGACATTTTTTGATCACCTGGTTTCTGTGTGCTTCATTCAATCGTATTTATTGAACACATACTGCGTGCAGAGTACCGTACTAAGCACTTGAGAGAGGACAATATAAAAGTATAACCGAGTTGGTAGAAATGTTCCCTGCTCACAGTGAGCTTACAGTCTACAAGGGAAGCATATGCTAATATAAAAAAAATAAATTACAGGTATATACGTAAGTGCTGTGAGACTAAGGGGTGGGGTGAGGGAGAGTTGAATAGAAGAAGCAAATCCAGGAGCAAGGATGAAGCAGAAGGGAATACTTTCCCCCTGTGAAGGAATCAGGAACATCATTATTATGTACTCCCTAGATAGAAAGCCCTGAAAAGAATCCTGCCTTCTCCTGAGAAAATTTCAGGGCAATAGGAATAGAAAAGTTGACACAGATAGGGATACCCTCCTCCTCCTATCCTTTCCTCTTAGATCTTCTGGTCTCTACCTTCCTCTTCTCTCTCTTGCATCTTATAATTCTCAAGGATTCCTTAATTTCTCCTCTGTCCTTTTTCCCTTCAACTTTTGTTTTTCCCTTCCCCATCCCTACTTTTTCCCTCTCCCTAATCTCTTCCTCTTCAATTCCCCACTTCTCACCTTTTCCCTTCTACTCAAATTAGGCTGGGTCATGGGAACAACAACAGCCAGGCAAAAGTGATCTATACCAACCAGAAAATGTAAGAAATCTGGGGTCTGGGCAGGATTAAGTGAATTGTGCAGTCAGATTAAAATTTGTATCAATCTTATAGAATGTTTTTAATTGATCTGAGAGGGAAACAGAGGAAGAAACATCCAGGAAAATCTAGGTGAAGTGAAGGAGCCATTTACCATGTCTGGTTTTGGGCAAAGCACAATAAATTATCATTTGGACCCAAGGACAAGGAGTCCCATTCTCCCTGAAAGGGAGGGAAATCATTACAGAGCAAGGTGCATTTAATATGTGCTTAATAGATGACTTAGAGAGCTGCGACTCTTCCTCTCAACAGGGCAAATTAAATTGAGATTCATTTCCCTGCCCATTTGGAATTGGGGAGGCAGAAGGAATGTGGCTCTTAGCAAACCCATCAGGCCCTCTAAAAGTTGAACTTTCATGTTAGCATGATCCTTAGTGTGGTCAAAACTGGTTTATTTGCACAATACTTAGATAAGTGTTTGTTATTATTAACATTTGCCATATTTTCTAAAGGCTAATGCTTTGAAGTGGAGGTGGGAAATGAGCGTTTATTTTGAGATTCTGGGTGGCCACTGATTTACTTTTTAATAAAATCAGTCCAGTGATCCGTTTCACACCTGAGGGGCATGCCAGGAGGCCTGGATGGTGATAAGTATTTTAGAAATTGAACTGGGCATATGGAGGCTCTAAAGGGTAGTCAGTCAACCAGAACTGAAGCTACAACTCAGTTGTGTTGGGCTGAGCATAAGTGATGCATAGATATCAACTGACTAGAGAAAGCTGATGGGACTGAAGTGGAGCAGTGGCAAGAATAGAAAGTAGAAGGGACTTAATGATATGTTTTACGTCTTCTGTGTGGCTGATTTTAACTGATGAGAGGCAGGAAGTCTCTAAGTCTCTAGAAGTCACTAAGATGAGCTGGTTCAGAAATAACACTCTGAAGCAAAGGACTAGTGCAGTGTGACCATATGTGCCAACCAGAAAGTACTTAAGTACTTACATTTCATCAACCCACAAAGACCCCAGGTTCCCTAAAGAAAAGGACTATCAAAGCAAAAGAATAAGCTGGTAGAATGAGAAGACAGGTTCTATGTTGAATCCTGAAAGAATAGATGAGGTGGATTCAGAGCTGTTCAAAAGTTACTGCAGAGATAAGTCTTAAATTTGGGCTGTCGGAGCCCTAAGAATACAGTTTCTAATTCTCTACCAAGAAAATCCTCTCTACAGCTCTTCCCAAGGAAATCCTGGGTCTTGTCAGTTTCTACCATTAGATGAAATTATCAGCGAATCATAAAATCACAGTGGGATGTGGAGCAGAATTTAATAATAAAGGTAACTTAGAAAATATTCAAAAGAGTAGCATAGGCAAGAGCCAGAAAGCAATCCTACTATGATGCTTAAAATTGTTTGGACATTTATTAGAAGTATACATTCAGCTTGAGTGTCTATTTTGGAAAATATCTAGAGAAAAGGAACTAAAAAAATTTAAAAGATGAAAAACAAGGTGTATGAGGTAAAATTAATGAAATTAGGATTATCTAGCCTGGAAAGATAGCAATAATAGTAATAGAGTACTTGTTAAGAGCTGAGGTAGATTCAAGATTTTCAAGTTGGACCCAGTCCTTGACCTCATCAGGCTCACAGTCCAAGTAGGAGGGAGAACAGGCATTAAATCCCCAATTTACAGATGAGGAAATTGAGGGCCTAGGTCACATACCAGGCAAGTGGTGGAGCTGGGATTAGAATTCAGGTCCTCTGACTCCCAGGCCTGCGCTTTTTCCAGTAGGCCGTGCTGCTTCTCAAGGTTACCAAAGATAGGCATTGTCTAGCTGGAGTTATGCACTGAGGCAGGGGGTTAGCCTTAGGGCCCTTTTTGAGGTTACTTTCAGCCCAATGTTATAATCATCAGCGTGAACTCATGATATAGGGCTATAAGCTTCTATCTATCATATCACCTTTCACTCTAAAGGAAGAAAACGTTTTGAATTCTTCTACCAGTTTTCCCTACCTCTTAGATTGTGAGATCTGAGTGGTTTATTTCTGAGCTGAGTACATTTTTGTTGCCATATCCATCAATCATATTTATTGAGCCTTTTCTGGGTGCAGAGCACTGTACTAAGTGCTTGGAAGAATATGAGAGTATGCCAGTGAAGACACAGTTGTGTATCTCTTCACACCAAAGATGAAGAGGGAAGATTACATCCTATTTCCAGGAAGATATGTGCTGCAATTGCTTTTTCAGTAGTGGTGATGGCTTGCCCTAAACCACCCATACTCTCTCTCTCCGCCCACACTACACACTGCAAGTCAGCTGCCTCTTCAAAAGCATTATCTAGCAAAGGAAGCAGGAAATAGAAAATGCTTACCAGAAGAATATCAAGGAGGAGTTTAAAGTTAAAATAGGAATCTTTAAATGCCAATAGGGAAAAAGAGATTTAACATTCTGACTTGTTCTATGTGATTTTTTTTTTACCTTTTTATTGAGGTCTCAGAGATATTCTGATCTCTGGCCACAGACTGCACCCATTTTCCTTATCAGTTCTGCTATAATACATTATGTGTTTTCATTATGTGTTTTGACTAGAAAGCCACTGGAGAGTTAAGGAACATTTATCCTACAGCATGAGCTTGTTTGTATATAGCAGGATGCAGATTCAGAAAAAAATATGCAGTTTTCCTCAACATGGGATTTTGCAAGAAGGCAACCCTCACATTAGAGAACTAGATGTATTTAACCTAAGGGTTAACATGTAGTATAAGCACTTAATATGAAAAATGCTTCTCTTAAGTAACAAAATTAGCAAAAATCTATATCCAAATCTTATTACTCAAAAGCTTAAAAAATTTCAGAGAAAGTTAAAAAATAATGAGGGTCATTTAACTGGTTGACCCAGTCTTGATTTTTTTTATGGTATTTGTTAAACACTTACTATGTGCCAGGCCTTGTTCTAAGCTCCGGGGTAGATACAAAGTAACCAGGTTGGACACAGTCCGTGTCCCACATAGGGCTCTCACAGTCTTAATCCCCATTTACAGCTGAGGTAACTGAGGCATAGAGAAGTTAAGTGACTTGTCCAAGGTCACACGGCAGACAAGTGGTAGAGCTGAAATTAGAACCCAGGTCCTTTTGGCTCCCAGGCCCATGCTCTAGCCACTGGGCCTAAAGAAACTCTTTAGGCTAATCAGAAACAGATAGCAATAGCAAGGACATTTGACCCAGGGAAAATTTCACCTAAGCCAATTCTCCATGTAAAATGTCTCCAGTGATCAGATATGTCTTATGTGTGAAACTTCACTATTCTCAGATGTCATCCAGACATTGACTTAATGGTAAAACACTTATCAGACTACCTTCCCTGACAAACACATTGAGAAGTGGTGTTTCTCAGTCTTTTTATCTCCATGACCACCAGAGTCCAGCTCTAAAAGGGAACTATTAGATCAGAGACTATGTCTCTTCTGATTTAATAGTGTTGTATCTATCCCAGTGCTTAGCATACTCTTTCACAGAGAGTATGTGCTTAATTATCACAATAATTAGAGTCTGTTCCTCTTCAGCCAGCTTCCTCCTCTCCTTCAGCTAAAACTTCCAGGTGATCAGCTCAAGAAAATAAGATACAGATACCTGGATAATTAAATATTTTATTTTATTATTAATCATGCCCAGATTGAAACTTTGTGTATTCAGCTCCTTCCAAGAAGGAAATCACATAAAGAAAAAGAAGAAGAGTAATTTGAACATTACTATGTACAATCCACGCCTAATGCTTCAGAAATAATGATACAAAAATGAATGGATGCCAGCTCAGGCCCAACTCCCCAACATGCTCATTTGTACTGTAAACATTTCTGAGCAATGCAAAACCATTTCTCTCTCTAGTAGATCAATATCCCATTTTCTGTTGACTAAACTTTTTTTTCTTTTAGCATAGTTTGTAGGTTGACTTCTATGGATGAGGTTCAAATATCCATTTTATCATTTTACTTTTTTTTTAATGGAAATTAAAAGCCCACCAGGATTCTTAAGCAGAGATTGAATGGTTCCAAGGGAGGAAGTAATAGAGCATAAAAAGGTGTTCAATTTCAAAGACTTCTTATAGAAAATTTAAGAAATCTATGAATAAAAAGTATGCTTATGTGAATAGCCTAGCTTACAATATGGGTATGAGGTCAGAAAAAGAAACGTAAAGACATGTCGAAAAATAAATTGGGGTCACAGTGTTCTTTCATAGGAATGGAAATATCTAACAAAAATGTAATATTCCATCTTTTATCCATTGCAATACAGTGAGCTTTGAGTTCACTGTAATACCAACAATTTTCTAATATTCCATAAATTGTTTGGATTTTTAGGCAGTTGAAGCAGTCAATCAATCATATTTATTGAGAGCTTACTATGTGCAAAACACTGTTCTAAGTGCTTGGGAGAAATCAACAGAAATAGCAGTCATGTTCCCTGCCCACAGTGAGTCCACAATCATTGAACAATCTCTCTGCATTTTAGCCTTCTGTTTGAAAATCAGTGTTACCTACTTTTGGGTAACTCCACTTTACTCTCAAAGAAGAATGGATAGAGTTAACCAAATCTATCTTTGATATCTTTGACTCCAAAGTTTAAGTAGATCTTTTAACTCAGTTGGTGTCTGAGTTTTCCCAGGAAAAGGTTTTGGTGGGGAGGGGAGGGGGGTCATCAGTCAGTGAAAAAAAATGGTGGTTTCTTAACTCCTGTACTGCTCTTTCCAACTCCTGTAATTTGGTAGGCCATTCTTTATAGATCAGACTTAAGTAGCCCATTTTTCACTTTCTGACAGTGACATATAACAGCTATTTTTCCTTCTCATTTGATGTTAAGCAATATTTAGCTGTTATCTAACCACTTTCCTGATTGATATGGAATGCAGTCTAATTAACTATTTTTTCATTGGTTTATAATTAGATCTGTAAGTTCTCAACTTGGAACAATTGATATGATTAAGCTATGGGTTCAGGATGGTAAAGTTATTTAATTTTTCAATTATGCTGCAGAATTGGAAGCTGGGGGTGGGGAGAGAGGGACTCTCATTCTGAACATCTTTGTATATGGTGAAAATAAAGAAGTCAAAACCAGAATGCACGTCCCTGACTCTTCCACTCTTCATCACAGAGACATGCTTGCTGAGGTCCCAGTAGAGACATGTTTTTAAGCAACAGCTTCTTCTTTTTTCTCCTATCCAGGATAACTTGGACAGAAATATTATTTAAAGAATCCTGAACCATTTTTATCATCAATCCTTTGAAACTATGGAGTAAGCAAATTGCTTCTGTATGAGTTTTAGAATTTGGCCCCTATATAATTTCATTATTCACTAGCACTTATTGGATTTTATACCAGCCAATCAATCCTATTTATTGAGCACTTACAGGGTGCAGAGCACTGTACTAAGTTCTTGGGACAATACAATCTCCGTACTTAATACTAATTTGGTTAAAATTTTCCTCACTACTTCTACCCCTAAGTGGGTACCACCCAGAGTGCCTTGGATGGTATTTAAAATTAAATAGTTGCTGAAAATTTCATGAGGAAACCAACATCAGGATGCTACTATGTGTGGTCCAAAAGTGGGATCAAATGAAATTCAATCTGAGGCATCTATCCAAAGAACATACCTAAGGTTTGGATTGGGCTTCACCCATATTTTCTAGGCAGAGGTAATTATCCCTGCTGAAGGACTGAAATGGGGGAAAAGAGAAATGGCTTCTAATCTCCATGATGAAAGCCAAGGGAAAAACTCTATCACCATAGTAACTACTTTCCTGGTCCCCAGTTAGAAATAATTACTTTGGCCGCATGGAAGAAAATATCATTTGTGTTAAAGGATCATTTGGAAATGTCCAATAAAATTTGGGCCCCTTTTACTGAAATAAATTATTTGAGTGTCAAAGTTTCTATCATCAGTCTATTCACATTTACACTGGTAATGAACAATTCATGTGATGATTATTGCCTGAAGATATTTAGTTAACTCAGAGTATAGCATATGATGCTTTAAAACATTAAAACATTAGATAAACACATCTGTGTTTGCCCAGTAACTTTAAAAAAAAATGAAATAGAAAATGTAGTTTGGGGTCAATGTGCCAGATTTATACATCCAAGAAAATTAAGTCCTCTCTACATCCTCCAACCAGACCACCTTCAATGTCCCATTATTGCAGCTCAACCTTATTTGTGAGTGACCCCTTTTTGTAATATCTTTCAACAGGTGTTCTGCTTGTAACTTTGAAAAAAATGTAAAGCATCTTAGCAAATCTAGTCTACTGAAAATCAGATGAAAGGGGAAGTGTCAACTGATGTGTTTAGCTGCAATTCAGGCAATTCTCTTGGAGACTTCCAGTTCAGCACATAGAGTAAGGTAGCAGGGCTTTGTCTGCCTCTTCAATCAATCCTATTTATTGAGCTCTTAATGTGTGCAGAACGTTGTACTAAGCATTTGGGAGGATACAATACATCAATATGAGATACATTCTCTGCCCAACAAGAGCTCATAGTCTAGCCAGGGAGATGAGCACTAATACAAACAAATAAATTACAGACATGTATATAAGTGCCATGGGGCTGGAATAGGGGATGAGTAAAGACAGCAAGTCAGGTGATGCAGAAGGGAGTGGAAGAAAAGGAAAAAAGGAATTAGTCAAGAAAAACCTCTTAGAAAAGATGTGCCCTCAATAAAACTTCTAAGTGTGGTAGGGGGAAGAGTGATCGTCTGTTGGAAATGAAGAGGAAGGGTGTTCCAGGCCAGAGGCAGGATGTGGGTGAAAGGCTGACAGTAAAATACATGAGACTGAGGTACAGTTAGTAGGTTGGCATTAAAGGACCGAAGTGTGTGAGCTGGGTTGTAGTAGGAGAGTAGTGAAGTGAGGTAGGAGGGAGCAAAGTAGTTGAGTACTATAAATGATGATGATGATGATGATGATGATGATGGTATTTGGTAAGTGCTTACTATGTGTCAAACACTGTTTTAAGTGCTGGGGTAGATACAAGATTATCAGTTTAGTTACGGTCCCTGTTGCATGTGGGGCTCACAGTCTTAATCCCCATTTTACAGATGGGGTAATTGAGGCCCAGAGAATTTAGTTGACTTGCACAGTAAACAAGTGGCAGAGTTGGGATTAAAACCCATGTCCTTCTGACTCCCAGGCCCATGCTCTATCTACTAGGTCATGCTGTTTCCCATAAAGCTAATGGTAAGGATTTCTGTTTGATGCAGAGGTGGATGGGCAACCACTGGAAGTTCTTCAGGAGTGGGGAAACATGGACTGATCATTTCTGTAGAAGAATGATTTGAGATGTGTCTCCTGTAGTCTGTATGACTGAAAGACAGTGCTCTGGAATAGGGGGGTAGGTGCCCTGTACTCTTCTGCACATCTGACCTGAATATCTGCCTTCCTGGACTTTGGGGGTTTCCCTGAGGCTATTCAGGCTAGCAGCAGGGTTGAATTACAAGAATGGTGGAAGGAATGGAAAACAATAAACCAGAAGTAGCCTGTCAGGTCAGTGGGTTCCAGCCCTTATCTCTCTCCCTCTCTGCAGTCTCATATTCCCTCCTGCCCTCAAGACATCTCTACTGGGATGTCCCACAGATGTCTTGAACTTAACATGTCCAAAACAGAACTCCTTATCTTCCCACCCAAACCCTGTCCTCCCCCTGATTTTCCCATCACTGTAGAAAGCTTCACCATCATTCCTGTCTCACACGCCATAAAATCTTCCCTTTCTTCTCCATCTAAACTTTTACCACATTAATCCAAGCACTTATCCTATCCCTCCTTGATTACTGTATCAGCCTACTTGTTGACCTCCCTGCCTTCTGTCTCTCCCCACTCCAGTCCATACTTCACTCTGCTGCCTAATTCATTTTTCTACAAAAATGTTCAGCTCATGTTTCCCCGCTCCTCAAGAACCTCCAGTGGTTGCCTATTCACCTATGCATCAAAGAGAAACTCCTAGTTATTGGCTTAAAACCCTCAATCACCTTCTCCCCTATCAAACTTACCTCACTGCTCTCCTATTACAACCCAGTCCACAAACATAGCTCCTCTATTGCCAACCTACTCACTGTTCCTCAATTTCATCTATCTCACCACCAACCTCTTGACCAATCCTGCCCCTGTCCTGGAGTGTCCTCCCTCTTCACACCCGACAGATGTTTACTCTCCCTACCTTCAAAGCCTTATTGAAGGCACATTTCCTCCAAGAGGCCTTCCCTGGCTAAACCCACATTTCCTCTTCTTCCACTGCCTTCTGCATCACCCTTGAACTTAGGTTTGCTCCTTTTATTCACCCATTCACTCAGCTCCATGGCATTTGTGAACATATCCATAATTTATTTAGTCATATTAATGTCTCTTTCACTTTTGACTGCAAGATCACTGTGGGCAGGAAGCGTGTCTACCAACTTTGTTATACTGTATCCTCCCAAGAGCTTAGTAATAATGTTGGTATTTGTTAAGTGCTTACTATGTGCAGAGCACTGTTCTAAGCGCTGGGGGAGAGACAGGGTAATCGGGTTGTCTCACGTGAGGCTCACAGTCTTAATCCCCATTTTACAGATGAGGTAACTGAGGCACAGAGAGGTTAAGTGATTTGCCCAAGGTCACACAGCTGCCAAGTGGCAGAGCCGGGATTCGAACCCATGACCTCTGTCTCCCAAGCCCAGGCTCTTGCCACTGAGCCACGAGTGCTCTGCACACAGTACATGCTCAATAAATATGATTGATTGATTCATTCATGGGGCAGAAGGGGAGGAGGTATCTTGGAGGCAATACTAACAGCTCTAAGATAACCAGACATCTTCATTTTTTAAATGGTATTTGTTAAGCACTTACTATGTGCCAGGCACTCTAGTAAGCACTGGGATAAATACAAGCTAATCAGGTTGGACACAGTCCATGTCCCATATGGGGCTCAAAGTCTTAATCTCCATTTTACAGTTGAAGTAACTAGACCAGAGAAGTTAGTTGATTTGCTCAAGGTCCCGCAGCAAACAAGTGGTAGAGTTGGAAGTAGAACCCAGGTCCTCCAATACCTGGAATGCAGTGGGTAAGGTCACTAATATGAACAGATGACAAGGGAACAGTGGCAGAGAGTCAGTAAATAAGCCCTCCCTCTCTTCCCCACCTCAATCTCCCCTTTCCCGCTCTTTCCTTTCCCACTTTAAATTCTCCCTGGACTTTAGGCATGGGTAGTAGTTTCTTAATGGAAGAACCTAGTCTAATTAAATAAAAAAAGCCCAAGTGTGTAATATCCTCAATGGCAAGGACCATTTCTTCTATTTCTATTGAATGTTTCCAAGTGCTTAATACAGTGCTCTACACAAAGTAAGTGCACAATAAACACTGATAAAGATGATAATTGAATTTTTTTTTCAAATTGGTATGTATTGCTGTAGCAATAGAAAGTTTCCAGCCAAAACTGTTAACTGGTTAATAGCTAATCAAGACAACCAAAATGATGACAGCCCCAAACCTCTGTGCAGTACTTATGACTGGCAAATGACCAAATGAGTCATGCCTGACTGGCAGCTGTCATCCATCAGTGGACTGTATGTCAAGACTGTTTCAAAGTACATAAAAAAAAATAATTTCACCCCTGGACCTTTTGCATGTCATTTTAATATACAGAGTTAAAGAGGTATTATTTCAGGCTCCTCCTGGAAGATTTTAAGAAAGGACATTAAGGATAAGGCACCCTCCGCAAGCCTGATTTTAACCGGGCCTGGTGTCTAACTCAGAAGAAAGGGCCTTAGGATACATTTGTCTAGATGGACAACTGGAAAACCTAGAGAGATGGAAGGGTGTGGGGGGGTGTGGGAGGTGTGGGAGTGTTAGAAAGAGACGCTGTCAGGTAAACCATTTGGGCAGCAAGAGAAGATGTTCCTCACATATTTATCTAATATTCACATATTAGAGAAGCAGCGTGGCTCAGTGGAAAGAGCACTGGCTGGGGAGTCAGAGGTCATGGGTTCAAATCCAGTTCCGCTGCTTGTCAGCTGTGTGGCTTTGGGCAAGTCAATTAACTTCTCTGGGCTTCAGTTACCTCAACTGTAAAAAATGGGCATTAAGACTGTGAGCCTCACATGAAACAACCTGATCCCCTTTATATCCTCCCCAGCACTTAGAACAGTGCTTTGCACATAGTAAGCACTAAACAAATGCCATCATTACTATTATATTTTGGGTAGTTAATAGACAATTATGGAAATGGACTTTTAAATTTTCCAGCTTTTTAATTCAATTCCATAACATTCCTGCTCTTCATTTCTTGCTTACTGGATAAATAAATGCAGTAATGTTAGGCATACCTTGCCTCAGGTAGACATCAATTTAGATCATGGCAAAGTAAGTGAAAATTGAATGACTATATAGTGAATCTGTGTACACTCCAGGTAGTCCAATAATTCTGATGATTTGGGTGAAATAAACTAATTTTTCCTCATCAACAGAATTTTTTCACCTGAATTATTTGAATAATGACTCCACTTTCAACTTCCCTTTGTCTTTATATACATACCTAAAAGAAAAATCCAAAAAGCTTGGAGAAAATAATAGAGTTGGAAATGGAAATTTTTGAAGAAAAAATTTTTCATTTATACAAATCCTGCTTGCCAAATGGGATGCCCCGCTTTAAGAACTTCCCTTTTCACTGCTCTATTTTTTTTTCTTTCTGAGAGCTTCTTCTCTCTATGCAACAGCCTTTTCCTTCTCTCCTCCTTCAGTCCTTCACCACCATTTTTGACAGTGTTCATGAACAACTTCTGGAAAAAACGTGTCTCTGGGAATCAGGAGACCAGGGTTCTAATCATGGCTCTACAAGTAAGGGAATGTCTGCTGGGATTCTGCTATCAGTAGAGAAGTTTTCTGATAAAAGAACCACCTAAGGCAGTCTATGAGATGACCAGGCCCAGCAGGAATTCTGAAAAATAGCTAATGTGGGTGGCAAAGACCACAGTGGTTACCAAGGGAGCCCTCTGCTGTGTTGAGGCACTATAGCAAAGTATCCGCACTATGCTGCAGTGACTTGGGCCAGATTCGAGTCCTCCAGGAGAACACTTTTGCTTGCACACTGGAATGACCTGCTGCCCTGTCTACCTACTTTCTCTGTGCCCCAGTGGAAAGATAACTTGACTACAAGTGGCATTGTGCCAACCACTGTCACTACAATCATTTCCTCTACACATGTTCTGGGAGGCTCTTCCTTCCTTCTAGATGGGAACTATCATTGGATACCTTAGGAAAATGCTTAAACATGTTCTGGTGAACCTAAACCAATGCAGATTCTGTCTACCTGAATAACTCTGTGGGAACTTGTGTGCATTTGTATCAATAGCAAACCCAGTAACCAAAAAGAGTCCCATGCATTTTCCTGTGGAAATTGGCTGTTATCCCTGGAAAAACATATATCTGTAAGTTACCTTGGGAAGAGGGTAGCTGACAGTTCTGAAAACTGACTTGAAATTTTCCACTTTGTCAAGGACATTTTGTGCAAAGCAGTTCCATAATCCAATAGTTATTGCCGCATCTCCCTCCTACGATTCCTCTCCTTCTTGCTTATACCTGCTGTCTCCACTTCCTCTTCTCCAATTCTCTTCTTGATGCCCTCCAACCTGACTTTCAACCCCTTCACTCCACAGAAACAACCCTCTCTCTAAGGTAACCAAAGACCTTCTTCTCTCCAAATCTGATGGCGTCTACTCTACCCTAATCCTTCTAGTCCTCTCAGATGCCTTTGACACTGTATACCACCTGCCTCTTGAAACTTTATCCAATCTTGGCTTCACTGACACTGTTCTCCTTGGTTCTCCTATCACTCTGACCAGTACTTCTCAGTTTCTTTTGCAGGCTCCTCCTCTGCCTCCCACCCTCTGATTGTGGCGGTCCCTCAAGGCTCAGTTCTAGGCCCCCTTCTATTATCCAACTACGCCCACTCACTTGGAGACTCATTCACTCCCATGGCTTCAATTACCATCTCTATGTGGTAATTTAGATTCCCATATCTAAATCTCCAGCCCCGATCTCTCTCTTCTGCAGTCTCTCATTTCCTCCTGCCTTCAAGGAATCTCTGCCTGGATGTAACACCAATACCTCAAACTTAATATGTCCAAAACTGAACCCCTTATCTTGTCTTCCCCCGTCTTTCCCATCACTGTAAGCAAAAACACTATCCTCTCTATCTCACAAGTCTGTGACCTTGTTGTTATCCTCATCTCATCTCTCTCGTTCCACCCACAAAGTCAATCTGTCACCAAATCCTTTTGGGTCTATCTTCACAACATTGCTAAAAGCCACCCTTTCCTTTCCACCCAAACTGCTACCATATTATCCAAGAACTTATTCTATCCCATCTTAACTACTTCACCGGCCTCCTTGCTGAATTCCCTGCCTCCCATCACTCCCCACTCCAGTCCATACTTTTAACTCTGCTGTACAGATCATTTTTCTGAAAAAAGTATAGTCTGGGTCTCCCCACTTCTCAAGAACCTCCAGTGATTGACCATTCACATACTCATCAAACAGAAACTCCTTGCCTTTGTCTTTAAAACATGCAATCCCCTCCTACCTCACCTGTCTACTATGGTCCAGCCCACACACTTCACTCATCTAGCACCAGCTTACTCACTGTTCCCTGATCTAATATATCTTACCTCTGACCGCTTTCTCACCTCCTCTCTCTAGCCTGAAACTCCCGCCCCCTCCAAATATACCAGAACGCTCTTCTTCCCTCCTTCAGAGCATTATTAAGTTCACATTTCCTCCAAGAGGCCTTCCCCAATTAAGCCCTCTTTTCCCCAGCTTCCTCTCTCTTCTGCATCATCTATGCACTTGGATCTGTGACCTTTGGACATTTGATATTCACCCCAACTTCAACCCCAAAACACTTAGGTAAATATCTTTAAATTTTATATTATAAAGTATTTATTTATATTAATTTTTGTCTCCTCCTCTCGTCTTAAGCTCACTCTGGGCAGGGATCTGCTATCTGTGTATCTTCCATCTCTGTTGTAAGGTATTCTTCCATGTGCTTTGTACAGTGTTCTGCACATAGTAAGTGCTCAGAAAATACCACTGATTGATTATAGAGGAACTTTTAAAAGTTAATAAAAAAATATGTTGGTGATTTTTATACTAATGCTCTCCAGTAAAGTTAACGGATAAGGTTACTTTCATTAATAAGACACATCTATTATAATAAATTCTTGAAAGAAAAAAGAACTTCTAAAATAAAGTGGTATTTAGCTATATTTAACATCATCAATATTATCACCAAATATAACATGACAGAAGATCACATAAGAGGACATTGTATGAGATAGTCAAGCAGCAGTTAGATTAATACCATGCTACTTGGGTAGCTTTAATGCAGCACATTGTTTCAATGAAATAGTTCATCTCCACAATCCTACCCTAAATGAATTCCATCTCCTGTGAAGACAGCAATTTTTTAAGCACTGTAGTTAGATGAGGATCAACTCTCCAATTTTGAGAATATACGAGAGCTTTTATGAAAGATACGCTTCCTCTTTTATCTCAATGATGACTTTCTACTTAAAAGTTTCTCTCTAATCTGTTCCATAAGCAGTCAGAATTGATAGCTTCTTGCTGTTTCAAAACTGCATCACCTTAATATGCACCATCTCATTTCTTGCTTTCAGAGGGCAGGAGTTGTAGCTCACAGACAGAGCATTTTACCGGCAGAGTGTTTGCTCGTCTTTATATATACTAATTCCTTTATTCCAGTTTTTCTTCTGAGGACAATGTTTTATACCTCTGCTGTAGACAAATAAGCTTTTCACCATATGAAAAACAGTATAGCATAGTGGAAAGAGCATGGGTCTTGGAGTCAGATGACCTGGGTCCTAATCCCAGCTCTGCCTCTTCTCGGTTGTGTGACTTTGGGCAAGTTACAACTACTTTGTGACCCAGTTTCCTCATCTGTAAAATGGGGATTAAATCTTACTCCTTCGTACGTATACTTCGAGCCCCATGTGGAACAGGAACTGTGTCCTACTTGATTGTCTTGTATCTACCACAGCGTTTAGTACAGAGCTTGGCATATCCTATCCGTTACCAAGACCTGCCGGTTTCACCTTTACAATATCGCCAAGATCCGCCCTTTCCTCTCCACCCAAACGGCTACCTTACTGCTACAGGCTCTCGTTATATCCCGGCTAGACTACTGTGTCAGCCTTCTCTCTGACCTCCCTTCCTCCTCTCTCGCCCCGCTCCGGTCTATTCTTCACTCCGCTGCCCGGCTCATCTTCCTGCAGAAACGATCTGGGCATGTCACGCCCCTTCTTAAACAACTCCAGTGGTTGCCTATCAACCTCCGCTCCAAACAAAAACTCCTCACTCTAGGCTTCAAGGCTCTCCATCACTTTGCCCCCTCCTACCTCTCCCCCCTTATCTCTTTCCACTGCCCACCCCGCACCCTCCGCTCCTCTGCCGCCCACCTCCTCACCGTCCCTCGGTCTCGCCTATCCCGCCGTCGACCCCCGGGCCACGTCCTCCTGCGATCCTGGAACGCCCTCCCTCCTCACCTCCGCCAAACTGATTCTCTTCCCCTCTTCAAAACCCTATTTAAAACTCACCTCCTCCAAGAGGCCTTCCCAGACTGAGCTCCTCTTCTCCCTCTACTCCCCCTACCACCCCCCCTTCACCTCTCCGCAGCTAAACCTTCTTTTCCCCCTTTCCCTCTGCTCCTCCCCCTCTCCCTTCCCATCCCCTCAGCACTGTACTCGTCCGCTCAACTGTACATATTTCCATTACCGTATTTATTTTGTTAATGAAATGTACATCGCCTTGATTCTATTTAGTTGCCATTGTTTTTACGAGACGTTCTTCCCCTTGACTCTATTTATTGCCATTGTTCTTGTCTTTCCGTCTCCCCCGATTAGACTGTAAGCCCATCAAACGGCAGGGATTGTCTCTATCTGTTGCCGACTTGTTCATTCCAAGCGCTTAGTACAGTGCTCTGCACATAGTAAGCGCTCAATAAATACTATTGAATGAATGAATATAGTAAGCACTTAACAGATACCATAATAATGGGAAGTAATCATGACAAAAAGTCAATGAAAATCAAGAAAAACGTTGGGTTCAAGGAAGCAAAGGAGCTTTGTTCCTCACTTTGCTTTTATAGTTCTAAACTCAGTCACTTGAAGGAAACTGGCTCCCTGTAAGAGGTTTTGGAAGCATTAGTCTTCTTAGTTCTCCACAACAAGGGACTTGCCAGGTATTTTTTAAAACCTGAAGGAATCAGAGGGAGTAGATCCCCCTTGATGTTTGCACTGCCAGCTTCATAGTGCCCTTCTGTTGGATTGACAAATAAAACAGTATTTTTTTTTTGTTTCACTTCAGCACAGTTCACCTTGAGAAGCCTGGTTTGAGGTACCAGGAGGCACCAAGAATGAGCCACTTCCTTATGTGAGCCTAGTGAAGGACATGGGCCTCCTCACAGTTGACAACCCTTGTCTGGTCTCAAATTCTGCCCCGCCACGGTCTATCTTGACCCTGGGCCAGAGGACTGAAAAGTCTTTAAGTCCTTTCTGTTGATCAGATA
This sequence comes from Ornithorhynchus anatinus, assembly GCF_004115215.2. Taxonomy (NCBI): domain Eukaryota; kingdom Metazoa; phylum Chordata; class Mammalia; order Monotremata; family Ornithorhynchidae; genus Ornithorhynchus; species Ornithorhynchus anatinus. The sequence goes on from NC_041738.1 coordinate 45,008,211, forward strand.
ATATGCTGCATTAGGGCTTCCTGGGACAGGCTGAGAATCAGTCAGTCAATCGTATTTATTGAGCACTTACTGTGTTCAGAGAACTGTACTAAGTGCTAAGGAAAATACAGTGTAACAGTAAACGGAGACATTCCCTGCTCACAATGAGTTTACAGTCTAGAGGAATACTAGGAGGAAATAAGCTAAACTAAGGGGACCACTAAGCTTCTCACTTAGTAAAAGTTCCCCTGAGTAAACAGGGCTCACTCCGTTCACATTATTTTCAATGGTCTTCTCCATAGTAAAGGCACAGAGATTTGTATCTCTATGCTCACCTACCAGGCTCCTTTCTGTGCACCCTCAAACTAGTTCTGCTTAAACATAACCCTAAAACACTTTATTGTTTCAAGTACATTTTTCTCCTCCTCCTCAGAGCTTTCTGCTGCCAGCAACACCAACAAAGGGTCCAGGCCTCGCTAAGAATGTGTAGCATCCATCCAGGAGTTAGGTTCTGGTTGTCACTCTTGTCCTTTTGATTCCATCATGGCTTAGTGACACTGGGCAAGTCACTTAACTTCTCTCTGCCTGTGTCCTCATCTGTAAAATGAGAAGGAAAAAATTCATTCATTCATTCAATAGTATTTATTGAGTGCTTTACTATGATCAGAGCACTGTACTAAGCACTTGGAATGTACAAATCGGCAACAGATAGAGACAGTCCCTAACCATTAATGGGTTTACAGTCTAATAGGGGGAGACAGACAGACAAAAACAATAGCAATAAATAGAATCAAGGGGATGTACATCTCATTAACAAAATAAATAGGGTAATAAAAATATATATAAATGAGCAGCCGAGCACAGTGCTGAGGGGAGAGGAAGAGAGGGGGGAGGAGCAAAGGGAAAGGGGGGGAAAAGGGGGCTTAACTGAGGGGAGGGGAAGGCGAAGGCAGAGAGGCAGCAGAGGGTGCAGAGGGAAAAGGGGAAGCTCAGTCTGGGAAGGCCTCTTGGAGGAGGTGAATAATACCTGTTCTCTTTTCTCCTTAGCCAGTGAGTTCAATGTGGTACAGTGACCATGTCTGATCTCAATAACTTTTATCTACCCAGCACTTAACACAGTGCTTGAAACATAGTGGGCACTTAACAAATGTCATTATTTTCTGTTATATTGTACTCTCCCCAGTACTTAGTTCAGTGCTGTGCAAACAGTAAGTACTCAATAAATTTGAATGATTGATAGATTAAAACCAAAAAAACTTCCTTCTGAAAAGTTGTTAGGAAAAATACTACTTCCTACTTTGGGCGCAGTAGAGGGCTCTTTCCATGGTTGTATAGAATGAGTGACTCTAATCACGTGGTCTGACCTTGAAACTCTCTCCTCTCAAACCTGACCATCCCACTGTTTCTGCCTCTGAGCAGTTCCTTAGGTAAAGCAGGAGAGGACCCAATACCACAACTGCAGAATGGGGATTCAGTACCTGCTCTCCCTCATATTAGACTGTGAGCTCCATGCAGGGACTGCAACTGCTCTGATTAACTTGTATCTACCCAGCACTTGGGAAAGTGGTTGACAAATAGTAAGTGCTCAACAATTACCATTAAAAAAAAAATGCCTTCCTCCCTTCCTGATTTTTTAGAGTTCTCATTAGGACAACCACCATTCCCTCTTACTGCAGCTCTGCCTGCACCCGCAGAGGCCTGTGAACTAGACCCTCAGGCTGAAGTTCCACAGGAAGAGAATCTAGCATTTCACATGGCTCTCTTGTGCTTTGGGAGCTTAACTAATATGAGGAAATTCATCATCTCAGGCTTTTATATGCTGAAATTGTCACTGTGAATCTTTCACTTGGTTAGTTGTTGATGCTTCATGAACCTGGTTTTAAAGCATCTAAAGTGACCTCATTAGGTTTGCCCAGTAAAATTAACTCAGCCCACTAGTCCCCAGTTTCAAACAATACCCAACAGCAGATCTTGCCTGATTAGCAGTTACGTTTGTCTTTTTTAAAAGGCAGCCCAGAGCTGATGAGGAGTTTGGGGATTCTTAAATTTCTCGTGAATAAATTAAACATTCCTCTTCAATTTGCACAGACCGTGCTCATGCAGTACGCACTCTACATCGTTAATTTGAAAAACGCTTTTGTAAATTTTTTTCCCTGATAGAGTTCCAAGTGCTAATAAGGAGTTCAGTTACATTGCAGAGTAAGGCTTCTTAATTGCCATTGCTGGCTGTAACCTGAACATTTTGGAGATTTTGTTGATTATGTCAGTTTGAATTTGAGGGAAACGGAGTGGCCTGCATAATCGTATTGCTTTGTCCTATAATTCTGCAACATATTTTTGACCTCCCCTAGATTAGGTACAAAATTAAAGGTGCAGATGTGGTCTTATAGCCATGGGTTGTCAGCATACACTTCCATGTACTGTTTGCCAAAGATTCCTTAGCCTCGAAACCGATGCCAGAGAGGTATTTCAGATGTGTCCCTAAGGTCTCTAAGCCATAGCATGGTGTCACTTCGAGTTTCTGTGCCTCTCTTGTTTTCTCTAGGTTTCCAGTGGGGACCATCATATTTGCCCAGAGCAGGATCACGGTCATAGCATTAGACAACACAGTGCATTTCAGTGTTGCTCAAATTCAGGGCCCAGAGCCACAGAGCCACCCCTGAGAGTGTGACTTGTGTTTCTTTGGCTAGGTTTTTCCCCAGATCCTCCAACTTGTCACTTAGACACTAGTTACAGAGCAAGAAGGGAGAGGAAACACATGCCTGAAAAGTGAAAGAGGAGCTGTGAAAATTAGCCAAGTGCCAAAGGAACCTTTAGCAGAAAAATTGGCGAAGCCCTGGTTTAATGAATCAAAGGCCTAACTAGGAGTCAGGAAACCTGGATTCTATTCCAGTCTCTCGCCCTGGCTCAAGGAGAGACTTCAGAAAGTCACAGCTTCTCCGGGGGTCCATTTCCCCAGCTGTAAAATGCCTACCTCCCAGGAAGGAGATCCACGTGAATGAGATCAGGCTCCCTGGAGAAAAGAGCTGCTTTTGTTCAGGGAAACATAAAAAGCAGGGCCAGAAAGCCTCAGTGAAGGCAAATGCCCTGGGCAGGATGGAGGAGGGGTGCCTCATGAAATTGCCGCTTGACTCACACTTTGACCCTGGGCCAGGTTTGGACATTCAAGAGAGGAGTGATAGTCAGAGAAAGGCAAAAAGTGGCCCTTCAGGATTTCTCACATGGCTCCCTGACTGCACATTTTGGTGGAATGAAGTGAAGGAATGGTTTCTTGAAGGATGAAGAAGAAACAGTAGCAAAGATTCATTCAATCAATCGTACTTATTGAGTGCTTATTGCGTGCAAAGTACACAAAGATGAAAGTTAGGAGAATCCTCTAACCCAAGCTGACTCAAGCATTCTGCAGCCCTGAAGCTGACTGCCCTCTGCAATCTACAAAATGTCATCAGGTCACATTGCAAGCTCACATAGTATGATAAAATGACATCATACCTAATGGTTTGCAGGATAGCATTTCTCAACCACTGCCTCTCAACCAAGAGCCCCAGATCTCTTGCCTCCAAGACTCTCTCTTATGCCTCACTATTGGATCCCCTTGGTCCTGTCCCTGTCTCTGAGAGAAGCAGTGTGGCATGGTGGATAGAGCACGGGCTGGGAGTCAGAAGGGAGCAGCAGTCTGCAACCTGTCTGCTGTGTGTCTTGGGCAAGTCACTTAACTTCTCTGTGCCTCATTTGCCTTATCTGTAAACTGGGCATTAAGACTGTGATCCGCATGTGGGACAGGGACTGTGTCCAACCTGATTAGCTTGGATCTACCCCAGAGCTTAGAACAGTGCTTGACACATAGTGTTTAACCAATACCATCATTATTATCTTTAGGAGGAGCCACGCTGAGGCCATTTTTGAGAAGGGCTGAGTAGCCTCTACCTTTGGAAGTTTCCATTCAACATCCCCACCCACTGCTTACCTGAAACTAGCTTTACCAGAGTGATTAGCCAGCTGTGCTGTCCACCCTCCATTGTCTGGCTGCACTCAACAGGGGGCCTTTCCACTACTCTCCCATGCCAATCACTCAATCAATCAGATTTCTTGAGCACTTACTGGGTGCAGATCACTGTAATAAGCATTTGAGAGAGTACACTATAACAGAGTTGTTAGACTTTTTCCCTGCCCACAATGAAGTTTCAGTCTTGTGGGGTTGGGGTGGGGGGGACAGTCATTAATATAAATAAATTACAGATATGTATATAAGTACTGTGGGGCTGAGGAAGGGGTGAAATAAAGGGAGCAAATCAGAGCAGCACAGAGGGAGTGGGAAAAGAAGAAATGAAGACCTAATCAGGGAAGGCCTCTTGGAGGAGATGTGCCTTTAATAAGGCTTTGAAGGTGGGGAGAGTATTTGTCTGTTGGATGTGAAGTAGGAGGGCATTCCAGGGCAGAGGCAGAACATGGGTGAGAAGTTGGGAGTGAGATAGATGAAATCGAGGTACTGTAAGATGAGCACCCCTCAAACACATTTGCCTTCTTTTATTTCATAGGAATCCCATAGACACTGAAGATCTGTGTCTATGGCTGTCCCTCAAGAGAGATCAAAGGTAGAGGATACACTTGGACTAGCTTTTGATCCTTCCTGTTGTCCAAAAATATGAATGTGAGGAGGTATCAGAGCTCAAGAATAATTTGAGATCATTGTAAATAGTCCTTTTTTGTGGAGGATTTGGAAATGAATGAGCTCAAATGTATGCATTTGGCAAGAAGAGAATGTTCTTCAGTCAAAAAATATTCCATAAGTACTGTAGCAGTAAATGATCCAAAAAGGGATTTCTTCAACAAATGTCAAATACCACATTTTATGGCAGCCAACATGGTGGACTGAGAGACCAATTGGCCAGACTAGAATTCCACTGCTGGTGATTACATCAATACTTTCTGACATGAATAGCCCTTTTCCAGAATCGAGGTACTCCCCAGTATTATTTGCTGGAAGAAATTTCACAAGATTTCCTTGGAGAGCAACAGCCTGCCCATATGCCAGGGAGTTTTCTAGAAGCCAGTCTTCACAGAATTTCTCTTTGGTCTGAGCCCCAGTGACAAAGAAATTCTCTAGCCAACAGGGTCTGACAACCTTTGAGATCACCCAGTGTTTATTAAGTTCTTACTGCAGGCAGGGCATTGAAACAAGAAGTTGTCAAAGTTCAATGCAAACAGGTTCCCTACCCAAAAAGAGCTTACAGTGTAGATGTATGAGCAAGTACTAGCAAGAGAGTATGAGCAAAGGATTGGTGGTGAGAGACAAAGATGAGGCACAGTAAGTAAATTGACTTTAGAGGAGCAAAGTATGCAAGGTGGAGTATAGTGGGAGAAGAGTGAGGATAAATAGCAAGGAGAGAGAGTTGACTGAGTGCCTTAAAACCATCAGGCAGGACATCGTTTGATTTACAGTCTGCTTTCAGCTAGATTATGAGTTCCATGAGGGCACGTTTGGTGTCTATCAATTCTATCATACCCATCCAAAAGCTTACTACAGTATTTTCCACAGAGTAAGTACTCAGTCAACACCATTACATGGCATAATGGATAGAGCAGGGGCCTTGAGTCAGAAAGTCAGGTGTTCTAATCCTGGCCCCGCCACCTGTCTGCTGTGCGACCTTGGGCAAGTAGAAGCAGCGTGGCTCAGTGAAAAGAGCCCTGGCTTGGGAGTCAGTGGTCATGGCTTTGAATTCCTGCTCTGCCACTTGTCAGCTGTGTGATTGTGGGCGAGTCACTTATCTTCTCTGTGCCTCAGTTACCTCATCTGTAAAAAATGGGGATTAACTGTGAGCCTCACGTAGGACAACCTGATTGCCCTGTATCTACCCCAGTGCTTACAACAGTGCTCTGCACATAGTAAGCGCTTAACAAATACCAACATTATTATTATTTCACTTCTCTGTGCCTCAGTTACCTCATCTGTAAAACGGGGATTGAGACTGTGAGCCCCACGCGGGACAGGGACTGTGTCCAACCTGCTTTACTTGTATCAACCCCAGTGCTTAGTATAGTGACTGAAACATAGTAAGCGCTTAACAAATACCACATTTATTGACTGGTGTGGAAAGGAGTGGGCTACCATTGGAGGCTTTTGAGAATTAGGAAGAAATGTGCCACAATCCCCTTGTGTTCAGATGTTTTTCCTGGGCCTGCCTTCCCACCAGTAACCACATTTTTCAGTCTAGTCTGGCATTTAAAACTATCCCCAACCCCATGCAAAACCCACTTGCCATTCTGGCAAAAGAGAATTTTCACTTTCACCCCTGTTCAGGACCCTCCACTCCTGTGGTGGTCAGGGCTGGTTGCCCATAGTGTTGGACAGGGTGGGGAAGACTGTTCCAGCTAATATAGGGTCCTCCTGCAGCCCCCGCAACCCATAATGCTGCAGGGATTCTGTCTGGAAAATATAATGGAAAAAGAGACAGAGGAGCAGAGATAAGGGATGGAAGTTGGGTATGGAAACTGAGAAGACTGAAAGGTTTGTTGATGCCAACCCAGTAGTTGAAAGAAAAAAACTGGGAGCCAAAGCCCCCTACTTCACAGTGCTGATCTGAGCCAGGAAAGAATCTAAACAGGTTATGATTTTTATTAAACTTTCATAAAGGATGGTTCCAGGTGACACTGGAGCCCTCTTTCCTCAGCAAATGCATTGTGACATATGATCTGTTACTTTAAATTACCAAGACCTTCATAGATGATTTGTTCACTTTGAAAAATGGTGTCTCTGAAAGTCTGATATTATCCTTAAGCTGGAGCTATCATTGTCTCATATATCAGCTCATTTAGAATGCAGCTCTTCATGATGGGTCTGATCCAACTGATAAGACAAATCAAGTAACAGCTCCTGATCGGAGGAGTGTGGACAATACAGTACAGTCTGATTGGTCTCAGCTGTCATTTCCCTCTTGTTTTTGAGCCATTAAAAGAATTTAGAACCATTTATCACTTTCTTTCTTTAAAAACATGCATCTCACCCAAGTGCGAGTTGGCATTTTGGAAATAAGGGGTATGATTGCTCTACATAAATATTGTAGCTGAAGCCCCAATCTACACTGCTCAACTAAAGGACTCATCCTAAAAAAATGTGTTTCTTGTTTAGTTTGTTCAGTTTTTGAGAAATACTTATGTGAGAAAAATTTTCTCCTGGTTGAAGCTAGTCTTACAGTTTCAAAAGAAGAGACTCCTCATTAGGTTTTTCTCAAGAATTTGCTCCCTTCACAAAAATCTCCTGAGTAAATAATAAATAATAAAATAAATAATCCCTTGTTAACATCCATTTGCGAAAGATCCCTAGGCAAAGGGGATAATCTAGCCCCATGTGTGTCTGATCTCCTCATAATGTATCTACTTCTGTGCTTAGCACAATGCTTGGCACCTCTCAAACAGTGATCTAATCAATAATATTTATTGAGTATCTACTATGTGTGGAGCACTGTGCCAAATGGCTGGGCAAAATGAGTGCTTAAATGCTGCTATTATATCATTGTTATTATTATTATTATTGACTTTTATAAGCCACCATTGTTTCAATGTAAAGAGCAAATAGGATTTAACCCTGGAGCTAAGATGACCCATATACTTAATCAAGTAGAGTTTACAGCTGTCACTTTCAAAACAATACCATGAACTGTAAACTAGGTCTGTTTCTACTACGTAACTTTATTACAAATGGAAACAGGTAATACGCTTCTCTCACTATTCTGAAAAAGTGTGAGTCCAAGTCCCCATGGTCCCGGGTATGGAAATCCGTGGGCTTCCAAGTTTATAATGAAGCCCAGAAGCTAAAATGTAACCTCTCTTTCCCTTCCTCTCCTTCTCTACATGCATGCTTCCTGTCCTGATCCTGCTAGAATAAATTTTATTCCAGGAACAGTGGCTGTGGTGGGAACAAGAGCAAGGAAACGAGTGCAGAGTACTAACAGGGTGACCCAAGTAAGTCTCCCTGAAGGCAGTGAGCTCTGGACTAGAGCCCAGTAGGCCAAAGGTTAATCCGGTTAATCTGGTCCTCATGCAAAGGTGCCATCAAGGAGAATATAGCGGTGATTTTGTGGAGCTGAATTTACATTCCCTTCAAATTAGGGGATATTTAAGATCAGTAATGAATTGAGAGCAGCCACTTTTGGAAGACACTGCTGAGGGGAGTCTTAACATCTATTCATTCATGTAAAGAATGCAAAATTACAGTAAACAGGACAGTCTCAGGGTTGTAATTGCCCTTCTAAACCCAGGAGAGAACCCCAACTGATCCTCCCCTCTGGCATAAGACTCTACAGCACCTATTCTCAGTATATGTAAGGGTAGAATCAAACTCCTGATTGATTTTATTGATTTCTATGGCCCTTAAAGGGACCAGAGTGGCCTAGTGAAGAGAGTATGGATCTGGGAATCAGAAGGACCTTGGTCCTTATCTCAGCTCTGCCAGTTGCTTGTTGTGTAACTTGGACAAGTCATTTAACTTCTCTGTGCCTGAGTTTTCTCAACCGTAGAATGGAGGTACCTGTTCTCCCTCCTACTTAGACCTTGAGCCCCATGTGGGACAGGACTGTGTCCAACCTAATTAACTTGTATCTACCTCAGCGTTTAGAACAGTGTTGGAACACATAGTAAGCACTTAGCAAATGCCATTTTTAAAAATTGGCTACAGGAAGGGTAAGTAAGGAGTGTAAATCATGATCTCAGGATTCTCTTAGGCCTCAAACTCACTGAGTGCTGGGGACAAGTTATTCCATCCCTATGTGAGTCCGTTTCCAGTGCCCTGAAAGAGGAGGGAAGACTTGAAAAAAAAATGTAATTTTTAAATATTAATGTGTTCTCTCAGAACAGCGTATGGAGTTGAAGGTTTATTCTGTAAGAGCTGTGAATGACTTCTGTGTTGAAGAAGGTTTATTCATGCTACATGCCAGACCTTTCTTCCTCTTATTTTTAGCTTCTCTGCCCTGTTCTTAGTTAAGCAAGCTCTGTCAGGGACCTGACAGTGCACTTTTAAGTGTTGCTGTTGGACTCCCAAACATCTTATCAGATTGGATCCAAACGCTGCATTGATTTAATGAGGCTGGGGTTAGCTATGTCATTTACTGTATGCTCTACTTTTAGCTGAGGTGGAACTATAATTATCTGAGCACTAGCTTTTATGTGGCTATGAATATGTATTTCACAGGGATAGCTGAACAAAGTCATATTATCTCACCTCTTTGGGCATCAGTGTGAGTTTGAAGTACAATACTGCAACATCTCAAAACACCGCGCTCTCTGTTCAGATTCGGAAAGTGCCTTGGGGGTTTGGTTGGCCTATGTAACAGGACACTGGAGTACAGCTTAGAAAATTTAAAAAAAAAAAGAAGGAAGGGGGCCAGTTTTAATTGAATGGAGCAAGTTAAAAGTTGTTCTCAGTATAGATCTGTTGACTTCCATCTCCTGTCACGGTTTTTAAACAACACAAAAACCTGAAGGACCCTTAAAGAAAAGTACATCTGCTCTTTACTTGGGAACCCTTTAAATGGCTATATAATCTTGAGGGCCACTGTTTTAACTATAGATGTAATGAAAGTGTACACTTACCCATTGGTGATTAAATCCTATACCAGATCTAGGGAAGGCCATGGGAAGAAGATGGGGAGAGGGAGCAAGGTGGTAAGCACAGTCCAGTCCGTAGATTTAAGGCACCGAGGTGTTCCATCTCATTCAGCTTCACAGTGGAACTGCTTGGTCCCAGTGCTCACATCTGCTTTTAGAGGAAGGAGACTGAAAAACCCATCTCTAAACTGTAAGCTTGTTAGGGGCAGGGAATGTGCTTGTTTACTGTTATACTGTACACTGCCAGAAGCAGCGTGGCTCAGTGGAAAGAGCACGATCTTGGGAGTCAGAGATCATGGGTTCCCAGCTCTGTAACTTGTCAACAGCGTGACTTTGGGCAAGTCACTTCACTTCTCTGTGCCTCAGTTACTTCATCTGTAAAATGGAGATTAAGACTGTAAACCCCATGTTGGACAATCTGATTACCTTGTATCTCCCCCAGTACTTAGAACAGTACTTGGCACATCGTAAGTGCTTAACAAGTACCATCATCATTAGTATTAGTATTATTCCAAGGGCTTAATACAGTGCTTGGCACGCAGTAAACATTCAATGAATATGATTGAAAGAACGGATGAGCCCTGAAAGTGCTCAGAGGAAACCCTCCAGGGCCTCAAACATAGTTGTAATTGTTGTTGTAGTAGTCGCAGGGAAGTCGTGTGGCCTAGTGGAAAGTGCACAGTCTAGGGAGTCAGAGGACCTGGGTTCTAATCCCAGATCTGCCACTTGCCTGCTGTGTGACCTTGGGCAAGTCATTTAACTTCTCTTTGCCTCAGTTACCTCATCTGTAAAATGAGGATTAAGGCAGTGAGCACCATGAGGAACATGGACTCTATCCAACCTAATTAGCTTGTATCTATCCCAGCACTTAGTACAGATCCTGGCACATAGTAAGCACTGACAAGTGCCAAAAAAAAATTCCTGATTCTGTTTGTGGGGCAAAAGGGGGTGGGTATGTGCCAACATTCTCCACTGTGGGCAAGTGAAGGTCTCCTTCTGGTGCTGCTCCAGGCTCCCGGGCACCTCTGCACTTGGCAAACCATCTCACTTCTTTTCAGAGCCCCAGGCTCAGTTCTGAAGGCCCTGTGCAGAGACTGGATAATTCATTCCACGATATTTATTGAGCACTTACTGTGTGCAAAGCTCTGTACTAAGCACTTGGGAGAGTACACTATCACAGTAAACAAACACATTCCCCACCCAAAATGAGCTCACATTCTAGAGGCGAGCTCATAAGTGATCTACATTGGAAAAGTGAGTCACTCCAGCAGGATGTGATTGAATAAATAATCTTTTCTAAGGTAGAGAATCTCAAATGGATTCTCAAAAAACTGGACCTGCCATCCTTCAGGAAAAATCCCCTAGAAGAAGCTGATCGCACAGGTGAAACACTTTGAGAATCCACTTTAAACTGAGAAAACAACCATGAGAAATTGTGCCCTGTTGCCTTCCCCTTCACCCTCCACACCCACATTCACCATCATCAGTGAATGTAACTTTTCAGGGCTCATAATCTAAGTAGGAGGGGAAACAGGTATTGAATTCCCATTTTACAGATGAGAAACTGAGGCACAGAGAAGTGAAGTGACTTGCCCAGCTGGGGCTCACCTAGCAAGCAATTTTTTGTTTTGTTATTTTTTTTAAATGGTATTCATTCATTGTTAAGGGTTTACTATGAACTTGGCACTGTACTAATAATTGTGGGAAATACAAGATAGGTAGGACACAATCCCTGAATCACTTGGGGCTCACAGTATTAATTCCCATTTTAAAAATGAGGTAACTGAGGCACAGAGAAGTGAAGTGACTTGCCCAAAATCACACAGCAGGGCAACTAACCTCTAACTCCCAAGTCCATGTTCTTTCCACTAGGCCACACTGCTTCCATGGATTGACTCACTGATGGAACCAGTTGAAATTTTCAGATCTCTATACAATGTTTAAACTAAATTTCCTCCCTTTCTCACATCCTGCAGCCAGGATTTAAAATCACCTACTTAGCATCTCTAGCTCTTCCTTCCTCCTCTTTCCTCTTCTCGATCCCAAATACAATTCAACCTGGGAGGGAGGAGGTGGCAGGAGGAAGGGCAGCTCTTGCTCCCTTTCTTGCTTTCCCACAACTGCTGTCCAAGCCACCCTTAGATCCAGACTGGAAGTGAAACACAGTCACCTGATCTTGAGTGAGGCCCCACCAATAATCACCCTCCAACTGGTCCACTTGAATAGCATGGGCAGAAGGATCACAACTGGGCCAATTCCTCCCCCTTGGGCAATCAGGGTCTCCACACCCCAAGTCTCCCTAAACCAACTGCAGGATACCCTACAGTTGGAATACCCTACTTTAGGGCATTTGAAGTTTAAATTAAGTTCCAGAGTATTGAATCTCAGTGTTCATCCCTGCCTTTTCTCTGAATAATATCTCTGAGTATCCCGTGACAACATCTGGGATTCAGATTTGAGAATCAGGCTATTCATCATCATCACCATCATCATCATCATTATCATGTTCACAGTCATCAACACTGTCATCAAATATTAACTAAGTGCCTATAGGGCACAAAACACTGAGATAAGAGCTTTTAAAAACACACCATCCTTGATTTCTAGGAGTTTTCATACTAAAATGGGCATTTCCAATGCAGACCTATCTAAAGGATGTGCTGTGCTTATTAAAGAACAACTTTTAGTAGAAAGCGGTCCTTCAGGAGTTGAAGCTAATAAAGGAAACATACATCATGTCTGTAGCTTGTCCTGCCTGGTGCCTGTTGTGGAATGTGGAGTTCACTAGGAGGGGAAGGAAAATCAATCCCTCACTTCTGGGAGTCAGGGAGTGCTTCCTGGAGGAAATGGGCTCCCAAGAGAGCAGGGATTTGGGAGAGTCTGGAACTGGGAACTCAGGCACAAAAAGAGCTTTAAGGGGATGAGGGTTGACTTTAGCTATGATTCAATCATGAATACTTGAACTTTGCCAAACCACAACCTTCTTCTCTCTCAGGCGCTCCTAATAATAGTAATAATTGTGGTGTTTGTCAAGTGCTTGCTATGTACCAAGCACTGTACTAAGCACTGGGTCAGATGCAATATGATCTGGTCATACACAGTCACTGTCCCACATGGGGCTCCCAGCCTAAGTAGGAGGAAGAACTGGTTTTTAATCTCTATTTTACAGATGAAGAAACTGATGCCCAGAGAAGTTAAGGAACTTGCCTGCAGTCACACAGCAGGCAAGAGATAGAGCCAGGATTAGAACCCAGGTCCTGCCACTTTTAGGTTCATGCCCTTTCCACTAGGCCATGCTGCTTATCAAAAGTCACCCTCTTCAACAGGTGTCCTCTGACTAATATGTCCCGACCGCCTTCTGGTTATTTCATTCTGTCAACATGTTGATACTAAGGTTTTTGTTTATAATCTATTTTCTCATATTGTATACTTGTCAATACATGCCTACAGTCTCTCCCATTTAATTATAAACTGAAGGACAGGAATTATGCATTTATTTCTTCATTGTGTTCCCCAAAAACCTACTAAATGCTGCTGAACAGATACTTATTGATAAACATTTGTTAGCGAGGGTATTTGTTAAGCACTTGCTATGTACCAAGCACTGTGTCTCCTATGTGACCCTGGGCAAGTCACTTAACTTCTGTCCCTCAGTTACCTCATCTGTAAAATGGGGATTAAGACTGTAAGCCCTTGTGGGACATGGACTGTGTTCAACCTGATTAGCTTGTATCTACCCCAGCACTTAGTACTGTGCCTGGGACAGAGTAAGTGCTTAACAAATACCATAAAAAAGCACTGTGCTACTCACTGGGAAAGATACAGGATGATTAGATCAGATTTGTGTCCCATATTGGGTTTACAATCTATGAGAAAGGGAGAGAAGACATTTTATCCCCATTTTAAAAGTAAGGAAACTGAGGCCCAGAGAGGTCTAGATGAGAGATTCCCCCTGACATGAGGAGAGAATGGCTCCAAATGTCTATTTGAATGTACCCTGTACTCCCAATGTCAATTTCCATGAGAATCATCATGCCCTGAGAATCAGGACTCTGAGTTCTAATCCCAGCTAAGCCACTTGCCTGTTGTGTGACCCAGGGCAAGTCACAACTTCCCTGTGCCTCAGTTTCCTCATATACAAAAGGGGATTCAATATCTGTTCTCCCTACTACTTAGACTGTGAGCCCCATGTGGGACAAAGGCTGTGTCCAATGTGGTGATCTTATAACTCCTAGTGCTTGGCATATAGTGAGTCCCTAAGAAATAGACTCTATTTATTGCCATTGTTCTTGTCTGTCCGTCTCCCCCGATTAGACTGTAAGCCCGTCAAACGGCAGGGACTGTCTCTATCTGTTGCCGACTTGTTCATCCCAAGCGCTTAGTACAGTGCTCTGCACATAGTAAGGCTCAATAAATACTATTGAATGAATGAATGAATAGCACTATTTTAATCACATAACACCCATTCAAAGCTAGCAAGTGGTTCTGAAGTAGAGGGGTTACAGCAAGCTGCAAGAGCAGCCTACATAGGCCTGCCTGGGAAGATGATGCTTCATTATTAGTTTCCCATAATCCCCAGCCCGGACTGCAATAAATGGTACATATCTGGGGAGGTGAGGTCTCTATTCATGACTGTTCAGTCTCAATCCCAAATACTTAACCAGTTAGTATACTGGCTGAAGTAGACTGCAGGTGTGAGGGAGGATGCCCCTCCCCTACAACCCGTTGAACACAAATGGAGCTGATTTAGGTTGGAATCTGTAAAACAATTTCTTAAAATTTGGTTCCTTAGCAGAGAGCTCTAGAATAAAAAGCACAGAATGCAAAGATCTCAGGAGGAGTTTTGAGGTCGATGAACTGAGCTTGGGATATAGATTCTCCTCTCTTAATATTTAATTTGCACTGACCAGGGAGTCTGTGGCTAGGGCATTGGTCTGGGAATCTGGAGGCTTTTATTCCATTCCTAAATCTACTTCTAACCTATTGTGTGGTCTTGAGCAATTTCACTGTGCTTCAGTTTCTCTGTTGCTGTAGCTGGGTAAAGATGTGTGCAAAGCCCTGTACTAAGTGCTTGGGATAATGTAATATAACAACAAACAGACACATTCCTGCCCACAATGAGCTCACAGTTTAGAGGGGGAGACAGACATTAATATAAATAGATATTTTTATTATTATTATGGAGAAAGGCTGTGGCTGAGGAGATATGAAGAGAAAGGGACCGTGGGGTCAGGGAGGTTCCAAGCAGAAGACAAGAAACCCTAGGTCAAGATTGATTGACAGATGCTGTCAGAGATTAGGTTAGACACCGACAGCACCAAAGAACTCCAAACATCCTTTTGCCCTCCCCATTTTTGGCAAGCAGCAAAACGGCTTTACACTACGTACATTACATTACATGTTGCATAACATAAGCAATGTAAAGCTAGGGTATCGAAAGGCCATACAAGAAAGGTACTTTGCAGAAATTCCCAGAATTTACATAGGTACTGACCTTGTCACTAGTTGAAGTTTTGACCCTGACCCTCTTATGTGTTCATATGAGTGCTGCTTCTGAGCCAGGGAACTTAACATCAGGATCCAAAGCAGAGGGAGGCAGGATGCTTAATAAGAGAAATAACAGTCAGAAAGACGCCTGCTGCAGTATCAGTAAGGGGAAGGGAATGGAACAGCTAAAAACTGGACAAATGACCATTCTTCCAGCAGAGCTCTGTTTCTTCCTCACCACTTTGGTTGAAATCCTGATCACATGGGCAAGGGTGGTTGAAAAGGTAGACATGTGACTGATGCTCTTTTCCACACTGTGAGCATGGAAAGTTAGACCCTCACAGTGCTGAAGCATTTGCAGCAATCAGATTGTCTCTGTTTTTGAGCCTGCCACTGGTATCCCAAACTTCCCAGAGCCTCTCGTTAAGGCCATTCCTCTCCTGCTTGTTACTGCCAGGCTGGCTTCTGCTGCGGTGTTCTCGCAACAGTACCCTGCTATGGTACATTATTTGAGATTGTTCTTCACTGTTTCATTAATTGACCAATAAATGGTATTTATTGATCACTTGCTGTATGCAGATAACTGTAATTAGTGCTTGGGAGAGTGCAGTGCAACAGAGTTGGTAGTCATTTTATCTGCCCCCCAGGGGCATTTAATCTTCCTTCCTTCTAATTCACACCTGGGTGTTCTCTCCCAGCACTTAGCACAGTGTTCTGCACACAGTAATCACTTAATAAATACTCTTACTTCTATTACTTCCAGGTTTACATGGGCACTCTTTCGGCATCTACAGAGAAATCCATCCTAACTCCATGCTCTCGGAATGCCTCTTCAAGTATAGCCATGCTGTTGTGAGTATTGTCTCAGTGTTAGTGAACTGACTTTATTCCAGGACCTCATCGTTGGTAATATTATTCTGCCATTTGAAGTAGAGTATGGTTTGTTAGATGCTGGGGAAACTGCTCAAGGGGCTGGATGTGTGTTCAGTAGTAAATCCAGCTCCCTTAACTGCAATTTCTTCAGTCAGCAACTGATAAGGATCCTGGGAGGTTCTAAGTGATCCAAGTCCTAAAGTAACGTAATAATGCCTTCCTACTATTGTACTATAGAAAAGCAAAAGCAGGGCTGCCTAATGGAAAGATAGAGAGGCTTGGAGTCAGAGGACCTGGGTTCTAATCTGGGCTCTGCCAATTCTTGCTCTGTGACTTTAGGAAAGTCACTTGGAGAAGCAGCATGGCAGAATGGATAGACCACCAGCCTGGGAATCAGAAAATCATGGGTTCTAATCCCACCCCCATCACTTGTCTGCTGTGTGACCTTGGGCAAGTGGTTTAACTTCTCTTTGCCTCAGTTCTCTTATCTGTATAATGGGATTAAGACTGTGAGTCCTATGTGGGGCAGGGACTGTGTCCAACCCAATTATCTTGTATCTACCCCAGTACTTACTTACAGTACATTGCACATAGTAAGCGCTTAACAAATACCATAATTATTATTACTTCTCTGGTGGGCCTCAGTTTCCTCAACTGTAAAATGGGGATTAAATACCTGTTCTCCCTCCTACTTAGACTGTGGACTCCATGTGTGACAGGGACTTTCTGTCCTAATTAACTTGCACCTATTCCAGCACTTAGAACTGTGTTTGACATCTAGTGAGCACTTAACAAATACCTTAAAAAAAAAGCCTTGTTTCCCTGAAACTTCAGCAGGGGTCCAATAGTAGGAAGATATTATTATTTTACTTTAAAACTTAAAAGTGTCAGAATCTACCAAGATCTTTATTTTTGAATCCTTAGAGGACTGCTGCAGGAAATAGGGAGAGGAAAATGCACAGGGAACAGAGATCCTGATTCTTTCTTGCACGCAAGGGCTGTGTATGCTTGAGCAAGCTACATTAAACCAAAGCCTGGCCATTGTAACAAAACACAGAGATAGGAAGACATGTGCCTGAGGTCCACCAGAATTGGTCAGAACTTGAAATCCAGAATCCTCACCTCCTTGGCAGTGCTCCAGATAAATAGCTTACCCAGCTTAGCTCTGAGCACTATATTTCTGTTGAAAAAGGCATAGTGAATAGGATAACTGGAGGGAAATAAATAGAGCAAACTGGGAAGTAATGAGAGAAGATTGGTATGTGTTGGAGGAAGAGATCTGACTGAACTCCTTAAAAACCAGTGTGAGGAGTTTATGCTTGATGGAGAGATGAATGGACAACCAGTGAAGGTTCTCGAGGACCGGGGAGACACGTTGAAAATGTCATTTTAGAAAAATGTTCCAGGCTGAGTAGATATTACACGTGTGCTGCCTTGGCCCAAAGAAAAACAATGAAGACGTATTATGATGAAATAAATAGTTACCTGCAGAGTGATTGATGTTTCAGATTTCAGGGAGGCTTTGCACTGAATGGCTTTCCAGCCCTGATAGCATGTTGTAAAATGTCATTGAGAATGCATCACTTACCTCTTCAAAAACCTCCAGTGACCACCCATACATCAACCATAATACACATCAACAAATCTACACATCAAGCAGCAACTTATGACCATTAAGCTTTCAACCAGCCATCCCATTTTTAACTTCTCTAATCTCTTCTCTCACTACCTGCATACTTGTATTCTTGGCTCCAGCTAAAGTAAATTCTTAAATCTACCTCTCTCTCAATTCTCCATCTCTGGCCCACTGGGCATCAATCAATCAATCAATGGTATTTATTGAGTACTCACTGTGTGTGCAAAGCACTATACTAAGTGTTTGGGAGAGTACGAAACAATGGAGTTGGTAGACATTATCCCTCCCGGCAAGGAGTTTTTACCATCCTATTGCTTGATCCATCCAATCATGTCCCTTTCCACCTTCAAAGTCCTACTAAGTATAATCCTCTAGGTGATATTTTCCACATAGCCACACCTTCTCAGTCAGTTCATTCACTCCTAGGCCCTTGAGTGTTTATTGGTTTTTTCATTCAGTTTTGCTTTTGTTGTTATCAATTGTAACTAGCTGTTCCCTCCTCAAAAACCTCCCTACTGAATGTAATCACATCAGGAAGAAACTCCTGGAAAATGAGTTTTAAGGCAATTCATTTCCCTTTTACCTAATCACTCTCTTCTATTACACTCCAGCCAACATTCTTTCTCCATGCTCACTTTTTCACTGTGCCCTTTTTTTTGGTAATGGTACTTGTTAACTGCTTACTAGGTGCCAGGCACTCTAGTAAGTGCTGGAGTAGATAGAAGCTAATCAGATGGGACACAGTCCTTGTCCCACATGGGATTCACAGTCTAAATTGTTGACTATCCTACCTAATAATGTTGGTATTTGTTAAGCACTTACTATGTGCAGAGCACTGTTCTAAGCGCTGGGGTAAACAGAGGGGAATCAGGTTGTCCCACGTGGGGCTCACAATCTTAATCCCCATTTTACAGATGAGGGAATTGAGGCACAGAGAAGTTAAGTGACTTGCCCACAGTCACACAGCTGACAAGTGGCAGAGCTGGGATTCGAACTCATGAGCCCTGACTCCAAAGCCCATGCTCTTTCCACTGCACCATGCTGCTTCTCTACCCTTCTCTTCTCTACCTCCACCCCCTGGCTTGTGCATGCCCTTCCTCTGTCTTGAAACTCCTTCCCCTTTCAAATCTGTCAGACTACAGCTCTCCTCATCTTCATTCTTTGTGAAATCCTCCCTCTTCTAGTAGGCATTCTCCAGGTAATTTTTCTTCTCCTCAGGTCAACAGCCTCTCACCTTCATAGCACTGTCTCTCTCACAACCTCTTGTCACACATTTGTACCTATTGATATACATATTTGAGCACTTCTTATTTGTAAATTACTTTATATCTGTTTCTCCCATTAAATTGCAGACTCCTTGTAGGCAAGAAGAATATCTTCTACCTCTATTGTACTCTCCGAGGTACTTAATTAAATTCTCTGCACACAGTCCATGCTCAAATATTAATGACTGATTGATATTCTACCTCTCATTCTCATTGTATGAACACTTCAGTATTTCTTGTGTACCCCATTAGATTGAAAGCTGCTGGAGGGCAGAGACTTTGTCTTTCACTTTTATTTTCTGCTCCCAAGCACCAAAAAACCATGCTCTGTGCACAGCAGACTCAATAAATATTGATGATCATGATGATGATCATGATGATGACAACAGTGATGTAAGGCTTATAAAATTAACACCTTTTAGTTTCATCGAAATGGAGAAAATTCCTCATGTAGGCCATGTGGTGTCTGTCAAATCACCCCATCCATTTGTGTGTGTGTGTGTCTGAGACAAAGAAAATGAGACATTTTCCCAATTGTACTTTGTTTTACAACCAAAATACATTCCAATGAATATTTCATAAAACGTCTTAGAGCTTTATCATAGCTGAAGGAAAAAATGAAAAGAATAAATAGGAATCATAGTAAGCCAGGTCACAGATGCAATTTTCTACTAGACAGAATTAGATTTCAAAGATTGACAACCATGATCAAATACCACTGAATTATCTGGAGATGAGTTGCAGTGGCCCCTTACTTCAATCCTGACTTGATATAATAGCCCAGATTTTTTCTTTGGTTACAGCAAATGTTAGGTGATGTTCAGCCACAGGCTCTTTTCAAAATGACCCAGAGGTAGAACATCTTGATTAATTCCAGAGAGAGAATTCGGAAGGAAAAAAAAAAGACAGTTGAGCCAAAAATTTTATCACTTACAGAAAAATTGAGAAGATAATTGCATACCAATTCACTCTACAAAAGCAATTAACAAAATGACTCCATTCATCACAGAACATCCAGGAAGCAGGGAGGCAGTAGGTCTAGAATTCAGCCTGTCACTGACACCTTCACTGATACTTCACCTAGAAGAAAAATGATTTTAGTGAGATTTAAGGAGATTTTGGAACAGTGAAGGAATAGGCTATTTAAGGAGGCTGCAGCCTGCCTTGAAGATCTCTTAAAATAAGAGAGATTGTCTTCTAAACAGGTGGTTTAAGTTTGGTCTGGCCTAGAAGTGCGGGGGGGGGGGGGGGGCGGGGGGCAGCTGGATTTGGATAGACTGTTGATCGCTAAATCCCTTTGTGTCCCAGGAGTCTGTGACCTTGATTCACTGGGAGCCTGGTTGGGCTGGGGAAAGCTTGGCTGTGACTAGACTGGTTTGGTTTGGTTTTCCTCTGGGTTTTTTTTCCTGAGCTATGCTGGTGCCTGTCTGGGTGGGGACATGATTGATGCAGAAATTTTCTGCAAAGTAGTCTCCCCACCCCCAATTAACTCTCTGCCTGATTGAGCATTGCCCCAACCTGGTTCTTCATGGTCACTCGAGCTATTGTTCATCATTCTGTGCTTAATTCACCTTTAACTGTCACAGACCTGAAATCTTTTGACAGCCCTGCTTTGAAAGGGGAAATGAATACTATCTTCACCTCATGGAGGTTCCTTCTAGCTCTATGAGTCTATCATGAAGCAATTTGACCTAGTGGTAAGAGCCCTGCCCTGGGAGACAGGGGACCTGGGTTCTAACCCTGGCTCTGCCACTTGCCTGCTGTGTGATCTTCAGCAAGACACTTGGCTTTTTTGTGCCTCAGTTTCCTCCTCTGTAAAATGGACATTAAATGCCTGTTCTCCCTCCTATTCAGACTGTGAGCCCCAGGAGGGACAGGGACTTTATCCTGATTATCATGGCTTAGTGGAAAGGGCACGGGCTTGGGATTCAGCAGTCATGGGTTCTAATCCCTGATTCACCACTTGTCAGTTGTGTGATTTTGGGCAAGTCACTTAACTTCTCTGTGCCTCAGTTACCTTATCTGTAAAATGGGGATTAAGACTATGAGCCCCACTTGGGACAACTAATAAGCTTGTATCTAACCCAGCGTTTACAACAATGTTTGGCACATAGTAAGCACTTAACAAATACTATTATTATTTTATTATTATAGTACATTGCTTGGCCCTTACTGCTTAATACACCACAATTATTATGATTTTGAATAATGTCTAATGCCTATTTGTAGATGCATTTTTCTACAAGTGATTGAAAGTGTCTTATGAATAGTGACACTCTTATTCTTCCCTAGAATTTTCTTTGTCTGTACTAATCTAAGTACCTGGCCTCGAACTTTCCTTTTACCATGCTAAGGGAAACTGAAGCATGGCAAGATTAAATGACTTACAACAAGATCACTCAATAATAATAATAATAATAGTGTTTTTTTTAAGCACTTACTATGTGCCAAGCACTGTTCTAAGCACTGGGTTGGATACAAGGTAATCAGGTTGTCCCCCGTGGGCTCACAGCCTTAATCCCCATTTTACAGATGAGGTAACTGAGGCAAAGAGAAGTGAAATGACTTGCCCAGAGTCACACAACAGACAATGGTGGAGCCAGGATTCGAACCTATGATCTCTGACTCTCAAGCCCGTGCTCTTGCCACAAGGCCATGCTGCTTCTCATAGCAATAATGGTATTTGTTAAGCGCTTCCTATATGCCAAGCACTATTCTAAGCACTGGAGTAGATACAAGGTAATTAGGATGTCCTAAGTGGGGCTCATAGGTTGCCACAAAAGAGAGGAGAAGTTGACAGTCTTTCCATTTTTATGTTTAAAGAAGGATGTTGTTCATTTGCCACATTATCTATTAGAAAGATGCAGATTCAGGACTCACTGCTCCAGGTGTCCTATCATTTCTTCTCTTCCAGGGAAGACGACAAAAGATCCATTACTGTGAGCATACTCTGACTGCAATTCCCAAAAACACTTGTTCTCAAGGATAACCTGAGACAGTTTCAAAATCCCAAGTGAGGTATCCTTGAAGCCTCAAATTTCAGAACTGCTCTGGGCAGACAGGCAAATTAACATTCTAGAAAGATAAACCAACAGTATTACTTGGTTGCTTCTCCCTTTTAATCTAAAACAAAGGTCAGCACCCTATGCCCCAGGAACCATAATTCAGGCATGTGGGCTTGGAGCAGCTTGTCCTCAAAATTTTAAGAGAAGCATTCTTATTACCTCTCCTGTTTTCAGCACTTTATTTTCCCCAGGGAATATTTGGGAAGTTGTGGTCTTGGGGCATTTTTATGGTTGTGAACTATGCAGTTCATTCCACTCAAGCACCAGTGGTATTGTGCTGCTATTCTTTTCCTTCCTTTCTATGTCTTCCTTTTGGATCATGTTTAACTCCTTGGTCTGGCTTTTCCCCCTTCCCTAATAATGGGACAAATCAGCCTTGTGAATGCTGAAAATGTCAAGATAGAAATGAGTTCAGGGTTATATATCCTCTGCCTTCCAGAAATCAAGCCCAACCTAGTTTAACTGACTGGGATGTTTTTCTTTGGACTCAGGATTGCAAAAATATGGAATTAGCCAGTGAGATGCCATGTTGCAGCATGTGAAATTTTGTCAGCCTACTTGACAGCTAAGCTTGGCAGAAGGCAATTGGACAAGATAGGCAACTGTCCAACAGAATAATTAAGTGCTGAAATCTACATGAGGCACAACTTGATATATCAGATGGTGTTGGTGCCAGCATTTTTTTTTTTCAGTGCAAAACAAGGGCACTCTCAGAAACCTAGATGCAAGATACGGTGACACACCTGACACCCTTCAAAGTGTTATGACTCCAGGAGGAGTGTCCTCGGGGCATGATCAACCAATCAAAATGACCTTCCTATTTTGAGATTTGATATCCTGCTAGGACCATCAGGGTGGAGTTCTTGTGAAAATAGACTGAGCTGGAATCAGTTCTTCTAGGGCAGTTTCATTGCAGGGTAACTCGTGGTCAAATTAAAAATGTTTTCTAAATTGTGATTGGATTTTCTAGATCGCTTTCATTTTTTTGGTCCTAAGTGTTCCTCAGTCTTATCCCACAAAGTCAGGGCTTCTTCACTGACGTGGTGTCCCCATATCTCTCACTTTTTCCTCTCTGTAATAGATAGGGACTAGTTACCCTACTTCATTGTCTGGAATGGCCCTTTTAAAATAGCTCATCAACCCTAGACTGTGAGCTCCCTCTAGACTTGTGAGCTCATTGTGGGCAGGGAATGTGTCTGTTGTAATCTCGCAAGTGCTTAGCACAGTGCTTTGCACCCAGTAAGAACTCAATAAATACAATTGAATGAATGAATGAACTCTTTATCATTTCTCCAAACCTTCCTAGTCCATCCCAAGATTCAATCCTAGGATACTTTTGAATATACGCCACGACACATCATAATGCAAAAAATGCCTGAACTAATGACTCAAAGGCAATACCTGAGTGGTAATCCAGTCTCCGTCACTTGCCTGCTTTGTGACCTTGGGTAAGTCACTTAACCTCTCTGTGTTTCAGTTACCTCATCTGGAAAATGGGGATTAAGACTGTGATCCCCATGTGAGAAATGACTATGTCCAAACTGATTAGCTTGTATCTACCTATCACGTAGTATATTTTCTGGCATATATTAAGTGCTTAACAGATACCATAAAAAGTGCTCACTTTCATGTATTCCATGATATTATTTATGTAGCTAATGTGATATTCATCAAATGCTCAGCTATTTGTTTTTCTCTCTCTCCAACCCCTTCAGTCCCCCTTTCATTTGTCTTACATTCTCAAGCCACGGTTGCATCTAACTGGGTCCTTCACAGTCCCCCACCACTCTCTATACCAGATTGGACCCCGAAGTAGATGTTAGTTTCTCTTGGACCGATTTTGTTAATGGCAGAGTAATCATCATCAGTATGGACACTTATCTGAAGGGAACATCTGGAGTTTCCAACATCCTTTTGGTGGACAGTCAGGAGGAGTGAAAATGTTGGCCCTTTTCCCTACTCTGAGGGAATTCTTCAACAGACTTGGAATTTTCATCCAGCTGGGAATGATGCAAGAAGCAGAGCTGAAAGTTAAAAAAAAAAAAATTCTAACCAGAACCTGCAGCATTACAAAGCAGGCTCTGGGGGAGGACAGAAGGAAGGCTGCCCCGACTGTACTCCCTGCCCTGCCTGCCCACCACCCAGAACAGCCATTTCCTAGAACAGCTTTTACCAGGGCTGAGTTCAGGCAATTCTGGTTTACTTCCAGCTCAACTAAGAAGTCGTGTCTGTGACGTTGAAGTGGTACATCTCCTTATCACAGTGTTGGCCTTGTTCATATTACCTCAGCTCAAGCACCTTCTGGAGCCCCAGAAGGGTCTTAAATATCCATTCTGTTGTACCAAGAGAACACAGTGTCCATACCATTGGGAAATGGGTGCACTAGGAATGATATAAATTTACTCCTCGTGGCTTTAAACCATAAATAGCATTTTATTTGTATATCTCTAGTAGCCGCACAGTTCAATCATGGTCAACCACAGACAACTTTAGGGCCCGTCCCTCCCGTCTTATCCCATTTTAATACCATCTAGAAAGACTTTGCACCTCAACTGTACTATGTTTAGTGATAAGGTATCACTGATGATACAGTACCCTAAATAGGCTGGGAACCAAAGCATATCATTTAGCTGTTTGGTATTTATTGCTTATATGGGAAATCTCAAAAATAACTGTTGCTACAATGTACAGTGATGAGTATCATTTTGAAATGACATGCTCTATATTGTTTGAGAATCACTTTTCCTTAGGGAAGGAAAGGCTAGTTTTTTGGAGTTTGGAATACACTCCAAATGCTTGTGGGCAGTGTTTCAAACTTAACCCAAACCTTTAGAGGTTTGAGTTCATTTTTACCTTAGCAATATGCAGCTTCTTCAGTTCAAGGAAGTCAGTTGATTAAAACAGTTCTCAAAGCTTCCCAAACCCTTCAGAGCCTGACCTATGAGGAAGGATTATTTGACTGTGGAGTGAGTTATTTGGTCACTCGATGACTCTGTAAATTCGGTAAGCTAGTATGTTCCCTGATTTATGTTGGGTAAATTAGGGGCTATTGTGGGGACTAATTTAAAGAGTGGTCACATGTAAATTTGGAATCTAAAAATTTGGCAGAGCAATACTACCTACCTGACAAGCTGCTGTGAGGAATAATGAGTTCATTACTGGCATGTCTATCCAAGTGACTGAATCATTGCCCGGAACTGTAATTTGCAGTCTGAACAGTGAGTTCTGACTTTGTTTACTTCGTGGTTTAGCAAACATGGTCAGAAATCACCGTTCTGCCTGTAAATTACAGTCCTCAAAGGAAACAGGGTTGCTTGTATAGACACTCCAATGTCTGAAATGTGTTTTTTGCTCCTCATAAGAAAGATATGACAGCCATAGATTTAGTCTGGACAGAGCAAGGTTTGTTGTTGTGTGTCCTCCCCACCACTCCAAAAAAAAAAAAAAAGGATGTTTCCTACAGGAATGTCCTTTTTTGATCTGAATATGCTCAGGACAAAATAAGTCCACAATGCAAAATAAATGCTTGGGAGAATTATTAGTGTTATTGTTGATATTGTTATCCCTACCTCCTCACCTATCCATTTGGTCCCACTCCCTATGCACTTAAGTACTTCAGCCCCAACTCCACAGCACTTAAGTACATATCTTTATATTCTCTTGCTTCCCTTACCTGGAATTTATTTTCATGTCTGTCTTTCCCATTAGAATGAAGATTCCTTGAGGACAGGAATTGTATCTACCAATTGTATTGTACTCTCCCAAACCCTTAGTACAGTGTTCTGCATAAAATGAATGTGCAATAAATATCTTTGATTGTGTCATTAGCTCACTCTTAACTATGGTTTATAGTATTCAATTTATGCCTATTATCTCCCACATTTGATTGTAATCTTGTAATTAGAGAAGCAGATGGCCTAATGAATACAGCATGAGGCTGGGAGCCCAAAGGACATGAGTTCTAATCCAGATTCCACCATTTATCCACTGTGTGATCTTGATCAAGTCATTTCACTTCTCTGGACCTCAGTTGCCTCATCTGTAAAATGCGGATTAAGTCTGTGAACCCCTTGTGAGACAAGGACTACGTCCAACCTAATTAACTTGTATCTACCCCAGCACCTAGTACAGTGCCTGGCACATAGTAAGCACCTAACAAATACCATTTAAAAACAAATCTTGAGGGCAAGAATCAGCATTTTATATGTCTTTTGCAACAAGTGCCTTGTTTGAATGTCTGCCCCCAGTAGGTGTAGTCTAGGACCACTGATAACCCTACTGTGTTTCAGGCAATTAGAGAACGTTTATTGGATGACCGATCACTACAATCCCCACTTCAAAAAGCACCCAGCTAGGGAACCTCTCATCAGAAGACCTGTCTGATAGGCTGCAATTCAGATTTTTCTACCCACTCTTCGCCCTTGAGAAAAATATCACTAGTTGAATATCTGCCTTCTGTGGACTTTAATAATAGAGTGTTTGAATTAACTGTAAAAAAAAAGAGCAAAAGGTGTCAACAGAGTCTACAGGGGTGGGGATTCATGTGAAAACTGCTTCTGCTCCTAATTTGGTTGCTGCCCCAATTAACACCTCCTAATGATAAGAAAAATTTGCACATTAGTTGATCAGTAATGACTATAGATAAGGACTTTTCCAAACAATGGTCTAAAACCTCTCTCGACAAGGCACAGCAATAGACAGTTAGGAGGAGTCACTCAGCCTGAAGGAGGGCAGTCAAGAACCCAGTGATCATTGTAGAGCTGACGCTTCAGGAAGATCGTGATACCAAGAAGGAGAAACAGGTTCGAGCACTATGGGTATCAAATGCAATAGTGCAGTAAGAGACGGATTTGAAGAAATTGTCAGTCGTGCAGATTTTCTCTGCCACGCCCAACCAAGCATGCTGGTAAAATCTCTCCAGCATTAGCGTCATCTTCAGACTCAAAAGACAGATATATATTGACATGATATGTAGTGTCAGTCGCTGGAGATTCCCGGAACAATCCCCACCCAAGGATTCAATCTCCCCATCAATATAAACCCACTATTCGTGAGCAAACCAAAGGCTTTCAGGGGATAATAATAATAATAATAATTATTCGTTAAGTGCTTACTATGCCAAGTACTGTTCTAAGCTCTGGGGTAGATACAACCTGATGACCTTGTATCTCCCCCAGGGCTTAGAAAAGTGCTTGGCACATAATAAGAGCTTAACAAATACCAACATTATAATTTTACAAGGTAATCAGGTTGTCCCACCTGGGGCTCACAGTCTTAATTCCCATTTTATACATGAGGCAACTGAGGCACAGAGCAGTTGAGTGATTTGCCCAAAGTCACACAGCTGACAAGTGGCTGAGCAGGGATCAGAACCCACGACCTCTGACGCCCAAGCCCGTGCTCTTTCCACTATAACCTGCCATCTCTCAAACAGAGCAATGTCATATTAGACTCTGAAACCTAACTCAGAGTAGATAGAGGTGTAGTGTTGTCCAACCTTTAATATGACTGGGAGACCTGGACTCCTCACAAACCCCACATTCGATTCATTGAACAGTCCCAGTGACACTTGAGGTCCAAGTACTCAAATGGCAAGACAAACGTTTGTTTTGTCCCATCCACACAGCTAATAGGAGCTTGAATCTACTAAGGAAAGCTTTAGTTTAGAGCTTGAATAGGTCTTTCAGAGAATTCAGTGACTATTTGGAATTTAACTCTTTTGTGTACTGAGGGAGTCTCCCATCACAAAAGGTGGAAAAATCTTGGTCCAATCATGAAGACTTTGGGATGAAGAACGTGCATGAAAAGGTTGAGGGTAGTGTTTGTCGTTTGCACGGTGTTATTCCCACTTTCCCATTCCTGTCCGTCACGTTCCCACTTGGGCAGTGAATTCAATAAGTGAGTGGGAAACAGCAGGGCTGGAGGAAAGAGCACCAGCCTGGGAGTCAGAGAACCTGGGTTCTAATCCTGGCTCTGCCACTTGCCTGATGTGTGACTTGGGTCAAATCACTTAACTTCTCTGCACCTCAGTTTGCTCATCTGTGAAATGGGGATTAAATACCTGTTCTGCTTCCTATTTAGACTGAGCCCCATGTGGGACAGGAACTGTATCCAAGTGCTTAATAAGTACGAATATTATCATTATAATAACTCATTATTATTATTATTAGTCAAAGAAGGGTGTAACTCACTGGAAAGTGCAAGCAAGAATTTTGCTTACAAAATCTATTTATGGTGGAAGTAACACCTGCATAGTGCCAAAGCTTTGCCATATTGTTACTTCCTGCAGGCAGTTGCCAGGGTAGCTGCCTCTGTGGGCCTAGCACTCTTGTTAGCCAGCTATTTTCTGGACTCCTCCTGAGCTTCTCCATCAAGTAAAATGCCCTAGGTAGTTCCTCAGATGGAAACCTACACCTCTGCGACAAAATCCAGGTAGTCCTGAAAGAGTTATTGTGTCTCCAAGAATAAGGCAATTGCTTCTCATTAGTGAGCTCATTTGGTGTGTTTTTATCTTGAATAAATAATATGCTGCCGATTAAAAGTGAAACAATTAAAAACATGTGTATTTAGGTTTCCACAAAATACATATTCTTTAGACAATTTAAGAGAAGTATCCATGGCCTAATTTGGGGTTTTATTGAACCCCACATTTTAAAATCCAGTTTGTTCTCCTTAGCTTAACTCTGAGCTCTTTCCTTATTTCTTCAAATTGAAGGAGAGAAAACCATCTGCAATGAATAATGTCCATCAAAAATTGAAATGTTCTTCCTGATAGCATTTCCTGCCTATCTCAAATATTTCTTTGTCTGTAAAACTTGAGAAATAAAAAAAGTTAACTATTTGTAGTCAGAGAGGGTTGGATTCCATGAAATAGAGGGAAATCCACCCTAAAGTCACATAATCTACATTGCAGGCAAAGTCAGATGGAAGATCAAAATATTCATCTGGGCGATTCGGGATCCTGAAACGTGTATCCTCCTTACTCAGATGGGATGGTCTAAATCGATGAAATTGGCCATATAATGGGGTTAGTGTCCCACTGCACTTTTGTCTTGCAGATTCAGCCATTGAAATGTCTTTTCACTTTCTAACAGTGGACTCGATTTGAGCATCAACCCAGGATGAGAACCAGAATTCCAACCCGATGCAAAGTTCTTCTAAATGTATTTGGTGATACTAAAAGTCCCCTAAAGGCTATAATGCTGAAGTGGAAATTTCTTTTCCAGGACCAAATCTAACTCTGATCTTTCAGGAGAAAGGGATGCAGTATGGTCTGCTGGGGAGAGCATAGAACTGGGAGCCAGAAGATCAGGGTTTGAGCTCAAGCTTGGCCACCAATTTACTGTGTGACTTTGGGCAAGTCACTTATCTTCTCTGGGCCTCAGCTTCCTCATATATGAAAAGAGGGAAAATAACTTGTGAGCCTGTGGGGTCCCCTCCCACCTCCCTCCCACCCAACCCATGTTGAGGAACTGTGTCCAATCACATAAACTTATTTCTACCCCAGTGCTTAGGGCATAGCACTTAATAAATCTCTCAAAGATCATTCAGTTTATTACTGCTCTTTTACATTAGTGGGTCTCCTTTTTGTTTTCTGAACTATAAACATGTTTATCTTTAAAATAGAAGCTCAGGACTGTAAAATGAGGATTTCACTCTTGAATGTTTAAATCACCAAAGCCTCCATTTGGTAGGAGCTCTGCCAGCTCTTGATGCCAAGGAGTAGGTCAGAAACCTTTGCGAAAGTGATTGCAGTTCCCGGGTAGCTGAAGTTTGCAAGGAGGGCACCTCATGGCCTGGGATATTAGTGACACAGGCACCAGCCTACCCTCTGAGAAGTAACAGTCAAGAATGGCTTTGTGGGGATAAGCTCCTTATCTCTTCATAGTTTGGCAAAGGCCTGAAAGAAGCTGAAATTCATACGTACAAAGAAGGGTGTGCATCATTCTATGCAAACCTTCATTTACATAGTGAAACTGTGGACTCAATTGGAAGAGATGATTCTTTTCTCAAGTTTTTAAAAAATGAGCACTTCCAAAAATATTTTGCAAACTGCTTTGATAATTTCTCAGTGTTTTGTGAAATCTAACACTTCTCTTGGGTCTTCCCCCTCACTACTTGAAAAATAAGCACTCGATCACTCTGTGTGGTTCTCAGTTTTCCATTGTAGAAAAAAAAGGCAGATATTAAGTAGCTAAATAGTTTTGCTGCTAATGTGTGATATGATTCAATGATGCTAAGTAGGTTAGAATTGAGAATATAAGATTAGGATTAATGGCAAGTCAAGAATATAGCAAATGAAACAGTGAGATTTAAGGAGGCTGTTTAATGTTCCGTATGTCAGAGAATGATCTTGTCGGCTTTGCAAGGTGGAGTAAAAAGTTTTAACTGTATTTGTTCACTAACAAGTCTAAGAGCTGCTTCATATGATAGTCCAACCATAGCCACAAATCAAATACCTTAACAAGTTGTTTCACTTGACCTGGCTATCATATTATTTGTCTTTGAGAAGGCTTCCAATTTAGGAGCTGCTGCCGCTGTCATTACGCATGCATTTTATTTAGAATGATAAACTAGGTGTCATTAAAAAGAGGGAGGCTGAAGTTAGCTGCTGGCTTATAAATGTATATCTGATAAAAACATGTTATAAATCAATGAACGTGTTATCCTCCATCATATTCTTATATCTCAAAAAGAACAGGGGGAAGGAAAACATCTTTAAATATCTCAATATTATAAACCTTAGAATCCACTAAAGAGAGACAGAAATGCCTAGTGGTTGGAGAGCTAGTCAGAAAATCCGAATTTTTTATAGCTCAACCACTGACTCCTTGGCCAGTTTCTTTTTAAAAATAAATTTTCATAAAGGAAGTTGGGTTTGGGCCTGCATTTACCCAGAGCTAGTTTAAGCAGATACCCAGTAGAACCTTGGATTGGGCTGGGTAGAAAGAATCAATATTTTCAGAACCCCATCCCAGTAGTTCCATCCCCAAAACTTGGAATCTGCTTGTTTGTCTGACAGGCGAATACAATTAATTTTTTCCAGACCCATTCCTGGGTCCCTACCTCACTGTCATTCTGGGAAGCTGTAAGATAATCACTGGAGTTTAGAGAGGTTGGCCAGTAAAGAAAAGTAGAGTGGCCTAGTAAAAGGATCTCAGACCTGGGAGTCAGAGAACCTAGATTTTAATCCTCATTCCATCCCTTGAATGCCGGGTGATCTTGTACACATAATTTAATTTATCTGTGCCTCAGTTTACTCATCTGAAAAATTGGGATTAAATACCTGTCTTCCCTCCCCACTAGACTATGAACACCATCTGTCTGACCTGATTATCTTGTATCTATGTCAGTCATGTTTGGCATACAGCAAAAGTTTAACAAGTTCTACAATTATCCTTGCCCCCTCCTACCTCACCTCCCTTCTCTCTTTCTACTGCCCAACCCGTACACTCCGCTCCTCTGCCGTTCACCTCCTCACGGTCCCCTGTTCACGCCTGTCCCGCCGTTGACCCCTGGCCCATGTCTTACCGCTGTCCTGGAATGCCCTCCCTCCTTTCATCTGCCAAACTCTCTTCCCCTCTTCAAAGCCCTCCTGAGAGCTCACCTCCTCCAGGAGGCCTTCCTAGACTGAGCTCCCTATTCCCTCGGCTCCTCATTCCCTCCCCATTCCCCCCTCCCGCCCTCTGCTCTTCCCCCCTCCCCTCCCCTCAGCACTGTGCTCATTTGTATATATTATTTATTACCCTATTAATTGTGTTAATGAGGTGTATATCTCCTTGATTCTATTTATCTTGATGATGCTTTCCTGTTTTTGTTTTGTTTTGCTTTGCTGTCTGTCTGTCTCTCCCATTTAGACTGTGAGCCCATCATTGGGCATGGAATGTCTCTTTCTGTTGCCGAATTGTGCATTCCAAGAGCTTAGTACAGTGATCTGCACATAGTAAGTGCTCAATAAATACTATTGAATGAATGAATATTAATTACTACTATAAATTCACCATCACCCCTGAGCAACAGTTGTCAATCAAATTGACTCCCAAACCAATCAGGAGTCAGGTGCTATTGTAGAAAAAATATCCCATCAAACTTAGCACAACCTGCTATTTTTCAGCCTTCCTTATTGAAAAGCAACAGAAAGACTACAGGCGAGCCTTCTTTCCCCTGGATAACAAGTTACATACTGTTAAAGTTCATAAAACCAAGCCAGAATGGGTAACATTTGCCCACTCTGCTTTTGAGTAATCTTGGGGCACTTGACCCTTGGGTAATAATTATTTATTTTTTAAGCACTTAGTATATGCCAAGCACTCTTTTACACATTGGGATAGATACAAGATAATCAGATCCCAAATAAGAGGAAGGACAGGTATTTAATCTCCAGTTTGTGGATAGGGAATTGAGACACATAGAAGTGAAGTTACTTGCCCAAAGTCACATAGCAGGCAAATGGCAGAACTGGGATTAGAACCCAGATCCTGTGATTTCCCGGCCCATGCTCTTTCTATTAGGTCATACTTCTTCCAGTAACAAAGAGTACCAAAGAGCAAGTTTCTCAACTTTACCAGGAAGGTTAAGAACGACCCTTATTTCTCTATTTGCCTCCCATTCATCTCAGAGGGATTCAAAATTTATACCGAGACCATCCACAGAGTACTTTGAGCAAATAAATAAATAATAAATGAACACCTCACAGTAGTCTCTAAGGGTTTTTATGAACATTCACAAGCATCACATTGAGACATTCATGGGGAAAATATGGAAAACCATTTATAGTGTTAAAACAGAATTTTTTGTGCAATTGTTTTTAAGGGAATAAGTTTTTTTTCACATTTTAATCATCTTTTCTTAAGAGAACTTTCCTCCTTTTAAAGCTAATCCAAATGGAAAAATTCCACCCCCACTGGGACAGACTGGTGTGCTGGCCCTCCCCCAGAGTGCAGCTCTCAGGCCGTGTGACCCCAATCGGTCTGGGAGAGTCTCTGGATAAAAATGATTGACGGTGACCCTCTGCCATTTCCATACATTTTCATTGGCTGGCAGTAGAACCTTGAAGTTCCAGCCAGTAATTTAGACTATCAAGTGCACATTCTGACCTGACAAGGGTGCCAGTTCACTATATAGAATATGATAGAAATGTAAAGGGAAGTCAGTCTGAAAATGCTCTCTCTGAGAGACATGAGAGAAAGTATTCATCATGCATTTAATCACCTTCTGTCAATTAGCAGGCATTTAAATGTTCAAAAGGTATTTGGAAGGAGGTCAGGGAAACAGTTGCAATGTTTTACAGACAAATTAAGTGTTTTCCAAATTAATTGGCTATTTGGACAGAGAAGCCTCCTTTGGTGTCATCCTAAGAGCCCCCATATTGAATTTGAAAGGAAAAATTTGCTTCACCTGGAAAAATTACTTTGCACCCAATCATCGCAACAAATCCTCAACTTGAGGACAATAAAGTCAGTTGCTTCTTCAACTAATTCCACAGGCTAAAAGGCTGTTCTCCTCCTCCCTTCCTCTGCTCCTCCCGCACTCTCCCTGAGTTTTTCTATGCAACAGGAACTCTCAAGTCTTCAGTGGCTTCAGAATAGAAATATTTCCAAATACTGAGTGATGGGAACATACTGTTAAGAAATGAGAATGTTGTATAGAAAGTCATTTTTTACAGATTTTAGAAATTTTGGTTGAATTTGTCCTGTGTTCCCTGAATGAAGTAGCTTTGAGCATGACCCCAACCCTCCAAACTCTCTCCCTATCATATTATATAGAAAGAAGTTCAGAGAATGTGTAGATTTTCTGCTTTAGTCTCTAGAGAATGAATGAAGTTCATCACTCAAATACCTAATAGAGGCCTGGTGTGAGTTCAGGATGAAAAATGGATGCATTATTATGGGTCATAATAAAGATTTGGGAAGAGTGTTTAAATTTTTAAGACTTCCATTTTACTTCCTAACCTCTTCATCAATGATGGCTTCTCAGATCCCTGATTTAGGTGTTTTGTAGCTGTTTGTCTTTGAATCAAATATTTTGGGATGTGTCAATAATGTTCCAGTGTTTTCTAGTCTCTCAAATGAAAAATACAAAGAAAAAATATAACTTTGGAAGTAAGCAACATGCTTTTCTTCAACATAGTATTTCCTCCACTGAGACATCATCAGAGCCTGTCAGAAGCTGGGCAGCATTCCAAAGGTTAGAGATGAGGCCAAAACATATAATTTTTGCTTTACTGAGGGCCATTTCTGTCTCTGAAATTTTAAATACTGTCTCACCACAGCTGCAAAGCCTAGCACTCTCACACAGTAATTATTCCTATTGGTCCTCAACTTGATCTTTTAAAATCTCTGGCTTTATGTAATCAATCGATCAACGGTATTTATTGAGCGTTTACTGTGTGCAAAGCATTAAGTGCTTGGGAGAGTACAATACAATAGAGTTTGATAGATGCATTTCCTGTCCACAAGGAGCTTACTGAGCCAGGGGAGGCAGGTATTAAAATAAATTATAGATATGTACATAAGTACTGTGGGACTGAGGGTGGAGTGAATATCAGGTGCTTAAAAGGTACGGATCCAAGTTCATAGATGATGCAGAAGGAAGAGTGAGCAGGGGAAATGAGGGCTTATTTGGGAAAGACCTCTTGGAGGAGATATGATTTTAATGAGGCTTTGAAGATGAGTGGTAGTCTATCAAATGTCAGGGGGCTGAGGGTTCCAGGACAGAGAGAGGGTATGGGCATGGGGTTGGCAGCAAAATAGAAGAGGCCATGGTTCAGTGAGTAGGTTGGCATTGAGGACTGAAGTGAGTCTGCTGGGCTGAAGTAACAAATCAGCGAGGTAAGGTCAGAGCGGCCAAGCTGACTGAGTGCTTTAAAGCTGATGATAAAGAGTTTCTGTTTGAGGTGGATTGGCAGCCACTGAAGGTTTTTGAGGAATGGGGAGATACGAACTGAATTTTTTTTTCTTAAGGAAATTGATCTGGGCAGCAGAGTGAAGGATTGGAGTGGGGAGATACAGGAGATAGAGAGATTCAGCAAGGAGGCTGCTGTGGTAGTCAAGGCAGAATATAACTGCTTGGTTCAATATAGTATCAGTTCGGATGCAGAAGAAAGGGCAGATTTTAACAATGATGTTAAGGTAGAACTTTTTGTCTCTTTAGGAAGGCAAACTTCCCAAACTAAAAGGGTATGTTTTGGTGATAGGGATATTCAGGACACCTACCAAGAAATCTTAAAGTGTGTCTCCACAACCAATCACATTCTTCTAAAGTGTACATAGTCTGGATTTTAGATATCCAAATCCCTCAATTTACTCATTTATTTCCTCATTGGCTAACTGATCTACGACCCTTCTCCTGCTATGCTCGAGGACAAACCAAAAGTCCCTCCATATGTGAACAGTGGCTAAGTTTCTCTCCGATCCTAAGTCTTATACCTGCCTCAGATACTCCGGTCAGCAATATCTAACAATGATTAGAAAAAATTACTTCAACAACAGAATCTTGGAATGAATCTCCGCTCAGTCTCATGCAGAGAATGGGTGACAACGGAACACCAAAGAGGCATTATAATTTGAGTTTGCTCATCTCCCCCATTCAAGTGCATGTTCCTTGCGGTCAGAGAAGCAGCATGGCCTAGTGATCAGAGCATGGGCTTGGGAGTCAAAAGGAACTGGGTTCTAATCCTCTCTCTGCTACTTGTCTGTTCTGTGATCCCAGACAAGTCATTTAACTTCTCTGTGCTTTAGTTACCTCATCTGTAAAATAGGGATTAATACTGTAAACCCCATGTGGGACATTGTCCAACTTGATTAGCTTGTCTCTCCCTGAGAGCTTAGTACAGTACCTGGCACATAGTAAGCACCTGATAAATGCCATAAACACAAAAAAGAAAAAAAAAGACAGTCTTTTAATTCAATTTGTAAGCCCCTATTAAGTGTTCTATGCTCAGTAAATACTGATAATGATGATGATCTCCTATATCTTGCTGTCAACCCCTTGCCTATGGCCTGGAACACCCTCACTCTTCATATATGACAGACCACCACTCTCTCCACCCTCAAAGCCTTAATAAAATTACTTCTCCTCCAAGAAAGCCCTCCTCAACCAAACCGTAAGTTCCCCTACTCCTTCTTCCTTGGGCTTCATCTATGCACTTGGATCTGTACCATTTAAGCACTTAAGATTCACTCCACCTTCAATCCCACAGCACTTATGTATATTTGAGTGTGACCTTGGGCAAGTCACTTAACTTCTCTATGCCTCAGTTTCTTCCTCTGTAAAATAGTGATTCAATAACTGTTTTACCTCTTTCTTAGAATGTAATCCCCATATAGGACAGAGACTGTGTCTGACCTGTTTAACTTGTATCTACCCTATTGCTTAGAACAGTGTTTGACAGGAGCTTAACTGTTTAGAGCTTAACAAATGTCATCATTATCATATAATAATATCAATAATTATCTTCATGTCCATCTCCCCTGTAGACTGGGAGCTCCTTGTGGGCAGGGAATGTGCTACTAACTCTATTATATTGTACTCTCCCAAGCATTTAGTCCAGTGGTCTGCACAGAGTCAGTGCTCAATAAATATCATTGATTGATTGATGGCTTGGAAGCTGAAATCAGCTGAAGAAAAGCTTTAAAAAAACACCCTGAAGGTAAGCTCCTCATTAGAATGTGAGCTCATTTTGGGCAGGGAATGTCTCTGTTTATTGTTTGATTGTATTTTTCCCAAGTGCTTAATACAGTGCTCTGTACATACTAAGCACTCAGTAAATAGGATCGAATGAGTTAGAAGATAACCACTTTGGAAGCAGGAAACAAGTCCCTTCTTTGTAGTCTACTTTCCCAAGTTTTTTGTACAATGCATTGCTCCCAGTGGGTCTTCATTAAATACTATTACTATTTCTACTATTACTATGTGGTCTAAGTGTGGGCTGCTGGGAAATAGCAGCAGCAGCATCTAGCATGCCAAAACCAGATGTGGGGTGACTCACTTTGAATCAAGATAATCTGCAGCTTGTGAGTCACAAGACTAGAGTCCAAACAAGTGTCACATCCTGCAAATAGTGACTGCAGCCTCCAACTGAAGGAAAATCTTCCCAGGTACACAGTGGGGAAAAGACTGATAGTCACACTTCCTTGTCTTCAGCCTCACTTGAATAGCAACACCATCAGTAACAACTCAAAGAACGATATTTTCATTTATCATATAAATACACTCATCAAACAGGTACACACAAAGCAAATACACAGTTGGATTGATCTTCCAGTTACTCTCTGTCAGTGGCTACATAGAGTTTAGTCAGGGAAGGTTTCTGGAGGAGAGATGTCTTTAACGCTGCTTTGAAAGTGAAGAGAGTGATCGTCTGTTGGATACAAACAGGGAGAGTATTCCAGACCAGAGGCAGGATGTGGGTGAGAGATCAAGGTATGGTAAGCAGGCTGGCACTAGAGAAATGAACTGTACATGCTGGACTCTAATAGGAAAGCATTTAGGTAAGGTAGGAGGGGGTGAGGTGTTTGAGTACTTTTAGATGCTGTAGCACGTATAAAGCCTGTGAGAAACAGTGTGGTCTAGTGGAAAGATCACAGGATTGGGAGTCAGAAGACCTGGATTTAATCCTAGTTCTGCCACTACCCTGCTATGTAACCTTGGGTGAGTCACTTGACTTCCCCGCAACTCAATTTCCTCATCTGTTAAATAGGGATTAAATATCTGTTCTCCTTCCCAAAGCCTGTGAGCCCCATGTGGAACAGGAATTCTGCCTGAACTGATTGTATCTGCCCCAACAATTAGCACAGTGCTTGACACATAATAAGTGCTTAACAAAATCCATCAGTGAATTTCTATTTATTGAGCACTTACTGTGTGCTGAGTACTGAAGTAAATGCTTGGGAGAGTACAATACAATGGAACTGGTGTACAAGTTACCTGCCTACAAGGAGTTTACAATCTAGAGGGAGAGGCTGACATTAAAATGAATTACAGATATGTACGTAAGAAGCTTACTATGTACGTTGAGAAGCAGCGTGTTACAGTGGAAAGAGCGTGGGCTTGGGAGTCAGAGTTCATGGGTTCGAATCCCAGCTCTGCCACTTGCCAGCTGTGTGACTGTGGGCAAGTCTCTTCACTTCTCTGTGCCTCAGTTACCTCATCTGTAAAATGGGGATTAAAACTGTGAGCCCCACGTGGGACAACCTGATTACCTTGTATCCCCAGCGCTTAGAACAGTGCTTTGCACATAGTAAGCGCTTAACAAATACCACAAAAAAAAAAAAACGTAAGTGCTGTAGGACTGAGGTTGGGGTGAATATTGAGTGCTTAAAGGATACAAAGCCAAGTAAAAGTGAGAACACAGAAAGGAGAGGGGGTAAGGAAAATAAAGGCCTACTCAGGGAAGACCTCTTGGAGACAATTTTAATAAAGCTTTGAAGATAGGAAGCATAATTATTATGATGATGATGATGTTAAGAGGGCAAGGTCTGTGTCTTTTCTTCATTTTCATTTTAACAAGCCCAGTACAGTTTTCAAGGCCTAAGCTTCACCAAAGGCCAGCCCACACCCCAGGCACTGGTTTCTTCATCCTTTTCGCTGATTTAAAAAAAAAAAAGTAAAAGGATTTTAAAATACATAGTTAGGGAACATTTTTGTTACTATTACACTTTATTTACTCAGATATGTCTCAGGAACCTGAAGCCACGCACACTCCAGGCTTTTAACAAATTCATATAAAGTCAAACAAAACAGCTGTCTGCCAAATGCAATGAAAACACAGATGGGCCATGCCACTGCTCTTTCCATCTGCAGACAGGGGGAATATTGACATTTTATGAACATTGTGATTCATTTCTCTTCTTCAGAATCATAGGACTACATTTTATATCTCCAAAGGATGAATTATTGACCCTTCCAAATAAAAAGAGCCCTGTCCCTTGAAAATCGTGGGGTTTGGTCCTATCTCTTTCCTTCCTCTCTTTGTGACCTGGCTTTGCAGAGCACTAATGGGATGGATGTTGCTTGACTCCTGCATCTAACAGTATTGTTATTCTGTGATGTGTCTGGATCTGTGGTCTATTATAGATGCTGTAGAAAATAATAAAGCAGTTGAGAAACAGTGTGGCCTTATGGAAAGAGCAGAGGACCGACAAACAGGAGACTTCTAAACCCAGAAGGAAGCATTTATACGTATGTGGGTATCGGGATTTATATTTATAACCAGCTGCTATAGACTAAGGCTGTGCCTGTGCAATTCTAGTAGACACAACAAACTTCAAATAACTCGGCACATATATCAGAAGTGTATTTTTATACTCATGAGTCAGCCACTATTTGTCAGCAAAGGCTAGTGGGGAAAAAAGACCCAAAGGTCATTTGTCAATATACTTTTTGAAACAGCAGCACAAGAAATTCACAAGGCTCCTAAAAAAATATTCTCAAGCAGACGCTTCCTCAGACAAAGCAATATGAACAGCTTGAGCAATTGTTCATTTCAAGGTAATAATTGTGGTATATGTTAATTAATCAGTCTATAAGAGGCTTTCTGAATGGCCCATCTAGAGAGCCAGTTGTAAATAAAATGGCTCCGAACAAAAGTGAGAAACCAACAGGGTCAGTTTGGGGTTTAAAAGGTTTATCATCTTTCAAGCAGCCCTCCCTAAGATCCAAGTGGTTCACATCAGGACACCAAGTGTCATTTCTGATTCAGATATCTGAACTGGAAATTGAGGGGGGTCTCAAGACAATGCAGTTCATTGAGAAATTTGAAAGACAAGCAGATGGGTAAGATTCTCTAATTGTTCTCTAGGAATCTTCTTAGCAATATTCCTTGAAAGAAGAATCTGAATATTTCTACTGATTACGACTTGACTGGTAGTAAAATTGGAGTGAAAAGGAGTGAAAAGGAGAATCTAGTCCTGAAGATTTATTTTAATGTCTGCCTCCCCCATTCCTCTCTCAGGGTCAACACCTGGTGAATTTCCAGTACTCTACTAGTCTTGGCTATGGGAGGAAGAGTCAAACAGAGGCATATCCATTCCATTAACAGTTTGGGCAGTGGCTAGCAAGTGGAAGGCAATCTGCCACAAGTCAAAGCTCACCTGTGCTGGGCAGCAGTGGTATGGGAGAGAGTTGAGGGCGGAGACTTAAGTTTATTGTGCGGAAGGAGCAATGGTAAACCACTTTCAGATTTTTACCAAGAAAACGCTGTGGATACACTACCAAAATAATTGCAGATGGAAGTGGGGTGTTGCCAGGTATTATGTATCCATGGCATCGCTATGGTTCTGAGATCATTTGATAGCATAAGGCACGACAAGCTTCCCCCATTAGACTGTGAGTTCCTCAAGGGCAGAGATCATGTTTACCAATTGTATTCTCCCAAGTGCTTAGTAGAATGCTCCACACAAAGTAAGCACTCAATAAGTATCATTGATTGTAAAGATTTTTCCTTTCATCCTGCAGCTCAATCAGTCATATTTTTTGAGCACTTACTGTGTGCAGAGCATTGTATTAAGCACTTGGGAGAGTAGAGCCCAGCAATATAACTGATACATCTCCTGCCCACAACAAGCTTATAGTCTAGAGGGTGGAGACAGACATTAATAAATAAGTGTATTTATTTATAAATAAATTATGGGGCTGGGAGGAGTGGGTGGTGAATAAAAAGAGAAAGTCAGGGTGACGCAGAAGGGAGTAGGAAAAGAGGAAATGAGGGCTTAGTCAGGGAAGACCTACTGGAAGAGATGTGCTTTCAATAATGCTTTAGGTCTTCACACAGTTTACTATTCAAGAGACAACAGATGGATCTGCCTTTTTAGGAAGGCACCTTTACAGTTTTTCAGAATATGCGCCTTCCTGTCATTTTCTTATGATATCTTTATTTGCTGAGTCATGGGGAGGTGGAGGAGGATGGAGAAAGATGTGCTGAGAGAAGAATGGAGGAAGATGTATACAAGAGCAGAGAGAAGAGGAAGAGGCAGAGGGGTGACTGATAGTTTGTAAACTCCTCAAAGGTGTAGATTGGGTCTTACTTCTGTTTGAATATTCTCAAACACCTAATAGAATGTCCAGTATTGAGAAGCGCCTCTGTGAATGCTATTGCAGATAACGGGGATGATTGTGATGATAAGGATAATGATGATGATGAGGATGATGACCACAAGCCCTGCCCTAAAATCTCCTTCCTAGGCTGAGCTTTAAACTGCAGTTAGCTGCTAGCCATCCCTTACTAGGATTGGGCAAGTCACTTAACTTCTCCGTGCCTCAGTTCCCTCATCTGTAAAATGGGGATTAAGACTGTGAGCCCCACGTGGGACAACCTGATTCCCCTATGTCTACCCCAGCGCTTAGAACAGTGCTCGGCACATAGTAAGCGCTTAACAAATACCAACATTATTATTAGGATTCTGCTCTACTGTGAATTTAAGGCACTGTTCAGCCTTCCTTACTTGTGAATATTCTCTTTCGCTTCACCTTACAGTAGCTGTTTGAAAATTCATTCATTCAATAGTATTTATTGAGCGCTTACTATGTGCAGGGCACTGTACTAAGCGCTTGGGATGAACAAGTCAGCAACAGATAGAGACAGTCCCTGCCGTTTGACGGGCTTACAGTCTAATCGGGGGAGACGGACAGACAAGAACAATGGCAATAAACAGCGTCAAGGGGAAGAACATCTCGTAAAAACAATGGCAACTAAATAGAATCAAGGCGATGTACAATTCATTAACAAAATAAATAGGGTAACGAAAATATATACAGTTGAGCGGACGAGTACAGTGCTGTGGGGATGGGAAGGGAGAGGTGGAGGAGCAGAGGGAAAAGGGGAAAATGAGGCTTTAGCTGCGGAGAGGTAAAGGGGGGATGGCAGAGGGAGTAGAGGGGGAAGAGGAGCTCAGTCTGGGAACGCCTCTTGGAGGAGGTGATTTTTAAGTAAGGTTTTGAAGAGGGGAAGAGAATCAGTTTGGCGGAGGTGAGGAGGGAGGGCGTTCCAGGACAGTGGGAGGACGTGACCCAGGGGTCGACGGCGGGATAGGCGAGACCGAGGGACGGTGAGGAGGTGGGCGGCAGAGGAGCGGAGCGTGCGGGGTGGGCGGTAGAAAGAGAGAAGGGAGGAGAGGTAGGAAGGGGCAAGGTGATGGAGAGCCTTGAAGCCTAGAGTGAGGAATTTTTGTTTGGAGCGGAGGTCGATGGGCAACCACTGGAGTTGTTTAAGAAGGGGAGTGACATGCCCAGATCGTTTCTGCAGGAAGATGAGCCGGGCAGCGGAGTGAAGAATAGACCGGAGCGGGGCGAGAGAGGAGGAAGGGAGGTCAGAGAGAAGGCTGACACAGTAGTCTAGCCGGGATATAACGAGAGCCCATAATAGTAAGGTAGCCGTTTGGGTGGAGAGGAAAGGGCGGATTTGGCGATATTGTAGAGGTGAAACCGGCAGGTCTCGGTAACGGATAGGATGTGTGGGGTGAACGAGAGGGACGAGTCAAGGATGACACCGAGATTGCGGGCCCGAGAGACGGGAAGGATGGTCGTGCCATCCACGGTGATAGAGAAGTCTGGGAGAGGACCGGGTTTGGGAGGGAAGATGAGGAGCTCAGTCTTGCTCATGTTGAGTTTTAGGTGGCGGGCCGACATCCAGGTGGAGACGTCCCGGAGGCAGGAGGAGATGCGAGCTTGAAGGGAGGGGGAGAGGACAGGGGCAGAGATGTAGATCTGCGTGTCATCTGCATAGAGATGGTAGTCAAAGCCGTGAGAGCGAATGAGTTCACCGAGGGATTGAGTGTAAATGGAGAACAGAAGAGGGCCAAGAACTGACCCTTGAGGAACTCCAACAGTTAAAGGATGGGAGGGGGAGGAGGCTCCAGCGAAGGAGACCGAGAATGATCGGCCAGAGAGGTAAGAGGAGAACCAGGAGAGGACAGAGTCCGTGAAGCCAAGGTGAGATAAGGTATGGAGGAGGAGGGGATGGTCGACAGTGTCAAAGGCAGCAGAGAGGTCAAGGAGGATCAGAATGGAGTAGGAGCCATTGGATTTGGCAAGAAGGAGGTCATGGGTGACCTTAGAGAGAGCAGTCTCGGTAGAGTGGAGGGGACGGAAGCCAGATTGGAGGGGGTCTAGGAGAGAATGGGAGTTAAGGAATTCTAGGCATCGATTGTAGACGACTCGTTCTAGGATTTTGGAAAGGAAGGGTAGTAGGGAGATAGGACGATAACTGGAGGGGGAAGTGGGGTCAAGAGCGGGTTTTTTTAGGATGGGGGAGACGTGGGCATGTTTGAAGGCAGAGGGGAAGGAGCCCTTGGAGATTGAGTGGTTAAAAATAGAAGTTAAGGAAGGTAGGAGGGCAGGGGTGATGGTTTTAAGAAGGTGAGAGGGAATGGGGTCCGAGGCGCAGGTGGAGGGGGTGGCACTTGCGAGGAGGGAGGAGATCTCCTCTGAGGATA
The DNA here is from genome assembly GCF_004115215.2 of Ornithorhynchus anatinus. Lineage (NCBI taxonomy): Eukaryota > Metazoa > Chordata > Mammalia > Monotremata > Ornithorhynchidae > Ornithorhynchus > Ornithorhynchus anatinus. Next base: position 45,051,550 of record NC_041738.1, read on the forward strand.
CTGCAGGGAAGGATGGGAAAGTAGGGGAGGGGGTTGATGGGGGGGAGGGGAGAGGCGGAGGGGTGACTTTGGGGAGCTCAGACCTGATCGTGTTGATTTTCGTGAGGAAATAGGTGGCCAGATCATTGGGGGTGAGAGATGGGGGAGGGGGAGGAACAGGGGGCCTAAGGAGAGAGTTAAAGGTCCGGAACAATCGGCGGGGGTGACGGGCATGGGTGTCGATGAGGGAGGAGAAGAAGCTTTGCCTGGCGGAGGAGAGGGCAGAGTTAAGGCAGGAAAGGATAAATTTGAAGTGTGTGAGGTCGGCTTGGTGCTTGGACTTTCACCAGCAGCGCTCAGCAGCTCGAGCATAGGAGCGTAGGAGGTGGACGGAGGAGGTGATCCAGGGCTGTGGGTTAGAAAATATCACTACCATTCATTCTCCACACATTCCTCCCAATAAAGTTTATTATTATTATAGGTTCTTGCCAGCAAAGCAGTGAGTTGTCTTATTTTCTGAAGACAGCTCAGATGCAGATGTGAATGAGAACAAAAAACTGACTAGTCTTCCAAAATTGTTGCCTGCCCTCCCCAAAGACGGGCCAAAGGGAAAGTAATAGATTAATTATACTCCTTTTTGCCAGGCTGCGTTAGTGGAATACATTTTTCCAGGTAGATAGATATGGATCAGTAGATTGAGATTAAAAGACCTCACCATCAATCAAACTATCTATGAACCTCAAAGGGATGAGTATAATATCAAAGATGATGCTGTTGACCGTGAGATTTTAAACATGTGTGTTAATGGAGCTCCTAAGACTGATGAGTAACCAACAGTTCCTTCTGCATCATATGCATGAAAAGGTTATTCCTTTTTGGCCTGTAGCTTTTGTTACCCACAGTACCTGGCATCATTTTTTTTTCCTCCCCCTCTGAGGATTGTGATCTTCTTGAAAGTCTGGCAAAAGAGAGAGGTTGTGCACATTTCAGTATGAGAACATGAGTACCTGGAAGGGAAGACTAAGAATATGTGTTTTGCCAGTTTCCTTTCCCACTTTAAATTCAGTTCAGAATTTTGAACCAATCTTGAACCTTTGGATTTGGAGTTCATTTACATTTGGCAAAGTGCAACTTCCTGATTTTGAGGAGGGTGGGGTTAGGGTTTTAAAAGCCTTATTAAGAAAACTCCGAAGGTTCCTTGGACATCAAATAGTTCTTTCAAAACAACATTTTGATGAGTTAAGTGCAAATGAATCAAAAACATATGGATTAAATTTCCCCTAAAATACACATGGGTTTAAAATTTAAGAGAAAAAGTGCTTGGCAAACAGTGTTTGGGATTTCACCGAACTCAAAACATTTGAAAAGTAGTGAGAGACATTCAGTGAATCCAAAATACAGCTGAATTCATCCATCCCTAATGGCCTGATTATGGAATGGACATGAATGAGCTGATACTTCAGAAATGAATTCCTGCTTAGAAAACACAGGGAAAGTATTTTTTTTACCCATTCCTGAATGCTATACAGTGAGAATGCAGATTGAATATATGCTCAATCCTTTCACACTCTTTTTCTTCTTGAAAGAAAAGACCTTGAAATCAATCAGTAGTACATATTGAGGACATACTTATACAAAGTTCTATACTATGTGCTTGGGACAGTACAACAGAGGTAAAAGATACATTCTCTCCCTTCAAGAAGCTTACAATCAAATAATCATAAATTCACTACAGTGACTAGTAGAAGGAATTGGTGATGGCCATGACTTCATTTTGTAGTGGTTCCACTTTGATTACCTACGTTGGAACTCAGTTTGAGATTTATGCTGAAATAGAGGTGCCCATGGAAAACTAAAATGACACTCACAAAAAGAGATCTAATAGGATGTATTTGGCTCAAAACATGGCTCCTTTTTCTGGAGATTTAAGATAAAGTGTGTGCAGGATTGAAATACAGTGGAAGGCATCTAGCCACTGCTCAGTAACCCTAAGAGGACCTGTACATTTTTCCATATTTCCAGAGGGAGAGGAAGCATCCTATTCTTTTCCTCATCCCCACCCTTAGTGATGTAACTACTTCCAACCACCCTGACCCTGGAAACTATGCCCAGTGACACAGAACCTCAGGAAAATAACTACCTCGTAGGTTAAGATAGTTCACGAGCTTGTTCACTGGAAAAAAAATGAATTAGATTATAAACTCATTGTGGGCAGGGATCGTGTATACCAACTCTATTATTGTACTCTCCCAAGAACTTAATACAGTGCTCTGCTTAAAGTGTGTGCTTGATAAATACCATTGATTCACTGATTGAAATGAAATCCTTGTAGAGGAATAGGTTTTAAGAGGAGGTATGTGAGTATGACCAAGAAGTAACTGCCAGTGCATTTCTGAGTTAAATACAGCATTCATTCACTAACACCTCACTACCAAAGGAAGGTTCTTGATCTGCTGGGTTGGGTCTGCCAAGACCAGAGCTGTTTGGATGGTCCACTAAAGAACTAAAGATGGCACTAAAGAATGGCACTAAAGAATTCCAGACAGCCCTTTGCCATCCTCCGGCATAACTTCCATAAGTAGGAGTTTCACAAAGATTTACATGAAAAGGTTTTTTGAGGAAATTTACAGAACCTACATCATTGCTGGGCATATCACTGTGCAGACCCTTGATCCCTCCAAAGCTCCACAGCCATGGAATTCCCTTCCCCTGCCAGCACCAATATAGGGGCACCATTTCTAAGCCACAGAATACGGTGGCAGGAGCTGAGGAGGAGGGAGGCTAAAAATAAAGATTCTGGATACAAAGGAGCCTGGTAATAATAATAATTGTGGTATTTGTTAAGTGCTTACTAAGTGCCAGGCACTGTTCTAAGCAATGGGGCAGATACAAGGTAATTGGGTTTGGACACAGTCCCTGTCTCACATTATGCTCACAGTCTTAATCCCCATTTTACAGATGAGGTAACAAGCACAGAGGAAGTGAAATGACTTGTCCAAGGTCACAAAGCAGACAAGTGGCAGAGGCAGAACTAGAACCCAGGTCCTTCTTACTCCCAGACCCATAGTCCAACCACTCAGTTCTGGACTGGGAACAAACCAGCTGAAAACTGGACAATCACCCAGGCTTTGGGCAAATGAACCAAGCAGTCAGATGGGATTTTCAATTCAAAGGGGCAAGATAGTGAAGCTTCATCCTTTAGGTATTCCATATTGCACATTTGCTTTCTTTCACACCTTGACTAAGATTTAAGCATTAGAATTGTGTGTTTAAGCTTTTACAAGATGCATGTGTCTTTTCCATCAGTAAACATATATGATTGGGTAGGGCATCTGTGTTTTGTTCATTTATGTGAATCTATTTTCTGTGATCCTCTTTGGATGATTAGCAAATACCCCTGCAATTATTAGAGTCCACAAATGATATAGTTTATGAATATTTAAAAAACACTTTAAAATGCTGCATCTTTTGAATCGATTAAGTTTATTTCCAAAAGAAAATACAAACTGAATTTCCATAGAAATGATTGAGTCTCAGATTCAGTTTCAGGACATGTTCATGGAAAAATTATCTTACAGGTATGATATTTGATGATAATTCGATCCTGTATCCAGAACCTGGCCCACTATTAGGGTGATATTGAATTGCATTAGGTGTTCATTTTAATGATCTATGAAACATTAAAATTAGTTTGTATTAATATAGTTGTTAATGATGATAATGAATACCCCTGTCCATAATATGAAATTCATGGGATAGACTCTGACCCTCTCTCTATTCATAACTCAATCCAGCCAAAGAAATAAATGAAAATCAGATTAAAGTGGGCATACTCTCCCATCCCAAGAATTTACTAATTCTCAAGGTTTGGCAGACAGGAAAAAAACATGTCTATTTTCTTGATTTGCCCATAGTCAAGTCCCCAATTAACATTTTTGCAAGTTAAAATACCTTGATGTCAAAACAAATGTCTTAGCTGGTTTAAGCAGCTACAAATGGATAAGGGTGGCCAGAATTCTTTCTACGTTTCAGTGTTGTTCATGTGAATATAAAATATCCCATAGGTGGGGTGATCCATTCTGCTGCTTAACTTGGAGGCAGAAAAAGAAATCATTCACAGTGTTTTTATTATTCAAATGCATAATTTAGATGGATTCATTCACTCATTCAATTTCGATCAAGCAATGATAATTATTAATTGCTTACTCTATGCTTGGGAGAGCACAATATAACAGAGTTGGTAGACATGTCCCTTCCACTCAAGAAGCTTACAGTCTAGAGAGGGAGACAGACATTAAAATAAATTACAGACATTTAGCTACTGTGCGGCTGAGGGTGGAGTGAATATCAGGTGCTTAAAAGGGCACATAGCCAAGTTCCAGGATGACATGGAAAGGAGAGGGAGTAGAGGAAATGGCTTACTTGGGGAAGGCCTCTTGGAGACCAAACAATTGTATTCATTGAGCATTTATTGTGTGCAGAGCACTGTATTAAGGAGGTGGAAGAATATGATATAACAGAGTTGGTAGACAGGTTCTCTGCCCACAGTGAGCTTAGAGTCTAGAGGGGGATACTGATATTAATATAAATAAATTGTGAATAGGAATGGAAGTACTGTGGGGCTGAGGAAAGTTGTGAACAGAGGGTACAAATCCAAGTGTAAAGGTGACACCAAAAGGAATGGGAGAAGACGATGAGGGCTTAGTCAAGGAAGGCCTCTAGGAGGAGATAAGCTTTAAATAAGGCTTTGAAGGTAGGGAGAGTGATCATCTGTTAGCTATAAAGAGAGTGGGAGTTTCAGGCCAGAGGCCGGACATGGGCAAGAGACTGGTGAAGAGAGAAGCAGCAAGGCCTAGTGGATAGAGCACAGGCCTGGGAGACAGAGGACCTGGGTTCTAATCCCAGCTCTGCCATGTATCTGCTGTGTGGCCTTGTACAAGTCACTTAACTTCTCTGTGCCTCAGTTTCCTCATCTGGAAAATAGGGATGAAAGTTGTGAGCCCCATGTGGAGCATGGACTCTGTCCAACCTGATTAGCTTGTATCTACCCCAGGGCTTAGAACAGTGCCTGACACATAGTAAACACTTAACAAATATCATTAAAAAAAGATAGAGGAGCTGGCGATGTAATGAGTAGGTTGGCATTAAAGAGATTTGGTTGTAGTAGAAAATCAAGGAGGTAAGGTAGGATGGGGCAAGATGACGAAGTGCTTTAAAGCCTATGGCAAGGAGTTTCTATCTGATGTGGAGATGGATGGACTATCACTGGAGGTTTTCTAAGAGTAGGGAGACATGGGCTAAACTTTTTTTAGAAAAATGATCTGGGAAGCAGACTGTAGTATGGACTGAAGTCAAGAGAAACAGGAGGTGGGGAGATCAGTGAAGAGGCTGATGCAATAGTCAAGGAGGGATATGATATGGGCTTGGATCAGCATAATATTAGTATGGATGGAGAGGAAATGGCAGATTTTAGTGATGTGAAGGTAGCACTTTGTATTCTCCCAAGCACATAGAACAATTGCTTGATTAGAACTGACAGGATTTGGTGAAAGGTTGAATATGTGGGTTTAATGAGAGAGATGAGTCCCGGTTAATATGAAGGTCACAGAATTGAGACACAGGAGGATGGTGGTGCTGCCTAAAGTGATGGGAAAGTTGGGAGTGGGAAGGAGGGGAAGGACAGAATATAGCTGGGAAGATAAGAAGTTCTGCTTAGGACACGTTAAGTTTGAGGTGTTGGTAGAAAATCCAAGTAGAGTTGTCCTGAAGGCAGGAAGAAATACAAGACTCCAGAGAATGAAAAAGTTCAGGATTGGAGAAGTAGATTTGGGAATCATTCATATAGAGATAGCAGTTGAAGCTGTGGGGATGAGTAACTTCTCCAAGGAAGTGGGTGTAAATAGACAATAGAAGGGGATCCAGAATTGAGCCTTGAGGGTTTCACAGTTAGAGAGGGTGGGAGGCAGAGAAGTCAGTCCAAGAGACTGAGAATGAGTGACCAGAGAGATAAGATGAGAACTGGGAGAGGACAGTGTCAGAGAAGTCAAGGTTAGAAATGATCCCAGGAGAAGGGGGTGGTCTACAGTGTCAAAGGCTGAAAGGTCGAGGAAGATTAAGACGGAGTAGAGGTCATTGGATTTGGCAAGAAAGAGGTCACTGGTGACTTTCGAGAGGAGAGTTTTTGTGGAGTGAAGGAGGCAGAAGCCAGATTGGAGGGGGGTCAAGGACAGAATTGGAGGGGAGGAAGTGGAAGCAGCAGGTAGAAACAACTTGCTCAAGGAGTTTGGAAAGGAATGATAGGAGGGAGATGGGGTGAAAACTGGAGGCAGGGGTGGGTTCAAGGAAGGAGTTTTTTTCCAGAATTATTTTTAAACATCCCTTCCCAGATAAACCCTATTTGTGTGGTCTAGTGGGTTGAAACATAGAGTCTACTTTCAGCTTTACTAATGACTACTGGTGTACCTAGGGGAGGCCTTTTTGGACTCTCTGCCTCACTTTACCTCTCTAGCCAGTAACACACACCAGAGAGAAGTGTTGGGTGAAGGTAATTAGTGTTGGTAGAGTCTTTTTGGTACATCGGATTAGAGGCTGGGAGGTATGATTTTATACAAATTCAATTCTACACAGTCCTACACACCTGGAGAACTGAGAGTTAGAGTATAGTAAACAAGCAGAAGGATGATGCTAGCATTTGCTCTAGATGAAAAGGATTGTTTAAGTACTAAAAGATCACAAATCTATTACATATATAAAAACTAAAGAGGGGTTGAGTTGCTTTGAAGCCAACATAAATATAACTGTTTCACAATTTATTTTAATCATCCAATGAGATTGGAGTTACTTAAATGGATTCATATTGCCAACAATCTTTTTGCTATATGGTATTTGTTAGAAATCAGGATTTTACTTAACTAAATGCCTTGTGGTCTCCTTAGCTTTGTGTCTTAACAGGGTTGTCTTTATGTTAGTTTTCTTTGGCTTCCCAATAGAAGAGTAACAGATTTCTTTTGAAGTTTTTATTGATGAATGAGCTGCTATAAATAACTCTCTGTGGCAGCAGCCTGATCTCAGAAGTTTACTCTGGAATAATGGTAGCAATGGGAATGAAGGAAATTTATGGCAGCGTGTCATGAAATAGTTTAATGGGCTTCATACTGTTTAACTTAATCTTTACAGATGTAAAAACAGAAATACAATTATTTTAACAACTATTATTACATATTGCTTTTCTAATAAAAACAAGGACTTGGTAAGCAATTTAAGATACTGAATCAAGAATTTAGGTGACTATTCTATTTGCAACACAGGAATTGTGGGTGCTGGTATGTTTTCAAGCATTTATGGTATTTGCTGTGGTATTTGTTAGGCATTTACTCTGTGCCAAGCACTGTATTAAATATTGGGGTACATTCAAGATAATCAGACTGGAGACGGTCCCTGTCCCACATGGGGATCAAAAGGAAGGAAAAGGGAAAGGAAGCATACATATTTAACTCTCATTTTTCAGATGAGAAAAGTGAGGCACAAAGAAATTAAATGACTTGTCCAAGTCTACACAATAGGCACATGGCAGAGTCAGAATTAGAACCCAGATCCTCTAACTCCCAGACAAGCCACACTGTTTCTCTTTGGCTAAAGCTCTGGGAGAGATTACATTAGAGATAGAGATTAAAATATAGTTCAAAAATGCCTCTTCCCTTCCCCCAACTCCTTCATATGCATAGATTAGGTGCTCCCTCTCAAAGTAAATCCTCTATGCTTGCAGCTTTTCAAGGATTTCCAGTATATTGTAGTCTGGATTTCAGTGGCCACCAGAGGTCTGTCAGTGAATAAAATACAGCTGGATGTATAGGAGTCAGTTTCAGGGGAAGAGGGCTGCTATTAGCTAACAATATCAAAAGAATTAACTTTTTCAGGTCCTCTCTCACCTTCCCTCTTTATCTTCTAGATCTTTGAGACCCGAACTCACAGCTAACATCCTGCTAGCCAAAAAGAAAAGCATGAGAGATGTAGAATAAAGCACTCAATCATCTTGTCCCTCCTACCTCACCTCGCGGTTCTTCTCTTACAACCCAGACCTACACTTTACTCCTGTAATGCCAACTAACTCACTGTACCTCTATCTCGTCTATCTCACGCCGACCTCTCGCCCTCATGCTGCCTCTGGCCTGGAATGCCCCCCCTCTACATAACCAACAGACAATTACTGTCCCACCTTCAAAGGCTAACTGAAGGCATATCTCCTCCAAGAGGTCTTCCCTGACGAAGCCCTCATTCTCTCTTTTCCCACTCCCTTCTGCATCACCCTTTATTCAGCACGCCCCTCAGCCCCACAGCACTTATGTGCCTAGCCATAATTTATTTATATTAATGTCTGTCTCCCCCACAAGATTGTAAACTCGTTGTAGGCTGTTACATTGTGTTCTCCTAAGCACTTAGTACAGTGCTCTACACACAGTAATGCACTCAGTAAATATGATTGATTGATGAACTTGCTTCATCAGATGGGTTCCCAAGATCAGGATGGATTTTCCTAAGATGGCAACAAGGTTGAGGATGAAAAGGGACTCCCTTGTCCCTTAGAGAAGTTGGCACTAGAGAGTGAGAGAGAAGAAATTGAACCACCTCTCTTCCAAAAGCACAAAAATCCCTTCTGCCTCTTATAGGACACTCTTCCCTTCCAGATGTTTTCCAATGCAGAAACCTCCCATGTAGGCTATTGTAGGGTTCACAAACTGTAGCCCAAAACACTCAACAGATTCTGAGAACAAATGCTGTCCGTGATTTCAATAAGAGAGGGAGAGAGTAATTATAATTCAATCAATCAAAAGTATTTGTTGAGTGCATACTGTGTGCAGAGCACTGTACTATGTGCTTGGGAGAGAACAATACAACAGAATTGGTATGCAAATTCCCTGCCTACAAGAAGCTAACCATCTAGAGGGGGAGATAGACATTAACAGAAATATATAAAACCTTAATGGCTTGAAGCATGAAATTTATATTCGATCAGATAATCTGGTCATTGAGCATCCAACCACACTTCTTGACCTGATTAACACTCTTGAAGAGGGATGAAAGGTCACATGATTGACCATATAGAGCCTCTGAGGGCATAGTGGTGAGGTGGGATCACTCACAAAGTCAGTGTTAGAGCCAAGATGGATATAGTATTCACCACTTGCCTACGGAGGGACACTAACAAACTAAGCTTCTCTAAGCTTCTCTATTCCTCAATTTCCTCATCTGTTAAATGGAGATTAGCTACCTAGTCATCCTAATCCTAACAATATTCTTTTTATTATTGGTACTGTGACAAGATGTCCAATCTATTATTACATTTAATTGGCCATCTTTGGATGTAACACACTGTACACCCAGCCTGAGACACATCCGGTTCAGCTTTTCCTCTCACTTTCCTCATGGCAAGCACTCAGTTACTCTCTCAAGTGCTTAGTATAGTGCTTTGCACACACACGGTAAGTGTTCAATGAATACCACTCACTGATTGATTGGTAGGATAGTCAGGATCAAGGTAGGTTTATCGGAGATGGCAGCTCTTGTGGGATGTGATTAAGGGCAGCAGTGGAAGTAGGGGTCCATCCACAATCCAGTGACCCTCGTTAGACTGTGCCAATCGATCAATGAAATGTATTGAGCCCACAACAAGCAGTATGATGAAATGGAAAAAGCATGGGCTTTGGAGTCAGAAGACCTGGTTTCCAATTTCCATAGGTACCTTGCTCTATCTCCTTGGGCAAGTCATTTAACTTCTATGTAACTCAGTTTCCTCACCAGCAATATGGAGATTAAAAACCAGTTCTCTCTCCTTCTTAGACTGTGAACTCCATGAGGGACAGAAACTGTGTTCAACCTAATTTTCTTTTATCTCCTCCAGCTCTTACTCTGGTGTTTGACATGTGGCTGCAATTATTATTACCTGTATGCAGAACGCTGTACTAATTGCTTTCGAGTGTGCAGTAGATACACACTCAGTTGCTTCCAGTGTACAAGAGGTATACTGGAAGCAGCATGGCCTAATGGAAAGAGCATTGTCCTGGGTTCTAATCTAGGCTCTACCATTTGCCTACTGTGTGACCTTGGACAAGTCACTTCATTTCTCTGGGCCTCAGTTTCCTCATCTATAAAATATCATTCAGTCAATCGTATTTATCAAGCGCTTAATGGGTACAGAGCACTGTACTAAGCATTTGGGAAAGTACAATAGAATAACAAAACAGACACCTTCCCTGCCCACAACAAACTTAAATGGGGGTTAATACCTGTTCTCCCTCCCCCTTAGACTGTGAGCCCTCTGTGAGACAGGGACTGTGTCCTATCTGTTTACCTTGCATTTTCCCCAACACTTAATAAAATGCTTGCTACACAGTAAGTGCTTAACAAATAACACAAGTGTTATCATTGTTATTATTATTGTGTAGAAGACATAATCCTTGCCCACAAGGAGCTTCATTCCAATGGCAGAGACCAGTAAAAAATAATTTATGAAGGAAAAAGTGCAAAAATAGTCAAGTATTTGAGTCAATATATGTACACAGATAGATAAATATATCTATATAGATATAGAGAGAGACATACAATAAGAAGCAGTGATTGCAAGAGTCTTAAGGTGGTAATTTGGAGGCTGTGATCTAGAGAGAAGAAACATTAAACGGGGAAAGCCTTCTCAAAAAGGTGGGATTTCAGAAGGGCTTTGAAGATGGAGGAAACTAATCTAGCAGGTTTGAAGGGCAGGGAAGATTTGAAAGGCAGCAGGAAGGACTTGAGCCAGGGGTCAAAGGAATAATCATAATAACTGTGGTATTTGTTAATTCATTCATTCATTCAATAGTATTTATTGAGTGCTTACTATGTGCAGAGCACTGTACTAAGCACTTGGAATGTACAATTCGGCAACAGAGAGAGACAGTCCCTGCCCAGTGACGGGCTCACTGTCTAATTGGGGGAGACAGACGATAGAGCAAAACAGAACGAAACAAAAACAAGACAACATTATCACGATAAATAGAATCAAGGGGATGTACACCTCATTAACAAAATAAATAGGGTAATAAATAATATATACAAATGAGTACAGTGCTGAGGGGAGGGGAAGGGGGAAGGGAGGAGGTTGGGGAGGAGCAGAGGGAAAGGTGGCTCAGCTGAGGAGAGGTGAAGGGGGAAGAGGAGGAGAAGAGGGTGGAGGGGGAGCAGAGGAAAAAGGGGGTAGCTCAGTCTGGGAAGGCCTCTTGGAGGAGGTGAGCTCTCAGTAGGGCTTTGAAGAGGGGAAGAGAGTTAGTTTGGTGGAGGTGAGGAGGAAGGGCATTCCAGGACAGCGGTAGGACTTGGGCCAGAGGTCGATGGCGGGATAGGCGTGAACGGGGCACGGTGAGGAGGTGAGCGGCAAAGGAGCGGAGTGTATGGGGTGGGCAGTATAAAGAGAGAACGGGGGTGAGGTAGGAGAAGGCAAGGGGATGGACAGCTTTGAAGCCAAGAGTGAGGAGTTTTTGTTTCGTGCGGAGGTTGACAGGCAACCACTGGAGGCTTTTAAGGACGGGAGTGACATGCCCAGAGCGTTTCTGTAGGAAGATGATCCAGGCAGAGGAATGAAGAATAGACTGGAGTGGGGAGAGACAGGAGGAAGGGAGGTCAGAGAGAAGGCTGACAAAATAATCCAGCCGGGATATTATGAGAGCTTGTACCAGCACGATAGCTGTTTGGATGGAGAGGAAAGGGTGGATCTTGGCGATATTGTAAAGATGACATCGGCCAAAGCACTTACTATGTGCTGGGCACTGTACCAAGTGCTGTAGGGAATACAAACAAATCAGGTTGGAATCAGTCCCTGTCTCACATGGGGTTCCCAGGCTCAATCCCTGTAATAGAGATGAGGTAAATGAGGCACAAAGAAGTGAAGTGACTTGCTCAAGGTCACACAGCAGACAAGTGGTAGAGATGGTTGCCTATCAACCTTCGCGTGAAGTGAAAGTTCCTCACTATTGGCTTCAAAGCTCTCCATCACCTTGTCCCTCCTACCTCACTTCCCTTCTCTCCTCCTACAGCCCAGCCGGCACACTCTGCTCCTCTGTTGCTAACCTCCTCACTCTGCCTCGTTCCCGCCTGTCCCGCCGTCGACCCCTGGCCCATGTCCTACCTCAGACCTGGAATGCCATCCCTCCTCACATCCGCCAAACTAACTCTCTTCTCCTCTTCAAAGCGCTACTGAGAGCTCACCTCCTCCAGGGGGCCTTCCCAGACTGAACCCTCCCTTTCCCTCTGCCCCTCCTCCCCTCCCCATTCCCCCTACTCCCTCCCTCTGCTCTACCCCCACTTCCCCTCCCCACAGCACTTGTATATATTTGTACCACTTGTCTGCTGTGTGACTGTGGGCAAGTCACTTAACTTCTCTGTGCCTCAGTTACCTCATCTGTAAAATGGGGATTAACTGTGAGTCTCACGTGGGACAACCTGATTACCTTGTATCTACCCCAGTGCTTAGAACAGTGCTCTGTACATAGTAAGCGCTTAACAAATACCAACATTATTACATATTTATTGCTGTATTCATTTTATTAATGATATGCATTTATCTATGGTTCTATTTATTTTGATAGTAGTGATGCCTGTCTACTTGTACCTGTCCACTTGTTTTCTTTTGTTGTCTGTCTCCCCCTTCTAGACTGTGAGCCCGTTGCTGGGTAGGGACTGTCTTTATCTGTTGCCAAATTGTACTTTCCAAGCATTTAGTACAGTGCTCTGCACACAGTAAGCTCTCAATAAATACGATTGAATGAATGAATGAATAGGATAGAACCCATGACCTTCTGACTCCCAGGCCAGGGAAGTCAAGAATGAGGCACAAGGAGAAGGTTCGTTTGGGAAGAATGGAGAGTGGGAGTGGGACTGTAATGGGAGAAGATGGTAGATGGGTAAGAGAGAAAGAGCTTGAAGGGGTTCCTTAAAGCTAATTATTAGGAGTTTTTGTTTGATGAAGAGCTAAAGGGAGCAACCATTAGAGGGAATATACCCCTAGGCAGTTTCCCTAGGAAATTCTATTAGTCTTCAGGATGAGGTTGGATGTTCTGATGGAGGCATTTCTTTCCAAAGGACAGCTTTTAAAATCACGAATCAATCCCTTGCAGTCGTACACCATAATGCTTCTATTATAAGATATAGGACTTCCAAGACAAGAAGTTAATAAAACTAGCTAGCTCAGCATAAAGAATCAGTGACAAATATCAGTGACAAAACCAGTCAGTGCAAGATTAAACAGTCATCAGAGATAAGGCTCTTTGGAAATCAATGAACCAGATTCCAGCAGGTGTCCCCAGGGCCCTCCATGGTAGTGTGTTGATGACCTATTTATCCTTTGAGGTGAATGAGAGACTATTTACTACACTAGTGCTGATTCCTGCTCAGTTTAGCAACATTTCATTATCCTAGAGGATAATGCACATGGCCCTGCCCTAGTTTTTAAACTTCCCCGGTCCCAAACTGGATTTTTCCCCAAAAAAACTGCCACCTTGTCACCTCTCTCTACCCTCAGCCCCTCATTTCCTGACATCCGGAAGTTGGGGACCCTATCTCTACCCTCTGCTAAGGGACAGTGCTGCAATCAATGACTATCCCACCCTGAGCTGTTGATTTGGTAAACATTCTGCAAACTAAGGAAATTGTTGTTTACTGTAAAGAAGATCCTCTTCTGTCTCCATCCTAGACAGTGATTGGTTTTTGTTAATGGAAACGGAAAGCCTCAAGCAAGAGAAAATTAAAAAAACTAAGTGAGGTAATCGCCATTGCATTTCCATGAAATTATACCCTAAACTGGCTTTTCTGGAGGCAGGGAACCTTCAGTGAAATATATCCTATATTGTTCTTAATCTCGGTGACCAATGACTCCCAAAGTTTGGAGCTTACTTTGTGGGGGTGGGAGGTGGGAGTTTAAAATTTTTAGAAGTAAGAAACTTTTTAGGATGTGAAAAATAGCCAGGAAAACTTTACGGATCAGTACTGCCTTCACTCATACATAGGGAAAGAAGAAAGAGCTGAGCGAATAATGAATAAACTACTTTGTGTCCTACAGGGTTTCAATTCTCCAAAACCTAGCCCAGGCACTTGGTCCTTAGAAATCCACCATAACATCTCCTTGTATTTTATGTTTGTTTCTTTTTTTATTTCATATGGATGAGGGCTCATTCACGCCTCATATATCAACAAACCCCCGAAGAAACAGATGGGGTGGGAAATAAAACACAGAAAACAGATTTGCATATCACTCCTCCAAAGTCATGTGTTGCTTAATGCTGCTATTACTGTAGCTGACCACTGCCCTTGAATGAATGTGGACTCCTTTGAGACCAGATATTCAGAACACCCACTGAAGTCAAATGGGAGATGTGTATACTCCAGCTGTCCTATGGGGTAAATCCATTTGTAGCAAGCACTATGTATCATTCATATTTCCTTTTAACACACCCAGAGTCAAGCTTGCAAGATGGAACTTGCAATGTCTACTTCATTTCCAAAAATGTGGGAAAGTTTATTTATTTCTCTGAACATTCCTGATTTGCAATGTGCTTTCTAAAAATGTAACTACGTTCTAGCTGACCAAGCTCAGGCTATATTTAGCAGCTAAATTTTAAATAAATGTTCTTTACACTTCAGAACGGGCTTTGAAGCTGGACTTACTGAAACTGCATTTGCTTGTGCTGTAAACTAAGACTACAGATACTAGCACTAAATAAATGGCTGCATGACTAGAGAACCAGAAAATTAGTTTCATTCATTTATTAAATCAGTTCATTAGTTGGATTGTAGCATCGTTAGGAAAAAAAATCCTATCACCTATTTCCTAAAATCCAACGCAGCATAGAATCCAGAATTCAGCCTTACAATCCTTAAGTGAGCAAAATATGCACTCGAAGTCAATGAGAACTTTGCTCACTGGCCTGCAAAGCCAGTTGTTCCAAACAGTTTTTTCCCATTATAAACTGAACTCCCATGTGTACAGAGTATGTTTTGTTTTGCTTTTCATGTAAAAGTTAAAAATGACTGTTAACCCAAGTCATGAAACTACGGTGAGTGAGTTGCAATAGGTCACTTCTAAGCAAAGGGAATGGAAATCCATATACACCACCCACACAAGGAGTATTCTGTTTACACTACACCATGCAATATTTTCAGCTTGAGCGGATTGTAAACTTATATTTTTTTTCCAGATTCTAGAGCTGTAAATTGAGTTTCACTGAAAATTCCTTAGAGGAGTGAGACAGTGGAGACCAGTGTGAGTACGGACAGCTGCCAGTTATCTTCTGGACCAAATGTAATTCCAGGGAAGTGAGTGATGCTTGTAATAATTTATGTTGCAAATTATGGGAAAATCAGTCATTCATTTTAAAGTGAAGATTAATTTTGAGTAGGGTAAAAACTAGTAGCCTATGAATTAAGGAACATTAACACTATCTAGCTCAGTTAAAATGGGTGAACTCATCTCTGTCAGGGACTGAATGGGGCAAAGGTGTCACCATTCTGTTCTAGTTTGTAGCCTAGTGCCCTGTGCTCCAGGACCTCACAATCTAGCAGAGAAAATAGTCATTAAAACTAATTACAGATAGGAGTAAGCAACAGAGTATATGAAGATATGTGCAGAAGAACTCCAAGGAGACATAATGGAGGTGTGAGTACCCAAGTGCTTGGGTGATATAGCCGGGATAGTGGTGGAGAAATGAGATTAATCAGAGAAATCCTCATTACTGAAATGAAGGATTGGAGAATTGAGACCATAATCTGATTATCCTCCTTCAGAGAAGAAAGAGGGTTATTTTACCCTGAAATATCTAAATAAACTTTTTTCATTGAATGAATTCATTAGATAATTGTTTGATCTTCATTTTTCCCATTAGCCTTAAGCCTAATAGACAAGGTTTTTGGTTATTTCAACACTCTTTTTGGTTTTCTTACTCTAGTGTTGTAAAAATGAGTAGGCCATTAATGTGAAAAAATTGGTGCTTCTTAAAATAGAGGTGTTCTATAAATTCCTGGTATCATTATCACCATTGTTCTTGTTATTATTATTACTATATAGCACCCCTTTTTAAAAAATGGTATTCATTGGGCATTTACTATGTGCCAGGCAGTGAACTAAGCACTGAGGTAGATACAAGATAATAAGGTCAACCACAGTCGTCTCACAGCTCACAGTTTTAATCCCAAATTTACAGATGAGGTAACTGAGCCATGGAGAAGTAAAATGACTTGCCCAAGGTCACTCACCAGACAAGTGGCACTAAGTCATGCAGCTTCTGTTGTTTTCTGGTTTCTACTTTCTTGTCACTACTCTTGAAATACAACAAAGCAGTCTTGAATTATCAAAAATTCAATATTACCACAGGGTTATTTTGGTTCCAGCAACCGAAGGAAACAATGAGAGCTTCAATGAGTTCAAAAATAATGAAGTGATTCCCAAATTGTTGCCTGGGTTTATTTTGAAGTTTACTGTAATACAGTGCTGTACACATAAGAAGCGTTCAACAAATGCCATTATTATAATTATTATTATTATTATTTGGAGCATCCTTTAGCTTCATATATTGTATTCAGCGACAAATTTCAAAAATCAAGCCATAGCCTATATATTGTAGTCATTATACAACTGCCATTTTATCTCAGTTTCTGAAGCTAGCGTGTCTATGCAATCAGGGCTCAATTCTACAGGGTATCTGATCCAATGCCTTTGTTTGGGAGGGTCCACAGAGAAAGTGGGAAGATAGACTCAGCTGATGTGAAAGGAGAAAGCTATGTTACTTTTTATTTACTGTGTATGATAAGCACTGTACTGAGCTCTAGGGTTAATACAATATAAGCAGAAGTAGCCCAGGAGCATATAGTGGAGAAATGAATAAAATGTCAAAAGTAAAAGCCACTTCATAACACTGGGCTATGATTTTAGGGCTGTCTACATGGAAAAAGTAGAATGCAAAGCTGGGCAATCATTTGGTGAATTTTGTCGATATAGATGACCCAATTTAGATCATTATCAACGTAGAAAACCTCTTTTTCAGCCACAAAAAAATATTTAGGTAGCCTATATCACCCAGATAATCACTTCGGCTCTGCACAAATGCACAAAATCTACAAGTTGGAGGCCAAGAGTCAATCTAGAGAAGCAATGTTACCTAGCGGAAAGACCATGGGCTAGGGGGTCAGAGGACCTGGGTTCTAACCACACCTCTGCCATCTGTCTGCTGGATGACCTTGGGCAAGTCACTTCTCTGCATCTAAATTACCTCATCTGCTTAAAAAAAGGGAATAAAATACCTGTTCTCTTTCCCTCTTAGACTTTGAGCCCCATGTGGGAACGGGACCCTGTCTGATTTGCCTAAATGTATCTATTTTCACTCATAGAACAGTGCTTGGCACATAGTAAATGCTTAACAAATACCACAGTTTAATTCTTATTATGACTAGATGCTATAAATCAGTAGGCATATAAACACTTTTAATTTGCTCATCTTGTCTGGGTCATAAATAGCATTCATTGACAATATTTACTTTAAATCATTCATCAAGACAACAGGCATTTTCTTAAAGGTGGCAATATTACTTGATCCCACCAAAAAAATGACACCATAAACAAATAATACACACAAAAAATGAAAGTACCCAAATCAAAAACACTCCTCAAATGTGTTTCAAATTAAAGTCGCCTCCTCTACCTGCTGAAGGGAATTTCCAGGTTTCTTTTTCACCATACACACAGCTGTCACTGGTTCTTAGTTTTGCTCCTCCTTTGTTGCTTCCCCTCCTCTTCCTCACTTACTTGACCTTGCAGTCTTTCAAGTGCATGGGCTGCAGCAGAACTCTCAGATTCAAGTTTGATCTTCTTTGCTCCATGGCGGTGTTTATTCCACCCAATAATAATACATTGATCCATTCAAATAAAGAGTAATGGAAGGTCAGTTGTATCTAGAGGCTGATAATTTGGAAATAAAAAAAACTCATTACTGCAAGTTAAACAATGTCTCCAAGTGATTAAGATAAAAATTTAACTTATATGTAAGTCCCTAGAGATATTTTTTTTCTTTTTACCAACACACTGGGATAACCCACCTGTAAGATTCATTGAGACCTTCTCGAACAGATGCTTCAATTCCCTCTTTTGGGGACTGCTTAATAAATGTAGTACCTTCATTTTCCCTCCATTAAACAATTTTATGCATATATAGGCATATATATATATATATATATATATATTTATGACCAGTAGATATTCTACCCTAAACCCTTCAGTGGTCAAATGTTAATAATAATATGCCTGCCATTTCTTTTTCAATAATTACCTTCAGAGCAACTTCTCATTTTACGTCTGCCCTTTTACTAATGTCTTGGTTTTAGTTAAGGAGTTCTGTTAAAGATGCCTTTCAGGATTTCTGAAGGTCAACCCTACCTCCAAAGATTCAATGACTTTTTGTACTTTCCCACATCAGATAAAATAAAACTTACTTGAACAGTTAGGAAGTCAAGCTTCTGAACTCTAAGCATAACCCAAATATATCCGACATAAGAAGTTAAGGCAATTCAAAGGAGCGCCGGACTGTGCGGTACTGTGGGAAACTGGCATTTCTGAATCAGATCTTTGTTGTAAAAACGGGTCTTCCCTCAGTAAGACCTTGAGTCACTTTGTCAAGGTGTTTATTTAAATACAGGCTCCTGCCTCGTAGCCTATCCGGGGAGGGGGAGATTCAGAGACAGACAGAGAGAGAGAGAGAGAGAGAGAGAGAGAGAGGGAAATCTTTATAGAAAACCCGAAGATGTTTCTCAGTGTTAAAAAAGAAAAAAAAAAAGCCCCATCCTACCACTGCAGATGTCAGCGGCTTAACGTATCGTTGTTTAATACCCCGAAGTGATTAAAATGTCCTTTCGTCATATGGGTTTTCATTTACTGAACTTCTTTAACTAAACACGAATCTCTTCTACCGGATGCAAAAAAAAAAAAATGCAGTAAAACAGCCCTGGCTAATACTTAAATTTAATGTAATAAAACGAGGCATCTTATGGGGGTTTTTTTCCTCTCCTCGAACGTCTCTTGCTTTGATTACTTAGAAAACAGCCCGTGCGGTATTGACTCTTTACATTTACAATTACACGAACCCCAGAGCATGTCGTAAATAATCAACTCTGTAATTGAACAAAAATACTTTATTGGATATAACGTGGCTTCAGCGGGAAAGTGGCTAATACTGAAAAGACGTTTTCAAAGGGCAATTTCTATTATACAAAGAGAGTCAAGAATTTATGGCAGGAATAAACCTATATCTAGAAAGAAAAAAAACTATAAAGAATTGTTATTGATTTTCTTGGTCGTCGTCCAACTTGTAATAAGAGAACTTCCACGTAGATATTGGTCATGAATTTGCAGAGCAACCGGATCTCAGGGAAACATCATAATTCCAGTGGTTTGGTTTTGTTTTGGGTTTTGGGTTCCCCCCACCACCCCCGGCCTTGATTCATCCAAACTAAATGGGGGCAGTTTCGGTGACACAGAAAGATACACTTTAGCGAAAGGCAGCCGCCACCCAAGGCGCACGGTCTCTAATCACTGCTGGTTCTCAGGGTGACTCTACCCTTTGGGCTGGGGGCTGTTTTAGCTCGAGTTCCCCGAGGAACTGACTCCATTTCATTGTTTTCCCTCGGCTTCCTCGACATACCTACACGGTGGGAGGCGGTCAGTGGGATTGGAACAGGGCTCCCGCATGAGGCTACGGCAACGGCCCTCCTGCATGAAGCTGCTTGAAGCTGCAGGAGCAGTGGTCCTGCCTGAAGCTGCAGGAACAGTGCTCCTGCGTGAAGCTGCAGGAAGCTGCAGGAACAGTGCTCCTGCGTGAAGCTGCAGGAAGCTGCAGGAACAGTGCTCCTGCGTGAAGCTGCAGGAACAGTGCTCCTGCGTGAAGCTGCAGGAACAGTGCTCATGCTTGAAGCTGCAGGAAGCTGCAGGAACAGTGCTCCTGCGTGAAGCTGCAGGAACAGTGCTCCTGCTTGAAGCTGCAGGAACAGTGCTCCTGCTTGAAGCTGCAGGAACAGTGTTCCCGCATGAACCCGCAGGAGCACGGGAGGGGGACGTTAGCCCTTTTTTGCGACAACCCCCGGGGTGGGTGGGGAAAGCCCGGCAAACTTCAGTCCGTCGGGCCCCGAAATGGGGACCCCGTAAGATCTGCCCCGGGAGGAGAGAGGGGAGAGGAGAGGGGCCGGTCTGTGGCATCCAGTCCCGCGGCCGGGGGGTGAGGGAGGACGTCCCCGCGGCCCCCGCCCTTTGAGCGTCGTCTCTTCGGACGCGGATCACCGGCATCGCTCATCACGGCTATCGTTTCGAGGCGCTCTTCGCCCGCCCCGGTGCCGGCGGGTCTCGTCGTTGGCTTCCAGGGCCGGGTCCCGGCCGGGCCTTTTACTGGAAGTGAAAGACGGCGTCGGAGAGGTGCAGGGGGAAGTAGGACAGGAAAGGGAGGCCGAGCTGGTAGAACCTCCCGGGCCCGGGGGACTCGAGCATCAGGGAAGCGCCCAAGGCCGGGCAGAGGCCGGACGAGTTGGCCAAGAGCGAGCAGCCTCCGAGGGCGCCGGCGGGGTGGAGGCGCTTGGCGGCCCCGGGGCTGGCGCGGCCCTGCCGACCGGCCAGGATGCTGTCTATGCTGAAGCTCGTGGGCTTGTCCGCGCCTTTGGCCGGCGGGGCCGGGGCCGCCTGGCCCCGGGGGGCCGCCGAGGTGGCCGTCGTCCGCGCCGGCCGCCCCCGGGGCGAGGCCGGGGAGGGCAGGCGGGGGCCCGGGCCGGGGGCCGCCGGGGGAGCGGGGCCGGCCGGGGGCGACGAGGACCGGCCGCGGGGCGACGAGGACCGGCCGGCCCGGGGGCCCGGAGCCCAGGCGGCAGAGGCGGCAGAGGCGGGCCGGTCCTGGGGCGACCCGGCCTCGCCCCCGCCCCCGCCCCCGCCCCCGCCGGCCGGTCCCGGCCCGGGCCCGCTGCCCTCCGCCCGGCTCCTCTTGGCCTCCTGCGCCCCCGGGCCCGGTTTGGGCTTCCTCTTTCGCCGCCGGTAGTTGCCGTTCTCAAACATGTCCAGGCAGCGAGGGTCCAGGGTCCAGTAGCTGCCCTTGCCCGGCCGGCCCTTCTCGCGGGGCACCTTGACGAAGCACTCGTTGAGCGACAGGTTGTGGCGGATGCTGTTCTGCCAGCCCTGCTTGTTGTCGTGGTAGAAGGGGAAGCGGTCCATGATGAACTGGTAGATGCCGTTCAGGGTGACCCGTCGCTCGGGGGCATCCTTGATGGCCATGGCGATGAGGGCGATGTAGCTGTAGGGCGGCTTCTGGGGGGGCTCCGGCCGGCCCGGGCCCACCAGGTGGGCGGGGGCGGTGAACCCCAAGGGCAGCCCCGGCCGGTCCGGCCCGTAGAGGTAGAGCATGGGGGAGCTGGCCAGCGGAGCCAGACGATGGCCGTAGAGGTGGGACATGCCGAGGGCGGCCCTCTCCCCCCACCCCCCCAGCGGCTCTTGGCTGGAGGGCGAGGGCGAGAGGGCGAGGGCGAGCCCAGGTGCCCGGCGCCCGGGAGCCGATCCCCCACCCCCCTCCCCCGCCACGGGAGCTAAGCCGACCCGTCGGCCCGCAGCTCGGCTCCCTCCGGCTCTGCCTCTCTCCCCAGCCGGTTCTCGCTGTGGCCCTTCTTCATGGCTTTAAAAACGTTAAATAATTGTTGTAAGTTTGCTATTATATGTTGACTTAGCGCTGGAAAATAAATTGTCTATGATAAACAGTCGTTGTGTTCTCAGCCCACCCACATTAATTAAAATTTCATTGCTGAAAAACTCCAAGCTTCTCTCCACGTGTCTTTTTGATACCAGCCAATCGTTTTCTGGGTTATTCCTTCATTTGTTTATAGAATTAGTCTGTTGATAAGTCTGCCCACCCAAGTTGAATCAAGCTGTGTTTATTTGGAAAAATTTCCGGGCACCCAATATATAAACGCACTGATCTGATGTTTGAAATATCACGTCCACCCCTTGACGCTGTAAGCACACACAGTCAGCAAAGCAGGATGTAAACTGCTGCAACTCGAAGCGGGGTCCGAACACGCAGGAGAGAAGACAAGGTGGGGGTGGGGGAAATGAGCAGTGGAGGAACGGGGGTGGGCGGGGGGTGGGGGGAAAGAGCCACGGAAGGATTAATAAAGAGGGAAGCAATCGAGGGATTGCAAAAGCTTTAGGGCTAATGTGGGAGGAAGAGCGTTCCTCCCAAAGGAATTCCCTCTTCTTGGGTTCAGGGAGAGATGTGGAGAGGAAAGGAGACTCATTAAATGTCTCCTGAGATCCTCGGAAGTCTGAAGACGATAAAAGAGAGAAAAGTTCGTGCAGAGAAGAGGTTCCTGGAGGTGGGAGAAGGGTGGGTTGCGTGCTGGGAGGGAGAGAGGTTAAGCCCGTCCGGGTTTTCCAGCCTAGAGATGAGCCGGCGGCTCCAGGTGAGGTGGCTCCGTGAGAGGCCTGCGACCGAACTCCGCCCCTTCACTGGTCCCCGGGATTGTCAGAGAGATGTTTGCCAAGGGCAACGTGGGACCTAAATCACTCCCGTTCCAGGTAGCCGGGAGGGGAGCCGAAAGCCTGCGAGAACTTCTCGCTCGGCAAAAGGACGAGGAGCTTCTGCCCTGGGGATCCAGGAATGGGGGAAGGAAGGTGGGGTGGGGATTTTCGGGGGAGGGGATTTGTGGGGGTGGGCGGCGGCGGCACCATCCGAACAACCCTCCTCTTTGGGGGGAACAGAACTGAGGTCTTTTTGGTCAGGCTGAGGTTATAAGCGAGGAGCACCATAAAAGGGGAACTTGGCAGGCTGCAGGGGGAGAGTTGGTATTTGTGAATGCAGTCCTGTTGCTTTATATTCTGTACTTTCCTGTTTATAACAAGGAGGGGGATTATAACAACTTTACAAGTGCACACAGCTGGCCGGTGATTACATTAAACATTTGGGATGCTTGCTTGCTTGCTTTTTTTTTCCTGTGGGGGGAATAAACGTTCTTCTTTTTTTTTTTTTATTTACCGGTGTCACCGCTCGAATCAAAGGTCCTGAATGATGCCTAGGTAACAGTTCATTTTTTTTTATACCCAAGGACTAAAGAGGGAGACGTGAAGTGTGTCATCGCAGTTCCTTGGAGTCGCTCAGAAACGACGTTTCTGGTCGATTTGAAAAGAACACTCGAGAACTGAGCATCAGTTCATCTGGGATCAGGTTGGGGGTGGGGGGCAAAGTCAAGGGAGGGGGGAAGCGTCAGTACACAAGACTGGGAGGGACAGGACACAGGGTGCTGCTGCCAACTCCTTGGACCACTGTCTCCAGAGGGAAGGAGAGAGTAGGTGGGGAGAAGGGAGCGGGAGGCAAAGGATTCCCTGGATTTCTGGAATAGCAACTCTGAACACGTCTGCCCTGGGGAAGGATGGGTGCGTATCTGAGGCATCTCGTAGCCTGAGCGATCCTGAAAGAAAAGTCCGGGGTAGGGGAGAAGGGGGTCATAGCCAGGCACAGCATCCTGGTGCGAGGGTTGGGGGAGGGAGAGTGGGAAAGGGGCACATTAAATTTAATAGAGTCCGATTGTATTTTGTTTTTCAAAGTATTAAGGATTGAAAGGTCTTTTAGGAGGAAACACAGGTCCTAAAATCACCATCCTCTGCTTCATATCCTCCACCTGATCATCCCCATCCTTGTCGATTATTATATTTTAATTTGACAAATGAATCCAATTTCAATACATCATAACGATATGGACATTTGCAATAGAGCACGGGCCTGGGAGTCAGAAGGACCTGGGTTCTAATCCCGACTCCACTTGTCTGCTGGGTGACTTTGGGCAAGTCACATAACTTCTCTGTGCCTCGATTCCCTCATCGGTAAAATAGGGATGAAGACTGTGAGCTTCAGGTGGGACAGGGACTCTATCTAACCTGCTTAGCTTGTATCTACCCCGGCGCTTAAAACAGCGCTTGACGTATAGTAAGCGCTTAACAAATACTACCACCTTCATCGTCATTATTACTACTAATAATGACGATGATGGTGGTGGTATTCTTGTTAATAATAATAATGAAGTGCTTTTGAGAATCATCTTTTGGGGAAATGCGTAATCACCGTCTGCATAATCCCCACCTCCACATACACCATCATCATCATCAGAGTGCTCCAGAAAGCTAGTCGTTGATCAAGCAGAACCTGGATCTGAAGGTCGGGAAGATAATACCTCCAAAGTGGGGGTGTTAGGTCTGGGGAGACTATCTGGAGCAAGCCGCAGCCTAGAAGGGATGTCTCGATTACCCTATTTATTTTGTTAATGACGTGTATATCTCTATGATTCTATTTATCTTGATGATGTTGTTTTGTTCTGTTTGGTTTTGCTGTCTCCCCCGTTTAGACTGTGAGCCCGTTATTGGGCAGGGATCGTCTCTATCTGTTGCCGAACTGTACATTCCGAGCGCTTAGTACAGTGTTCTGCACATAGTAAACGTCCAAGAAATCCTATTGAATGAATGAATGAATGATCCGCTGGGAGAAACACTAAAGAGGAAGCGACCTGCTCGCCCCGAAGGCTCCCCCAAGCCCCGGCTGCCGCGCTGTTTCCCAAAACAAGCGTGGGAAAACTAACAGCAGTGAGTTCTCTAACCGATTTAAAAATCGATCTGCGATTCGGCCGGAATGTCTGGCCCTACCCCTCACCCCCTCCCCAATTCGGGGCGGGTGGGGAGAAGGGGGGGCGGGGGGCTGCGAAGGGGGTGTCACAGCTGTCTCGCCTCCTCTGACACCTTCGCTTCTTCCGCCTCCAAGCCTTCGCGGGGAGCTGAATCGAAACCTCACGTTTCCGCGGCTTTATTTAAATTCCTCCAGCCTCTAATGCGTCTCCTTGAGAAAATCCAAGCAGGAATTATTAAAATAATAAATACCGCCCCATATGGCCACGGTCCCGGATGCAGGCGGAGACACGGCCATTGAGACTCGTTGGGTTTTTTTTTTTTTTAACCTAGTTGTAGCCTCCGTTTGGGAAGCATGCACCCCTCCCTTCCCACGTCCACCCCCCCTTCCCTCCTCCCCAGCCAGACACGCGCTTTCCAGTCTCTTTCAAGTTCCCAGTGGCTCCACGGCCCGGCCCTTGCGTTCACCGGGCCTCGCTCCTGGGGAGCCCCCTCGGGGTGCAGCCCGAGGTGGAGGTAAAGGAGGGGCACCCTCGGACAGTGGGAATGTCACTCGTGCCACCCTGGGGTCCCGCAGAGGGGGAAACGCAGTCGAGCCGGGAGCAGGGAGGTCTCGTGCCCCTGGAGGCTGCCTGTCTGTCCGTCTGTCTGTGTCCGTCTGTCTGTCGGTCTGTGTCCCTCCCTCCCAAGGGCGGAGCTGCAACGGCCTCCTCTCTCTGCAACAGCCCACCGAAGAAGGGATAGCGGGAGAGGAGGTCCTCCTCCGGGACCCCAGGCTGGGAAAGGAGTGAGAGTGGGAAGGGATGAAGATGCTCTCGGAGGGATGCTGAGGGGAACCTTAGAGGAAGGTGGAGTCCCCACCCACCCCAGGAATCCGGATTCCGGGTATGTCCTGGTCCGGGTACCCCGCGCCAAGGAGGGGCGACCCGAAGGTCTGGGGGGTTATTTTGCCGTCACCACCGCCAAAATGTCGTATGGGACGGAGGGGACAGCGGCGGACTGCGCGTTCAGTGTCCAACTGGGCCTGGTAACAGCGCTGTAGTCTGCTCTGGCCACGCTGCCGGAAGGGTGGCAGCGCCACTAGGGGTCAGGGACAGGCCTCTAACACCTACCCTTAATGCCACCGGATAGAAAAAAGAACCGGTAATAGACACTCCACCGATTAGAAGGAAAAAAAACCCTTTTAAATGTCATGCGGATCACTTAAGAACGGTCTCTCTTTTCAACCTTTCTATTGCGGGAGGGAGGGCATCGCCCTCAAGGCCGAAAAGAGCACCTTGGGCACGTCTTGCAGGGTCAATCGGAATGTCAGTCCCGTGAGTGGGAAACATTGTTCCTCCAAGCGTGAGTATCGGAGGGGAAAGAGGAGAGTGGGGAGAGGGAGGCCAGCGTGAAGGAGAGACGGGAGAGGGAGGAGACGAAGGGAGCCAGAGAGAGACAGAGACAGAGGGTGTGTGTAAACGACACAAAGTCATTCAAGACCTCCTAAGTCCACTGAGATCTGCTGACGTCTTTTAAGTCCCCAGGGAACTTATTTGCCCAGCTCAGGGGCCCCTTCCCCCAGCAGATTGGAAGCGGAGCTCGCTGGAAACCATCTCCTCGGAGTTCCCTGTACGCCAAGCCCCGGGAGCTAGGTGGGAAGGACAGTTTGCTTTTTTCATTTCACATTCGGTCTGGTGTTTGGACATGTGGGTGCCCTGATAGCTGAAGTGGCTTCCCACAATCCCCTGAAACGGGGAAGGGTATGGGGAGAGGAAGGGAGGGTCTCGATTCATCCATCGTGCGGAGAACTGGAGAAAATAAGACTAGAGTCGTGTGAGCGTCCGAATCGGTGGCGTCCCACATCCAAATGATCCTCTAATCGGGAGAGAGGCGTGGAAGGCCAAGGCAAGGGACGATTCTTCCCGAAAGACCGTCTTCCGAGCAAAAGGGGGAGAAAAGGAGAAGGAAGAAAAAGTCCGAGAGGGAGAGAAAGAGGAGGGAGAAGCGAATAGCCCGACCCCCCCGGCCATTCCAGCGCGTCTTTCCCCCGCCCCTGGGATGACACCCGCAGCCGCTGGCCAACCCCCAATTCCTTGGTGGACGAAGCTTCACCTCCACCTTACTCAGCATGCACCCTTTCAGCAAATCCGGAGGGGACACAACCCCAACTCGCCCCCCCCCCAAAAAAAACGCACATAGAGCAATTTCCCGGGCACCGAAAGTGCCAGATTCCTTTCTTCTGAGCCAGCCAAGGGCCTACATCCCAGGCCTCAGTAGGCCCCCATGGTATGTTCTCTGATCCTTTGAGCTCCCACCCTGACCCCTTTTCCATCCTGTCCGTCCATAACCCTGGGGGAGGAGCGACACACCCAGAAGTCTAAAACAGATTAGATCACACCCCGGCGCAGAGACCCACACCGATACCCACCTACCTAACTGCGCAGCCGTGAAAGCCAAACGCTTCGGGGAAGGAGTTTACTGCTTCGTGCTGGGTTTTCTTATTGCAAAGCAAGAATTTCGAAAATGTGAGGTAAAGGTTTCAAGGTTTAAGATGTGTTATTTTTATCACCCTTCGGTAGCTTTCCAGTTCGAGCCGTCACCTGTCCTTGCAAATACTGAAAAACATTACATTTAGCTACCTCCCTTTTAACTAAAAATGGAAAACACCTCCGAGAGGTATTTTTTTAACTTCACATAACAAAGAGACTAGCATTTAATGTATTCAAGCAATTGGGAACAGCATTTCAAGTATGCGCGGCAAAAGGAAGAATGCAGTGAAATATTAATGACCTGAGTGCCCGGGAAATCTTTGGCAGTTAGGGGCTTCAGAGCAATTGAAAAAATAATCGTCTGCCGTCTGAAAGCAGATTCACCAAGCTTTCCTGCGCGATTACAGTCTAAATGTGTCCCGGTCCCTCTTTCCCGTCTCCCGACTCCGAGGGAAACGCTTGATGTGCAATTTATCCGATTCAAAATTACAGGTCGACACTGATGAGAAGGTGAGAAAGAAGGAAGGAAAGGGGGAGAAAGGAGGAAAGGGGAGAAAGGAGGAAAGAGAGAGGGAGGGGGAAGGAAGAGAACACGCGTGGATGTGTACAACTGGTATAGGGTAGGATTTGAGGTTGGTGTGTTTTGAGGGAAATTGCTGGCTCGGAAATAGGTAGATTTAGTTACTACTGACTGAATCGCGAAAACTTTTGTTGCCTGGTAATTTTCATTACATCTCAGGTTAAGGTTATCAATCACTGCAATCTTCCATTCGGTTTAGCTACTGGGGCAAGGGGTGCCGGGCAGGGAAAGAATAGAAGCGGGACATCAGACAACAGACAGATGATCTCAATCTGAAGAGGAGATGTTCCTTCCTCAATTGTTTCTAGATCATCCTCGATCCCCGGATTCCACTGCCCCGCGTCCCCGAAGGCCTTTCCGTCCCGCTCAGGTGAAAAGCGAAGAGAGACACCATCAAGATCCCGCGGGCTTCCCTTTCCCCACCCCTGAAACTCTGCTTCTGTTTTGGCCTAGGCCCTTCCCTGCGCACCCGAGCGGGGCTCTTTGCCTCTGAAGGGAAAGCGAAAACTATAAAGCGGGGAAACCACTTATGCTCCGCTTGATGGGCAGCTGCTAGACTAATGATGGGGGGCAGAGCCGACAGCCCTCGGTGGGCGCTTCCCCCTGAGTCCGGAAGGGAAAGGACAGGCAGACAGCTTGAGAGCCCCGCGCGTGCTTGGGCCGAGGGAGAGGGAAGGCCCGTCTGGCCGCAGTTTTGGTGAGTCTCTTTTCTGAAAGTTATTTTTATTTTAAATCCACGATCTTCCGGAAACTCTCTGGCACCCGAGAGACTGGAGACTCCGAGAACCTCTGGCCCCCCTGAGCCCAGAAGATGAGACCGCAGGAAAGGAAGGAGGTGCCTGGATTCGAAGGCTCGGAGCTCCTTGGCGGGGTGGGGGGGGAAAAAAAGACAGCGAAACCGTATCAGAGTATTATCCTGGGAATGATCTGAACCCTCTCTGCCAGCTAGGACGAAGAAAACTTGAGGGTTAACTCTCCCAGAGTAATAAGGGACTCTTAAATTGCTTTTACGTTTGTTTTACTTGGTTTATAACAGATTTGAGACCAGCCGAGTGGTGACTTAATATTGTGTCTGGAAAAGAGCTCAGATCTCAAATAAATACTGCATCATAAAAACTAGAGAATCGTGAAAGAGAAAGTTGCCCCCCAACCCCGTGCCCTCGACAGCCCGTCGGCCCCTTTCTCTCCCTCCACTCCCCGTCCCTTCTCCATCCCCTCTCCCGCTCTAAGGGGAAAATCTTTAGTCCCGGTTACTGTTCCTTCGGGAGAAGGGGGTGGGGGTCACTACGGAACTGTCCAGCAAGCAAAGCGTCTCCCCAGCCATCACATGAAGCGGGGATTCCCTGGCGGTGGAAAAAAGAACGGCGCATCCCGCGGCAGCCAGCAGCCAGGACCTATTTTACTGAGAAAACGCTGGACCTAAAGATCCCGAGGATCCGGGTCACTTGAAAAGAATGTTCCCGGCCCCTTCGCCTTGGGTGGATGGCTGCTCCGGGGCTATTCCCGGAGTCGGCGGCGGCGGGAGGTCGGCCATCCCCGGGGCGACTTTGGCCCCGAGGTCTGTCGTTCGGCGCTCAGGCGCCCCCTAGGCGCAAAGCCTCTCCTGCCCGGCGCAAAGTCTCTCCTGCCCGGCGCAAAGCCTCTCCTGCCCCGCACAGAGGATGAGGATCCGGGAAACGCCACCAGGGACCCAGTGGGGCTTCCTTCCGGGAACAAAAGGTGAAAAGTCCAGGATCCGATTAGTGACCTGATCGGAATTCGAGGCTCCTTTAAAATCCCACCGATAGGCCACTCCCCCCCCGCCCCCCTCCCCAGCTCCTCTCCTTGGAAAGGTGGGCCATTCCGGTTAAAAGGGGCAGCTTCTAACCAAGCTTACGAGGAACAGCCTGGAAAAAGCCCGGGCTGGGGAGTCAGAGGTCATGGGTTCGAATCCGGACCCTGCCACTTGTCAGCTGTGTGACTGTGGGCAAGTCACTTCATTTCTCCGTGCCTCAGTTACCTCATCTGTAAAGTGAGGATTAACTGTGAGCTTCACGTGGGACAACCTGATTACCCTGTATCTACCCCGGCGCTTAGAACAGTGCTCTGCACATAGTAAGCGCTTAACAAATACCGACATTAATTAAATTTAAGGGGGCGTTGAGCAGGGAACTGATCGGACCCAGTGCCTCGTCCGAACAGCTTTCCTCTTCCCACACCTGGGTGCGTTGTCCTGCCTCGCCGAGACTGTCTGAACCAGAGACACCTGTCCTAGCAACTGCCCCAGGGAGAAACTGTAACATTCCCCCCAGTCCTAATCTTAGGCTTGGAAAGTATCCCAGTATGTCGAATTAAGGTGCTTTGAGGGAAAATAGAACGACATGGCAGGATGTCTAATGGCAATACTTGAAAATCAGGGTTTGTTATTTTCTTGTTTGGTTTTGACCTTGGGTCTTTTTCTCTCGCTCTCCCCCTCTCCTTCCCAATCTTCCTTTGTTCTCCCGCTCGGTTTAAAATAAGTGCCTCATGTCATTACGACTGGACAGCGTTCCCAGAATCTAGTGAACTTGGAAGAAAGCGTCTTTGGAACATATACAGAACGCAGCACAATATTTCATGTGCAGCAGCCACACGCTTTCCTTGTCTTCTCAATCACTTGAAATGAGCCCACCTCAAAATGAAACTGGGTTACCTCTTGCCAGTGAAAATCACTGATCTATAGACTACTTCCGTCGACAGCGCCTCATAAGACTTGTTGGAGGTGGTTAGCTATTCCTCTATTAACGCGCCGTCTCCTTTTTTTGTTGTTCGCTTTCTTTACTACAACAGGTACCAAAGATGATTTAATAATATCATCAAGAATAGTTCCACGTACGTGACCTACGTGTACTTGAGATTGTGTTCAATGCAACTTCAACCGGACCTCAAACAGGCATTGGTCTTTATTCTTTTTTTGTTGTTGTTGTTGTTGTTGTTATGCTAAAAACTAACCCTCATTATCCAGTTCATTTCAAGTTAGGGGAGTTACAAAAACAACTCTCAGAAAATTATTTTTTCTTTTAACAATCTATTCTTCACAAGAAGTTTTATATTCAAGGGGATATCTTTCCGTGCGGTGGTTTCGAGTTAAGGCTCTGAGAACAGGAAGAAAAGGAAGAGGCAGTTAGCAAGGAAGTTGTCAGTTCCAGGTAATGCAGCTGAAAAGAAAGGAATTTGCGATAGAGTTTTTGGGTCTTGGTTTTTTTGGTTTTTTTTTTTTTGCTTTGGGGTTTTTGGTTTTTGGTTTTTTACAGAGGACACGTTGGGTCAGTAAGCAAAAGCAGCACAGTAGGTGAAAACAATAAATATGTTCAGAGATTCAAATAAACACGGAAGTATATGAAATGTTCAGATATCTTAAAGCTTGGCCAGGGAGGTTTCTGAGACAGTCGTGATCTTCGTGGTGGGTAAAGGATTTTATGAATCAAATCCAAAGGTGTCAATCTTACTCCCGAAGGACTTCTGGCTTCAGAATTTTGGTGCGCTCTGACCTGGCAGCTGAAATGCCGACAGTCAATTCTAAAGGAACTCATAGCTGGGCCTACCCTGGACCAGATCAACTGCACTGCCAAGAAGGCTATTAAAAATAAAAGAGAAACTCCCCGGTAAAGAGTAATGGCAGAGGGCAGTTAAAGACACTTCCAGGTAGATTTTTGCAACCCTGACGCACTTCACCCTTGCTCGCATAAACTGCGGATTGGGGGAAAAAAATCTTTTTTCGAAGGGTTGGTCCATTTCTTAGAATCGCCGGGCTTTCCCGTCTTGGCGAAATAGAATACAGCTAGTAATTAGTAGTCGTCGGACTGATTAGGTTTCCCATTGAAACGGGTATGTAGCTGTAATTTCATTTGCTTCTGTGGGATTTCTGATTTTCAAAATCACTTTTCCTTTGTAAACTAATCCTCCAACAAATAAATAAGCTTTAGGGTTTTAACCCTCCCTGTGTGGCTTTCTTTTAAATACTCAGGAAAACAAGGTGTTTTCAGAGCAGCCTTTGAAAGATGCAAAAACACAAACACACATCGGCCAAACTTTGAGCAGAAAAACAACATGGATTTATTTTAAGGTAAGTACAACAATTAAGACCACATAAGACAAACAAACGTGAAGTAAAATAAAAAAAAATAGTTTTTAGGAATGCTCAGGGTCGAGTCTACTATACAAAACATCACACTTTGTAAATAAAAAGTATCAAATATTTGGCTTCTTTCTCCACCAACAAAAAAAATAATAAATTATGTCCTTGTTTTGTAAAAAGAACTAGAAGTGGAAATAAATTCTATGGCAATAATTGTACAAAAAAAAAAGTGTAAATCACTTGTTTCCAATTTGGCAGTTAGAAATTGTTGGACAACATCAAAAATAATCCAGTGAACTCAACTTTAAATATTATATTAATGGCTCTGAAAAAAAATTAGCCTGATTAGAAATCCACACATTTTACAGCACAGTAAAAGAACTTTAAAATACCCACCACATATAGACACAAATACTCTCTATGCACACACGTATGCCAATGCCTGTGTGTATCTATAGAAAGTCGTATAATGATCGCTACTGATACCGGTCCATAACTTACTTTCTGAGACCCAAGAGTCGAGCATAGAGTGGCCGTTTCGCTTCTACGGTGGGGATTCTTTTAAATAGATCTATTTATATATTTCTCGATTCGGCTTTCCGATTCCCTTTTGGCAAGGAGGGCTGGCTGGTCTGGAATCCCAGAGTTTGGGGTGGCGATTTAAGGGTTACCTGCCACGGCTCGGAGGGCCGTCCGCTCACGGGTCCTCTCGAGAGTTGGTCAGGTCTCTGCGGCCTTTAAGTGTCGGTCAAGGCCCCCCGGCCCGGAGGAGGAGGAGGAGGAGGGAGAAATGAAGGAGGAGGAGGTGGAGGAGAAGGTGGAGGAGAAGGTGGTGCAGGAGGAGGTGGAGAAGAAGGTGGAGGAGAAGGTGGTGGAGGAGGAGGTGGAGGAGAAGGTGGAGATGGAGGACAAGGTGGAGGAGGAGGTGGAGGAGAAGGAGGAGGTGGAGGAGAAGGTGGAGGTGGAGGAGAAGGTGGAGGAGGAGGAGGTGAAGAAGAAGGCGGAGGAGAAGGTGGAGGAGAAGGTGGAGAGGGAGGACAAGGTGGAGGAGGAGGTGGAGAGGGAGGACAAGGTGGAGGAGGAGGTGGAGGAGAAGGAGGAGGTGGAGGAGAAGGTGGAGGTGGAGGAGAAGGCGGAGGAGGAGGAGGTGAAGAAGAAGGCGGAGGAGAAGGTGGAGGAGAAGATGGAAGTGGAGGAGGTGGAGGAGAAGAGGCAAGTGGAGGAGGTGGAGGAGGTGGAGGAGAAAGTGGAGGTGGAGGAGGAGGTAGTGGAGGGGAAGGTGGAGGAGGAGGAGGAGGAGGAGCAGAAGGCCAAGCCGGCGAGGGCCTCGGAGGGGGAGGACGTCGGGGGGCGGACGGCTGGGTGCGGAGGGGGAAGATGGAGGGGGAGGAGGGCAGAGATCAATACTTTGTGCAGTCATAGGAGTACGGGGTGGTGTGGCGGTATATGGAGGGCGTGGATCTATAAGGGAGCTGACAGCTCGCGTTGCTGCTCACCTGGTGGTCTCCGAGGCCCGAGCCGTCGATCCCCAGCCGGTGGGAGTTGAAGACGTCCCGGACGTTGGGGAAAGTCTGCTGCTGGGAGGCGAACGTGTGGCCGGAGAGGTGGTTGAGCTCGCCGCCGTGGTTCAGATACCAGGAGCTGGGCTGGGCGGCGGCCGGCCCGGCCTGCGGGGGCGGGGGCGGGGGCGGGGGCGGCGGCGGCGGCGGCGGGTGGTGCGGGTGATGATGGTGCGGAGGGTGGTGCGGGGGGTGGTGCGGGGGGTGGCCGGAGCCGGCCAGGGCGCCGTCGGGGCCCGCCGCCAGCCCCAGCCCGCCCAGGGGGGAGGCGGCCCCGTCGGGGTGGTCCGCCAGGGGCTCGTCCAGCGGGCCGGGCACGCACATGGGGGCCGGCCGCTCCCCGCCCGCGTACAGGCTCATGGCCCGCAGGCTGCAGTGGTAGCTCCCGCCGGCCTCCGGACCCGGGCCGGGGCAGGGAGGGCCGTAGGCGGCGGCGGCGGGGGGCTGGGCCGGCGGGTAGGGCAGGGCCAGGCTGGACGAGGACGACGACGACGACGACGACGAGGACGAGGACGAGGACGACGAGGACGACGACGAGGAGGACGCCCCGACCAGCAGCCCCGCCCGGCCGGGCCCGGGGCTGAGGTCGGCGGCCGGGGGCGGCGTCCGCAGGGTGATGATATTCTCCACGCTGAAGCCCGACAGCCCGTTAGCCGACGGGTGGGGCTCGGACAGCGAGCCCTCGGTGGAGCCCGACGGGGTGGACGCGGCCGCGCTGCCAGGACTGTCCCGCGGGCCGCCGCCCCCGCCGTCGGGGCTCAGCGTCTCCACCTTGGTGATGACCGGCAGGTCCGGAGACGAGGCCTCGCTCTTGATGACCACCTTCTTGTCCGCCTCCCGGGGCGGCTCGGCCGGCGGCGGGGGCCCCAGCCCGGCCCCCTTGGGCCCCGGCTCCTTGGGGTGCCCCCGCTCCTCCTTGTCCTTGGGCACGTCCTTCTTCTTGAAGCGCCGGCGGCGGCGGAGGAAGCTGCCGTTCTCGAACATGTTGTAGGAGTCCGGGTCCAGCGTCCAGTAGCTGCCCTTGCCGGGCTTCTTGTCGTCGCGGGGCACCTTGACGAAGCACTCGTTGAGCGACAGGTTGTGGCGGATGCTGTTCTGCCAGCCCTGCTTGTTCTCGCGGTAGAAGGGGAAGCGGTCCATGATGAACTGGTAGATGCCGTTCAGGGTGATCTTCTTCTCCGGCGCGTTCTGGATGGCCATGGTGATGAGGGCGATGTAGCTGTAGGGCGGCTTCACCAGGTCCTTGGGCGCCGTGGGCTGGTGGTGGTGGTGATGGTGGTAGGGCCCGTAGGAGCGGCCCATGCCCGCCCCGTACTGGTCCGGGTGGCCCGAGTACACGCTCATGGGGCTGGCCATCCCGCCGTAGCTCCCCGCCGCCCGGTAGTAGTTCTGCTCGCTCAAGTAAGGCACCACTCCCAGGGCATTTGGATCCGACACGGAGTAGCGAGCCTGCATCCTTGCACGGCCGCCCCGGCCGGCGGCTCGGGGGCGAGGGAAGGGGGTCGGGTGGGGGTTGGGGGGAGGGGGGGGGAGGGACTCAGGGAGACGCAGACGGACGGGGACGGGGACCCCCACCCACCCCCCCACACACACCCGGAGACCCACGAGC
This sequence comes from Ornithorhynchus anatinus, assembly GCF_004115215.2. Taxonomy (NCBI): domain Eukaryota; kingdom Metazoa; phylum Chordata; class Mammalia; order Monotremata; family Ornithorhynchidae; genus Ornithorhynchus; species Ornithorhynchus anatinus. The sequence continues at coordinate 45,086,544 of NC_041738.1, forward strand.
ACACACACACACACACGCGGGCACAGGACAGCCGCACAGAGACACGAGGGAGGGAGGAAGGGAGGGAGGAAGGGAGGGAGGAAGGGAGGGGAGGAGGACCGGGGGGGAAGCCCAAGCCGATTCCGAGCCGGGCAGAGGGTCTGCAGAGGAGGGAGGGCCGGGAGGCCCGAGTCTGCAGCGCCCACCGCCTCACTCCAAGCCCCTCTCTCAGCGGCCACGGCAGCGGCGAGTCAGCATCCTTCGAGGTCGCCGGAGCGCCGAGTGGGGCTCTGCCTCGTTTGGTTTTGCCTTGCTTTGGGTTGGGTTGGCTTGGGGGGGTGGGAGGGGGGGGGTTCTTAGAGCGCTCTGGAGAGCTGGCAGAGCTGTGGAGAGGGTCGCTTGCCTGGAAGAGGGAGGGCCAAAGCGGAACGGCCGAGAGAGAGGAAAAACAAAAACTCGCTCAGAGGAAAATACGGTTCTGGAAAAATCAAGCGAATCTCAGGCGGTGAGTGTCTGTCTGTCAGTGTCCAGCGCGTCTCCCTGCGCCGAGCCGTCGCAGCCAAGCGAGCCCGAAAAGTCAAACTCCCTTATAGGGTTTGGGAAAGTTTCAAAACTCTGGGCGAAACCGACTTTTTACTCTCCCGTGGCCGCGCCTCCTCGCTCAACTTTCGACCAATCGCCAATCGGCGTCGAGCGGCTCCAGCCAATCGCAAGCGAGGAGCGGAGCCGGGACGAGCGGCGGCGCTAAGACCCGGCCGCCCCGAAGGAGCCTTTTGCCCCGCGCCCGGCTTCATCCGTAAAGGGCCTTTTTATTTCACTTGGTTGGTGATAGCAGAGGGCGAAGGAATGACCATTCAAACCCCGGGGTCGTTATTTGGCCAAACGTTTGCTTACGATGAAAGACACCGACTCTCAAACCTAAACCGCCCCCCCCCCCAAAACCCAAGTCCTATAACCGAATAATCTTTCGAGATAAGGCACGACCGCAAACCTAGCGCTGGGCAATACAGTATTTTACTCATTAGCGAATCCTTAAAAAGCCAAATTAATACCGTCTCATTAGGCCGGACCAAAACTCATACTCTCTTTTCTTTTGCATTTATGCAAAGCCGCTGGACTGCATTTTAAATCAGAGGAGCCTCAGTTTCTGGTTTTAATTATTTTTAATCAGACGATGATTACTAATCAACAGTCATTTGCTCGAGTCCCCAAATGGCATTCGGAGACCTGGGAGGAATAAAGCCAGGAGGTTTTTAAAGCCAAATGGTAACAATTTTTTTAAGTCTATGGCTGAAGTATAAGGCTGCTTGTTATAAGCAAGGTGAAGGGGAAGATTGAACAATTTTATCCGGAGAATTCAGTCCATATTGGATATGGAGCTGAATATTTCGAGACTAAACCCCCTCTTTTCCCTCAGTAGCAGGAATTTTTTTTTTTGGGGGGGGGGGGGCAAAGCCTGAATTACCACAGGTCGTTGCCTTATATCTCCGCTTCACTTTGTGTATAGACTCAACCCAGGAGAGACTTGCAGATTTTTTCACCTTCGCAAAGAAATACTTTTGCCTTTGACAAATTACTCCCGCGTTCCCAATAGATTTTAGCGATTTAAAAACCAAATCATCCAATCATCCCCAGCTCCTGTTTGGTTAAAAGAAAAAAAAAAAGGAGGCGGAGGACATTGGGCACAATTTACCTTGCGAGATATAATCTGCCTTTTTTCATTCCTGTAATGGTTCCATTAGCGGCAATAAGATTCGGTTAATTAGCAAAGCGCGCTGGCGGGAGGCAAATTGCAATTTGCCGAGCTGCTGGGGATCTGCGCCGGGTTAAATATACAGAAAAGTCATCTAAAAGTACACGCTCTCGCCAAGAATGCCCGGAACCTCTTTTTCAAGTCAATCCCCTTGTTTTGACCTTCCACATACACACAAATACGCACACACATACACACACACACACCTCTAGGTACACCTATTTTGTATACATGCATAGACCTAAAAGAGGGGAGCAAAGATAGCTAGAAAAAGTAAGGCTTTGCTGAGTTTCTCAGGTCCTTGTCTATTCTCGTTTTAAAGGTTCAGGTTTTTCTCTTTATGATACCTCAGGGAGTTGATTTTCTTCCTTTCTTTCGTTATTCTTTCAACGAACACCTTTACGGATCTCCTCTGGCAGGAGGGACAAGGTGCTACCCTGAAGGAGCCTTTCCTGAAAGGTGTATATATCTCTCTGTTTAGGAGGTAGGCAGACTAAACCTTTCTCTTTAATGATTTTTTTTTTCCCTTTTCCCAATCCGCTCATCGATTGCAGCGTTAATCCTTGATGATTTACACAGTAGACCCCTCGCTTTTAGCATTCTCGGAGGGTGAGACCAGGTTTGCAAGAACATAGTTTTCAACAGCGTGGAACATTTTTTTTTTCCAGTTGAAAAGCCTCAAAACAAACAAACAAACAAAAAGATTGGGGAAAGAATTTACAACTGGTTTAATGACGCCTTGAACACTCTCCTCGAGAGAAGATTCATCTTCATTTTTGTGGAATAAACTGAGATGTCAAGGGTTCTTCTCTACTGATTTCTGCAAACTGCTTGGCAGCTGTGTGATTCTAGTGCAGATAGGAACTTTTTTTATTTTCGAACCTTCTGACAAGACCCTGTCATGTCTCAATAAACCCACCACTCTGACAAAGACCATCTTTCTCTTGAATTTTGTGACGGATGCGGGGAATTTTTCTAACATTTTTACTGGAAATGGAAAATATTGATCGATAAACACTCCCGTCTGTAGGCTTCCTGGAATATTATTTACTCTGCTTTTACGAGGTGTTTTTTAACAAATATCTTTATCGCATCATACCTCCCGTCCCTAACACATGTCAAAAATCTAACGACTGTGACTTAAAGTAAATCACCAAGTAGCAGCTTCTGTCTGGATTTACATTTGTAAGTTTGTCTAGTTCTAAATCAATATCATCTGAAAAGTACAAGGTTCACTTGCCAGAAAAATAATTTGTTGCCAAAAAAAAAGAAGAAGAAGAAAAACGTCTTGGAAACCTAGACCGAAAAACCGAGAAAGACGTACTCCTTTCGCCTTGGAATTAGCTTTCACTTCTTCTCTGTCGGATCGGGGAAAAGATGTTTATTCAGGTTATTAAAACAACACCTTCCACACACCTGGAGGCTCACAAGGGCTAAGTTTCCCATCTTTTTATGTAACCTGTGTGGCCAGTCGAACCCAGGCGGTTGTCACTTTCTTCTGCAACAAGCCTTGTCAGGTGAAAAACTCCCGGCCCCCTGACTTCCAGGCCGGAAAAGGAATGCGACTCGCAGAGTCCCAGAAGCGGTGGATACAATAGCCGATGCGAAGACAAGAGATGTTTGAAGATGGTTTTCCACACCCGGCAACATCCCATTTCTCTCCCGGCCGGGCCAGGCGCGGGAACCATCACCTGAAGCCGCCTGGTGCCGACTTTGCGGGTTGAGGCTGCCCTCTACTGGACGCACCGAGGCACGACCCGCATCTTTCCGACAGGTTTCTCGGGGAAAATTCATTCATTCAATAGTATTTAATTCATTCATTCATTAGTAATAATAATCATGTTGATACTTGTCAAGTGGCCCAGCCGGGATTCGAACCCCTGACCTCTGACTCCAAAGCCCGTGCTCTTTCCACTGAGCCACGCTGCTTCTCTATAACAGGAGAATAATGTTGGTATTTGTTAAGCGCTTACTAGGTGCAGAGCACTGTTCTAAGCGCTGGGGGAGATACAAGGTCATCGGGGGGGTCCCACGTGAGGCTCACAGTTAATCCCCATTTTACAGATGAGGTCACTGAGGCACAGAGAAGCGAAGTGACTTGCCCACGGTCACACAGCTGACAAGTGGCAGAGCCGGGATAGTAATGTTGGTATTTGTTAAGCGTTTACTATGTGCAGAGCACTGTTCTAAGCGCTGGGGGAGATACAGGGTCATCAGGTGGTCCCACGTGAGGCTCACAGTTAATCCCCATTTTACAGATGAGGTCACTGAGGCACAGAGAAGGAAAGTGACTTGCCCACAGTCACACAGCTGACAAGTGGCAGAGCCGGGAGTCGAACCCATGACCTCTGACTCCGAAGCCCAGGCTCTTTCAACTGAGCCACAATGCTTCCCGATTTAACAATAATAATAATAATTATGTTGGTATGTTAAGCGCTTATTACGTGCAGAGCACTTTTCTAAGCGCTGGGGTAGATATAGGGGAATGAGGTCGTCTCACGTGAGGGTCACAGTCTTCACCCCCATTTTACAGATGAGGGAACTGAGGCACAGAGAAGTGAAGTGACTTGCCCACAGTCACACAGCTGAGCGCTTATTATGTGCAGGGCACTGTACTAAGCGCTTGGAATGGACAAATCGGCAACAGACAGAGACAGTCCCTGCCCATTGACGGGCTTACAGTCTAATCGGGGGAGACAGACAGACAAAAATAATAATGGTGGTATTTGTTAAGCGCTTACTCTGTGCAAAGCACTGTTCTAAACGCTGGGGGGATACAAGGTGATCAGGTTGTCCCACGTGGGGCTCACAGTCTTAGTCCACATTTTACAGATGAGGGAACTGAAGCCCAGAGAAGTGAAGTGACTTGCCCACAGTCACACAGCTGGCAAGCGGCAGGGCGGGGATTCGAACCCACGACCTCCGACTCCCAAGCCCGGGCTCTTTCCACTGAGCCACGCTGCTTCTCTTATTATTTATTGAGCGCTTACTAGGTGCAGAGCACTGTACTGAGCGCTTGGAATGGACAATTCGGCAACAGATCTCCAACGGGCTTACAGACTAATCGGGGAAGACAGACGGACAAAAGCCAATTTCCCCTTTCCCCTCCCCTTTCCCTCTGCTCCTCCCCCTCTCCCTTCCCCTCCCCTCAGCACTGTGCTCAATTGTATATATTTTTATTCCCCTATTTATTTTGTTAATGAGGTGCACATCCCCTCGATTCTATTGATTGCCATTAAGTTGTCTTGTTTTTGTCCTTCTGTCTCCCCCGATTAGACTGTAAGGCCGTCAATGGGCAGGGATGGTCTCTATCTGTTGCCGAATTGTCCATTCCAAGCGCTTAGTCCAGTGCTCTGCACATAGCTAAATAGATAAATACTGTCGAATGAATGAAAAAAAACCAAGACAACATAATCACGAGAATGACGATATGAAGATGCTGACACCTTATGGATTTCGTTGGGCCATGCAACCTTGATCCTGCCAGAAATTCCGGGAAACGTTTTCCCTGCAGCGACCCTGCCACAGCTCCTCCGAGCTTCCTCGGCAGCAAGAAGAGTTTTTGAGAAAGGACACGGCCTGGTCAGAAGGTTCTAAAATAAAAGAAGGGCACTGGTGTCCCGGGCGGCTTGAAGGCCTTTAAAGGATTCCAGGTCGCGAGTGAGGAGAGAAAAAGAGCTCCGGGATGTAGAAGGATGGTTTCTCGAGGAGCTAATGGAGGAATCCCTTTGAAACCGATCCTGGACACCGCAACAGGTCCATTCCCCTGGCCCGGCCCGATCTGGCCTCCCTCCCCGACCGACCAATTAATAATAATGTGGGTATTTGTTAAGCGCTTACTATGTGCGGAGCACTGTTCTAAGCGCTGGGGGAGATACAGGGTCATCAGGTGGTCCCACGTGAGGCTCACAGTTAATCCCCATTTTACCGATGAGGTAACTGAGGCAGGCACAGAGAAGTGAAGTGACTTGCCCACAGTCACACAGCTGACGAGTGGCAAAGTTGGGATTCGAACTCATGACCTCTGACTCCCAAGCCCGGCCACGCTGCTTCTAATTGCAAGCGTGCGGCGCCTTGCTCTCGAAGCTTTTCTCCAACGCAGCTTTTTCTTGCCCCGCACATCTCGGGGACACGAACAAACACGAGGGGCTTAGGGTGGGAGATTTTCCTGGGAATTAAAAAAAGAGAGAGAGAAAGCCGAAGACACCCTTTGGAAAGGATGAGCGGATCGCGTTACCTCCACCCTGAAACCTGAGCAGACCTGAATAAGGGAGAATTTTCAGAGTGTTTCACCAGCCCCCGTCCCGTTGGCCTTTAATTTTTTTCCACCAACGGCAAAGGCTTATTTTTCGCTCTAATAAAAATGCGAGCAGCACTGGAAACGAACCGGACCGGCTTTCCCCAAAGTTTAAAAAACAACAACAGAAAAGAAACCCCCAAACTTCTCGGAACCCGGCCACTGATGCTTGGAACTATAGAAGACGATTTGGAGAAAGATATTTGGGATGAAATAATCGATTTACAAATAAGGGTTAGTAGAGCGGGGCTGGAGATTGTCCTATTTAGTTCGCTTCCCAGAGAATGCTCCACCTCCCACCAGTTCTTAGTGCTTTCTTTGGCAAGATTGCCATCGGTAAAGTGACACAGAAAATTAAAGCAATTATCCGAATAATTCAGGCCCTCCCCTAAGCATCGCTTTCTCCTGAAGTATGAAGATCTCTGAAGCGAAAGTGTTTAGGTGTTTGTTTTATTGTTTGTTTTGTTTTGTTTGTTTGTTTTTTGTTTTCCTTCTGGCATTATTTGCTTTATTCTAGGCTGCACTTTGCTGGCTTTATTCTAAGCTGTACTTTGCTTGTGTAGACAAAAAGGTAAAGTGTGGACCCCCGTGTTTCTGTTTGGGAGCTACACTTTAGCTCAAGAAGTTCTTGTGCTGAAAGAACAATTGACTGAGAACGCGTTTATCAGATCAACCAGGTTTTGGTTCTATCTGTAAGAGGGGGAGGGAGTGGGGAGAGGACAGGAAGGTGGCGGTGATGCAGTTTATTGGCACATCTGCTTTCTCTTTGAGTCCTGGTAATGGATTTCTCCCACAATTAGTCCAGATAAACAGCTTGAATAGTAAAAACAGCAGCATCTTTTTTCTATTATAATTATATTTACAGTTCTTTTAAGGTTCCTTTGCTCTAAGATCTAATCCTTTCACTCTACTTCAGAGTAATGTTAAAATTCAGGAAATTAAGGAGTTTTTCAATGATTTAAATGGAAGATATCGCATAAAGCATTATATATTTGAGTATAAATATATTTAAACCAATATATAACGTGTATTTATTCTGAATCTATGACAATCTGGAGTGCACAGAGATGCAAAGTCCATTAAATTTAATTCTTTTTATAGAGTTTGATCTAGGTCTGAGATCCTCAGACCTGAAAGGCTTATTACTACATATGTAGAAATTTTGACTTCTCCCAGGAGGTGACGGTTGGGGATGTGAGAAACATAAATGCTTTGCGATACTGGAGCTTGGTTTTTTGGTTTGCTTGTTTGCTTTTCACCCAGCTTGGAAGGGACCATCAAGTGCATAAAGAGAAAGAGCCAACTAAGGTCTTCTGTCATTCTTCTGTAATCGGACCTGACCATGGCACCAGCTTACAGAGCTTTTGACAGAAACCGAGTAAGATTTATTAAGCATTTGCATTAACGTGACACCAGCCAACTCATTCTGCTCAGTCACTTGACCCTGCACCTTGAGGCTCTCTAGTCTACTCTGGAAAATGAAGAGGAAAGTTGAGCAATTATAAGAAGAATTGAATCAAGGCATACTATCAGTCTAATTTAGCCCCAGACCTCATTTTTCTCAATATCAAAAGGTATTAAAAATCTGAGTAACCCAGATTACTACTTCAGAACTCATCTTCACCTTGCCTGTGCAGACTCAATTTCACTGCTATAGTTGTGGGGAAGAAATCAGTTGGCTGATTCTTCTGGGAAATCAGCAAGGCGTTGTGCTCTTAGAAAAAGCTGTACCGAAGGAGCTTTCCCTATCCCTTCTACTCAATCCCTGGATGTCTAACTTTACAGAAGGACAAATTATCTGTGTCGACTCTATCTCTTCCCAGACGATTTTTTCAACTGGAATTTTGGTTTTTGTGGCAGCCTTATACAGAATAAAACTAATCCCCAGAGGCAAATCTGGGCTTCTGCTGATGTCACCTTGATTGACAAAGAGTATTTTGGCTTTTTCCTGCCTCCCATTACTAGCCACAATCGATGGCATTTACTGAATTCATATTGAGGTCTAGGCAGTCGATCAACAAATAGTATTCATTGAGCACTTACTCTGCAGAACACTGTCCCGAGTACTTGGGAGGATACCACAATAGCAAGATACATATTCCCTGCCCTTACGAAGGGTACCTCCAAGGAGGGAGGCTGCCAAGAAAATAATTCCAAATAATGAAAACCAGTGGAAGAACAAGTACAAACCAGAAAACAGGACACATTCGTTCATTCATTTATTCAATCATATTTATTGAGCACTTACTGTGTGCAAAGCCCTGTACTAAGCACTTGGGAGAGTAAACTATAACATCAGGACAAATGATTTATCTTCTCCACAAGTTAGATTCTCCCAGCTATTGCCTCAACACTTTCGCACCAACTTTGCCAACTACTGGGAAGACTTTGGCACAACTTGAAAAGCCTTCAATTTAAGCACAAGGTAATTTCCATTTTGACTTCTCCTTCTTCCCCCATCTATAAATTATTTCATTATCTGCTTCTTCTGCCTGACTGTAAAATCCTTGAGGGCAAGGATTGTGCCTACTAACTTTATTGTACTCTACCAAGTGTTTAGTACAGTATTCTGCACACAGTAGCTGCTCAATATATACCATTGATGGGTATTTGAAAGAAAAGATAAGTATAGAAATAGTATCTCGGTAAATATATATGCATATATGAATGCTGACAACAGGATTAGTCAATCTATCAATCAATGGCATTCATTAAGCACGAACTATGTGTACTAAGTACTTGGGAGAGCACAACAGAATTAGCGGTCACATTCTCTAACCATGGTGAGTTTAAAGTTTTGATGGGGAGACAGACATTAATTTGAAAGTACATAAGTGCTAAAAGTGGGTGTCGGTCTTATGTAACTGGGGTGCTGTGAATTAATCAAGAAAAGTGTCATCATCCCGCCTTCCTAAGTGACTTTAGGACAGTCCTCAGATTTCAAGCAGGCAACCAGGTGGTGGGAGGTGGGGGAGAGATGGAGGTAAGGCACCCAGTACTTCCAGCTATCAACTGTAAATAGTTGAGATCTGGGTGCAGGCAAAACACAACACAAAAAAAAGCATATATCATAGGTCTTGTGGCACTACCATTAACAAAAAGATCTCTGTTGAATTATGACCAAGGTATTGGCAGCATGAAACAAGGCTGAAATCATAGTAAGCACGTAATAGATTCTTTAATTTTCAATTTTTCACACCGCTATACATTTTGCCAATTCTAGTCCTACTGTTGAGTTTAGGAGCAGGAATACTGTCAAAGCAAATTTGCTTGTAATTTTCATACAAGTCTTCTGAACTCTTTAAAGGTAGGAATAGTCTAGCCTAGTGGAAAAGTACATGGACCTGGGAGTCAGGGGACCTTGGGTTCGAATCCTGGCTCTACCACTTTCCTGGTTTGTGACTTTAGGCAAGTCGCTTAGCTTCTCAGCACCTCAATTAACTCATCTTTAAAATTGGGATTAAATAGCTGTTCTCCTTCCTCTTAGACTGTGAGCCCTGAGTAGGGCAGGGACTGTGTCTAACCTAATTATCTTGTATCTAACCCAGGTCTTAGTAGAGTTTAGTACATAGTAAGAGCTTAACTGATGCTTCATTTATTATTATTATCCTCCTTTTACAAATTAAGAAACTGGAGCACAGAGGCTAAACAACTTTTCTGAGGTCACACTGCTGCTAAGTAGCAAAACTGGAATTCAAACCTTCGGATTCCGACATCCACACTCCCTGCATTGACTATGCCACTCCAAAGTAAAAAAGGGATTAGGAAATGATGAATGACTGTACTAATTTCTAAGCCTAATGCTATTTTGAACATACTGTATATAAAGGCAAAGCCTGCATTTAATAAAGTTACAAAAAACCACCCAAACTCTGCTCATTATTTAAAAATATAACATCATGGCTGTGAATTGCAAGTTTCCTCTCTCTATGGGTTCTCATTCTTAAGCCATTAATGGTCATATTAAGGTTTCACCCAGATCATTTTTGAGTTAATCAGACCCCAAATAGTAACATTTGTAAAAGGTTTGCCGTGACTGGGATGCCGTGTATATCTCATTTTGCAACTAAAATAATCCAGTGCTTTAACTACACTGATTGCACTTAAAGATATGAGATGATGTAGGCATTTATTTGAGTAATGGCTTGCTCAATATGACCTTTTCACCCCTTCTAAATGAAAAGTAATTTTAAAGATTTCCCTTAGAGAAGAATAAGACAATGAAGGTCGTGTTTTCATTTTTTGTTTGTTTATTAAATGTTACCTGTTTGGGAATATTGACACTGACAGCTTTTCCCTGGGGTTTCATTACTAGATCCAGTAAGATGGATCTGCTGCGTTTCAGCTTTTTATTCAGAATCGTGTTAGACAATACTAACCTCCAACTGTTTGGGAATTAGGTAATATATGCAAGGATAGAGTTGATACTGAGGATACTAAATACTAAACTAAAATAAACTAATTCAATACTAACTAAACGTATTTGTATGAAATATGCCCATACCCCCATTATAGTATTTCGTTATTGCTGAAGACGAAGAAAAACTTTAACATCAAAATTCCAAATTATGCAGAGGTTTCTAGACTGTAAGCCCGGTGTGGGCAGGAACTGTCTTTCTTGCCCAATCGTCCTTTCCAAGCGCTCAATAAATACGACTGAATGGATGAATTTAAAGCCTGCATGCCAAAACAGTAATCGATCTCTGTGTTTCCGCGTTGCAAATACGATTTCAGTGGTCTAAACCCAGGCAGCAGCGGCTGCGCTCGGTAGAAGCCCCAGGACTGGGCGGTTTGCGCTCCCGAGGGCAGGCAGCAGTGCCACGATGTGATTGACAGCCGGCGAGTGCCCCGTCGTGCGCATGCTCTGTCGGCGCGCCGCGGGAGACATTTTTGTCCTCTCTCGCTGGCTGTAGCGCAGAGCGCGCGCGCCCCGCCCCGGAGGGAGGGGCCGCGGGAGGAGGGAGTGGCTCCGCCCCCTCGGGTGGGATTGGCGGGGGCAGCGGCGCGCGGGAACGGGATGACGTCAGAGCAGGACGGGCGCGCTCCCGCCCTCCCCCCCCCCGCCCCGTTAATGGAGGCTCCGAGGGGAGCAAAGATGGAGTCGGGGCTGCCACTGAGGCCGGGTAATGGGGGCGAAAAGGGCGCACGGAGGGGGCTGAGGAGAGCAAAATAATAATAATATTGGTATTTGTTAAGCGCTTACTGTGTGCAGAGCACTGTTCTAAGCGCTGGGGGAGATACAGCGTGGCTCAGTGCCAAGAGCCCGGGTTTGGGAGTCAGAGGTCGTGGGTTCCAATCCCGGCTCTGCCACTTGTCAGCCGGGTGACCCTGAGCAAGTCACTTCACTGGGCCTCAGTTCCCTCATCTGGAAAATGGGGATTAACTGGGAGCCTCACGGGGGACCACCTGATGGCCCTGGATCTCCCCCAGCGCTTAGAACAGTGTTCTGCACCTAGGAAGCGCTTAACAAATGCCAGCATTATTAGACAGGGTCATCAGGTGGTCCCCCTTGAGGCTCCCAGTCTTCAGCCCCATTTTAATAATAATGTTGGTATTTGTTAAGCGCTTACTATGGGCCGAGCTCTGTTCTAAGCGCTGGGGTGGACAGAGGGGAATCAGGTTGTCCCACGTGGGGCTCACAGTCTTAATCCCCATTTTACAGATGAGGTCACTGAGGCACAGAGAAGTGAAGTGACTTGCCCACAGTCACACAGCTGACAAGTGGCCGAGCCGGGATTCGAACCCAGGACCTCTGACTCCCAAGCCCGGGCTCTTGCCACTGAGCCACGCTGCTTGAGGTCACTGAGGCCCAGAGAAGTGAAGTGACTTGCCCACAGCCACCCAGCTGAGGGGCGGAGCCGGAATTCGAACCCATGACCTCTGACTCCCAAGCCCGGGTTCTTTCCACTGAGCCACAATGCTTGAGGTCACTGAGGCCTAGAGAAGTGAAGTGACTTGCCCACAGTCACCCAGCTGACAAGGGGCGGGGGCGGGATTCGAACCCATGACCTCTGACTCCCAAGCCCGGGCTCTTGCCACTGAGCCACGCTGCGGAGCACTGGACTGAGTGCTTGGAATGGACGGTTCGGCAACAGATCGAGACAGTCCCTGCCAATGACGGGCTCACCGTCTAATCGGGGGAGACGGATGGATGAAAACAAGACAACTTAATGGCAATAAATAGAGTCAAGGGGATGGACACCTCATTGACAAAATAGGGGAATAAAAATAGAAACAAATGAGCACAGTGCTGAGGGGAAGGGAGAGGGGGAGGAGCAGAGGGATAGGGGGAAAAGGGGGCTTAGCGGAGGGGAGGTGAAGAGGAGGCAGAGAGGGAACAGAGGGAAAAGGGGACGCTCAGTCTGGGAAGGCCTCTTGGAGGAGGTGAGCTCTCAGTAGGGCTTTGAAGAGGGGAAGAGAGTTAGTTTGGCGCCACTTGTCATTCATTCAATTGTATTTATTGAGTGCTTACTGTGTACAGAGCACTGAATTAAACGCTTGGGAGAGTACAGAGTGGCTCAGTGGAAAGAGCCCGGGCTTGGGAGTCAGAGGTCATGGGTTCAAATTCCAGCTCGGCCACTTGTCAGCTGTGTGACTGTGGGCAAGTCACTTAACTTCTCGGCGCCTCAGTGACCTCATCTGTAAAATGGAGATTAAGACTGTGAGCCCCACGTGGGACAACCTGATTCCCCTGTGTCTACCCCAGTGCTTAGAACAGTGCTCGGCACATAGTAAGCGCTTAACAAATACCAACATTATTATTATTATTATCATTAGTACAGTACAGCAATAAACCATTCCATTCCTTGCCCACACTGGATTTACAGTCTAGAGTGGGGGAGACATATCACTACAAATAAATAAAATTACACATAGGTACATAAGTGCAGTGGGGCTGGGAGGGGAGGAATAATAATAATGTTGGTATTTAAGCGCTTGCTATGTGCCAAGCACTGTTCTAAGCGCTGGGGTAGATACAAGGTAATCAGGTTGTCCTACGTAGGGCTCACAGTCTTCATCCCCATTTTACAGATGAAGTAACTTGAGGCATAGAGAAGTTAAGTGATTTGCCCAAGGTCACACAGCTGACAGGCGGCGGAGTGAGGATTAGAACCCGTGACCGCTGACTCCCAAGCCCATGCAAAGGGAGCAAGTCAGGGAGATGCAGAAGGGGGTGGGAGTTGAGGAAAAGGGTGTAATCAGGGAAGGCCTCTGGGAGGAGATGGGCCTTCAATAAGTGTCAGATTTGAGGAGGGAGGGCGTTCCAGGCCAGAGGCAGGATGTGGGCCGGGGGTCGGGGGCGAGACAGGTGAGATGGAGGCTCAGTGGGAAGGTTAGCACCAGAGGAGCAAAGTGTGCGGGCTGGGTTGTAGAAGAAGAGAAGGGAGGTGAGGTAAGAGGGGGCAAGGTGGTGGAGAGCGTTAAAACTGCTGGTAAGAAGCTTCTGGTTGATGTGGAAGTGGTTGGGCAAGCACTGGAGTTTTTGGAGGAGCAGGGTGACGTACTGAATGTTTTTGTAGAAAAATGATCCAGGCAGCAGAATGAAGTACGGACTGGAGTGGGGAGAGGGGCTGGGAGTTCAGCAAGGAGGCTGATGCAGTATTCCTGGCGGATAAGAGGAGTGATTGTCTGCTGTGTGACCTTGGACAAGTCACTTCATTTCTCTGTGGCTCAGCTCATCTATAAAATGGGGATGAATAATAATAGTAATTGTATTTATGAAGCACTTACTAAGTGCCAAGCACTGTTCTAAGCGCTGGATAGTAATTATGGAATTTGTTAAGCACTTATTATATTAAGTGCTGGCGAGGAATACAAAGTGGGTTGGACACAGTCCCCGTCCCACATGAGGTTCACGGTCTTAATCTCCATTTTCCAGATGAGGTAACTGAAGCACAAAGAAGTGAGACGACTTGCTCAGGGTTATACGGCAGGCAAGTGGCAAAGCCGGGATTAGAACCCATGACCTGCTGACTCCCAGTCCTGTGCTCTATCCACTATTGTACTTTCCAAGCACTTAGTACGGTGCAATGCACACAGTAAGTGCTAAATAAATATGGTTGAATGAGTGAATGAATATGCTGTGCTGCTTGTCAGCCCCAAGTGGGATGAGGTGGTGCCTGGTACATAGTAAGCACTTAACAAATTCCAGAAAAGAAAAGCAGGCTGACCCTGTGGGACTATAAACAGGATCGGAGGCACACTCATATGAAACCCAGACATTGTCCCCTGCTCCCAATCCCTCTCTCCTTGCTCCATTCCCGCCCCTTGTTCTGAATTTATATATTATTTATATTAATGTTTGTCTCCTCCTTTAGACTGTAAGCTCACTGTGGGCGGGAAATGTGTCTGCCAGCTCTCTCCTAGTGCTTAGTACAGTGCTCTGCACTAGTAAGTGCTCTATAAACACCAGTGGTGATGATGATGACCCTGCCTCCCCTTGAACCCCCCCCCCCCAGCCCTTCCCCCAGACTATGCCAAGAGAATGAGGTTTTGATACAAGGGGAGGGCCCTGCCATTCACCGACCTCTCAAGCAAGTTGGCATGGCAGCTGACTGGGTGATCCTGGGATCTCGGGAGGCCAATGGCTCTGTGACCCGTGAGAGCTATCAGTACTAATACTAAATATAGTATTTGTTAAGCACTTACTGTGTTTCAGGTACTGTATTAAGCCCTGGGGTGGATCAGGTTGGACACAATCCCTGCCCCATGTGGGGCTCACATTCTCAAACCCCATTTTATAGATGCGGTAACTAAAGCACAGAGAAGTGAAGTGACTTGCCCAAGGTCATACAGCAGACCAGAGGCAGAGCTGGGATTAGAATTCATGACCTTCTGACTCCCAGGCCTGTGCACCATCCACTGCACTGTGTTATTCCCAGCCTTGTCACCACTTTGTGCTAAGGGAACACAGCCTGGGCCCCCACATGGAGCTTTGGCAGTTATCCACTTATTTTGATCCATATAGGCAACCAAACCAGATCATTCGGGTCCCATAGTGGATTGATTTTGGACTGAATGAGCCTTTGGCTGTCTCTGTTGATCATCTTAACTAGATAATTGTCAGTTTTACATGAATAGACTTGACCTCCACCCCACTTTGTGGGCTACTCTAAACTAGTTAGGAAAACCACAGAAACTTGGTAAGTACAATTGTGGTGTGGTTGCTAGGGTGACAGATGAAGTTGACAGCATGTTTGACTTCCACATTTCCCTCAGCTCTTACTCTCAGTAAGCCTGTATATAAAGTCTTCTAGACTGTAAACCCGGTGTGGGCAGGGATTGCCTCACTTTATTGCTGAATTGTGTTTTCCAAGCTCTTAGTACAGTGCTCTGCACACAGTAAGTGCTCAGTAACTACAACTGAATGAGAGAAATTGCTAATTGTTTTGTAAACTATGATGTATTGGGCAAAATGGGCTTTGCTTTCTATTGAGCTTCAACTTGAGTGCTGAAAATCATGTTAAGCATCGACTGAGGGCCATGTAGTTTTTGAAAATGATACGCACATCTTTTCACAATAGTTGGTAATGTGATTGTAAGATTGTCTGTTTAATACCCCCACTGCCATCATCATCCTGTGTTGTTCAGTCCCAAACAGATTAAAGAACAGTTCATGTAGAAACATGTATTATAAAGTTTTTTTGAGGTATACGCTTAAATGTTCCGTATTGGAAACTGATTGTGAAAGTCCTCAGTTCTTCAATGATGTGTCCAAATATTTAGTGATGTCTTTAGTCGTGTACATTCATATTAACAGGCCAGAGATAAAGCACAGCATATTTACAAACACAACCCTGAATTCAGTAATTATCATATCTAGGTCATCCTATATGAAAAAGTAGAGGTTTTTCAGTAATGTAAGTATGTGAATTAATATTTATGAAATTCTAGAACTTAAGTCAATTCCAGAAGTAATCACAAATATACAAGCAACTCCAGATCTTTTTATTTTCAAAATGTTTTCATATAATTGCAGTGGCATAATGACTTTACTGTATTGCATCAAACCACATCTTGTGAGCTAGAGCAATGATAGCTGTTTTTTACAGTTAAGCAGGTATGTTTTGTGGTAGTCTGAGAGTATTTACTTACTAACATATTTTTGGTTACTTTTTTATATTATTAATCACTTTCTCATTGTCCTCTAGGCCTCACCAAACAAGAGATTCGTGAAAAAATTTGGGATTTTATGGAAGCTCAGAATTTGGCGGACTTTCCAAGACCAGTTCATCACAGGATTCCTAATTTCAAGGTATTAAGGCATTCCTAGAGTACTTAAAATGAAAACATTGTATTTCAAAATAAAATTATTTTAGCAGTATAGTTAACGTCTCTCTTCTTGGAGGATTTGTATTCTCCCAAGTGCTTAGTACAGTGATCTGCACACAGTAGGCACTCAGTAATCAATCATTGAATGATTAGTTGGTTGATTGAACTCCAGTGCACGGTTAATAGCAGTGGAAAAGCTAAACCATATGACTTGGACAATTTTGTGTGACAGGCATCCTTTGTCACATTAGTCTTCAATTGCAGTGACTAAATTGCATCTAAGATCCCGGGGCGGGTGTCCAGAGTGTCTGAGGAGGAGCTGAGACTACTGTTTGATATTAAATAAAATGATTGTCCTGGTTGAAAACTTAACATTATTAATGATGCTGTTTCATGAGTTGGCATTAGCAAATGTAATGGTGAGTTCAAATGAAAAAATGCCTATTAGGATAGATCATGGCTCTTTCATAATAATATTAATAATGATAGTAGTAGTTAAAATTAATTTCTTAAGCATTTACTGGGTGCAAAGCACTGTGCCAAGTGCTGGGAAAAAGTACACAGGTGAGAGTTAGATGCATTCTCTAGCCCCTAAAGGGCTTACAATCTTAGAATAAAGGAGAACGGTTGGTGAAAGACACATAAGAAGAGGTAAAACAATAAAAATACTAAAATACCATTTAAGATAACATGAAGATTAAGTTACTACAGCTAGAGGAAGCTATACATATAATACAAATAATTGAATGAATATATACATTATATATACACACACACACAAGTATAGTCAATCGTATTTATTGAGCACTTTAACTGTGTGTGGAGCACTGATTAAGTGGTTGGGAGAGTATAATATACCAATAAACAGACACATTCCATGCCTACAACAACCTTACAGTCTATTTAATTGTTCACTCAATTATTAGATATGATTCCACATTTTGCAAATATTTTTATGCCCACCTCTCCCCATTCTACTTTGAACTCTGTGGGCAGGGATTATGTGCTTTTGTTGTACTTACTCAAACATTTAGTACAGGGTATTGCTCTCATTGGGCACTCCATTCCAGTAGCAATAATATTAGTAATAGTAACGGTATTTATTAAGCACCTGCATTGTGTAAAGCACTAGACTAAGTGCTGGAGTTGAGGGACGGCTTTTTACTGTGTACATTGTGACCAAGCCTGGGTCCCACCTTGACTTTTTTAGTTACACAAAAGTTCATCATAGGTGAATTTCACCTGCAGTGGTGGCTTCTTTAGTTATGAAGGACAAGTATATGTTTGGGTATGTCTCTGTGTGCGTGTGTCCATATATATCCCCGTGTATGTGGTGTGTTTATGTCTCTCTCTGTATGCGCAAGCACACACACGCACGGAACTAGAAAATCAAATCAAGGCCAGCATAAACTTTGTGAGACTGTCTACACACGTGTGTGTGTGTGTCTGTGTGTAAGTATGTATTTCAAATTCCCAACTTAAGCTCACCACACAGCAGCTGTTTAGGTTTCCTACTGTCATTCATTCTTCGACTTCACTGTTTGTTGTCCTGTCTTACCGTTCAGCCTTGACTATCACCCGTAAATTACACTGATGAAACTGCTCAAGGAATTGAACGTGACATTTGTGATGACCCCAGGTCTCATAGCCATAGATGTAGCCGGATAGCCCTTCTGCTCTGTGGATGTTTTGTTTGGTCTGAAGCCTAATATCACACTGCCATCCCACTCTGACAGTCTCCCAGAGTTTGGGCCGGCCTCCTTGATTTGTTTTTCTGTTTCATTATCTGTTGTGGTGTAATTGATCATGGTACTGACCATTTTTACATTCATAAGGCAGCTACTATTTTATACCTCCCGGCCACTTTTAGAAGGGGAGTTATGCTGAAGCAGCTGCGGGGGGGAGTGGTTAGTCTTAAGGTCCCATGGATTATAGAAAACCTGTTTGCAATGCTAAGAGGCCCCACTTGATTCAGTAAAATTTACTGAGCGTTTACTGTGTGCAGATCACTGTACTAAGCTCTTGGGAGGGAGTTACATTCTCTGCCCCACAATAAGCTTACATTCTAGAGGACTTTACTTCTGGGGAACATGTGCCATGTCCCTGGTTCCATCCAGAACAAATCCTGGACTTTAGGTTTGGAGAATAAAGTTCTCAATGTGTGAATTCTAGGCCCTGTCTGAGTTTTCAGTGTCCATAAATGTTCTTAATGTAGTTACAGAGTTTTAAATATCTTTGTAGTTGCTGGTCAGACTTTTCTAGAGACCGTTTTTCTATCATATGCTCACAAAACGTCTTCTTTTTCCATATGTGTGTTTGTGAGAGAGAAAGAGAATAGCATTATGAACCCTAAATAGGAAGTGAAGTACAAACTGAGTAGAAGTTTACTAGTTCTCCATGAAGTTTACCTTTTGAATAATTTTGAATTTTGAATACCTTTTAAAGCATTATAGAATAAGCAGGCTGATGTTTACTTTAGGCTATGGAATGGGGTTGTCCACTCTTATAGACTGTGTGAAAATTAGCGCATTTTCTTTTTCAACTCCAAAGGCTCTTGTCTTGTATAAAACAGGGTGCTTCTCATGCTGCTGAAAGACTGCCAACTTTACAGGAATTCAAAATGGCTAGAACCATTAAGATAAACCCTGATGCACCCCAGAAGAATGCTCGCTTTCTCGTGCTTGAAGTAAGTTAGAATATTTCTGTTCTATCCAATGCAGGTGTCTTATCAAGCCTGTCAATGTATCAAAGAGCTAGAAGGATTTGCCAGAATGAGGGAAGTTAAAGTGGACCCTGATAAACCACTGGAAGGAGTTCGGCTAATGGCATTGCAGGTAATCAGATTTTCACCAAACTGGGGAATTGTCTGGAAAAATGAAAATATTATCCAAGCTGTTGAGGCATAAGATTAGGTGTATTGTCTTCAATTAATACAGAGTTTATTTGAAGATAATGCTGCATCTCTTTTCTTATGTGCTGTATTGCCAGTACCCCCATCACACATTTATTCTTAGATTGGGTGCATCTTGGGGGCCAGAGACAGTTTTGAATTCTCACCCTTGAATTCCTTTTCCTGCATTTAGTACTCAATAAATACAATTGCTGCAACTGCCTCTGTGCCCCAGCCCAAGTTCTGAGTTAGTGGATTCAGAACAGTGATGGAATTTGCATTTCTCATTGTAATCACTTTGCGGTTGGAATGAGCAAAGGGAGTTTATCTTTCCATCCTGCCCTCGGTCTCTGGATGTGTGAAAATCTAGGCATATCTGTCATCTCAGGACTCATTTTCACCATCCGTACAGCACTTTGATGAAAGATTTGAAATTTTAAATATTTTAAACTCTTCAGCTTTGTATTTGGCAGCAGTAGAATCATTTCGGATATCCACCAAAAGATATTAGACACTGCCTAGCACCAAGGCCAAACGTAGTGCATTGTGAGCAGGGAAACCACGGAAGCAGCCAAACTAAGGGGGAATAAAATTTTAAGAAACTGTGTTTATATACATAACAGGCAATATATATTTCTCAATCTTATCATCATTAAATGATCAGATCCTTTTTATAAGCAGTAAAAGTAATACAAACTAACAGTGGAGGAGCGCAAATCTTATTTCTTGCCCCAGGCATTTAAACGTTAGCTTTACCAAGTTGTTGGGCAGCCTACGGGGGTAATGTGTCCAAATATCTATCACTCACTCAATTATTGATATTTATTGAGCTCTTACTGTGTGCAGAGCACTCCTTGGGAGGTTACAGTACAGCAGAATTAGCAGACATGCTTCCTGCCTTTAACAAGTTTACAGTCTAAAGCGGAGATAGACATTATTAGATATAATTAAGTATCACGACATCAAAGACGCTTAATGTCATGGGACCAGGATTTTCCTAAAATAACGTTATGCTTGCGATTGTAAATGGGTTGAATTAAAATTACTTTCAAGTTCTGCTTAATGTAAATTTTCACTACGTGATTTTGCTAGAACCTTGTTCGGGAACTTAGGAATGTTCTTCTGACAATACAAGCCTGTTTGGCTAAGGCATAACACAGGATCCAAAGCAGCAGTTTTGGGGCATGGCCTATTATACTGCTGGGATCACAACCAGACACTTGTAGCGGAATAGTCACTTCAAACCCATAACCCAGATACAAAACATTTACTTGGAAGATTTTTATTAAATTTTGTCATTGCTTTTCCTTTCCTATTTCTGAGAGGTGCTGGGGAATATTATAAACATTAGTTATAATTGTACTTATCTTTAAATCCTGGTGTTTATTTAGAAAGTACCTTTTGCATGGTTTTATTTTTATTGATGAACTAATGTAGAATGCCCCCCCCAAAATCAGCTCTAGCAAGCACACTATTGTGAGCAGAGAAATCCTTCAAGTTGCTGGAAATCTTTCTCCCTTAGAGAATATTGTGTGGAAATCTATAATTGGATATCAGTTTGCATTAAGAAAGTGGTTTCATAAATAAATTCTCCATTTAACTATGAGATCCTTTTCAGGATTGTGAATGGAATCAACAGTTGAGCTAATTCTTTAACCAGTGAAGGGTGCTAAATATCCTGATGAGTAAATCGTGAAGTAATACAAGTTCATAGTAAATGTCTCTATAAAAATGTCAATACAAGAGCTCCATTTGCATACTGGTCCTTCAGTAGGTGATTTTTTTATCCAAGCACTAAAACAATAGTAAGGGTAATAACGTAATATGTTTTCTATTAAAGGCAAAGAAAACATTGTTAGTTCCTACACCGCGACTGAGAACTGGATTGTTTAATAAGATTGTTCCGCCACCTGGAGCAACCAAAGACATCCTAAGAAAATGTGCCACCTCCCAGGTAAGCTTAAGAAATGGGCCGAAAGATCTGATAAATTTAGAATTGCCGCACAGAAGGAAATTTTATATCCCAGAGTGCTGTCTGAAAGACTAATGGAAATACCTGGACTTTGGTTAGGTTAGCCAGATCGATATTCTCATATTCTCATTCTTCCTTCCTGTTTTCTCTTTCTCCATTTGTTCTCTGAGTGCTGTTCTCCTTCATTGGTCCTGTACTTCATGGAGGCACTCTCTCCCTGACTATAATCTCTGTGTGTAAAGGTATATTTGTGTATGTGTTTCTGTCAAAGTCCCTTCACATCTCCCCAAACACATTCACTACTCACATATACACACCGTTGTGGGCATGTATTTGTGGTTGTGGTCATATATGGAAGGGGTGGATCTGTATATGTACATTTTTGAAGATTTGTGGATGTTTGTGTGATACGTTTGTGGGCAAGTATGTGTAAGTTTGTAAATGAGGAGGGGTGTTTGTATATATGTGTGCGATGAGTTTGTGGCTCCTCTTCACGCCACGCCCCAAAACACCCCTGTATACATACATCTATACTTACGTACATCGATCAATCATATTTACTGAGCGTTTACTGTGTGCAGGGAACTGTACTAAGTGCTTGGGAGACAACAAGCAACACCAAAACAGTTAGATTCCCTGCCCACAACGAGCCTACAGTCTAGAAGCAGCGTGGCTCAGTGGAAAAGAGCATGGGCTTTGGAGTCAGGGCTCATGAGTTCGAATCCCAGCTCTGCCACTTGTCGGCTGTGTGACTGTGGGCAAGTCACTTCACTTCTCTGTGCCTCAGTTCCCTCATCTGTAAAATGGGGATTAAGACTGTGAGCCCCACGTGGGACAACCTGATTCCCCTGTGTCTACCCCAGCGCTTAGAACAGTGCTCGCTCGGCACATAGTAAGCGCTTAACAAATACCAACATTATTATTAGAGGGGGAATATATATATTTTGTGTACAATACCCACACACATAAAGGTCCTTACTCAAACATATATTTTGATACATGAATTCATCCATCACCTCTTCCCCTTTTGCCACCAAACACACATCTCACACGCACACCTTCCCAGTTGCTAACACCTGCTATGTTATAGCAGATTCAGAAGTCCCTTTTCACTCCCTGACGTTGAGCACAGCTGCAGGGCATAAGAGTCATCTTTGTTATTTAGCACTGTCCATGGAGGGGATATAAATCATCCTATCTCTTGCAGTGAAATAAGCCTCAGCATTTCAAGAGAGCAGAGGCAGCAAGGGACCCAGTTGGGTTACAGAGACACTGACTGAGAGACAGCGGTTTCATTTCCCCGATTAGACTGTAAGCCCGTCAATGGGCAGGGATTGTCTCTATCTGTTGCCGGATTGTACATTCCAAGCGCTTAGTACAGTGCTCTGCACATAGTGAGTGCTCAATAAATACTATTGAATGAATTAATTTCCTACAGCACTTGCCTCTTACATCGTGCTTGGGGTTTGGGAATGGAGTTCTACTTTAGTACTAGTCCATCCCCAAAAGGGTGTCATTCGAGTTCCCTATCCGGGCAGCATTCTCACCAAAGAAGCATAGCTAAGTTGGTAACTGACTGCAATGCCACCGAATGATTTTATAGGTGGGATCTTGTCAAAGGGGCATAAAGTTCAAAATTCGTGCATCTTGTGCAGCTCAGGAATAGTGTTGTAAAACTGGTCTGTTGTGTTCTCAATAAAGATGCAAAACAGAAAGCAGAACAAAAGCGATTTCAAGTCCCTGTAACACACTTATTCCAGTTTGTTCCAAATTGTCAGTTCTGAATAACTTGTTTTTTCAATGGAAAAAATAGTTCATTCATTTTCATTCAATAGTATTTATTGAACGCTTACTATGTGCAGAGCACCGTACTAAGCACTTGGAACGTACAGATCGGTAACAGATAGAAACAGTCCCTGCCCTTTGACGGGCTCACGGTCTAATCGGGGGAGACGGACGGACAAGGACGATGGCAATAAATAGAATGGAGGGGATGAACATCACATTAAAACGATAGCAAATAAATAGAATCGAGGCGATGTACATCTCATTAACAAAATAAATAGGGTGATGAAAATATATACAGTTGAGCAGACGAGTACAGTGCTGAGGGGATGGGAAGGGAGAAAGGGAGGAGCAGAGGGAAATGGGGGTAAAAGAGGGTTTAGCTGCGGAGAGGTGGAGGGGGGGGAGGGGAGGTGGAGGGACAAGGAGAGCTCAGTCTGGGAAGGTCTCTTGGAGGAGGTGAGCTGTAAGTAGGGTTTTGAAGAGGGGAAGAGAATCAGTTTGGCGGAGGTGAGGAGGGAGGGCGTTCCAGGACCACGGGAGGACGTGGCCCAGGGGTCGACGGCGGGATAGGCGAGACTGGGGGACGGTGAGGAGGTGGGCGGCGGAGGAGCGGAGCGTGCGGGGTGGGCGGTAGAAAGAGAGAAGGGAGGAGAGGTAGGAAGGGGCGAGGTGATGGAGAACCTGGAAGCCTAGTACTTTGGTGCCCTCTAGTGTTAAAATGTGATTTTTCACAGATTCACCCTGAGGTTTTCAACTGCGGTAGAAAGGCTGTTACTTATTTCCAGTTACATTTTCCTACAAAAATTGTTTAAGAAACAGTGAGCCCCATGTGAGACAGGATTATGTCCAACCTGATTGGCTTGTACCTACCCCCGTATTACTCGATTCTATTTATCGTGATCTTGTTGTCTTGTTTTTGTTTCGTTCCGTTCTGATCTGCCGTCTATCTCCCCCGATTAATAATAATAACGTTGGTATTTGTTAAGCGATTACTATGTGCAGAGCACTGTTCTAAGCGCTGGGGTGGATACAGGGTAATCAGGTTGTCCCACATGAGGCTCACAGTTAATCCCCATTTTACAGATGAGGGAACCGAGGCCCAGAGAAGTGAAGTGACTTGCCCACAGTCACACAGCTGACAAGTGGCGGAGCCGGGATACGAACCCATGACCTCTGACTCCCAAGCCCCGGCTCTTTCCACTGAGCCATGCTGCTTCCCTAGACTGGGAGCCCGTCATTGGGCGGGGATGTTCTCTCTCTGTTACCGAATTGTACATTCCAAGCACTTAGTGCAGTGCTCTGCACATAGTAAGTGCTCAATAAATACTATTGAACGAACGAATAGGACAGTGCCTGGCACGTAGTAAGTGCTTAACAGATACCATAAAAATCCTGTGTTCTTCCAGGGTAAAAAAAAAACGCTCTTTGTATGTCTGATATTTTAATTAGGATCTTCGTTGTATTCAGAGCTTCAGGAGAGGAAGGAAAAATGGGTAAAAGTTCAAATTTGATCCCAATGAGATTTGTTACTAACTCATTACTATAATTTGGTAAATATGTTATTGCTATCATATCGATCAAAAAGTATAGCCACAGGGAAGCTGATGACTTTCCAAAGCCTCCAAAATTAGTAAAGGGATTAAACTAGACCCTGAGCACAGCCATATCACTTAACAATAGATAAATATACCAAACGGTATATACGGAACCCAAAAATAATTGGACATTAAACTGGAAACCAATATAATGAAAAGAACCAACAGAAGGCACTGTGACACTATAGATGCAATTCAGCCAATTGATCAGTGGTATTTATTGAGCGCTTACCATATGCAGAACACTGTACTAATTCATTGTCATTGATTGAGGTGGTGCCTAATCCATAGAGCATTCTTCCTAGCCCTTTTAGCAAATTTATATAAACTTTCTATCTAGTCTAGGGACCTTGGAACTTTTCTGTCTGAGGGCTGTTTGGAAGGTGAGAAGTCCCTGTGGGCCAATCCTGGGTGATAAGAGATGAATTCTGTCCATGCATCATTTCATCATTTTTTATGATGGGAGGACTTGCAGAGACAGTGAGTACGAGAGAGATTGGTGTCTCCCAGAGCCCCTGTAATATTCTGCCCTGCATGCTTATGATTTTCCAAAGATAGCATCCCCAAAGTGCCCTCATATTCAGAGAAGAGACAAAAAGCAAAGCTGCAATACTCCCTTCTGAAGTCGCTCTGACTTGTTTCCTTGGTTCTTCCCCCCTCCCAGCCCCACAGCACTTACGCACATATCTGTAATTTATTTGATTTGATGTCTTTCTCCGCCGCCCCCCCCCCCCCAGGGCTGTAAGCTCTGTGTGGGCAGGGAATGTGTCTGTTTATTGTTATATTGTACTCTCCCAACTGTTTAGTACAGCGCTCAATAAATCCGATTTAATGAATGAATGAGGGTGCAAGTCTCTGGGACCAGTGGCATTAGCGTGGCCTGGACCACCGGGAAGTCTCTTGTCTCAGTGTTTGAGTTCCTTGAGCATTTTCAGCCTCCCTGTTCTTTTGAATGCAGGCCTCCACTTGTGTAGAATATCAGTGTCTGCCTGCCTTAATAGCCTTGACTTCCTAACCAGGGATAATTGCATTTCACGGAGGATAAAGAAAATGGGATTGAGTCCTTATTGAGCCTTGTAACCCCTGGAAATAATGATTGATTGATTAATAGCGATGGAGTTTATTAAGTGCTTACTATTTGTTAAGCACTGGGGTAGATACAGGGTAGTCGGATTGGTCACAGGCTTTATCACAGATGGGGCTCTTAGTATAAGAGAGAGTAGTTATTTATCCCTATTTTACCGATGAGAAAACTGAGACCCAGTGAAGTGACTTGCCCAAGGTCACCCAGTGGGCAAGCAGCAGAGCCACGACTAGAACCCTAGTCTCCTGACACATTGTTGGGTTCATCCACACAGCTTCGATTTATATGAATTAAATATAATATGTAATATTATATTTTGTAATATATAATTATAATATAGTAGGATGTTATATGACTGAACTGAATTTCTTGGGAAATAAGAACTTGTTCTGAATTGATTTTTTTTCTTGATAATTTCCTGAATGTGTTCGTTGTGGGCTGACTTTTTTTATTATTATTTTCATTTCAGTGTATTGCCTTAATTTGTTTTGTACAACAGATTCACACCTGCGTATTTTCTGTTTTATTTCTCATTTTAGGGAGTAAAGGACTACAGTGTGCCCATAGGGTTGGACTCCAGAATTCTAGTGGATTTGGTTGTGGTAGGATCTGTGGCTGTTTCGGAGAAAGGTAGGAATGAAAAACATCCTGTTGCCAATATGAGCTTTTTTCATAATATTGCCGTTCGAACGTGCCCAGGCTGTAAGCTTGTTGTGGGCCGGAAATGTGTCTGTTCTAGTATACTCTCTCCAGCGCTTAGTACAGTGCCCTGCACTCCGTAAGCGCTCAGTAAATACGATCGACTGACTGACTGTGCTCTTACACATTGCTGTGTCTTCTCAGGGCAGTTCCTGCTGGACCCACGCCTATGTCACTAAACCACCCCATTTGTCAGTAAGTGAAATCCTTATTGGCAGTGTCAGCGGCGAGGAGAAGGATTAAGTGGGCCACCGGCACCTTTCACCACTGCTCAATGCACTTTCTGAAAGGAAAAAAGTACACTCTACAAAGACAATCCCCTTCTCATGTGGTGAAGGCTTTCTCACTGTTCTTGAACTAACCAGAGCTGAAGCTAAATTTATTCGCAGTGAGTTGGTAAATAGTTGGTTTTGGAGCGGCTCCAGTAAATGGAAAAACATCGGGTTCCGAACCTTGTTTTTATTATGGAGAAGCAGACTCCTGAACATCGGAGTGTGTCTGTCCCTGAACCTTCCTGCTGTGCCTGCAGGGGCCTTTCTCCCATTGCCAACAGAGCAGGTGAATTGTTTTTTCTTTGAAAGTTATGTTAGCATGGCTTTTTCTGGGGGAATCTCCCCTTCCTCCCTGCAGCGACGAAGGGTGCTCAGTCATCAAGGCGAGCGCTGCTCTTCCTTGCCAAAGAGAGAAGGCTCTGTGCACCACAGGTTCTCTCGCCCTCTCACCTCCTTAAGCAGCGAAGTCCCTGTGGTTATTGCTGGATTTATTCCCACATATGCTATGGGTGGGTCACAAGGCCAGTTTGTGTGTTCTGTGGCTTTTCCTTTGGAAAGTGATCCGATTATACAATAGTAATAATAATAATGTATTTGTTAACCACTTACTATGTGCCAGGCACTGTACTAAGCACTGGGGTGGATACAGTTCCTGTCTCCCATGGGGCTCACAGCCTCATTTTGCAGTTGAGGTAACTGAGGCTCAGAGAAGTTCAGCGGCTTGCCCAAGGTCACACAGCAGACAAGTGACAGGGACGGCATGAGAACCCAGGTCCTTCTGACTCCCCAAGGCCGTGCTCTAACCACAAGGCTACGCTGATGCTTAACTGCTGAATTATAGGTTCTGCCTGAGGTCAGCCCATTAGCAGAGATGTGGTTGTCCACTATTTTGCTGTCTGCTGTCTGGTATTTATTGGGTGCTTACCAAGTGCAGAGCACTGTACTAAATACTGGGGAAAGTACATTAAAATGGAGTTGTGGAAGATATGGTCCCTGGGCAGTTTTAATCTATTTTGTTGATAATTCAGTTCCACCTCTGCATAGTCACAGAGAGACAATCTGAGATTTTTAGTAGGATCTGTAGCATAAATGAGATAGTGTCCTGAGTTTGTTGCTAAACATTGAAGGTCCGTTAGCTATTGTGGTACGAAATGTTAGGGATGCAGCAGAATTAACAGCCAGGTTAGGGAGGGTGCTAATAAATCAAGGAATAGACAAAGAGAGATCCCCAGAAATTCATGACAGTAGGAGTGAACAGGATGTCAAAATCAAAAGCATAAAGGTAAGCCAATGCGTACATCTCCGAGATCTTTTTTTGTAAATGGTATTTGTCAAGTGCTTACTATGAGCCAGGCACTGTACTAAGCGTTGGGGTGGATACCAACTAATCAGGTTGGACACAGTCTATGTCCCACATGTGGTCGCCACACTAATCCCCATTTTACAGATGAGGTAACTGGGGCTCAGAGAAGTTAATTGACCTGTCCAAGATCACAAAGCAGACAAGTAGTGGAAGTAGATTTAGAACCAGGTCCATCTGACTCCCAGTCCCATGCTTTATCCACAGGTCATGCTGCTGATCTGTAAGATATATTTCTAATTGTTACCAACATGACTGTAAAGTATATTAAAAAAGACTTAATGTTAAGCCCTTGATTCTGAAAGGATGCGGGGTGGGGTTTGAGAGAGGGGTAGGAGCTAAGAAAATTGGGAAGGGAGGATTCAGGTGGTCGGGGCTTGGGAGGAAAACACAGAATGGAGATTATTATGGGAGCACTCTCTGATTGCCCTTCCTGACTTCTAATAGCTGAATCTACTCTATTACAACCCACCCTTTCACAAACCCAAGGAAGGAACTGGTTTCCGAATTAGGAGGCAAAAGCTTTTCTTTTAGATAAAAGAATAAAAGCTCAGGTATTTTAAGGGAATTATCAGAAATTCCTACGGGTAGACCTAGAATTCCATTCGGTCATGAGAGCCCATACTGGGCCATGTACACAGTCTTAGGATCTCAAGGGACTCCTGATTGGCCCAGAGTCTTGGGGTGCAGATTAAGATCATTACACAAGATGAGACTGATAAAACTTATTGTGAAGTCCTGATTAAACTTAATGTAAAGTTCACTCTCTCTTGCTTCAGAAGTGAACCGTTTGTTGAATTGTCAGTTACTGTTTTGGAAGGTATGGATCTAGATTTAGTTTCCAGTACCATCACTGACTTACCTTTTTTGGTCAAATCACTTTTCTAGTAACCCCATTTTGTGGAATATGGGATTGATCATAGCTACATTGAACTTGTTAAGAGAGTCGCTTCTTGGTTAGGAAATCCACTACAGGGAATTAAATTCCCACGAAAGTGCCAGACTTCACACTCATACATTCTTAAAACCTTTCCGTCGCCGTTCATTCCCACCGCACAATCTGGGCCATGATGGGTTTGTGTATTTTTCCCTCTCCAGCTGGGGCAACCCATCTCCTGGCCCACATTTTTGGGGACTAGCCGAAATGGGCCTGGAGCTCACTCCAGTCATCTCTGGGGAGAACATCCCAACCCTTTTTGGAGACACCTAAAGCAGGTACCTTGTTGCTTTGGCTCAACATTGCATTCTGTTGTGTGTGCTGATTTGCAGGCTGGAGAATAGGTAAAGGGGAAGGTTACGCTGATATGGAATATGCAATGATGGTGTTATTGGGGGCAGTCAGGGAAGAGACACCAGTGATCACCATTGTGCACGACTGCCAGGTAATTTGTATTAAACTAAATAAAATTACTAGCTCTCCTTCCTTGCCCCAGTGTGTGTGTGTGTGTGTGTGTTTTTCTCTGTCATCTTCATATTGTGGTTACATCATGGATGGTTAAGTGGCCAGAACTGGATTTTCTTAGTGGTTTAGCCGCTGGGTGCCCATCCAGAAAGTGGGTTGGGTTTGCCTGCATCCAGGCTCACAATGGTTTCCAGTAAAACAGTGGGCTTTTTCAAACCATTTACTGAATTTCTGTTCCGTTAGGTAGTTGATATATCTGAAGAACTCCTTGGAGATCATGATCTAACAGTTGATTATATCCTCACTCCAACAAGAATGATCAGAACCAACTGCAAGCGGCCAAAGCCCCAGGGAATCATGTGGTCTAAGGTAGGTTGCCTAGTACTAGGAATGTTGGGAGAATTCATCGTTGATCTTAGAGAAGATCAAGCAGACTCTCAAAATGCCAGGATGTGGGGTGAGGCATCAAAGGATGGGGATGCTTCAAGGCAGACACACTTCTCTCAAGAAGTTATAGTCTCTCTTAACCTTTTATCTCACCTTCAGTTCCTAAAATCGGCACCGTGTCAGACTGCCTAACTCAACAGGGGTCTGTCTCTGCCATCTTTGGTAAGAAATCCTCTGCTGCTGCCAGTTGTCACCAGTTAAGCCTTTTTTTCCTTTGGTTGCCGTGACCCTTGCTTCTCCCCAAGCCCCACTCTCTCCGTTCTCCCCACCGCCAAGCATGGTTTCTAAATTGCCCTGTAAAAACCCCATCTCTATGGCTTTAGGAGACCTCACCTACCCCCTCCTCCACTTCCACCCTTCATTCTTGTCCCTCCCTCCCTATCTTCTCAGCCTCTCTTTCAACCTCACTGGGCGCTGCTTGGTACAGTGGGGAGGGTAGTGGAGATAGGACTTGTAGGGCAATGATAAAAATCTGGGGTAGCCAGCAGACAAGTTAAAAATGAAAAGGCAGGGAGGCAGTTTTGGGCAGGAGACTGACAGGATGGCTGGATCGGTCTTTTGAAAGCTACAGGGATAACTACATTGTTGGGGGACGGCAGGTTTGTTTTTTTTTTTAAAGAATCTGGATGGGAGAGGGTGGATGAATGGACTTCAGGGGTGGGGAGAAGAGGAAGAGTGGTGTCATTAAAAATAATGCTTACTTTCATTCATTCAATAGTATTTATTGAGCGCTTACTATGTGCAGAGCACTGTACTAAGCACTTGGAATGAACAAGTCGGCAACAGATAGAGACAGTCCCTGCCGTTTGATGGGCTTACGGTCTAATCGGGGGAGACGGCCAGACAAGAACAATAGCGATAAATAGAGTCAAGGGGAAGAACATCTCGTAAAAACAATGGCAACTAAATAGAATCAAGGCGATGTACATTTCATTAACAAAATAAACAAGGTAGTGAAAATATATACAGTTGAGCAGATGAGTACAGTGCTGAGGGGACGGGAAGGGAGAGGGGGAGGAGCAGAGGGAAATGGGGGGAAAAGAGGGTTAAGCTGCGGAGAGGTGAAGGGGGGGGCGGTAGAGTGAGTAGAGGGAGAAGGGGAGCTCAGTCTGGGAACGCCTCTTGGAGGAGGTGAGCTGTAAGTAGGGTTTTGAAGAGGGGAAGAGAATCAGTTTGGCGGAGGTGAGGAGGGAGGGCGTTCCGGGACCGCGGGAGGACGTGGCCCGGGGGTCGACGGCGGGATAGGCGAGACTGGGGGACGGTGAGGAGGTGGGCAGCAGAGGAGCGGAGCGTGCGGGGTGGGCGGTAGAAAGAGAGAAGGGAGGAGAGGTAGGAAGGGGCAAGGTGATGTAGAGCCTTGAAGCCTAGAGTGAGGAGTTTTTGTATGGAGCAGAGGTTGATAGGCAACCACTGGAGGTTGATGGTGGTGGTGGTGGCAGCCACCACTTGATGGTGGCTGACAAAAAATGGGGTTTGGGGTTGGAAGTGGCCATCTTTCTTTTCCTCCTTCCTTCTTTCTCTTTCCCTCTCCCTTTTCTTCCCTCTCTTCCTCCCTTTTCTTCCCTAATCTTGGATTTATTCTGCCTTTACCATCTTCCCAAAATCATGAACCCGACCTATTCCAAGGCTTAGAAGTCCTTTTCATCAGCAACTGCCGTTTCTCACCACTTACAGGAGATTCCCGAAACAGCGGCTAGTAGCTCTCTTTGTTGCTACTTGAGCCGTGCAGAAAGCTTGTCCCCATTTCCTTTTTGACTCCACTAATTGAATTGGACATGATCAGTACTCACTCGCTCTTTCTGTCTCAAACTAGAAACTTCTGCATTTGGATGTTGGGCTTGACAACCTGGATTTCCAGGTCACACTTCAAGCTGGGAGAATCCCACTGTCTCTATCTAGACTGTGAGCCCCTTGTAGGACAGGGACTGTGTCCGATCTGATTATCTTTATCTACCCCAGCTCTTAGTACAGTGCTTGGCACATAGTAACCCCTTAGCAAGTAGCATCATCATCATTCATTTGCCCCATATGAATCTCCGACTTACAGAGGAGGTATGGAGGCTTTACTCTTCCCCCCCGACCCAGCCCCAAATCACTTATGTACATATCTGTAATGTTATTTATTTGTATTGATGTCTGTCTCCTCCACTCTAGATTGTAGGCTCGTTGTGGGCAGGGAATGTCACTATTGTTGTGCTTTCCCAAGTGCCTAGTACAGTGCTCTGCACACAGTAAGCACTGTATATACAGTTGAATGAATGAGTGGGGTAAATATTATAATTATCATGGTATTTAAGTGTTTACTAGGTGCCAAGCACTGTTTTAAACACTGAAAAAAATTAAGCAATAGACATCCCTCCGTGCAATAATGTCCCCTTCTTTCCTGGAGCATCCTTTCCCCAGACATTCCATTTTTCTACAGCTCATCAATCAATCAGTGGTATTTATTAAGTACTTACCGTGTGTACTAAACAAAACACTGTACTGAATGCTTGGGAAAGTACACTGCGACGGAGTGGTAGATGCTTGGTTCTTTCTGCCCTGGGCAAGGGATGATTGGCAGCAATAGCAGCACAGAGCCTCCTTCCATCAGTGTTCTGGAAGTGGGTGGCTGGCGGCCTTGTCAGACAGGGGGAAGGAATAGGGGGTGCTTATGGAGAACGATTGCAGCATCAGCTTCTTTGCTGAATCCTTGGGGACATGTTCAGTCTGTGGGTTCCAACAGGAGATTCGGGTCCATAATCAACTCTGCAAAAAGCCCAAAAGCACATACAACTCGTTTCTATTAATGTTGGGCAAGAGATCCGTTCTCTGAAAGTTGAGTTCTTTCTCCACATTAACATTTCATCCTTGAGTGTTTTCTTTTAATGGCGTTAGTGAAACACTTACTATGTGCCAGGCACTCTTCTAAGCACTGGGGTAGATACAAGTTAATTATCAGCCCACGTGGGGCTCACGGGGTTAATCCCCATTTTACAGATGAAGTAACCGAAGCAGAGAGAAGTTAAGTGACTTAGCCAGGGTCACACAAAAGAGACGTGGAGGAGCTGGGATTAGAAGTCAGGTCTTTCTGACTCCCTAGCCTGTGTTCTGTCCACTAGGCCATGTATGCTACTCTTCCCTTTGGGAAAAAGTGGTTATGGAAAGAAAAGGATCAGGGTTAAAAAACAGCATGAACAGTATGGTGTAAGTAACAAATGAGGATGATTAATTCATAGAAGACTGTGTTTGTGTTTCTCAGAAAATCTTATTGGTCATTAAATAGCATGGCTACACATGACCTTCAATCTTATATAGTTTTCATCTTTAGAAGGTTTAGAATTGCCACTGCTTTCCTGAGTTTCTAAATAAAAAGCTTTCTTCCTATGAAGAGGCACTGGATGAAGAAACTACTTGCATATGTTTTTGGCCAACAACTTCAGCTTAAACATTTTCATTTTTCTTTACAGAGTGGATGGTGATATAATTTGTAAAATAGTTTGCACTGAAAGTTCATCTTAGATCCACCAAAAACAATAGCTCAAGGACTTATTTGAAACTCAGGGTTCTCCTCTTGAAAACAATGAGATTACTGGGAAAACTTTAAGGGCTACGCATTATCCCTGAGGATTTGTGCTTAATTTGGTATAAATTGATTATGCAAATGTGCATTTTTGCTCATGTTTTTCTATCACCCCAGGCTTGAATATTCCAGAGATTATTTTTTCAGAGAAATGCTGGGAAGTGGAAGACTTAACTGTGGCCACCTCAAAATATAAAAATCTAATGAAGTGCTTTAAACATTTTCACATTTTCTTCCCACATCTGTTTATTATGGACATACAGAGCCAACCAGTGTTTGGATCAGGAGCACCTTTCCTTGCACCTGGCTTTGAGGAGAGCTGCTTGTGGCCAGAATCTTGACTCATTCTATGTTTGTCCATAATAAAAATAAATGAGAAATAAATGTAAATGGCTTAGTGTGCAGCTCAAGGAGTGCCAGTTAAATGCCCCAATAGGGTTGTAGTACACAAGAGGCAGTTTAGAACTGGAAAAAAAAATGAGGTTCTTTCCACATTTTGGAACATTAAAAAAAATCCCTTGACATTATTCTTAAAAATTAGGGTTGCCCCAGCATCCACCTTCAAGTGGAGATATATGCAAAAAATAAAATAAAATCTCAGGACTGATATTGGCTGCTTTTTTAGGCAAGACTAACATGGATTTAAATGGGAGCTTGAACTGATGTGGACAAAACTTGATCTGTAGTTAGCAAGTGCTTCTTAGAAACAGACCCCTCTAGACTGTAAGCTCAATGTGGGCAGGGAATGTGTCTGTTAAATTGTTATAATGTACTCCCCCAAGCACTTAGTAACAGACTGATCTAAGTAAATCAAGCCACCATCCATTCATCCAGTCGTATTTACTGAGTGTTTATTGTATGCAGAGCACTGTACTAAGTGCTGGGAAACTACAATTCAGTAGCAAAGAGAGACAATCCCTGTCCACAACGGATTTACAGTCTAAAATGAAATTAGATGCATTTTCTTATTGATAGTTTTGAGATGATCTTTACATAAAAAAAGGGAATGATATTCAATAATAATAATAATTTTGGTGTTTGTTAAGCACTTACTATGTGCCAACCACCATATTAAGTACTGAGACAGATACCAGTTAATCAGGTCCCACAAGGGGTTTACAGTCTAAGTAGCAGAGAGAACAGGTAATCCCTATTTTGCAGGTAAGGGAACTGAGACACAGAGAAGTTAAGGGACTTGCCCATGGTCACACAGCATTAAGTGGTAGAGCTGGGATTAGAACCCAAAGACCTCTAACTCCTAGTCCTGTGCTCTTTCCATGAGGCTACACTGCTTCCCTGTTAGTATTTCAAGGTTAGCAAGAATTGGCTTATGGGAGGTCCCCTCTCAAACTGCTGAGAGAAATGAGCCATCTTGGGAAATAACTGGTTTTTTAAAAAGAATCCATAGCTGTCATCAGTCAGAAGTGGCAGAAAAGTCACAGCATGTAAGTGAAAATCACTTAAATCTGTTCTAAAAGTTCTAACAATAGTTGCTCAGTTCATCAGAATCCCAACTTTTTCCTCACTTTTCTCTTCTAAAAAGTAATTTTTTACACTTCATCCTGATTCTAAAATGAGAAAATAGGTGAGTCCTGACCTTGGATTCTATTTCCCAGATCTGACACTCTCTGTTTGACTCGAAGCTGGATCTCCACTGGCCAGTAGCATTCTTTGAATGAAGCAGGGGTAGAATGCCGTAAATCAAACCACTCTCATTGGCCTCAGTCCAAGATACCAGCTTGATTCTAAAAGTCCCCACAGGGTTTTGGATCACTTCAGCAGGCCCTCCATAGAGTAACCTGAAACTTCAGTGGTAGGGCCAAGTTGAGTAAAGTGAATGGACCATTCTGAATCCTCTGCGCCATTAGTGAGATCCTGACCCAATAAGCACTCAATAAATACGATTGAATGAATGACTTGATTGGACCTAAATGCTTAATGTTCAGCGGGACTGTCCTCAAATCTGTGGAGAGGCAAATACCTATTTAATTCACAATTGTACACTCCATACGTGATATTTTCCAATATATTTGGTCCTATAAAGTGATTTTTTTAATTAAAAATCACAGAAAAAGATCTCACAACCATTTGTGTATTGGGTTGGATTTGAGGGTAAGCTTTTACTTCTTTTTAATTGACTTATTTCAGCCTTATTCTCTCTTGCTCATATGCCCAAGGGAGGGACGGAAAGGAAACAAAATGCATGCATCTCATTGATGATTAAGGTTAAACATTCAGATTGTGCTAGCAGAACTGCCAGCTTCTCATCTTCAGGAGTTTCTGAAAGATCAGTGACTCTACTCAGAAGGAAATTCAAGGGTAACTTTTGTGTCAGGAAAGATGGGTTTGATTGAAAAGAAAAAAGGAAATTTTGATTTTTCCCAATTTGACTTTTTTCTCCTTATTTAAATTGAATTTTTAGTCATCACATTCCAGGCTCAAGAAAAAATTATAATAACATATTAAAAGCTTAGCCTATTCAACACTCTTAAGTACTGAGACTTCTCACCCATATGTTCACAATATGTTGAGTTTATTTCATTGGAACGATTGGTTAATCAAAAGGAGGAAAAAAATGAAATTAACCTCAGCCTGGAAACAAGACTTATGAGATAATAAAGCGCAACTTCAGGCTTCTTAAAGATAGACTTCTTGTAGACAAGAATAGAGTTCAACATGAAATAACGTGGTACTGAAAATGTACCTCACATCTGCATCATGAGTCAGTTAACTGAAAGGATTGACCCAGATAAGATGTTTTCTGTAAAATCACGTAATCAATTTTCAGGTTACTGAACTTTTTTTTAAGAGGTACTCTTTCACTTCTTTAATATGTACCACGTACTGTACTGGGGTAGGTACAGTATACACTCTCCCAGAATATCCGGCCAGGAGCCGTGTGCTGTAGAATTGTACTGTAAAATTGAGATACAAAATATGAGACACGGTCTCTGCCCTTAGTCTTGTACAGGTAATGTATTTAAATGCGTACAAAATTAAGTACTGCATATTTCATAGTATTTGTGAATGGAAGATAAGTGGCACATCCCAAGGCTCTCATAAATTCTCGTAAGTTCTCCAAGTTTATTATGCAGTAATGCTCCTTGAGCCAGGGACTAAGTCTTTAACTTTGATTATACTCTCCCAAGTACCTACACAGAGCTTCTTGAAAAAATCTATTTAATAATAATTGTTTGTTAAGCACTATATGCCAAGCGCTGCACTAAGCGCTGGGGTAGATACAAAATAATGAAGTTGGACACGGTCCCTTTTCCGCATGGGGCTCACAGTCTAAGCGGGAGGGAGTACAGGTAATGACTGGAAAAATCACCATTTTACAGGTGAGGAAACTGAGACACGGGTAATTTAAGTGACTGGTCTAGGATCACAGAGCAAGCAAGTGGCAGAGCCAGGAAGTAGAACCCAAGTCTTCTGACTCCCAGACGTATGCTCTTTCCATTAGGCCACACTGCTCGTCTAAGTAACCGACTGAATATTGAAAGGACTGGTTGATGGAACTCTTCTGATTGGTAGACCACAAAGGAAAAGGAAGCTGGAAAGTAAAAATGATGCTCAGCTGTTGTATATGCCCATCTGTCTGTTGCCGAATTGTATATAGTCCAAGCGCTTAGTACAGTTCTCTGCACATAGTAAGCGCTCAGGAAATACTGTTGAATGAATGAATGAATGTGTGTATGAAGTAATCATAATAATAATGGTACTTGTTAAGCTCTTACTCTATGCCAAGCACTGTTCTAAGTGCTGGGGTACCTACAAGGTATCAGCTGGACCAGAAGAGGGTCTGTAGTTCTAGGATATCTGCTACTGCTCACTTCACTCGTCCCAGCCAGCTTCTACTTTTCTTCTGGGAAAGAAGAGAAGAAGTGCAAGCCTGGGCATTTGGAGAGCCGACTCTAAGCCTAACTCTATTATGACATGCTGTATGACTTTGGGCAGGTCACTCCATATCTCCCTTTGGACTTCTCAGCTATAAAATGGAGATAATAGCCCACTGGTTGCTGTGGGAACAAATGAGGTAACTGAGATGAAAGTGCTACAGAAATCCAAGGCGGTTGGGTATTATTATGATCGTGATCGGGTGCTTAACAAACACAATTATTATTAAATAGATTTTTTTGAGAAGCTCTGTGTGGGTACTTGGGAGAGTGTAATCAAAGTTAAAGACTTAGTCCCTGGGTCAAGGAGTGTTACTGCATAATAAAAATCTTGGAGAACTTATGAGAGCCTTGGGATGTGCCACTTATCTTCCATTCACAAATACTATGAAATATGCGGTACTCCATTTTGCACGCATTTAAATACATTACCTGTACAAGACTAATATGATGGTGATTGTTCTCAGAGTTGCCGACAGTCGGAGCCTGTGCAGAGCAACATTTCTGGGTGAAACAGCGTACGGCTGATTTGTTCAGGTGGTTTGCATGGGGATTTTCCTGCCCCAGTTTTGAAGTTTTCAAACCTGTGATGTAGGGATGTGCGGTACAGTCACTTCTCCCATAGTGCACATTCTCACTACATGCTTTGGGCAGAACACTACTGGGGAATTAAGGAACATTCTTCCAACAATGTGTGGTCATCTGGATCATACGTGACGTGATGGTGGAAGAATAAGTTCTGCAAAAGGTGTCAGTTAAGGCGCGTGAACTATAATGCAAGTTTTCCTTAGCTTGAGGTTCATCAGGAGCAACATCCTTCTATCATCAGTGGTATTTATTGAGCACTTACTGTCTGCAGAGCACTGTACTGAGCACTTGGGAGAGTATAATATAACAGAGTTGGTAGACATGTCCTCTGCCCACAACTAAGGGGAGATTTCAGGAGATCTGAGTGTATCTGGTGCCAGGAGAATTTCATACAGCTACAAAAAATAAAGTTTTTATGGTATTTGTTAAGCACTTACTATGTGCCCGACAAAATACTCAGCTAATCAGGTTGGACACACCGTGTCCCACAAGGCGCTCAAAGTCTTAATCCCCATTTTACAGATGAGGTAACTGAGGCACAAAAAAGTTAAGTGACTGTGTGCCAAGGTCACACAGCAAACAAGTGGCGGAGCTAGGATTAGAACTCGGGTCCTTCTGACTCCCAGGTCTGGGCTGTGTCCAGTAGGCCATGCTGCTTCCCAACTCCTTTCTCACCAGGAGGGTTAGGCTTAATAATAATAGAGATGTTATTAGGTGTTTATGAAAGTGAATGAACAGTTTTGGGGAAGAGTGAATTTCTTTAGCTGGCCCTTTGCTTCTGTCACATGCACTTTTCCAGCCACTGGACAAAAGTAAACAATTTTGATCTCCACATAGCAACATATCACTATACCAGCTTCACTAGAAGAGCACTTTTTCTTCTGATTGTTTTATTTTAAATCTGACACACCTTTGATACCTAAAGCCGTGGTTTTTTCCCTGGTTGTCTCCTAAAACAGATGTTCTTTCATGTAGCAGTAACCTATTTCAGAGCTGACTCTCTGATTCACATTTGAATTTTGACTAAGTATGCCCTTCTGGGATTGAAGATTTGCTGTTTGACCTTTCTGAGGAAAGATGCGTTCATAAATGACTGGCACAGATTATGCTCCACTTACCAGTGATTGTAGTGGAGAAGAAAATTAATTTACCAAAGAGTGTTTTTGGTTTGATTGGGTGATTAGTTACAGGAGAATAGAAAAAAATGTTTTTCTTGTCTGGTTTAATAAGTAAAACGCTTTCATTTCAAATGGAAAATTAACAAAGCACAACAAATGTTCCTAATTGCCGGCCAGGAAAAAAGGGGTAAGATGGCTGAAGACTAGACAGTAGTCTAGAGGTCCACTTGGCCAACAAAGGGAGGTGCTGTCAGCTACAGCAGAGTGACTAACTCCAGGAATTAGCTGAGAGTAGTCATTTTTCAAATATAAAAATGGCAAACAGCTGGCTGAACACAGAAAGCTGCACGTTAGTCAGGTAAATTTTTCCATCTAAGCCTTTTTTTCTGGCAGACGTTAAGAGGCACTCTTTACTGAAGAGAGATTGAGAGCCCTTTTACACTAGTACCCACAAATGACCAGATGCACCTGAAATTAGAACTTTGGGATTAAAATGGACTATGTATCTCTGGAAAAAACATAGCCTAATGTCTTTGCATGATTGAGGAGCTGAGAGGGTGATGCGTGTATTTTTTTTTTTTTGGACCCTAATTTTGTGATTTTTTTTTTTTAAACATTATTCCAGTTGATTGTGTTTTGTGCATTTGCCAGCCAGGAATAAAAATAGACTCCTGTGATGAGAGCAAGAAAGATATATTTTCATGTTACACGAAATGTCCCGTCTCAGCTGCAGAAAAGTCTAAAAGGAGACTCCTCCGCCTTGATTTATATTCCTTGGGACCACCTCCTTCTCCAGAATTCTGTTTAGCAAACACAGCTTGTTACCATACTGATATCAAGGCTAGCCAAAATAATGATCACAGGACCCACCCACCTGGATCCCAGAACATTTGGGAACTATGACCCGGCCACACGGAACTCTTGGCAGTTTTTTTTTTTTTCTTTTTCTTTTTATGGTATTTGTTAAATGCTTACTGTGTGCCAGGCACTTTACTAAGGACTGGGGTCAGTCAGCTAAACAGGTTGAACACAGTTCATGTCTCACATGGTGCTCACAGTCTTAATCCCCATTTTACAGATGAGGTAACTGAGGCACAGAGAAGTGAATTGAGTTGTCCATGGTCAGGCAGCAGACAAGTGGTAGAGCTGGGATTAGAATCCAGGGCTTTCTGACGCCCCGGCTTTATCCACTAAGCCACGCTGCTTCTCTGCCTATATGTGGTGCTCTGCCTACAGTAGGCGTTCATTAAGCGTTGTTGATGGTAATGGTGGTGAAAGGCCCCATCTGCTTCTGAGTGTGGCCTTTTGAGCATCTTAAAAGCCTCCAGTTGTTCTATCCCACGTGCGGGCTTCCCTCCGCACAAACACACTCTGCACCCTCTCTTGTGCACTGGAGGACCTGAGCTCCTTGTGGACAGGGAATGTGTCTGTTATACTCTTGTATTGTACTCTCCCAAGTGCTTGGTTTAGTGCTCTGGACACAGTAAGCACTCAGTATTGATTGATTGGCTCTCTTGAGCAAGCATGGCCCCACTTCATAATTCTGCACTCTTCCCAGTTACAGCAAACATTTCCAACTTTTTAAAAATTATACAGTAATATCCGAAGATGGGAATTGAATGACGTGTAACTTGGAAACAATACAATAGCAAGTGGAATGGGGGATTTGCTCTACATTAGTGTTGAAGTCATTATGATTGAAGGAGGCGATGCAAAACTATTCAGCTCTATCAGTGTTATTTATTGAGCACTCATTGTGTGCTGAGTACTGTACTAGATGCTTGGGAGAAAACAATACAGTGGAGTTGGTAGACATATTACCTGCCCACAAAAAGCTCACAGTCTAAACTTCTTTCCTTCCCCTCACACCCAGGAGTTTTACTTTTCCATGACCAATCGCTTCACTTCAGTTCTTTCTTAAAGGTGTACAAAACAGCTCAAAAATTGCTTTTAAAGTAGTTGGATAAGTACATTCTGGAAAAATTATGATTGCGTAAGACAAAACCATGAGTTCCGTGTACTGGGAAATTACATATTGTGATCAACAGTGGAGTTCATGAAGAAATCCACATTTTTTAGTAATATTCCCTAAATTATTTTGCAATCTTTTTGTACTAACATGATTAGTAAGCACAATACAGCTACTTAAGTCTTGGTTGAAGAAAGCAGTTGGTCTTTTTTTTAGGGTATTTGTTAAGCATTTACTATATACCAGGCACTGTATTAAGCGATGGGGTAGATTCAAGATAATCAGGTTGGACACAGTCCCTGTCCCACATGGGGCTCACAGTCTTAATCCCCCTTTTACAGATGAGGTAACTGAGACACAGAGAAGTAAAGTGATTTGCCCAAGGTAACACAACAGACAAGTCATGAAGCCAGGATCAGAACCCAGGTCCTTCTGACTCCCAGGCCTATGCTCTATCCACCAGGCCACGCTTCTGCTTGCTCTTCTAGATTGATCTCCAAATTTTCTGCGGCAAAGTTTTGGGTTTTTTTTGAGAGGGTAGATGGAGAAATCAGGTAGCTTGAATGCTTTCACTCAGATCGTATTAGCAATGCTAATTTTCTGTTTTAGGATCCTTGAGGGCAGAACCAGTGTCTTTAGCTTATACTCTCTTAGTGTAATTCTCTTACTAT
The DNA here is from genome assembly GCF_004115215.2 of Ornithorhynchus anatinus. Lineage (NCBI taxonomy): Eukaryota > Metazoa > Chordata > Mammalia > Monotremata > Ornithorhynchidae > Ornithorhynchus > Ornithorhynchus anatinus. The sequence goes on from NC_041738.1 coordinate 45,128,158, forward strand.
AATGCTTTGTACCCAGTTGACACTCAGTGAGTACTACTAACTGCCTAAATCATTAAAATGTTTTTCCACTGACAGATGGAAAAGTTCTAACTGATATCCAGAGCTTGAATGAAGATGTGAACTTTTCCTGGTTTACAATAAAGAACATAGGAGGCCATCATTCAATGTAAAAGGAGAGAACTCATGTGAATCTTCATAACTCTTAAGGTGTTAATCACATCCAGGTTCTACTAGTAGTGTTTCTTACTTTAATCTCTCTCCATGGACCCTCCACTCCCGACCCCAGGCTTTTTGCCTTTGCTTTACTATTTAAAGTGGATCAAACTGGAGGCTCAGTTGGGTTCCTCTCTCAGCCGTCTCCTCTCAAAGATGAATAAAAATATAAAATGAAGATTTTTCCCACCTAAGAAATTTCCTTCGGCCACCTCTGGTAAACATGTTGTATCTAACTTAATGCTCTCCTTATTTAAGTTTGTTGGCCAGGCTATACATAGTATTCTAAATGAGGCATGACTGAAGACTTGGCTTTGCTTTTGAAATTCTTCTTGGAACTTCTCGGAGAGCCCCCGGATTTGACCATGGCTCATATCTTGCCTTCCCTTTCGTGACAGGAGATGGAGGGACTCCAGGATGGCAGTGGAATATATGTGTGAAAGGATTCTGAGGATGCACTAACTCCTAACTCCTCGCAGTTTTTCCCATTGGATGTCAGATTTTCAGCTGATGACAGTATAAGGCAGGAGCGACAGCAGCCTAAGTTGCTCTCCGTGAATTTACCAGTGAAAGCACATAAGGCTTCTTGATGGAAGAGAGGAGAGTGAGCCCGCAAGCAGCGTTTGCCTTAAATAGTTCGGCAGAGCTTTAGCTAAGCCAAAGGTGCAGCAGTCACCTTCACTCTTGACTCTTGTGAGTTGATGCTGGAATCGTTTAAGAACAATGTCTTGTGCGTTTTTAGAAAATAGTTTTATTTATATTTCTCCTCTATTGTTTAGAATACCCTTTTAGACGCTTTCCTTTCCTGTTAATTTTTTTTTCGGTTTCCATTTGGCAACTGTTGATTTCCCCCAATCCCACCTCTTCTTTTTAACAGAGCTTAAAATTAACTTGGCATTTGGTATAAACCTTATTAGCACACCGGAACTGACAAGGATGTCCGCATAGCCCCATGCGGATCGGTGAACATGTATTTTCTCTAGTAAACTATGCTGAGCCCTATATGAACTGTACTTTTTTTTTGTTGTTTTTTGTTTTTTTAGCAGGAATTGTCCTCTCACATCCCAATATCTATTTTGGGATAAGCCATGTTTGGTCTAAGACTTTCTGACATTGCCCTTAAGGGGTTTTGTTTTTTTTAATATAGATGGTATTTTTTGTAATATCTAACAATTTTGATGGACCGAATAATTGTTAACCTAAACAGAATTTGGATGAAGTTTAATCACACAGCAGTTCTGCTACAGTACACTATTAAAAAATGGGGTTTTTTTTCATTCCAGGGGTGGATTAAGCCATTTTTGAATATGTTTATAAAACACCATATCATTCCTAGAAACAAGTAAATAAGTAAATGAACACATTTATGTTGGTGTGGGAATAATGTCAGGTGGTTAATGGCTGATTCATTTTAGAATATATGATGACCCATTTAAAATGGGTCCAATTTAAAGACAGTACACTGACTCCTATTTTAAGGGGGTTGGTCTTTATCCTGTTAATGTGTGTCTTTTGCTAATAAAAGCCGAGTCTAGATGTGTTCAGATGAATTAAGCACTGACTGGAAATGTCAAATTGAAATAAATCACTGGTGTACCACCTCTTGCCATTTGATCAGACATAATCCGAAGGCCTCACTTCAAGACAGTAAGCTTTCTTTCGGATTCACCTTGTTTATGTAAGCTCCTTGGGGGCAGGGAATGTGTCTACCAACTCTTATATTTTACTTTCCCGGCCATTTAGTACAGTGCTCTGCCCACAGTAAGTGCTCAGTAAATGTGATTGATCGATTCCGTATTTAGCAAGTGGGTTGTGTCTAAAGTTTTCTAGACTATAAGATCGTCGTAGGCAGGGAGTGGGTCTACCAACACTATTATATCGTTATATTGTAGTCTCCCAAACTCTGAGTATAGTACTGTGCACACAGTAAGCACTCAGTAAATGCGATTGATTGATGAAGTTGTCACCTGCTCTTAGTGAGAACCCCCTTCTTGCTGATGTGATCTGGAGCATATTACTGTACTTCACTTGCAGGAAACCTCTCTTGTATTCCCCCCAAGCCACAGAGGGGCTGCAGGGAACCCTGCCTCCTGCCTGGACCTTCCTGATCCCTTTGGGGCTCCAGACGGCACCACTGTTTTCCACACACGTGGCAGAGCTGGCCGTAGTGATAGTAGGAGGATAGTAAGCACAGCTCCCTGTTCACCTAAATAACATTCCATCCGAATGGTTCCTACATACAGGATCCTTACCCTCCGAGGCTTTGCCGCCATCAGTTGGTAGGACTCTCACTGATCAGAGAACCCTGTGTAGCCAACAGACTGTGTGAGTCTCTTTGCCACTGATAATCACCATTCAACATGAGGATTCCGTTCTTTAGCATCTGGCTGCAGTCTCCCCTTCGGGGTTAACCAGGAAATGCCGAAACTGCTTTCTGTTTTAATTTTTCAGATCAGCTACGATATGATGGAACGAATCCCAATCTTAAAGAATCTTCATTTCAGGGAGAAGCAGGCCGGGAAAGACGTAACCCTTCGAGACCAGCAATTCGACCTTTCGGAAAGAAACACCAAGCAAGCAGTCATTGCTAGAACTGGGCCTAAGACTCCACGGAGGGAGGGTGATTCTGCTCCAGTGGAAGACGTCGGTTTGAGAACCGACCGTTTAACTTTGAAAGCTGAAATGGCTGTTGTTACTACTGTTTACGTGGGTGACATTCCTCAAGATGCAAGAGTGAGCGATTTAAAGAGAGCTCTGAGGGAACGTAACGCGGTGCCTTTGCGACTCAGTTGGCATGGACTTCAGCACAGGGCATTTCTTGATTACAAGGATAAGGTCACTGCAGAGGCTATTGTGTCTTCCCTGAAGGGCTTAACTCTTGGTGGTCATACCTTGTGCGTTGAGCTGGCTAAGAAGCAGAGGATCAAAAGGTCTGGAAATGAGTAGTTTGGGAAGTTGTGACTGGAAGTTGCATAGCTGGCACTGGGGAAATGGAGGAGAATTAGCTGTCGGAGAGAGGTACTAGGGTGAATCAGAGATCTGCATAGTATATGTCTCCCTCTCCGCTGCTTTCATGGCCTCGCTGTGTGACCGTGGGTCAGTCACCTGTCTTGTACCCCAATTTTGCCAGTGATGCTGATGTTGATATAGATGATCTACGGAAAGAGCATGGGCGTGGGAGTCAGAGGTCCTTGGTTCTAATCCCTGTTCTACTCGCTGCCTGCTGTGTGACCTTGGGTGAGTCACTTAATCAGTCGTATTTATTCAGCAGTTACTGTCTGCAGAGCACTGTGCTTGGGAGAGTACACCCTAACGGTTGGTAGACACATTCCCTGCCCACTATGAGCTTACACTCTAAAGGACATCTTAACTTCTCTGTGCCTCAGTTTCCTCATCTTCAATATGGGGATTCAGAGCCTGTTCTCCCTCTTAGACTGTGAGTCCCATGATAATAATAATAATAATAATAATGTCCCTAAAAATTTAACGCAGGGAGGATAGAGCAATAGAGTGTTTCTGAAAGCATTTAGCCATTTCAGGTGTTTGGATTTTAGGTGGGAAGATAGGTGGAGGTAGAATAATGATGATAATGGATATATTTTTTAAGTGCTTACTACCTGCCAAGCACTGTACTAGGCACTGGGGTAGATTCAAGATATTCAGGTCACACAGAGTCCCTGTTCCACATGGGGGTCACAGGCTAAGAGGGAGGGAGAACAGGTATTTAATCCCCATTTTACAGATGAGGAAACTGAAGCACTGAAAAATGAAGTGACTTGCCCCAGGTCCCACAGCAGGCAGGTGGCAGAGCCAGGATTAGAACCCAGGGCCTCTAACCACTAGACCTGTGCTCTTTTCCACTGCGTCACACTGCTCCTCAAATGGGGCAGTGAGCAAAACTGTGTAAATACTCAGCATAGCTTTGTGCCTGGCTGACAGTGCCTAATTCAGACAGAGAATCTCTAACAGTTTGATTTTATCCAAGTCTGCCCGTTCTTTACCTTTACCTCTTAGACAGTATTGCCTCTGCCTTCGTGAGCATGATGTCAGCTGGGTATATGAGTTTGAGTATTGAGGTTAACAGGAAAGTTTTGTCTTTTTAGGGAAATGCAGGCTTTGAATAATGGGTTTGCCAAATAAAAAATACACATATACACTTGCTCAATGTCTTATGAGGGTTTTTTTTCCCCCTCTGGTTCCCTGTTCTTGAAAAACAAGTTGGATTTTGGCTGAACTGTGCTTTCTAAACAGAAGCGCTTTTGCAATTGATCCTGGGCAGAAAGTCAAAATAAGCATTTAAATGGAGATTTTATTTTAAAAAATGTATATGGGTTGGAAATATTTTTCTTAGCCAGAGGGTATTGCTAAGTGTATTTTAAGCACATTATTATGCCTCAAGAGGGGCAGATCTTTCATACAACATTAAAGAAAATGTTCTCAAGACTATCAAGTGTTCCTTATGAAAAGCTTTTTTTAAAAAGCCATTTTCCTTTCATTTTTGCAATGATAGAGAGAAGACTTTTGAAAGAAAATTAGCCTTCAGATGATGATTTTCGTCATCAAATGCACAATCCTTTTTCTCACTGTCTTGGATGAAAGAGAATAGCCTTTTAAAAAGTAGTTCCTTTGTTTTTCTTTTGCCTGGTATTATTCCTTAATTGTGGCCTCAAGATGCAAGAGGGAGTTTCACGTCAGTCTGTTAAACCGCTCGTTACATAATTCATATAATGAAACTCTGGGAAAGGACTGGAGAAATGGCTTTAATCACCTTTTCTAGAAATAAACACATCTGTGAGGTTTACCTCAGTTAAAGCAGATCGATTCCTCTGCTCGTTTTCCTCACGTTGGGTACCTTTAACGTCAGGTTGCTCCTTCAGTGTAACATCAAGACTATAGACATGGTAGTCGGGTAAATAAACACTGGAATGGTATTCAGTGTAGCAAAACTTGTCTCCAACACAAATCTCTGGGTAATTTTAGCAGATCCTTGTTTTAGGAAAATTGTGGTAACCACAGGCCTTGCATTATACTCAGCTGGCATTCACATAACAGTGACCTAGAAACCAGAGGTTTTTTCTTAGTCTTCTGTTTTGCATAGGACAAGGAGGAGACTGAGGACGTGATCATGCCTTTTAGCCAGAGACACACTTCTCCCCACCCCGCTCGCTCCCCCATGCAAAGGAGTGTACTTCCACAAGTTCGACCATTTAAAAACGGCAGCTGGTCAAGCATTCTGGGTTTAACTGCAGTGAGATTAAAATGGGTCCATTTTAAGAGCCTTCCTTCTTTCCCCACCCTATCCTCCCATCACTGACCATGCTCTGTAGAGGTGCTGTTTACATCTATGTTACTCAGGTTTTCCTGGGTCTCTTGCCATTCGGTGAGTTAGGTCTGCATACTTTGGCCAAATATGGACTCTAATCCACACCTCTCCCTTGAAGTGGGCTCCATTTAGCACGTTTATTATTTGGACTCCCTGTTGCTTTCCGAATCCCACCCAAAGCAGAATGTCGCATCATTTCCACGGTGAATATAATGTGGACTAATGTAGTTAATGTATAGGTGCATCTGGCAAAAAAGAATAATCTACTCTCTCATGCACGGTCCCGCTGTATACGACTGGTGATGGGGAAGAATTCTGATGCGGTCCCTCCAAATCTGATGCAGCCAGCCATATTATCAGGGAGTAATCTTAGAATCTTGATCAGCTTTTTGGGACAGCCAAACCTTTTCAGTAACTGGCAGAATTCAAATCAGCCAATGAAATGAAATGCTTTTGTGAGAGCTGGGAACACTATGGAGAGATCTTGAATCTGATGTGCAGCAAAGATTTGTCTGCTGTGTACCATTGTGATTTGAAGCCTCATGGAAACTCTGGAAGCACAAGGTAAAGTATAATCTTTAGCAGCCAGTCCAGGACTCTGGCCAAGATCTTGTCCATCCTGTTAACTTTGTCTTCCATGATTTTTCCAGGTTCTTCCCCTCCCTTTCCAGCCAAACAGCCAACATATGGGTCCAGGCACTTATCTTTATCCCAGCTTAATTTCTATATCTGTTTCCTCGCTTATTTCCCCAAATCAAGTCTCTCCCGTTCCAGTCTGTGCCCCGATTATTTTTCTAAAATGTCATTCTGCTCCTATCTCCCCCATGTTCAAACACCTGCAATGGTTCCCCACTCCTCTCTAACATCAAGCAGAAAGTCCTGACCATTGGCTTCAAAGCACTCAACATTCTCCTTTTTACTTATTCATTCTCTTCTCCCACTACCCCCCCAGGTCACACTCTTAGTTCCTCTCAAAATAACCTACTCAATGTGCTCATTCTCATTAGAGAAGCAGCGTGGCTCAGTGGAAAGAGCACGGGCTTTGGAGTCAGAGGTCATGAGTTCGAATTCCAGCTCTGCCAATTGTCAGCTGTGTGACTGTGGGCAAGTCACTTAACTTCTCGGTGCCTCAGTTCCCTCATCTGTAAAATGGGGATTAAGACTGTGAGCCCCACGTGGGACAACCTGATTCCCCTGTGTCTACCCCAGCGCTTAGAACAGTGCTCGGCACATAGTAAGCGCTTAACAAATACCAACATTATTATTATTATTATTATCTCTTCCTCCACCGATCTTTGACTTCTGCTCACCCCACAGCCTGTAACTCCCTCCTTTGTATTCAACAGACCACAGCCCTCTCATCTTCAAGCCCCTATTTCAAGGATGTGAAATCCCATCTCTGGGAGACTTTCAATTAATTTCATTTCCCCACCTTATATCCCGTAAATTCCACTTCCACAAGTTTGCATAACTTAAGCACAGCCCAGCTATACCTCCATAGTGCTTATGGACATGTCTCACATTCTCCATTACATAAACAATAACTCATATACCCCCTCCCCTAATTCCTCCTATCTGCAATTTATTTTAGTGCATCACCCCCATAAAACCCCCACTCCTTGAGGGCTAGGATCAGGAGTATGAATTGTGTTGTATTCTCCCAGGTGTGTAGTGTGGCACACTGCCTTCAGTTAGACCTCAAATTCTACCTATAATTCTCTCAGCATTGAAATGATTCTTGTTGCAGCCAATTCATCAGGGCCGGCCAGGTGCGGAGAATGACTAAGAGCAGGCTACAGCACCAGAACCAGGACTCCGGGGAAAGAAAGAAGTCCAGGGAAGACACCTCCCTCCTCTGGATCTCTGGATCTTTCTCCTCTATAAGGTCCTTCCTTCTCTCCTCTCCCCTAGGATATTGTGATTATTTATCACTGTCTTTGCAATGTTTTAAACTAATTTATTTTGACCCCCTTGCTTGGTAATCCTCTCACTTCAACTCTCCATCCAATAACTTAAATAGGGGTGGGGCTCCAATTTGGACAGGTAGGGTGATAAAAATGGCCATTAGGTGTGGAGTTGCACGTACTGAGGCAGAGATTCCGACCTCTTTGGCCACCACCAGCCGATCTGGTAAAATGCCCAAACAGTTGCTGGATGGAAAGCAGAAGTGAGGTGATCCTACACAGGGAGTCTGAGGAAATGATTTAAAGCCACTATAGCATACAACCTGGTGACTCAGTGATTCAATCATATTTACTGAACACTTACTCTGTGCAGAGCACTGTACTAAGCCCTTGGAAGAATACAACAGAATTAGCAGAGGTGGAGGCAGAGTTGAAAATAGGGCCAGATACCCCAAGGAGTAGCTCTAATGCCAGATCCAAGGTCCAGGTTTACAACTGTGCAGAATAATCAATCGTGTTTATTGACCAATAACTATGTGCAGAGCACTCTACTAAGCACTTGGGAGAGTACAATATAACAGACACATTCCATGCCCACTGCGAGTTTACAATCTATAGAGGGGGAGAAAGCCGAAATCTGATGGTCGTTCAAGAGTCTCCTCATTCATCTTCACATACAAGGACAATGATTCATTGTCAATGGGGCTGCTGTTAGCAGCAATTAGCCCTGACCCCTTGATAGACTGACTCCTCCAAGGTCCACCCCAAGAAGGCTTTTAGAACATCCCTGGGCAGAATCACAGTTATACCGGGTAATATTTAATAATAAATGAAAAGCCCACTTCACCCAGTGCCTAAGCTCCTTTATAGGAAATTTGGGAAGATGAATGAACCTTTTCAGGCTCCTTGGGTAATTTTTTATTCCCCAAAGATTGCTTACTCAAGTGCTCCTGGAGCTCCTGGAGCTCCGAAGGGTCTAATTTAAAACTTGAGAACAGGGCTGTGCTGATGGTGTCACAACTTGGCACTCTTCAGTCGGGTCTTCCCATCTCCTTCCAAGAACTGTTTATTTACTTAGCATGCTCATCACATAGTAGTGGAGTTGTCTTTGGGTTCGCAGATGATGCTATTACACAAGCCCCACCTGAAAATATGGAGCATAGGAAATAGTAGACTTTCAAAGATGTTCAATAGTGAGAGCTACTAAAAACTATCATGAATCTCTTGGTCATCCACTGTTGGCACTGAAGTAACTGTATTTATCGAGCACCTACTATGTGCAGAGCACTGAACAAAGTACAATAGAATTCCAAGACATGATTCCTGCCCCCTAGGAGCTTACAATTAGCAAGGGAGACAGGAGGAAGTAATAGAGTCATGTACATGAGCACTATGTGAAGACTTAAATTCATTCGATAGTATTTATTGAGCGCTCACTATGTGCAGAGCACTGTACTAAGCGCTTGGAATGTACAATTCAGCAACAGATAGAGACAATCCCTGCCCAGTGATGGGCTCACAGTCTAATCAATGTTTAGGTAGCATGGAAAGACTGAAGTGGCAACTGGGAATGGTCTCCTGGAAGGAGATGTGATTTCTGAAGGGCCTTGATGGGAAGAACAGTGATGTGTTGGATATGAAGGATGGCAGAAGAATTCCAGGAAGTGGGAAAAATGAGAGAGCCCCATTAAGTAGATTGGCTTGAGAGGAATGAAGAGTGTGAGCTGCAGTGAACTGGAAGAAGAGATTGGAAGGAGGGAGAGTTAATTGAGTGCCTTAAAGTCCGTGGTCAAGAGGTTCTGCTTGATGTAGAGAGAAATGGGTAGCTATTTAAGCTATTCGAGGAATGGAGAGATATATGCAAAACAAAATTTTTAAAAAGTGTTAAAGGCAGCAGAATGAAGTACGGATTGGAGAGAGAAGAGTCTATGAATAGGGGTAGGGATACCAGTGAGGAGGTTGATATAGTAGTCAAACTAAGATGTGACACATCCTGAGTCAGTATGTGTGAATTTTTGGATGGAGAGGAAGGGGTGAGCCCTGGAATGTTAATAATGATAATAATTATGATATTGTGTTCCGCACTCACTGTGTGCCAGGCACTGTACTAAGTGCTGGGGTGGATATCAACAAATGAGGTTGAACACAATCCCTGTCACACATGGAGTTCACAGTCTCAATCCCCATTTTATAGATGAGGTAACTAAGGCACAGAGAAGTTAAATGACTTCTCCGCCCAAGGTCACACAGCAGACAAGTGGCAGAGCCGGGATCGGAACCCAAATTAGGATTAGAAAATTACAGAGGAAAGAGACAGAATTTGGCGACAGTCTGAATTTGGGGGTTGAAAGAAAGGGAGAAGCAGCATAGCCTAGTGAATAGATCATGGGCCTGGGAATCAGAAAGACCCGGGTTCTAATCCCTGATCCACCATTCGTCTACTGAATTAGCAGACGCGTTTCCTGCCCATCATGAGGTTAGAGTCCCGAGGATCTAGCATATGTCCTCCCTAAACTGTAAACTTCTGATGGACAGGGAACATGCCTTAAAAAACCCTATATTATATTCTCCCAGGCACTTAGTACAGTTCACTGTGCACAGTACGCACTCAATAAATATGATTGGTTGATTGAGTGATTGGTGAGTATGTGAGGCAGGGTGGAGTAGGAGGTCTGTGAAATTGAAGAATGGGAGGGAGCAGGTAGATGATACGTCATCAGGAAGTTCCATAAGAATATTGAAGTCTTCATGGATCAGTTTAGGGGAAGAGAAGGAAGATGAAAAAAGGTGTTGAAATTACCTAGAAAAGCAGAGATGGGGCTATGGAGGTGGTAGATGACTGTAACTAGTTGTCGTAATAATAAAAATAATAATTATGGTATTTGTTAAGTGCTTACTATGTGCCAGGCATTGTGTTAAGTTCTGGGGTGGATACAAGCAAATCGGGTTAGGCACAGTCCCTGTTCCACTTTGGGCCCACAGTGTCACTCCCCATTTTACAGATGAGGTAACCGAGGCCCAGAGAAGTGAAGTGACTTGCCCAAGATCACACAACAGACAAGTGGTGGAGTCTGAAGTAGAATCCATGACCTTCTAACTCCCAGACCCATATTCTATCCACTACACCGTACTGCTTCTCTAATGGGTGACAAAGGCAGTTTTCATGGGTGTCACAGGAAGAGAGGTGGAATGGTGCCAAAATGGATTGGGGATAAGAAGCTAACTACATTTCAGGGCCCCATCAATGACAACTTTGTCCTGCTCTTTGTCATTAGGTATGGTTCATGATGTTGATGGAGAAATAGCTCTAGAGACTGGATTTGGTTTTTTTTAAAATGGTATTTGTAAAGTGCTTACTATGTGCCAGACACTGTACTAAGCGCTGGGATATGCACAGGATTTGACATTTAGGTACAGCCCAAGTTTACAGCCACAGAGAAGGGAGGACATGTCCAGTAGGATGAGGATTTTTCATTTGGTCTGGGTGACTGTGAAAAGGATTAGCTGAAAAACCAGAGTTAGAACCGGGGTTTGCGGGCCTATAGCTGTGAGAATACTTGGGATTCATAGGATGGTTTTGTAGATTTTTCAGACTACCTTCCATCCATTAATATAGACTTCTCCACCCTCGGCCCTGAGAGAAGGAATCAGATCTGATAACGATATTTTAATTCATATTAATATTATTATAACAATAATAATATTTTAAGTGCTTACTGTATGCCAAGTCTGGAGCTAAGCACTGGGGTACATTCAAGATAATCAGGAAACACACAGTCCTTGTTCCAAACGAGGCTCACAATCTAAATAGGAAAGAGAACAGAGATTGAATCCTCATTTACAGATAAGGAAACTGAGGCACGGCAAAGTTCAATAGTATTTATTGAGCGCTTACTATGTGCAAAGCACTGTATTTTAAGGGTCTTGCCCAAGGAGACACAGTGGACAAGGGTAGAGCAGGAATTGGAACCTGGGTCCTCTGACTCTCAGGCCTGGGCTCTTTCCACGAGGCCCTGCCGCTTCCCTTTAAGCATGGGGAGGAGGGACAAGATTTGAACAACAGGCCACAGTAAATCCTAGAAATTGGATTTGGGATTGGGTCACTTGGGTCCAGCACAGGAGATTCCCAAATGGACCAAGTTTCCAAGACAATTCCAGGCCCTACAGCAAGCAACTTCTGGACCAATCTCAGAGTGGACAGAATGGACCCAGTCTGCAGGGGGTCCCTGCAGGACCACTCCAGGCCTCTTGGCCTACTCTAGCTAGCTCCAAGCTAGCCCTGGTCCAAGCCCAAATCCTGGAAGTGTCAGATCCTAAGTCCCAAAGGAGAGGGGCCCAGGCACTTTTGTACCCTGGATAGTCTTTGTTCTTTGTGGGCAGGGAATGGGTCTACCAGCTCTGTTATTTTGTCCTCTCTCAATCGCTTAGTACAGTGTTCTGCACATAGTAGGTGCTCAAAAAATACAAACTGATTGATTGATTTGCTACCTTAACTGGCCTCAGGACTCCAGGCAGTAAACACAGAGTGACCTACCTCCATTCGGCCAGTCCACTGGCCTAGCAAACGAGGAGTTAAGCGTTAAGTGTGAAATGAGTATGAGGGAAGTCTGAGTAGATATGACCCAAGTTACCATGATCACCACGCTGAGCCAGAATAAAACAAAACTAAAACCTTTTCTCCCAGGCAGAAATCTACCCAATCTTGGCAAAAAGCACACGATAGACTAATTCACATTTAAAATGCTCATTTTACTGCAAAGCCCAACATATATCTCTGAACAAAAACCCACTCTGCAGCTTTCACACCCACCCCTCTCCACACTTCTGGGCTGAGGAGATGGTGAATAATAATAATAATTGTGGTATTTGTTAAGCACTTAATGTGTGCCAGGCACTGTACTAAGCGCTGGGGTGGATACAAGCAAATCGGGTTGAACATAGTCCCTGTCCCACATGGGGCTCACATTCTCAATCTCCATTTTACAGATGAGGTAACTGAGGGCCGGAGAAGTGAAGTGACTTGCCCACAGTCACATCTCCCACCAAATCTCTGAGAAGAGAGGGCTCCAGGGCAGCACCCCTGCTCAGCCCCCCAACGTGGCCCGCAGCAGCAAGGCGCTACCTAAGGCTGCCCGGGATGGTCACTTCACTCCTCGCCAGTTTCAATCTTCATGATTTTGGGGCTCCAGATCCAGGGTGGCTCCACCGGCATCTCCACCGGCATCTGGCAGCTACCCACCTGGCCCCCGATTTGTCCATCTACCAGTGCCTCCCCCATCCCCCCAGCTCCCAGCCCGGTTCCCCATCCAGACCACATCCAGGCTGGAGGAGTGGTTCATGGTTAGGTATGGTTCATGATGTTGATGGAGAAATCAGAGGCTGCCATCCGCTCCAGCTCCCCGCCATCCCTGCCGTTCTTGGGGTGGCCCCGGACCACCCTCAGCCCCCTAAGCGGCAGTCCTGGGTTGCGGGGTAGGGGGCAGAGAGGTGGAGGGAAAAGCTGCCAACCCGACCAACCTGGCATTGTCTGCTCTCTTCCCTGCTTGCTAGTTTCTGGGAGAGGAAAGAGCATGGCAGGGCACTTTTTGATGTGGCTTGTTAGGTTCTGCCAGTTTGCTTTCCAACTATGGCCTCATCAAAAAACCCAAACCAACAAAATCTCCTGTGAGCTCGGCTATGTGGGTCAGTTGCAATGTGTCCAGAGCCATCCCCTCAAGGCAACCAGTGAACTGGCTGCTAGTTTCTGAGAAGAGTCTTCCTGGTTCCTGGGTGAGCCCTCCAGGATGACATTGTATCTGTGGTTTAGCTCTTAAGGGGGAAGCTTAGGCTTATCCCTTTGAATTCGTTGTTGTCCCCATTCTTCAGAGAGGTTAGTCACCATCCTCTGTGTGGCACTCACCCACCGAGAAAACCGAGCTGAAATCTGCTCGCTATAATACAGGGGTGAGCTGCTGATTGTCATGCACGCTTTTTGAAGATGAGAGTTTGGCGGGGAAAGATACTTGCGTACATACATTCGCTGGAATCAAAACAAGGCCACACAGCTGCAGAAGACAGAAAACAATTTTGCATAAATTAGGGTGGTCACTAAGCAGACTTGCTGTGGGCAGGAGAGAGAGAAGAATTGGATATCTTAGCTGTGGACAAACCCCCTCAACGCTGACTGGGTGACCGAAGGCAGAGGGGTGAGGTTTCTGATCCATAGGGCAATGTGTGTAACTTGACTGTAACATGAACTCCTAGAGAGCCTTTCTGCTGAGGGGTTAAGCACACTTTTGTGTATCACTGGTTCTCGTGGCTCTGAGAGATCAGCAAGGGTATATGCTCGTTTGTGGGAAGGGATGATCTACCAACTCTACTGTGTATTTCCCTCTCCCAGACACAAAGCGCTCAGTAAATCCCATTGAATGATTGATTTAGAGATGGTGGAAGGGAAGTGAGGGAGATGAAGTGCTTTATGCAAGGTCTCACGGTTGATCAGTAGTGGATTCATTTGACTGGGGACTTCTCAAGGGCAGACTATCATATTCTTCCTAGTATGGTTCTCGGCCCCTAAAGGACTCTCAATCCGCCCTGTTGACTGATTGGTTGATGTATTGGGTCATTTCCACTGCAGATAATCAATGTGCAGGTGACAATTCACAATTCAATTCATACTTGATGCCGATTATTTCTAGAACTCCTAGTGTTTTCAACAGTTTGAGCTTCCAAGCATTTTAAACACAATAACAGCCCGTAGCAAGTTTTCTTTTTTCGTCTGCTACTTTGGAATTAGTTATTCAAAGCTTTGAAGACTGTCAGTTTTGCTGTGGCCTTTTCCCATGTAGGGGCCATAGCCATGGCCATTTTTTTATAAACTGAAATATAGGAAGACTCTTTTGTCGCCTCCAGAGAAGAAAAGTGTTGCTATTATTGGTGGTAGTAGTAGTATTAATAGCATTGTGATGTTAATAATAGTGGCATTTTTAAAATGCTTACTATATGCCAACAACTGTGCTTAGCTCTAGGGTAGATACATGTTTGTTATATCAGACAGAGTCCCTGTCCCACGTGGGACTCATGGTCTAGGGAGAGAGAACTGGTATTTAATATCGATTTACAGATGAGGAAACTGAGGTACAGAGAAATTTGAAGCAGTGTAGCCTAGGGTAAGAGCATGGGTCTGTAAGTCAGAGGAACAGGGTTTTCATCCAAGCTCTACAAACATGCGCAAATCACTTCACTTCTCTGTGCCTCAGTTTCCTCATTTGTAAAGTGGGGATTAAATATCTGTTCTCCCTCCTACTTAGACTGTGAGCCCCATATTCATTCAATAGTATTTATTGAGCGCTTACTATGTGCAGAGCACTGTACTAAGCGCTTGGGATGAACAAGTCGGCAACAGATAGAGACAGTCCCTGCCGTTTGACGGGCTTACAGTCTAATATGAGACAGGAATTGTGTCTGACACCCCAGCAGTTAGCACAGTGCTTGACACACACTTAGTGCTTAACCAATTCCACACATTATTATTAAATGACTTGCCCAGGGTCATACTATAAGCATGAACCAGGATTAGAAACTCCTGACTCATAGCCCTCTGCTCTATCCAAGTTGCCACAACTCTCCATTATGATTGTTTCTTCCCATCAACCTTTGGGAGGACACTGAATTAATAGCATTTACTGAGAACCTACTGTGTGCACAGGTCGACCCTAAGTGTTTGAGAGAGTACGATAGAGTTAGAAGCTATGATTGCCATCTTGAAGGAGTTTACAGTCGAGCAGGGGAAATTAATTTACTGAAAGAAAAGAACGGAAAAGGCTAAATTGCTTAAAATAGTAAGTTGATAGGTATAGAGGGCTATTAGTAAATGTGAATGCATAAAGTGATTAGTTGCTCCAGAAGTACTGAGGGAGTAGTTGGGGAACCTTGACGCAGGGAAAAGAAAAATTAATTAGGGAAGGCTTCCTGGAGGAGAGGTTATTTCAGAAGGGCTTTAAAGGTGGGGAAAGCTGTGGGTCTGGTAGGTTTGGGTGGATTCATATTTGTGGATCAGCAATAGCTACCTCTCCCTCAACCCCAGCTATTTTTAATTGATATGGCCCTAAATACAGCAACTCCTAGGTTCAGGACAAATCTCAACATATAGATTTGTAATAATGTAATAAGATATTGCTGATCTTCACAACTGTATTTCTCTTCTCAGTAATGTGGTGAGATGGGGAAAGTCAAGGATTATCCCTATTTCCTGGGTGGACAAATAAAACCCAGAAAGATTAACTGACCTGCCTAAGGTCACACAGCAAGTGACTAACAGAGCTGGGGCCAGACTGCACATCTCCTGCTTCCCAGACCCATAGCTAGTAGTGTGAGAATATAGGGACAATGACCCAGACACTGCAATTGCCGGCTAAAAACTTTAGGATAAACCTGCCTGTTAAAATTGGACAAAATGGGATAAGAAGTAATTTACTCTCAAGAAGTAATTTGAGGAAAATTACCTCTTCCATAGAGCCAAGTGATTCGTCTGGAAGAAATAATTCACCTCAAACAGGTGCCCACTTTTCTTTGGCGAGGGCAGGATATCTGCTGTCCCTTACATAATTCCACCATAGAATTGGATCCATTTATACTACTGAAATGACAGTGACTTGATCACTGGACCAAGCCTGGAAAGGTGTATTATCATCATCATTATTAGTATTCACACCTCTATTAGAGAAGCAGCGTGGCTTAGTAGAGAAGCAGCGTGGCTTAGTGGAAAGAGCACGGGCTTGGGAGTCAGAGGTTGTGGGTTCTAATCCCTGCTCCTCCACTTGTCTGCTGTGTGACCTTGGGCAAGTCACTTAACTTCTCTGTGCCTCAGTTACCTCATCTGTAAAAATGGGGATTAAAAAATGTGAGCCCCACAAGGGATAATCTGATTACCCTGTATCTACCCTAGCGTTTAGAACAGTGTTCTGCACATAGTAAGCACTTAACAAATACCATAATTATTTGGAATTTATGAAATCTGGTTGAGATTGATCATTTTACCAACTCTCGGTCATTGTCCCCAGTTGAAAGTCATTTATGTTTCCATCATAGGCTGCCTGGGCCCATCAGCCAAGATGACACAGAAGAAGTAGCATCTACCTCCCCGTGGACAGTGGGGATTTCATCATATGAATGGAGCCCTTTATATCTGATGCCCATAAATCATAAAGGTTAAAATGGGGGGGTTAAATATGACAATTTAATTTAGGCATTTTGTACTCCTAAAAGTTTGGAAGTAATAGACTGTAGCCCTTAAACCCTTGGGGCCTTCCACATGCGTGTTGCTGAGGGCAGGGAATGGGTCTGTTAGTTATTACCAAATTGAATGAGTATCTCATTTTCAGTAGTTTACCAGAAGTCATAAGTGCCATTGTTTAGGGTGGGAAGGTAAGGTCAGGATCCACTCTTTAGCGAAGAAACAATTTTCCTGTCACTTTGCATCACATCATTTCTCTCTGCAAGCTGGACATCCAGGCTCTGATCCAATACCTCACACCCGTAATTTACAGTTCCTCTTCAACAACTGCGGCTGCCCAAGGAATCAGTGAGACCAAGGATATTCTTTGTGGGCAGCCCCAATGGTAATCCTTGCCAGCAGAAGCCCAGGACCTTTTAGAATGTTTTTTTCCTCTGGACCCATTATTGGTCACTGTGGGTGAGGAGCCTCATCCACCTCCCCTCCTGGAAGTAGCATGACGTAGTGAATAGACCGTGGGTCTGGGAGTCAGAAGGAACTGGGTTCTAATTCCAGCTCTCAACCTACCTGCTGTGTGACCTTGGACAAGTCACTTAACTTCTCTGGGCCTCAGTTACCTCACCTGTAAAATAGGGATTAAGAATGTGAGTCCCATGTGGGACAAGAACTGTGTCTAACCTGATTAACTTGTATTTACCCCAGTGCTTAGAACAGTGCTTGGCACAAAGTAAGCCCTTAACAGGTACCATAATAATATGTAATTATTATTATTGTTATGATTTCCTGAGCTGAGGTTTAGGGGAGACACTCTGCTGGCCCTTCTTTCTCCGATAACCATACTCCCCAGTGTGTTGATGTAACCTAGTGGAAAAAACGTGAGCCAGAGGCGTAAATTCTTGTTCCGGGTCTGCCACTGATCAGCTGCATTACCTAAGGCAAGACATTTGAGCACTCTCTGCTTCAGTTTCCTCATCTGTAAAATGGAGATTATGATTTCTGCCTCAGAAAGATATTGGGAGACTAAAATGAGATGAGTGGAAGGAGCTTTGTAAAAAAATTAAAGCACCCTACAAATTCAAGGCTCAAGAAACATGGTCATTCGTTCAAGTCATATTTATTGAGCGCTTACTGTGTGCAAAGCACTGTACTAAGCGCTTGGGAGAGTAGGCTATAAAAATAAACAGGCACATTCCCTGCCCACAACAAGCTGTCATACTGAACTCTCCCAAACACTTAGTACAGTGCTCGGTACACAGTAAGTGCTCAATACATACGATTGATTGATTGATCAAGATGCTTGGTGGCATCCTTGTGCTGCTGCTTTACGTGATTTTTTTTTAAACCAAAGAATTTATCCTCTTAACTTCCACCTCATCACTTGTGCACACACAAGTCATCCGTAGCACTTCAGGACATATCTATTTGAAGTACATTGCTATTTAAATATTTGTTTTTCTGCATGCCTATCTTTCCAGGAACTTTTTCCTCCTCCCTGTAAAGTATTTTGTGTCTGCTTCCCTAGCTAGATTGTGAACTCCTGGAGGAGTTCTACCTCTATTTTATTTTTTTTAGGCTAAGCTTAGTGCTCTGCACCCAAGAGATGCTCGGAAAATATTACTGATCGATTGACTGGAGTGTTTTGCACAAATCGTGGCTATCCCCCAGGGAATTGTTGTTCCAGAAGGGTCTTGTCCAACCCAAATTGCTTCTATCCACCTCGGGGCTTAGAAAAGTGCCCGGCACATAGTAAATGCTTAACAAATTCATAAAAAGTCGATCAATCAGTGGCATTTATTGAGCACCTATTGTGCGCAGATAAGATGGAGAGAGCAGCGATTTACCAGATGTGAAGGGAGAGGGAGTACCAGGCAAGAGGGAAGGCATAAGCAAGAAGAGGTCTGTGGTCTGAGTCCAGTTGCTGGTCCTCAAATCCCCCGCCCAGCCCTAAAAGCAGAGACTGGGGTGATGGCAAGAGGTAGAAATTTCCAAACCTCACTTACTCCTTGCCTCAAGTCTCTCTCCTCAGTCCATACTTCACTCTGTTACTTTTTTAAACACTGTTCTGCACACAACTCCCTACTCCTCAAATAACATCAATGGTTGGCCATTTGTCTCCACAAGCGGAGGTTTCTAACCAGTTTTAAGGCATTCAGTCAGCTCTCTCCTTCCATTTTATCCTCTCTTTTCTCAATCAATCAATGAGCACTTACTTTGTGCACAGCACTGTACTAAGGCTTGGAGAAATACAGTATAAAAGGATTGGTAGATGTGATACCACTACAGTGCAACTTGCCCGCTTCATTTGTCTCAAGGCAACTCATATCATACTCTCCCAAATGTGCACTACAGTGCTCTGTTCCCAAAACTCAGTAAAAACCACTGATTAATTGAACTTATTCACTGTGCCTCATTCTTGTCTCTAACACCACAGACCTCTTCTTGTTTATGCCTTCCCTCTTGCCTGGTACTCCCTCTCCCTTCACATCTGGTAAATCGCTGCCCTCCCCATCTTATCTGTGCACAGTAGGTGCTCAATAAATGCCACTGATTGATTGACTTTTTATGAATTTGTTAAGCATTTACTATGTGCCGGGCACTTTTCTAAGCCCCGAGGTGGATAGAAGCAATTGGGGTTCGACACAGTCCCTGACCCACGTGGGGTTCACAGTCTCAAGCCCCATTTTGCAGATGAGGTACATGAGACCCAGAGAAGTTAAGCGACTTGACCAAGGTCACACAACAGGTAAGTTGCAGAGCCAGGATTAGAACTGAGGTCCTTATTTCCTGAGCCCCGATTCCTGTGGAGGATTGAGACTCACTAGCTCTCAGAAATATTTCCTATGTCTTATGTTTCCAAATCCCTTTATTTAGACTCTTCAGTTTCCTATCTTTCTCTCTGTATTTCATTCAATTGTATTTATTAAGCGCTTACTGCGTGCAGAGCACTGTACTAAGCTCTGTGGAAGCAGGAACCACCCCCATCCAGCCCTGAAGGTAAATGTTTATGGCTCTGGAATGAGGAGCTACCCAACAGTTATAGGATTCTTTTTGGTTAAAATAATAATAATAATAATAGAAAAAAACAGTCCCTGCAACTAGGTACAGCCCATCTTTCCCTTCTCCTGGTCTTAGAAAGGTAGACAACCCAGCCAGCGTGGCTTAGTGGCAAGAGTGTGGGCTTGGGAGTCAGAGGTCTTGGGTTCTAATCCCACCCCCGCCACTCATCAGCTGTGTGACTTTGGGCAAGTCACTTAACTTCTCTGGGCCTCAGTTACCTCATCCGTAAAATGGGGATTAAGACTGTGAGCCCCACGTGGGACAACCCGATTACCCTGCATCTACCCCAGCGCTTAGAACAGTGCTTGGCACATAGTAAGTGCTTAACAAATACCATTATTATTATTATAAGAGAATTCTCTGAGCTCAGCGTTTGAGTGATCTGGAATGCTTCTGCTGTTCTCAGCTACTTTTATTTCCTTTGAAGTACTGCCATGTACCTTTCTTTATCAGAGAAGCAGCATGGCTCTGTGGAAAGAGCCCGGGCGTGGGAATCAGAGGTCATGGGTTGGAATCCCAGCTCTGCCACTTGTCAGCTGTGTGACTGTGGGCAGGTCACTTCACTTCTCTGGGCCTCAGTTCCCTCATCCAAAAAATAGGGATGAAGACTGTGAGCCTCACGTGGGACAACCTGATGACCCTGTATCTACCCCAGCGCTTAGAACAGTGCTCTGCTCATAGTAAGCACTTAACAAATACCAACATCATCATCATCATTTCCTTTAAAGTACTGCCATGTACCTTTCTTTATCAGAGAAGCAGCGTGTCTCAGTGGAAAGAGCCCGGGCGTGGGAATCAGAGGTCATGGGTTGGAATCCCAGCTCTGCCACTCGTCAGCAGTGTGACTGTGGGCAAGTGACCTCACTTCTCCGGGCCTCCGTAAAATGGGGATGAAGACTGTGAGCCTCACGTGGGACAACCTGATGACTCTGTATCTGCCCCAGCGCTTAGAACAGTGCTCTCTGCACATAGTAAGCGCTTAACAAATACCAACATCATTTCTTTATCGTCGTTGTCGACCCTACCAGTACTTATCTCAAGTGGACGGCAGGTGGCGCTCTCTCCATTGGCAGTATATCTTTCCGCAGTACCAAAGCCTCTTAACCCTTGCAGGTCCGGGTCGGCTCTCACTTGGTGGATCCCCCTGCGGACCTGTTTTTGCGCTCTCCTGCTTTTCTCTGAAGCTCTGTGCCACAGTGTCTCCGAGCCAGCCCATAAGGCCCGGCAGATATACCCCCTTCCCTGATGCAATTCCCCTAATCAGTTTTTTCGAAATAGAAATAAGACAAACCGTAGTTCTCTCCAAGCCACCGTCTCGGGTAAAGGATGAAGAACAAATTAGAGCCACAGGGCAGCCCCAGGAGACTGTCCTCACTAGCCACAGTTTGAGAACTCGTGGCCAGCATTTCATCTGCACTCACTTCTCTCCTTGCTGGGAGGGTTTTCCGAAGTGCAAAGGAGTTGTTTCTCCCCTAGAATTGCAGTGGTGGCCTAACCCTTAGGTGAGGGGCCCTATCAGTCAACCAGTCACTCAGTCCATCGTATTTATTGATTACTACATGCAGAGCACTGTACTAAGCGCTTGGGAGAGTACAACAGAATCAGCTGACACATTACCCGCCTATTATGAGCTTACGTTCTAGAGGACTTGACCCCCATATGGCCCAGAGGATTGGAGGCAGATGAATCCAGAGCCAGACATTCTCACCCGGTGGCCATGTCCCCGACATTATTTATTTTGTGTTAGATGCGGCCAGACTGGTCCGACTCAGGGGAATTGATTTGTTTTCTTTGCTGCCCTTCCCCAGACCTGTCCTGCACTTCTGGGTTAGAGCCAGCGGGGCAACCAAGGGGAGGGAGACAATGAGGTGGGGGACGGGGGTGAGGAGGGGGCACTCTCCCATAAGGCTGCCCTCCACTCACACGCCTGAGAGAACTGACAATAGGCAAGTCTTTGATCTCCGGTCTCGACAGCCAAGATAGCACTTTAGCTGTTTCTGTGGTCAGGTTGGCCTTGAATTGGTGTCCTAGCCTCTTGGGATGGAATCTCCTGGGGAATCAGGATCGCATCTTTTATATGTCTGAATGGCGTCTGGTCCCCGAGGGCTTTTAATCAATGGGGCAGAATAATGCAGAATTCTGAGCCCACACTCGATTAAATTCCTCCCTGGATCTCATTTTCCTCTGGCTAGAGAACAGTCTAAACAGAGCTCTTGGATCTTGCTCACTTCACTCTTCTGACTTACTATGCCTAGACCTGTGACTGCCCAGATCACACAGCAGGGACTGAAAGCAGGACCTCAGTTATTACCCCGACCGAGGCTTGGAGTAAGGCAAGAGACAATCACAGAGCGCAAAGGCAATGCCCACATAATTAGAGGTGAAGAGAAAGGCCCAAGGGGCTGTGGGTCTCTGCTTCTTTTTGCCTCTTTGTCTGGCTGGGGCTCCCTCTTCTGTGGTTCAGGGCCTAATCCAACAATAAACTAGATCTTTGGCTGGAGGAAAATGCAGCATCTGGGGTGTGCTCCAGATTTCTCTTATCAGATCAAACCGAATCAATCAATCGATATTTACTGAGGACTTACTGTATGCTGAGCGCTCTACTAAATGCTCCGGAGAGTACAATATAACAGAGTTGGTAGACACATTCCCTTGCCCACATGAGCGTACAGCCTAGAGGGAATCCTAGGCAAACTGTCCAGTAAGTGGGATCCTATCCAGTGGGTGAAGGCCAGTAGAGAGAGGGAGACAGAGACAGAGACAGAGACAGAGTCTCATCCTAGGCAAGGGCAATAGGGCACCGAACTAAACTGAGCAGGAGTTTTCCTGGAATGTGAGCAATTCCCATCTGTCAGCCTAGCGGAGAGTGGGGTAGAGTCCATCCCTGCATTTCTGCTATCTGATCTTCTCCCCATCTTAGAACTGACCTGCTGGGCCTTCTCACCTTTTACAATGAAGTGACAGGCCAGGAAGCCAAAGGAGATCAGAAATTATTTTTAGAGAGATTCTGACTAACTTGCATCTACCCCAGTGCTTAGAGCAGTGGTTGACACACAGTAAACACTTAACAAATACCATAATTATTATAATCTTGTCTTTAAAGATTGTCCCCACCTAGTTGCATGTCTTAAAGCTAATGGGAACCCCTCCCCTTCCCCCCCTCCCACCCCCGCATCTCCCGCACACACTGGAAATACACCTACTATATCTATTAGGCTCTGACTATAAAGAAGGGATTAGAGTCAGAACCCTGGCCTGGCCTTCCGTGGCTCAATCCCCTGATCCAGGTTACAGCCCTCTCATTTCCCGGGACAAGCTTCCGGTAGAGAAATCACAGAAGGGCTAGGAGGAATCTGCAAAGGTCATCTGGTCCATTCCCTGTCTCCAGGCAGGACAGCACCTAATCCACTCCTTCATGCTGAAGAGTAAAGAGGTCTTCCTCTCCCATCTCTCTCTGGCACCTGTTTGTTCCAGAAGAAAAATAAACAAACAAACAAACAAGTATCTTGACCTTAGCTCCCAGGCTCTGCCCAGCCTCAGCCCACTGGCCAGGCCGGATAAAGAGTCCGATGGTTGACCTCGAAGGCCATAGTCCCCTCCTCACCACTGCCACCATCTCCACACCTGGCCTTGGCTTTCTCTGGTCCAAAGCAGGGAATGGAGAAGCAGCGTGGCTTAGTGGATAGAGCACGGACCTGGGAGTCCAAATGACCTGGGTTCTAATCCCGGCTCCTCCGCGTGTCTGCTGGTGACCTCGGGCAAGTCACTTTAGTTCTCCGGGCCTCGGTTACCTCATCTGTAAAAGGGGGATAAAGAATGTGAGCCCAAGTGGGACAAGGGACTGTGTCCAACCTGACTGACTTGTATCTACCCACCACCTAGAACAATGACGGGCACGTAGTAAGCACTTAACAAGTACCATTATTACTATTATTGTTATTATTATTATTGCATCATGGGGATCTTTGAACTCAGGACCCGCGTTTCTCGTGCCTGCTCTTCTCCTTGGGGCTGGCGGGAGGCTGGGAAGCAGGCTGCCTGCCCCGAACCTTGCTTCCCCAATCTCCCCGCATTGCCCCATCGCCCTCGGCCCCGAGGGGTGAGGCCTCTAACACCGCAGGAGAGGAGCTGGGAAGGGGCCGGGGGGCGGCGCCGCCAGGGAACCGGTCCGACAGCGAGGCTCCTTCCGCGGATGCCACCGCGGACACCGCTCTGGACCCGCGTAGACTCCGCGGCGCTTGTCCGCCGGAGAGCGGCGTCCTGGGACGGGAAAAGAGAGGCCAGGCCTCCTGAACGGGAAATCCCCCAGATCCTCGCAGAGAGGGAATTCCAGGATATGAACTGTAGGAGAGCGATAGCTGCCTAAAATCTGGTGCCTACCAGGACAACCATTCCAACCATTTGATTATTTACAAGCCCCACCGAGGTTACAGACGGGTTGTGTACGTGGTTGTTTGTATGGAGTGGCTTTACTTGCCATTAAGCGTAATTTTGACGTATATGTGGCTATGTAATCCCCAGATTGACTACTTAGCAGGATAGGCGCTGGAAATGCTATCTCCTCCTCTGGGGTACGTGCGTTTGAGTCCTGACCGGTGGGATGTATATTCGAGAGGTGTGTGTGTTTGTGTGTGTGTACGACTGTGCAGCGAGCGCTCTGACTGTAGGAACCTTGACCACGAACGGGGACGAAGGCAGAGATTGCGTTCCCAGCAGAAGCTCCTGGGTGCGGAAGGCAGGAAAGGCAGATGGCTCTTCTGAGTCTCGGGGGCCCCGCGTGAAGGACCAGGCCCAGATTGGAAGACGAGCCCAAAGACAACTTCCCCGGGCCACCGGGATCTTCCTCGCTAGCAGCAGCAGCAGCAACTCCTCTAGCTCGGGCCCGGGTTCGGGTCCCGAAGCCAGACGTCTTTCCCTCCACCCTCTCACCCCAAACCCAGCCAAGGCCCCAAGGGGCAGCTCCGCCCGCGCTCTCTCTGTGTCGCCGTGGGGAGGCCCCAGAGCTCTGCCGATCCGCCCGGGACCCGCGTCCACTCGGGTCTCCCCCCGGGAACCTGGCCCCGGGGACTCTCGAGAAACTACGGAATTTATCTGTCTTTCCGTAACCCACCAAAGTCGGGGGCACGTAAAGGCAAAAGAGGGCAGAGAGGGAGAGAAATGCGCGCAGAGGTGTGTGTTTGTATGTATGTGCGTGGGTCTGTGAAGAAGAGGAAAGCTGCAGAGTTGAGACGGGCACCAGACTAGTCCCCAACTTTTATTTTGGAGTTTTTCCTTTGGTGTATCTGTGTGTTGGTTGGGGGTGGGGGGTGAATTTGGAGATGCGGAGGAGGTAAAGGGAGTCTTTACAATTAAGAGAGTCTTTAAAATTTCCAAGGAGAAGGCTATTTTCTTCCCTTCGGACTTCATCGGCCCACCCCAAACAGCGTGCCTGTGGCTAGGGAAAGCGGCACATTATGACAATTAGCGAGGGCTTGTGGGGAGCGAAGAGCGCAGAGAGGGCAGCGGAGAGAGGGGCGCAGGCACCGGAGAAGGGAGAGAGGGGAGAGGAGAGCGGCGAGAGGGTAGCGGGGTGCAGGGAGCGGGGAGAGGAAAGCGGAGAGCTGGGAGTGGAGAGAGAAGAGAGGGGGAGAGGAGAGAGCTGAACGGGGCGCAGGGAGTGGAGAGAGGGGAGGAGAGAGGGGAGTGGGGTGCAGGGAGTGGAGAAAGGGGAGCAGAGAGCAGGAAGAGGAGAGAGGGGAGCGGGGAGCAGGGAGTGGAGAGAGGGGAGCAGAGAGTAGGAAGAGGAAAGAGGGGAGTGGGGCCCAGGGAGTGGAGAGAGGGGAGCAGAGAGCAGAAAGAGGAGAGAGGGGAGTGGGGCGCAGGGAGTGGAGAGAGGGCAGCGGAGAGCAGGGAGAGGAGAGCTAAGAGAGTTTAGCGGAGAGCAGAGAGAGGAAAGCGGAGAGAGGGCAGCAGGGTGCAGGGAGAGGAGAGAGGGAAGTGGGGTTGGGAGAGAGGCGCAGACAGACAGCCGGGAACCGGGAGCCGGCAACCAGGCCAGAGGAGCGGGGAGAAGGGAGCAGGAAGAGGGGAGCGGGGAGAGGGGCCTGGGCAGAGGGGCGGGGAAAGGGCCGCTCGCATTGCGCTGCTCCTTTATCTCTGTTTTATAGACAACTGTTTGTTTGGGGCATTAATTGCCCAGGCGGGTTTATTGATAATTTTGATGTAACAGAGCCCCGGAGAAATTACCCCCACATCCAAAATGTCAAGTTTGAGAAGAACCAGGTTCAGGAGCTCACGACCCCGAGACAGCGAGAAACTGCGGTGGGTCTCAACGCGGGAATCCAACAACATGGACTTTATTTTGTTTGTTTAACGGGGGAGGCCAGAGAGGCTGGGAAAGGGGAAAGGGGGCGGGTGGGGGGTGGGGGGGGAAGCGACTATTGGAAGACAAGGTGTTTTGGTTTTTTGTTTTGTTTTTCCAGAAGGGAAAATATTGCGATTCAGGGGAAAGGAGCTTTTCCTGCCCTCTTAGCTCCGGCTCCTGCTGACTTCTCGTCGCCTAATTTTGGGGGTCTTGGGGGGCGGAGGGCACTAAAAGAGAAGTAAAGAGGCCAGATTTGCCTCTAAGGGAAAATCAGCTTTCCTCAAATAAAGAAACGCAAGCGCTGAAACCTAGTTTAAAACTCGAATGTCTTGTGAGTTTAAAAGGGGGGAGGGAGATGAAGTGGGGGGAGGGAAGAAAAGAGGGAAATTCCGCCCCGACTAAATTTCAGCTTTTCCCAAACTGCTTGCAGTTGTTCCCTCGGTACGTGAGAGAGAGACTATTTCTTTTAGGGCAGGGATAGAGCACTGGTAAGTAGCGGCCGCCAAGAATAATAGTCGCCCTTTTCATGATTTCACTGAGATGTGATATGACGAGGAAGTCGGAAGATCTTCGCAAAACAGAATCGCCCAGATCGAAAGCCTGGAGGTTCTTGGGGGAGGGAGAGAGGGGATGGGGTCCTGCCCTATCCTGCTCTGCCCTGCCTAACTGTGGGGAGGTGAGATAGTCTAAAATGCCACTCCCGGTGCAACACTCATGCTATTTTATTTACCGTTTATACAAGTGTGAAGACCATGTACAAATGTCATACATGTTTTATTTTTGTTCTTTTTTAAGAAAAAAACGTACACAAAGGGGCAAAACGTCATTAATTACCATTTTATACAGTGCAGAAGGAAACTTAAAATAGGTGTCACAAAGGCTGCCCCTAAGCAGCCAAAATACAAAAAAGGAAAAAAATAGTCCTTCATTATATATATATTTATATAAAACATATGGAGATTTGTTTTTACACAAATTGATCTTCGTTTCAAATTTACAATGGCTATCTAAAAAAAATTCTACACGGCAAATATTGCCAACAAAGTACACCATTCAATACTGATAAACGGAGCCTACGTGGTGTTTCGATTATTAGCAAAAAAAAGTAGAATAAATAACAGGATGAGCCTTGCTATTTTATTTTCTTTTTAAAAAGTGCCTTAATCTCTCTGTATCACGGCGATCCTGAATTCACTTTGGAATGAATCACTTCTTAGTCCTTGCATAGCGCTGATTTTCAGCCTCCAGAGCCCAACAGTCAGTCTTGGACCAGAAAGTTTACAGTAGAGTTCGGGAAATAGTTGTTTCGTGAACGGTTAAAAAAAAAATAAGAACACACGCACAAAAACCCACACACAAAAATGGAAAAGTTGAAGAGGCTGGAGAAGAGCCGAAAAAGGGAAGGACAGAGGCACATCGGTACAGACTCACGTCTTTGGCTTGTTGGGTTTTTTTTTTGGTTTTTTTTGGGGGGGGGGTTGGTTTTTGGTTTTTTTACAGACTAGCAGTGGCATCGGAAATAGAGCGGGCCCGAAGGATCCATTCGCAGTCCATCTAAAGGTAACCTGGGCGGGCTTGGGGGTGGGGAGGGGGGAGATACCGCCGACGCGGTGCTCTGAGTCTTGCGCTTTCCAAAATATTCTTTCCAAGACAAAACGAAAGATAAATATTCAACCCCCAAATAAAGTCCTTGATAATGATTGAATCTCACTTGTTTGTTCTCTTTTCTTCCTTCCTCCCTCCCTCCCTTCCTCCCTTCTTTCTTTCCCTTCCCTCTTTCTCTCTCTTTCCTTCCTTCTCTCTTTCTTTCCTTCCTTCTCTCTTTCCTTCCTTCCTTCTTTCTATCTTTCCTTGCTTCTTTCTTTCCTTGTTTCTTTCTTTCCCTCTTCCTCCAAAGGTGGTCAGAGAAAAGGGTTTAAAAAAAATCAGCAGAATTCGGGGTTGGGGGTGTCCCCGAACACAGCACCTTCCCGTCTGGGCCCAGCGGGGCGGGCTCGGTTCAACAACCGTTTCTTGGATTTTTGCAGTTGGTTTAGATATCCCAATCGATACCGAAATGAAGACTGGGGGAGAGGGGAGCCCTAATATCAGTGTTCGCCACAGCCCTGGATCATTATTGGTCGAGCTCGTGTTCGCCTTGCCCAAAGGGTCCGATTATTTCCCTATGCGGATGGCTTATACCTCAAGAATAAATCGTTTCTCGTCTAGTGTTCGGTCGGAGGCCCCCCCCGGCTTCACCGCAGGGCCGTTTTGTGTCGCGATTGGGTCCCCGCAGGGCTCCCTCCGTCATCACATCACACAAGGCTTGATGTCCTGGTAGGTCACTTGTTGGTGATAGTAAGATCCGCTGCTCGCCGAATGCATCGAGGAGGAAGCCATGGCGTTGAAAGAGAAGACGAACTCCTTTCGGTCGCACATGCTAGGGGACTGGGAGTGATACCGGGGGATACCTAGAATGGCGAGGAAATAGAAAGAGATGTAAATTCGGCTAGAAGGACGGGGCTCAGGGGAAGGACACCCCCCACACTAGTCTCCTAACCCCCAACTCCTTCCCTTCCCAGGACTTCCCAAGACGGGGGGAGCACGCAGGCGGGTGGGAGGGCACAGGGCAGGATCATTTCGGGGGCAGGAGGGAAAGGGGGAACTGGCAACCCCCACCCCCCACCCCACACACACACCAGCCCCTCTGTCTCTCCATCCCTCTGCCCCTCCACCCTTCCTGACCCTCCGCCCCTCCGCCCGCATCCTCCGCCCCTGGTTGGGGTTTTGCGCTGAAAGCAGGTGGTCTGAGGGGAGGAAGGAGGGGGGTGGGGGTGTTCCACCCTGTCTCTCGCCCCTTATCCGCCAGGGGACTGGACTTTAAAAGAAATAATAAGATGCCTGAGAAGTTTGAATTATCCCTTTGTAAATCTGTCTCCGAAATATTGGAGGGAAACGTCATTCGGCCCCCGGCTCCCAGCGCTGGGAGTCCCCCTCCTGCCGCATCCCGGGGGGCTGGACGCTGGGATAGTGGGGCCCCGGATTGGGGGTCAAGGAGGACAGAGCAGCTTCCCTCTGCCCCCCTTACCTGCCCCGGGAGTCCCTCTCCCTGATGTGGGAACCTCCCCAGTGAATCCCAGGCCCCGGGCCGTGGGGCGAGGAAGATGGAAGAGGGCATTTTCGAAGGACGAAGGGAGCAGTCGACAGGCGGTGGGGCGGGGTGGGTTAGGCCGGTGGGCTGGGTGGGGTGAGGCCGCCATTTTTGGGGCTTTTCTAGTAGAACGATGAGAGACGACAGCAAAAAGTGCAGGCCGGAGAGTGTCGGCCGGACGGGGCGGGGAAGGCCGGACGGGAGAGGCGGGGGCCGGGGACTCTTCGCTTTCCTCATCGGGTTCTGGGCCGAGGCCGGGGGCCGGGGCAGCGCTGGCCAAGCCGAGACCACCTCGGCCTCCCTCTCCTGAGGCCCGTTCCTGGAGGGCAAGGCTAAGCCTCGGCCTAACTCCGGAGTCAGGGCGGCCGGCCTCCGACAAACTGGCCCGCACTGTCAGCGGCAGGCCACCCTTGGCTTGGCTTTCCGAAAGGGCCCGGGGATGTGGGCTTGATTTATTCCCCCTCATTCTGGGGCCCGGAGTGTCCTTTTTGAGGACAGGCCGCGGCAGGCTGGAGAGCTGAGCGGGCCAGTCCCAGCCCCGGGTCCGGGCCCGGGCCCGGGCCCAGGGCAGCAGCATCACCGGCCCGTCGCTCCCCTGCCCCGGGCTGGCTTCGGCCGCCTGGCACCGCACCGGTCACCCTGGGGAGCGCCCCCTGACCCTGGAATGCGGTCGAACCCGCCCCTTCCAAGCCCGTCTCCACGGCTCCCGGGGGCCCGACTCCGTTGGAGATCCCTGGTCTCCCAACCGGCCGGGCCCCAGCCCCGAGGTAGCCGCCTCGGTCCCCCTCCTGACGGCGCAGGTCGGCCGGGCCTTTCGGTCGGCCGGCCCGCAGGGCAGCGGGTCTTCCGCCGGCCGAGCTGAGGTCGGGGAAACGGGCCACGAACAGCGGGAGGTGGGAGGCCCTGAGCCCCGCCTCCCCTTCTGCTGCTGGCCCCGCCGGCTCGGGTCTCTTCCCCCCTGCAGCCAGGAGGCCCTGGAAGGCCAGCCTCGGCCCTCTGCAGAGGGTCGGGCGGGCACCGGGGGCTGCCTGGTCCCTCAAACCCCGGGCAGAGTGGAGCCCCGAGCGGGAAGACCTCAGAGCCTGGACGGGGGTGGAGGGCTCGGAACCGGATCACGGGCCCAGAGGCTGCCGCTACTAGACTTTAGGTCGATGGGAAGAGGGAGCGGGGAGGGTGGGCAAGCGAAGGAGGCGTGGAGTTTGAACGCGAGGGGTGCGTTTGTTGAGGGGGGGGAGATGGTGCGCCGATGTGCGTACACACAGCAAATACAACCCCCCCACACACACCCGCGCATATCTGGACTTCTGTGCAGATGGGTTGCGTGCATTTAGGCCCACGCACACGACACGGGCGCACGCACACGCACGCACACACACAAACACACACACACACACACACACGTAGATGTCATCTGCCTGTCCCGGCAGGTTGGGGACTTAGGGACCAATAGGACCCCCCCCCCCCGGCCCCCGCCCCGCTCCCAAGACCCTCGGTGAGAGCTGCCTCCTCCGCAGGCCAGTCCTTCCCTGCTTCCTCGTCTCCCTCCCCACGACCCCCGCCCCTCCCGGGTCCGTCTTACTCCCCCGTCCATCCCCCCGCCCCCCACCCCTCCTCGGGCCGCGACCCCCACCCCCCCCCCACCCCGGCTCACCCTGCAGCTCGGCGGCGGTGTTGTGGCTGTTCTGGTGCAGGTAGGGCTGGTCCAGGGAGTGCGTGGAGAGGCTGGACGAGAGGGGGTTGGCGGCGGGGTTGCAGGGGGACAGGGGCTGCTGCTTGATGTAGGAGGCGCCGCTGTTGAGGGCGGCCGAGGCGGAGGGCGGCCAGGCGGAGGCGGAACCCGAGTAGACGGAGTGAGGCTCCATGACCCCGCCGCCGGCCAGCAGCGGGGAGGCGGGCACCGAGCTCTCGTGGTGCGGGTAGTCGGCGCCGGCCGAGCCCGCGCAGCTGCCCATGTACGAGTGACCCCCGTTGGCGGGCAGGTGAGGCACGGAGTGTCCGGCCAAGCCCATGCCGTCCACGTTGCCCGGCAAGTGGCCGTTCATCATGCCGATGCCCCCTTCCAGGGCCAGGCTGTTGGGCGGGCAGGAGATGCCCCCGGCCGAGCCCTGGAAGCCGTAGGTGTCCGGGAGGTGGTTGAAGCCCAGCCCGTTCATCATGCTGTACATGGGCTTGAGCGCCTGGCATTTCCTCCTGAAGCCGCGGGGCCGGCGGCGGAACGAGCCCTCCTCGAACATGAACTCGCTGGCCGGGTCGATGGTCCAGTAGTGGCCCTTGCCCGGGCGGCCGAGGCCCTTGGGCAGCTTGATGAAGCACTCGTTGAGCGAGAGGTTGTGGCGCACCGAGTTCTTCCAGCCCTGGTAGGAGCCGCGGAAGAAGGGGAAGCGGCTCTGCAGGAACTGGTAGATCTCGCTGAGGGTCAGCCGCTTGGTGGGCGAGCTCTGGATGGCCATGACGATCAGGGCGATGTAGGAGTAGGGCGGCTTCTCCGGCCGGCGGATCCCGGCGTTGGTCTTCTTGGCCTTGGAGGTGGTGGACGAGGCGGGGTCCATGGCCGAGCCGCCGCCGCCGCCGCCGCCGCCTCCTCCTCCTCCTCCTCCTCCTCCTCCGCCTCCGCCTCCTCCTCCTCCTCCTCCTCCTCCTCCTCCTGCTCCTGCTCCTCCGCCGCCTCCGCTGTGGCCGCCGTGATGCTGCTGCTGCTGCTGCTGCTGCTGCTGCTGCTTCTCCGGGACCGAGGACATCGGGTGGCCGGTCCCGCCGCCGCCGCTGCCGCCGCTGCTCTGCGCGGACGAGGAGGAGGAGGGAGGAGGAGGTGGAGGAGGAGGAGGAGGAGGAGGAGGAGGAGGAGGAGGGGGCTGCGAGGAGGGAGCCCGCTGCACCTCTGCCGTCATCTGCAGCAACTTTTCCAAAGCGGTCGGCGGCGCCCCCTCCCTCCCAACCCCCCGCCCCCTCTCCTCCCCCGAGGAGCGCTCTCCCTCTGCTGGGGGCGGTCGCCGCGCCCTCCCTCCCTCTCCCTCTCTCTCTCTCTCTCTCTCTCTCTCTCTCCACCCCCTTCTCTGCCCTTCCCCCCCACCCCCGCCCCCAAACCCGCGATCCCAGCAGGGAAGGGTGGGGGGTGGGATGGGAATGGGGGGCAGACGGCGGAGCCCGGGGAGGGGGAGGGGGCAGGCAGGCGCTTTCCAGCCCGGGAGGCCCGGAGGAGCCCGCTGGATTTCGGGGGAGGGGGCCGGCCGGGGGTGGGGTCTCCGGTGTCCGCGGAGGAGCGGGGCCGGCTGGAGCCTCCCTCCTTCCTTCCCTCCTTCCCTCCTTCCCTCCTTCCCTCCTTCCCTCCTTCCCTCCCTCCCTCCTTCAGCGCCGCCGCTGCCCGCAGGAGCAGGAGCCGCCGCCGGTCATGGCAGTGAGTCCGCCGGGCGGACTCTGCCCCGCCGGGGGAGATCGCCTTTAACTTTATCTCTCGTCCACGGCGTCCGGAGCCTCTTGACATAAGACGTAAGAAGCCCGAGGAGTTCCCCCGCCCCGACCTGCCTCCACCCCCACCCCCGGCCCCTAGCCCAGCGCCGGTGGGCACTTAAAGGGACCTTCACACTGTCCTTCCCCGCCCCCCCCCATTCCCCCCCCGCCCCCGGAGGCCGTGGCTCCTCGCCAGAACCCGCCTCCCCCTTCCCAGATTTCCAGGCTATGGGCAATGAGCGTGGGCTTCCCTTCGCCCCCCGGTCCGTGCCCGGCCCCCGTTCCCCCTTTTCCCTTCTCCCCCCGGCCCGTGCCCAGCCCCCGTTCCCCCCTTTCTCTTCTCCCCCCGGCCCGTGCCCAGCCCCCATTCCCCCTTATCCCCTCACCCCCCGTCCCGTGCCCAGCTCCTTTCCCCCCCTTTCCCCTCGCCTCCCGTCCCTGGCCCAGGTCTCGTTCCCCCTTTTCCCCTCGTCCCCCGTCCCGTGCCCAGCTCGCGTTCCCCCTTGCCCTTCGTCGCCCAGTCCGTGTCCAGAGCCCCTTCCCCCCTTTGCCCTTCCCCCCGATCCGTGCCCAACGCCCGTTCCCACCCCTTCCCCTCATCCCCGGCCCGTGCCCTGCCCCCGTTTCCCCATTTCCCCTCGCCCCCCGGCCCGTGCCCAGCCCCCGTTCCCCCCTTTCCCCTCGCCCCCCGGCCCGTGCCCAGCTCCCGTCCCCCCCTTTCCCCTCGCCCCCCGGCCCGTGCCCAGCTCCCGGTCCGCCTTTCCCCTCGCCCCCCAGCCGTGCCCAGCTCCCGATCCGCCTTTCCCCTCGCCCCCCAGCCCGTGCCAAGCTCCCGTTCCCTTTTTCCCCTCGCCTCCCGGTCCGTGCCCAGCGCCCGTTCCCACCGCTTCCCCTCGCCCCCCGGTCCGTGCCCAGAGCCTGATTCCCACCCCTTTCTCTGGCTCCCCGGCCCGTGCCCAGCTCCCACCCTCCCTTCCCCTCGGCCCCCCGACCCTCCCGGCTCCCGGGCCCCCCTCCTTTCCCGGTCATTCCGGCTGGGCGGGAAACGCGGAGCCAGCGAGGCCCTCCCTCTCCGAGCCTCTCCCTGCCCATCTCCCAGGACGGACCTGGACATCTCCGTCCCAAACTTCCCAGTCCCTCAGGACCGAGGACCCCCACCCCCCCATCCCCCCATCCCCGGGGCTCCACCTCAGCAGGAGGGTCCCCAAGGGCGGTTTCCCCTTTTACTGCGAATCGCTAGCTCTTGTAGGATTTTCCAAGATCCAAACCCACATCCCAAACCCAAATAAACAACGCTCCCGATCAGACCGGCCGAGGAAAACGAAAGCTCGGAGTGGCTTTGTCCGTGGCGGGGCCGCCCGCTAAGGAGACGGACCCGGCCCGACCTACGGGTACACAGGGATGGAAAAAGCAAAACGCTTAGAACGGTGCTTGGCACAGACTAAGCGCTTAACAAATACCATCGTTCATTATTATTATTATTGTTATTCTTAAAACGCGACCCCCCACCCAAACCTCTAAAGTGAAAGGAGCCGGCCGGCGTGCATGCGGGCGGGCGAGCGGGAGCGAAGCTCACCCACTTAAACATCAAGTTTCTGATTTCTGCGTAAGATAGACCGAAACATGGGCAGGATGTTTATACAGCTAAATGTAAACATATTCTCTGAGATTCTTTAATAAAAAAAATCAGCGAAAACGGGTAGTTCTCATAATGCGCCTTTCTGCTCTATATAAAATAGTCCTTGTAGCCTATCTTGCCGGTTGTTTAGATTTTTGTTACATAAATAAGTGCTGAACGATCGGAGCTGTGTGCCCAGACTTGGACTCAGGGAGACCCACTGCGTGCCCCACACACTCACCCCCCGCACACTCCCACTCTCACACACACACTCACACACAAGTTCACGCGCGCGCGCGCGCGCACTCGCACAGTCACTAAAGGGGAAAGAGGAGGTGGGGTACAGGGAGGGGGGGAGGGGGAGGGAGGGAAGGAAGGGGGGGGGGAGGGGGAGGGAAAGGCAGCTCTCTCACCCAGCCCCAAAGTCTGACCATGCTTTTCAGCAGGGAGATGTCATTCACCAATCAAGGTAAGTCACTTTCAACTTTTGTCACCCTCTCGTCGGGCGCTCGTGGTGATTTTTGCACGGTCGACTTATTAGGGGCGCGGGGTGGGGGCGGCGGGGGAGGGCGCCGGAGTGTGAAGAGAGAAAGTTTTGTTTTCACGGGTCGTCGCTAGAAAGAGAGCAGATGTGTCGAGGTAATTTCTCTCCCTCCAGGAGCCGGGGGTGACCACTCAGCCCGCGCTCCCGCCCTACGCCTGCTCCAGGGGGGCTTTGCTTCCCCGAAACCCCGGCGAGCCCCGCTAGGCGCGACCCTCCGCCTTTTTCAAAAGAAGCAGCGATAGATCCCTATCGGGTTTCTCCGAGCCCCCCCTTCCTTTCTTCTCCCCCCCCCCCACCTCCGCCCCCTCCTCTCTCAGGGCACCGCGTTGGCGAAGAGACGCTAATTCGACTTGGGGACGCCTGGCGCGCTTGTGATGTTCGAGTGGGGTTCCCGGTGTCACCCCCTTCCCCGCCCCTTCCTCCCCCCGGGACAGCGCCGGCTGCCCTCGTCTCAGACGCTCCCTCCTTGGGATCTATTCCCCCCCCCCAATACGCCGCCAAACCCCATCTCCTCCTTCATGATGCTTTTTTGGGGGGGAGGGGGAGACAAAAGGCGACAGCAGGGCAAGAGGTCGAAACGCCCGGCAGGGGAATTAGGTGGGGAACGGGGTCTCTGCTGACTATTCGCGGTAGCGAAACTGGTCTCCGGGAAGGGGAAAGACAAACAGGAGAAGCCCGAGGCTCGGCTTCCCAACGGGAGAGTTTGGGCTGGGAACCGAGGAGGTGCGGCTCAGGCTGGAGGGGGAGCGGCCGGGAACAGACCTGTCGCCGCCTGCCCACCCCTCTGGAGCGTGCCCTCCCCCTCCACGACCCCCACCCCCGCCATCTCGGCACAGAGAGTCAAAAAAGGGGTCGGATCCCCGGTGGTCTCGAGTTCAACACAGCACCGAGTAGGAGTGGGGGAGATTCACGGTTGTGAAATGAGAGCAGAGAGACTTGTCTTCTGAGAGATGCGTTTCCAGAATCGTTATTCCTCACCTCTCCCATCCTTCCCTTCCCCAGCCATCTTCAGAGTCCGTTATTCTATCTCTAACCAAGAAAATAAACACATAGACTAGGACTTGTAAATCTAGATTTCTACCACGCATCCAACCGCAGGCCTCTGGTTTGCAGCGCCAAGGGAACTCCGCTCTCAACCGAGTGGGACGGGGGGGGGGGGGGGGGGGGGAAGGTGGTGGTGGTGAGGGGGAGGGCTCTTCTTCTCCTTCCTCCTCCTCCCCTGACCTCCTCCTCCCCTCCCAAACCACCCCTTCCTGACCTTTCCTTTCCCCGTTTCCTTGTTTCCCCTAGGGACCCGATCTGAAAGCCACCCTCGAGATCTATCTCTTTGCTGCCCTCTCTCTCTCTCCCTCCCTCCCTCTCCCCCCTCTCTTGTGGGCAGGAATTCCTCGGAGACTTTAGCT
Organism: Ornithorhynchus anatinus; assembly: GCF_004115215.2. Taxonomy (NCBI): domain Eukaryota; kingdom Metazoa; phylum Chordata; class Mammalia; order Monotremata; family Ornithorhynchidae; genus Ornithorhynchus; species Ornithorhynchus anatinus. The sequence goes on from NC_041738.1 coordinate 45,164,354, forward strand.
TTTTACCTTCTCAGCTCATAGTCCTCTGACGGAAAATTATATTTGGCTTTCAAAGCCCAGTCCTCACCAAAACAAGAGATGTAAATCCCAGGCCCATTGTCGGCCCGGAGACTACTGTTTACCGAGAATTCTAGGGATTCCGGTCGGTCGGGTGTCTCGTCCCGGCAAGCTAATCGGCTAATCGAAGGATTTTTATTTATTTATTTAGGTACTTATTTAGGGAGAGAGGTGTATCCGAGATCCTGGAAGGGTCCGGGACTGATTCGGGGGTCCTCAGTTACCCAGGGCAGATCCTTGTCCTAGTCCTTGCAGCGTTCGTGCAGCCCCATTTTTCTTGGCCGCGTACATCTCCTTTGCTTCTCCCCCCATCCACCCCTCCCCTCTTTCCCCAGTGAATATTTTCCGGTTGGGAAGAGTGGGGAGAGGAGAAGAAGGAACACTTGGGAAGGCCGTTTTGCCGGGTACTGTTTTTCGGAAGTAAAATCACTCTACGCTGCGGTCCCGGGCTTAACAGGCCTGGAGCAGGACAGGAAAAGGATGAAAATGGAAATGTCGCATCTTCTCAGGCCACGCGGATCCGTGAGGCGAATTTCGCCCTGGTCATGGGCAGGGTCCTGAGGCTCCTGTGCAAGGCGCCTTCGTGAGCCACGGCCCTGCGGCCCAAACCAGCGGCTGGACCGAAGCAGCATGGCGTATTAGATAGAGCACAGGCCTGGGAGTCAGGAGGTCATGGGTTCTAATCCCGACTCTGCCACTTGCCTGCTGTGTGACTTGGACAAGTCACTTCACTTCTCTGGGCCTCAGTTCCCTCATCTGTAAAATGGGGAATGAAACTGTGACCCCCATGTGGGATAGGGACTGTGTCCAACTTGATTACCTTGTATCTACCCCACTGCCTAGAGCAGTGCTTGGCACATAGTAAGCGTTTAACAAATACCATAGTGATTATTATTATTATCAAGTGCCTTTGGAGAGCGAGACTCCCTCTCTCTTTCTCTCTTAAACCAACAACCCACCAAGCAAAACAAATACGAACATCCTCTCGCCCGCCTCGCCCCCCCCCCCCAAGAAAATCCAGACAGTTAAAACACACTAAGCCCGAAGGGTAGGTCCTTCTCTTTAGGAATAAGGAATTCCCAGGGGTAGGTTTTTATTTTTAGCCTAAAGAGAACTTCAAAATCCCGTTCCTCTTGGGTTCCTAAGCGAGTTGTTGCCGAAGCAACCCCCTGCCCCTTTCATGGGGGGGGGGGAGGGAAAGTTGGGTGTTTTGTGTAAAAATAGACAAATCTGAAACGTCTTCCTCTTCCTCGGCCGAAGGTATTTTTACTGGCTAATTGCTTAAGTGAACTCGACTCTGCAGCAACCGAGCCTGTAATCGGAGCCTGGAAATGGATATAGGTGGTATTGTTGCGCGCAGTCTGTGCAGCGGGCGCTCTTCTGGAGTGGGGCCCGTGTGTTTATCGGAGAGAGAGCAGACCACCCACCGAGAGGGCCCCGGCAGGCGTGCGCCCCTCTCTTCTCCCCCTGCTTTTCATTAACACCAATGACTTCACTCAGAGTGCCTCTTCCCTCTTCCCCCTCCCCCGTGCTTTCAAGACGTCTCTCCCTCCCCACCTCCAGCCTGAGCCCGCCTCCCTTCCCTCCGCCCCCCCCAAACCACCACCCAAGTCCCAGCTTTAGCCCCTTGCAAATTGATCCCTAAACGTTTACATAAGGAAGGAGGAGAAGAGGCGGGAGTGACAGGGCTAATTCAAGACGGAGAAAAGGGGAGATTGGCATTTGGTGAACTTGCAAACGGCCCGACTTCAAGGCGTTGACAGCGAGTCGAGATACACGCACGTACACACACACACACACACACACACACACACCATCATGTATGTGTATCTATACGTGAATGTGTGTGTCATATATCCCCCCAATTCCCTATCTGCGTGTCTGTTTATAAGGGAACTGGGGGACATTTTATCGGAGCCCCACCGCCACCGCACCTTAAGGAAATACGAGCATGCAATTCAGGAGGAGAAAGATGGGGATCTCCAGTTTAGTAGGGTTCAGATTCGTCCTTCGTTACCTCACTCGTTAACTGCAGTTTCTTGGGCTGATTTGGGTTTTCACGTTCATTCTCCATTTGAAACCAAACCAAACCAAAGAAAACCAAACAAGAAGCCCTAATCAATCGTTCTGGGATGGGGTTGTTTACACTATTTCCTCGGCCGTCCGAATAAAGATCGGTGCTATCCTGCCTGCGGAGGGATGGAGGATCCCTCCCGACGGGGCGAAAGGAACTCAATTCCAAGTGATCAGAGGGTACTCACTCCAGGCTCCAGACCAGTTTCCAGGCTCCCGACGATTCCCTCCGTCCCTAAGCCCTTTGTCTCTCAGACAGCGCTCCCCAAGGCCTGCATCAGGCAAGAGTCAGTTCAGTTATGGGGAAACGCTTTGCACATTCTGGGGGCGAGATGCGGGGCAAGGCCACTTCTCTATTTGGGGAAATCACCCTTTTGGGGATCCAGGCAGGGCATCATCTCCCGGGGGTGCACTCCTCCCCCCCCCCCCCAGGGCCAAAGGAGCAGCTGCTACTAGGGAGTACTGAACCACAGCGGGCTAAAATCCTCGCTGCTTAGTTTAAACGCCCTTTCAAATAAATGTATTAAATGGACAGACAAGCAGGTGGCGGAGGCAGAAGCAGCAGCGATGGGGAAAAATCCAGGGTCGTGCCTAGACTGGCCAAGATAGCGGCAGCCAGAGTGTGTGGGGGTCATTGCTCTTCGAGGCCACTGGATGCGTGGAAGAACCAGTCAATGCCTCCCTGTCAGCCGTACATTAAGAAGAGGTTCATTATTTGGTCAGAGAAAAAAAATATATTATACTTTAGCTGTTCGAGTCCTGAGGTTGCCCCTTCCACTTGGCCCTTTTAGAGAAAGCACACATTTTCCATGACGTTCTTCAATGAAATATTTGACAACATTACGGCCCAGGAATTTACAGCTCTCTTCACTGCGAGATTTTTGGGAGTTTTCTGGCATTAGCAAAACGTACTACTCCATGAAACAGAAACCATTTCCAGTGATATTAACCTTCAAACGTTTCTATTTAGATCTCATATACAATCGCCAGAGTTTCATTTCTTCCCACAGATGAGCTCTTTAAAATATCTGAATGTATTTATATCCCTATGAATTACGTTGCTTTCGGATAGATAACTAGAACACTTTAAGAATTGTGAAGCTGCCCCGGGCTGAGATCTGGATCTAGGAAAGGCACGAGTGAAATGAGGGAAGAGGAAGAGGGAAAAAGAGAGAGATTAGGGAAAGGAAAGAGGGAGGAGGAAAAGAAGGAGACACATGAAGGGGTAATGAGAGTGATGGTGGTAAAGGAGAAAGGGGGAAGAGAAGAAGAGAGGGAAGGATAAAGAAGGGGGAGTGCGAGAGGTAGGGAGAGTAAATTGCTCCAGATTAGATTGAAAAGTAAAATGAGTAACAGAGATCCATTTATTTGTATGAGCCCAAAATTTTAGCATTTCCCAGATTTGTTCCACAAATAAGTACAGGAATTTCCAAAAATATAGAACACTAGTGCCTAGATGAATATATATGTATAATTGTATGTCCGATTAATTTACCTTGAGACGTTTATGGGATTATTTTATAAAGATTCAAGTTAGTCTATTCAGAGAAGCAGAGCAATTAAATTGAACGACATGGTTTCAGGTAGAGAAAGAGCGATCCGTCCTCTGCTAAAATTTGCAAGCGAACAGAACGGCTTCCTAAGGGAGCTTTTCTTACTAGCTAATTCAAATCCACACCATCCTACTAGCCACATAACATAATTAAAAATGTGACAACAGTCCTTTCTTTCCAGGATTTTCCCCGTTATGTTTCAGTTGTTCTGAAGAGTAAATCCCTTTTACAATAACAATCTAGATTTGGCTTTAGCTCCGAATATCATTTTCTAGGGGTGAGGATTGTATATTTTTGTGATGGAGGCAATATAGTATGCGTATGCGCATATACGCCTGCAACTCTTATGTATCTTTTCTATTTCAAGGCGCTTTCATGAACTCTTTCCAACTCGGACTGATTTAGCTCGAAAGAAACATATTTCAAAGCCAGTTGAGCTCCAGTGGGTAACCGCCAGAGTCATCAATGCTGACCCGAGCTGGGAAGAAAATCAATGCGTGTTTTTAGGAAGGACGGTGCATAAATACATACACATACACACAGTCGTGTGCGAGTGCAGTCCACTCAGAACCGGGTCTCTCTGAGGCGAGTTAGGGGAGGGAGCGTGGAGAGAAAGAAGAGAGAGGAAGAGATTGATCCATATAAAACTATTACAGCTCAGTATTACTAGAAATTTATGGGAAAGAGGTTCATTTCTAGATCAGGACAGGCAGAGAGGAAAGAATGTCCTTTTCCAGCCTCATAGAATTTTCTCTTAAAGCACTAAAAACGCTCAGTAGAAACGTTTTAGATCACGGAAAGCCTGCGGATGAGCCAAGGGCTCTAACTTCATCGGCTCCCGGGGAATGAAAAGGATCATGATGGATTTAAACCGGTTTGCTTTGGAGGTGAAGCAGCCAGGCTCTCTACCTCCTGATTGTTAGAGCAGAAAGAAAAGTCCAAGAGCCGAGAACCGATATGTGCTCCCGGCTCCGTCCCTGACGCCCTTCCCCACAAAAGGTGGAACGCCTGAGAACGGGCTTCGGGCACGGTGTCTGGGCTGGACCAGGGAACGAGTCAAAGACTCGGAGCAGGTAGCCACTTCGGCGAATGAATACACCAGATAAAAAACCTCCAGAGCCGTCGTGGATCGAAATACTAGAGGAACATGGTCACTCTGTTTAGGAAAGGGAATGGAGTTTGCAGTTCTTGCAACCAAAGTACCTTTTCCTCCCTCCCTCTCTCTCTCTCTCTCTGTGTATGTGTCTCCTTCCTTCCCCTCCCAATTCCGTGATGCTATTTTGGGAGACGACCCCCACCCAGCCAAATCTGCCACCCTAGAGTTAACTAAAAGATGGGGAGATAGTCTCGCATTTCCGAAGGACGCATTCCCTGCCTTCCTTTCCTTCCTGAAGAGGAGATCGGGAAACTGGTTTCCTGAGACACAATCATCTCGGGCTGTGGAAGGCAGAACCAACCCGTGCTCTGCAGCAATCCGAAGGGACCAGAGTCGGGCAGGGCAGGGAGGGCCGAGGAGGGTGGGGGAAATGCGTCCCTAGTGTAATTCATTCCTCTTGTCGCTAGAGGGGCTGGAGAGCTCTAAATGCTCCCAAGGGCCAATGCACTTCAATCCAGGTAATAATAATAATAATAATAATGATGATGTGGGTATTTGTTAAGTGCTTCCTATGTGCAGAGCGCTAGGGTCGATACAGGGTAATCAGGTGGTCCCACATGAAGCTCACAGTCTTCATACCCATTTTTCAGATGAGGGAACTGAAACACAGAGAAGTGAAGTGACTTGCCCACAGTCACACAGCTGACAAGCCGCAGAGTCGGAATTCGAACCCATGGCCTCTGACTCCCAAACCCGGGCTCTTTCCACCGAGCCACGCTGCTTCTCTGTATAGCAGGTACAGAGGTACAGCCAGGTACAGCAGGCGGTCGTCTCAACGGAACGGCTTGTTGAGATCATCACGTTGGTGGCAGAAATCGGGTCCCTGGGGTGACAAAAAAGGAGGGCTCGGGGTGGGGAGGGGCGCAAAAATGTTAGGTCGCTAGGAAAATCGAAACAATCTGGGTCAGGTCTACGATAGTGAAGTGAAGGGGTAGAATCGAGACCATTATCTGACGGATTCAAGCCAGAATACGTATTTAAAATGGTCCAAGAGTGAAGCTCACAGTCCTTCTAGAGTGTCAGCTCGTTGTTTGCAGGGAACGTGTCTACCGACTCTGTTATATTGTACTACTCCCAAGCGCTTAATACAGTGTTCTGCACACAGTAAACGCTCAGTAAATAAGATTGATTGATTGGAGAAAAACTTAAAAAAAGAAACTTGAATGATCAGGTCAAATTTCTCCCGCTTAGCAAGTGTAGACCCGGCTTCGCTCCCAAACGCTTTTGACAGCGCCCATATCCATAGCGCGCTTCATAAATCAGTCCCCGCTGGAAAATGAAAACAAGCACCGTAGTGATATTCAGGACCAGAAAAATTTCATCCACATTTCCTCCGCAGCACATGAGGTCCATATTGGCCATTTGGCAGTAGAAATAAATGCACTGCTGAGAAACTCAATCCTTCCTGAAATAATTCCCCTCGCCCCCTTGAATAGACTTTAAAGGGCCGCGACTCCCTTGCTTCTCCAGAAGGTCCCGGCGAAAGGAGTTTATGTGAAAGAGGACCCTCGCTCTGATTCTTCTGGGTGGGTCCTTGAGACTTGCTAGGGATATCTCCCAGGGAAGACACTTTCGAGAAGTCGCCCAGATGTTGCTGGCTGCGGGGGGTTTCGCCGTTGGGGGTCTTGGGGGAAATCTGTCACCTGTTTCCAGAAAGGTGGGCTGCACGGCCACCTACCTCTTTGTAGAATCTCTGCCCCGGCACCAGCCCCAGGGCTTTTCGAGAGGCGAAGCAGTTGGAAAACAGTATCTAGTCGGGGTCGTCCCTCCCCATCCTGCTCCCCAAAGCGTTCATTAACCAAAAATATTTCCAGTTGTGACCAAGATAGCAGCATGGTTTCGAATGCTTCCCAAACAAGAAGTCGGTCATTAGCTCGGGGGCATTGAGATGTCAGACCTTGATGGCTTTTTGATTAAATAGAAGCATTAAAGGCAATGCCACCCCCGCTCTCCCGCCTCCCGCCTCCCTTGGGGAACCATCCAACACAGTAATAAGCAACGTGGTTGTTGGTAGGGAAGCCGGGAGAAGGAGGGTAGCGGGTCGGATAGACTAAATTACTTCTCATTACGGGACTGGGTCTGGGTAGTGGCCCGCCCGGAGAACTGGCCAACAATTTGCGGGTGGTGCTTGGCTATGTCAAGATTTTGCAATCTAAATCGCAGCAGATGTGGATACTCACCAGTTTTCTCACATTTCCTACAGTTAGAGAAGGGATGGAACGTAAAGTAGTAAGCAATCTTGCGCACATGATGCTAAAATCCATTACTCATCCAGTAAAAATCCACGGCCTCTCCCCTCCCCCTATCACTCACCTCCCCTCCTCACACTCATACACCCTATAATATGTAAATCTGTTTATCTGTTTACACGTGTTTCTGCTCTAGTGCTCCCGGGGCAGGTTGCTGTCAACCAAATGGTGTCAATCAGAATGAAATTACAGCCCGGGCTCTCTCCTCCTGCGAACTCATAGCAATTTATCATCCAGACACAACAATCCGTGAGGCTCCGGAGTAAAAATATCAATCCATATTCTTTCTCCTCTCTCTTCTGTCTCTTCTTTCTTCTCCCTTTTCCTTTATCTCTATCTTTTTTACTCTCTCTCTCTCCACACACGCACACACACACACACACACACACACACACACCCCTATGCAGACATGCTCACTGCCACACATCATCTGCAACTCCACATCCCCGGAACGGCCCAAAAGACGTAGAATGTGAAAATGATCGAACCTCACAAGAAGCAAACGCTGAACCTACGATTGGCCATGTTTAATGCTGATGACTCTGCGGGCATTGGCAGAGTCTGGTCGCAAAGACCTTGATGGAGTTCACTGTTGCTTAGCTACCCCTTCTCCTTATTCTCCTTTTCCGACCCCACAAAGAGGAGTTTTCAAATCATTTGTTTGAGATCTCCAATTTGGAACTACATGAACTTCAGCATTATAGAGAAAGAATGAAAAGAAAAAACCACAAATAAGGAGAAACAGGAGAAACTCTAGAAAAAATAAACCAGTGCTTTTGGGTAGTTCTCTGAAGCCATGACGCAGTTAGCCCACGGCCACCGGCAAAGGCAGCTGGACTTGTTGAGAAAGAACATCCTTTGAGAGCCCCGCCCGGACAAAGAGTGACTCCCCATGAATCGGGTGAGGTGCCTGGTACCCCTTTCCAAATCCGACACAGGCAAAGTTTCAGCTGCAGGTTTGGAGTCGAAAATCGACTCGGAATGAAACCATCAAGTGCCTGTTTGTCCTTTACTCATTAAAAGCAGACCCGACTTCTTTGGGGAAAGAAACCTCAACCCTCTGGTCATTTCGGTCTGCACTCTAATTTATGACAAGTGCTGTTCATTTGGGGAGCTGTTTTCTGGCTCCATTAAGTTGCGAGTGAAATCCTTTTTTACAATACGGGAGCGACCAGTTCATTTCTCTTAATGAAACCAGTTACTATTCAAGATTCACGTTTAGAAAATGCAAACTGCCTCAATGGCAAACGTCAAATGAGCATTATGACCCACGGGTTGGAACAAATAAATGGACCGCAAAAGAGTCTTATATGTTGAAAAAAGCATCCTAGAATTTATGGCATTTCCTTTACCTCTAGGGAGAAATGTAGAAGCTTTACTTCTTTCTTTTTAGAGTTATCTGGTCCAAGCCCAAAGCGGTAATTCTGATATTCCTGACAGGATTCACCTGGAAGTAGGATTTTTTTCCCATGTTTTAGCCCGGCTGCTTTCTTCACTGTCCTTGCTTAAAAAATACACCTTTAGAAAACCTGTTGACTCTTTTTAGTACCTTTTAATTCAGTTATGTTCCCTCTTCCTATTTCACTTTGGCCTTTAATTTCGATCTCCCTTCAGAGTTTGCACTACAGGCAAATCGTTTCGGCATTTTCTGCTCAATCCATAGCAAACTTGGAGTTTTTAAACGGTCGAGACCCCAGGTATGTAGTTTGTCTTGGGCATACTCTACATGTCCTCTTAAAAATCGTAAAATCTCCCTAAAAGACTTAACTTGAGATTTAGGCAGGGTTTGTCTGTTTTATGTCAAAACTAGTCTCAAAGCCATCTTCTTATGAACAGAAAGACAAAGACGTACACGAATGTCCGCAATCGAGTAATGTTAAAGGTTTTTCAGGAGGCTTTATTGCAATTGCTTGGGCACTGCTTCGCCGTGGCAGAGGGTGGGGGGATTCAGGGCAAAACAGTACTTTTTACTCCTGTATTCGGACTGCAAGAAAGTAATTATTTTAACCATGATTCACGCTAATGATAGGTTTTCTGAAAATGAAGTTCACTCATTTTAAGCATGTTGTTTACATTATTTAGAAGATACGGTTGCGTGAGTGTGTGCGTGCGTGTAAGGGAAGCGGGCGTTCTGATGAAAGCTGATTGCAATTACTAATTGCAAAATCCAGAGTCCGGGGTTTCACACTTTTTAACCCCCCCAGTTCCGTGAGGCTCGCTTTTTTCAGGACCAAATTGCTCGGCGGGTTTGGAGAGGAGCAGGGGGTTCCCAGCTCTTCCCTCCTGGTTGTTACCCCTGTGCTCAATCTGGGGAGCTGGCTACAGCCTGATGTCCCGCCCTGGGTCGGCAAGGGGCACCTGTACAAGCCGTCTCCGAAGGCTTGGGGACGGGGTGTTCTCCTGGATATTGAATTAGACTTTCCATATTTCTGGGGGTTGGGTCTCTGGTGGCTTTGGAGAGCTTTGGTCTGGAGCTGGTCCTTCTGGTCCCGTCCCGTCCGTCCCCACACCAGCCCCCCCCAAAACCCTCTTATTGCTGGAAGGCTCAGGGAGTCCCGCCAGGCTATCCCTCCGGGGGAGGAAGAGGAGGACCAGAGGAAGGAGCAGCACTGAGCCTCGCCCGGCCTCGGTCCTTATCGCTGGCGGGGCCTTGGCTGGAGGGAGGCCGGAGGAGGGTTCTGGCTCAGGCCCTAGTAGCGAGGTTCCCAGTCCCTCTTTGTGGGGGACAGGGGGGCGGGGATGGGTTTGAAAGCAAAGGCTAGGGTCGGGACACCTGGCTCCAAGGATTCTGCTCTCATCAGCTGGAACTTCACGGGGCCGCAGGATGTTAAACGCGGATGTGAACGAAAACCACAGAAAATCACATTAAGGCTCAAGAGGGGAGTCTTCCAGGGGCTTGACTCTCTAGCGTCCCCCTAACCCCGCCCTCCCTATGCCCCCCAGGTGCAAGTTTGGCCTCTCGCTTCCCGGTAGGGACCCTCCAGCGGAAGGCGGGGTGGGGGGGAAGGGGCGGGGGCCTTGTCCCGGCCAGGGGTCCAGCGGCGGAAAGGGGAGGGGAGAGGGCTCGGGCTGCACTTCAGTTTGAAGGAACCTTGCAGGAGGGTCTCCAAACGGTCTCTCCCAGGGGACTTTCTCTTTGAGTGTCCCCGGCTCCAGACTACGTAGACCTGCTTGCCGGGCGGGGCCTGGGCAATAAACGGGCCGGGGCTCGGCATTGCTGGGGGGCCTGAACACGGAGAAGCTCTGGACTTCCTGCTTGAGACGGTAAAAATGAGTCTCCAGTGGCTTCTGCAGGAGAGAGCCGCAGGAGAATTAAAGGCAGTGGCATGCGATCGATTTTGAAACAGGTAGTGAGGTATCTGTTTGAGTGCTAACTTTCTAAATGTATGTCTTAAACGTAGTAACTAAGCAATGCATAAGCGTTATATAAACCTACACACACACACAGAATTATATGTGCACCTCCATGCCTTTACTCACCTATCCACCCATCTGATGATACGCCTAGGGGATTAAAATTAGGGTATTCTCCCCTTCCCCCCCACCCAGAGGAAAATGCTCAAGGCTGCAGAACGGAAACGATATGTTCGGACCCATTTACCCACTTACCTACACCCCCTTCCCCCAAATTTCCACAGGTTACAAGGCAAACAAGGGCAAACAGTCGAGACCCGGGAGAGCCAGTCTGCCGGGGCTCAGAGTTTCTGGGAGGCCCGTCGCTCTCGGCGGGGTTATTTCTCCCGGGTGAATTCCTCCTCCGACATCGTTCGTTCAAATTCAATTAGCTCGCTTCAGAGGTAAACCAGGGAGTTGTTTCTGCTGCAATTATAGACGCTCCCGCCCGAGAAAGCGGGCAGGTAAAGGAAACTGCTGCAACTGAAAGGAATGATCAACAAGTGGCTTAACTCGGAATTTACGTTTACAACTCAGCACCTTGTTGGAAATTTAAGGGCTGCCAGGCAGTAATGACAAGCTGATCTCCGGGGTGTAATGAAAGCAAGAAGCTTGATTTTTTTTAAAAAAAGAAAAAATAGAGGGATTTTTGGCAGAATCACGTACAGAGCGTAAGTTATATAATATGCAAAGCATTATATGTCGCATGTTGCCTATGGGATGTTTAATCCCAGGTCAGTGAATCAGGGAGGTGGGCGCTACACTGACTTTACTGGCTAAGTAGGTGGCCGTGTATATTTTCGTTCAAGTGGTGTTTATGTTAATGAAAAAGGATGAGATTACAAACAGACCACTGAATGTACTGATTTTTGCTGCTGGATTGATCTGCACTGTATACTTAAACACAATCAAAGTTTCTGTGAGCAAATATGATTTTTTTTGTATTTTTAGCAGAAACACATTTTTTTTCTGATGGGGGAAATGATTTCCTCCCTCCTCCCCCCTTCGGGATCTACATGTTTGCAATTTCTCTCGGGGAGAGGCAATTATGAGTCTGAAATATGAAAGATTACAAGTCGAATTTCCTAGTGGATTGCTCTTTCAAATGGCCACTCGGTGAAAATATTCAAAGAGGCTCGCGGGAAAAAAAAAATCCCCCTCAAAGGTGTTCTCAACACCTACTCATTTCCCTAGATGTAGTTAACGGGACTTTCAGAAATCTCTCCAAAAGCAGTACAATTCTTGACCCTTCTTAACCCGACTTTCTTGGAAAAAATAATTGAAGTTGTTACGAAAAGGGACCCTCCAACCCTCTCCTACACCTTTCCCTTCACCAGCTGCTGGCACCATTTCGTCTCTGACTTTCCCTTTCTGTTGAGGCATCTTTCCTTTTCATTGACAAGAGTAGCTATGTGTCTGCAAGTCGGAATCTCTGAAGCATTTTCACTAGATTGCGTGAAAAAAACTTAAAAAAGAGCAAGAATCTACTTCCCTAGGCCACGCTATCTAAGCCAACCTTCTTCCACAGCCTTTGTTGCAGGAAGCCTGGAGAAGGGGAAGGAAGAGGGTAATGGACTGGATTAAATCCTACCTACTGAACCCTAATAGGGTTGTGCCGGTATGCAGGGGAATGGAAGATGGGGCCAGGGTCCCTGTTTCCCTCTGCCCATGCCCGGGGAGATACCCTGATTCCCAGCCACACCAGTGCCTGCTATCATCTCTGTCTCTTGCCTTCCGGAAAAAAAATAAACAACAAAAACAACCAAAAACCCGTCATTCCACATTATGTAGACCTCCTGGAGGATGTATTTTATTGGGAAACTTTGACCGTGTCTCCACAGGCAAAATACAAGGGAGAAGCTCTATCAAAATAGATTGCCAATTTGGAACATTCGTTCTCCAAAACCTGTTTCCTCCATTAATATCAGAGTGGATTTTTTTCTAGTGCTACTCCGAATAATTACATCAACTCTCCGCTTCATCTTGCACTTATAGATTCGGTAATACATACAGTGGGTGCTCTGAGCCATCGCCAAAAATTGGGATCAATTAAGCTAAATCCCCAAAGTTCGTCCCTATCCCGACCCTCCCCACCCCTTCCCACCACTCCCTCCTCCGGGTGTGATCCTGTTGAGTAGAGATAAGGGGTTTCCCTCAGTTACCGCGGCTTTTCAACAGGAAAAATTCCTTTCTTTCAATTAGAGACTTGGTTATCAAGCAAAACTGGGTCAAATGAGCAGTTTTGGGGGATAAATAGGTCCGGTCTAAAATAGCAAAGCGAATAGGAGACTTGAGATAATAAACACTTCTGTCCGAAACACCCAGACCATTGAGGCAAGAGAACTTCTCCTTCGCTTGAATTATCCGGATATCAATATTATTATTATTAATAATAATTATTATTATCAGTATACTTGTTCTAAACACTGCGGTAGATGATCAGATTGGACACAGTCTCTGTACCACAAGGGCCTCACAGTCTAAGTAGAAGGGAGACAGGCATTGAAGCCTCTACCCAATCTTCATTTCACTTTGCTAGTGTAGACCTGGCCATAGATAGATATAATACTTCTACAATCGCTACCCCTCCACCCAACTACAAAGGAAGAGCTACTGTAAACAAGTCCCGTTTGAAGACAATATTAACCCAAACTGGGTAATCCGAATGAAACTTTAGTAGTAAAGAATTTAACCCAACCAAATAACTTCCCATGGAAGAGGGCTAATTACTTTACCGAATTAAGGTCTTATATGTAAACTGGATTTTTTTTTTTTTGGCAGGAATGAAAGTAAGACTTTGGTGATGTTTTTTAACTTGTTAGGAGTCATTGTTACCCCATCCCAGAAGTTTGAATGATTTTTATTCTATTTTATTTTATTTGTGTGTGCGGGGGAAGGGAAGGAGAGGATGCGAGAAGTGAACAATGTAGAGTCCCTCTTGTGTTTCCCCTGGGTCAGCCAGGGCTGAATTCGAACTCATGTCAGGGCTGAAGACAAACTTTCCTTGGGGGCTCTGGGGCGGGGAAAAGGGAGGGATGGGGGTGAGGTGGGGGGGGAGAGCCATTCCGCGTGCAATTTGAGCTGGGGAAACTTCTCCTTTCTATTTCAGAATGAATTGCTCTTTATTTAGCCCCTAGCCATTGATTAGAGCCGTGAAAGGAAAATTAACCTTGATTTCCCTTAAAATGGGTCTAAAACCCCACAGAGCGATATCAGTCACGTGACTACATCGGATTTTGCCACTGAGCAGCGAAATTGATAATCTGAGAAAACCGTTGAAATCAGATTAAAGTTTTCACTTCAGCCGATTAACTCTCTGCTTCCCCTCATTCAGGGAACCTCCAGTGTGTGTGTGAGTGTCAGGGGGAGTGGTGGAGAGGAAAGACTGAAACTCAGAGGAGGTAGGTTCAGATCTCCCGTATCTGTTTATTGTTGTATTGTACTCTCCCAAACACTCAGTGCATTCATTCATTCATTCTTGCCATCGTATTTATTGAGCGCTTACTGTGTGCAAAGCACTATGCAGGCGCTTGGAAGAGTACAATATAACAACAAACAGACACATTCCTGCTCACAACGAGCTCACAGTCTAGAGGAGGGAGACAGTCATTAATATAAATAAATAAATAGATAAATAAATAGTACAGTGATCCGCACACAGCAAGCGCTCAATAAATGCGTTTGAATGAATGAATGGATAACTAGATAGCTTCCCTCTCCCTACCCCACAAGTTGGAGACCGGATCCCGGGGGCTAGCTCTGGAGGAGTGGACCCCGGGTGTTGGGTCTGGAGGAGGATCCCGGGGTAAGGGGGCAGAGAATGGAAGCGGGGCTCTGTGTCCTGAGCGCTTCTAGGAGTCCTAAGCCTCTGAAGGCTGAACCCAGCTTTGGGAGTCCCAGGCAGATGAAAGCGGTGTCACATTAATGTCATCCAACAACTCCAGCCCACACAGCCTTGATTGCTCTTATTAATCTTGACAATTTGTCTGTCAGCACTTGGCTAATCCTTAAATAGCCTTCAACAGGTGCTCCATGCCTCTTCCACATCCCCTGTCCCCTTAATCAGCTCTCTGTGCTGGTGACAGCGACTCTTCCTCGCTGGACTCCGAGAGATAGATACCATATATGTATCTGACTTTTGTTTTGTCTTGTTTTGTTTTCTTTTGTTTAGAAAGCGTCAAGCTCCTGTTTAGTCTGCCAGGAGCGCCTTTCTTTCTCCCGCGGGGAAAGAGGGGGCCGGGGGAGGAAGTGTCCTGGCGGGCTACCTGTCCTGAGCGGCCAGCCTGGCCCGGACTCGGCTACGAGGACCAGTCGGTCGCCTCTCCATTTGGGTGGGTGGGCCCGGAGCGGAGAGGCCCGCGAAGGGCTTGCTCCCGGGCTAATCCGTGCAACCCAAACGGCCTCAACGCAGGCCATGTTTACGCCACCGGGGTTTAGGGCTTCGATCTAATTCCCCCCAAATTTGGGTTTTTCCAGTGGAGAGCCAAGGCGAAATGCTTCACCAATATCCAATTTACTAATGAGCACTTGCAGAAGTCCGTGGGCTCAGCCGCTGCTGGAGCCGCGTCCGTTTTCTCCCCCGTGACTCTCCCGGGATATTATATGACAGATGAAAAGAGGAGCTGAACCCGAGTTTGAGCCGGCGGAACCGTAGAATGCTCCTGGCGATTTTATCCTGCAATTAAACTCGAGGTCAAATATCTTTTTAACTACGTTATCAGAAAGTCCACCGGCTTATTATAGTGTATATTTAGCCATAAAATACCGGTTGTATTGAGTAGCAGATTAAAATTATTGTGTTTCAGGAATGAATCCTTTTAGCGCAAAACCAGAGCTGCTAGTTAGAACTGAACGCTAAGTACAGGTTTTTGCTTCTAGACAACCTTATTAACCACGAAAGTTGCATGCAGCCTGCATTCTGCGAGCTCGACGCACACTCCATTCGCTTTAAAATATATTTATATAGATTTTGATATATAATATGTATATATATGATACGCTATTTCTTCCCTAGCTCCGACGCGGTGAGCCCACAGGTTTGACTGCCTTCGCCTGGGTGGTGGCGAGTCGCAGCCGTGACCTCGTTTGGAGCTGGACCTTGGGAAGCTGGGGACGGCGGCAGGGGAAGGCGAGGAAGGGCTCGGCTCGGTCACTGGCCCTCCGCGGGCTAGGAACCAGCCGGCGGCCACGGGACAGTCCGGGCCCCCGGGGATTTCTGCCCAGGGGCTTCCCAAGCCGAGCGCCCCGGCCCTGGGTCTTCCAAGGGCGCTCAGGGGCGGGCGGATTGGGAATCCAGTCGGGGCAGATGCGGGGCAGCGGGTCGAGCGGTGATCCACACGGGGTGCAAATATTTGGACGAACACGAAGGCAGAGTATCTTCCTGAATGCTGGTCGCGGGCCGGTGATGAAACAGAGATTTATAACTCCAGGCAATGCCGACCTTCCAGGGCCTCGCTTCTCGATCAACAGGTGCACCCAGGAAACTCCTTATTCGGCTCCCCCGCCCCCGCAAATCCTCCTGTCCCCTGACCATCTCGCCCCATCCCGGCTCCGGACACATTTCTCTGGTGGGGTTGAGTGGGAGCAGGCGCCTAAACCTGGGGCATTCCGGCTTTTTCCCTTTTCCCTAGTCATTCTGTCATTCAATCGTATTTATTGGGCACTTACTGTGTGCAGAGCACTGTACTAAGCGCTTGGAGAGTACAATACAGCGATGAAGAGAGGCAATCCCTGCCCACAACGGACTCAGGTGCCTTTTCCCTCCTCTCCGAAACACCGGGTTTCCTAAAGAAAAAAATATGAGCTCGGAGATCTTGGGAAGTCTTGCGGGATTGCAGAGGGAAGGAAAAGGAGTCAGGAGATTGGGGAGAGGAGAGAAAGGAGAAGGGGGAGAAAGGAGCCAGGGGGTTGGTGGTAGTAATTTTCAAACCCCATTTCAATCTTGAAATTTTCCTCTCTGCTATTTGGTCGAGAGAGGAGTCGGGTAAAACGAAGGCAATGCACAAAATATACCTCAATTAATGATATTTATTGATACGGGTCCTAAGTAGATCACGATGATCACCTACTTAGGAAAACGGGAAAAAATACTAAAATGAAGTGTCATAGCCTCCTTCCCCAACTCCTCCACCATTCCAGTTTCAAGGTTGGTTTGATGTTATGAACTTATCCCATGTAAGATGACAAATGAATGTGACATATAATTTTGGAAGCCCGTTGCCTGGTTACTTACAGCAAGAGTATCTGCTGCAGAAAACCTTTACTTCATTATAATCTTGTTTACCACCCTGGTTTTCTGGCTGCTCAGATGAGAAGTGGAGAGCACAATGCTTCAATTGTTTTGCCTTTGGGAAGTTCTTAATTGCATCTCCTTGCAAAACCTGAATTTTTTTTTTTTTGTTTTAACCATTTCCCCTCCCTCCCCCCACCGCCTCTCCACAAAATATTTGTTTCAGATTGAAATGGAAAGTCTTCTCACCTCTTTGGGTCAGTTTTGCCCAAGTGGTCAAGGAAATAACTGAAGACCCGAAAGGGTTATGCAAATTAGGGGAAAATCATGATTATTTGGCTCCGTTCATACTGGAAAATTGATGTTGCTGATTCAGCCAATCCAACCCTACTATTAGTGATTGTTCTGAGGTTCTGAAAATGAGAGAGCCAGGCAGCACTTCCCAACTGTAGATCGAGACTGCAACTAGCTCAATAAATTGTGCAATTCAGAGATTTTTAAATATTTTCCTCCATAGCGTTCCATAAAAATTTCATCTGGGTTTTTATTTTCCCTGAGACTGATAAACTGTCCAACTAATATCTGCATTGCAGTTACCCAAACTCCCACACAATTTTTTGGTGCAAGCATGTAATCAGATTTTAGACTGCATTTCTGTCATTGTTGCCTCTGAAGTGATGTCAGAATTAACACTCAGAAATGCATGTTTTACAAGTGACAAAAGCAGGAAATGGGTAATTAATATTAAGGGCTAATATTGAATCTTAAAAACCATAATTAGACATTTAAATTAAGTAAATGTCTTTCAGTGGTTTTGGGAGTCTTTAAATGTTGACAAATGGTAATTACATATGACCATGTCTATGAATATAAAAATACATTACAAACACACATATACATCAATCAATCGTGTTTATTTATTGCTTACTGTGTACAGGGCACTGTACTAAACACTTGGGAGAGTACAAACAGCAATATAACAGACATAATTCCCTGCCCATAATGAACTTACAGTCTAGACAGGGAGACAGACAGTAATATAAATAAATAAATTACAGATCTGTACATAAGGGCTGAGGGGCTGGGGGCGGGGGTGGGGGCGGTGAATAAAGGGACCAAGTCAGGGTGACGCAGAAGGGAGTGGGAAAAGAGGAAATGAGGACTTAGGGAAAGCCACTTGGAGGAGATGTGCTTCAATAAGGCTTTGAACGTGAGGAGAGCAATCGTCTGCCGAATATCCTTTCAAGATTTTGTCTAATGGCTGATGACCCCTTATCAATATCACTTGCAAAGCAGCTTTATAAAAACATGTAGGCGTCCAGAAGATATTCTGTATTTGATAAATAAAACCCGGGCTATATATGTGCATTTCCCAAACCAGCTTCAAATAGGAAATGTGACCAACCTGTCTCTCAGTACAGGTTAGAAGCACTGTGTAATTACTGGAGGGAAGGGTTTCATAAACGATTGTATTTATAATTCAAGTTTGGTTTTTTTTGAGACATTATTTTTGGCCTGGAAGGAGGGTCTCCTTTATTTGATTCCATCAGCTACTCTACACCACCCAGGGCATCATGGACATTCCTGATGACATGATGATAGGGACAGGCCCAGCCAAACTTCAGACACTGGAGAACATGATAGTTTTGTTTGGGAGAAAGGCTGGAGCACAGGGATGATACCCAGATAAGGAAATAAAATGGATTATGTGGCTTGGATTGAAATTAAAACAAAAGGAAGGGGGAAAGACTTATCAAACAAATATGGCTCAGGGCTTTATTTTCCAATTCTGGGAAAATAATTTAAAAAGTTTAAAGATAACTAACCAGATTAGTTTAATTAACTCTTTGATTATTGCTCTGAATTCAGGTAGTGCTTTCTATCCTAGTGGTCAATTGATTTTAGTAAAGCATCAGTGGTAAAGGAAGAGGGTTAGAGATCTCATTTGATTTCAGAATGAAAGTGCCCATGCACTTACAGGTTGATAATAATAATAATAATAATGGTATTTGTTAAGTGCTTATTATGTGCCTAGCACTGTTCTAAGCACTGGGGTAGATACAAGGTAATCAGGTTTTTATTTTTATCTTGATGATGTTGTTTTGTTTTGTTTTGCTTTGCTGTCTCCCCCGTTTAGACTGTGAGCCTGTTATTGGGCAGGGATTGTCTCTATCTGTTGTCTAATTGTACATTCCAATAGCTTAGTACAGTGCTCTGCACATAGTAAGCACTCAATAAATACTATTGAATGAATGAAAGGTTGTCCCATGGGGGGCTCACAGTTTTAATCCCCATTTTAAAGATGAGGTAACTGAGGCACAGAGAAGTTAAGCACTTGCCCAAGGACACACAGCAGAAAAGTGGCAGAGCCGGGATTGGAACCCATGTCTTCTGAATCCCAACCCGTGCTCTTTCCATTAAGTCACACATTACTTCTCATTTCAGAATACATTTTAATCCACTTGAAGATACTCAATGAACTTCACTCATTTTAGTGTATGGTTTTAGTTACTGGAGAGTAATGGCAAATGGGTGGGATTGAAGAGGACAGGGACACGGGAAGAGGTGCTCCTTGGAAACAGAAAATTAAATTTCATTAGAAAGAGATCTAGATAGAAGTTTATATAGTGAACAATATAAAATCATGTTGATTTTTTAACTTTAAAATGGTGTTAATTGTTTGATTCTGGTGTTCAGAGAAGGTGTCTAGATAAAACTGAGGTTTTTTTCTTTCAGTCAGGGTACAATCCATTTAAATAGTATTACATTCACTTGCATGCAAAATGTTTACTTTGGGTTCTGGTCAAAATGACATGTGTGTCATTTCTTGTGGAATTTTGGGTTTAATTTGCATCAAAGGACTGAGCAGCACACTGTCTCCATGGAATGTACACCATCCACATGGGATTTTCTTCAGCCCAATTTCAATGCCCACCTGAGTTTTTCCATGCACGAACAAGATGCAATCTCCAATTCACCTGACCATCCTCCTTCTCCTACCCCTTCCCACTTGGCCCTTTCTGGATGACAATAGCCTCAAGACCCAGTTTATCAGCAGTAGGATTTCGTTGTTTAAAACCTCAACCAGTACACATCACAATTCCTCAGGCAAAAAAGATGCCAGGAGGGGCAAACCCTATAGGTATATTTGTTTTTGATTAACAATGAAAATTTCCATGCAAATTCAGTAAACCCTTTGGGATTGAGGGAAGCTGCCAACACAGCATATAGCTTCACAAAGGTTGTGGGTTCAGGTCTTCTTAAGAAACCAGAGGAAGGGGAGTAGGCCGAGGTGTAAGGGCCAGATCCAAAATGGAGTGAAAGGGAAGCAGGACCTTTTGGCAGAATGAAAGGAACAATGTCTGCAGACCAGCAAACATAGCAGAGAGTAAGTTTCCATTCCTTAAATCAAGGATGTAAAATGGAATGGGATTAGGCTTTTCATACTAGTGTAGCTAGCTGAGAGAATACATTCTCAGTGACCTTAAGAGGATGGAGGGAGTGATATTGGCATCAGAGTTAATTGCTTTTGAACAATTTCTCCTCTAAATTTGGCTCACTACACTCTCCCCTTCAAAACTCATGCAGGGACCTCTCTCTTTCATTTGTCTTATTAGAGCAGCGTACTTTTCCCAATCCTCACCATAGCAATGTAAGCAAAGAACAATGTGGTGAACCTCAGGTACTCAAAAGAGTCCAGCCCAACCGTAGATCCAAATGAAAACATCCAAGAAGGGTCAGTAACCATAACTTGTACTAGAAAAACTCTCACATTTGCTTCGGAGAACATTCTGTGGACACATTTGTTCCTTCTGGAATGACCCATTAAAAAAAAAAACTTATTTGAATTCTTAAGGAAACTTGCCTTAAATGGGCCAGCTTCAATTGGTGTGGTGACTTTCTTACCAAAAGCTCTATCTTTGTTACTTCCATAATCCTCTCGGTTGCCTCATATGGTAAGGAACAGTCTTTAATGTCTCATTTTACAGAAGTCAGCCAGTCATATTTATTAAGCGCTTACTGTGTGCAGAGCACTGTACTAAGTGCTTGGGAGAGTACAATCTAACAATAAATAAACACATTTCTTAATCAAAATGAGCTTACAGTCTATAGGGGGAGACAGACATTAATAGAAATAAATGATTTACAGATATGTACATTAAGTGCTGGAAGACTGGGAGGCGGGGATGAATAAAAGGAACAAGTCGGGGCAACACAGAAGGTAGTGGGTGAAGAGGGAAGGAGGACTTAGTCAGGGAAAGCCTCTTGGAGGAGATGTGCCTTCACTAAGGCTTTGAAGTGGAAGAAAGTAATTGTCTGTTGGATATAAGGAGGCAGGGCATTCCAGGCCAGAGGCAGGACGTGGGTGAGAGGTCAGCAGTGAGATAAACAAGATTGAGGTACATTGAGAAGGTTAGTATTAGGGGAGCAAAGTGTGCAGGCTGGGTTTTAGTAAGAAAGTAGTGAGGTGAGGTAGGAGGGGGCAAGATGATTGAGTCCTTTAAAGCCAATGGTGAAGAATTTTTGCTTGAGGATGGAGGGGCAACACTGGAGTTGCTTTAGGGTTAGGGTTGGGGTTAGGTGATTGAGTGCTTTAAAGGACAGAAGGACAAATGGAGGATAAAATGATTTGTCACAGGCCTTCCTACAGCTAGTGGAAGATAAAGGAACAGAACTAGGCCATATAGAACACAATTTGTAATGTTCCTACACTTTCCACTCCCCCATCAGTGGGATGATCAAGGAATACCATCCTCCTGATTAGAAATTTCAAAATGATTTTCTCCCCAACTCTCATTTCTTTCATTTGATGCAGGCCATGCCCTCTCCTACCTTCCACGAACAAACATTACAGGTTGCTTGGAAATTCGTCATTTTTGGTGCCAGGCAATATTCTCATCTTTCTCTAATCAGTGGATGTAAAATACACCAAAATGCTATCTTAAGACAGCAGTTTCCTTGAGGTTAAGCTTCATGTATTTTTCTTCCTTTATACTTTCCCTGAGTAACTAGTACAGTTTAGGATATAGAATATGTGCTCCGAGTAGGTGTTCAATAAATGTTGATAATTTGTAGATTGGACAGGTCATGTACTATATTTCTTTTTAGTCATTTCTTTTTTATTTATTTCTACATAAGGTGTGATGGGCAGAAACAGGTTGTAATCTGAGCATCAGGAACAAAATGCCAGGTTTCATTTTGACGTGGATAAAGACTTTCCTTGGGGCCAGCACTTTCGTTCTCCCTAGCTTTTAAATTAGTTCAGACCTGGGAAGATGGTGGAAGTGTCAAAAAATCTTACTGCCCTTTACATCTGCCCATGTGAAATTAATCCTTTGTCATGATTGCTTGATTGATACATTGATATCAATTTCATGGAACAATGTATAATGATACTAGATAATTGGATGGGACATTAAGGAATACTGCTTTAATTAACTTGGAACTTAATGCTCAGTAGAAAAGAGATTGAAACCAAATTTCTTTCCTCAAAGCTTTTTAATCAAAACAGTGACTTAATAATAAGGCCATTTAGCAAAAATAATCATAATGTCATCTCAAAAAGGGATCCTCACCGTGAACTAAATAATGTCATCCAGTACTAGGTACATGAAAGTCAAAGTCCACTTCTGCTGGTCTTCAGGGGGAGGAAACAAAAACCGAGGGAAACTCTTCAACAAACCTCTCGTCGCTTTAGTTGCATTTGGACATTCTCTCTTCCAGGATTTGGAGTGGTACTAAAGACTACCACATTCCCATATAGAAGAATAGCCAGCCAGATATTGTTTTCCATTTTTTTCTCTTGTGGACAGCTTTCCCTTGAGACGCTATTTGGGGAGGAAGATCTACCAGCTGTTCAATAATCTGCCCAAAGGATATTGAAAGTGTATGACTTCTGGTCTTGGTTGGTGGTGTTATTTAAATGTGGATTTTAAACATATACACATGGATTCCTTGTTGTGACCACATGTGAGCACAACACGAGGTAGCATGCATAATAGACACTTTACATGCTGTTTGGCCAGATAGGGTTCCTCTGCCTCTTGGCAGGAGAGAGCTACTGACTGGTTCCAAGAATAGAGTGATGGATTTGATCGTTGCCCAGCCCTCAATCAGGCAAGGCCTTTGGAAAGATAGGCTGTAGCTGGGTGTTGCTGGAAGGTGCGTTCACATAATGATAATAAGGGCATCTGTTAAGAGCTTACAAGGAGCTACAGTAGGATAAAATGCAACGAAACTGGATCCAGTCCTTGTCCCACAGGGGGCTCACAGTTAAAAGGGAAGAGAGAACAGGAATTTAAAGCCCATTTCACAGATGAGGAAACTCTGGCACAGAGAAGTGAAGTAGCTTGCCCAAGGTAATGCAGAGACAAATAGCAGATCGGGGCTTGAAACTCAGGTCTCCTGATTCCCAGGCCTATGCTTTTTTCCCTAGGCCATCTTGCTTCTCTTTTTATACTAAGGAAAGCATCTTTGGTACCACCCACTTTCCCAGACTCATACCCACTCTTCCTCCAACATTAACCCGAACCAGGACTGAAAACATTACAAAGGGCTTGTTGAGGATTAAGTGTTTTGTAAAGGATTTTTCAAAGAAGCTAAGAAATTTACTCAGGGAACAACATTTTCAGCTGGAACCGGAACTAGCATCTGTGGCTTCCAATTCCTGGTCTAGAGCTTTTCATTTCAGACTCTCATTTATCATGAAGCTTCAAAAGTCTGAAATTTGACATATGGTACGCTGAACTTCCTTGCTTGGGCTAGATAAAAGAGAGCATTCACTCATTCATTTGAATTTATTAAATGCTTAGTGTGTGCAGAGGACTGTATTAAACACTTGGGAAAGTACAAGGCAGTTCAATTGCTCAATGCCTGTGGCAGATCCAAGGCTAGATTTCACAGCAAACAAGTTCCCAGAATAGGGCATAAAGAAGCTGGATAGTCTGGGCATCAGGAGATCTGGGTTCAAATTCCAGCTCCATCATTTACCTGTTCTGCGACCTTGAACAAGTCACTTAACTTCTCTGTGCCTATTTCCTCATTTGTAAAATGGGGATTAAATTCCTGTTCTCCCTCCCTCTTAGACTCTGAGGACTGTGTCTGATCTGATAATTTTCACCTACCTCAGTCCTTGGCACATAGTAAGCACTTAACAAATAGCACAATTTTTCCTGAGTTAAAATGTTGGGCTAAACAGAATTTATGCTCAGCTAATAGCCCAGGGATCCTCTAAACTTCTATCAGGAATGATTTTACGGGATTTTAGTTCTACTCATTGTTTTAAGTGGTGGTAGGGCAAAGGAGACTAGGAATAAATCCTCAGTTTCAATTTGGCCTTTTAAATATTAAAGTAAAAGTAGTAATAGGAGTAGCAACAGCAGGAGGAGGAGGAGGAGAAAATGAATTTTTTGAGCGCTTACTGAGTGAAATAGACTGTTCTAAGTGCTCAGGAAAGTGTAAGAGAAGCATGAGGCTGAGGCCAGTCCCTGTCCACAAGGAGCTTTCATGCTAAGTGGGAGAGACGGATAATTAAATATTTAGCAAGGGGAAAGTCAGAACAAATTAATTGGCCATACTGCTCCTCATACACAAATACAGAAAGGAGGATATGAATAAATAAATGTGTAGGTGCTAGAGGTGGCTAACAGGTTAATGTGATTTGGATATTGACAATTAAACAGGGAAGTCTGATGGAGGAAGTGGGATTTTAGGAGAGCTCTGAAGGTAGGGAGGGATCTCTAGGGTCTGATGGATTAGGGAAGGAGAGAGTTCTAAGGCCTGCTCAACAGCATGAGCAAGGAAAAGGAGGCAGAAGAGTCCATCTGAAGTTCAGTTAGAAGGTCAGCTTGGGAGGAAGCTGATTAAAGCTGATAAGAAAGGCAAATAAGGGTTAAAGGATCAAATTCAAGAAGAGAAAAAGGTGGATGGGGAAAATAGTGGGAGAAACCACATGCGGGGTCTCGGAGGAAACTTGCCTTT
Source organism: Ornithorhynchus anatinus (assembly GCF_004115215.2). NCBI lineage: Eukaryota > Metazoa > Chordata > Mammalia > Monotremata > Ornithorhynchidae > Ornithorhynchus > Ornithorhynchus anatinus. Next base: position 45,189,044 of record NC_041738.1, read on the forward strand.
GTTTTCTTTACAAATTGGTATTTTTAGTCAGCAAAATTCCCTCATTGGTGACATAAGTCCATGAACTTTCAAAGTGCAAGGTGATAGATAAGGTGTCATGGTTAGGACTTCAGAGAAACTATTTAAGAATTTAGCTTAGTGAAGCTGTTGGAAGAAGACGAAGATGAAGAAGGAAAAGGGAGGAGGAGGAGAAAATGGAAGTGCAAGAGAAGGGGGAGACTGAGGAGCAGGAGAGATAGGAAGACAGAAGTGAAGGAGAATAAGAGAACATGGAAAGTTCTTAAGGGATGGAAGCAACTTTCAGGAAGTGGAGTCCAGATATCTCAGGAAGGAGAAGGCTACAGTATCCTCGAAGTCCTAGCTAGCTTGTCTATGCTGAACTCATGGTCATCTCAACACGGTTGATGACCCTATTACACTTCCCAAAGAGTTATGAAGGATCTGTCTCCAGACTTTAAATAGTACTGGCTGTGCACGTGAGTTAGATTGTAAAGAAAGAGAAAAGTATTAGTTTCTGATAGAAGAGATGGAGAACTCTGCCTACTTCCAGGGTTCTGAGGGAGAAGAGCCTGAGAGTAATTTATCAGAGTTCATTCTCTTCTGCTTGCCCCTTAAAATCAGCCCAAATCCATACTGCCTTCTGTTTTAGCCTGGTTTACAAAAGAACATCACAGTCACCAAAAAGATTCCATCTGACGATATTCAGACTTCCACGTGAAATGGACCAAAATAACGAAGTGGTTACTTCTAGGAACCTGTAAATCGTTCTGTTCCTTTCACATCTCCCAGCACCTAGCAAAGCAAGATCACTAATTGCTCAAAACAAGAGGACTGATGCTGGGGGTTTGGGAGAGAAAATTAGGTTCAGGAACTGCTCTTCAGGCCTCCTGGTAACTGCCATATTTCTAACCCTGGAAAGTTGCTTGCCTTGATTTTGCCCCAATTGCTGGAAAAATAAATTTTGTAGCGAGTTGTGAGGGAAAAAAGAGACTGAAAAATGGGAGCTTGGTATCCTGGGAATAGGGATGAGCTTCTTCCTGTTCTTATTTTTTCTGGGGAAAGAGCTTACAGGAAAGAGGCCACCCATGGTTCAAGCTAGACAAAGACCTAAGCATTTGTTGCTACTTAGTCCTGAGAAGCCCTTTTGTACTGACCTGGGTGTGGGAATGTGCCATATTTCCTTTGTTACAGCATACGGTCTCCCTGTCCCAGGCTGCCTGTGAGGGTGGTTCTTTTGCTTGACATTGATTTCCATGCCAAAGCAAAGCCCCCTGCAACACTGTCCTGCAGCCCCCACACTTTTTTATCGATGATTCTGGGGGCAGGATGGTAACTCTTCAAACATCCTAGGTGAATGAGTGCAAAGAGCAATCCACAGGGACTGCATTTTCTGGGTAGATGCTTCAGAGTCACCCAGAGAGAGTAACTGCCTTGCCCATCTGATTCTGTTTTGGTTTATGTTACCCTAAACTGTACGGCCTGTGAAATTGCCATTCACAATAGGGGCGGCAGCCAAGTCTCTTCTTCAGCAATTTCCCCTTTTGCATTGTTTGTCTCATAGCTGATTTTTGTGCCAGACCCCAAACCAAACATCTCTCTGTTCTGTTCTCTTCCTGACCTGTTGCAGATACAAAATGAAATAAAGCTTTAAAGAATATTTTAAAACCCCTAAGACCCTCTTTTCTTTGCTTCCCCCTCCATCTGATTCTACTTTGGACTCCGAAAGGGGAAGTGGAGATGGGATCCTGGGTCAACTAAACCTAGGACTAATTAATTTCTAGCCACACTTTTGCTGTTGGGAGGGCAATGTTTTTGCAAGAATAGGACCAATGCTCTCTAAAGAAGTAGTTTGAAAGGCAGTGTGGCCTAATGAGTAGAGCATGGAGAGTCAGAAGGACCTGAGTTGATGATAATAATAATAATAATAATAATTACAGTATTTGTTAAGTTATTACTAATTGCCAAGCATTGTTCTAAGTCCTGGGATAGATACGAGGTAATCAGGTTGTCCCATGTGGAGCTCACAGTCTCAATCCCCATTTTACAGGTGAGGTTACTGAGGCACAGAGAAGTAAAGTGACTTGCCTAAATTCACAGAGCAGATGAGTGGTGGAGTTGGGATTAGAACCCATAACCTCCTGACTCCCAGGCCCGTGCACTATCCACTGGGCTATGCTCCTTCTCTAATCCCAGCTCTGCCACTTGTCTATTGTGTGACCTTGGGTAAAACACTTAACTTCTCTGTGTCTTAGTTACCTCATCTGTAAAGTGAGGATTAAGACTGTGACATGATCTGCATCCAACCTGATTAGCTTGTGTGTACCCAGGGCTTAGTACAGTGTCTGGTACATAGTAAGAACTTGACAAATACCATAAAATAAATTTAAAAAAAGAATAAAGCTCTTGGAGGAAGGGTTCTATTTACTCAATTTTTCTCCCAGCAAATTATATACTGGATTAGTTTAGAAACTTTGCCTGATGTAATCCTATCTGGGAAATTCAGGATAAGGCAACCTAGGGAGAAACAGTGTAAAGTCACCTGGGATAACAGACTAGCACAATCACTGACAGCAAAGAACCAAAACTTGAGCAGGAAGTCTCCTAGTTGGCCTAGGTAAATATATCCTGAAAGTCCCTGGGAAGTACTAATCTTCTAGGATGATACTTGGAATCAAGGCAAAACTAGAAGGGGTTATACACTGATACCAATGAAGAAGAGTTATAATATAGGCCTAATGTATACACATTCAATTCAATTCGGTTGTATTTATTGAGCACTTACTGTGTGCAGAGCACTGTACTAAGCACTTGGGAAAGTGTAATATAATAATAAACAGACAGATTCCCTGCCTACAATGAGCTTACATATATATGAAATAAATTATTCCTTTTTTATTAATGTCAGCTCCCCCTCTCTATTTTAAAAACTTATTGTGGGTAGGAAACGTGCCAGCCAAATCTGTTGTATTATACTATCTCAACCACTTAGCACAGTGTTCTGCCCAAAGTAAGTGTTAGGTAATACCACTGATTGATTGAAAGTTAAATTCCATTTTGGACTGGACTGTGAAATGAATTAATGGACCTCATTTTAATTTCTCTTGCTAAATGGTTTAGGACTAAAGGGTTGTTCCAGAACTGCTGTTGGCTGACATCCTATTCAGGAATTCCAAGTACACATCTCTAACTACCCCACCTACTCTGCTTTTGCTCCCCTCTGCTGCTTTAGCGAGAGGAGCTCTTGATTTGAATCCCTTCTCACTTGCATGAATTCTATTTTGAATTAAACACATCCCTTCACTACCAATTCAGTTTCCTATGGGTGAAATGAGACTTTACACTATTGATTGACTTCTTAGATGGGACTAGGGAATTTATTACCCAATCCCTAGACCCTTGCTCAGCCAACTGAGAAGAGAAGCTGAGAACCAACAGGGCTGGGAAGACTGATTTTTCCCTCTTGCCTTTGAGATCACAGTATGAGAGAGCACCCTCACACTGCAGTTCTTTTCCAACCCTGTACTGGAATTTATTCCGGAATCCCAGTTTTTGGGGATGGTCAAATTGCACCACTCTCCCACACTATGGCTGCCTAGGTCTCAGTTTCCCCATTTGTAAAATAGGATGCTAAATTCCTGTTCCCCACTTATTGCATTAGAGTTCGTTGAAAGATTCATGTCTGTAAAACACTTTAAAGAAAGGCATCCTAAAAATGCAGAGTATTATTATCCATTATTACATTTCACTCTGAAAGTTTAAATACTTCAAACCTAAAGGAAAAGAAAACCCCAAATTTAAATCCCATTAGCCTGAACAAGATGCCAAGGCAAAAACCAAGTGGGTTTTCTTGGAACAATCATTCTATCAATTTGGATTTTGTTTTCATCCTCTAAAACAAGGAGGGAAAATAATATCAGAGAAGAAATTCTAAAAAAAATAAGCACTGTATTGTCTCAGACATCATGGCATATGTAGGTCTCCTCTGACATAGACTTTCATTTTGGAGAGGCCAGTTGAAATTTTTACAAGTGGTATTCACACACTCAAAGCAATTTTGACAGTTACTATTGAGGAAAGTGTAACTAGACTCTGAAAACTGGAAGAAATTAACTTCAACCACAGACCATCAGTCAGACCATTATTTAATAATACTTCCCAAATGTGCAAAGTACTTAGTTTTAGAATAACAGGAAAAACTGAATAGTCTAACAGTGTTTGAGTTTGGTCATGAAGAACATGACTTATTGGGGAATCTTACTTACCTTGGACTGGGAAATAGCAGGGCCCTCTCTCCATCTTCTGTTCTGTAGAGGTTTGGGGTGGTGGACTCTCCACAATTGGTTAGTCCTCCCCAGATTATAGAGGAGAACATTTCTTGGTGCTTTGCTATAAAGTGTGATAATATCCGTACCTAACACCCATTTGGGCTACTTTCTGGCAGCAGCTAGAGGTTTGGAGCAGGCCTGAGGTGAAAGGCCTGCGTAACAGGAGAGCGCCCACCGCTTCAAACATGCCAAGAAAACCGCTAAGAAATTGCTGTTTTCCTTCTCACATGGCACCGACCAACCTTGTTGATTCTAGTAGCTCCAGGAGGGCTGGTTAGAAGGAGATCATTGTGATTCTTGCCTGATTCGTGCCACACTACAAAAGGCTCTATTCATATAGACTAATTTTGAAGGAAGGGTAAGGGATATCTTCAGCTTTAGCTGGATCTGAACCCATCTGCCACAATTTAGAATGTACGGGCTCCTAGGCCCATTTGACCAGGGGAAAGATTTTTTAGCGAAATAACTGATTTGATTTCTAGCAGGGGGATCTTTTCTGACAGTTGTCTTCTTAAAGAATTCAGGAGAGAGAAAAGGCAACTCCTTTCAGCCAATGGAGATTAAAAAGAAAACACGACAAGCCCACCCAACAAATAGGTGTTTTCATTTCACAGGATCAAATGGTAATCTCTTCTCCCACCCCTTCAGTTCACCTTTTCATACTTGAAATGAACAAATGCTTTCCTATTTGGAGACTGGAGTAGGAGACTCCAGGGGGAGAGAGGGAGGAGAGGATGAGAAGAGAGAAGACAGTGGGGGGATGTATAAGAAATGACTACAAGTCTTTTCAGAGGACAACCAGGCACTGTCTGTGTGTGGGAAGATCTAAAATGTAATTGCTTTCAGCAGAACCTCCCTGCACTATGTAATTAAAATATCGGGGGCTGCCAGTTTCAACATTTTAAGTGATTTCATCTGCATTTAGATGTGTTTGGCCTTTGCTCGTTATAAAATGTTGCTTCTCTTTTCACTGGACAAAATAGTTCTCAGACCAGAATAAAACCATAGCCCTCCAGTTTTACCATTTTGGCCCCCACAATATTAAGAAATCTCACCTAGAGATGAGAGGACAGACAGTGTTTTGAGTGAATGTATCGGTTGATTAGCTGGAGAAGGCCTCGGGTAGGAGCAGTTCCAAACAGCTATTCGTAAAACGGAGGGAGGGCCAGGACGGGGGTGGGAAGGAAAGGCTGACAGAAAATTTGACACCTCCTAAATCAGAGTGACAATTTCAGCACCATGTTTACACATAGTGGTAAAAATAAATTGTCTGAGACTGATTATGCCCACATGTCATTTGTCATCTAACATAGATTTCTCTATCAAGAATTTAATCCAAGGAAACATGAAATAATTAAAACCAATCTTTGCAACCAGGGGACAGGAGTGGCGATTCTGTTGTTGTAGCTGTTGTTGTTGTTTGAAAAGTAGGAAAAATAGTGGGTTGACAATTAGAATGAGGAGGAGGAGCTTTGAGATGTGAGGTACAAAAGGAAACGCCCAGGTTAGGGGAAACCCCATTGAATTGTGGGAGGACTAGGACCAGGAAAAAAAGTGCCCAAATAATGTAGGAGATTTTAATCCTTTTGACTTTTAAAAAATTTAGGCTTTCGATAACTTTGTAATATTTTCTCCCCCATCCTTCCCTGTGCCAAAACCACTAAAGGCATTGTAATGCACGCTAATGACTTTTGGGAAACAAATACAGCCCAGCTAAAATGAATGGAATTTCTTAGTCACACACGTCAGCGAAGCTCCCTGCTCTGCAGTCAACCCCATCACGTGATTGATGTTCGAACCACTCCATTCCTGAGGCTAAATCCAGCGGTCTCTAGGCGGTAATCCCAACTAATTTCCACCACCCCGAGTGCTGTCAAGTCGTGTCAGACCAGCGGCCAACTTTAGTCCACTTCTTTATAAATAAATTATGTTTTTTCCATTTTCATTCAATAATTTTGTCTCCATATTACTCCCCCCGTTTCCATTATTGAGAATGATTCAGGCCTACCTCTCTTCACCATTCTTTCATAAACCCCTTCAGGTCAGGGATGGTTTCTGTTAATTCTACTGTACCCTCCTAAGCAGTCGGTACAATGTTCTGCAAAGACTAGGGGCTCAAACATTACTAATGACTTAATAATAATAAAAATAATCATTATTATTGTATTTGTACTAAGTGCTGGGGTGGATACAAGCAAATCGGTTTGGACACTGTCCCTTGTCTCACGTGGGGCTCACAGTCTTAATCCCCATTTTACAGATGAGGTAACTGAGACACAGAGAGGTGAAGTGACTTTCCCAAGGTCACACAGCAGACAAGTAGAGGAGTCGGGATTAGAATTCATGACCTTCTGACTCCCCTGCTCTATCCACTACGCTATGCTGCTTCTCTAATTACTGATTATGGCACCCAATGCATTTCTATTACAGACATTGAAGTAGCTATGGATTAGCGTGAATGGGGTTTATATTACACATCCAAAATTGCAAATTGAAATCTAATTGTGGGGATAGTGAAGCATTAAAGCTAGTGGAAGTGCCACAATGAAAGATCCACGTGTGGTATTACCAGTGGGCACAAGAAGCTCCAAAGGATGATTAATTTCTGATCTGTGAAGTCTGTCTAACGTCTAGAAATTTGGGATCTTCTTGTCTTGCTTCAGTCCCTGATTGTTATCTGATCTTGGGAAGATCAGCTACCTAGAATGGGCCCAGTCTTCCTCTTTTTCCAAGACTCTCACCTATCTGGTAAGAATGTTGTGCATTTTGAATCAGGGTAACTAAATCATCATGAGGTGAAATTGCTGTTTATTATGGGGGTCCTGGATTCTAGTTTTGTCATTATATTTGGGTTTAGGGAGATAAAATACCATTCCTGAACAATCTCCAGATCGATGTGCTCTTCAGGACAACTCTCTAAAGGGGATTGGGGGTGGGAGGGGCCCTAGACCACGTATAACTGGTGGCTGTCCAACAACCCAAGGGAATTAAATTAATGCCCTCCTCTGTTTGAGTAACATGTCAAACTAACAGTTTCCCCAGGTTATATATAGGCTGTCACTGGCATATCTGCCCTCATCTGGGTTTATGTGTTCTTTGCTTTCTAAATCTTCTCTTCCAATATACCTCACAAATGACTCATTGGAAGAAAAGTGCTTCTAAAAGCATCAATATTAACAGCAGTTATATTAGATGACTCTAAATATGAACATCTTTTAAAGATGGGAATTTGGCTCAAGGTTTTTTGGGGGGATCAAGTCTCTCAGTAGGGCATTAAATACCCTAGAGAAATGCAAATAAAAGGTTCCAGTTTGTTCTCATGACCTTCTCACTGAAAGGCATCACCTAAACTGAGGAGGGGTGGCAGGGTTACAGAGCTAGGGGTGGGAGTAGTATGTGGGAATACAGGTTGACAGTATTTTTCAGGTGGCTCCTGGGAGGTGGTACAAGACAAATAAGTTCAGCACTGTTTCTCCTGTTACAGTAAATACAGGGCCTGCTTTTTCAGTATATGTAGGTAGAGGCAAGACATTGTGATTGCAAATGATTTGGAAACGTTACTTTTCTTTATGGCAAATAAAGAAGAAAAAAGTTAGTGAGCTTGTTTTGGCAGGAGAAAAAAAAAACCTAACCACAGTGTTCTAAAAAATATTTCTAACGATGAATTTTGCTAACATGTTAGGTGGCCTTTGTGTTTAGGCAAACATTTATTTCTCTATGCTGGAGACAGAAAGATGGGAGATGTGGATTCTGTTTAGACTTTTAATGGGGCATTTCCCCTTCTCTCCAGATGCCCTAGAAAGTGTAAGAAGCAGCATGGCGTAGTTGATAGAGTGTGGGCCTCGGAGTCAGAAGGTCATGGGTTCTAATTGCAGCCCTGCAACTTGTATGCCATGTGACCTTGGGCAAGTCACTTCACTTCTCTGGGGCCTCGGTTACCTCATCTGTAAAATGGGGATTGAGACTTAGAGCCTCAAGTAAGATGGGGCTGTGTCCAACCCAGTTTGTTTGTATCCACCGCAGCACTTAGTACAGTGCCTGACACATGGTGCTTAGCAAGTACCAAAATTATTAAACTGTGATCTACATCTGAGATGCCACCTGAACTAAACCTTGAATGATAGCTTTATCTTAAACCCAGGACTAGTGCTAGAGCAGAAGTGGCACTGTTGTAGATGCTGAATGTGTCAGTGTTACTAAAGATTTGGAATCAGCTCCTCACTACCATTGAATTAGTTCAGCAGTCAAACCAAAAAATTGATTTTCAAGTGGTCCAAGTGTAGAAAACACAAGTCACCTAACTCAAACTTTACTGTCTTTGGAGCACAGGATATATATTCTGTAGGACTCAGGCAAGACTTGGATGTCAGTGGTGGCTAAGAGCCCAGACTGTTTAGCCCACAAAGTTTTGATCGCAATGGGCTAAATAATAAGACGAGTATGATTTTAACATTGTTGTTATAATTGTAATGAGTCACAAATGCTATTTCAATGGTTTTCTTTGAAAGAAATACACATAACCCAACCAATTTAATTAAAGATCTCCTAGTCTTTGTAATCAGTGCAACCACAAATGAAGGCAAAACTGCTTTCATGTGGCAAAATATACACAAAGCTAAACTAGCATTCCCCCCAAAGTGGGAGGTTTTTTTTTTCCTAGTTCATTTGTAGCAACTCAGGGACACATCAGACAGACACATATCTTTCTCCAACTCAAACACACCGTCTTCCCCGTACTTAGATATTTTATTAGGAACCCATTACTTAGCCATTTGTTAATGTTAAATCAGTTCTTAACATTTCTTGAATTTGGGTCCCACTTGGTATTGACCCACCTTGTGAATAGAGAAATCAGACCTATTTTCAAGCGAGAGAGAGAAGAGAAAACCAACGTATTTAAAGTGCCAGTCAAATGTATCGCACTGTGAGGAGTTAAATAGTACCCTTCAGTGAATGTTTACAGGCAGCTCAGGCTGAAAATGTTTGCACATTTATTTAACAAATTTCATTACCAAAGTGAAATATATACCCCATTTACAATTCCTGAAAATGCCAGTTAAATATTTAACTTAAAATGGGTATTTACACTGGTGTAGTGCATTGTTAAAATAATTGTATATACGCTCCTCTGATCCACTTTATTCAAGCATCTTGAGAATTGGTACTGAAGGAGAAATAAGTTAATTATTAATCAGAAGGGTTAGGAAAACAGAAACTGTTAAATTAATCCCAAATTTTATTAAAATGACAAAATTATCAACAAAGTATTAATGAATCCAGGGACTGCCTAGTAAAGTGAGCATATTCAAACATGATCATGATATTTACATTTGCTTGTGTTCATAGAACCAATAACTGCAAAGTCTGAAAGAGAAATCCTGATTCCCAGTCCTCAGATCCAATCCCTCAAGAAACAATTAAATAATAGCTCAGTGACTTAGTGATAAGGATAGAATATTACCCAAGTTTTGGGGATGGATAGGAAAGAGGTGGGAAGCATGTTTTTAAACCAAGTCACATCAAAAGGCAACAGAATGAAAATTGAGCTATATTTATTCGTTTTAATCTAATATTTAAAACAAGTGACATTGACACCAGGAACAGTATTTCAATTTTTATCCTACTGAAAAGGGCTTTTATAAGGAAAAATCAATGTTGAGGAAGCTCAAGCAGGCATGAATGAAAAACAGTGTTGGCAACTGAACTCCTGGTAGGTTTAGGGATCAATCAATCATTCCTATTAACTGAGCACTTACTAGGTGCAGAGCATGCAACTAAGTACTTGGGAGAATACAATATAATATAGTTGGTAGACAGGTTTCCTGAACACAACTAGCTTACAGTCTATAGGAGGAGACTGACAATATAAATAAATTCTGGATAAGTACAGGAGTGCAATGGGGCTGAGGGAGGGGCAAATAAAGGGAACAAATCCAAGTGCAAGGGTGACATGGAAGGGAATGGGACAAGAGGAAATGAGGGCTTATTTGGGGAAGGCCTCTTGGTGGAGATGTGCCTTCAATAAGGCTTTGAAAGTGGGGAGAGTGATTATCCATCGGATATGAAGAGAGGGGACTTTTAGGCCAGAGGCAGGACATGGGTAGGGGATTGACAGCAAGATAGATGAGATTGAGGTACAGTGAGTAGGTTGGTTTTAGAGGAGCAAAGTGTGCAGGCTGAGTCATGGAAGGAAATCAGGGAGCTAAGGTAGGAGGGGGCAAAGTGACTGAGAGTTTTAAAACCTCTGGTAAGGAGTTTTTGATTGATGTGAAGGTTGATGGGCAACCAGTGGAGGTTCTTGAGGAGTGGGGAAACATGGATAGGATAGGATAAGATAGGATAGGTTGATCCCAGCTCTGCTACTTGTCAGCTGTGTGACTGTGGGCAAGTCACTTAACTTCTCTGTGCCTCAGTTACCTCATCTGTAAAATGGGGATTAAGACTGTGAGCATCACGTGGCACAACCTGATTACTTTGTATCTACCCCAGCTCTTAGAACAGTGCTCTGCACATAGTAAGTGCTTAACAAATACCAACATAATAATAATCTGAAAAGTCATTTGATTCAAAAAGGTGCTAGTGAAATATTTGTCAGCATGTTGCTGTAACCTGGGGACCTATTTTAGGGGATGCAGTGAAGAAAAAGTATAGCGTTGCACTCTCTCTTGCACTCCTCCCCACTACTCCTGCTCCTCTCTTCCATGATTCAATCCATCTATCAATCAATGACCTTTATTGAGCACTTAAGCATGAGAAGTACCATTCCTGAAGCATAAAGCTGGCTTTCAAACTCTCTGCAGTTGGGTATCTGAGCAAGAACTTGTGATTCATGCTTCGACTGACCGTTGGCTGAGATTAAATCATCACCTGAAGGTCATCTCACTTTGACAAATGCAGATGTATTTTGCAGAACCACTCCCACAACCTGCTGCATTCGTGACAGGGAACAAAAAAGTTGACAGCATGGAAGAGTTTTGTCAAAAATTATTGAGTATCTGAAAACCTGATAGCCATATAAATCCCTTAAACGAGGCATAAGGAGAATTGGATGGAGGGAGAGTTCAGGATATCCCTAGAGTCTATCGCAATATCTGGAATGATTTATTAGAAAAAAAATCCTCCAAGTAGGAGGGCAGCAGTGACAACAAAGGAATCAACTATGACACTAATTTTAAAATTAATAAAAAATTTCCCTTTCACTCGAGGATCTCAGAGTGCTGCATTAATTCTCATGCCAAGAAAGCATACGTATATAATATATATACACACACACACATATACACACATATATATTGCCCTTATTAAGAAGGATGCAAAGAGATGCCATGTTTTTCAAATTGGTACTCTCCACGGGCCAGGGCATCAAATTCAGATGTTATCAAAACCATAAACCAACTTCAACAATTAGGCTTTTTTTTTTTTGCGTGGGCACTTGGCAGTGTCTCTGTTGTCACACGTTGCATAAGGAACCAGTAGCATAAAATAATAATTTCCTGAACCTTTGCCTCTCGACTTGCTGTTCTAATTGTTTCCTCTGTTCTGTGTGACAAAAAGACACGTACGTGGCCCGAAAGATGGTGCAGAGGGTTAGAGAAGAATCTCCTCCCACATTTAATTTCCTCAGCTATGGAAACACTAACAGCTGTTCAGTGGCATGATGATCTTTTACAATATTATTTGGCAGCAGACGCCCCAAACATTATGCTGAATTTTAAAGATTCATTTTTTTTCCCCTTCTTCCCTCCCCAGTCGGTTTTGATCTGGTCAAAATGTTTGATATTTGTTAAAAGGGAAGGGAAAGGAACCAATACTTTAGAAGGTGGGAGGGTGGGGAAGGAGGTGGTGCTGTTCAAGAGCCTGGGAACTCTAAATCTTAACCCAGCTGGACTAACAAGGAAAATGGTTGAAGGGAAAGATGTAGTGACACTTTGGAAAACCAAGCAACAGGCCTGTCATTCAGGGGCCTGAATTCTCCTACCCCACAATTACTTGACAGGGTAGCCACAGGAGAGTCTCTTCACTTCACGATACCTCAGTTTTCTCATCTGTAAATTAAGATTACAGCAAATCGCCTGTCCATATTGAGCGACTGGAAACTGTATGTAAAGCCCCAGGAAAATATGCAGGTGTGTAACTTAACTTGCATTTCTCAGTAATAACCAATTTGTTTTAGCTTTGGCTGAGAGTGATTTCTGGGCTTGATGAGTTTTAATAATATATTTAATTCATATGGTGCCTTTTCACTGAAACTCAAATACCCTGATAATAGTCCATTAGGATGATAATTCTCGTTCTGCAAATGGGTAAAATGGCACTGCTTAACTTAAGTAAAGCAGGCACAGAAGGGAGTAGCTAACATTAAAAATATTTATTCCAAACTCTGTGACCCATTCAGCTACTAGCCTCTACTCCCATGGGATTTCTGTGTGGAGATTAATTTGACACAATCCTGCCCATTGGTCACTGTTCTCCAAACCTCACACTGCCTGGTCATCTCTCAGTCTGCCTCGTTCAAGTTAACAGCCTTCTTTGTTTCTTACACGCCTCCCACTGGTGACAATAAATGGTTCCACAAATATTTTTTCCCACTGAAACAAAGCGAGTCCTCTAATTCTGTCCGACCTAGGGATAGACCTGATAACTGGTGCTGTTGGAAATAAAGGAACACTTTTCCTACATCTGCTCTACATTTGCATTTCAGAAATTAGAGAACTTAGTTATGCGGAATTACATAGCAACTGGGCTAGGGCTGGGATATGGAACTGATTGGGTATTCAGCCTAAATAAGAAGAGTTTAAAGATCTTTCCAGGAAATTGAGTGGAACACCCAAACTGACATTCAGTATTAAATATTATATTTGCATAGTTGTTCTTTATACTTCTCTGGCACTGAACATCTGGGAGCGAAATTTATAAACGTAGAAATCGAATACCTGTTTGGAATTATGCTCATCAGAGCTAAGAAATTAAAATATTACTGTGTACACTCCAAGCCAGGCAGTTTATAAAGGTAGGGCTATTAAAATATGATTAGTTGAACCATATCTGGTCTCAGAAATGTCATACACCATTAAAGTTGAAAAGACTTTGATGCAAATACCAATGGCCAAGCCTCTGCTTCATCAGCAGCAACGTGCTGTGGAATGTGCTTTGCAAATCCACGGCGCGATGGAACGTCGTGCCTTCCTCCCCGCAAGGCTCCGGGTTCGGGATCACCGGTCCAGAGTGGTCGCTCACGGTGTCTGCAACAGTAACCGTGACTTAGAGTTCGTCCTTCGGGCCCGAGGATGCCTCCTGAACAAAGGGCAGCCTGAGCTGTCGACTTGGATCTGAAGCACAGAGGGAATGCAGAGCATCTCTTCTTTGGGCCCCAGCCTCGCTAAGAGCAGGGGGTCAATTTGTCACGCCCGGGGCCACAGGGAAGCTCTCCCAGAGCCAAGGAAAAGTACCAGCTCCTAATCTGTCTGCTCTCCTCCTTCCTCTCCATCCTTCCTCTGACAGCAGCCCCGGGCTGTCTCCATCCACCACCTGCCTCCCTTAAATGGACATCCTGGGGGGGCGATCTCCAAGCGCACATCCTGGGTGGTCGTCTTCATATTAGGAACAGCAGCCCGGGAATAAGGCAATAATGCTAATGATCACTCTCACGGGCTGTGGAATGCATCTTTGGGGAGCTAAGAGCCCCGAGCCACATCTCCCCAACCCCCCCCCCCCCTTAATGAGATTAATTGATCTAATCAGTTTGGGATTGTGTCGCGTTAATTGCTGTAAACATTTTGTGATGAAAACGATCAAGGGCAAATTATTCCATCCACGGCGAAGCTCAGTGAATCATTGCTCTGTGCGTTTTTAATTATTAGCCGCTGTATTTAGGAAACCGCAGGCCAACCAGCCCCTCTCGCTGGGGTCTTTGAAGTTCTGGTGCTCCGTGCCGCAGCGACCCGGGCTCAGGGGATGGGGGAAGGGGAGAAGCGGGGGGACCCCCAGGTTGGGGAGAGAAGGAGGGCCCAAACCAGGGGGGTCATTCATTCTTCGAGGGGGTCCGCCGGGGCTCCTGGCATGGCTAGTCCGAAGGCGAGAAGCCAAGGCTGGAGGGCTCGGCGATATCGCCTGTGGGATGGGAAGTGAATCTCCCCGAGGGTTTCGAGGAACAAAGACGACTCCTATCAGACTAATTTTATTAATTGGGTCCCGTAGAAAGTGGGGGAGAGAAGTTGCAGGAATTACAGCTACTAAGCATTGAAAATCGTGGCTGGATTTAAACAGACACCAAAGAAAGACGTATTTGGGGAAAATGAGGCAAACACAGTAGTTTGCTGTAGGTTTGGCTTTCTTTTTTTTTAACCACGGAGGCCTGGAATAGATCCAAATATAATAAAATGGGCCCGATTGCCATACTTACAATACAAATCAGGCGGCCTTACAAACTCACTGAGATATCTATAAACCGTAATAAAAACAAACTGGTTTTTTTTTTTTGTGATGTGTTTGGCTTGGCGTGTGGCGGGGTTCATGCATGGAGCTAATGCTTTTTTTGAGACTCTTCACCTACCGCATTTTCATTTTTCGACGAGTTGATTGGGAGAGGAAACTTCTCTGTCGTCTCGGTTGCCACCGAAATTCAGGGTACCCTCTTCTCCCTCCTCTTTCTCCCTCTCCCCCCGGCTCTCCCCCGCCTTCGGAGCAGGACGGCTGCTCTGCGCGGCTCGGTTATGTGTCAGATGTATTTCTTGACGTCCTTCCCCTAAGGTGTTGAACTCTCGCGAAAGGTTAATTAGTAATTTATTGCTCTGTCATCGAGGGGGCGAGGCGGCTCATGGCTCCAATTTAGCCAACCCTTGTTCTGCGAGGCGCTGGGAGATCAGACTCCAGAACTCGCTTCGTTTTATCCAAGACTCTGCCTGGCGTTCAGCAAGAGCTAGAAGTTTTTTAAACCATTGACACCTCTACATCGACCAAGTTTAGCGGAGAGCTGAGGAATTATTAGGCGGATTTCACAAATGGGGATAAGTAATCTGGACAATTTTGTTGGCCCTTAATAATAATGAGATATTTGTTAAATTGCTGTGTGATCTTGGGCGTCACTTAACTTCTCTGTGCCTCAATTATCTCAGCAGTAAAGTGGGGATTAAGACTGTGAGTCCATGTGAGTCATGGGCTGTGTCCAACTTGATTAGCTTGCGCCTGGCACAAAAGTAAGCGCTAAACAAATACCATTGAAAAAAAGCCCTTACGGTGTGCCAAGCGTTATACTAAGCGCTGGGGTAAATACCAGATAATCTGGTCAGATACCATCCTTGTCCCACATGTCTCACTGTCTAAGGGAGATGGAAAACAGGCATTTAATCCCCATTTCACGGATGAGGAAACTGTGGGACATAGAAGTTAAGTGACATGCCCAAGGTCACGCAGCAGACAAATGGTCCTCTGATTCCCAAACCCGTTATCATTCCCCCAGGCCATGCTGCTTCCCAGCGTTTCATTAATCGGGAGGTGGGGGAGAGTGGAAAACTTTTCCGGATAATTGCCAGAACTCTCCACTTACTCTTGCCTGTATAGACAGAGACAGAAAATGTCTGTAAGATTAATTTTGTTTACAATAAAAATTGCTCTAGTGGCTCTAGAATGTTACCCGCATGAGGCTGTGGGTGGAGAAGGGGCAAAGGAAACATGGGGTTTTACTCTGGCGCCATCTACTTCGCTTTTCCTTTTTTTTTTAACAGGGAGAAGCACGTTTGTCTGGTTACAGAGCACTGTAACGAGGAACGCTCCTTCCCTTGAGAACAAGATATTCCAAGTTGACGGTGTAGCCAGTTTAAGGGGAGCGATGATCTTAAACCGGTAATAACTGAAAGGCGAGCTGAGACGGAACAGAGGCTGGAGGGAGAAGGAACGGGATCTGAATCAGTAGAATAAACAAATCATTTGGATCCGAGCAGGGGGAAAAACAACCCCCCCCCAAATCCCCACTTTTTAGTCTTCATTTTCGAGATAGAAGTACCGGAGGTTCTATCCCAGATCCAGCTCTAACAGCCGAGGTCCTTCCACTCACATTCGGTTTTGAGGTAAAATCTCTGTGCCTTTGCTTTAAACGTCACTCTTGCCAATGAGCAGAACCGTGTAACGCTATTTTCGCTATCAGAAGTGACGGATCTAAATTAGATTTGAAAGCAGATTAAATTTCATCAGCTGATTAACGCATAGGGGCAACACCACAGAAACTGCAGCGCAGTGGGGAGAAACTCCCTCGAGAGAGATTATTAGTGATGTCGAAACAGTTTCCCTAGGGATTCCCAAACACTGAATATCCGGCCCAGCCCCAGTTAAACGGGTTTGGCTAGTTCCTCATTCTCCTTACCCCCGGCCTTTCCTCCCGTCTTCCATTTGCCCTTTTTCCTTTCTTCTTCCTCCTCCCTCTGTCCTCCGCCTAATCCCCCTTCGCCCCCGTCCTTGTCTCTCACAAATCAATAATCAGTTGAGAACCTTTGCCTTGAAGAATTCTTGACCCTATTAATAACGTGGGATCTTAGAGGCTTGAAGACTGGGGACTTGGGGGCCTGATGCTAAGATCCCTGAGGGAAGGGGCAGAGTAGACAAGTGGTGGAGCCGGGATTAAAACCCTTGACCTTCTGACTTGAGGCCCGTGCTCTATCCACTGCGCCATGCCCCTTCATGTATGCTTGTCTGCTGTATGATCTTAGACAAATCACTTCAATCTTCTGTGCCTCAGTTACCTCATCTGTAAATGGGGATTGAGATTTGTGAGCTTCACATGGGACAGATAGTGTGTTCAACTTGATTTGCTTGCATCCACCCCAGGGCTCAGTACAGTATCTGGCACATAGTAAAGCGCATAACAAATACCATCATTATTATTCGGGCCCGAGTCTGGGTAGACCACTGAAGACCCTTCTCTCTCCACCTCCTTCTTTTCCTCTCTTCCCCCACTACCTACCTCAGCCATCCTTCTTATTCGTAATTCTCTAATCTCTAATGCCAGGCAAACGGAGGCTTGCCTTATTTACCAAGCATTTGGAAGAAGGCGTTTGTAGTGGTTGATGACTCCTGCAAAAGTTGCCCAGACCCTTCTTCCTCCGTCCCCCAAGTGAGGACAACCCCTGGGCAAATGAGGGAACCAGGGAGGTTTGATCTGTTCTGAGTAAAGACACGGGTCATTATCACTCCTTTACTCCGGCAGCTATTGCTCTGTCATTGAAAGTCATACTACATCAGTGCAAACCGATAAACTGTCATTGCACTTGGTTCACCCCCCACCCCGTCCCCCTCCTCCCCGCTCCTTCTCCCTTCCCAAGCCAGAGGCACTTCTCCCCCAGCCCTGAGTTCTCCCACGTTGTTTACCCCATGAAGGCCAGAATCCGATAGGAAGGTTACAAAGGTCTCTGAACCAGCTCTGCCTCAGAACCTTCGAATTGTTCTTTCCAAGCGCTTAGTGTAGTGCTCTGCACACAGTAAGCGCTCAGTAAATAAGACTGACTGACTGACTGACTGACTGACTGACTGAATGAATGAATGAATGAACCCTCGTCCGTGCAAGACGGACGCCTCCTGGTCTGGGCACTCTGGCCATTCCGCCTCTTCGGGCCCCAGTTTCACCCCGGCCCTACTGCCCTCCCGGTTTTACCGCTCAACCTTTTCTTCCTGGGTGGAAAATGTCTTGTAAACCGCTGTACATCCATTTCTGGAAAGTAAACCACGTTTCCTGTGTTTACATAATCGTCTGCTAGGTAGGACAAAAAAAAAAGAGAGACCTTCTAGATCTAACTCATGGAAAAGGATCTCCAGGTCTTGGACGGTTACGCTCCGTCGTACCCTAAGCCCCGAGGGGTCATTTTCAGAGGGGAAGTGGGGAGGGGAGGGAGAAAAGGGAAAGGGGAGGGGGAGGGCAGGGGAAAAAAAATAACGGTCTCAGCCACTGGGCTCGGCTGTCCCTCGTCCTGGCGTATATACCAGGCAGCTGCAAAGTGAATCTGCTGGGCCTCCCCCCATCCCTTGACCCGGTTCTGACCTTGTCTCCCCCCACCGCTCCGGGACTCTAACTCTCTCTCTTCGGGAGTCGACCAGGGCCTGGGGTTGGGGAGAGGGCACCCCTACACCCTGTTAAAAGAAATCCACAAAAGGGGGCGAGAACGAGAGGTGGAGGGAGAGAGATAGACAGACAAAGAGACAGAAAGAGAAAAACCCAGAAACAGAGAACAAGAGCTGCAGGGCCTAATGTATAGAGCATAGGCCTGGGAGTCAGAAGGATCCAGCGCTTAGAACAGTGCTTGGCTCATAGTAAGCTCTTAACAAATATCATGATTATTATCTGGGTTCTAATCCCGACTCTGTCCCTTGTCTGCCGTGTGATCTTGGGCAAGTCACTTCTCTGTGCCTCAGTGCCCTCATCTGTAAAAAATGAGGATTAAGACTGTGAGCTTCAGTGTCTGAACTGATTACCTTGCTTTTACCCCAGCGCTTCATACAGTGTCTGGCACATAGTGCTTAACAAATACCATAATAAAAGAGAGCTAAAGGAAGATAAAGATGCAGAGATAGACAGAGAGAGGACAAAGACAGGGGCGGAAGGGAGATTGAGTCTAGCCAGAAGGATGGCTGGCTGGTCAGGCGGTAGTAGCTAAACTGCGCAGACCCCCCGGCCCTGGGCCCACCCGCTCCGGAGGCCGGTCAGAGTCTCAGAATAGGAGGCGAGGGCGCGAAGTGGCCAAGGAGGGACTCTGGTGGAGTTGGATGGGCCAAGGGAGGAAATGGGATTTGGGGGTAGAGTGACTCTCTGGGTGTCCGGGGGAGGGGGATCTGCGGGTGGGCGGGAGGCTTTGTGACTTTTCATCTTGTGTGGCTCCGCTTGTCTGCGTCTCCGTGTCTGAGTGCGTCTGGGTCTGGGTCTGTGTGTGTGTCCACGACTGTGGCCGTCTGCGGCTCCGTGCACGTCTGCCTCAGGGTGGGAGCCGGGGTGAGACGCTCCAGTCAATTCCGAAAGAGACAGAAGGCTGGTTTCCTTTTCTCCTCGGCCTCCTCCCCTTTCTGCCTCTAATTCCCACTGTTCATCTTTCTCCCTCACCTCATTCATTCATCTAATCGTATTTATTGAGCGCTTAGTGCGTGCAGAGCACTGTACTAAGCACTTGGAAAGTACAATTCAGCAAAAAAGAGAGACAATCCCTAACTACACCGGGTTTATAGTCTAGAAGGGGGAAGACCGACATCAAAACAAGTAAAGCAAGCATCAATATAAATAAATAGAATTATAGATATATACACATCAAAACAAGTAAGCAGGCAGTATAAATAAATAAAATTATATATATAAGTGCCATGGGGCGAAGAGAGGGGGAAGAGGAAAAGGGAGCGAACCGAGGTGACGAGGAAGGGAGGGGGAGTTGAGGTAAAGGGGGGATTAGTCTGGGAAGGCCTCTTGGAGGAGGTGAGCCTTCAGGAGGGCTTCAAAGGGGGGAAGAGGTATTGGCGGATTTGAGGAGGGAGGGCATTCCGTGCCAGAGGTAGGACGTCGACGGCGGGACAGACGAGAACGAGTCACAGTGAGAAGGTTAGCACCAGAGGAACGGAGTGCGCGGGCTGGGTTGTAGGAGGAGAGAAGGGAGGTGAGATAAGAAGGGGCAAGGTGAGGGAGAGCTTTGAAGCCAATAGTGAGGAGTTTTGTTTGATACGGGGGTTGATAGGCAACCAGTGGAGATTTTTGAGGAGAGGGGTGACATGTCTTGAACGTTTCCGTAGAAAGATATTCCGGGCAGCAGAGTGAAGTATGAACTGAAGTAGGGAGAGGCAGGAGGTTGGGAGGTCAGAAAGGAGGTTGATGCAGTAATTCAATCGGGACAGGATGAGTGATTGTCTTAACGTGGTAGCGGTTTGGATGGAGAGGAAAGGGAGGATCTTGGTGATGTTGTGAAGGTGAGACAGGCAGGGTTTGGTGACGGATTGGATATGTGGGGTAAATGAGACACGCTCCTCGCCCCTATGCTTAGATATGATTATGGAGAGGAAGGTAAGCTCTTAATGATAATAATTATGATATTTGTTAAGTGCTTGTGCTTGCTAAGCGCTTGGGTGCTTGTGCTTTACTAAGCGCTTGGGTGAATACAAGCAAATCGAGTTAGACACAGTCCCTGTCCCATATAAGGCTCACAGTCTTCATCCCTATTTGACAGATGAGGTAACTGAGGCACAGAGAAGTGAAGTGACTTGCCCAAAGCCACACAGCAGACAAGTAGCAGAACTGGGATTAGAATCCATGAACTTCTGACTCCCAGGCCCGTGCTCTAACCATTATGCCACGCTGCTTCTTCGTGGGCAGGGAATGTCGATTTATTGTGATGTTGTACTCTCCCAAGTGGTCAATAATAATAACAATAGTAATAATGGTATTTGCTAAGCGCTTACTATGTGCCAAGCACTACAGTGCCCTGCGCCCAGTAAGAGGTCAGTAAATACGATTGATTGATTGAATGATTGAAGGAGAGGTTTTTTTAGCTGGAGAAGATAAAAGGCATATTTCTATTTCTAGCTTCAGACAAAGGCTACGGGAAGGGAATAAGAGGGGATTGGGGAGAGTGGGAGAGGAGGGGTGGCTAGAGAGGAGGGATGGCCAGACGACTTTTCACCCACTCCCAGGTAGGGGCACCGAGTCGCCCCTGTTCACGGCTCCCTCGTGTGCCCTCTGGTCCGCGGGAAAGCCAGGCCCATGGCTATTTTTAGCCCTTGATTTAGTTCACGGGAGACTCCCCCGCAGCCTCGTAGTAAAGAACACACAATTAGGAAGGCCTGGAATGATCTGTTGTTTATACCGCTTCCAAATGTCAGCAAGTCGAGCCCTTCTGACTTCTCTCAGCTCTTAAACCAATGCCCTCTGGGGAGCGGCCTTGCACTCGAAGACTTTCTTTATCTTGCCGGGAGACCTGGTGACCGGACCCCGGAGACTCTCACGGAGACAGGGGCTAGGAGGTGTGACTGTATGTGAGTCAAGAAACAGGCCAATCAGTTCCTTGCATCCTGGCGGAGGCTATTTTGGGAAAAGTAAAAGACTACAAATAATCGCTGCCATAATGCTCCCAGGAAACGCCCCGGCCCTGCAGTTCGATCATTTGGCAATTTGAGACTAAACAGCGCAAGCCACCGAATTGGGTTTGGGCAAATTACAAGCAAGCAGTCCGTCTGTCAGTGGTATTTACTGAGCGCTTACGGTGTGCAGAACATTGTACTAAGAGCCTGGGAGAGGACGAAATAAGAATAAACATGGACTGCCACTGAGACCGACAGTGGCCGAGCTGGGCGGTTTGGCTAGCGGGTGCAGGGCGGGAGGCTGAAATGCCACCGTCAAGAGGTAACTCCGCGGAGCAGAGGGGAAGCAGCTTAGTCTAGAGGAAAGACCACGGGCCTGGGAGCCAGAGAACATGGGTTCTAATCCCGACTCCGCCAGCAGCCTGCTCTGTGACTGTGGGCAAGTCGCTTAACTTCTCCCTTGTCTGCTGTGTGACCTTGGGAAAGTTACTTCACTTTACCGCGTGGCTCAGTGGAAAGAGCCTGGGCTTCGGAGTCAGAGGTCATGGGTTCGACTCCCGGCTCTGCCACTTGCCAGCGGTGTGACTGTGGGCAGGTCACAATTTCTCTGTGCCTCAGTTACCTCATCTGTAAAATGGGGATTAACTGTGAGCCTCGCGTGGGACAACCTGATTCCCCTGTATCTACCCCAGCGCTTAGAACAGTGCTTTGCACATAGTAAGCGCTTAACAAATACCAACATTATTATTACCGGGCCTCAGTTACCTCATCTGTAACATGGAGATTGAGATTGTGAGCCCCACGTGGCACAGGGACTGTGTCCAACCCGATTTGCGTGTAACCACCCAGCGTTTACTACAGTGCCTGGCGCATAGTAGGCGCTTAAAAATGACGTAATTATTATTACAATTCTCCGTGCCTCAGTTTCCTTATTCTTACCTTCTCTCCCTCCTACTTAGGCTGTGAGCCCGACGAGGGACTGGGTCTGTGTCTGACCTGTTTATCTTGCATCTACTCCAGCTCTTAGCATAATAAACGCTTAACAAATACACATTAAGCAGAGCCCGAATCTCGCCAAACGATTTAAGTCAAAACAAATATGGATTTGATCAGTTTTATTTTTCCAATTACTCAATCACTAGTATGTACTGAGCGTCTACTCTGTGTAAAACGCTGTACTAAGCGCTCGGGAGATCACACTCGGGTTAGTAGACACGATCCTTGCTCACAAGGGATATTACAATCTGGAGGGAATGGAATGGAAGGGAATAGAGGGATTCACTCTGCTCCGTTTCAATCAATCGATCAATCAATCGTATTCATTGGGCGCTTACTGTGTGCAGTACACTGTACTAAGCGCTTGGGAAAGTACAACATAATATGACATATTCCCTAACCATAACAATCTTACAGTCTATAGGGAGAAGCTTAAGTTCTAGAAAGGGAAGCTTTCAACGTCGTCCGAGAATTGGAAAATAATAGCGTCTGCTGTCTGCGCGATCTTTTCTCCTTCCTCTCCCTTAGTTTATTGAAGTCCAGTGGGAACTTAGGACAGTTTATGGAAAAAGAAAACAAAGCACCTGCTTTCTCTACTCCCAAAACAATGACGGAATTTCTCTGACTCCGAGGTATGAGAAGGCCGGTTTCCACCAGCAGCGCATTGTGATTCACAGCTTGGCTCTCGCCTATGCTTTATGTTAGATTTTCTGCCCCATCACTGGGACGGAGGTGCCCTAAACCGGAGCTCCTCTTAGACGTTTTAACCTGTTTGCAAAGCGCCTATGGCGAAGGTTGGGAGCCGACTTGCACGACATTTGCCTCAGGGCCACAGCAGATGTAAGAAAAAGACACTTTAAGGTGGGGTTGTTTGGGGGCATCCCCTGTTCTGTGGAATCACTGAAAGAACACTTGATTCCGACTTGGGAAAAACGGCTGAGGGTCTCCCCGCCGTCCCTCTCTCCTTCCTTCTCCCCCTCTCCCCCTCCCCGGCCGGTTCCTTATCCGTTTCTTATCATCCTAGTCCTGATCGAGGGGTCAAGCACCCTGGCCCTTTGACTTTGAATTCTTGGTTCTAGTTCTGTCACCATAAAAGATTGTCTTTCCATGAGCAAGCTTCCACTTATGGCCGTTCTTCAAGAAAGTTTTTTTTTTAAGAATCATAATGGAAATTGTTGGCCGCGCACGGCAGATAAAACCCGGAGAGACTTCCAAGTTCACGTCGGGAAGCTGATAGCCTGTTATTCACGCAACACACAAGACCCCCCATTGCGCCAGGCCAGCTTCCCCCCTCCCCTCTTCCCCGAGATCAAGATCATCAGGGGAAAAAAATGACATCAACGGAGGAAAGTCTATTTGTTGGCTCCTATGAGCATTAAAGAAGGGTGGGGGCGAGGGTGATGGAGGAGGAGGAGGAGGAGAAAGAGAGAAGCTCATGAATAATCTGGTGACCTTTCCTTTTAGTGTTTAGCAGAACCCCAGTCTGTTTACAATAAAACGGAGCTATATTTTTCATCCTTCCAAATGGAACAAGGGTTATGTAAGCAGAGCGACCTCGGACACGGCAAACACCTGTTTGAACCAAACTGACTTATAGAAGAAGAAGGGAAAAAAAAAATCAAGACCTCTCGTTGACTCATGGTCAAGTTCAAGTTGACACATGTGGTGGTTTTTTATTGAGCTGGAAGGCAGTGGGAAGGACACGAGGGCCTCTTCTGGGCCTCCAAGACCTAGGTCGAGCAATAGCTCTTTTATTACTTGTAGCTATGTTCACCCCACATCCAGGGAGGGCACACTTCGAGACGCTCTCCATGTGCAGTAAGCATACTTCTTCTTTGGACTGCAACCCAAGTAGATGTCTAAAATCAGCATGAAACACTCTACTGCTGTTCTGGAGTAATGCTGAGCTTAGTCCATGTTTTAAAATAATTCTGCATTTTCTTTACTTGAATGTGTGTTGGTGTTTGGTTGAAGGCTCGGTATCATACGTGAGGGTATGCATGGATTCCTAAGTATGGAAACCAGGGCTCTCTCTGCAGGAAGAAGTCCATATTCCAAATACTGAATTAATAAGTCATGGAAAGTCGTTTATATTTGTTTCATATCAGGCAAGCAACTTAGCAAACGAGCTAAGGAGCAGTTGCTAGCATTTAAAGTAATGCCTTGCCTATAGAGGTTTGGTTTTTTACTTTTGTATTTCTGAATATTGAATTCTAATTTTTTAAATCATAGTTCAGATGATTCTGTGACATAAAGAAGAAAAAGAGGCCTTTAGACAATGCACTTGATACCCTCCCTCTACGTTCCATCTAAGGGACCTGGATTCGCCTTTGGCTAAACAAAATCAGGAATGGGCAATGGGTGTGCCTCACTAACCTGAAAGAGTATGATTAAGGATTGAAACCTTGTAAACTGTAAACTCCTCCTCTAGACTATAAACTCCTCATGGGCAGGAATCATGATAACGAACTCTATTGTACTCTCCCAAGCACTTGCACATACAGTGATGTGCACACAGCAAGCACATTGATTGACTGATGGATGGATGGATTGAAAAGGACTATTTGTCTCACATTTCAGCGACTAGAGCTAGGTGTATTTTTGTCCCTACCAACGTTTCACTTTCAGGGCAGAACAATTAAATATTCTCAGAACTAAACTACCAAGAAACCTGAACTCTTCCACCTCTTCACTTAGAAGCTGATATGACACTTTAATCTGTTGGCACCAACTTTAGACTTTTATTTACAGAAGCATTTTGAGTTAAATTCTTCCGTCTTCATCACTCTCTAGAGATGCCAAGTGCCAGTTTCAGAAAGCCATATTTATGTGAACCTGACTTTTGAGGGTTTTTTTTTTAGTCTTCTTTCTCAAAGAGGATGAGATAGACTGTAGTGAGGTACAAGAGGTCTAAGCTTGATGAGAAAAATCATAAACATGATTCTAATTAGGAATTTGACTCTAGAGCTCTAGGGAAAACTAGCAGTTCAGTTGCTAGTTCATAAGGGGATGTCTTTTTTTTTGATATGTGTATATTTGAATTTTTAAAAAATATTTGTTAAAAATATTTTCCCACCTGAACTTATAGCAGTTAGTTTGCTTTGGCCTAACTCTGTTGGGGTCTGTGAATTTTCTCCAACAGGTTGTGTGTTATGTCATCTTCCTTATTTTAAGAAAGGTTCCAAGATTTGAAATCTGAAGGACTCCATGGAAATCTGAGTGTTTTGCAAGATACTAACTTTACTGTACTAACCTTCTGAGCCTTGGCTGGATTGCATTTCACCTTTGCCTTGAACTCTGTTGCAAGTGATCCTTTGAGAAGACTCACATATTAGAGCAAAATAAAAAATACATTGTTTCAGGACCCAAGGACAAAAATACTGCATGGAGATCCTCTCTGCTTTTTAAAAAAGTGGCATTTGTTAAGTACTATGTGCCAAGCACTATACTCAGTGCTGGGGAGGATATTAGCAAATCGAGTTGGACACAGTCCCTGTCCCACATGGGGCTCAGTCTCAATCCCCATTTTACAGATGAGGTAACTGAGGCACAGAGAAGTGAAGTGACTTGCCCAAGGTCCCGAAGCAGACAAGTGGTGGAGTCAGAATTAGAACCCATGACCTTCTGATTCCCAGGCCCATGCTCTATCCACTAGGCAGGTATTCCAGACTATTTGCTTTAAAGCATCCCATCAGTTCTCTCCCTCTTATTATCAGCATTCTTCTCCTGCTACACCCCAAGCTAACACTTTTCTCATACTTCGTTCCTGACTCTCCCACTTCTGATCTCTTGCTCATGTCCTTTCTTCTGCTTTGAACTCCCTCCCTCTTCAAATCCACCAGTCCAAAGCTCTTTCTATCTTCAGAGCCCTCTTGAAAACACATCTCCAGGAGGTACATCCTGATTAAGCCCCACTTTCTCAGTCACCTCCATCCAACAGCAGTCACACACCTTAGTACTTAATCATGCTCTTGACCTCACTAATTTACACTTGTTTATCTATCTTTCCATACTTTCACTTTCAGCAAATGTAGAATTTTGTGAA
Source organism: Ornithorhynchus anatinus (assembly GCF_004115215.2). Taxonomy (NCBI): domain Eukaryota; kingdom Metazoa; phylum Chordata; class Mammalia; order Monotremata; family Ornithorhynchidae; genus Ornithorhynchus; species Ornithorhynchus anatinus. The sequence continues at coordinate 45,215,444 of NC_041738.1, forward strand.
TGTTTTGTGTCTGTCAGCTCCCTCATTAAATTATAGGCTTCTCGAAGGCAGAATTTACTCAACTGTACCAATACAAGTGATTAGAACAGTGCTCTACACAGAGTAGAGATTTTTAGATTGAGAGTCCCATGAGGTACAGGGACCATGTTTAATTCTCACTTGCGTATACTCTTCCAGTGCTTAGTATAGTGCTCTGCACACAGTTAAGTGCTTAATAAATACTATTACTACTATTAGGACCTCAAATAACAGTGCAAGTAGCAATAGTGTTTATCTAGTGCCCACTGGGAAAAATACACTGTACTAAGCAATTTGGAAGTACAAAATAAGAAAGTAGCGGATTCCTTGACAGTAAGGAGTTTACACACTGATGGAAGACACAAACAAAAAAGGTTTACAGAATAATAAACATAAATAATTAAAAGTACAACTGAATAAATACATGCATATAAGTGCTGAAAATTGGTATAAATAAATACATGTGTTAGAGACTGTAAACTCATTGTGAGCAGGGAGCTTGTCTACCAACTCTATTGTATTGTATTCTCCCAAGCACTTAGTATAGTGGTCTGCATAGAGTAAGTGCTCAATAAATATGATTGATTGGAGATAATAATAATAATGATATTGGTGGTATTTGTTAAGCACTTACTATGTGCCCAACACTCTTCTAAGCACTGGGGTGGATACAAGGTAATCAGGGTGTCCCATGTGGGGCTCACAGTCATAATCCCCATTTTACAGATGAGGTAACTGAGGCACAGAGAAGTTAAGTGACTTGCCCAAAGTCACACAGCTGATAAGTGGTGAAGCCAGGATTAGAATTTACGACCTCTGACTCCCAAGCCTGGGCTCTTTCCACTAAGCCACACTGCTTCTGTGAGGGGTTCAGTTACTTGGAATGTTAGGAATCATGAAGGTGAGGTAGGATGAGGTGGGTTTTCAGGAGGGCTTTGAATATGGGGAGGTCTGTGGCCTGTTGGATTTGGGGAGGAGGGGAGTTCCAAGCCAAAGAGCATTGCGAGTTAGGGCAGGGAGGCAAGAGAACCAAGAGCATGGTATAGTTTGAAGGCTGGTTGGGGAATAGCGGGTGAAGAGAGCAGATAGGTAAGGTGGACTGAGTTTGGATGTCTTGAAGCCAACTGTGAGGCAATTTTGCTTCTGGCAGGCAGATTCTGGGAACCCCTTGAAAAGTTTTGGGTCATGGTTCATATCGCTTCAGGAATATGATCTGTGTGTAGCAGTGTATAGAATAGATAGGCGAGAAGAGAGGCTGGAGGCAGGGAGACCGTAAGGAGAGTGAATCAATAGTTTAGCTGAGATTTTCATTCAGTAGTATTTATTGAGCACACTGGAGCTGGTACCAGATTGTTATTGGTTTTTTTATGGCATTTATTTAGCACTTACTGTGTGCCAGGCACTGTTCTAAGTACTGAAGTGGATACAAGATAACCGGGTTGGACACAGTTCATATCCAACATATTGCTCAGTCTTAATCCCCATTTTATAGATGATGTAACTGAGGCACAGGGAAGTTAAGTGACTTGCCCAAGGTCACACAGCAGACAAGTTGTGGGGTCAGGATTAGAACCCACATCTTCTGACTCCCAGGCTCATGCTGTTTCCACTAGGCCACATTGCTTCTTTTTGGTTTGGGTGGAGAGAAAGGGACAGGCAGATGTTGTGAAGAAAGGACGGGCAAGATTTAGCAGTAGATTTAATGTGAGAGTTGGAGGACAGTGAGGAGTCAGGGATGCTGCTAAACATGGCTTCAGAGACTGGGAGGATTTTGGTGTTATTATTGACAGAGACAGAAAAGTTAGGAGGAGAAGTAGGTAACAGGAAATAAGATCAAGTTGTTGGCCTCAGTGCCTGTCACATGTATTGCAGCAAACTCATTTCTTAACATAGAGTTTTTTTGTGCTTTCAATGGTAATAGGTAGAAGGTTGACATTTTGTTTCGCAGATCCTCAAGCTAAAATCCTTATTTTGATTTTTGGAAAAGGCAGAAGAGGGCCGATGTGCTAAAAAAAGGGAAAAATAAGCTGAATAAGAAAGCTCCTTATTCTAACATTTCATACAAGCAAAGCATAGATTTAAAGCTCTTTTGAGACATTGTCCAAAAGCAGCATGAACATCTCCCAGCTGCCTGGGGTGGGGTTGAAGAAAGCCTTGGGCGGCTGTCAGAAATCTCCTACATAGCAATATATCACAGGATGGGCTTTTTTTATATTCCTCTTGTAAAAACTGTGAGAAGTAGCGTGGCTCAGTGGAAAGAGCGCAGGCTTGGGAGTCAGATGTCATGCGTTCTAATCCCGGCTCTGCCACTTGCCAGCTGTGTGACTTTGGGCAAATCACTTAACTTCTCTGTGCCTGTTACCTCATCTGTAAAATGGGGATTAAAACTGTGAGCCCCATGTGGGACAACCTGATCACCTTGTATCCCCCAGTGCTTAGAACAGTGCTTTGCACATAGTAAGCACTTAACAAATACTACAATTTATTCATTTTAATTTTTTCATTTTCCTTATATACTGGAAGAATTTAGGCCCTAGATAAATATATGTCTTTTGCACTTTCATGAATTATCTAGTCAAATTCTTAGTCATCCAGGCCACAATTCAACCTTTTCAACTCGTAACCTGTCCCTTTCCCTCTTTGTTGGATAGCTTGTTCTAGAGAGCCTTCCCTGAAGCCTTCTCTGGAGGAATGCTGGGAGGAGAGGCAGAAGAGTAAGGATGGAAAAGCCTGTAAAGCTCTCTCAATCAGGCAAGCTTACTGATTCAAGTTCCTGGGGCTCAGATCGGGGTTTGGGAGGGACTTACGTGATTCCGCAGTTTTACATTGCAAATTCATAAAGACCTTCATTCATTCAATTCAATAGTATTTATTGAGCGCTTACTATGTGCAGAGCACTGTTCAAAGTGCTTGGAATGTACAGTTTGATTATCATTAACATTGATATTAACACCTTCATGTTTTGAAGTGCTAAGCACAGAGGAACAAGAGCCCTGAATTTCCAGTTCCAAGAATCTTGGTGTCATCTAGCCAGGGCAAAAGAGAAATAGTAGAAAATCTTGGCATGAGTGAGAAGCACTGTGGTATAATGGACCTAGGTGGAAGACCTGGGTTCTAAACCCAACTCTGCCATTTGCCTGCTGGGTGGCTTTTAAACTCTTCATGCCTCAGTTTCCTCATTTGTAAAATGGGGATACTTTTCCTACTTCACAGGGATATTCAGTCTATCAATCAATCGTATTTTTAAGTGCTTATTGTGCAGAGAGCACTGTACTAAATGCTTGGGATAGTACCACACAACAATATAACAGACACGTCCCCCACCCACAAGGAGCTTACAGTCTACAGATGAGTTTATGGTCTAGAGATTGTAAGATGGATATTGTGAGGACAAAACTGATCTAAGAAGTGTGAAAGTGCTTTGGGAATAAAAGTGCTGTACAAAAAATCAAGTTATTATTATTATAGGCACTCCAATCCCTGTGATCTTTTTCATGTGGGGCTTCACTGATAATGGAGAAATATTAGCTCTCCATACTCCTATGCCAGCCCCTTCTTCATATATCTACCAAAAATGTGCTGGGCCTGAGAACTTGGACCATGATTACATGATGATACTATATGGCTCTTGGTTTCTATATTACTTAGGAAAAGCTACCAAACTGAAATGACCAATATTCCCTGGCATGATGCATCATGCCTTCCCCAGCCCTTACCAACAGGTCTCAATAAGTCATTTGTGATTGCAAGACCTCAAAACTTGGTGTTTTCCATTTCTTATTCAAAAGGTTTGGACAATCAAAGTCTTACATTCTTCTACCAAAGGAATCCTTCTGCTCTTGGCTTTTGATTTTATGTTATTATCATTCATGATTGGCAAAAGCTTCAGAATAGTTCCATTGCTCAATTACATTCTCTTTTGACATGTCATTAATAGTTTTTTCCGCGGTTAGTGTTCAGTATATATAATATCTGTTTCCTCCTTTCATTCGCTCATTCATTCATTCAATTATATTTATTGACTATTTACTATGTGCAGAGCACTGTACTAAGTGCTTGGGAGAGTGCGACCTAACAGTAAGCAGACACATTCCTTGCCCACGATGAACTTACATTTTAGAGGCACATAGTCTTAGAGGCACCCCATTCCTTCTCCATCAAAATGGGACTATACTTCAATTCAGTGAGAACTGTGTTTTCATATCCATAAGTACTACTGCTGAACTTTTAATATGCTTACCATTTTTACATTGGCTTGCATTTCTATACCTTTACTCGTGAAACGGCCTTTAGCAGTATTGAAAAGGAGGCTACTGGGTTAAAAGTCTGCAAGATCCAGACCTTCCTTTAAGTCTTTCATTTCACCTCTAATTCCTAAATACGCTTTTGTTCTCTCTTATTTCCTTTAATAGCCTGGAATTTTTCTTGTGACGACTTCATAGAGCTCCAGCAACAGCTAGGCACTACCTCTCCATGCTGAGTCATTTTCTTATCCAAAGTCCATACTTAATTCACCACAAACATACCCACGCAGAGGTCAGAACCTCTCATCACTCATGTCATTTCTGAGATCCAAATGTGTAAGCCTGAAGATATGACTCTAAAATCCATGTTCTGCCCTGCATAGTGCATCGGCTAACCCAGGTCTGTTTCTCTTTCCCCTGCACCACCTGGGGAAAATTCCTATATTTCTTCCTTGGTTACTTACTGTCTAGATTCTACCTCCAATTCTGAAATGGGCTCTTAGGCCATAACATAACTTGAGTGCCTCCACTATTTTCTCTGTAAGCTTCTTGTTCAATCAGTCAGTCAATCAGTCAATCAATGGTATTCAGTGAGCACTTAGTGTCTGCAAAGCAATTTACTAGACACTGGGAGAGTACAACAGAGTAAGTAGACAAAACCCCTGCCATCAAGGAGCTACATTTTTAAACACTTTTTAAAAATTCTCCTGTGAGTTTTCAAATATCACTTACGTCACGATTCTGTCTACACAATCATGTAAGTGGAGAACTGAGGCAATTTTCCAGATAATATCCCTTTCATTTATTTGAAATGTGAATTTTGAAGGCCACAAGTATGTTTTGGGGCTCAATTATGAGGATAGTTTGTTAATACATATTTGGTCTTTGTCTATAATTTGTATTTCATTTCTAAGAAGTTTGCCCTGTTAGGAAAATTTTAGACACTCTTTTCTTGATAAAATGTTTTCAAGGGATTTACTGAGTTAATATTTATATTTGTTTCACCATTTTGCACCTATCAGTCCTTTTATATCAGAAAAAAATAAAATGAAAGTTCGCTCGCTAATTCAGCTGGCCACAGAAGTATTATAAGGCTCAAAAGTGGAGTTGAGATCGTTTGACTGTGTGAGCAATTTCCAAGTGACTTTGATGAATAAAAGTAGATAACCTGGATAATGCAGGAAAAAGTGGTCTTTTTTAAATAGCTGGGTTTTTTGTCCATATTATACAGATTATTTTCTCAGTGCTATTTAGATAAATCCTAGATTACAGTAGCAAACAAAATGGGAATGAACACACTCCTCCCCCACCCACCCACCTACAATTTTCTTCAGGTTATTCCCATATTTGACTGGATAAAAGATGAAGCTAGTACAATTAATGCTTATTAATAAGGACTCATGACCTGAATAATGATTTCAAATTATTCAGACCTCACACCCTTCAGGGTTGAGTGTAAGAAAGGGAAGTTAGCATCTTGCTAGTTTGACATCTGAAAGGCATTTGGCACTGAAAGTGCTTTATTAAAGGCCACGAGTTTGTGATGGTCATGGTTTTGTCAACTTGAAATAAGAATTTGTATTTGTAATATTTTTAAATTCCCCAGTCTGATGGAGCAGCGAGATTAGAATTTTATGTATTCCCCTCTCATTAGAAACCAGCTGTAGTGGAAAATCAGTCATTTCCTGAGAACTAATGACCAATTTTCTACCAATCAGATTTAAGAACATGATCCCACAGCTTGATGAAACACTTTGCTGGAAAAATACAGATCGCCCTGCAAGACAGAAGACATTTGAATTATTTGATTTTCCTGCTCCAAAATATCAACTGGTGGATTTGTCTTCACTTCTGGAATTAATTGCTATTTTCATAACCAATGGATGTGCTAAGGTAATGTCTATCATTTCCTTATTCATAACTAATGGCTAATGTAGAGAAACAAACCTCTCCGTGACCATCCCCCTTATAAATTACTACAAGATGTTCTGCAGACATCTCCAGAGAGATGAGCATCAGCTTCAAAATACCCAGATTTCTTGGATCACAGGTTCAAATCATAGCATGTTTAAACTTGGCCCTTTATCTTAGCAAAGGAGATAGAGTAGGGGGCCTCAGAATGATCTCATTGGAGGGGCTCCAGAGATGACCATAGCACTTTGTGTTGGAATATAATATTTCCTTGTCTCATAGGTGATTTTTCTGGGCCCAAGATGGAAAAACTGGGAAACAGAGGCTGGACTTCATGGATGGATGGAATTATTATCGATGAATACAGGATATAGAGCCAGTTTGGATCACTGTAGAATGATGTTCCTACTCTTCTTTGTTTTGGCCTGATTAATCTGGATGTAAGTTTCACTTCATTTTGCTTGTGTAAATACAGCCTGAGAATGACTTACTCCTACATTCTGTGGAGGGAGACATAATGGTGTTTTTTTAAAAAAATAAGATGGGTGCCTCTCTCTAAGGAGCTCAAAGTGCTCGTTAGAGCTCAACTTTTAGTGAATCCTCTCAACATCCTAATTGGCAAGAAAGGTAAAAGCATGGGCAAATAGAGACAGAGAATGGTGTTGTCAGTTGGTCAAGATCGAATTATGTTCTGAGAATGATGAGTCAGTCTCTGACTCAGCCAGACAAGGTGATTTTGTGGAAAAACTCTCTGCAGAAAATTTCTGTTTTGACCCCAGGAAAACATCTAATCTCTGGCACCAAACTCAAGTTCATGGGGAAAGTGCTCTGCAGGAGACACATGTCTTTCACTAGTCCCACTTTGGTACCTTGAAATAGTAGCGTAGAAGTAGTATGAACATTTATTGAGTGTCCACAGTGTTCTCTGGGTGCAGTGTCCTGCATTAAATGCTTGGGAAGTACAAAATGAGCAAGTGATAAATGCCCACAAGGATCTTATGCTGAAATGGTAGAGACAGACAAAAAGAACAGCAAACTCAAAATAAATAATTAAATTTATAATTGAATGTGACAATATGTGAATACTGAAGACAGGTATAAGTAAATACCTAAGTGCTAGAGATGGCTGATCAATCAGTGATATTTATTGAGCACTTACTGTGTGGAGAGCATTCTACAAAGCCCTTGGGAAACTACAGTAGAGAAGCAGCATGACCTAGTGGAAAGAACATGTATTTGGGAGTCAGAGGACCTGGGTTCTAATCCCAGCTCTACCAACTGATAGCTGTGTGACCTTGGGCAAGTCACTTGACTTCTCTGTGCCTCAGTTTCCTCAGCTGTAAAATGGAGATTAAATCCTCTTCCCTCCTCCTTAGACTGTGATCCCCATGTAGGACAGGGACTGTGTCCATGTTTGACACATGGTGAGTGCTTAACAAATACCATAAAAAATACAACCGAGTTGGTAGACACGTTCCTTGCCTACAGAGACCCTACAGTCTAGAGGAGGAGATAGACATAAGTATAAATAAATAGTTTATAATATACATTGCTGGGAAATTTTCAGGCAAGGTGTGTTGGAGGAAAAAGGCTTCCAGGATGGCTTTGAATATGAAGAGGGCTGCTTTGTCAGATTTGGGGAGGTAATTCCAAACCAAGGAAATAACAACAGTTAAGGGATGGAGTTGGGAGAGGCAAGAGCAAGCTACCTATAAAAGGTTAACTTGGGAGGAGTGAAAAGAGTGGGCAGGGGAGTAGCAGTGGAAGAGGGCAGATGTCAATACAACTGTCTGATGGTCAGATAGTCTTTTCCATCTGAAACCTGATCCCCTCCAATTCTGCCACTATGGGGAACCTCACAGCCATTCCAGAATGCAGCAGAGTGAAGGAAGCAGTTGTCAGTCAGGCAGGCTCCCAGGCTGTTCCTCGGTAAAACAGAAAAAATAATTCACCTGAAAATGACTCTGCTTGACCCAGACCTGCTTCCTCTTTAGACAACCAACATGGCACTTAGACAGTTCCCCATGTCTTATCTGTTACTCAACTTTTTAAGAATACCCCTTCTTTTCCCCTGAATGAAAGTTTAATAATGATCGGATCAAAAGGCATGAATGAGCCAGTCATGTCTGCAAGAGTTCAACCCAGGAGTTTGCAGCCAATTCCAAAATACTAAGACAGATTTAACTGTTTGCCAATCTCCTTTTTGTCCGAGTGAAAAGAAAGCTGGAAACATTAGGGCTGTTAAGAAACATGTGGATTTGGGATTGCTTTTGGCAGCGAGGGTGGGATTTGTGCTGGGCAGACTCAGCCACAGCCGAACCTGAGAACAAGATCAGGCTTCTCTCATCAAATAGTCTCCAGAAACTTGGAAAACTTCTCCCTTTGAGTATCATAGGATAAGAATCCATTCCAACATTTGTAAATTGCTACTAATTATAATTAAAGCCTCTCCCTGGTACTGGGCTACAATGATCTTCTTCATGTCCATGTTGGAAGAGCTGAGTGGTGTTCTGACATGCTGCGAATACAGCTGTTACTGTCCAGCCTGACTTGACTGTTGTTTTAGTGAACTGGTCTTTATCCTATCTCATAGGAATAGCTTGAAGCTAACTTTTCCTATCTGGGAAATGTTCTGAAATCTCCAGATGAATTTGGCTGTAACAAGCACAGGCAATTATTACTGTGGCCAGGGCTGGGTAGGCCGAGCACCCGCTAAGGGCCTGGTGGCCAAAAAGACCAGGACAGCACAGAGCCTCTCTCTGTGCCCCAGAGCAGCACTATTACTTAGTTGGCATCACCACTGCCACTGCCGCCTTGGCAGACCAATTTGTCCTGGCAGTGGTCCTGCCAGGAGGTAGCACTGCAGTGAGGCCACAGAAGTCAGTCTATCATATTTATTGAGCGCTTACTGTGTGCAGAGCACTGTACTAAGTGCTTGGGAGAGTACACTACCACAATAAACAGAGCACTGCAGAGCACCGTGGCCCAGGGTGAGGCTTCTGCATCCGTTGCCTGGCTCCTTTGGCTCCCAAGCAGCACTGCATCCTGGCAGAACCCTGGCTCATGCTAAAGGGGTAGCCATGAGGGGCGAGGGGTGGGGGGAGATGTGACACCAAGGGCACTATGATTCTGCCCCCTGCTGGCACAAAGGTCCCCCTGACTCTTACCATCACCAAACTTGGGTTCTGGTGTTTAAAGCAAAGTGAAACAAGTATTCATAAAAGGTAGATAATAATAATAATCCTAATATTTGTTAAGAACTGACTAAGGGCCAGACACTCTGCTAAGTGCTAATGAGGACAGGGAACTAGTCTACCAACTCTGTTGTATTGTACTCTCCCAAGTACTTAGTACAGTGCTCTGCACACAGTAAGCACTCAATAAATGCCATTGATAATGAAGATTAGATACAGTTCCTGACCCTTGAGAAGCTCACAGTCTAATGGGGGAGGGGAGCAGATATTTAATCCCCATATAACATATGAAGAAATGGGGACTCGGAGAAGTCAAGTGATTTGCTCAAGGTCTCGCAGCAGACAAGTGGTGGAGTGAATTTGAAATCCACTTAAAGATACACATTGGTCTTTTATGTATACATGAGGTACACTTATTTTGAGAATTAAATATTTTCACTTAAAATAACATGGCTTTATTTTTGCAAAGCAGCATTTGACCATTTTGCCCCTGTAGGCCCTTTAAGTTAGCAATGATTCAATTAAAACAACCATACAATGAAGTTTGCGTATTTTTATAAAGCCTTTTATTAAGTCCTTCCTAGGTGTCAAGCACTGTGCTAAGTGCTGTGACAGATATAAAGATAATCAGATCAGACTCAGTCCCTGTCAAACAATCATTCTGAACTCGTTTTGAAATTTTCCCAGCCCCAATTAAAATTGAACCTCACTCAGTCCTTTCCTTCCTTCGCTTATTATTATTAGTATTTTAAAATGTTCTGTCTAGGGAATGTGACTGCAACCATTCATGAAAAGAACTCTTTTCTGAGCTGTCACAGTCAGATAAGGAATCCCATGGCATTCATAAAGTGCTCAGTTATCCCTAGGGTGCAAATTGCAAATAAAAAAAAATATAGGTACTGTATTTTGTGCCACTGATATTCGTGGCCTTTGGAGTTCTTTCTGAATAATTGTGACCCCTCACCCAAAAAACTTTGTCCTTCTAGACTGGGACCTAGTAGATCTCTGAGCCCCAGAGTGAGTGATTGGCAAGGATGAAATAGAGCCAGTGTGGTACTGCCCAAGCCACTATTACTAGGGTCAATATCTTTACCCAGGCTCTTGGTCCTGAAGTCTCTGGACCAAGGCTCATACATTGTTCTGGATGGAAAGACCTCATCATTATAAGATCTCATTGCAAATCTGCCTTCATTCAGCAGCAATTTATTGATAATAGTAGAGTTCCAGACTCATGAAGATTGTCCCAAGACAATGGAGGAATTTCACTTTTAGATGCTGTGGGGACTTGAAGGTCCAATAACTGCAGAGAGGGTGAACCGAGATCGGGGGGAGGGGGCGGGGGAAGGATCAAAGTGGGAACAGGTTAGGGGTCAGTTACAGTTTGACCCGGTGACAAGGCTGTCTGTGGGGGTGGGACACCAAATCCAATGAGCTTCATCCAGAAGTGACATTGAAGTACTCCCAATTCCTCTGTAGCCCTTATATTTATATCTGATAAATTCTATTACTTCTTCCTACCTGCAATGTATTTAAGTGTTTATCTCCCCAGCTAGATTGCAAGCTCCTTGAGGTCAGAGATCCTGGATACTGATTCTAATTGTATCCTCTCAAGTGCTTAGTATAGTGCTCTGCAAACAGAAGGTGCTTAATAGATGCTATTGATTGACTGACTGAAGTTAAATAAGCCATATTGCCATGAGCCTGTGAAGATCAAATCAGTGTAAGGTAAGGGTCAGCCCAAATTCTCCTTCTGATTCCATTCCTGAGTCCAAGCCTGAGTTCAGTCCAAGGCCAGTTGATTAACAGAAAACATTTCAAGCTTTTCCACCTTCAGCCCAGTCTCTTTAGTTGTCCCTAGCTGGGTAGCCTCAGGCAGAAGAGGAACTGGAGAAGATGGGGAGAGAAAGGGAGGAGAGGAAGGGCACATCTGTCAATTGTGCAGATTTAAGAACCAATTCTGAGGTACAGTCAGTTCTGTCATAAAATGGGTTTTCACAAGGCACTTGGATTAGAAAGCTTTCTAAAGAATTAGGGAAGTTCTTCCAATTATTTGCCTCTGTCTGACTAGAACTCTATGCTCTGTTGGAGGAAGCTGTTAGTTCCAGTGTACAACATCAAACTTGGTACGATTACAACAGTGCAATTTCTCCTTAATAATAATTAAGATATTTAATAATGTTGGTATTTGTTAAGCGCTTACTATGTGCAGAGCACTGTTCTAAGCGCTGGGGTAAACACAGGGGAATCAGGTTGTCCCACGTGGGGCTCACAGTCTTCATCCCCATTTTACAGATGAGGGAACTGAGGCACAGAGAAGTGAAGTGACTTGCCCACAGTCACACAGCTGACAAGTGGCAGAGCTGGGATTCGAACTCATGAGCCCTGACTCCAAAGCCCATGCTCTTTCCACTGCGCCACGCTGCTTCTAGACTGTAGGCTCGTTGTGGGCAGGGACACTTGGAGGGCGTCCCAAGTATTTGCTAAGTGCTTCCTATGTGTTAGGCACTGTACTAAACACTGCAATAGATACGAGCAAATCGGATTGGACACAGTCCCTGTCCCACGTGGGGATCACAGTCTCAGTCCTCATTTTACAAATGAGGTAACTGAGGCACAGAGAAGTGAAGTGACTTGCCCAAGGCCCCACAGCAGACAAGTGTCAGAGCTGGACTTAGAACCCACGAGCTTTTGACTCTCAGACCTGTGCCCTATCTCCTATGCCATGCTGTTTCCTTAACACAGGACCCTTCCAAAATACGATCCCTGTTGAGCAGGAGATTTGAGTGTCTTGGCGAGAAAGTAATCTCACAGCAAACAAATCTTGCCCCTGTGAGCTTAATCCAACCATTTACAGTCCTAATTGCTGCTTTGCAATCAAAAGCACTAGAATAAGCCCCACATTTGCTAGAAGGAAAATAAAACTGCTAGGATTTGCTCTGTTAAGAAACAGGTGGGATCTGTTAAGTTTTTTGTTTCTTTTTTGGCAAACTGCTGTGTGGTTCCCCTTACGAAGGCACATACACAGCCACAACCACACCCTTGGAAGAAGCTTGATTGGTGATGACACATTGGCACTGGAAATCGTTACATTAAAAGTTTCTTACTGAATTATTATTTGTAGTAGAAATGGCTGGATAGGAAAAATATTTGCAGAATGTAAGGTTGGGGAAGAATATGAAGATATTTATGATCCACCCATTATTTTTGACCAAGAAAGGAAAATGGAAACTAGAATGGGAGTGGACTGACAGATGAATCAAATAGAAAATTCTCTGAACCCACAGGGAAAAAAAGTTTTTAGCCTGATCTAACATGCAACAGTGCAATGATTTGGAGATGGCATGAACAAGGAAATCACATGTGATAAAACAGAATTGTGTCCACAATCTAAAGCCAACCAATGGGCAGCTCCGCCTAATGAACCCTTGGCAGGCTGGGGACCTGGAAATCAGAACATCCCTCTCCCCTGGTGCTAGCAGTGACATGCCAAAGGTCCACTTATAAATGTGTCAAAAGAGGGAAAGAAGTTTTCTTCTGTCCTTCAGGAGAAACAGCATGGCCTAATGGATTGAGTATGGGCCTAGTATTCAGAAGACTTGGATTCTAATCCTAGCTCTGCCATCTGTCTGCTGTGTGTCCCTGGGCAATTTGCTTCTCTGTGACTCAGTTACCCCATATGTAATATGGAGATTAACCCTGTGAGCCCCATGTGGGGCAGGGACTGCGTCCAACCTGACAAACTTGTATCTCCCCCAACACTTAGTAGAATGCCTGAAGTAAGTGCTTAATAAATACCATTAAAAAAGGAGTTAGGGCCCTCCGAAGGAAGGTAAGAAAGGCAATTTATAGTGGGAAATGTCTAACTTACAGGCTCAAGTTGAACTGGAGGTGTATAGAACAACATCTTAATCATGGATCCACAAATAGTACAAGATTGTGGTTCTTCAGCTTGCTGATTGAGAGTCCGTTTTTGAAGTGGGTCCTTGGGAGGTTGTTTCTGAAGAAAGATTAAAGATAAAGGTGATACTGTGATAGGTCTGCCTGTCAAATATTCAACTCTCCAGAGATGACAGTTCATATTTCAGGCTCAGGGCAAACGACCCCACCCCACTCACTTGGGAGCCCCACAGTATGACACTGGCTTAGTCAGGCCCTGAATTGGTTTGGAATGCACTCTCCTCAGGTGCCTGATCTCACCTGCCAGTCCAGCAGCATTGAGAACCAGAAGTGGACCTTGTCCAGAATGAATGAAGATATCTGGTCTAGAGCTCCTCATTGGCCAGATTTTCAAGGCCCAATCCAATTTAGCCCTGCCCCTCTTCAGCCCAAACCTCACAAGGAGCAGCATTCATGTGGTCTAGCCAGCTCAAATGCTAGTCTGTCTGTAGCAGGGCTAACTTGTAAAGGGGCAGTGATTTTTGGAGGGTTCGGGCAACATGTCTGGATAGGATTCAGAAGTTCAACTGAGCTGGTGGAAGGCAGAATGGAGGTACAGGAGGAAATCCTATGTGTGATTGGTCAGTAGGAAAGAGTTAAGAGTGTTTTATGGCAGTGTAGTCTCCACCACTTCACTCTCAAGGGACAATCTTATTATACTAGGGGGAATCAAAAACTGGTGGGGTAAGTTGGGGAAGCAATGGAAAAGGTAAAAATTGCTCTTTTTACTGTGAATAATGGTGCCATAGTAACATGCCATGGTAACAACTGGGACTGTTGTTACAAACTACCAGGCTATGTAATGGTGAAGGCAGCTGAACCAGAGTGAAAAGAAATGGGCTTATTGTGGTTCATGGAGTCTGGTTGAACTGTTCCCATGGTTTTGAGCCAGTATGTTAATTACTAAGTAGTCTAGTACTGATTTTAATGCTTAGCTGATAAAATATTGTATTACTGAAATATTAGTTGAGAAATGGATCATCAGTCAGAAAATTTAGGAGAAACAGATAAATTTCTCCTGAAAAGGGAATTCCCTGGAGATGTGGTTTATTCTGTATTAATAAACTTATTCACATTTTTCATCTCAAATAACATAAAATATAAAGCTAATTTTTGAAATTTAAAAGGGAAATCTTTTCTGAGGAAAAATAGATTCTAATAGCTATTTTTAATAGACAATGATAAAGTATCTTTTATGATTATTTTAGTGACCTTATAGGGATGATTTAAAACAAAACCAAACAAAATGAAACAAAAAATACTCAGCATTCCACTGAGATATTTTTCCACCTAGCAAAAGCAATACAACCAAATAATATTAATGAGAATGTTTATCCATTTTCCAGGGAAACCAGCCACATCCCATGTTTTTCATTGGTAACAAAGAGCTAAACTTTGCCACTGAATTCTGCTACCTAGGCAGAGCACTATTCAAAGATGAAAGATATATGAAGAACTGGAAAACAAAATCAAGGAAACAAGTATGTCTTCACAGAATGAAATGACAAATGGAGCAATAAGCATCATACCAAACAAAAGACCTAAACAGTTTGAAGAGTAATGCACATCTCCGAGATTGTTAGACGTGGGACTTACCAAAGAAACCACAACTGGATTCTGGAGCACTTTCATCAGCTATGAGTCATGCTTAATATCTCATGGCAAGACGGGACCACCAACAGTGAGAGATCTTGGAATGTAATCAGTTTACCACCATTGAGATGATATTCCCTGCAACAAAACTTTGATGCCTGGGACTTATGGGAGAGTGGATGATAGATAGCAGGATAACCAAGTTTTTCCGTATGGCAAATTGAAATGGGGCATATACAAGCAGGGAGGGAAAAACACAGATTTTTTAAAGGTACAGTAAGGCACAGTCTAAAATAATATGTTTAAGTAATGGACTGTCAAAAGGCAACTAAGTCTCTTATGGGCAGGGAAAGGTCACTTTGTTTTGTACTCTCCAAGTGCCTGGTACAGTACATTACACCTAGTGGATATGCAATAAATATTATTACTCCTACCACAACTGCAAGCAGACAACAACCTGGAAAGGGGCAGTGTCATCACGAAATCAATTAATCAATAAATGGTTTTTATTGAGAACTTACAGTGTGCAGAACACTATACTAAACACTTGGGAGAGCATACTACAACAGAGTTGGTAGACCTGTTCCCTGTCCTCAAGGAGTAAAATCATGATTCTAAGTGACAGGTTTGAAAATGATAACTAGCACTAAAAATGACAAACTCATTACCCTACCAAAGGACTATCTTAACATGAATCCACAGTAGAACTGGCAGTTGCATATATCTGCTCACATGAATAGTATTTCACTTTTAGTAACATCATGAAGATGATGCTCTTTCTCTACATATATTAAAGTTAATTTGTGTTTTTCTGAAACCCTAATGCATAAGCCTCTAGACTGTAAGCTTGTTGTGGGCAGGGAATGTATGTATTAATGTTGTATTGTACTCTTCCAAGCACTCTGTACAGTGCTCTGCACACACAATAAATGTGATGGAATGAAATGAATGAATGAATTAAATAATTTAAAGTGGATATGAAAAATGAAGAGGGAAGATTGCTGATGTTTGCATAGAAAGTAAATAGGTTCAAAGGATCTAGACAAATCAGTTAGTATACTAATTGGATCTGGTATTTATTTTGCTATTTCAGCAGGAATGAATGTGATCCAGAGAAAGAAAACATTGTACAAAGCAGAAAAGAAAGCATTAACAAAAATCAAACAGAAACATCTCAAGCTTGTAACTTAGGGTAACTCTATTGTAAGGGACATTACACATTAGTCCTTCCAATACACCTGTTAATTCTGATTTCTTTCGAACAGAGGATAAGCTTATTCTTAATTAGTTTCCACTAATCTCAGGGGACTAAAAAAACATTTTTCTTTAAAGTTCATAGCATGGAGCTGAACCATAAAACAATGATTAGTTCTTGAAGTTTTGTGAAAAATTTTTAATAAAAAGGAAGGCTAAAAAGAGATGTCTGTTTTTCATAATTGTAGACTGCTCCCAAGACAGCCATTCAGCCATCTTGAAAATCAATGTTTTGATGACCTTTGAACTCCCTTTTCCTGTTGAGTGTCTCTCCTACAGGTTGCTCCCCAGGATGAAAACAATAAAAGCAAATATATAACAGTAAAGGCCTGAGGTTAATGTCTTTAACAAGATAATGTTACTTAAGGGAACTGTAAACCAAATCATTCCTAAATTCCATTTGTTCATTGTAGCCCGGGATGTATTATGAAACCATATGTGTATGCAGCCTGCATTTCTTACTACGATATGATTGAGTTTATATGTTACTTATTTTGATCATGTGTCAGACTGTTAGTTTAATACTGTAATCATTCAAAATCCCTAAAAGATATACTGAGTAGCGTTTGATGTGGTTGCTGAATGTGGCATGTCTGTTCGTACACAGATTCAGCAGTGGTGCTTTATAAAGTTATCAGTGCTCAAGGATAAGATGGAAATAATCTTTCCAAGAAGTGTACTGATAAGTCTCTTTATTGGCGTACATATGTTATGCATTCATAGTCACCAACTTCTTTACAATTATGTAATATTTCTTGAAATTTTACCTACCCTCAACAACATATTTTCATCATAACTAAATCTCCCCAAAATTGTTTGAGATGACTACAAGAGATGTATGAATTTAAAAAGAAAATTCTGCTTTAGACAGTCTTTTAGGCAATATGGAACGTAATATATGAAACTACGAGTCAGATGCAATTGCAGAATTAAGATGAAAGGTTGACCTGCTCAGGTTTATGCAACACAAGCTAGCCGAAAGTGATTAACTAATCCTATGCAATACACTGTATAGAAAAATGGGAAATGAAATTTTTTTGGGGGAAAAATAAGTATTAAGTCCCAGAGCTAAACCTGGAGGTACCAAGATTCCAGGTTTCTTCTTAAAATCTCCTTAGCTGGTACTTATGGAATAACTGTCCTTTGAAATTTTCCATTTGTATTAGCTTTCTGTACACTGGGCTCAACCATAGTTCACAGCTTTTCTAGCCTAGAAACCAGTGATACCTCCTGGTCTATTTAAATACTTGGAGTTATGTCTCAGACCCAAGTCCGGAAGCTTGAGTTTAATGCCACCCCAATAACAAGATCCCAATTCTGACCATGGTCCAATTGCTTGCACAGTTAACCTCATTTTCATTTGTTTGCCCCAAATACCTTAAAGTTGAGTGCCTTAATCTTTACTCAGAGCTAGCAAAGAATCCCCAGAACTTAAGTTCAAGAATAGTTTTGGGTTTAACTAGTTGAGGAGAGCTGTCAGGTCATGAGTATCAAAGAGAATGCCATGAAAATTACTCACCCGTGTCAGACCCACAGCTCATCTAGTCCAGTATTCCATTTCTGATGGTGGCACCAAAGAATGCTTGAATGATCATTTTGATTCCCTACTAGACTCTAAACGTGGACAGGGATGGACCGTATTTTCCAACTGTATTGAACTCTCTGAAATGCTAAGTACAGTGCTCTGCAGATGGAGAATGCTCAATAAAAACTATCGATTGATTGATGACTGTCCTCCTTGACATCAATCATCATAATCAGAAATAGGCCTTCAAGCACCCTACCTTACCCTCTGATAACCCATTCTAAACTCAGCTGACCACAGTCCTATGAACAAACTCCTACCTTTTCCTCACTTGAGATTCTTTAGATTTTGAACCATTGCTTACATTTTTCCCCTTGCATGGAATTCCCTTCCTATTCAAATCTGTCATGCCTCCCTCCAATCCACCTTCAAAGATCTCCTAAAAAGCCACTGCCTCCAAGAGGCCTTCTCTGAATAATTGCCACTCCCTAGACTGTAAACTTGTTGTGGGCAGAGAATGTGTCTTTTATAACGTTTGTGGAAGCAGTGTGGCTCAGCGGAAAGAGCACGGGCTTTGGAGTCAGAGGTCATGGGTTCGAATCCCGGCTCGGCCACTTGTCAGCTGTGTGACTTTGGGCAAGTCACTTAACTTGTCGGTGCCTCAGTTACCTCATCTGTAAAATGGGGATGAAGACTGTGAGCCCCACGTGGGCCAACCTGATTCCCCTGTGTCTACCCCATTGCTTAGAACAGTGCTTGGCACATAGTAAGCACTTAACAAATACCAACATCATTATTATTACTATAACGTTATGTTGCACTCCCCAGAGAGCATAGTACTGTGCTCTGCACACAGCAAGTGCTCAATAACAACGATTGACTGGCTGACTGACTGACCTTCCAAGTCACATCACCCCATCAGCCGTCTTAGCTCTTAGCTGCATATCCATTCACCTATTATCAATTTATTTATATTTGCTTATGTTTGCTTTTATCCTTTAAAACTCAATTAAGCAATCAATGGCATTTATTGAGAGGGTGGTTTGTGCAGAGCACTGAATTACTTACTACATTGATTGGGAGAATACAATACTATGGAGACAGTAGACAAGATCCCTGACCACAAGGAGTTTACAGATTTATTCTGCTCTTAGTCTTTCATCTGCTGTTTGGCAATTTATATCTGCTTGCTTTTCCCATTAGAGTGTAAGTTGCTAGAAGGCTGGGAGCAGGTTTTTTACCTTTATTGTATGTTTTCCAAGTGCCTAGTTCAGTGCTTCTTAATGAATAATAATAATAATAATGATACTTGTTATGTGCTTACTATGCACCACACACTGTTCTAAGCACTAAAGTAGATACCAATTAATCAGGTTGGACACAGTCAATTCCTATATTACCAATGAGATAATTGAGACACAGAGAAGTAAAGAGACTTACCCAGGTCACACAGCAGACAAGTTGAGGAGTCAGGATTAGAACCCAGAGCCCTCTCACTCCCAGGCCCATGCTCTATCCACTAAACTACTAATCCACTAATCCACTAATCCTAGGTGTCATCTTTGAATTGGCTCTCTCGTTCACCCCACACATACAATCCGTTACCAAAACCTGCCGGTCTCACCTTTATAATATCGCCAAGATCCGCCCTTTCCTCTCCACCCAAACGGCTACCTTACTGCTACAGGCTCTAGTAATATCCCGGCTAGATTACTGTCAGCCTTCTCTCTGATCTCCCTTCCTCCTCTCTCTCCCCGCTCCAGTCCATTCTTCACTTCGCTGCCTGGCTCATCTTCCTGCAGAAACGCTCTGGGCATGTCACTCCCTTCTTAAAAACCTCCAGTGGTTGCCTATCAACCTCTGAACGAAACAAAAATTTCTCACTCTAGGCTTCAAGGCTCTCCATCATCTTGCTCCTTCCTACCTCTCCTCCCTTCTCTCCTTCTACTGCCCATCCTGCACGCTGCGCTCCTCTGCCGCCCACCTCCTCACCGTCCCCCGTTCTCGCCTATCCCGCCGTCGACCCCTGGGCCACGTCCTCCCGCGGTCCTGGAATGCCCTACCTCCTCACCTCCACCAAACTAATTCTCTTCCCCTCTTCAAAACCCTACTTAAAGCTCACCTCCTCCAAGAGGCCTTCCCAGACTAAGCTCCCCTTTTCCCTCTGCTCCCTCTACCCCCCGCTTCACCTCTCCACAACTAAACCCTCTTCTCCCCCCTTTCCCTCTGCTCCTCCCCCTCTCCCGTCCCACCCCCTCAGCACTGTACTCATCTGCTCAACTGTATATATCTTCATTACCCTATTTATTTTGTTAATGAGACATACATCACCCTGATTCTATTTATTTGCTATTGTTTTAATGAGAGGCTCTTCCCCTCGATTCTATTTATTGCTACTGTTCTTGTCTGTTTGTCTCCCCCGATTAGACTGTAAGCCCGTCAAAGGGGGCAGGTACTGTCTCTATCTGTTACCGATTTGTACATTCCAAGTGCTTAGTACAGTGCTCTGCACATAGTAAGCACTTAATAAATACTATTGAATGAATGAATGAATCCACTAACAGGTGCTCAATAAATGCTGCTGCTGGTGATAATGTGCCACCTTCTCTGTCTTTCTATACATACTTTTAGAGGATGCTCTGGACTGCTGACTGGTAGGATTTACTCTATCATCATAGCTAGATTAGCTCTTGTGCCAGGGAATAGCTGCTCTGACCCCATGTCTGGAGGGAAGTTCTTCGATTGTGCCTGAATGGCTCTTGGAAGTTTTTTATTTCTACCACCTTGCAGGACTCCTACAAGACTTGGAGACAAAGTTGCACTCCTTTAGTGGAACTGGAACACAATATGGCCTGTCAGAGCCTAGTAGGAGATTGGCAAGGTGGCAGGAATAAAAAAACTTCCACTTCTCAGACCTCACCCACCTCCTTGATTTTTGTTTACCTTGAGGGGCCTTCAGTCTGGCTATGCTTCTGGCATCCTTAATCTGGACCCACTAATCATGGCCTCCTTTGCTGCCATGGGAATCATCCTTGCCGCTTGGAGGTCAGAGCAAAAACCCTCCTGAATATTGCTGTGGGGAGCCTGGAGTAGTTATATTAATTTCTGTCTCCCTCTAGAGACTGTAAGCTCACTGTGGGCAGGGAATGTGACTGTTTTTGTTATATTGTACCCTCCTAAGCGTTTAGTACAGTTCTCTGCACACAGTAAGCACTCAATAAATATGAATGAATGAATGAATCAGATTGAAGCTTCCATGTTATTAGCAGCAGCAGCAGTGTGATGAAGGCTGCAGGGGTGGTTCTGGTGATGAGAAGGATGGCCTAGTTGAAAGAACACAGGCCTGGGAGTCAGAGGGCCTGGGATCTAATTCTGGCTCTGCCACCTGACTGCTATGTGACCTTGGGCAAGTCCCTTAAGTTTTCTGTACCTCAGTTACTCACCTCTCCCTTCCCATCCCCACAGCACCGTACTCGTCCGCTCAACTGTATATATTTTTGTTACCCTATTTATTTTGTTAATGAATTGTACATCGCCTTGATTCTATTTAGTTGCCATTGTTTTTACGAGATGTTCTTCCCCTTGACTCTGTTTATTGCCACTGTTCTCGTCTGTCCGTCTCCCCCGATTAGACTGTAAGCCCGTCAAACGGCAGGGACTGTCTCTATCTGTTGCCGACTTGTTCATCCCAAGCGCTTAGTACAGTGCTCTGCACATAGTAAGCGCTCAACAAATACTATTGAATGAATGAATTAATCTGTAAAATGGGGATTAAGACTGTGAGCCCCATATGGGACAGGAACTAAATCCATCCTGATTATTTTATTTCTACCCCAGAGCTTAGAAATGTACCTGGCACATAGGAAGCTCTTAACAAATACCATTAAAACAAAAACAAAAAAACAAAAATCAAAAAACCCACAAGAGAGTCCTTGTGGGAAAATCTCCAGCAATTCTGTAATGCACAGTGTCACTTGGAAAGGATCAAGATTGGGAAAGAGAGTCTCCTCATTTCCCTGCTGGACCCTTGAGGGCAGAAATGCTCTTTCTCTCCAGCAAACCTTGGTTTTCTTGTTTCTGCCTTCATCTTAAATGATGTTTCAGGTTTGATAGCTCCGGAAAATGAATTACTGTGATGAAACGTTTATATGGCATTTTGCATGTAGCCAAATGTTTGCAATTATTTTTATTAGTCATTCCTCATAACTCGGTAAGCCAGGATGCTATTTCCATTTTGCAATGAGGAATCTGAAGAGCATTAGGTTGAGGTGAATTGTCCAGTGTCACAAGGGAGGAAAGGAGCCTGAGATTTGAACTACAGCCCCTAAGTTCCCAGTCTACTCTGCTCCCGTGGGCAGGTTGTGTGGATGAACTTGCAAGACAGCATTGAAAAAATCTCAGCTGTTTGCGCAAGTGCTGGGCCTTTGCCGATTCATTTGAGCTGACCCTGGTTGTATTCCCAGCTATGGTGGTTTGTTACCACATGGATGCTGACCAGAATTGAGGCAGGGGATGGAGGTCGAACCAGAATCAACATTTTTTGCCTCGTTGCTATGGACTGGAGTCTTGGGCCTCAGGCCTGCTGGCAGTAAGATGGAGAAAGGGAAGGATGATGAGAGCACTGTCCCTTAGGGTAGCCAGTTGTGTATTATCATTATTTTGGACTAGGATTCCCCACTGACAATTCTTGAAGTTGACTTGGGAATCAGGGACCAAAACACCAAGCAAAAGATGGGTGAAGCTACCTTGGCATTGTATAGCAAAGTAATGGCTAATTAGACCAGCATGATTGATAACCACAGACAATTCCTTTCTCCCATGTGCTAAAGGACACCTCTACAGCCAAGGGTGCCATGGTTCTGTGGTTCTTTTAATTCTGTTGGTTTAGTAATTTCACTTCTGGGTATCACAGTGCTGCTTGGCCACATTTGCTGTCAGTGCTGCTGTCTGCACAAGGCAGATCTGATGCCAGACTGAAAAGAATGAACCCTCAACATATTTTAGGCCTAAAACCCAACATCAAAGATTACAGAATACAAATTCAGCAACAACTATCCTTGTAAAAATTTGGTAATAATGAAAGTACACAGAAATAGGGAAAGGATCCCAGAACACCTTATACCTTTTCCTTCTGCAAGCAAATTATTTTTAGGTTTTTTCTTTTTTTTCTTTAGCTAACTTTTAATCTTCTCTTCAGATTTTTTTCAGCACCTCAAGGATATAAAATTGTTTATAACAGGAAACCTTTGAATTCTGAGCTTTTATGTTTTATAATATCCCACTGCATGTTTGCAAATAAAGTTTGCCAATTTTGACTTTAAAGTCAAATCAGGAATGAGGATTTTATGTAAAGAAATTGCATATTCATTTAATGTGACCATTGTTTTGTTGCTTTTCTTTTTTTTTTTTACTTCTCAGAATAAATATTTATGCATATGGAGGTAAGGAAATTCCCTTGGCTTTGAAGGAAGTGGATGCTTTATTTGCTTTACTCACATTGCAAATGCCAGAACTCATGCTTAAAACCAAATTTCAGAACTTTTCCATTGTTTTGTTGTGAAGATTTATCCATGTTGGGGATCAAGAGAAGGCTCATGATAGGTCATTCAAATGCCAGGGGTCAGTACTCAGGACAGGGCATTCTGAACAATCACATCCTAATTTCAGGAGGATTTGGGTCCAGAACCAATATGGTGAAATGCTACAAGAGCTCTAGATCAATGGGAAAGCTTATAACTGGAGGAGGAGGTGATCATAGAGAGAGCAGCAATTCCTTCTGGCTGAGCCCATTAGTTGAAAGGAACTGGATTATTTTTCCCTTCACTTTCTAACTCACTTGAACAAAACATATGTGGTGGAAATAGAAATTGCAAACTCTGGGAATTCTCCCTGTGTTACTGTTAATTAGTGGATCCAAGAGCTCTCAAACAGTGAGCCTGCCACCTCCACATCTCCCTCAGTCAACTCCTTCCATTGGGAACTTCCTTTGGGCTGTATTTGTAACCTCATTCAAATACAATTTCCTTATGTGTGGTTAAGGTGTGACCACATATAATGGTCAATAATCAGAAGTTTGCCACAGTGAGAATTGCAGAGCAGGGATAGTTACTTCTTTAATAGCTATTGTTTGGGTCACTGTGCAGAATTTTGGAGATAAACATTGTATTTCCAGTCCACCAAGGCAGAAACTGAGGCACAGAGAGGTTATGTGTCTTCACCAAAGTCACACAGCCTGATAGTACTAGAAATAGAATCCAGTCCAGAACTCCTTTCACCCTATATCCTGCACTATTAATTACTTATGCTGCCTCTCTTTATATACTGCAAAGTATGTACTCATTCTTACCTAAACCTAGAGCAATTAATTGGAAGCTGGAATGAAAGTCAAGGGAAGAATCTCCTTCATGAACATTTAGGAAACAAGATCAAATGTCTTTGCCATTTGCTTTCTAGTCTCTGGGATAGCAAGCAAATCAAAACCATGAATATTTATATTTAGAATATTGTTGTTTTATCTAAGCATGGGAGAGGATTTGATGAGCTCAGAGCAACAATAACGCACTTAAAATTTCAATTATTTTTCTTGGATGTCTCTCCATTAGCTCAAAGACTTTGTATCATTCACAGTTTGAGAGAGCTTCTTCCAACATCAAACCAAAAAGGAAGCACTTTCTCCCTTGGTTGGGTTTTGGCCAGCTTTTGGAGTTCTTTCTAAAATCTGAGATTTCTTTCTGATGGAATAAAAGTCCACTGTGCAAAATATTCCAAGAACAAGCTGGTAAAAGGTGGTCTGGTCCAGGCAGTAGGGCTCCAACCCAAGCCCGAGAGTTAATGAAAAAAATTAACCTGGTGATGCATTTCCTGAAAGTTCCATGGTCCAGAAAAACAGGAAAGTTGGTTCATATGCATTTTTACAAGGAAAAAAATAGATTTTGAAGGTGGTGAATTGAACTAGAACAATGAATAGGAATAAAAACAAATAAGTTGCTAACATCTGCTTTTACAGTCACGTGAAATCTACATTTACTAAATATTTAATGAATACAGTCATGCAGAAGGCTCAAAAATTATTAGCCTGCAAAAATTTCCCTGTCTTTTGCTACATGTATCCTCCCATTCCAGCTTTCAAAAAGCTTGAAAAAAAATAATGTAAGACTATAAGATCGGTGTGGGCACAGAATGGGTCTGTTTATTGTTGTCCTGTACTCTCCCAAATGCTTAGTGCAGTGCTCTGCACACATTAAGCACTCAATAAATTATTATATTGAATGATGGAATCAATTTTCAATCTTTCTTCAAATGTTTATATGGTATCACATATGACCCTGCCTTTTACCTGAGGTGAAAGAACCAAGCAACAATCATAATTATCCATAGAGTTCTGCAAATGAGAGGTAGTTAAATAGTATACCCTGTTGTTCATTTTAAAGTATTTAGTGACCCACTGGAAACTGACCCACTTAAAGCCACTCGAAACACTGAATGGGGCTTGTTCTAAATGGGCAACAAAGTATAATTCTATTTGCTCTTGGCAGATGTTTTCATTGTAGAATACTTGCTAGTTTCTGCAGGTCTGAGCCAACTCTTAAATAATTTATTCCCTCCAGACCCGGAATTCTTTGCTTTTGGGTTAGAAATGCTTGACAGACATAGGGCATCCTTCTGTTACTGTGATAAGTCACTCTATTTAGTTACACAATATTTTCATAAGTCATTAAAGTTGATATTAGTCACCATTTTCATTTACTCAGATGTCCAGCTTAGGGAAAAAGACCCTTATGTGTCTGACAGACACTTTCAAGGTCAAGACAACTTACTTAAAACAATGTAATGACTCCATGTTGGAAAGGAGGAAAGAAATTACACATCAATTTCTAGACTTCTTGAGATGGCTGTTTTTTTTAAAAAACAGTTGGGGGTATGGGACCTTTTATTTTTGAAAAAGAAATCTTTTGAATTTTTTTCCTTGGTGAAAAGAGTATTTTGGAAAATATTCTCACAGCTTGCAAAAGATATGAGCTGGTCCTTTACCAAGGGCTTGAGATTGTCAGTTGTAAACAATTTTTTGCTCTTATGAAGTATACAGTTCAGCACTCCATAGCCACAGCAGCATTATGCACCTTTTCAGGAGACAAGAGAATCAATAGTATTTATTGAGTGCTTACCAATTGCACAGCATTGTACTAAGCCCTTGGGTGAGTATAAAACAACAGAGTTGGTAGATATGTTCCATAATCATTCTGAGGTAGGGGTTTTGGAATACACTGGCCTTGCCTGGATACATTTTTACTGGCCTTTGGTATTTCTCAGTCTTCCCCAACTGATCAGTGTCACAGAGATAATGTATCTGGGAGCAGCAGTTGGAAAAATGATAACAGAAGCAGCATGGTCTACTGAAAAGAGCACAGGCTAGGATGTCAGGTGATCTGGATTCTAGGCCCATCTTTGCCACTGATTGACTGTGTGACCTCGGGGAAATCACTTAATTTCTCCATGCCTTCAATTCTCCATCAAATAAAAGCGGTTAATATACCTGCCTTTCTCTACCACACAGAAATGTTGTGAAAATAAAATGAGGTAACTGATGTAACAGTGCTCTGAAAAAAAAATCAGAGGATTAAATACATTTAAAATATTCTTATTTGAGGATGCTGATGTGGATAATGATGAAATAATAAAGATACACTTATTCATTCATTGAATAGTATTTATTAAGTGCTTACTGTGTGCAGAGCACTGCACTAAATGTTTGGGAGAGTAAAATACAACAATAAACAGACACATTCCCTGCCCATAACAAGTTTACAGTCTAGGGGCTGATGGGGGAGACAGACATTAAAATAAATAAATACATTATAGATTTGTACGTAAGTGTTGTAGGGCTGGGAGGCAGGAAAAACAAAGGGAACAAGTCAGGGCGACACAGAAGGGAGTGGGAGAAAGGGGGGCTTAGTCATGTTAGGTCTCTTGGAGGAGATGTGCCTTCAATAAGGACTTGAAGGTGGGGAGAGTAATTGTCTGTCAGATTTGAGAAGAGAGGGCTTTCCAGGCCAGAGGCAGGACATGAGTGAGGGGTTGTCAGCAAGATAGATGAAATCGAGGCACAATGAGAAGGTTAGCATTAGAAGAGCAAAATGTGTGGGCTGGGTTGTAGTAGGAGAATAGCAAGATGAGGTTGGAGGGGGCAAGGTGATTGTTTTGAAGCCAATGGTGAAAAGTTTTTGTTTGAAACAGAGGTGGATGGGCAACCACTGAAGTTTTTTGAGAAGTGGGGAAACATGTCCTGAACGTTTCTGTAGAAAAATGATCCAGGTAGCGTGAATTGAGGGTGGAATTTTCAAATTTTTGTTGCATTTCTTTCTTGCTGAATTCTTTTAGACATAGCCTGACTTCTTTCAGATCCTAATCCTGAGTACAGGTGATAACTGCATGATCAAATTTGATCATTACTTCTCAATATAGGTCTGATCCTGAGGACTAATGTCAACCTAGTATTGAGAATATCACAGTCTCCATTTGACAACTGGGGCAGGCAACTGAACTACAAGCAGGGACAATCTCTCAACTTCTTAGAAAAGGAATAGAAGCACTAGGTTAAAAGTCTTTTGTTTATAACTAACCTGGGGTCTTTCCCACATCCATCTATAGAGAGTGCAAGAAAAACAAAATTCGCTGATTCCAAGGACTATGACTTTGGGGGACATTTGCTAGAGTTAATCACAAAACTCTCTGATGAGCTGGAGATATGCACAGCAGAGATTTGCTAATGAGTTTACAAGTTGGGAGGATATATGCTCTTAGGGGAATAGACATATGTGGGAGATGTGAGGGATGGATGGGAGAAGGGTCTGATGAAACCCCAAACAGTTCTAGGTTCCATAGGGCCTTTATTCTCATCCCTCTGAATTAGCTTGAGTTTCTAGGTTCAAACGAGGTATCATCTAAATGGGAAAGTGCTTCATGGAATGTGGAGTAAGGGAGGAGGTTCACCAGGAAACAAATGCTGGGTTTCCAAGAAAGTTCATGAACCACCTGGGCTGAGGTTGTGGGATTGTAGGCAACCCACAATTGGTTGAATTTGGCTTGTTCAACTGTTTAGTTACAAAACTTCATCCAGTGCGAACGTATATAAATTCTATGATCTATTTGGACCCAGTCTCTTCCATTCAAGCATTTGCCAGCATCCTTGGCATAGGTAGCTAAAGATAAACCACACTGACATAGAGAATGAAGCTACTGGTGTTAACCGTCTAGTCAGGGCTTTGACTGAGACATTTCCAGGGTTCTGGGGCTTTTATGCTCTCAGCCTGAATTCCCAGACCAGTGATTTTAGCCGCAAATGCTGGCGATAGCTTTAAATCTCACCAACTCGGTTGGGGGAAATTAAAAAAACTAAAAAGCAGAACCAGACAGTCTAACAGTGGCTTTTGCCAGATGGGCTTGGGTTAAGAAGGAAAACATTATTTACAGGAGTCAAAACAGAACAGCCATTTTTCTCTATCCTCCAGCTGAAAACAGGACTACCATTGCTCTCACAACTAAATGGATTAAATAGATTTGGGTCACACTCATTCTTCAGCCTCGATCCTCAGAATCTGGATCCCTGAGGAAATAAGCTCTAGTCCTTGGCTTCTTGAATTTTGCCAGACACTGCATCACTGCCTCTGCATATTTGTCCAGAAATGTCAGCCTAATCAGCCAAAAAGCATCTCTCCTGGACTCCAGAGACCTCGATCCAGGAAAATTCAAATCTTTTCTCAGTTAAACTTAAAGGCTCTTTCTTTCTGAGAACCAGTGCCAATAACCTGTCCTTATCTCATAAATTCATCAATTGCTCAATTGTTCATCTGCTCATGAGGGTCAGTTTGGCCTTGGGGTAATTATGCAGTATGGCCATTGGACAGGCAGAAGAGTCAACTGAAGTTTAAATCCAGCTTATTCGGTAGTCATTTTGCCCAAATAGTTTTACTCAATTTTTCCCATAAAGCTCCTTTCACACTAGAAAAATTACCTCGATGATTGTTCTGATGAGTCTTCAGTCATTGGCAGGGCTTACACTAGACCTTATGATCTGTCTACAGTGCATATTTCCTTTATCTGTGGGGTCAAAAAGGTAATAAATAGCCCTATCAGTTAAGGGAGAATTGTTTCATTTAGCTGCCTTAAATACAGCGGTAACACCTATATGCAACTCGTGCCTGATTTGCATCCTTGAGATATAGCTGGCCACCGCAACACTGAAATATTGCAAAAGTTTAAAGTAATTTCGAGGACACAGAGAAAATGCTGCATTGATGAAATGTTAATGGAGACACATCCTTCATCACCAGGGCTACGTTTTGTGAGCATTAACCAGAGGCAGTTGTTGAAAAGTGGGAAAATAAAAATGACATCTTGTATTTACAAGTACTTTCAATCTAGGCATCTCAGTGGCCTTTGTGGGTATTAAAAATATTAACAAGGAATGTTACATAGAGAATTTTAATTATCCCCTGTATAAAGAACAAGACAATGAGAATTTCATTGAGGAAAATAGCTAAGAAGCAGGTAGGTCTTAAGTTCTTGCTTTCAGGATTTTCACAAGTCCATGTTGTAATAAAAATAGTAAATGTGTGAATGATCTATTTAAACCATTTGGGTAAGTCTTGCTGCTTCTTAACCTCTGCCTAAGCATAGCTTACTCATATACATCACTTCCTGAAAATGCCAACTCTTGAAAAAGTCACCCATCAAGAATTTTCTCAGCCTCAGTCCTAGTCAAAAGCATCCTGGTGAGCAAATGAGGAGGTTACCTTTCCAGAATGCATCAGAGGCCATTCTGGTTAAGCAAGGGTGTTGTAGTTAGATTGCTAATTACCAATCAGTGGTTCTCTTTGGGAGATCACTGGAGACCAGTTGTCTGAATCTCTAGCTTCCACTCAGCCTATTGGGCTCAACATGAGAAAGCTCCTCCAATATGGGTTTGAAAGTGTCTATCTTTTGTGCGCTCAGTTAGAATCTACTGTATCTGAACAGCATGAACATATATATGAACCTGATTTAAAAGATAGTGAATCACTGCACTGATAATTCCAGATGTGAAGACCCAGATAGAAGGATCCCTTAAAATACAAGGTAGATGTTTTTTTCTGAAAAATTATCCATAAGGCAAAGTTCCATATACCAAACCTTGTTTTCCCACTGACTTAAATTAGAGTGTTCAAGATAATCTCCAGGTTCTCCCAGGCATGGCCACCTCAGTGAGTGAAAGGCTGAAGTTGCTTGCTAGAAGAAAATTCCCCCTCTCCTTGGTTTGCAAGTTTAATGTAGAAACAGAAGCAGACAGGCACTCCACATTAGGAGCAGGGCATAAGGAATGCGAATCAGAACTGGTGCAAAATTGGGATTTTCTCTCCCTACAACCATCTCACATTGAGGAAGGGCCCAGTGAAGCTATGGAGACCTACATAATTGAGCTAATTGTCCTTCATCTTGGCAGTAGCCATAGTTTCACCTGATTCAAAATTTTGTAAAAATGAACCTGAGGTGCATATAGTGTATTTATTTCTTAATTTATAAATAATGCTATACTGAAATTCCATATAGTAAGTCATAGTTCCTCAGAAGGATGCCTGTACTTTGTCAACTTGAGGAAGCAGTAGTTTCTTCACTTGCAAAGAACCTGGATAGTCTCTATGTATTTAGCCTTGAGAGCAGAGTTCTGTATTCGTCAAGATGGGGGTGAAAATGGATGTATCTTACCCTAGCCTCGTGTACTTACCCAGGATGTAGATCACCTGTTAAGACCTAGATGAACACAGAGATGATCTTGTAATGTTAGTCAGAGATCCAAGGAACACTGTCCATGGGAGAAATCAGAGAGCTTTCCTGAGGTTTGAACAGGGCAGAGAAAGTGTGTGGTGGGGGGTGGCTTTTCCCCCAGATCTTCCAAATAAAATCCTTTGTCCTCAAACCAAATCTTAGAGCCCAACCAGTCGATCATATTTATTGAATGTGCACTGTATGCAACACATTGTACACTGCCCTCAAGGAGCTTACAATCTAATGGGGAAAACAGAAGTAATGGGAGAGGGAGGAAATACAGAGCTGTAAGTGGAAATGAGTGTTTTTCTAAGTGGTAATTAGGAGAGTGTGGAGAGATGAATAAATGAATAAAGTATAGTATATATATCGGTACACACTAAAATGTGGAGTGAATGTTTCTATTTAAATGCTGGGGGTCCCCCCATTCCCTGTATGGAAACAATATGGCCTAATGGAAAGAGCACAGGCCTGGGAGTAGGAGGACCTGGGTTCTAATCCTGGCACAGCTGATAGCTTGTTCGTAACCTTAGGCAAGTCACTTAACTTCTCTGTGTCTCAGTTACTCCATTTGTAAAATGGGGATTAAGAATGTAAGCCCCATGTGGGGCATGGACTGTTTCCAACCTGATTAACTTGTATCTACCCCAATGCTTAGTACAGTGCCCAGCACAAAGTGGTACTCAACAAATATCATTTTAAAAATAGAAAGCATCCTAGTTGCACTAACCAGTGATTCTGAATGAGAAGCAATGTAATTTAGAGCACAGGACCAGGAGACAGGAGACCTGCGTCTAATCCTGGATGCACCACTCACCTGCTTCAAGAACTTGGGAAAGTCACTTAACTTCTCTTTACCTCATGAGGATTATAATGGAGATTAAATTCCTGTTCTCCCTCTGTCTATGACTATGAACCACATATGGGATAGAGACCATGTCCAATCTGATTATTTTGTAACTGCCCCTATACTTAGCACATAATAAGGGTATAACTATTATTATCATTATTATTATTTAAATGGGTGGAAGCATTCCACTAGCCTAGTGTAAAGAGCATGGGCCTGGGAGTTCACTGCTTACATGCTACGTGACTTTAGGCAAATCACTTAACTTCCCTGTGCCTCAGTTCCTTCATCTGCAAAATGGGGATTCAATATCTGTTCTCCCTTCTACTTAGACTGTGAGCCCCTTGTGGGCCCTGATTATCTTGTATGTACTCCAGCGCTTAGTAAAGTGCTTGGCATATAGTAAGCACTTAACAAATACTACAATTATTATTAACCAGTGATCTTCATTTGAGATGACCCATATTTGGGGAATCAACAGCCTCCTTTCTTGTAATTTCTGAGCAACCTGCTTAAAGTCTGAAGTAATCATGAAGAGAAAAAGCAACTTAATTCTTTGGCAAGGAGCTCCCTTGGTTGGGGAAGGTTAGCTTTTCCTTCTAAAGTACCAGCAGGAAGAGATCTTAAAATTAAATACCACAGAGGAGTGTAATGAAGAGATGGTAGGGAAAGCACTCGGTGGTTTTGCATTAAAAAAGGATAATATTTACCTTTTCGTGGTGAGTTTGTAACATCTTGTGGAAGGAAGAGGGAAATATTAGATTTACCGCGATTAGATCAACATCACAACAAGATCGATGTCAGGTTTTTAATGGACAGAGGTGAGTAGCCAAGTAAGCATTGCAACAGTCTCATAATTCCAGTGGATAGAGAATTTTACCTCTCCCGAAGCTTGCCCAATTCTGGCAACACACACATACAACCCACACAGATGCACAAAGCTTAAGGGGATTTTTTTTATCTTGCACTGTATTTGACCTTGAAAATACTTGATTTTATCCTAGAAAAAAAAGAAACTTACCGTCTTGCAGCACTGTCATACTTCTCCATGATGAGCCCTTAAACAAATGTAAATAAAAATAGTTTTCCTTTCCAGACTCGTCCTAACAAGGCCGATCTGGGCCTCCACATAATCCAAGGGATTTCTGAAGCTTTTAGTTTTAACTAAGCAATTTGTAAGGCAGCTTGAGATACTGCCAAATGCGTGGTAACTCAACTTTGGTAAATGCCCAACCATCTAATTAAAAACATGGTTTGGAATCATTCAATTTTGGTGAATTGTTTTGTTGTTCAAGAAAATAAAATACTTTGAATCTAAAATACTGTTCAAAATGGTTCTGATCAGGAATGGTAAGCCAAATCAGTTTAATGCATCATTCCAGAGAAGAGTACAGAGGTCAAGACAAACTTGCAGTGCTGGAAAAGATGGAGAAGAGTCAGCTGCTTCAAACTGTTTCCCCCTTAATCAAAGAGCCTTTGCTGGCAAGATTATAGGCACAATTCTTCAGAAGAATCAACTGAAGAACATAGTCAACCATACATTTCCCCATGTAGCTTCAAACCAAACAGTGGACTGCTGGAATTTCACACTTATTGGGTGGAGGCATTGAAAGTTAGTTAACCAATCAATAGCCTTTATCTTTCATTCATTCATTCAATAGTATTTATTGAGCACTTACTGTGTGCAGAGCACTGTAATAAGTGCTTGGAAACATACAATACAGCAATAAAGAGAGACAATCCCTGCCAGCAAGTACAGAGACCAGTAATAACCATTTGGGAGAGTTCAGTTATGTTGGAAGACACCATCTCTGTTCTCAAGTGCCTTATGATTTTGGGAAATGAATGGTACTTACTGGGCATTTACTATATGAAGAGCACTGTACTAAGCTCTTGGGAAAGTATAATACAACAGAGTTGGTAGACACAATCCCTGCCTGCAGTGGTCTTTCAGTATAGACGGGATCTGAATGTCGAGGCTATCTCAAAAACAGATGCAGGCCCTGAAAGGGATAAATGCATCAGCACAGCCAGAATCTATTTTTACAGGCACAAAATGCAGAAAGGTGTCAGTCACTCACTAGTCTTCAGTAACACCTCCATATGTGGACAGGGTCCCCTTGCTAGTAACAAAATGGTTTACCATCGGGAAGCAGCGTGGCTCAGTGGAAAGAGCACGGGCTTTGGAGTCAGAGGTCATGGGTTCATATCCCAGCTTGGCCACTTGTCAGCTGTGTGACTTTGGGCAAGTCACTTAACTTCTCGGTGCCTCAGTTCCCTCATCTGTAAAATGGGGATTAAGACTGTGAGCCCCACGTGGGACAACCTGATTCCCCTGTGTCTACCCC
This sequence comes from Ornithorhynchus anatinus, assembly GCF_004115215.2. NCBI lineage: Eukaryota > Metazoa > Chordata > Mammalia > Monotremata > Ornithorhynchidae > Ornithorhynchus > Ornithorhynchus anatinus. Next base: position 45,249,115 of record NC_041738.1, read on the forward strand.
AGCACTTAGAACAGTGCTCGGCACATAGTAAGCACTTAACAAATACCAACATTATTATTACTATTGTTTTTGAAAATGAAGAACACTAACCAAAGATAATTGCATGGCTCTGCATCACCACAGAGTTTGTTTCTTATCACTATAATAATTTTTCTTTAGGTCCTACTTGGAAAATGCCTTCAGAGTGTTCTACTGAAGGTTCTTTCACCTTCAACTGCTCTGGTCAAGTCAGAAAAGAAGTCAACAGACAAGGTCCTGGCTGTCTTTCTGGAGATTCTAAGATCAGGGATAAGTATTCACTATGCTACACACAAATCAGAGATGTAAGTGTTCCATTCCAAGAAGATTTTTTCAGAGTGCATAAAAAGCACCATGGCGTTTTCATCCTATTGAACGTAACCAGAGTCGTGATTTCTTTCCCTATTCATCATGATAGCAACAAGAATGAAGTTTAGTTTTAGTGGTACTTCATTTGCATGGAAAACTGATGTGGCTGAGGAAGTAGATGATAGAATTAAATACATATAATCAGTTTAATATGATTTACTCTTGTCCTGTTGCACAGATGTTTAAGCAGATGTCAGATAAAAATACGGTGGGGGTAACACATTAGTTTAAATGATTACATCTAAAGGAAGGGAGTATAGTTGTAAAAATGTTAAAGGAGAAAGTAAGTATTTATGACTATAGTAACTGGTAATTTTATCTTCCATTTGCCTTCTAGTGCATAGCAATCATGGATCCCTACTTTAGGAAAGCCGCAATTTCTAATGTGCTTATGTAATGCCTGCCAAGCTTTCTAATCCGAGTAAACCTTCTACATTTAAGAAGTCACGAGGATGCATCTTTTTCACATTTTAGGGGCAGCAGTTAAATGAAGAAAGCAAGTTCTAACTAGGTTTCAGGCACCTCTCTCAGACACCTCTTGCCTCAGTACCTAAACATATCTGAGCTGAAGTATTTGGTCTAGTTATTAACTTGCTGTAAGGAAAACCCAATTTCCAGCAGACTCTACAAGCACCTTTTCTGATATGGTTAGTCTATATCCGTGTATGTTATCCACTAAATGTACAAAATTAATTCCTGTACTAGTATAGTGTGGGTTTTGCTCATCCCGATATATTTCACGTTCAATGTGGTGAAATACATTTTCAGGAGAAAACCAATTAACATGAGAAAATAATTTATATAAGGTCATATCCTAATATAAACATAGCATTTAAAACTTATTTTGTTTGCAGGATATGAATAGGCCCTGTCCACATTTAACAATACCATACTTCTTCCTAAGCAAGCTATCTCATTCCCCTTTCCCTAAATCACTTGTTTTAGGTAAAGTTTACCCTTGATAATAATTAAAATCTTTGATTTCATTTTCAACAAACATAATCCATGGATTATGAGTTCCATGACATTTAAACAAAAAGGTAAGAGAAAGGAGACCGGCATTCTGCCACCTGATGGCCAATAGACCCACGACCTGATATCTTTTAGACGGTGGATTTCAGCCAGTTTTTACAGCCTATTAAGTCAGGAAAAGTAAATGGTCAGTAGGGGTTAAATGCTGAGTGAGCGGAAGTGAGGAGGTTCCTGAAATAATTATTACCTGATTGTATGAAAAGAGTGAAGCTGTGTCACCTGTTTCTGCGCAGAGTATTTTACTCTCTTGGTTCTTGAGTCTTTGGGATACAAGGAGCAGTAGCACTAAGTACACTGTAATAAGCACTTGGGAGAGTACAACATAATAGAGTTGGTAGACATGATCCCTACCCTACTGCATCAGCCTCTTCATTGACCTTCTTGCCTCCTTTCTCTCCCCACTCCAGTCCTTACTTCACTCTACTGCCCTGATGATTTTTCTAAAAAATGGTCAGTCCACATCTCCCCTCTCCTCAAGAGGTTCCAATGGTTGCCCATCTACCTCTGCATCAAACAGAGGCTCCTTACAGGTTGGACACAGTCCATGTCCCACATAGGGCTCACAACCTTAATCCTCATTTTACAGATGAGATAGCTGAGGCCCAGAGAAGTTAAGTGGCTTGCTGAAAGTCACATAGACAAATGGCAGAGTCAGGATTAGAATGCAGGTTTTCTGATTCCAAGGCCCATGCTCTTTCCACTAGACCATGCTGCTTCACTATGCCTCCCTCCTACTCAGACTGTGAACTTCATGTGGGACCTAATTATCTTGTGCTTAGCACAGTGCTTGGCACATAGTAAATGTTTAACAAATACTACAGTTATTATTATTATTATCATTATTATTATTACTATGACTACAGTGATGGGAAAGGCAGGGAAAAACAGGGTTTGGGTGGGAAGATCAGGAGTTTTATTTTGGCTATGTTAACTTTGAGGTGTCAGTGGGACATCCAAGTAGAGATGTCCTGAAAACAGAAAGAAATGTAAGACTGCAGAAAGAGGTCAAGGCTAGAGGGATGGATTTGGGAATAATCTGCATAGAGATAGTAGTTGAAGGCATAGCAGTGAATGAGTTCTCCAGGGAGTGGTTGTAGATAGAGAAATGAAAGAGAGCCAGAACTAAGCCTTGAGGGACTCCCACACTTGGAAGGTGAGAGTCAGAGGAGGAGCCTGCAGAAGAGACTCAAAAGGAGTGGCTAGAGAACTAGGAGAAGAATCAGGAGAGGAAAGTGTCAGTGAAGCCAAAGTTAGATTACAATGTTTTCAGGAGGAGGGGGTGGTCGACAGTGTCTAAGGCAGTGGAGAGGTAAAGGAGGATTAGGATAGAATAGAGGCCATTGGATTTGGCAAGTAGGAGGTCACTGGTGAACTTAGAAGGGGCAGTTGTTTCTGTGGAGTGAAGTAGGTGGAAGCCAGATTGGAAGGGGCCAAGGAGAGATTTGGAGGAGAGAAATGGAGGTAGAGGGTACAGACAACTTGCTCAAGAAGTTGGGAGAGGAGTGGAAGAAGGAGGATGGGCTGATAGCTGGAGCATACAGTGGGTTCAAGGGAGAATCTTTTTAGGCTAAGGGATGCCTGTGCGTGTTTGAAAGCAGTGGGGAGCCTTGGGAAAGTGCATAGTAGTAGATGGCAGACAGGGAGAGAAGAAGGGAAGGGGAAAGGTGAAGGGATAAGGTTAGAGGCACAGGTGGAGGGGGTAGATTTTGAGAGGAGGTGGGAGATCTTTTGAGATAGTGTTGGGAAAGGTGGGAGAGCTGAAAAAGGAGTAGGAGGAGGGAGGGACTGGAGAGGAGATTTTAGGGAGATCTCTGATGGTTTCAATTTTAGAGATTAAGTATGAGGCTAGGTCACACAGTCAATGATCTATTAATATCATTGATTGAAATCACAGTAAGATCTCTTCTTGGTTCCTCAAGGACTTGTGTCCACATTATTCTAAGGACTAGGGTTACTAGTCTTTGCAGAAGGAGAGTGTGAAAACCAAACTATCATTCTGTCCCAGGAGTACTTACTCTGGAACAGAGCTTTGCTGTCCTGACAAGGGTCAGAAGAAATAGTCTCCTGGCCCTGTGCTGGATCTGGGATTTCCATGAAGCCTGTACAAATTTCATTCTGCAACCCTTCGCATCTGGTATCTTTCACTAACACGAATTCGCAAATAGAGCCCCACACGCACTTTGAATACCTTGAAAGCCATTCTAGACTGAAATGTGTTGGTCACACTGGATACAATGTATTAACCACAGAAATCTACGTTGTTAACCAAACCACCAAATCTCTCAGTTGGTCATTAGGCTTTTAATAGAAGATCCTGAATGGATTTACAGCAAATCTCTTTGGAAATGGTTCCTTTTACAACCGTATAATGAATGTCAATGGGGAAAGTTTCCATATCCAGCACATTCACTTATCTGCCAATGCTGTTTGACAATTGCCCTATGATGTGGCTTTGTTAACTTTGTCTGGCTATGTAAGAGAAGCCACATAAATTAATTCTCTGAAATAACAAACAATTCCACAGCAGAACTAACAAATTCAAACCATATTATTGCAAGGGCATCAATACTTGGAAATAGGTGACAGTTCAAATTTTAGTGGTAATTGAGCTATCTCTTTGCTTTAAAATCTTTTAATAATGTCTCATCTATATAACTGCAAGTGCACCTATATCAGTCAATTTGTTGGTATTTTAATAATCACAGTTGCTGCTGGATTTTAACAGACCATATTTCTGTTCTTCAATATAGAGTCACATCCACACTGAAAAATCCATATACCTAAGTAGACAGATTTTATCCTTTAGTTGTGAATGAGGACGAAGTTGTTTATTTTTTTCCCTATGCTCCATTTTTCAAATGTTCTTCACCATCTTCAAATTGTTAAAATACATTATTTTGAGGAAACGCAAACATGCAGAAGATGGGGCATCCTTGATGGCATGCATATACATCTTTCCTGGAGCCAAGAGAAAATAAACCACAAGTTTAAAGTCGAAGAAACAAAACCCTGGTCCAGAGGATTTGAGCAGCTCTGGAAATTGGACTTTTAGCATTTTCGTCTGAATTTCATTTTATAACTTTTGCTGGGTATTTTGAAAAAGGTCTCCTGGGTAAAAGTGTCAACGGTGAGTTTATTTTCCATTTTCAGGCTTCGCTTATGATATTCCATTATATTTCTAAGAGTGGATTGGGGCTGGCTGCCATCAATTTCAACTTGGCTTCTCTGGGAGGCTGCTTCAATTGCTCTGCTGGTGAATGTGGAGAGCATATTGATTATTTTAATTTTCACAAAGCTCGAAGCAAAATTCTTGCATATGAAGTGCCTGAGTCTTAAAGGTGTGATGAAAGCATAATCCTGCACACAGCCCTTAGTTCTGCTGCCTAAAATAATACTTCAGGATGCTGGCAGGGGAATAGTACACTTCCTGTGAGTGTTTCAATTCACGTTCTCCCAAAAATAACACAGAGACTGTTAACACCTGCACTTTTCAGCGTTTCCTTGCTAACAACAAGGAGATTAATGGGTTCCATTCAAAATGGACCTTTTTGACCTCATTTATGAAGTTGGAAAACTCAGGAAATTGCTTGCTAATCCAAATCTTGATAATCCCAGTATCCTTACATTCTTTTAAAAATATCCCCAAATACACAGACAGCTTCTACTTTTCAAAAAAAATATAGCAGATAATTCTTCACTGTGTCACCTACCCAAATCATCTGCATGCAAAAATGGGCTGTGTTGGTGTTTCACCATCTCTTGTTTAGTGATGGGGCACCAAGATGAGAGAAGAAAGGAAAGCAGTCAAGAAAAGGGCAAATTAAGCTTCATGATTAAATACTCTATTTTTCACATTTCAAGTTTGGAGGGTGGTTAAAAAGCTGAATGGGAAAAAAAGATGTGGATAACTCCAGAAATTGAGGAGCATTATAAGGGTCAGACATTCTCCTTTTATTCCAGACTCCTGGCTTGAAAGCACTGTTCTTCTCTCCTCCCAAGTGTGACAGAAAGACACGAGTTGAGGAGTGTGGATGATCAGTGCAAACCTGCACTACTGAAAGCATAAATTCTGCTCATAGTAGAAAATACACCACAGGAAATAGCAGAATCAGCAGTGTCATCTTCAAAAACTAATGATGGCCATAATACATCATTCTGTTGACTGCTAGTGCAGTCTTCAAGAGAGGAATAATAGAATTGCCTTCTAATTGCCAGATTAGAAAGCTTCACCAAATTTAACTAAAGCAACATGCATAGTAGGATGAAGTTTTCAGTATTCTGAGTCAGAGCTGAATCTCATCCTAGAGCAACCACACTTGAAACTTCTGTGAAAAACATTTGACATTTATTTTTATGTAAAATTTATTTTCCATAGAAATGTGCGCCGACACGACCAGAAGCCAAAATAGAAAGAAACCATGCATAATTAGGTAGATTAGGAATGGAAATTATGTCTTCCCCCCCACCTCCCACCCCTTCCCTCTCATGAGCCTGGTTTAACTCTTTATTAACCACATTGCTAATGCACTTATGCAAATCTAATCCATGATAAATAACACTGGTTCTATTATTAAAATTTGCTTTAAGGGGAAGAAAGTGCATTATTCAATTTCAAAAGTAGGTCATTTAAAGATTCAAATCCCACTTCAAGAAATACTTCTAACTTATTAAAACTGAAATTTTAAAAGAAACTTTAAAAGAACAGCAAAAGCTGTTGAGTGCATTAACTTTATTCAGTATGGTTAGTAAAATGGGATTAGTCAAACTTTCTTCTGGGTTGAATATGTTTCACATTCAGATTCTCATATTCTGAGTTTTAAGTAGGTTGGGAAGGTAAATTATAGTAATAATATTAATAATTATGGTATTTATTAAGTGCTTACTATGTGTCTAGCACTGTTTTAAGCACTGGGGTAGATATAAAATAATCAGGTTGGACACAGTCCCTGTCCTACATGGGGCTCACAATTTAAGTCTAAAGGTTTTGAAAAATCTATAGGTGGTAAACATAAGATTGAAATGATGCTTTTTAACACTTGAGAAAAGTAGCTGAAAATATTTTTTAAAAATCCATAAGGTAGCTAAAGTTTCAAAGAGTTTTGAGGAAATGTTTTAATGCTTCAAGTGCAAAGGAATGAGAAATTAGTGATTGACATTTTGTTTAATATAAACATTAAGTTTAAGAATGGAGGCAAAATTACTAAATATGGTGTGTCTGTTACTAAATTCACAGCTTTTTAAAGACAAATTTAAAGAGTCTGATGAAATCACACTCAAGCTAAATGGACCCATGCTTGTTTGCCAACATTGCAGGGAAGCACTTGCATGAAAAAAAAATCAAAGAACCAAAATACATTTTCACTATATTCAGATGAAATTCATTTAGAAGCCCCAGAAAAATAGCCACTTTCTTGAAGGATTTGCTGAAAATAAGGGAACTGGATTCTTACTTTGCTCCCAAGACTATATTCACGTCCTCTTCCTGGAATTAGTGCTGAACTTCCATTGACCTCAAAGGAACCCAGACTCATTTCAATTCTACTGGTGTAGACTAAGAAAAGGATCAAAATCTCAAATGCCCTCAACTGTACTAGACACTTCTTTGGGTGTTCAAAATAAGTATTTGATACATGCCTGTCTGACTAGAAGTAATAGTTGGATTGGCTACCTTCTTTGTGTAGATCTCTATATGACCTTAAGAAAGCTCTAGACCCTTCTGAGAGATTCACTTACATTAAGTCTTCAGAAACTAAATGAAATGAAGGGGTTGAGGTGATTATCTTGATAATTAAGGAAAAAAGTGCTTTTGAATAAAGTAGGGATATTTTTGGCTTGATTGATTGTTGGACTACCCAGCTTGGCTACCTATCAATCAATCAATCAATGGTATTTATTGAGCACTTATGATGTGCAGAGCCCTGTATTAAGCTCTTGGGAGAGTATAATACAAAAGAATAAACAAGCATATTCCCTGACCATAAAGAGTTTACAATCTAGAGGGGGAGACACAGATTAATTTATAACAATTTAAAGATATGAACATAAGTGCTGTGGGGTTGGGGGTGGGGTGAATATTGAAAGTCCAAAGATCACAGATCCAAGTCCATAAATAGTACAGAAGGGAGAGTGAGCTGGGGAAAAGAGGGCTTAATCTGGGAAGCCTCTTAATAATAATGATAATAAAAATGTTAATAATCATTGTGGTATTTGTCCAAGCACAGTTCTAAGTGCTGGGGTAGAGACAAGGTAATCAGGTTGTCCCACATGGGGCTCACAGTCTTAATCCCCACTTTATAGATGAGGTAACTGAAGCACAGAGAAATTAACTGGCTTGCCCAAGGTCACACTGCAGACAGGTAGCAGAGCTGGGATTAGAACCCATGATCTCTGACTACCAAGCCCCTACTCTTTCCACCAAACCAGGCTACTCCTCTTGGAGGAGATGTGACCTTAGACATTGGTTATAGATAGAGTTCCTCATTTGACTTTGTGACTAAGGAAGAGAACCAAAGAATGGTGATAACCTTCAATTTCCCTACATGGTTCCCACTTTGGGAAAGTGATTTGGTTTATTGGCAAAGAGAAGAGTAGGATTACAGAAATAAGTAAAAAGAAAAATACAATTGTAATACCCACCCTCCCCTAAACCCAGAACTTTCATTTGTCTTTAATTATCCAGACTAGCTGCCTAAATTAATTAAATGACTCAATAATTGCTCAGATCTCTACATTATGTGGGCAGGGAACAAGACTACCAACACTGTTATATTTTACTCTCCCAAGCACCTAGTATAGTTCTCACATAGTAAGTACTCAGTAAATATGATTGATTGATTAACTGATAAATATTTGTCTCATGGAGAATGTTGAACAAGTTCTGTTTGGGACTTCAGAACTAAGATCCTGAATGATGGAATTGAGAGGCAGGATGGACTAATGGAAAGAGCATGGGTTTAGAAGTCAGCCACTAGGAAGCAGCATGGCCAAGCAGATAGAGCAGGGGCCTGGGAGTCAAAAAGACATGGATTCTAATCCTGTCTCTTCCTCTTCCCTACTGTGTGATCTTGGGCAAGTCACTTAACTTCTCTGTGCCTCAATTCCCTCATCTGTAGAATGGAGATTAAGACGGTGAGCCCCATGTGAGACATGACTGTGTCCAATCTGATTATCTTGTACCTACCTCATCACTTTGGACAATGCCTGGCAGATAGAAAGCACTTAACAAATATCATAAAAAAAAGTAACTTGGCTGTAATCCCAGCTTCACTACCTACCTGCTCTGTTACCTTGGACAAGTCACTTAACTTCTCCATACCTCAGTTTTCCCCCTATAAAATGGGAATAAAATACTTGTTCTATTATATGGTATTTGTTAAATGATTACTATATGTCAGGCACTGTACTAAGCACAGAGATAGATTCAAGATAATCAGGCTTGATACTTGGGGCTCACAGTCTTAATCCTCATTTTACAGATGAAGTAACTGAGGCACAGAGAAGTTGTGACCCCCAAGATCACACAGCAGACATTGGTAGAGTCAGGATTAGAACCTAGATCCCTCAGACTCTCAGGCCCGTGCTCTAACCTCCTTCCTGCCTCTTACAATGTGAGTCCCATATCAGAGAGGAACTATGTTCTATCTGACCATTTTGAATCTTAGCAATGTACTGGGCACAGAATAAGAAGACAGTTTGGTAACATTGTATGTCAGTGGAAGGAAATTGATAGGTAGATGGGTGAAGGTGAGAGAAAATGATAAAGTGATGAATGCTTGGCCTATTGAGACACAACTTGGAATTCACTTGGAAACATCATTTAGGATACTAATGACCCCTGGCAGTCTAGATTACGTTAATTCTGCCTTGCCCACCTCCATACTGACTTTTCCCAGCCCCTCATGACTTTTATTTCTCTCCCTGGGGCAGTCAGCTTTTGTGAATGACATAATTCACTAGCAACCTAATCAGAAACCATAATGATTATGCACAATAGTAACTAAATCATAGTAGCTCTCCCACCACTGAGAAGATGGTAAATAGCCCCCAGTCCTTACTTTAAGAATTTCCCACAATATACTGACCCAGATTATAAAGTGTTTTGTCATTATTCAGAGGAAATAAAAACCTGATGTTGCCATTTTAATAGTTGCTTAATAGGAAGTTAAAAATTAATCTTCAATAATTAGGTTGAGAAAATATAGGAGGTCTTATTCATAGCAACTTAAAGTAGAAAGGAAAAGGGTCATGGCAATGAGGTCTATTAGATGGAGTCTATTGTTTATAATCTCAGGTTCCACAGCACTAGGGACAGGAAATACACCACAAGGTGAAGGCCACTCTTGCCAACACTTTGAAAACAGTTTCTTGTGCCAGATTGCCTGCGTCTTATAAAATGGCATAGTAAACAAAGTCCACCTGAGCAGCATGAGACATCTTTTTGGACAATGCACGGGTGATTTTATTTCATACTTTCATAAAGTTACAAAGAAAACAGAACAGTGCTAACATATAAAAATAGAAATATTCTTTAAGAGGTGGGTGAAGAGTGAGGTTGACTTGGTTGAGCACTGGACTTTTGGCCAGAAGGTCTGGATCTCTTGGATCTGTTCCTGGTAATAATAATAATTGAAGTATTTGTTAAGTTCTTACTATGTGCCAGGCACTGTACTCAGAGCTGGGGCAGCTACAAGGTAGTTGGATTGGACACAGTCCCTGTCCCACATAGAGCTCACAGACATACATCTCATTTTCCAAGTGAGGAAAATGAGACCCAGAGGAGTGAAGTAACTTGCCCCAGGTCACACAGAAGATACCTGTCAATGACAGCATCTGTCCTAGTGCTATCATTAACTCGGGACAGATATTTAACATCATGTGTATTTTCTGAGTAATTGAAATAATGAAAACATTGATAACATTGGAAGCAGTGTGGCCTAATGGAAAGAGCACGGGTAGAAGATAGAGGCTCTGCCACTTAACTGCTGTGTGATCTTGGGCAAGTCACTTAACTTATCTGTGCCTCACTTTCCTCAACTGTAAAATGGGAATTCAAAACCTCTTCGACTCTAAGCCCCATGTGGGGCAGGGATTGTGTTCAATCTGATTAAGTTGTATCTATCCCAGCACTTTGAATAGTTCTTAACACATAGTATGTGCTTAAAAAAATAAATTAATAAATCAATACATAATTAAGGAGTATAAATGATTGGTTGTAAATTCACCTAGATTCTGGTACTTAATATTTCATAATATAAAAAAAATTGTGCCTCAAGAGATTTTTCCTGTTTGGAAATTTATTCTTAGAAATTTCTAAACCCATGGCTACAATTTAGACACTGATGGACTGCCTAACATCAATATGATAGCATGGAACAAGACCTTCATAACTTGACTTCTGTTCAAGATAACCTAAATCTAAGAGTTAGGATGTGCATATTGCTGAATTTAGGAAATATCCTTGCTGAACTTTCCTTGAGTAACACGATTCCTGGTTCCTGAACCACCATAAGACAGTTACCCAAACTCCACCAGTGTCTACAATTTAGGTTTTGCCAAATGTCAAAAACTTCTTATCTAAGGCAAGAATGTAAAGGTGTATGTTGGTTCAGAAGGAGACATAACTTCATTTTAATCACCAGTGTTATTTTTTTCAGGGTTTTAAAAATCCTCCTTCTCAAAGGAGAGTTCAGGGGGCTGGGGCAGGTGAGTGGGGGGAACTTCTCCAAAGTGTGCCCTCAAGTCATAGACTTTTGGTGCCTTTCTGTCAATGTCTCTCCAAATTAGAGTGATTTAATTCATCTCTTGTCTTATCTCTCCATTTGCAGAGTGCAAACACCCTGATTTCACTGAAATTGATGAAGATGTCACTTAAGAAAACACTTCTTTAACAAAACAGGAATGAAATGGAAGTGGTGAATCAATTTACCAAGCTCAAAGCCTCATTCCTCCAGCCAACCCAGATCTGAAGGCTTCCTAGCTGGCTGATTGTTGTGTCAGAGGGGACTGTATCAGATTGGTTGTAAGTTGAATAATTCATTTCAAGTCAACTGAATGATGTTGAGTGATGATGATTTAAGGAGTTTCTGATTGGTGTGGAGGGAGGTGGATAGTCATTAGGGGTCTGAAGGAGTGGAGAGATATGATGATACTTGCAGCAGTGTAGTTTAATAGAGAAGTTCTAGAAGAAAAACTTTTTTTACTGAAGGTCAGAGTTTCTCCATCAGTTATGGAAGGGCATCACCTCTCTTTTGCCCTCTCATTGCCAATTCAGGAATGAAATGCCACCAAACTAGCCCCCTTTAGCAAGAGCTCTTGGCTGAGTGACAGGTGTCAGGCAGGGATGGGTGAACGGCAATGGCACATGAGACTACATTTTATCCTTAAACTTCCTGCATTTTCACTCCTGGATCTCTGAATTGGTACTTTGGATTCAGTGAGGCCAAACTGAAAAGTGAATTTCTCAGAACCTGAAGTTGAGAATTTATGAAAAACACTGTACAAAATGCCTATGAAAATCAGGAAGAAGAAAATGAAAGGAATCAAAACTTTAATTAAAACCACTAGCATGACCATCAACCTTGATTCAGAGATAATATGAACTTGAAAGAGGCAAACAGAAACACAAAACTTTGGTGACTCCAGGAGAGCCGAATGGTTAGATTGAAGTCTGAAAAAAGCTAAAAAAAGAACAAAGACAAAGAAAACAAAATAGACAGAGCTGTAGAGATAGTGATTAAATTACAGTCACTTGAACAAAGCATGCCTTAGTTCTTAATATGCTAATTCAATCCATCATATGTATATTTAAAATATAAAACCCATATTTAAAAATCTGAACCACCTGACAAGAATAAGAAAATGGCATTTAAAAAGAGAGGAAGTAGGGCAGAATCTCACACCATGACTGACAGGAAGTGAATCATTACAAAAATTGTGTCCATCATTTTTTTTTTACATAGTGGTTGGAGATGAATTAATTCCAGTAACCCAAGGGAACAAATTCCATACCTAAAGATGAATAAAACCTCTTTTCAAATCCAGTGAATACAGGAGTAGAAGTAAGGCTTTGGTAGATGGTGAGCCGGGGGGAGGGTGGCCACATACCAATTTCAGGGAGGGAAATTAGTAATAAGGCAGTGAATGTCTGCTTAGCTGCCCCAAACTCTTCCATGGCTATCCCTGGCCTCTTTCACCACCTTAATGCCAAACAAAACATATGCATATATAAGGTGTATATGCACAAAGGCATACATATGGATATCAAAATAGAAGAGAGAGAAAGCTAGTTTCAGTTTCAAACCATATACATTCAATCTGTTCTTAGGCAGGCAAAGAAAATTTTGTGCTAATCAGGGAGTACAAGCTTCTATGTGAAATATTATTCATGCATCAAGGACTGGCCAATTTCAGAAACATTTTGCAGCTTGTGAATAAATGGTTATACAGTATCTGCAGAGGAGAAAAAGGTTCCCCTTCACCCACTTCAGCAGTAATGCTATTTCACACTTTATTCAATAAAATGCCCTAAGGTTCTTGTCCAGAATGCAGCTGCTGTGCAGGGACTGGCAGAAAAACTGGCATTTGTACCTTGGCATGAGGAAGTTTGATTCAATTTCCCTCATTTTCCTTTTAGAGCCTTTAATAGTTTGACCTGAACAAATGGTACCGGACATTGAAAGGAAGATTGTTGAATGCAGGTGTAAGAATAAAGAACTAAGAACATAAAAACATAAGAAAAGCCTTCTCTGATAAAAGCAACTCAAGAATAATGAGATCTCTGCCTTTGATGTCCATACAGGGATCAAGTTTATTAATTCGACCGTACTCACCCAAGAGCTTAGTACTGTCCTCTGCATAGTATATGTTCAATAAATACTATTGTTTGACTGATTGAGCCATGTTAACAGTTGGTAATGCAGCTTCTAACATCAGCCTTCCTCTAATAATCCATTATTGATGGTTCTGTGATTTGAGGGAACAGAAGAAATGATTCAAACATCCATTTTCTGGACTGTGGTTAATAGCCCAGAGCTGATCGTCTTGCAAATGTTGCTTGAATTATTTTCTCCCTACCAATTACCTAACTCTTGCACATAATGGAGCTCTTTTGCCATTTTGCTTTGCTTACCAACTTAGTTTTACAAGATCTTCCTACAGTTGATCTCTATCTTCAAGGCATCTTATCCCTTGGAAGACTGAAGGAACATCCACAGATGTAGAATTTTCAGTCTACACTCTCTTTTCCACATCACCTTCAGAAATGTTATATAAAACCAGCCCTAGCTCTAATCCCAACAGTCCCCTCTATTTCCACTTCTCCATCTAGAAAATGATCTATGTATTCATATTTGTGATATCTTTCTAATAATAATAATAGTAGTATTTGTTAAGTGCTTAGTATATGCTATGCGCTGTTAAGCACAGGGGTAGCTATAAGACAATCCAATAGGACACAAACCCTGTACCGGATGGGGCTCACAGTCTAAGTGGGAGGGAGAACAGGAGTTTCATTCCTATTTTATAGATGGGAAAACTTTTTTATGGTATTTTTTAAGTGCTTATTATGTGTCAGGCAGTGTACTAAGTTCTGTAGTAGAAAGAAGCTAATCAGGTTGGACACAATCCATGTCCCATGTAGGGTTCACGGTCTTAATCCCCATTTTACAGATGAGGTCACTAAGGCACAGAGAAGTTAAATAATTTGCCCAAGGTCACATAGTAGACAAGTAGAGGAGCTGGGATTAGAACCCAAGTCCCTTTGACTTTCAGGCCCCTAGTCTATCCACTAGATCATGCTACATTTCACAGACTGATAATCTGAGGCAGAATTAAGTGATTTACCCAAAGTCACACAATAGGCAATTGGCAGAGCTGGGATTAGAACCAGGTCCTCTGATTCTCAGGCCTGTGCTCTTTCCATTAGGTCATGCTTTTAGCAAGTTATTAGAACATTCCCTCCAATCTCATGATTACTATATTTTAAAGTATCTTTTGTATGGAGCCTCATCAAAGACCTTCTGAAAATCAAAATATATTGTCACCAATTCCCCTCAATCCTCTTGTAAGATCCCTTCCAAGAACTCCAGCAGATAAGGGAAGCTTGATTTTTCCTCAGAGAAACTATGTTATCCTTTCCCCAGCAGGCTGTGTTTGTGTAAATTCTCACTGATCTTAAACTTGAATTTATATAGCTGACCTTTGGGTTGGAAGATGACACTCCTGAAGATGTGATTTCTATTGAAGTTGGAATGAGATTGGCTGATAAGCTAATGTTTGAATGCCAAGTCCTACTATATTATATTCCTCTAAATACTGCTTACTGCTGCACTGCCAGGCACCATTTTAATTTCTCCTTAGAGCCACAATCCTCCCAAAACTGCTATTTCAAGACAGTTCTCCATTTCTAATTGCTACATGTCAGACTGCTTTGTCTTCTCTTGCTGCCTCCCAACTATCTGCTGCTATGCCACATTATTTGAGGTTTTGTCCAATGTGTCTTAAATATATTTCTTTGGTCCTCCTTGATTAATGTTACTCCATTTCAATTTTTTTATAGTATTTGTTAAGCGTTCACTTTGTGTCAAACACTGTTCTAAGCTCTGGGGTAGGTATAAATTAATTAGGTTGGACATTTCCTGTGCTGAATGGGGTTGGCAGTGTAAGGAGGAGGGAGAACAAGTATTTCATCCCCAGTTGAGGAAACTGTGGCACAGAGAAGTTAAGTGACTTGCCCAAGGTCACACAGCAGATAAATGGAGGAGGCAGGGTTAGAATACAGGTCCTTTGACACCCAGGTCTGCAGCCTTTCCACTAGGCTATGTTGCTCCTCGACTGCTTCTTGATACTTGGAATTGATCAAGAGTAGTCATTTGGGCACCCTGCTTTGTCTATCCCCCTCACATGTCCTGCCCAGCAAAAGTATGTACTTCAAGGACCTCAGTGCTTGTAAACCTATTTTATCACTTGATATTATGCTTGTACACCACAGATGGCATTGTAAAAACTGCTCTTGAATTCATATATGGTATATGTGATAGGTTCAGATCTCCTAGCCATGAACACTATCACTGTTCTATATGGTTTGGCCGTAATCTCAGAGCAAAGACATGTAATTGATCTCCAAATTTTAGAGTCTACTGATTTTCCAGGTAATTCTGGTCTGTAATTCCCAGGATCACCTCTGAAAACTTTCACAATAATAATGAGGGTATTTGTTCTGCATTTACTCTGTGCCAGGCACTGTACTAAGCTCTGGGGTGGATACAAGCAGATCGAGATGGACACAGCCTCTGACCCATGTGGGGCTCATAATCTCAATCCTCATTTACAGATGAGGTAACTGAGGCACAGAGAAATGAAGGCACTTGCCCAAAGTCACAAAGCAGACAAATGGTGGAACCAGATTTAGAATATTCATAAAATACATGAGTAATATCAGCAATCTGTCAATTTTGACAGGAGTTCCACACTTCCCCTTAGAATTCCTTCAGCATTCCCAGGTGAGTGTCATCTGGTCAAGGTGATTCATTTACATACAATTTGTCAAGTTAATCTAAGGCACTCTGTATGGTCATAGCAGATTGATCCAGTTCTTCTGAAATGATTGCTACAAGAACCAATATGGGTGCGAGAATCTCTTTAATATCTTTCTTGGAAAAAAAAATGAAATAATTCAGTCCACCTCCTAAGTGTCTCTTTTTCATCTCTGAGTGCACCTTTAAAAACACGGTCAAGTGGGTCCACTGATTCCCTAACCAGCTTCAGGTTTCAGGAATATTTGTAGCACCTTGTATTAATTTGACCTAATGGAGCTTTTTGGTTCATCTTGTTCTTGGTTTGTTTCTGGCCTGCCTTTCTTCCTGGACTTTCCTGTTCTCCTCACTTGGGTAAGATTTTTATTTTTTATAAGGATGACTTTTTGCTCTAATAATGTCTTTTACTTTGCCAGTTATCCATGTCCTGTTTCTTTTGATCCCCTGTCTTCTTGTTCTGTGACCCACATTTTTGCCTGGGCCTCTAAATTGGTGTTTTAAAATAACCTCTGGACTTCTTGTAAGTGACCTTTTTGTGACTACTTTGAGCTTTTTCCTAACAGCTCAATTTTATCCCATTTCCCTTTTCTAAAATTAACACTCTCAGATTGTGAGCCCCTTAAGGGCCAAGAACTGAGTCTAATTTCTACCTTTATATACTTACCCAGATTTTTGTACAGTGCTCTGCATACAGTGTCCTTAATGAATGCTATTACTACTTTTAATTTTTGGTGTTTGCTTCTACTCCACAAGCATGAATATTAAATTTAAATGTGTTGTGACAACTATTGCATAATGGCTCTCCCACATGTACCTTGGGCCCTGCATTCTGCTCAGGCATTGCACTGTATTATCTTTCCTTGTGGGTTCTAGGACTATTTGCTCCAAAGCACAGTCACTGGTTCTATCCGAAAACCTCCCATTCTCTCTTGCTGTGATGAGTTAGTCAGTCAATATTTGTGAAAAAAACTGATGTCTCCAAAAATTACTACCTGTCCTAGTTTTGCAGTATATTCAGTCTCACCTAGCATTTCCTGTGCACTTTTCTTATGCAGTTTAGATGAGCTGTAGTGGAGTCCTGACTCCTACTATATTTTGTTGTTAAAGTATGAGAATTCCACTCAACTGAGATTCTTTGACATTTGATTTATCTGATGAGGCAGCATGGCCTAACGGAAAGAAAATTAGTCTGTGAGTGACAGGACTTGGGGTCTCTGACCTGATGAGCGGCTTTGGACAAATCATTTAACTTTTCTGTGCCTCTGTTTCCACATCAATGAATTGGGCTAATATTCCTGCTCTCCTTCCCTCTTTGATTATGAGCTCTATGTAGGACAGAGACTGTGTCTGATTCGATTATCTTGTATTAACCCCACAGCTTAATATATGCTCTGAGTAGGCTAAATTTTTTATATTATTACTGTTCATTTGTCCCTCTCAAACAGGGATTTTCTTTCATTTGTCCTACATCCCTGAGTTTTCCTAGAGACTTTGTAGCCTGGTAGCTCTGTATACCATTGGTTTTATGTTTTCCCCCTGAGTTTCTGATGTTTTAAATATAATCAAGATGCTCTCTAGCTGCCAAGCATTCCAACTGACACATTTAATTTTCTAGGTTCTTAAGCATTAATGTAAAACACTTATTTGAATTTGCTATTTTGCATAATTAACAACTGCCAGTTTCCTCATTTTTGGGGCACTTTGGTTTTCTTCCCCTCTCTGATCTTGCAGTCAGGTAATCCTCTCAGAAATCACAAACTATCTAGGTGCCAAACATCAACCTTCCCAGCACCACTCCCTGTTTTTTGCCTGTCCTGAGGGGAACATTTCCTTGGAAGAGGGAGACACCGTGACATCCAAGGAAGTAGGGGTTCCACCTATGGGTTCACTTCCCTCTTTCCAGCAGAGTGGTGGGGTTCAGTGGAAAGATCTTGAGACTGAGAGTCAGGAGACCCAGATTCTAATCCCAGCTCTGGCATTTGCTTGCTGTGTGACCTTGATCAAGTCACCTGACTTTTCTCTTCCTCAGTTTCTTCTCTTCCTCAGTTTCTTCTCTTCCTCAGTTTCTTCTCTTCCTCAGTTTCTCTTCCTCAGTTTCCTCATTTGTAAAATAGGGCTTAGGTTTTCTTTCCCTTAGACTGCGAGCCTCAGGTGGGATAGGGACTGTGTCTGATCTGATCATAGTATATTTACCCCAGTGTTTAGCACAGTGACTAGCACATAGTAATTAACATATACCACAGTAATTATTATTACTATTAGGGTCTTCTTTCCCTGGGTGTGATCAGCTGAAGCTCCAGATCTGTTAAAGAAAGGGAGCAACATATGCTTTCTAGTGACTTGAGACATTTATGTCAGATATACACAGCACCAAGGGTAGTTGACAGTTGCCTTTTGAATTGGAGTGTATAAGCCAGAAATCCCCATACTCTGCCCTTTCCTCTTCCTCCCTACCCCGTCCTCCATTTCTGGGTAATTTGGTCAAAGGTGATTGGAGCTAGAAGCACCGGATGTTAAACAGCAGGAGGAAGGCTCAGGAAGGAAGTACAACTGCAGGTAAGACAGCCAGGAGAAATACAGCTGAGGCAAAGATCACAAGGGCTGATTAAAAAAAAAAACAAAAAACCCTTAGACAATTTCCAGAAGAGGCGAGGAACACATCAGAATACCAAAAGGAGCACAGCAGAGTTAGCAAAGTGTAGCCAAAAATTTTAAAGGCCTGGAAACTATTTGATGCAACATGTAGGTATAAACTAAAGTGAGTATGTGACTTCTAAGTTAAAATAAAACTTTGAAATTTAACACTTTGATCCCCTTTGAAATGGAGAGTGATTATATTAACGTGAGAATGAGTGACATCACTCATGAGTGTTCTTTTCTTATATAAGGATAAATCCAAAAAGTGCATTCAAAAAGTGATTTTCCCAAGAGTGAGAAAGCATTTTGTTGATCCCAACTGGGGCTTCCCTGGGAATATGCAGCTGGGGATTGGAATGAAACAACACTGAAGAAGCAGCACATTATTGAGGGATCAAGTGACTTGACAGACACACGTCAAGGAACACAAAGAGCTTGATTTACCTGCCTGAGCTAAAACAAGCCAAGACCTTGGAAGGGGCCCAAAAGGTAGTCAAAATGTTGACTAAGACAACTTAGTTATTCTAGGAGGTAATGCTCTTTTGATTAGGCATTGTGATTTAAGGACAGAACTGGCCAGTGTTTGCTGTAGGGCCCATGGTGTTATAAAATCACAATGTTGCTATGTCATGAGGCCATGACAATGCATGCTCTGGGGACATCCCGCCTTTAAAGATCTCTCTGGCCCATATTCAGAGGTTCCTGCCCTGGGGAGAGTACTGCTCTGCCCTGGAAAAGGGAAGCAACCTACATGGAAACCTGGGTCAAGCTGGCCTGTTCTTTGGAACCAATGGGGACTCCTCTTTCCTCTCCTTCCCCTTCTTCTCTTTTCCCTCCTCCCGCTCCTCCCCTTTCTTTTTATTCTCCAACCTCCCCCTTTGTCTTCTCCCTTCCCCTTATCATCTAGCCCTTCCCCTTTCACTGCCTCTCATTTCTCCTCTTCCTGCCCCAGGGCAGTACAGTTTCCAGATCTGTTTGTGACAGTGATAGTGAAACAGAGCTGGTGGCAGGGTTGCTTGGATCATGTAACTCCATTTCCCAGGTAATAATAATAATAATTATGGTATTAAACGCTTACTACGTGCCAAGCATTTCTAAACGCTGGGGTAGATACAAGGTAATTGGGTTGTCCCATGTGGGGTTCACAGTCTTTATCTCCATTTTACATTTGCGGTAACTAAGGCACAGAAAAGTTAAGTGGCTTGCCCAAGGTCACACAGCAGACAAGTGGCAGAGATGGGATTAGAATCCACATCCTCTCCCAAGCCTGGGCTCTTGCCACTAAACCATGCTGCTTCTGTGCCTTTGATGATTCCCATTTGCCTTCCCTCTGCCCTTCTCTCCCATTACATTTCAATTTGTGCTTTTCTCTCTGACCAAGCCAACCTATCTGTGCACTGCACTTATTATTCTTCTGATCTTCCCCAAAACATTCCCTTCCTGAATCATTCTTGTTCTTCAAAATTTGGTTTCAGGCAGTTTTTTCTTCCATGAAGCCTTCCTTGATTGAGCTCACCTGGATCTTGCTACTCTAATCATTCCAGTTATCTCTTAATTTCAATGAATGTCTTGGTAAATTATGTTGATTTGTGTCTTATGATAGTGTTTCTAAACATTATGACATTTATTGAGCAGGATGTGCAAAATCTAGTAGAAAGAACAGAGGACTAGAAAGGACACCAAGTTCTATTCCCAGCTGTACCACAAGCCTGCAGTGGGAGCTAGGGAATGCCACTTAACCTCTCTGAGCTTCAATTCTCTCATCTAAAAATGGGAATAAGGTGGACTGTGAGTCCCATGTGGGTCAGAGACTGTGTCCAGC
Source organism: Ornithorhynchus anatinus (assembly GCF_004115215.2). NCBI lineage: Eukaryota > Metazoa > Chordata > Mammalia > Monotremata > Ornithorhynchidae > Ornithorhynchus > Ornithorhynchus anatinus. Next base: position 45,269,524 of record NC_041738.1, read on the forward strand.
CTGATAAACTTGTATCTATAGCAGTGCTTAACATACAGAAAATGCTTAATAAATCTCCAAAATGTGTCCTCTAGACTATGAGCTTGTTGTGGGCAGGAAATGAATCTACCAACTCTGTTATACCTTAATCCACCAAGCACTTAGTACAGTGTTTGCAAGCAGTAAGCAGTCAATAAATACAATTTTTTAATTGATAGAACCTGGTTCCTGACAGTGAGAAGTTTACAATCTAATGGGAAACTGCCAAAGAATAAGAGCAAGAGGACAAATGATAGAAATGTGGGAAGTAATTAATGATGTAAATTGATAAGAAATATATCAATCAATCCATCATATTTATTGAGCACTTGCTGTGTGCAGAGCACTGCACTATGCATTTGTGAAAGTACAATATAACAGACTTGGTAGTTATGTTCCCTGCCCATAACGAGCTTATAGTTTAGAGGGGGAAATGTGCATTAATATAAATAAATTTCAGATATATACATGATACTAAGGTGACTGCTGAGGTGAGAAGATGGAGATTATTCAGGGAATGCCTCATGGAGAACTTGACTTTTTAGGAGAACTTTGAAGGTTCAGAAAGTTAAGTGACTTGCCTGAGGTTACACAGCAAAGTGGTGGAACTGGGATTAGAACCCTGGTCCTCTCACTCCCAGGCCAATGATCTTTCCACTAGGCCATGCTGCTTCTAGTAAGTGCTAACAAGTACCATTTTAAAATACATATATTCTACAGGGGCTTCTTGTGTTTTATGACAAAAGTATTTCCATGCTTATTCATTTGTATTTGACATATTTCCTCCATTGGAAAATAAATTCCTCAGAACAGATGGTAGCTCTTCCTTCCTGGTAACTAGTAACTCCAACTCAGCACCTATGTCAGTGCTTGGCCTTCAGTGTGTCCTCTTTTTTTTGTGGTATTTGTTAAGCTGTTACTATGTGCTAGGCACTGAACTAATTGTTGAGGTAGATACCAGCTAATTCATATCAACTGAGTGATATAAGACTGAGGAGTCCAAGGAATCAAAAATTTTTTGTCACTGATCAATCCATTGTTCTTTCCCAACACATAGGTCTGGTCATTAACTAAGGCATTAGATACCTCAAAGTACCAAATCCACCTGTTCTAAGATCCACAACCACTGGCATTTCTAGCAGAGTTAAATGGGTAGAATAGACAACCACAAAATGGGGATAGATCTTATTTTCTTGGGTTGCTATGGTTTCTCTGAGAGAGTTCAGAATGGGCTCTTACGTTGAAAATAAAAAGGGAATTGGCTGAAGGAAGATGACATTTTTCTCTAAGACAGTTGAAGGAAGCATATTGACTGTTGTCCAGGATATCCGGAACTTGGCAGATTCCTTTCTCCTTCCAGAGCTCATTCCCCAAAGGTTTTTTGTTTATTTTTGAAAAGTCTGTTCCTCTTAGACAGGTGTCCAGAGAGCAGCAAACATGATCTGGTTATGGACAATAGTTCCTGTAGAACAGTCCATGTGGTGTGAGTTATTGGGTTTTTTTCAAATGGGAAATGGGAGTTTCCCAGCAAAAGGTAACACACGATGTGGATTATATCCTGAGTAACATTGAACTTTTCTATATTTAGCCGCCTCAGAATGTATATTATTTTAGTTCTTGAAGATGAAGGCTCATGTTTGAAAATACTTAAATGAGGACAGAAAAAGCAAAGTAGGACCAGGCTGCTTGTGACCTTTTGACATCAATTTTGACCCACTGCTTTGAAATGAATATCATCTCCATGAGGGTATGGATGGAGCCTTCTGCATGTTCTTTGATGTAACACATGAGTAAAAAATAGATGCAAAAGTTCTAAATGCCATGGTAAGAAAAACAACTTTCAGTCCACCAAAAATGCTTACCAGCCAAAAAACCTTGCACTCCTCCTTCATATTGCCAGTGTCAAAAGGGATGATGAGGCTAATGCAGAATGCAATATTTGGTGTCCTCTAGGAAGCTCCTAAATAGTCCTCTAGGGGACACTGGGGAACAATAATACTAATAAGAATTATGGCATTTGGTAAGTGCTTACTATGTTCCAGGCACTGCACTAAGCCCTGGGGTGAATACAAGCATATTGGGTTGGATACAGTCCCTATCCCACATGGGGATCCCAGTCTCAATCTCCATTTTACAGATGAGGTAACTGAGGCAAAGAGAAGTGAAGTGATTTGCCCAAGGTCACACAGCAGACAAGTGGCAGAGTTAGAATTAGAACCCATGACCTTCAGACTCCTAGGCCTGTCCATTCATTCATTCAGTAGTATTTATTGAGCGCTTACTATGAGCAGAGCACTGCACTAAGCGCTTGGAATGTACAATTCATCAAGATAGAGACTATTCTTGCCCAGTGACAAGCTCACAGTCTAACTGGGGGAGACAGATGGATAAAAACAAGACAACATGATCATGATAAATAGAATCAAGGGGATGTACACTCATTAACAAAATAAATAGGGTAATAAAAATATATACAAATGAGCACAGTGCTGAGGGGAGGGGATGGGAGAGAGGGAGGAGCAGAGGGAAAGGGGGCTTAGCTGATATTGTAAAGGTGAGACCGGCAGGCGTTGGTGACCGATTGGATGTGTGGGGTGAAAAGAGAGAGCTGAATCAAGGATGACACCAAGGTTGCAGGCTTGAGAGACGGGAAGGATGGTCGTACCGTCCACAGTGACAGGGAAGTCAGAAAGAGGACGGGTTTGGGAGGGAAGATGAGGAACTCAGGTTTGGACATGTAGTTCAGCTTTGGACTAGGCCATGGCCTGAAATAGCCATGAGCCATCAGTAACTTGAAGTTCCAGTGCTGTGGATCAGGAATGCAGCTATTTATTGTTATATTGTACTCTCTCAAACACTTAGTACAGTGCTCTGCACACAGTAAGCACTCAATAAATACAATTGAATGAATTAATATTTCAGGCTGGGTCCTAGTTCTCACTTTGTCCACAGTTTGGTTTCTCTTAAATTCAAGCCAATTTGTTTCAGGCCCTGGGGTTGGGAGACAACGCTAAGTTGCAGGACTATAGTGATGTAGTCTTCACAAAGCCTGTCTAGTTCATGAGATCTTTCTCCCATTTCAACTTAGTTTCATGGTGCTTCTGGAACTTTTTGGATGGCTCCGGTCCCTTGCCTGGGATTGGGATGGTTTTTCTACCACCATCCAAAGCACATTCCTGCCTGACAATTTCACTGTTCCCGGGGCCCTGCTATGGACTTGCTGGATGTCTTGGTGGGAGGGAACCGAGGGGCACATTCCTTCAAGTGCATTGCTGTGTGACTGTGGGGTGGGAAAAGACAATGAACTTGAGTTATCCCCAGTTATCAGCTCCTCAGCAGGATGAATGCTAGTAAAGATCTGAGAGCAAAAAAAAGCCAGCCGAGTGTGGGGCCAAAAGGGTATCTGTTTAGTGACACAGACCCGGAGGAAGATGGAAAACAGCTGCTTGAATGTGCTCATGAACACACTGGCAACATCTCCTTTCAGTTTGCAAAAATGAAGTGAGAGAGGGTTTTGTGACATCCAGCAAAGGCCATTATTCCCCGATTGAGTTGGGTGACCTTCTGAAAGATCAGGCAGAGATAGATATTCTCTCTGCTAGAACAAGACAGGACAGGACACTGAGGGGGAAATGACAGAGTGGATCTTTTAAAACTGAAGTGTTGCTTTCTGAAAAGTAATTCACCCTTGGAGAGGCAAGTATAGGAACAGATAGCAGAGACCACCTGAAGTTTGAGCAGATCCTGAGAAGCAGTGTGGCCTAGTGGAAATAGCATGGGCCTGGGAGTCAAAGGACCTGGGTTCTAATCCTGGCTCTCCCACTTGCCTGCTGTGTGACCTTGGGCAAATCACTTCTCTGCCTCAGTTTTCTCATCTATAAAATGGGGATAAAATACCTGTGCTCCCTCTTAGATTGTGAGCCCCATGGGGGACAGGTACTGTGTCCTATCTGACTGCATCTACTCCAGTGCTTAGTGCGGTGTTTGACACATAGCAACTGTTTAATGAACACCTCAATTTATTATTTTTATTCCTCACAACTATCCAGACAGCCAAGGCTTGGGATTGTTCCTTGTTCCTCTGGTATATGACCCTGCCCATGGAATCAGAAAACAGAACAGTATCTAATCTGGGAAGATGCACTTGGATGGGATTTTAGTGGAAAAAAAAGGCTATTCTTCCTGTACCGGGTTCCCCATCCTCAGAACCTTGCTGAGTTCCACCACTGCCCCATGAAGGTTCACCTGGGACCTCCTTCCTTGGTCAAAATGGCCCTGGTTCATTCTCTCCTCAAAGAGGCCCTGGGGACAGGGGTTCAGGTCTGTGTTAGGATGGAGGCGCCAACCAAATCAGTTATCTGGGGCTGGACAGGGTCTCTGGGGGCCACTCCAATCCACAGCAAACTTTCAGGGCTGAGTGGAACTAGAAACAGATAAACCTCTAGTATCGAGGAATTGGAAGCGTAATTCACCTTGCTGAATTTTCATTCCCACTGCCTTGTGCTCTACCCTGACCATTACCCTACCTGATCATTACTCTCCCTAGTCTTTAAAGACTTATTGAAGGCACATCTTCAAAAGGCCTTCCCAAACTAAGCCCCAATTTTCCTCATCTCCCACTCCTTTCTGTGTCACCCTGATTTGCTCATTTTGGTCTTCCCCCACCTCAATGCCCCCAGTACTTACGTATTTATTTGTAATTTTATTCATTTGTATTGATGTCTGTCTTCCCCACTCTAGACTGTGAGCCCGTTGTGGTTGGGAATGTCACTTTTATTGTTGTATTGTACTTTCCCAAGCGTTTAGTACAGTGCTCTGTACATAGTAAGCTCTTAATAAATATAATAATAATAATGGCTTTTGTTAAGCGCTTGCTATGTGCAAAGCACTATTCTAAGTACTGGGGAGGGTACAAGGTGATCAGGTTGTTTCTCATGGGGCTCTTAGTCTTAATGCCCATTTTACAGATGAGGTAACACACAGCCGACAAGCGGCGGAGCGGGATTTGAACCCATGATCTCTGACTCCCCAGCCCGTGTTCTTTCCACTGAACCATGCTGCTTTTCATTCATTCAAATGTGAGTGAATGAATGAATGTTCTTCCCATCAGCGGTGATACAGCTGGTAGAAGCCAACTGTATACTCAAGACCTCATAATTCAAATGCAAATATTTACCCTGTCTAAAACTCCACTATAACTACTCCAGTACACATTTTGTTCCATAAAAATATGTTCGAACTTCAGAATCTTTGTTTCCACAAGTTTTTTTAAAAGATATGTGTTAAAGGATATGGATTTTAAGTCATTATTTAAAAGGCATTTGGTTATTTGGGCTATTGATCTTGATAGCTTTATTCAATTTTCCCCTATTTCCATTTATCCAATGAATGTAACACTTCCATGCTTCTGTTGCATTTCCCCAAGCTCTTAATATAGAGTTCTGCGTGCTGTAGGTGCTCGATGAATAAGGCTTACTGATTCATTGCTTTCCTTCATTTCATAGGAATTTTTTTACCCTTTCTTGATATGATATGTCTTTTCAAAAAGAGAACAAAAAAGGAGGCAATTAATCTGTAAAATGCAATCCCATTCCTATGATTTAGAATCAGTGACAGGGCCTGAATTGTTAAATCCTTAGTGACAGTCACTATGACACCCTATCCACTCCTTTGTCTTTTGTTGCCTGTTTTTAGTGTTGTAGTTGTAGAGGAAATCTCACATGAAACAGTGAGCTGGGAACATTGGGTTTGGAAAATTAGTTCAACACAGAATATGGCTTCTTCTTTTTCAATCGTACCAGAATCATTTATGATCCATTTTCAGGAAGGATTTAACAAAACAAAAGAGTCAATCAGTTCATCAGAAGCGAGTACAGTAGAGTAGTAGGACCTCTTTCTCAGCAGGATATTAAAATCCAGGAAGGCAAAAAATGCATAATGAAATGTTTTTGGGTCTTTTTAAAATGTTGGGTCTATCTGTACAAGAACGCTTCTAGTTCACACTCCTTGACCAAATTTTATATCGTTACTGATTTCCAGCTCTGTACCTCAGGCTTTCGCTAGCTCCCTCTCTATCCTTTTTCACTATTGTAATCAGAAAGAAGCTCAGCTTTATGCCTCTTTGTCAGTGTCCTCTTGCAGATGAACTATAAGGAGAGGACACCACTTGTTGCCTGGGTGAAAATTTCCCCACATTTTTAGAGAACCGTTTTTCAATGAATTCTGCAGGCCTTGACTGCTCCAACAAAATCCAAATAATGAGGCATGGCCCACCAAGTAATAGCACAGTTAAATCCACATCTGGACAGTTTCCCTTTCATGGAGAGCGGTGAAGTTCTTTCTAAGATGGATAACATGGGTGAGCCACCAAAATTCCATGGGCCATTTAAGCTCTATTTGGCATATTTCAGAAGCTGAAGCTTTTGTGTTTTCCCTTCTACTTAGAAGAAGCGCCTTACCCTGGCAGAGTTCCAATTTGACCTTTTCTTCTTCCTTTTAAGTAAAAAAAAAAAAGGAGAGATAGAGAGACAGATCAGGAGATAAAGGCAGAAAGAGAGAGAGAGGGGAGAGGGGGGTGGTGTGAAGGGAAAGAAGAGAAGTAGCATACACTAACACTCTGGACCAGATCCAGTTAATACTAATATACTTCACTAATAAGGCAATTTATATTATGGACCCGTGCCTACTTCAGAAAATGAGCTCAAACATATCCCTAAGAGATGCAAAATGTGGGTGATTTAGGAACTACCATTTCTTGGATAAAGGGCACTCTTAAAACGCCCAATCTCATAAATCTGTGGTCTCAGTGCATTCTTGATTATGTGTAAGTGAACTCCCACATTAGATAGGAGGACATGGTTAATGTTCTTAAGTCCAGGGGCCTCAGTTACATGATTATAATTAGGCATTTAACTGGAAATGTGCATGAAAAGATCTTTACATTTTTTTCTCCCAAACCCAGCCTCATCCCCTGCCCACTCTTTCAAGATACTACTATAGTATGTCACTGAATGAATGGATTTTTAGCCTGGGGTGAAAGGAAATAAGTAGATCTTGTATGTTAGTACTTAAAAAAAAAAAAAAGAGTTCTCTGCCATGAGGGACTGAGGGTGCGAGCACAAACCACCTAAAGAGATTTCTGGGTAGAAAAGACCTTCACATTAAGTATGTCAATCAGGTAAATCAGGCACTATTATTACTTTTCTATTTGCTGCCTTTGAACCTTCTCTACAAGAATTGGAGGAGTATGGGTTCAGGAGGTTGTTAAATCAGGTGGGAAACTAAGGAAGTGGGTGAAGTGGAGGGAGGAGTCTAGCCAGGACTGATTCAAGTTTTGATGGGCTTGGGGCAGAAGTCAGGTAGCATCCTCCTAGTGAAAATTTGCCCCCTTCTACCCTGCCCAGGGCTTCTGTATGCACCCTGACTCCGAGAAAACTCATGTTCCCCTCCCCAGCATTACTTGGGCTCATTTTTCAACTTTCATCTTGATCCTCCTTGCAGGTACTAGCAGAAAGGAGGAGACAGAGGGAATATAATCAAGGTGGCCTCAAAGTACCCACCTCAGTTACATGATTATAATTAGGCATTTAACTAGAAGTATGCCGAAAAGAGATTCCATTTTTTTTCTCCAAAATCCAGTCTCGTCCCCTGCCCACTCTTTCAAGATACTACTACAGTATGCCATTGAATGAATAGATTGTTGGACTGGGGCATAGAGGGTTCAAAAGGGGCCTACTGCAGGCCATTAAACCCTACTGCGGGTTATACTGTCAAATCCTCACGGAGCCAAGATAATAGCAAAGGGCAATTAAGTCTTTAGAGTCCACTCATTCCAAACATTATCTGCAAGGCTGATATAATCCTCTCTTCATCGATCAGTTAATAAATGGTATTTATATGCTCTGCACATAGGAAATCCTTGGGAAAGTACAATACAATAGGGTTGGAAGCTACAATTCCTGCCCACAAGGAGTTTACATTCCACAGGGGGGGACAGAAATTAAAAAAAGAAGCAGTGGGGTCTAGTGGAAAGAGAGTGGACCTGGGAGTCAGAGGACAGAGGTTCTAATCCCGGCTTCACCGCTTGTCCGCTCTGTGACCTTGGGCAAGTCATTTCATTTCTCTGTGCCTTTTTATTAATCTGTAAAATGAAGATTAAAGACCTGTTCTCCATCCTACTTAGACTTGGGACAGGAGCTGTGTCTGAACTGATTATCTAGTATCTACGCCAGTGTTTGTTATAGTGATTAGCACATAGTAAGCATTTAACCAATAATAATAATTATAATAAAAATACAGTTAGAGGAAATTAAGCAGAGTATAAGGATATGTGTAAATCCCGTGGGGTTGGGCTGAGTATCAAAGAGCTTATGTTGTATATGGCCTAGTTCCTAGGTAATACAAGGGGAGGGCAGGTAAGGGAAATGAGGGATTAAGGAAGGTCTCTTGGAGAAAATGTTATTTTAGGAAGGTTTTGTAGGTGGTGAGAGTGGTGGACTGTTAGATATGAAGGGGGAAGGAGTTCCAGGATGGAGGGAGGACCTAGGTAAGGGGTCAGTGGCGAGATACATGAGATTGTGTTTGACTTTAGAGGAGTGAAGTGTGCAGACTGGGTTAAGGCACTGGGTGGCTGATTCAAAGAAAAGCTATATTCAGGGAGAGATGAGCACCATTTAGGGGGAGAATAAAATTCCAAGAGAGAAGAAGTGTTTTAGAGAACTAATTGTGCCACAGCTTGTGTTTTCATTTCCTGTTTTGGGTAGAACTCTATTGATCAATTAGGGAACATTCTTCCAACAACATATGAATGCCTAGATAGGATGTGATGCCTCAGAAGAAACCACTGTGTGCATGTGCATGGTATTGGATTAGGCACATCAATCAATCAGTGGTATTTACTGAACATTTACTGTGTGCAGACACTCTACTAAGATTTTGGGAGAGCCCAAACTAATAGATTTAGTAGACATGATCCTTTCCCTCATAGATCTTAAATTCTTGTGGAGGAGTTTATAATCTAGACCTAAGTACATTAACACCATTACACTGTAAGAACACAACTCCCACACTCTAGGAGACCTGGCAGCATTGAAAACAATCACTGGGGTTGAAAGTTGTTCACCTAAATTTAATTTATGAATTCTCTTTACTCTTCCTATCCACCCTCACTCCCATCTCGCCAGCCTCACTCCCTTATCCCCATCCTTCCTCCCACTCCTGTTCCTTGTCGTTGCTAGTGCTGTATATCTTCGTCACAGATCTAGGCTTAGCCCAAAACATTTTACCTAGAAGCTCCTGCTATTCCTGCTACTTTTCAGGTGGCACTGAAACATTTTGGTAGCACAGGACAAGGAGTCAGGAGACCCTAATCCTAGTCCCAGTTCTGCCCTTGGCCTGCTTGTATGGCCTTGTTCAGTTCTCTTTACCTCTCTGGGTCTCAGTTTCCTCATATGTAAAATGGGGAAAAGATACCTGCTCTCCCTCCCTCTTAGAGTCTGAGCCCTATGTGGAACAGGGACTGTGTCCGATCTGCCTCGTTTAATATCCCCAGGACTTGGCATAGAGGAAGCCCTTAATAAATACCTGGGAACATGTCTACTAGTTCTCTTATATTATACTCTCCCAAGCACTTAGTTCAGTGCTCTTCGCAGAGTAAGCACGTAATATATATGATTGACTGAAATAAATAATCCCTCTGCTTTCAGGACTTTACTATTCTCATAGGAGAAGCAGTGTGGCTCAGAGGAAAGACCACGGGCTTGGGAGTCAAAGGTCATGGGTTCTAATTCCGGCTCTGCCACTTATCAGGTCTGTGACTTTGGGCAAGTCACTTAAATTCTCTGTGCCTCAGTTACCTCAACTGTAAAATGGGGATTAAGATTGAGAGCCCCACCTGGGACAACCTCATTACCTTGTATCTACCCCAGTGCTTAGAAAGGTGTTTGGCACATAGTAAGTGGTTCACAAATGCCATTATTATTATCATCTCAGAGGAAAAGTGAATTCAGTAGGTCTCAATGGGGTCTTGATTTCAGTAAGAACCCACACAATGGCCCTGTGAATTCCTCACTATTCACAGGGAAGGATTCTGTGGTGTCCACACCTCTTCCTGGAGGTCCCAGAATTTTCTTGGAAGGCCTCCAATCCATATACCCACTGGGCTTGAGCTCGCTTTGGGCTTGAAATTTTATGAGACCACAGCCTGAGGTGAGGGAGACAGGCTGGTGTTCAAGGCTCACTTCCCGAGAGATATTCAATTTTGCTGGGAAAACTTACACACCTGTTGCTTGATCAGCATCCAGGTTACGGTCCTGTTCCACTTTCTCAAACTTTAGTTTCACAAGGTTGCAAATGCTTGGAGACTGAGTGGAACCCAGCCACGTACATAGAAGCAGCTTTTCAAAGAGCACTATGTGTCATCGAAGGTCTTGAACAGACTTGAAGCGTGTTTTTTCCTTAAACACAGCCTCAAAGCAGTACTGAGCTCAGGAAATAGCCTTCTCCCCACCCACCAAGCTCATCTCTGATCCCAGCTGCCAAACACAACTGTGGAATATTTGATGCAGTAGCATTATAAACAAAAATAAATGTGGCATCAGTATTTTGCTCATAGTAGCCAGCTTTATGCATCAAGAATTAAGAGGACTTAATAGGATTTAACGGATAATCATGGGAGGTGAAAGGTGAGACAAAGGAGTGGGGAGAAAGAAGGGTACTCACTCTCAATTGGATATAATATAGCAATCGATTGACACACTGATGTTTAAGGAGCTAACCAATGATAGTTCTAAACAATCATCTTGAGCATAATAATTTATTTTTAAAGTGATTAGAGGATTCAGAGGTAGCCCAGGGAAGTCAGAATTCAGTTGCAAGGGAAGATAGGGTAAAGATGGTATTTATTAAATGCTTCCTATGTGCCAAACACTGTGCTAATCACTGGGGTTCATTCAAGATAATCAGATCAGACAACAGTCCCTGTCCCAAATAAAACTCAGACTCCAAGAAGAAGGAAAATAATTTTATTCCTATTTTACATTTGAGGAAATTGAGACTCACAGAAATTAAGTGACTTGTCCAAGATCACACATTTGGCAATTAGCAGAGCTGAGACTAGGGCCTGAGTCTGCTGAAAAAAGGTTTTTTTTCTACAGAACTTGTTAAGCACTTATTCTGTGCCAGGCACTGAATTAAGTGCTGGGGTAGATACACGATAATCAATTTGGATCCAATCCCTCTTCCACTTGGGGTTTATGATCTAAGTAGGAAGACGAGAGATTTAATCCCATTTTATGGATTAAGTAACTAAAGCACAGAGAAGTCAAGTGACTTGCCCAAGGTCATACAGCAGATAAATGGAGGTCAGAATTAGAACCCAGATCTTCTGGCTCCCAGGCCCATCCTCTTTCCACTAGTCCAAGCAGCTGTTTGCAGGAGGAAAAGCAGTCAATCATATTTATTAGGTGCTTACAGTCTAGAGGATTTAAAGCAAGACTTTTCTAAAAAGTCAGCAAAAATTTCCTGTCAAAAGATCAAGTTTTCATTAACTGTAGAGAGCTGACAACATCAAAAACTGAAGTTTAGTCACTGGCAAAAAATAGCTACAGAACAACTGAAATAAAGATCCTCTAGGTTTTGGGTGAAGACTAGATAGAATAGGTCACAGGCTTTAATTGCTTGTTTAATCATAATTGTGGTATTTGCTAAGTGAATAGTATTTGCCAAGGACTATTTTGAGTCCCGGAGTACATACAAGGTAATCAGTTTGGACACGATCCCAGGCCCACTCAGAGTTCACAGTCTAAGGGAAAGGGAAAACAGATATTTAATCCCCATTTTACAGATGAGAAAACTATGAGACAGGAAAATTGTGTGAGTTGCCTAAGGTCACGCAGTGGGGAAGTGGCAGTGCCAGGATTAATACCTAGGTCTTCTGACTTCCATGTCCATGCAAACCCAGAGAATCCCAGTTTATTAGAGTATAAAGCATTTTGTGGGTAGGGAAAGTGTCTTCTGCTCATGTTGTACTTTCTCAAATGAGAAGCAGTGTGGCACAGTGAAAACAGCGTAAGCCTGGGAGTCAGAATGATCCGGGTTCTAATCCCTGCTCTGTCACTTGTCTGCTGTGTGACTTTAGGCAAGTTACCTAATATATCTGTGCCTTGTTTCCTCATCTGTAACAAAGGGGATTAAGGCATGGGGCTCATGTGGTGCAGCCTGATTAGCTTGTCTTTACCCAGCACTTAGTACAGTGCCTGACACATAGTAAACCTTAACTAATAACATTAAAAAAAAAGTGCTTAGTACTGGGTTCTGCGCTCAGTAAGTGTTCAATAAATACCGTGAATACTCCTACTTAAATGAAGTGTAAGAACAAACACTGCATCACTGGAATTTTATTACTTGGAAGCCCCCAAATAGAATTTGAAAAGAGGATCAGGTTTATACATTTATGTAACATAACTGTGTTGAAGACAAAGCATGCTATAGATCCAGGGCAACTTTAGGGGAGTCAGACTTCAGAAAGTAGAAGTAGGCCATGCTGTCGGGAACCTCTTACCTTCTTCTAATAGCACAATGCTACTACTACTAATAATAGCAACGAGAACAATAATAGTTATATTACACATTACTGAGTGCCAACCACTGTATTAAGCACTGGGGTCGATATAAGATCATCTGGTTGGACACAGCCTAAATGGGGCTCACAGTCCAAGAGGGGAAAGTTCAATCCTAATTCTGTTCCTTGGGGAATTTTAGCAATCCAGCCTACATGCTGAACGAAAGAGGGGGAGAGTCACATTCTGTAGTCTTCTGTCATGGGCTCTGGGCTTCATTATTCAGTTGCGTCCTACCACTACTTTATGTTTAAGCAGAAAATTCCCACCTGATACATTTATCGCTGTCCTTTCTTTGTGCTCCAGGCAGACTACCTGGGTTGATCATGGGTCCTAATCCTGACTCCGCCACTTGCCAGCTGTGTGACTTTGGGCAAGTCACTTAACGTTTCTGGGCCTCAATTACCTCATCCGTAAAATGGGGATTAAGACTGCAAACCCCACGAGGGACAACCTGGTTACCTTGTATCCTCCCCCGCCCCAGCACTTAGTGCTTGGCACATAGTAAGCACTAAACAAATGCCATTATTATTATAATTACTGTCCTGGGTAGGGAGAACAACTGGTTAACTCAATAATTCAGACCTTTCTCTTTGTGTTCCACTATTCCCTCCTGCTGCTACTTCTAGTAATCCATTGATTGGACTTTGGCTCAGTAATGTGGAGGGATGCACAGAGAAAGACAAATTACTCCTTTTTTAATGTTCCTAGCCACTCTAAAACAAGTTTGGGAAAGGAAGCTGAGTCTCTTGGTTAGGTTGAGGCTTTTGGAATATCTGTGAATATCATTTATTCAATTTTGGAGTTTCTTTAGAAACTCTACTTTCTGGCTTCTGGGGAAGTCCTATACAGTGTCATTCATCACAAATTTCTGAATCATTTCCCCTCCATCACAGTAGTCTGGAGTCAATTCTGAAAGCTCTAAGGATATAGAGTCCAGCATTCTAATTAGATATAATGTGGAGTCACCTCTATTAAGTAGAGGCCAGAGAAGGGATTTCTGATCTTTGTCTCCCTCTTTTCCTTTCAAAATTGCTATTTTTTCATAGACTCCTAGGGCTGTAAATGACCTTGAGAGATTATCTAGATTATCTTCCTGCTTCAGGCAGGGCTTGAACCTAAACCAAAATCATTTCAGAGGTATAGAGGGAAAAAAAAGTCATGAATCTCACATCCAGAGAATTCAGTTATCCAGTCTCTCTCAGGATATTGGTGCTTTGAAATGGATTCAATCTTTTACATATTGTAGTGTGGCAATCCCTAAGACAAAAACAAAGAAATACTGGATCCTGTCATGGAACTGCAGTGTAACTGAGAACACAAGAAAGGTGGAGTGTTGAACTCTCCTGTGGAATTCAGAAGACAAAAACGAACACTATAGAACAGGCAGCTCTTTAACTCCAATTGAAGTGAAAAAGTCCAAATGAGCATCAATAGTCTTTGAATTCTGTATGCCACCTCAGTGTGACCTAATGAAGGAACACAAGCCTAAGAGTCAGAGTATCTGGGTTCTAATCCTGGCTCCTCCGTGTAACTGCTGCATATTCTTGGGCAAGCCGCTTAACTTCTCTGTGTCTTAGTTCCCTCATCTGCAAAATACGGATTCAATACCTGTTTTCCCTCCTACTTAGACTGTGAGCCTCCATGTAGGACCTGATTATATTTTATCTACCCCAGTATTTAATACAGTGCTTGGCCCATAGTGCTTAACAAATATTATTATTATTATTAGATGAACAAATGCATAACTGTCTCAATAAGAAATAGAAAAAAAATCACTCATCCAATATTACTCATAGTTCTACACGGGTCTAAGGGTAAACCATCCTGATGATTTAGAAAAATAAAAATAAATCTCCTCCCTAGGCCTGAACTGAGTTTGCTATTCACCTGAGTCTCCAGTTTGGGAGGCAATGGGATTATGTCTGTTTTTCTTTACCAATTAGCTCTGCTTGACACACAGGAAGCTTGTTGTTAGAGTTCCCTTCCCTGCCACTTTTTAACTGTCTCTTCATTTAAAAAAACCCACCCTGATCCAAAACCCTTTAAAAGCAGCTTTGCCTAGCTAATTGCAATTATTCAGCATTCTTTTAGCAGATCATTATAAACACAGAAAGTTCAGTGGCTTGGATCTCTTGCACTATTAACATGCTTAGTTTCCCAGGACTTCCTATTTGGCAGTGTTATCCCTACTTAGTTTCTGCCTTAAACTCTAATCATGTGATAAAATTTATCAGACCACAAGTAATTAAGAAGAGAAGCTTAACACCACCTAGGTCATATTTGTGCCTTAGGATTCTGTTTAACCAAAGTGTGTAGAGGGAGCCCCTGCTAGATTTTTAGCTCAGTAGGGCAAGGGATAATAATGATAATAATAATTTTAATTGTGATATTTGTTAAGGCGCTTACTATGTGCCAAGCACTGTACTAAGCACTGGAGTGGATATAAGCAAATTGGGTTGGACCCAATAGCTGTCCCATATGGGGCTCAGTCGTAATCCCCATTTTACAGATGAAGTAGTCGAGGTACAGAGAAGTTAAAATGACTAACGTAAGGTCACACAGACAACTGGCAGAGTCAGGATTAGAACCCAGGTCCTTCTGACTCCTAGGCCATTAACTGTCTATTGACTCTATTGTTCTTCCCTACATGCTCAGCACCGAGTAAGGGTTCAATAAATGCCATGATTAAGTTAAAGTATACTCTACAGTCTTTTCTGGATTCAGAGTAGCTGTAACTCAGGATGCACTACAGCTTATCTAGAGGCCTCCCCTCTTCTTCTTTCCCACCCCCCATCATGCCTTCAATCAATCCTCCTGGCCCTGCCCTGGCCTTAGCACTGCCTGCTCTGTTAAAAAAGCCCTACAATACCCACAGTTTACCCAGACCAACCTATGGATTCCTGGCAAAGAGTTACAGGTTGAGTTGGGTAAGTAGACTTCTTTGCAGATGTGGGGATAGGTAAGAATGGGTGGTCTGTGGTTGCAGTTAGTTGCTAAATATGGTACCCATACAGGTCTCAGTCCCAGGATGCTGGGCATCTGTGCCAGGACAGATTCCAAAATCCTTCTATTCCCTTAATTACTGAGGTCCAGGTTGCCCTTGCTTTGATTTTAAAACATCTGAGATAGAAATCATAACAACTTTCACATGACTAGAGGGCAAAGGCCATGTACCCTTAATTTTTCTGGAATTAACTGTGGTATTTATTAAGCACTCACCGTGTGCTAAGCTCTGTATAAAGCACTGGCATGGCTACATCTTGGGCACGGGCCCTGTCCCACCTGGGAACCACAGTCTAAGTAAGAGGGAGCAAAAGGACTTAGAAGCAGCAAGTTTAAAAATGAGATTTTGTTCTTGATGAGCCCCAGTGACAGAAACCTCACCTTATAATACTCACACCTGGACTAACACTGGACTAACTAACACATGTAGGACCAAAACCATTTCACTGGAAACTGCATTGCTTTATATCCAGACAGATGGGCTTCGTGTGAAGGACGTTCCCTAGTTTCTCAACAGCATTTGATCGAAATGCAAAATACATACATCAGGACAGAAATAAATGCTGTATTGTTTGCCAGTGCTAAGGCCCTAGCTGGTTGTCCCACTGCTGGCCACTTTTTTTCATGTTATTTGTTAAGCGCTTATTGTGTGCCAGGCACTGTACTAAGCAATGGAATAGATAAAATCCAAGCCCCACAGGGTGCTCACAGTTTTACTCCCCATTTTACAGATGAGGTAACAGAGACACAGAGAAGTTGTTACTTGCCCAAGGTCACACAGAGCAGACAAGTAGTAGAGATAGGATTAGAACTCAGGTCCTCTGACTGCCAGTCCCGTGATCTTTCCACTGGGCCATGCTACCATCTGAATTGGGCAGTGGGAGCTACTTGGTTGTGCTAGAACTGGCCCTGTGGGGAGACATTGGGAGAAGTTTCTGAAGTGGTTGGTAGACATGTTTCAACCATGTGGGAAACTCCTGGAAAGGCTAGTCCATTTGTGCAACTGAACACAATGGTAACGATGCTGGCTGCGGGCGAGGGGATGTTGCCACTGCTGTAGATGATGTAAGGGTCGGAGGAAGATGAGAAAACTGATCAGCCTCCTCCATCTTTCCTCTCTGCCTCCCTAGCCCGGCCATCACTGCTGGTAAAGATTCTGTCTCTCACCACCTTAGTCAAAAGCAGGACCCTAAAGAATCCTGTCCTTAAGCTTTTATGGTGATGGGATGGAACCCCACAAAACATGACTGTCCCACTTATTTTGGAAGAAGTTGTCACTTAAATGTCCTTTCTCTTGCTAGAATAATCAGTGGCATTTATTGAGCACTCATGGAGTCTAGGGCTCTATATTAAGCACTTGTCTGTCTCCCCCTCTAGGCTTTAGGCTCCTTGTGGCACTTAGTAGAGTACTCAGCACAGAGTAAATGCTCAATAAATAAGACTGATCGACTGAGTGTAAGAGCTGTAAAAGCACAGTCCCTGCCCACAAGCAGTTTACGATCAATATGTCACTATCTAGAATCGGTCAAATATTCCTAGTATTTTAAAAGTACATTCACGGAATCTTAGAGCTAGGAGGGAGCTCAAGATGTTATTCACTACCAGGGGCCATTTCTGAGCCAATTAGAGGCCAATTAAATCCAGATGGAAACACTTTCAATTTTATCTAGACATCAACTTTGGGTACAAACTTTAGAAGGGCTTTTTGACTACATAATTTCTGTCCAAGAATTAGCACTGGAGGCATAGGGCATAAAGGGAATAGGTAAAGAACACAAGAGAAGAGTAATCCTAAATTTCTCTTTGTAACTGAGGCCAATCTTTCTTGCTGACTTCATTTTCATTTTCACATAACACATGGACTTAGTGGCCTAGTGGAAAGAACATGGGCCAGGAGAGTCAGAGGACCTGGGTTCTAATACTGTCTCTACCACTTGCCTGTTGCATGATCTTGGGCAAGCCCCTTAACTTCTCCTTGCCCCAGTTTCTTCATCTGTAAATTGGGGTTTCAATGCCTCTTCTCCCTCCCCCTTAGATTGTAAGCTTCATGTGGGATAGGGATAGAATCTGACCTGTTTATTTTATACCTAATCCAGAATTTAGTACAGGGTTTGCCTCATAGCACTTAACAAGTACTATAATTACTTTCATTCATGTTATTAATAATAATGGTTTCTAGTGGGTTATACTGGTGCTATAGTGACCTCCAGACACACCATGAAATCATTTATTCTTTCAGGGTTGGAGAACTAAGGAATGAACAAGAATGTTAGCTGTACAGGACAGCACCATTGTATGCCAGTTTTTACGAGTGTGCACAAAACAAGGGGCTCCTGAGTAATAAGTAATCGTGGGTAGCTCATTGAACATAGGCCCAATTTAAACACAAACAGGGCCTACTTGGGTGATTTGAAAGGACTACATAAATCTTGGTTTCCTTGAACCAACATCCTAGCCTCAGGGGCCAAGAAACCTGTGAATGAGCCTTTTATCAATCAGATGGACATCAGAAAGAGCCAGGATGAGGGGAGGCAGTAGGAATGACAGTTCTGGCCTATTGCAAATCCTGAATGTTGGCCTTGAAAATAGACTATTCTCCAAAACAGTTTTTATTAGTCCAGGCTCCTTCCGAACTTCTTTACCGCTAGCCTACCGGAAATGAAACATAGCCCAGAGACTTTGATGCTAACCTCCTCAATGTTCCTCGATCTCATATATCTCACGCACACCTCTCACTCATGTCCTGACTGTGGCCAGGAATGCCTTCCCTCTTCATATCTTACAGATAATTACGCTTCCCTCGTTCAAAGCATTACTGAAGACACACCTCTTCCAAGAGGCCTTCCCTGACTTAAACCCTCCTTTCTTCTCTCACTCCCTTCTGTGTCACCCTGACTTGCTCCCTTTATTAATTTCCCCTCCCTGCCCTATAGCATTTATGTACATATCTATAATTTTTTTGTGTGTGTTAATGTCTGTCTCTCTCTCTAGCCTGAAAGCTCACTGTGGGCAGGGAATGTCCGTTTATTGCTATATTGTACACTCCCAAGCACTTAGTACAGTGCTCTGCACACAGTAAGTGCTCAATAAATACGATGGACTGACTCACTTTGAGAAAGACAAAATCATCTCATCTGTGGTGGAAGCAGAATTCTGAGAGAACAGCAATCTAACTTCTTGCTCAGGAACTAGAAACAAGGAAACACAATCAGGTATAATTTAGGATACTCCAACCCCATGCACAGTTACGTTCTTTTAACGATGAAAGCAAGACACTTTCTCTATGGTTTTCTTTCAATTAGGTTTAAAGAGTAAGCCAGTGTGGAGTGGATCTCTCAGGCTTCTGATGGCACTGAGAATGGTCCAAATTCAGGAGTGTGAAACAAAAACTATAAAAGCAACACATGCAAGGCAAGTGAGTCCAAGCGAAGCTATTTTGGGCCAAGAGCAGTGTAAGTTAATGGGGAGAGCGCAGGACTGGCAGCTATTGTTATTTTGAACTCTCCTAAGCACTTAATGTAGTGCTCTGTACACAGTAAGTGCTCAGTAAATACAATTGACTGGCAGTCAGAAGACCTGTTTCTAATCCCACCACTTGCCTGCTTTGTGACCTTGGGCAAGTCATTTAGCTTCTGCGTGCCTCAGTTTCCTCTTCTGTAAAATGGGGACTAAATATCAGCTCCCCTTCCCCCTTTCATTGTAAGCCTTATGTGGAACAGGGATTAGGTCTGATGTAATTGAATTGTACCTACCCCAAGTTTAACACAAGTGAGTGCTTAATAAATACCGCAATTATTATTACTTAGAGGTGGGATTTAGAAAGATAAGTTGTTATAGGATTTTCTGTCAAAGAAACATTTCTAGGGTGATCGGTTCAAATGAAGGGATTAAGTGTGTGCCTGAGATATGGGAGGAGAGATACAGATTTTCATTCTTCCCAATTACCGTGGGAGGTTCCCATCTGAGATGTTCTCCCTCACTCTGGCCTAGAACTTCCTCCCCCTTAATATCTGACAGACCACCACTCTTCCCTATCTTCAAAATCCTACTAAAATTGTAACTCTACCCAGAAGCCTTCCCTGTCTCATTTCCCTATCCTATTTGCCTTCCTTTCTGCATCATCTGTGCCTTTGGGTCAGTAAAAATAATAATAATAATTGAGATATTTGTTAAGTACTTACTCTGTGCCAGCCCCTGTACTAAGCGCTGGTCTAGAAACAGGCAAATCACATGGACACAGTCCCTGTCCTGCAAGGGGCTCACAGTCTTAATCTCCATTTTTCAAAGGAGGTAACTGAGGCACAGAGAAGTTAATGACTTGCCTAAGGTCAAAAAGCAGACAAGTGGCAGATCTGGGTTTAGAACCCAGGTCCTGCTGACTCCCAGGCCCATGCTCTATCCACTAGGCCATGCTGCTTCTCCATTAAGCAATTTGATACTCACCCCATCTCCTGTTCCACAGGACTTTAGTACATATCCCTAGTATCTGCCACTTCCCTTACCAGTAATTTATTTTAAGGCCTGTCCTATGCACAACAAGACTGTTAGAGAAGGAGCGGGGCTTAGTGGATAGAACATGGGCCTGGGAGTCAGAATGACCTGGGTTCTAATCCTGCCTCAATCACATGTCTGCTGTGTGACCTCAGGCAAGTCACTTCACGTCTCTGGGCCTCAGTGCCCTCATCTGTAAAATGGGGATTTAGACTGTGAGCCCCAAGTGGGACGGGGACTGTGTCCAACCTGTTCGATTGTAGCTACCCCAATGCTTAGAACAATGCTTGGCACATAGTGCTTAACAAGTACCACAATGATAATAATTATAATAGCTCCTCAAGGGCCGGGATCATATCTACCAGCTCTACTATATTCTCCCCCCTGCTTAGTACACATCTCTGAACCCAGAAGGGTCTCAATAAATACCATTGATTGATTGGGAGCCCCACTGATTCATGGAGTTGGCCAGGCGTAGGACAGCCTCTCTGCTGTTGGCAGAGGTGCCTGTTGATTTACAAGAAAGAGGGCTTCAAAGCAGAGGCTCAGCTAAAGCTGTTGAAGGAGACATTCCCTGAGAGACAAACCAAGGAGCAAAGATGGAGGTGGAAGCCTGCCTTGAAGACGCAGGGGTGGTGATTCGTGATGTGTGTTCATTCTAATGTAAAGCTGTAAAAGATCACTTGGCAAGAGCAGAGCCATAAATTAAATTACTCAGCACATGTACTCTGCAATCAAAGGCATTGTCTGGGCGAACTGAGAGCGCTCTCCTTTCCAAGCTGGGCTCAGTTTCCAGCAAAGATGCAAGACCTTACACTTGATATGTGCTACAATCAGTCAGCGATGGCTTGCTCCCACCCTCATTCTCTATCGCCCCCACCCCCACCCCACACATCTCTGGCATGACCACCTCCGTTAAGCATTTGAGTATGAGCGAGTTCACTAGAAGACTAGGTAATTTTGCATGCTGGGATGGCTGAGGAACAGTTCAGAAAGCAATCTGCCTAGAAACCACAAGTTTATGAATCCCAGAAGTTTCATTTGCTCAGGTCAGGCTGAAAGCTTGGCTGACGTTACAGTAGAAATTTTTCTCTGTCAGGCAACAGAAAGCAGTACAAAGAACCCAGCTGTTAGGCCTCATAGCCCGGGCCTCTAATTAAAACAGTGGAAAATTAGATAACTTCACAAATTCATCACTGCCACCACTGGCTGTCAAAAAAAAAAAAAAGCTTGGGGGTTACCACCCACCTTTTGTTTATATGGCTAACTAGTGTCTCCAGCTAGTGAGTGTGGGGTGTGTGAGTGTGTGTGTGTGCACGCATGTGTGTGTATATGTGGGTGTGCACGTGCATGCACGCATGAGTGTGTGTGCCCATGTTTTATCATTATCCCTTTCTCTTGCTTTCAGCCATTTTTTACATCTCAGTTAATAAAATCCTTCTAGCTGAGTGGAGAGAAAACCCAAAGCCAGATAACTTATAATAACGATTATAACATGAATTAACTGCCCACCCCTTTGATGCAGAAGGTCAACAAGGGCTGCTTTAAAGACAATATTAATTTTTAGGTAAAAGATGACAACATGCGATTCTAGAATTATGGGGATGCCACTAGTGTCTCTGAGCATGTGCAGAGCTTCACCACGATTCTAGATCTGACCAGTGACTTTGTCCTGAGCCTTGCTCAGGCTGGAAAGTCCAGCCCTCTGTGGGCTCCTGGCACAGTCTGGATAACTTCCAAATATCTAAGTTGAAAAAGGCCTCGGTCCTTGTATACTGGTGACCCAACAATCACGTTATCTTTAGCCCCAGGAGATTCGGGAGTTGAACTGGGGTGGTAGGGTAGGGTCTGACAGGCAGCGGGGAGCATTGCTAGGCCTCTGAGACTTCTGAGATTGTGGAAAGTTCAATTGATGATTCAGTGGTGGGCGAGGGATGGCGACTTTAAAGGGCCACCAAAGCAGGGGAATGGGAATCACAGATTGGCAGGATCAGACTTTTCTAAAGGACATTCAGATCCTTTCCCAGTAGAAGAGCCCATATATTTTCAGCCAACAGGGAGAAAGGGGGAAGAATAGAAGCGACTAGTTATGGGAATCCACAGGATGCCGCCAATACTTGGAAGTCCCACCTCACTGAAATCCCACACTTGGAAGCTTGGGTCACAGGGGCTCAACAGTATGGAGATTTGTCTAGGCTTCTGAGCAAAGGAAGGCCAATTCTGTTGGGAGGTCTAATGACTGGGAGGGAGATAATAGTCGAGTCAGGCCAAGAATACTGGACAGCTAAAGGGAAGGGTGACTTCTGGATGGAGTAATGGAAGGGAGCAGAGAGAAACTTAAGTAGATCACAAGTTCTGGCATTCAGAAACCATTTCTAAATATGGTGGCAGGTTTAATGGCCTCAGTCCCATATTATAGACAAGGAGGGTTAAATCATGTGTGGTACAGTGACTGGTACAGATGACAAAGGCAATTAGCTGGAGACAGGCTTAAAATTGAAGTCTCATGCCTACTGTTCTTTGCCTTGAAAAATAGACCCCCATTTATTTGGGTGAGAAATAAATTAAGGGAGAGCTGGGAGGAGAAATACTAAACAATGCTGGCTGCATTTTGTTTTCTGCTTGAGAATTTACCTGGGGAAGAGTATTCTGATAAAAGAATGGTGTAGTGGATAGAGCGCGGGTTTGGACGTCTGAAGATCATGGGTTCTAATCCCAGATCCACCACTTACCTGCTGTGTGACCTTGAGTAAGTCACTTCACTTGCCTATGCTTCAGTTACCTCATCTGTAAAATGGGATTGAGATTCTAAATCCCACGTGAGACAGGAACTGTGTCTCTTGTATCCACCCCAGGGCTTAGGACAGTGCCTGCCACATAGTAAGCCCTTAACAAATGCCACAATTATTATTAATGTTTATGGGTTAGAAAATTGGAGGATTTAATTAATTCTACCCCAGTATATCCGTGGGGTACAAAGGAATGCCCTGGATAGGCCTTTGGGAAACTCCCAATCTCCATCCTGAACGATGTTATTTCATAGTGTATTGTCCAAATTCAGTAAAACAAGTTGGAGACAATTTACAGGGAGAGAAGGTATCACCCATATTTTAATTCTGAAAGACCCTTGTCTAGATTTGTACTGCTGACTCCCTCTGAACTACAGTTGATGTAACAAGCTGAATTTTCTAAGCAGGAATGCCAATGAATGATTTTCCTAGATTGATAGAGTTTGTATCCAAATGTGAGATTTGAAACTCTTTCAGGCATTTTAAGAGAAATAAAACCATTTTTGTCTGTGAGGAAGACTAGGGAGAGAAAGAGGAAAACAGTAACCATCTGCCATTGTAAATGGTTAAAATTCAAACCCAAATCTTTACCTGTTCACACGGTTTCATCCATGCTTTCCATAGTAAAATCTGTTGTGAAAGCAGGAAGTTTGTGGCTCCAGTCCTGTAGTCTGATATGTCATTGATGGGTTTTGGAGCAGCGTTGTCACCAAAAGGTAAAAGCATTAAGAAAGAGATGCTGCCACATGTTACCTTCTAAATCTTGGGTCTCCCTTTGAACTCTGACAGTAATTTTACATATATAAATGGCTGCCAAGCGAGTTTGTTTGATGTCCTTTCCTGCCTTTGTAATGTCGTTTCCTTTAGAGGAGGGGGAGATGGTTTATTGATGTGGAAGAGTCACTTTTTGGCATAAAATTCCTGCCACATGTAGAAAATCAACTTGTACAGACAGAGATCCTGATTTTGTTGTCGGTGGGGTTTTTTGGGTTTTTTTTTCTGTTGTTGTTGTTGTTGGCTACCTTTGGGATTGTCAATTTGGAAAGTGTAAATGTTAAAACAGAAACACACATGGGAAATTAATCATCTTTAGGAATTAGGCAGTTCCATATAATTGAAAAGTTTTAGATAATCAGAAAATATAAAAGATAAAAATTTAATTTATTAGTTGTAAAGATATGAAGTTGAGTCATCTAAAATGAAATGAGCTTTTAGTTATCTGCTTTTACAGTTCAAAAATCCCTTAAGCATTACTCAGGTACCAGTGCTGTGGTTTGACACAAAGCAAGTGTTTAATAAATACAATAATAAATAATAATAATAATGATAGATAGGGAAATAGAGGCACACTGTTGTGAAGGTGTTTGCCTTAAATTATTATTGGTGGATCCAGAAGAAGAATTCAGGTCTCTTGATTCCATGTAGCCACCAGACCCCAGAAAAAAGTGGCTTGAAATTGAATAAATGTATTCTGTTGGGTTTTCAATAGTGGTAACGTGCCTGTTGAGTCAACATATATAAAGTACAGTCAGGAACTGGACATACTGTTTTGTGACATTGATTATTGTGTGGATTCCTCTGGCCAAGATAACACAGCTTCATTTTTGCTGTGGTAACTTGAGTACAGTCTCCAAGTTTGTTTCTTTAAAAATACCTTGTCTATTGTATAAAAGTCATATTTTTCTAAAATATTTTTCATATCAGTATCTCATTTTATTCTCATAGCATCTCTGGGTAATATTATCTCCATTTTGCAGATAAAGAAACTGAAGCCCAGAAAGGTTAAGTGACTTGCCCAAGATTACCCAGCCGTCTGGGACAAGAACCTAGGTCTTCTGACTCTGCCCTTGCTCTATATGCATGATTCATTTTCATCACTTTTGCTCTTGATATCTCACAATTGTGGCTTAGCCTGAGGAATATACAAAAGGGCTCATCTTTGATTTGTCAATCATATCAAGGAAAAATCACACTAAAATGCTTGGGAATTTTTCTTCAGGAATCATGGGAATTAGAAATGTTACCGAATATTTGTTGAGGGCATAATGGCTGTGTCTGTAAGGGGCAAAGTTATTTTGGGAGACGATTTTTCTAATGGAAAATTCCCCTTGGGATTGGAATCTGCACAAGGAAAATCTCAATGTTGGCAGCAGTCCAGTGTTTGAGGGAGAGCCCAAGTCTGAAATGAAGGATGTTTCTGAAGCCTTGTACCACTGGCTCCTCCCCAGTATCTGCTTTGGGAACATGATGTCAAGAAGGCTGACTAGTCTACAGCCTACACATACTGTACTTAGAGCTGTTGGTGGATTCCCTGCTCCTCCTTTGCTTCTCATTTCTGGACCAAGTTCTCATTATTTTGGTGGAAGGATTTTTCTCTTTTTTCTTTTCTCCCATGTTGGTGCAGCACAGGAGAGAAGAAAGGAGGGTTGGGAGTATGAGATGGGGAGACTGAGGATGAAACTGGCTCTAGACTGTAAACTTACTGTGGGCAGGGAACACATCTACCAACTCTGTTATACTGTACTCTCCCAAGTGCTTAGTACAGTGCATTGCACACAGTAAGTGCTCAGTAAATGTGAATGAATGAATTAATAAATACCATTGATTGATTAAGCTTCCTAGTGGGAGAGAATGCATGCCAAGCCGGTGTCGATCGAATATTTATTGAGCACCTACTCTGTGCAGAGTAGTGTACTGAATGTTTGGGAGAGTACACTAGAGTTAGTAAACTTGATCCCTGCCCTCAAGGAGCTTAAAATCTAGCAGGGAAGACAGACACTGAAATCAATCACAGATAGGAGGAAGCAATAGAAAATAAACATATGTTCAGAAGAGCCACTGCTAAGGTACATGACAGAGCTGAAATGGAGGCCAGAATAGGGTGGGAAGATGAGAGATTAATCAGGAAAGGCCTCCAGGAGAGTCTTGAATATTGGGAGAGCAATAATCTCCCCACTGTGAAGAGGAGAGGGAGTTCCAGGTAGATGGGAGTATATGAGCAAGAAATTGGTGGCAAGAGAGAGAAGAATGAGGCAGGGAGTAGGTTGGCTTGAGAGGGCTCAAGTGTGTGAGTTGGGGTGAAGTGGAAGAGGTGTGAGGATAAGTCGAGGAAGCAAATTGAATGTTTTAAAGTCAATGGTCAGGAATTTCTGCTTGAGGAAGGGCTGTCAGAAAAGTTAATACTTTATGTGGGCACTAATCTTACAGTTATCAACCCATTATTAAGAGAAATGGGTAGAGTTCACACTTTGCTACACCAGGGATAAGGCCTCAACTAAACTAAGGGCCACGGCAACTTGTAAATTCCTTGTGGGCAGAGATTTTGTCTACCAACTTTCCAAACAGTGCTCTGCACACATTTAAGAGCTTGCAGTAAATTCCACTGATTGACTGACTGAGGGAAAGAAATGGATCTAATTTGCTTTGTATGGCACATACAGAGCGGGAGCTCAATAAATGTTTTTAATATTAATGATGAGAAAGAGAGAAAACAGAGAGGTGTCTCAGTGTCCTTTCTTAGCATGCCCAGTTTCATTCATTTATTCAATCGTATTTATTGAGCGCTTACTATGTGCAGAGCACTGTACTAAGTGCTTGGAATGTACAAATTGGCAACAGATAGAGACAGTCCCTGCCCATTGACAGGCTTACAGTCTAATCGGGGGAGACAGACAAAAACAATAAATAGAATCAAGGAGATGTACATCTCATTAAAACAGTAGCAATAAATAGAATCAAGGTGATGTACATCTCATTAACAAAATAAATAGGGTAATAAAAATATATACAAATGAGCAGATGAGCACAGTGCTGAGGGGAGGAGAAGGGAGGGAAAGGAGCAGAGGGAAAGGGAGGAAAAAGGGGGCTTAGCTGTGGGGAGGTGAAGTGGGGGTAGAGGGGCAGCAGAGGGAGCAGAGGGAAAAGGGGAAGCTCAGTCTGGGAAGGCCTCTTGGAGGAGGTGAGCTCCAAGTAGGGCTTTGAAGAGGGGAAGAGAATTAGTTTGGCGGAGGTGAGAGGGGAGGGCATTCCAGGACAGCGGGGGGATGTGGCCCAGGGGTTGATGGTGGGATAGGCGAGAATGGGGGATGGTGAGGAGGTGGGCGGCAGAGGAGTGGAGCATGCAGAGTGGGCAGTAGAAAGAGAGAAGGGAGGAGAGGTAGGAGAGGTCAAGGTGATGGAGCGCCTTGTAGCCTAGCGTGAGAAGTTTTTGTTTCATGCGGAGGTTGATAGGCAACCACTGGAGGTTTTTAAGAAGGGGAGTGACATGCCCAGAGCGTTTCTGCAGTTTCCTCATTTGTTTGGCAACGGAAGAATGGCAGGTTAAATAAAAGTCATTAGTTCCATTTTGTAGATGAGGAAATTGAGGAATCCAAAAGCTGCACTTTTGCTGCAAGCCATGTAATGGGTTTGTGACCTGGATTTTATAAATCAATTTCAGAGCCCGGATTAGGACTCACATTTCACGCCTATCATCTAGTGAGGCATTGCTGTCTTCGCACAAAGAAAAATAGTTTGCATGGAAACGTGTCTGATAGAAGAAATAGGACCACTCACGGGAATGCCTTTGCAATCATTTGAATGAGTGGATGTGATGACCAAATCTAATTTAGGAAGAAGCAGGTAGGGGTGGGAGGTTGAATCAATTTCATGCATCCTAGCAATAAACTTTTAAGCAAAATCCATTCATGAATTATGGACAGTCTGTGGAGTCATAATCTTTGTGAAATAATGGCTACTCAAAAGAAATCAAATCAGTAAAAATTAGTTCATTAAAAAGCACAAAATCAGAGGAAAATAGATATAGTATAAACCAGTTGGGGATTATCCTGTTATTTTTACTGAAGGACTCCTAAGGCAGCATTTAAAGCAGGGGTTGCCAAAGCCTCATGAACTGAAGAGCTGCAAACTGAAAATACAATATGATCAGGAGCTGCATAAGTTTCTTTTTTATGGTTTTTTAAAATGCTATTTGTTAAGCATTTACTATTTGCCAGGCACTGATACAAACCAATCAGTTTGGACATAGTCCCTGTCCTGCATAGGATTCACAGTCTTAATTCCCATTTTACAGATGTGGTAACTGAGGCACTGAGAAGTTGAGTGATTTGCCCAAGGACAAACAGCAGACAAGTGGCAGAGCCAGGATCAGAACCCAGTTTGGTGATCATTAGGCCATGTTGTTTCTTGTGGACAGGGGTCATGTCTACCAGCTCTATAGTATTGTACTTTCCCAAGCTTTTAGTGCAGTGCTTTGCACAAAATAATTGCTCAAAAAATACCACTGATTGATAGCACAAAAATCTTCCTACAAGTGTAATGACGAGGAGGTTGGGGGGGGTGGCGGGAAGTGTTAGCAGGTGGTGGAGACCAGGTGTCCCAGGTTGGGTGAGGGTGGCAGTGAGCCTGGGGCAGTCAGGGGTTGGGGGAGGGGCTGAGTGCCTGGGTCACAATCATCCTGCAGCTTGAGGCCACGTGGGAGGGACACCACCATGACCAGAGCTGGACCAGTGGCACATGACAACCCTTGCCCCCATCAAGCGCTTCATACAGTGCTCTGCACATAGTAAGTGCTCAATAAATACTATTGAATGAATCACTGTGGCTAAGTGATAAAGGATGAAACATGCGTATGAGCTGCACAGCATTTGAAAAGAGTCCCACCCTGATTTAAAGTATCTCAAAATCATATAAAGTATGCTAAAATAATGATGGCATTTCTTAAGCTATCGCTATGTGCTAGGCACGGTGCTAAGCTCTGAAGTAGGTCCAAGATGATCAGAGACAGGTCCTGTCTCTCACATAGCTCAAGGTCTAAGAGGGAAGGAGAACGGGTACTTTACCCACTCCCTTCTGTGCCATCCTGACTTGTTCCTTTTGTTCATCCCCCTCTACCCCACAGCACTTAATAATACTAATAATGGCATTTGTTAAATGCTTACTATGTTCCTGGTACTGGTCTAAGCACCGGGGTGGATACAAGCAAATCAGATTAGACACAGTCCCTGTCCCATTTGGGGCTCACAGTCTCAATCCTTATTTTACAAATGAGGTAACTGAGGCATAGAGAAGTGAAGCGACTTGCCCAAGGTCACCCAGCAGACAAGTGGTGGAT
Organism: Ornithorhynchus anatinus; assembly: GCF_004115215.2. Lineage (NCBI taxonomy): Eukaryota > Metazoa > Chordata > Mammalia > Monotremata > Ornithorhynchidae > Ornithorhynchus > Ornithorhynchus anatinus. The sequence goes on from NC_041738.1 coordinate 45,298,557, forward strand.
CTGGGATTAGAACCTATGACCTTAAGACTTCCAGGCTCATGCTCTATCCATGTACAGATCTGTAATTTATTTATTTATTTTTTATTAATGTCTATCTCCCTCACTAGATTGTGAGCTTATTGTGGTCAGGGAATATGTCTGTTTATTGTTATACTGTACTCTCCCAAGAGCTCAGTACAGTGCTTTGCACACAATAAGCACTTAATAAATTTGATTGAATGAATGAATCCACATTTTACAGATGAGGAAATTGGCTCAGAGAAGTTGTATGATTTGCCCAAGGTCTCAAGGTCAGAACCAGAAACTGGGTCTCCTTGTCCCATGCTCTTTCCCTTCATTACAGTAAAGTTCAGTTTTGCTGTGCAAATCTCAACAGTTAAGAGATGAGGCAGAGCAAGTGATAGGTTAGCCGGAGGTGAGAAAATATTTGCAGATTATATACTTTTTGGGCAACTAAGAGTAAATGCATGGCAATATAAGAAATACATGAACTGAGGCTGTATTGTCCAAGAGCTGTATTTCAGTTCAGCAGCAACTGGGAGCTCTTTGATTACCACTGCTTTAAGTTTTTAAAGATGAAATTGAAAGTTTTTTGACCAGGTGTAGTTTTATATATCTCAGATATTTTTTACTTTTTTTTCCCCAACATTTTTTTAAACATATCCACAGTAACATCCCAGGCCTTGATGGTAACCTCATGTACTGCATCTGTAAAGAAAGAGAGAACTGCGGTTTGCAGTTGCTTTTTTTCCTTCTGACAGGAGGTTAGCCAGAAGGTACCAGTGGGGAACATTATAAAAAATAGACAAGGTCCCTACCTAGGGGAGGTTCTAATGTGGTGTTCTTTCCCTTTGTCAGCAGCGATCTCAAGGGCAAGGAGTTGTCAACTGTTCATGCCCTTTGTCAGTAGTTTTTGTAGCATGTAGAGACATGCAGTCAGAACATGAAAATTGTTCAGTGCATGATCAATGAAAGTCTAAAAATGTAGGAATAAATCATGCAAAAAAATGTTTATTATATTTCACATTCATTATTCTGACTTTCTCTGGACTGAAGTGGTGCAAATATGGCAACCAATCTCAGGTCATGCTGTGTGAACTCAGCATGCCTTTCCAGGGTTTAACACTGCCTGTTTTTCTTGTTATGGCATCAAACCTACAACTTAAAAAAAAAAAAAGGTTCAAGTCATGCTGGGTTAAAAAAGTTTAGTGCACATTAAGCTACTGTCCTTGCAGCTGTCATTTAGCTGTTGCAGGAGGAAAGGGGAAGGGAAATGATTGGGTCCAGTGGAGTAGATTAGCAAGGGTTGAAAAGAGGGATCCAGCAACAATTGTCATCAGTTTTAGATCCACGACAAAATGATGACTGTAGCTATCGGAGTCCTATTTCCATTCTCCACTAGAGCTACAGGAAAGTCAAATTATTGGTGGAAGTCTATATTTCTGTTTTAGAAATATGAGATATTACTTTACACGTTCTACTGCGTGACTAAAATTCACCACATGCTATTGAAAACATGTTGTCCACATTTCATTGCCTTTCTTTTTCAAAAAAGGACCAAGGAAGTGCCCAGTATTTGCCCTCATTTAAGCATTTCACGGTTTTAAAACTGCTTCTTTTGCACTTTATGTGATGCAACTTTCTTAGGAGTAGTTTGTGGCCACCACATTTAGTTCACTGTCAAATATATTATCTGATGCAGATTGTTTTTATGAAAAAGTTCCAGAATTCTACCACTGACAGAAACATCCACTTGCTCACCCCACCAACTCACCCCACCAACCAGTTTTCCCCATCCCATATTTTCTTTCATTCATTCACTCACTTTCTTACTCTTTATCGCTCTTCCCAACTCATTTTCTTTCACTTCATTCATGTTGTTCTCAAACCTTTCTTTCCCTCCTGCTCTTTTTTTACCTTATCAATGCTTCCTCTCATCCGTTTTCTACTTCCTTCTTCCATTCATTTTTACATTTCCTGACATCCTTTTTGTTATGCCCAGCTCTCCTCTATTTTACTTGTTACCCTGCTTTAGGTTTGTTACTTTTTCCTTCATTATGCCCCTCTAATTTTTGGCTTCTTTTAGATTTCTCTTTCCATTTTTCCCTCTTTCTCATATCCATTTTCTCTTTCCTATCCTCTCTTCCTTTCCCTTCCTGTTCTTTTCTTTCCTCTTTTTCTTGCTAATTTTTTCTTCTCATTTTTCCTTGTCTCTCCTCTGTGGGCCAGTGTTCCCCTTGTCCTCTCGTGAAGCTACTCACTTCTGTAGGGAAGGTCAAAGAAGCTGACTCTGCTGAGCTCTCTTCCCTACACGAATAGGGAAAGCCCTGCTCTTTGGACCTGGCTGAGAAAGGAAATACATTTTAGTTTAGAACCTCTGGCCTTGTAGGTCCCTGGGGGTCCAGAGATCAGAAGATGAGAGAGTGCATACCTGCAGCCTCCAACAAGAAAACCTTATCTGTCCTCATGAAGAGCAAGAAGATAGAGTCTTCATTTAGGGCATAAGCAACTCTGACTTTGTCCTCTCTGACCCCAAGAAGATGCCCGAGCAGGATACTGCCTTTCCTATCATTCATTCATTCATTCTTTCATTCATATTTATTGAATATGATATTGATTCCTGGCATCCGTTTGCCATTTAGATGTGTATCCAAGAAAAATCCATCCCAGGCTTTAGTGGGCCCTTTGTCCACATGATAACAAGCTCCATTCTTCTTCTGAGGGCATAGCAACTTTCATGTAGTTTTAATAAGAATTGAGATATTTGTCAAGTACTTATTATATGGAAAACACTGTACTAAGAGCTGGGGTAGCTCCAATGCAATCAAATCAGACCCATTCCTATCCCTCAAGGGGCTCACAGTCTAAAGGGAAAGGAGAGCAGGTGTTAGGTGTTTTATCCCCATTTTAAAGTTGAGTCAACAGAGGCACAAAAAAGTCAAGTGACCTGCCCAGTGTCACACAGTGTAACTGGGATTAGAACCCAGATCTCCAGACTCCCAGTCCTGAACTCTATCCACTCGGCCACACTGTTATTAATAATAATAATGTTGGTATTTGTTAAGCGCTTACTATGTGTCGAGCACTGTTCTAAGCGCTGGGGTAGACATAGGGGAATCAGGTTGTCCCACGTGGGGCTCACAGTCTTAATCCCCATTTTACAGATGAGGGAACTGAGGCACAGAGAAGTTAAGTGACTTGCCCACAGTCACACAGCCGACAAGTGGCAGAGCTGGGATTCGAACTCATGAGCCCTGACTCCAAAGCCCGTGCCCTTTCCACTGAGCCACGCTGCTTCTCGTTCTTCTGTGCGCTGCTTCTGCACACTGTTATGACTGTTTGTTTCTCTCATTAAGTGGTAAGCTCCGTGAAGGAGGTTACTGTGGCTTTTTCTTCAAAGGGCTCTGCATAGAGTAGGAATTCAAAGTGCAGTTGATGATGATGATGATGATGATGATGTGCTGTGCTATGGAAGCAGTGTGGCTTAATGGAAAGAGCCCAGGCTTGGGAGTCAGATGACCTGTGTTCTAATCCCGGCTCTGCCACTTGTCTGCTGTGTGACCTTGGGCAAGCCACTTCACTTCTCTGTGCCTCAGTTGCCTGATCTCTAAAATGGGGATGAAGACCGTGAGCCCCACCTGATTTTTTTGTATCTAACCCAGAGTTTAGAACAGTGCTCAGCACATAGTAGGTGCTTAACAAATGCCATAATAATAATAATTATTAATATTTGAAATGAGACAGTTGGGGGGAACTAGGGTGGGGAATCCTGGCTCTGCCACTTGGGCAACTTCTCAGGGCATCAGTTTCCTCATCTGTAAATTGGGGATTAAATCCTACTCCTTCCTATTTAGGCTGTGAGCTCCATGTGGGACAGGGCCTATGTCCAAACTAATTGTCTTGCATCTACCCCAGTACTTCATACAGTGTCTGGCACATAGAAGGCACGTTAACAAGTGCCATAAAAAAATGAGGAGGAGGAGGAGGATGATTAGCAACAGCAGTGTTTACTGAGCACCTCGTGAGTCCTCCATCCATTCCCATTCCAGGGATTGCATCTACCAACTCTATTTCCCAAGCACTTTGAAAAGTGTTCTACACTCAGAAAGTGCTCAATAAATATCATTCACTGATTGATTAATTAACTGAATGGTGCAGTTGAAGAATCCTTTTCTGCAGCCTGAAGCTGCACTGGTCCACTCCCAGTTTAGGGCTAATAGCCCTAAAGGTTCTCCTTAGAACCCATAATGCCTCAGAGGAAAATTCCTGCCTGGGGGGAGGGTGGCCTTGTGAAAAGAGCTTTGGCCTGGGAGTCAGAAGACCTTGGATAATTTACCTGCTACATGACTTTGGTTGAGTCACATAAATTCTCTGTCTTAATTTCCTCATCTGTAAAATGGGGATTCAATACCCACTGTCCCTCCTACTTAGACTGTGAGCTCCATGTGGGACAAAGACCATGTCTGATCTGATTATCTTGTATCTACCCCAGTGCTTAGTACAGTGCTTGGCACATAGTAAGTACTTAATAAATACCACTATTATTATGAAGCACATACTGGAAAATAAGAACTTTGTACAATGCTCTGCACACAGTAAGCACTCCATAAGTGCCATTGATTGAATAAGGGCACGAGCTGGCCGATTCCCCCATCACCCCATCCCTACCAGGTAGTTCAGGTTATGCTTGACATAGCAGCTCTGCACCTGAGCCCAGAATAAGGGGGAAATCTCCCCACTTTGTATAAAAACATAGAGAGATCCCAAGGCCCCCGGAGACTAGTGTTTGGCCTTCATTCATCTCAATACCCAGATGGTGATTCCAGGTACCCATTCATCTGAAATGTCCTATGCAGTGTAATCCTCTGACGATTTCATTTTGCTTTTAAATCATCAGCCTAACGATATATCATAAGACAAGTCTTGGAGGTTGATTTGATTGTATGACCTCAGAGATACCTTAAGAAAACACTCTTTGTTTTTTTCTCTTTGGTGTGTGTTCAAGATTTGGCCTTAGATTACCTTCTGATTTCCCAATGGGCTAAGCTGTTTCTTTTTCTCAGTCACTTGACAAGATAGGATAAAGCACAGTATGATGTGATAAGCTAAAGAAAAAGAAGGCTGGCATGGTGAGAAAAGAGAAGAAGTCACTTTTATGAAGAAGTCACTGGGTGGATATCCGGATGGTTGACTATATGCTAAAACAACAGATTGTTGGATTAGCCCCCAAAAGATCTTCAAATTAGCATTCCAATTCTTCCAATCTGTTGGTGACCGAAATGTAATCAATTGTTTAAGCAAATTGCAGATATAAAATCAAGGTCTTTTCACAAGCTCAGTTCAAACCCTGCTCTGTTTTCCTAAGGGGATTAGTAGTTATTATGAAAAATAATATTGATACATCTTGAGTTACTTGATACTAAACTTGTTCTGAGCTGTTTCCTCAGAGACCTAATGTAAAATTAAATCGGTTGACTGTCAGTCAAGCTTTTCAATAGCATAATGTAGGCAGGGTGACAATCTCCCTGGGCAGCAATACACAGATCTGATTAGTGAGCACATCCTACAAAGGGAAAGTGTGTGTTTTTAGACCCTGAGGGATATTTGCCACATTGAATATGCTGCAATCATCAACTCAAAATTTTATAACCTTATCATGGGAAGAAGTGTGGACTAGAAGGAAGAGTGGGAACCTGGGAGTCAGAAGACCTGGGTTCTAGTCCTGGCTCCACCACTTGTCTGCCATTTGACCTTGGGCAAGTCACTTAAATTCTCTGTGTCTCAGATACCTTATATGAAAAATGGGGATTAATTCCTCCTTCCTCCAATTTAAGTTGGTAGCCTCATGTGGGACAGAGACTAGGTCCACCCTGACTATCTAGTTTCTACCTCAGTGCTTAGTACAATGTCTGGCTCACAGTAAGAATTTAACAAGTATAATAATAATAAAAAAGGAATAGCCAAGTTACTTTCACTGGAATCTACTTTCCTGGACTGCTGCTGTTTCTAAAGGTCGGTGATGAGCCCTATGCCACTCCCCAGGTTCTAGCGCATCAAGGAAACAGAGCCTTAGTGACAAGGGGAGACATGGACCTAAGCAGCAGCAAGAACCTGTGAGCTCCTTGTGGGAAGGGAATGTGACTGTTTATTGTTATATTGTACTCTCCCAAGCACTTAGTACAGTGCTTTGCATACAGTAAGTGCTCAGTAAATTCGACTGAATGAATGGACCTCACTTAACACAGGCTCCAATTCCTTGTCATTCTCAGTTTGGAGTTCGCTCACACAGCAAGTAAAACAACTGATCTCAGAGGGCACGACAAGAAGACACCCAGGACATACATTACTGAGGGAGAAAAGGGGAGGTTGGCTAGTTTCCTTAAACAGGTCTTTTGGTGCTAAAATAGGAAGTAACTTCTGAGTGCATCTCTGAAATATGAAACTTTTATGTAATGTTTGGTGCCCTCTACAGAGCCGGGAATGAGAAATTATTGGGAAAGTGGTTCAGTTTTCATATCTGCAGAACAGGCAAGTATCTTTTTAAATTGGACTGAGGCTTTAGGTTTGGGATTTGGGCTTAAGTCCCAAAGTCTAACTGATACTTAAATGTCCTGAATGATGACTGTGGGATTTGGGCACATTGCTGAGTATCTCGGGAGAGGGAAAAGTTGTGGGTGGTTTGGGCGTCCTTAAAAAAGGATTGATTGTTGGACAGTTACAGTCTTCTAGACTGTAAGCTCGCTATGGGCAGGGAATGTCTACCAACTCTGTTATATTGTACTCTCTCAAGGACTTAGTATAGTGCTCTGCACACAGTAAGAGCTCAGTAAATACAATTAACAGTTGTTTAAAAGAGAGATGCTGCACAGACAAATGGATGTATACACTGTGGACATGGGGGAATAATAATTGTGATATTTATGTGCTTACTATGTGCCAAACACCATACTAAGTGCTGGGGTAGATAGAGGATAATCAGGTCCCACATGGGGCTCACAATAGAAGGAAGAACAGCTACTGAAACTCTCTTTTGCAGATGAGGGAACTGAGACACAGAAAAGTTAAATGATTTACTCAGGGTCAAACAGCAAATAAGTGGTGTAGCCAGAATTAAAACCCAGGTCCACTGAATTCCAGACCTGTGCTCTTTCCACTATACCAAAACTCTATTTATCCTTGGCCAGAGATAAACAGAGGCAAGCCTGAGTAGAAGGATTCATCAGATCCCACTCAACCAAGAATGAAGGGCCCTCTACCAAATAAAGAAGATAAAAAACAACCAGCAGAAAGAAAATGAGCGGCACTCATTTCTTTATCTGCTCATTAGGAAACATTTTCATGGTGGAGCTGAATGATGTTTTTTCAGAAATAGGATTCAGGGCCTTAGTGTAGATAACCTAGCTCTCTTTCCCTGGGCACAGACTCAGCTCTAACATTTGTGATAATGGCAGTCAGTTTGGGGATAAAATACAGGTACTGAATCCCCAATTTCCAGATGAAGAAATCGAGATGCAGAGAAGCAAAATGACTTGTCCAAGGTCACAAAGCAGGCAAGTGGCAGGGCTGGGATTAGAGCCCAAGTCCTCTGACTCTTGGGCCTGGGCTTTTTCCACTATTGGGATGGTGTCACTGACACAGTGATTAGGGCTAGCCAAGTTCCAGACAGCTTACCTGCTGGGCTTGTCTCTTCCCTTGGTGAATCTACCAGGCTCAGTGGACTAGGAGGATCCCAAAGGAAAAATTATTGTGCAGGCTCAGTGAACTAGAAAGATCTAAAGGGGAAAAAACTATTGTGCAATAAAATTTGGATATGCCAGTGGCTTGCAGTGTTCCTATTTACAAGACACCATTACTCAAATTCTGTGTTATGAATTATGAGGGAAGGATATATCATCTTCTTTCTCAGTCCAAGCCCCACAAGATGACCCCATAATCCAGGACGAATGCCACAGACTGGAGAATCTTCTTTCAAGAACTCTTCATACAGAGGCATGCCCTGGTGAACCAGAATTCTTCAAGAGTGGCAGAACAATGGGGCTAGCAAATGGAGAAGAAACTCAAGTCCAACTTCCTTTGCTGGGAATGGAACAGCGGCTAAGTTGCTAACATTCCCCCTGAATGTGAAGTGCAAGGCTACATAATAATAATAATGATGACATTTATTAAGCGCTTACCATGTGCAAAGCACTGTTCTAAGTGCTGGGGAGGATACAAGGTGATCAGGCTGTCCCACATGGGGCTCACAGTCTTCATCCCCATTTTACAGATGAGGTAACAGGCACAGAGAAGTTAAGTGACTTGCCCAAAGTCACACAGCTGACAAGTGGCGGAGCCAGGATTTGAACCCATGACCTCTCACTCCCAAGCCCGGGTTCTTTCCACTGAGCCATACTGCTTCTCAGTGAGCATGATGATGATCATGATGATGGGCCTTACACCTATCACCCACCTCTCCATCATTTATAAATATTAAACAAAATGCCAGAGAAAAGAGAAGACTATACATAAAGAAAAAACAACTCCAAACCTTCATCATTGGAACTCCACATTAATATTTGCCCATTCTCCCTTAGAATCAAGAATACATCCATCAGCAGAGGGAAGCAATGTGGTCTAGTGGAAAGAACATGGGTCTGGGAGTTAGTACACATGAGTTCTAATTCTGGCTCCACCTTGTGTATACTGTGTGACCTTATTCAAATCACTTCATTTCTCTGTCCCTCAGGTTCCTCATCTGTTAAATGAGGATTAAATACCTTTTCTCCTCCAGATTGTAAGGCCCATGCAGAATAGGGACTGTCTGATCTGACTGAATTGTATCTACTTCAACATTTAGCCCAGTGTTTGACACAAAGTAAGTGGTTAACAAATACCACCATTATTTTTATTAATAATAACAGCAACCAATTTAGTTCTCCCCAGTCACCAGTTCTTGGCTGCTTTCCTTAAGAAAGTTCCTTGTTTTATAATTTAACAACGATTGTTCATTTACGTGATCATATGGCATTTACAGGATGAAATGCCAAAACACAAGATGCAAGTATTTTGGGGTTCCTTCTGGAGCCCAAGTGTGGTCAGAGAGGACTGATTTATCTCCCCCTCCCCACCCCCAGCCACAACTGAACTGATCCCATATCTCTGTCCCAGAAAGGCAGGTGTCAGCACAAGTCTCGCCGGGCCAGGGTTTAAAAGTCCAAGTACTCACAAACTTGCTCAATGGAGCAGCTGTTAGGCTCTCTCTGCTTTAAGGTAGGTTGGTGCTTGAATGTTGAGTTTGGGATATTTGACAACAGAAATACTTTGTGCTGATTGACAAATGAGCTGGTACCTGAAAGATTTAAGTGCAGCCATGACATTGAGTGTTAGCTTAAGGGCCCCCAGAGCAGAGTTGATAAAAATGAAAGATCCAGGCTGTGGGTGGGGAGTAGCACAGCTCAGTAGTCTTCCCTGAAAATTAGCACCTGTGGAATATTAACTTCAGGCCTGCATTGACTTGCTGTGTGGTCTTGGTCTAGTCCTTTATAGACCCCACTTTGCCCTCCATCTCCCCTTTAGTTGCTGCAGTTGGGATATGATCTATTTAAGTATTCTTCTCACAGTTATTTTCCTCAGTTTTCCTTCCAATGGAAGCCCTTCCCTGGTATTGTTAGGAATTTAGAGAGGCACTTTCTGACTCTTTCTGACCAATAAGGAGAGCATTTACTGCCAGGCAGAAGTCTTTTGATAGTGATTTAGGGTCAAAGAATCAAATATATTCAAATATTCAATATGATATTCAAATATTCATTGAATGCCAAGAGAGTTCAAAGCCTTATACTAAATACTTAGGAGAGAATAATAGAAATAAGGCGCAAGTCCCTTACCCACTTGATATTTATGAAATGATGAGGGAGACAGAAATTATTTATAAATCATGTAGTCAGGATATTAAAATTGGTGGCTATAGTGTGTCAGGATGAAATATCTTTACAAATAATTGGAAAAATAAATATTGACATGTATAAATGCTAAGGATAAAAAAATGCATATGTTAAGGGGAGCTGTTGTGTTAACCAGGGAAGGTTTCTTGGAGGAAGTGGAGCTTTAGTAGGCTTTGAAGAGGGGAAGAACTTGGTCTAGGGATTTGAAGGGAAGGGAGTTCCAGTCTGGGGGAGCAGTATGAGAGAGATGTCAGAAGTTGAACTAAGAGATCTAGGAATCTTAAAAGGTAAATGTGTCCTGTTAAGCACCAAATTTACCAAGAAGTGATTTGGACCCAGAAGAAAATCTGGCTCAGCGTTTGGGAAATAATAAGAAATCATTTGGACAATAGGGAACAGAGATGAGAAGCAGCATGGCTCAGTGGAAAGAGCACGGGTTTTGGAGTCAGAGTTCATGGGTTCGAATCCCGGCTCGGCCACTTGTCAGCTGTGTGACTTTGGGCAAGTCACTTAACTTCTCTGTGCCTCAGTTACCTCATCTGTAAAATGGGGATTAAGACTGTGAGCCCCACGTGGGACAACCTGATTCCCCTGTGTCTACCCCAGTGCTTAGAACAGTGCTCGGCACATAGTAAGCGCTTAACAAATACCAACATTATTATTATTATTATTAGATGGTTTAGGGAGACAGTTTGCAGCACCCAGAAGGCATTTTCAGATTATTAATAAAGAACATTTATTAAATTCATTCATTCAATCACATTCATTGAGTGTTTACTATGTGCAGAGCACTGTACTAAGTGCTTGGGACAGTACAACACAACAATAAACAGTCACATTCCCTGCCCACAATGAGCTTAAAGTCTAGAGAGGGGGAGAGAAACATTAATATAAAAAAAAAATTCCAGATATGTACAAAAGTGCCATGGGGCTGGGAGTGGGAAGAACAGAGGGAAAGTGCTTAGGTGTCCAAGGCTCTGTGCTAGACACTGTACAAAGCACATTAACCAGACACAATAGTGATAATGATAATTGGTTCAATGCTTACTATTTGCCAAGCACTGTATTCATTCATTCATTCATTCATTCAGTAGTATTTATTGAGCTCTTACTGTGTGCAGAGCACTGTACTAAGTGCTTGGAAAGCACAATTCACCAACAGAGACAATCCCTACCCAACAAAGGGCTACTAAGCACTGGGGTAGATACAAGATGGGTAGATACAAGATAATCAAGTTGGACACAGTCCCTAAACCAGATGGGGTCAAATTCAATCACTATTTTAAAGATGTAACCAAAGCACAGAGAAGTTAAGTGATTTCCTCAAGATCACACAGCTCTTTTTTTGTGGGGATGAGTGGGACCTGAAGGGATGGAGAATCCCTAACCCTTTGGAGTTGGGGAAAAATTGAAATAGCACCTGAGAGGCCAGATGATATTGGGGAAGTATATGAGGAACACAAGAACAGAAAAAAGCTTTCAAGATTCCTTCATCTGTGTTTTCAATAAGGACTTCTCTTCTGCTTGGGTCTCCCTGCCCTTATCCTTCATTTCAAATGGTATAAAGAAAGAGGGAAAAAAAAAGAGAAATCAAAATCTTCTGGTCACAATGCTTTAGACCTTAGGGGAGTTACTGGAAATCTGACATGTTTTACTTGGCAAGGATCTGGTGTGCTATCTGGTGCCAACAATAAGAAAATAAGATAATGGCAGGTTTCAGGTCTTGATTCTTAAGAAATGGTCCCAAGGGTTGTGCTTTGTGTAATATAATGGAGAAAACAGAGGAGCAATTCCAAGAATTGTCTGCTGAGATCCTCAGGGTGCCTTGACAATGTCTTTATAATTAGGTCTAATTAGTCTTCAAAGACACATCAGTTCAGCACCTCACAATCTGCCGTAGAGTTTTCCCATAGAACAGAGGTGCTTTAAGGCATTAAATTGAAGTTCAAAGACAAGTCTGACCAGCTAACCTTTTACACAGAAGGTGAGCTCCGATGGCAGCTCCTGCTTTTTTTGTAAAATTAGTGTGGGAACTGTAGCCACCAGTGATTGTCCCCCTGACTTAACTGCAGGCTCCTTGAGGGGAAAGATCATGTCTATTATTTCTACTGTACTCTTCCAAGCACTTAGTATAGTGCTATGCACAGAATGAGCCCTCAGTAAATACTCTTGATTGAGTGATTGATGCATCAGCTCTGCCACTTGCCTGCTGTGAGACCTTGGGCAAGTCACAACTATCCTGGACTCTGCTTTCCTCATCAGTACAATGGGAATAAAATATGTTCTCCCTCCCCTTTAAACTGAGTCCCATGTGGGATAGAGACTGTGTTTGATCCTATTATATTGTATCTACCCAGGATTTATCAAAGTGTTTGGCACATTCTAGTGGCTCAGTCATCTTAATCAAAAAATAAAGTCAGGGGATAAGGTCTGAATAATTGATTTGAAATTCCAGAACCAGAATTTTGAATGTATCCAATCAACACTTCTTGTCCATAGCTTGAGATGTCACTTGGAAAACTGACCTGTCTGATCTTGGCCAGGTGAAAGGCAGGGAATGGGTCTGCTTCTTGTTACATTGTACTCTCCTAAGTGCTTAGTACAGTGCTTGCACACTGTAAGCACTCAATAAATACGATTGAATGAATGAGCAAAGACAGTCTCACTCATCCTGGAGGCATAACACTGGAGTGACTTCATATCCCACTGACAGTAACCCGGGGGAGCCCTGACAACATCAACACTGACCTTATCTGACCTCCTGTGACCTTACTGGAGCTGTGACCCTAGTGAGACCAAGAGGCAAGGAACAGGGTGGTTGTGAGGCCCACAGTCTGGAAGATGCCCATAAATCATCCTGGAGAGAGGGGAGGTGTTTGTCTTAGGTGGGAGGTGGGTAGTTTCTTCTCTGTTAGGATAGAACAATCATGCCAGTGCCCAAAATGAGCCAAGCCAAATGAACGTGGACTCTTGAAAAAGCATGTGAGGAAGACAAAGAATGAGATTTGGCAGTTCTGACTTTCCCAGGAACCCAGAACCACAGACAGGGCAATTAGTTTTCAGAAAAGTAACAAGTGGGTGATGAAGTAGTATAAGAATAATGTGGTCAGAAGGCCTCTCTCTCGGACAAAACTTTTTCCACTGCAGTTCATCTTTCTTTGAGAAATGGCCAGGAAAGTTAGGGACAGCACCAGAAAAGAATATGATAGCTCAGAAAGTCCTCAAAGACCTTCCTGCAAAGCGACTTTCCCCATCTTATCTCCAGTTTGACAGAGGCTGATCAAGGATGATAGAACCTGAATCTCCTTGTCCCGAACTGGGGTCAGTGAGAACATAGATTCTGCAATGGAGTGAGCTGAGAAGCAGAAGACAAATCCAAGACAAACAACTCAATATGTGTTGGATAACTAGGCAGAGTCTGTGAGTTTTGCTGTTGCCTGGAAATGCAGAAAAACATACCCAGAAACCCCCCAAATCAGAAGAATTTGTGGCTCTCATGTTTGGGTTTCTAGATACTATGCGGACACTAGGAGAGTGTAAGTAGGCTTAGTATTAAAGTCATTAATGTTTCCTTCTCATCATCTGCAACCTGGATCTGGAATGCCCCCAGAAGACATGTGGACATGTTTAAAAAGATGCTGAGATTAGGAGGAAAAAAACACAGTATCAAAGTAACACATTTCAGCTGCCTGGCCTATTTCTAAAACTGAGAAAGCATTTCTAAAAATAGAATCATTATACATGGAAGAGAAAGAAGAAAGCAAAACTCACTCAGGGCTCTAAACACAACATTCAAAAACGAAGTTGATGCCGGCTCAGCTTCTGATGCAGGGCCCGAAACTGCACTTTCATTCATTTTCTTTCACAGCTGAAGGTAGGGTGGCTCTTGGCCTGATTTAGTCACCATTTCCCAGGATTTATCCATGAATGAAATCAATCAGTGGTCTTTATTGAGTATTTCCTGAGTGCAGAGCACTGTATTAAGCATAAAGGAGAGCACAATAGAGTAGGTAGACATGATCCTTGCCCTCAGGGAGTTTACAGTCTAGGAAAGCAGCATGACTAGATGCCTGGGAGTCAGAGGACATGGATTCTAATCCCAAATCTGCCACTTGTCTGCTGTGTGACCTTGGGCAAGTCACTTAACTTCTCTGAGCCTTAGTTTCCTCCTCTGTAAAAATGGGGATTCAGTGTCTGTTTTCCCTCCTAATTAGACCATGAATCCAGTGAGGGTCAGGGACTGTGTCTGATGTGATTATCCTGTATCTACCCCAGCACTTAGTTTGATGCTTGGTGCACAGTATGTGCTTAACAAATACTGCCATTATTATGATTGCAAAAGACTAGGCACATGGTCCTTGCCCTCAAGGAGTTTACATTCTAGTGGAATCAGCTCTAAATAAATTATCCAGGTTTTGTTCATTATTAATAATGAAAAAATGAAATCCCACCAATCCCAAAAGATTTCTCCCTGGACTTTCTTTGGCCCATCTCTACTCCCATCCATTCTTAAACTGTGCTTGGCATCTTTCCCATGACTGTAGAGGGAAATGTCCTTTTTTCCTGATGATAATAATTGTGGCACTTGTTAAGTGTTTACTATGTGCCAAGCACTGTACTAAGTGCTGGGGTAGAGTTTATGCAGATTGAATGGAGTCCCTGTCCCACACGGAACTCACAGTTCAAATGGGGGGGAGAACAGGTATTGAATCCCCATTAACTAAGGCACGGTGAAGGTAAATGATTTGTCTTAGGTCATGTGGCAGGCAGGTGGGGGAGTCAGAGTTAGAACCCAGGTCTTCAGATTCCCAAGCCCTTGCTCTTTCCAATAGGCCATGATGCATTTCCTTGTGTCCCCTACCTAAGGTTTTGACACTGGAGTCAGCATTCACTCATTCCTCTGACACTTGTTAGCTTTTATAATGTGGCTGAAGTTCCCATGGGAACGAAACTGAAGTCGAACATTGATGCTAAAAATCTCACCTGCAGGCTGGGATGAAGGAAATTTTCTTTGCAGGGACACTCCAGTATGACTCCAGTTCCAATCAATTACACAGTAGTTCAATCAATAGTCTTTTCTGAATGCTTACTGTGAGCAGAACACTGCACTAAACCCTTTGGATGGTAAAATACAATAGAGTTGGTAGACGTGATCGCTGCGCTCAAAGAGTTTACAATCTTTGCCGGTACTTTTGACTGACCTGCCTTCCTGATTGGAAAGGGACAGTCTGGAATCTCAATGGGGACTCGGTGGTTGGGGTAGAGAAGTGGCATCCTGTCTTGAAGAGCTAAGAGCTGTGCAAATGTCTTCCAGTGGAAAGAGTATGGGTTTCGGAGTCAGAGGATATGGGTTCTACTGTGTGACCTTGGGCAAATCACTGAACTTCTCAGTGTCTCAGTAGCCCCATCCCTCAGTTGGGAATTAAGACTGTGAACTCATGTGGGACATGGACTGTGTCCAAACTGATTAACTTGTACTGACTCAATAAATTATATTTATTTAATATTTATATTTATATATTTATATAATAAATTATATTTATTGAGTGCTTACTATGTGCTGTGCACTGTATTAAGTGCTTGGGAGAGTACAGTATAACAGAGTTGGCGGGTAGGTTCCTTTCCTATAAGGATCTTACAGTCTAGAGGGGTTAGACCAAATAGAGTCTCCAGCCCTTAGCACAGTGCCTGGCACAGTAAGCACTTAAATACCATAAAAACCCCTCACAATGGCCTTCATGTTACATCAGTAGCGGAATCCCATAAGTGGCCTTACTAAGGCTGGGATAATAGAATTATTTCAGAATAGCCTGTGCCTTGGAGATCTACTGTTGATGAGCTAGAAGCAAATTGGACCTTTTCCATTCAATTTCTGGAGTGCTCAGCTGATTTGCTTTATCTCGAGTTCAAGAAAGCACAGTGGATCTAGTATGTTGGAGAAAGTTTTTTGACTTAGATTTGTGGTTTTTAAAGTGGGGCCCCAAGAAGTTACCCAGTTTGCTCTCTTCTCCCCCTCCTCCCCCCTTTTTTTAAAAATGGTATTTGTTAAGTGCTTACTATGTACCCTGCATTGTACTAAGCGCTGAGATAAATACAAATTAATCAGGGTTGGACCCAGTCCATGTCCCATTTGGAGCTCAATGGCTTAATTCTAATTTTACAGATGAGATAACTGAGGCCCAGAGAAGTTAAGTGCTTTGCCCAAGGTCGCACAGTAGACAAGTGGCAGAGTCTGGAATAGAAGCCAGGTCCTTCTGACTCCCAAGCCTTTGCTCTTTCCACTAAGCCATGCTGCTTCCTCTTGGAGCTGCCATTCTATGCTCTACTGGGCACAGAGGGCTTCAAGAGATTCTGACTACCTGCCTAATCCAGGGAACAGGCAAGCTATTTATCTGCCATGATGTTGACAGGGCACTGATGGTACGGGACAAATGGCATGACAAAAAATTCCCAGGTCAGTTTTTTATCACACCTCTATGAATGGTATCACTTGATATTTGATCCTTAAAATGGATTCTTGAATACAGATTCACCAATGAGGAACCCACTTCTGTTTTCACACGAAATGAGAACAAAGCTTAAGAGACTTCTGCATTTTGAAAGTCCTTCAGTAGGTAAGATCTGCAAGAGGTCCATGTTTAGAAGGCAGTACCAGGAAGGCCAGAAAGAGTTTCTGTTTTTATTTTGTGAGTCTCTGATGGCCCCAGCTGTCTCATTCACTGTAGTGTGGGTTAGGTCAAGTTCTCCTGAGATTTCTCCATACAAATCATATGAATTTGTTTTGTCAGCCAAGCCTCAAATATGGGCAAATGTGTTATTTAACTTCCAAGCAAATGACCCTGATGATTGCCATCCTCTGGTCTCCAGGGCAGAGGCTAGGAATCTCCCCTTGCCATCATTCAATGTGACTTTCCAGTATCTTACCCCAGTAGGGAGGTACATGGAAATTGTTTTCTCTCTGGCTTCATTTAGTAGTGCAGGGGACCTTGGAAGCTTGTTAAGTTGGCTGGTGGTGGAGAAATGGAAAGGTGACAAGATGGATTCCACAGCCCCAATGCAACACTAGGATCTTAAGATCAGAGTTGACTGAGAAGACTAGCATTCCAAAATCCTGTTGCTTTTGGTATTTTTTAAATGCTTACTAAGGACCAGGCACTGTATTAAGTGCTGGGGTAGATACAAGATAATCAGGTTGGACACAATCCCTGTCTCATGTGGGGCTCACAATCTTAATTCCCATTTTACAGATGTGGTAACTGAGGCACAGAGAAGTTAAATGCAGAATTCTGCACTTATATCCTGCAGGAAACAACCAACAGGAGAACTCTAATGGGTCAGAGCAGCTCCTTGGAACGTCAAATACATAGCAGCCCTTAGAATTGTTAGCCAAATGATTTTTTGTTTGTTTACTTGCTCTCCATTTAGCCTGAAGGTCATCAGAGGTTAACAAGCCAACATGGGAGGCATAGTTAAACACAGAACCAGCCAGTCTGGAAAAGAGTAGAAACATATTTGAGCAGTTAGAACAGATTTCAAATGCAATATTTTTGATAGTTTGTTTTTCCATTTTGCTGGCTCACTTTCAAGTGATCATGTTTCTTCTAGGGGAGAATAAAACGGGTGCTCCCATGTCACTGGCATAATGTAGCAAGTTCTTAGAACGGGGGAGGCAAGTGGCTTTAGAATTTTCCTCTTGGATATACCATTCCTCTGGGGATACTGGGACCATTACATAGAAGCTGAAGACAAGAATGGGGCATAGCTCTCCCTGCTGGTGGTAGGAAGAGCGCGGAGGGGAGACCAAGAGCGAATTGAGATTGGAGGCTGCCATTTCTGGAATTGTCATTACCACCACCATCATCCACAGCATTTACTGGGCACCAGTTATGGCCAGAGCTAGGCATTCCTTCCACTAGAGTGTCTGTTTAGCTTGAGCTCTGGAGAAATGGGGATTGTTTGCAACCTGCAGGTTTCCCTGCTATTTCCTCAGCCCCAGGCTGCGACTCTGGAATCTGAGCCGCTTGCTTCCCACTTCCAGACAAGCTGTAAAAACACAGATTTAAATTGGAGAGGGCACTGAGTGGAAGCTGCTGTGAGGGTGGCAGGGAGGGGCAGGGAAAGAGGGGGTACCTATAAGGGGAAAGATTTCAAGAGATGAATATATAGGGAGGAAAGGATGGACGTATTATGCTTTTGGTCTTTTGAAAATGGTTTTAAGTCTTGCTCCTGGGGCCAAGAAAAGGCAGATTCCTCAACCCCCAACGAAGCCCTCTCAAAAGAGCTCTCCTTCCATTCATCACTGCACGGGGAGTACAAAACTGGAAGGCAATGGGTGGGGGAACACTATTTCCTGTCCTCATTACAGTGGTCCATCAATCAGTCAGTGTCCATGAATGCATAGTGTTGAGCTGAATGCTCTGCACATGGTAATCTGACCTGGCAGTACTTCTTCTGGATAGATGGTTATCACAGATGCAGATGAGCCCAAGTGTTTTCTTGATTTATTTCTAATTTGAGTTCCTCTCTACCACTTTCCTTGAGAAGGTTTGGGAGTTGGGATTATTTGCTAGATTAGACCAACTGAGGGAGAATGAACAGTTTGCCCAGGTCAAACAGTAATTCAGCGGTAGCAACATAAAATTTGGAGTCACTTAGTCCATCCCCCTGCTTTCAAACATTACCATCCCCTTCTTCCTTTTTAATATGGTTCTGCCTCTCCTGTTCCCCACTTAAAACCATCAGCTCTCATTCTCAGTCTCTTCCATGGGCTCTTCCTTTGCCTCCCAGCAACTGTGGGGGTCCCTCAAGGTTCAGTTCTGGGTCCCCTTCAATTCTCTATCTACACTCACTCCCTTGGAGAACTCATTCACTCTCATGGCTTCAATTACCACTTCTAAGTGTATGATACCCAAATCTACATCTCCAGCCCTGATCTCTCCCCGTCTTGGCAGCCCTGCCTTCAAGACATCTCTACTTGGATGTCCTTCTATCACTTCAAACTTAATATGTCTAAAACAGAATTTTTATCCTCCCATCCAAACCCTGTCCTCCCTCTCACTTTCCCATCACTATAGATGATTTCACCATACTTCCTGTCACACAAGCCTGTAACCTTGGTGTTATCCTTGACTTCTCTCTCTCATTCAACCCACATAATCAATCCATCACTAAATCTTTTTCATGATACTTTCAGAACAAGGCTAAACTCCACCCTTTCCTCTCCACCCACACTGCTACTTCGTTAATCCAATCACTTATCCTATTCCACCTTGATTAGTGTATCACCCTCCTTGCTGACCTTCCGGTCTCCTGTCTTTCCCCACCCCAGTCCATACTTCTTCACTCTGCTGCCTGGATAATTTGTCTACAAAAACGTTCAGGCCATGTTTCCCTACTCCTCAAGAAACTCCAGTGGTTGCCCTTCCACCTCTACATTAAACAAAAACTCCTCACCATTGGTACTCAGTCTCCTTATCCCCTCCTACCTCACCTCACTACTCTCCTACTACAGTACAGTCTGCACACTTCACTTCTCTAATGCTAACTTCCTCACTGTACCTCAGTCTCATCTATCTCACTGCCTACCTCTCGCCCACCTCCTGCCTCTGGCCTGGAACTCCCTCCCTTCCTCATATCTGAGAGACAAGTACTATTCTTCCCATCAAAGCCTTATTTGAAGGCACATCTCCTCTAAGAGGCCTTCCCTGACTTAGCCCACCTTTCCTCTTCATATTTATTTATATTAATATCTGTTTCCCCCTCTAGATAGTGAGCTTGCTGTGGGCAGGGAATGTGTCTGTTTATTGCTGTACTGTATTCTCCCAAGCTCATAATACAGTGCTGTGCATGCAGTAAGAGCTCAATACGATTCAATGAATACATTCATTCATCAATTCAATCATATTCATTGAGCACTTACTGTGTGCAGAGCACTGTACTAAGTGCTTGGATGTACAATTCAGCAAGAGAAAGAGACAATCCCTGACCAACAACAGGTTCACAGTCTAAGATGGGGAGACAGACAGCAAAACAAAACAAGTAATCAAGCATTAAATGAATGAATGGATGAATTAGAAGAAGAGATTAGAAATGAGCCAAGGAAATAGGGAGGACCTGGAGGGAGGGTCAGTGAAGAAGGGAGAAGTTGCCAAGGGGAATACAAAAGTGTTATAATGAATAAACAATGACGTGGGATTTCTTTGACAGGGGTTTCAGGTGTAAAATGGATTTTGACTCTGAAGCCCGAAATCAATTTCTACTTTTGTCTTGCTTTCTCTAGCAAAGTTCCAGAGGTTTGCCAAAGTGGAGAGAGGGTTAACGTCTTTCATTTA
Organism: Ornithorhynchus anatinus; assembly: GCF_004115215.2. NCBI lineage: Eukaryota > Metazoa > Chordata > Mammalia > Monotremata > Ornithorhynchidae > Ornithorhynchus > Ornithorhynchus anatinus. Next base: position 45,318,808 of record NC_041738.1, read on the forward strand.
GGAACATCTGAATTCAGATCTAGCACAGATTCTGAGTGGAATGGTGCTGGGTGATCTTCACCCCCACCCTAATGGGAATTTTTCATCTCAGAAAACCCAGGTCACCAAATTCAGTTGCATCTGCAACAACTGGCAGTCTCTGCTCAGAGGGAGGCCCAGATCTGTAAACAGTAGGCGGTGTGACAAGCCAGCAGGGGTTGAAATCCAATGGCAGAGTCATACAGAGAGACTCTAGGAAGCATCACCCTGGCTCTTTGCCTGGTCCTCACGAGCACTATGCATTCTTCACTTTCATGAACAAGAGGAAAAACATAATCAGGCTTTTTTTTTGTTTGTTTGTTTAAGTAAAAGCTGAAAGGAAATGCAAGCTCAATTTAGGGTCAGGGGTGGGAGTGCTGCTTCTCATACTTCCTTTCATAGAGATACTGGGTTGGAGTGTCACAAAGTAGGTACAGTGAACTACAGATTTCAGGAAAACAGGGTAGTAGGAACCTGGTAAATCCCACTCTGCAGAGCCCTCTGAAAGCAGGCCCAAAAGGGCATAATTAGTAAAAATGATGATAGGTTTGAGGGATAAGGTAGGAAGGGGGAAGCAGCGTGGCTCAGTAGAAAGAGCACGGGCTTTGGAGTCAGGGCTCATGAGTTCGAATCCCAGCTCTGCCACTTGTCAGCTGTGTGACTGTGGGCAAGTCACTTAACTTCTCTGTGCCTCAGTTCCCTCATCTGTAAAATGGGGATTAAGACTGTGAGCCCCACGTGGGACAACCTGATTCCCCTGTGTCTACCCCAGTGCTTAGAACAGTGCTTGGCACATAGTAAGCGCTTAACAAATACCAAATACCAACATTATTATAAGGTAGGGATGATCTCCCTCAGACACTAGTGTCCTGCATGAGTAGAAGCAGTGGAGATGCAGGGCAGGACTTTTTTTTTAAGTGCTTACTATTGTACCAAGCACTGTTCTAAACACTGGGGTAGATATAAGGGAAGCATTATGACATAGTAGATAGAGTCCGGGCACAGGAGAAAGAAGATCATGGGTTCTCATCCTGGCTCTGCCACTTGTCCGCTGTGTGACCTTGGGAGTCACTTCACTTCTCTGGGCCTCAGTTACCTCATCTGTAAAATGGGGAGTCGAGCCTGTGAGACCCATGTGAGACAGGGATGTGTCCAACCTGCTTAGTTTGTATCCACCCCAGCGCTTAGTATAGTGCCTGGCTTAGAGTAAACGCTTAACAAATAGCATTATTATTACTACTCCTACCAGTTCATCATGTTGGATACATGAACCTATCAATAATTTTATTTATCCCTTTGCTCTTCCCCTCTCCCAACCCCAAAGCACTTATGTGCATAGCTGTAATTTTATTTATTTGTATTGATGTCTGCCTCCCCCACTCTAGACTGTGAGCTTGTTGTGGGCAGGGAATGTCAGTGTTTATTGTTGTATTGCACTTCCCCAAGCGTTTAGTACAGTGCTCTGCAGACAATAAGTACTTAATAAATAGTATTGAATGAGTGAATGAATTCCTAGGTTCGTCTGCAGAATGATGTGCTGAGAGCAATCGATGAGTGGTATTTATTAAACACTTGGTATGTACAGAGCACTGTACTAAACACTTGGGAGAGTGTTTAATATAACAGAGTTGAAAACCCCCAGATCTTCCTCCACAGCTCTTCCATTTCACTTCCCAGGCTCCACTTTCCCCAACCAGTGGTTGTTTCTGCTGGCCACTCCCATGCATGCCCCAATGCAGTCAGTGAATTTGACAAGATCTACACCCACGTAATTGTGATCATAACTGAGTCCCAGAATTGCAATCCTGCAGGCCCACTTAACTTGTACAGATGTTCTTTCAGGCTCAGAGCAGGGAAAAAATTGTGGACGTGAATTCCTGAAGCCAATCATACATGGCAGTGCCCACATCAAACACCTCCAGAACTTCTAAACCATCAGAGCCTGTTTAGAAAAGTAAAAGGATAAAGGAGTTTTAAACATTAATAAAAAGTAAAGCTCTTTCTTCATTCATGCCAGATGACAACTCTACACAGTATCACAATAACTTTGGGTACCTTGGCTATTTCCCCTCTGTTCATCTCAGGCACTGTGCTCATGAATCCATAGTTTTATGCAGTGTGTCATCAAAGGATCACATTTACAAACACGATTAAAAAGCAAAATAAAATCACTTGAGATAAAGAGGCCCCTCTTGTTGGCACACTGGCAGGGTCGGAATTGATCTCCTGGCACACACAGACTCAAACATCTGCCAATAACATTCAGCAATTAGTCAGAGCTACAGTATACAGTGTTGTAGTCAAAGGTTATAGTGAAATCAACATCTTCTCTCAATAAAGGAACTTAACCCTTCTGTGTTTACTTAAAGTCACAAAAGGTCAAATTTTCCTTGAATTATGTAAGTTATATGCACAATAAATCAGTGTTTTTGATCAGAGATTCAATTTCCTTCACAGAGCACAGAGGTTAATATTCTACTTAGGAAAATCCTTTTACGTAGTGATGCTATCAAGATAAACACATTGTGTGCCATCAAAGAAAAATGGAAATCATTTGATAGATTGAATACACTTTTCATCATTGTACAATTTGTTTCCGTTTTGCATGTCACTGATTTTAGTTAAAGGAGCGCTCTTGGTTAGTTTCACTTTCCTGGTAGTTTGGTTTTCTCATTTAGTGGTATTGATAATCTATGCTGTGGATACTAGTTTCAAACAGGAAGCTTCAGTCGCTGCCTTAAACCAGTTTTCAGTGATACTTTAAAAGACGCTTCATGGCGAGGTTTCTGTTCAGACTAAATATGGGAAACTAAAACTGTATCTTCATGTGGCCGTTCTAATGGCAGGTTGAAACACCTTATAGAATCCACATGTTCCTATAAGACCTGAATGATCCTAATCATATCTGACACATTCACCAGCTAGTGGATTTGATACTAGGATTTTTGTTGGCATTCAGTATGCCATTCACTCAAAAGCATCAGATTGAGATTGTGCAGGTAGAAAACTACTTCCTTGAGATTGCTTCAAGGGGTTTGCTTGCTGATTGGTATAGGAGTGTACCTCAATGGCAGCTGCTGCTTGGTGGTCCTGAAGGTTGACGGCTTCTCCCTCTTCCTCAGCTGCCTGTCTGGATTCAGGGGTCGCCGTAAGACTCGTCCAGGTGACAGTGAGGCAGGGAGGGTAGGCAAAAAGGTGGAAAGAAGCTTTCCCTAATCAACCTCTCATCTATGCACCTTATTTTCTCTCCCTTCTGTGTCACCTAGGACTAACCTCGTCTTCCAAGCCTACTGCCCCTCTCTTTAGCATCACCTATGCATTTAAGCCTATACTCCTAAACAATTATGATACATATCCTTATACTTTATTGATTCTCCAATCTGTAATTGCTTTCAATACATGTCTCCCCCACTAGATTGGAAGCTCCCTGAGGGCAGGGAGTGTATCTACCAACTTTGTTGAACTATTCCAAGTGCTCAGTACAGTGCTCTGCCCATAGTAAGTGCTCAATAAATTCCACTGGTTGACTGAAAGACACAAAATTTATCCTGTCAATCAAGAGGTCCAGTAAACATTTGGGTTAAAGAGTGGTCTCTGGGGTGAAATACAAGATCCATGATTTCAAATAATATAATAATAATATACTTACAATGATAGTGGAAGTTGTTAGGTGCTCAATACTTGTCAAGCACTGTACTAGTGCTGGGGTAGATACAAGACAATCAGGTGGGATACAGACCCTGTTCCACATGGAGTTCACAGTCCAGTGGAAGGGAGAACAACTCCTGTCTCTATTTTGCAAGACCCACGAACATTACATTGCCACCCCAAATGAGGTTTTCTGTGGGCATAGTCAAGCCAAAAAAGTGATTTTCTACAGAAAATTCACTTCCTCAAATGCATCTGGACTCATTGTAGACACAGAATAATGTAAGCTTGTTGTGGGCAAGGAATGTCACTGTTTATTGTTGTGTTGTACTTTCCCAAGTGCTTAGTACAGAGCTCTGTACTCATTAAGTGCTCAATAATTATGATTGAATGAATGAATGAACTTTTATGGAAAACTTTGGAGACTATTAACTTCTATTTAAATTCATTTTGGTCCCCGAAGTTGTCCTGCTAGGCAATGATCTCTTTGAGAGAACCCGGCACAGGGTCATAGCTGTGCTTCTCTCAATCTCTCTAGAACTACACATTAAAAATATATTTGTTTAATTGAAAGTTGTTTTTTTTAAACAATTACACTTCCTTTAACTGCAGGCTTGCCAGAAGAATGTGCATAGTTTTTGAGAACACAAAAACATGAGATATGTTAGTTAAGAACATAGGAGAAAAACAACATCAATACCAACAATGTAAACCTTATAAAGGGAAACACTTTGTGCTGTCAATAGACTGTGATGAATGATGAAAGGTTTGGGAGGCAGGCCAGGAAAGTAATCCAGATACATCAGGAGGCAACTTGTAAACAAGTCTGCAAAATCCTGTGTGAGATTTCAGTTTAGGGAGACCTCATACTGTGAGATTTAAAGAGCCGCCTTTGGATACAAAGGCAGAAAAGAAAGAAGGCATTAGAAAAATAATGCAGACAAAACATTTTTACCTCCCAAAACCAGAATTGAGAGAACTGTATTTGCCCTACAGGACCCAATCACACTGTCACTTTAAACGGCCACAGGGAGAGGGAGAAAACCATTCTGTCACGAGATGAAAATTGGTAATAACAGCTGTAGGAAAGGCAGAATGCAGAGCCTGGTCTTCCTAAATGATATTGAAGGTACAACAAGGACAGAAATATTGGTGATATTTTCTGTTAAGAGGAATACTCAACTACTGTACCTATTTTATAATATTTTATAAATATTGTAGGGTATTTGTTAAGCACTTACTATGTGTCAGGCCCTGTACTTAGCGCTGGGTAGGGTCAAGCTTATCAAGTTGGACACAGTCCCTGTCCCACATGGGGCGCACAGTCTTAATCCCCATTTTACAGATGAGGTAACTGAGTCACAGACAAGTGAAGTGACTTGCCCAAAATGGCACAGCACACAAGTTGCAGAGCAGGGATTAGAACTCAGCTTCTTCTGACTTCCAGGCCAGTGCTCCATCTAGTAGGCATTGCTGCTTTTCAGCAATATTTATAAATATTTAAAATGAGAAAACCTACACTGAGTCAAATGGTGACAGAACCATCTCTTTATTTAGAGCTTTTATTATCCTACTTAGACTGTGAACTCCATGTGAAACAGGGACTGCATCCAACCTGATTATCTTTCATCTACCTCAGTACTTAGTTCAGTGCTTGGCACGTAGTAAGTGCTTAATAAATATCATCCTTATTATTAGGAACATCAAATGATTTCTAGATACTAGCATAACTGTTACTACTAGTAATAATGATCATTATTAATTAAATACAATGACATTTATTGAGAGCTTACTATCAGTCATAATAGCACAGCACACAGCTTTAGAGAAGCAGCGTGGCTCAGTGGAAAGTGCACGGGCTTTGGAGTCAGGACTCATGAGTTCGAATCCCAGCTCTGCCACTTGTCAGCTATGTGACTGTGGGCAAGTCACTTAACTTCTCTGTGCCTCAGTTCCCTCATCTGTAAAATGGGGATTAAGACTGTGAGCCCCACGTGGGACAACCTGATTCCCCTGTGTCTACCCCAGCGCTTAGAACAGTGCTCGGCACATAGTAAGCGCTTAACAAATACCAATATTATTATTATTATTAGCTTTCAGTAGAAACCAATGATTGAGAAAAATGGCAGTATTGAGTACCAATGGGTATGGTGGACTATACTAGGCAACTGGGAAGTACAGAATAATGTAGTGACATTTTCCCTGCTCTCAAGGAGTTTATATTTTAATAGGGAAGAAAATGGAAAAATGTTTACAACTAGAGAGTGGACAATTTTTTCTATCCATAAGTGCTAGGGAGCATATAAATAAGTTTACAGATTGGAGTGCTTCTGGTGGCTCTGCCATTTTACTGCTGTGTGACCTTGGGCAAGTCACGTTACTTCTCTGTGCCTCATTTACCTCATCTGCAAAATGGGGATTAAGACTGTGAGCCCCAAGTGGGACAGGGACTGTGTACAAACCAATATACTTGTATCTGACCCAGCGCTTAGTACAGCGACTGGCACATAGTAAGCGCTTAAACAAATACCATCGTCATTAATGTTGTTATATTCTTATTCTGATATTTACAATTTTTGCAATATAGGCATTAGACAAATTCATTCATTCATTCAATAGTATTTTTTGAGTGCTTACTATGTGCAGAGCACTGTACTAAGCGCTTGGAATGTACTATTCGGCAACAGATAGAGACAATCCCTGCCCATTGACGGGCTTACAGCCAAATAATCAGTGGTAGTTATTGAGTGCTTACTATGTGCAGAATACTACACTAAACACTATAATCCTCCATTACAGAGGTTAAAAAAATCCTGATGTGATAGGTACCCCCATATACCATATTTTGAATAAATGCCCAGATATTGGAGTTTATATTACTAAGAAGCATCCGTTTAGTATCAATTTGAGCTGGATGTATTTGTGAGTGATCAGGCAATAGAGAAGAATCATTGTGAGATACCTGACTGTGGAGAAAATTTTTCTGCACTACACACATTTTTTTTTCATCCAATCAATTGATGGTATTTACTGAGAAATGGCACCTGCACTCTTCCCCCTCCCTAGACTTGTCTCCCTCTCTGACCTGCCCCTTTAGACCCCCACCCTCTTCTCCCCTCACCTTGACCAGTATCTTCTCTAACTGGGCAGGGCTTCAATATATCACTTCTACCTCAGTCTTTCCTCCTAACTGAAAATATTTTGTGTCTGCATGATTTTTACATTAGACTGTAAGCTCCTTAAAGGCAGGGATCATGTTTTTGATCTCAATTATTACTCTTTCAAGTTCAGAGGACAGTGCTCTGCATAAAGAAGGTACTAAATAGAAATGGTGAGTTGATCAATAAAATGAAGAACTGTTTGGCTACTAATATTTTTGAATTGCTTCATTAAGTGAATCTAGTTCTGTTGTTAAGAAACTACCATCCACAACTATGAATACCCTTTTTGCTATAATGCATACAAGAATAATCTCCAATTCCAATATTTTCTCCCAAATCTCATCTTTACTGTTAGCAGATAAAGTGTCAATCTTACTGCTTTTCAATGAATCTTTATCCCCCATTGCACTCTGATGTTTTCTTTGATTTATTTTCCTCTCCCCCTATTTAAAAAAAAATTCCTTCTGCTTCTGGGGTTCCCTTATTCCCTTTTTTAAAAAATCTGGGATTCTTTTCTCTTCCTGTGGTCTGGGCCCTCTGTCTGACCTAATCATTGGCCTAAGGCAGGGTCTACTCCCACTTTTCTCTTTTCCATCAGCTAATTTTGACCTGCTTCTGGGCAGCTGCAATATACAACCCTCCCCCCCCCCCCCCCGCAACCCCCTCCTTCCTCACACACACTTTTCCATCTAAATTGAACCAGATGACATTCTTGCATTAGCCAGGATTATGCCCCTGTTCTCCACACCTAAAACACTTCAGCATTCTCCAGCTATCCTGAAAGACTCCCTTGAGCTACATTTTAGCAGGTGTGTGCCTTCTCCACTATACATAAATGACCCACTTTTGTCCCCTAAGAAAAAAATCCCAGGTAGATGCTTTATTCCAACCTACCCTTATCACATTTCCTCTCTCATCTGTATTTTCTTGGTTAGGGCCCAAATAACGTATCTGCAAGGGGGTAACATTACATAACTATTTCCAGCAAAATGCAATATCCTCTGCTGTCACTATTTCATTCTTGATTAGAAGATACCAAATTCCTAAATTGAATGTATCTATTAATTGTGTTACTACAAAATTTCATCCAGCAACCATCCAGAAGCTGGAATTAGAACCCAGATCCTCTGACTCCCAGACCCGTGCTTTATCCACTAGGCCACACCACTCCCATTCTTTCCTTCCCCTGGGTGATGCGGTCTATTTCCTTCATCCTCAAACAAGGTGCTTGCTGCCAAACACTCTGAGCTTGGATGCACTAGTCATGAAACTAATTTATATAATAATGTCAATTGTACCAGTTTTTAGAAAGCAAATGAGAAAACCCAGAAGTTTTCATTGCTTACTAAACACTGACTTCTTTGGGATTTGCTTTTGAAAGTATTATTTTTTGACATGATTCCTTACTTCAGATTTGAACTTGCATGACATCATAAATTTAGAACTTGCTTGTTTCCACACAATTTAAACAAAACTACAGATGTAACAAAATGTATATATTTTTTAAAATAGCCTCATTAAGATGTAATTGGTTGTGTCTTGTGAAATATGAGGGGTGCCTCAGGTTTGAAAGATGGTAGGGAGCAGTGGGAGGCTGAAAAAATGTAAAAGATAAATTTAGGTGTCTTTGGTTAAATAATTAAATAATAGGCTGGGGCTTCCTTTCCCCTCACAGGATGGTCCTTTCTCCACAGTCTTTTTGTGAGGAGCCAACAAAATACACTATAAGACATGGAACATTTCTTATCTTTTCTACTTTTTCTCCCTGTAGCACTTTTCCTTTCCTCTTTTAGAAGGATTAAAGCTTCCACTATCTGGTCTTTCTACACCTGCTTTCTCTCTTCTGTCTTCTCCCCTTCCAAGTCCATGATTGGTACTCACCAGGCTCCCTTGGTCTCGTAAAGAGAAAACAATGCAAAGTTCTACACAGTTGCTGCCTCCTACTCTCTGCCAAGTAGCTCTTCTTGCTGTATCTCCTTGCTCATCTCCAACTCCTATATTGCTTCATTCGACAATATTTTCTCACTCTCTTCTCCATCACTTCCTGCAGTAGGAGGAACTACCTCAACCTATTCCACTGTCTCCTTTGGTAGCCATTTTTTTTTTTTTTTTTTAACTCAAGAGCCTTCACTTCCCTGAAAGGTAAAGGTAGAACATGTATTACAAGAGAATCAATCAGTTGTATTTATACAGCGCTTAGTGCATGCACAGCACTCTACTATATGTTTGGGAAAGTAGAATATAACAGTTTTATAACACATATAACACATTCCTTGCTCACAATGAGCTTAAAGTCCAGAGCGGGAGACATACATTAATCTTGTCCTATGCTGTCTAGTTGTCTCCGACGCATAGTGACACCATGGACACATGGACATATCTCTCCCAGAATGCCCCACATCCATCTGCCATCATTCTGCTAGTGTACTGTAGAGTTCTCTTGGTAAAAATATGGAAGTGGTTTACCAGTGCCCCTTCTGTGCAGTAAAATTGAGTCTCTGCTCTCGACTCTTTCCCATGCTGCTGCTGCCCAGCACAGGGGAGTCTTGACTTGTAGCAGGTTGTCTTCCACTCGCTAACCACTGGCCAAGCTAGGACTGGAATGGGTATGCCTCTACTTGACTCTCCCTCCTGTAGTCAAGACTTGGTAGAGTACGGAAAACTCTCCAGGTGCGACCCTGAAAGGGTCATAGGTTAATATAAATATGCAAATTGTGGATATGTTACATAAGTGTTGTGGGGCTGAGGAAGGGGTGAATAAAGGGTGCAAATCCAAGTGCAATGGTAGCATAGAAGGGAGTGGGAGAAAAGAGAATGAGGTCTTATTCAGGGAAGACCTCTGGAAAATTCAACATAATAAGAGATCATAAAGTTCTGAAAAAAGTCCTTCTTCAGGAGTTAAATCTATTTATCACCTGAATTGGGGAAGTTCAAGATAGGGTTTTAATTTCCATCAGAAGCACTATCCCTGCTTCCCTCTCAACCTCGGCAGGGGGCAGCTCCTGGGAGGGTTGTTTGGTTTTCACGCCATTACTATTCTTTTTCACTCAGATGAAGTTTCTCTTCCCTCTAATGTGGGCTCATTCGGCTCCTGCTGTGCTAAAGAACAGGTCTTGTCTTATGCTGTGGAGTTGAAACCCATAGAAACACCATGGACACATCTCTCCCAGAATGCTTCTCTCTCCATCTGCAATTGTTCTGGTAGTATATCCAAAGGGTTTTCTTGGTAAAAATATGGAAGTGGTTTACTGTTGCCTCCTTCTGTGCAGTAAACTAGAGTCTCCACCTTCGACTCTCTCCCCTGCTGCTGCTGCCCAGCACAGGTGAGTTTTGACTTGTAGCAGATTGCCTTCCACTTGTTAGCCACTGGCCAAGCTAGAAATGGAATGGGTATGCCTCTACTTGACTCTCCCTCCCATAGCTGAGAGTGATAGAGTACTGGAAACTCTCTAGGTATGACCCTGAGAGGGAGAATTCAGCGGTAGCAACATAAAATTAGGAGTCACTTAGTCCATCCCCCGCCTTCAAACAGAACCATCCCCTTCTTCATTTATATTTTATGGCTCTGCCTCTCCTATTCCCCACTTAAAACCATCAGCTCTCATTCTGAGTCTCTTCCGTACGCTCCTCCTCTGCCTCCCACCCCTAACTGTGGGGCTCCTTCAAGGTTCCCATAGCCGAGACTGGTAGAGTATTGGAAACTCTCCAGGTGTGATCCTGAGTGGAGAAAGAACAGGTAGCTGAGACAAATTCCGACAGAATGCCTTAAACCCTGTATTCTCTCTTTAAGGACGAGTTTCACTTCTTGTAAATAAAATGGTAACAATTATTTTCCCACTATGCATCATGATCAATTTGACATTTGTTTCAGAGTACTTGTTAGGTGCTTACTATGTGCCAGGCATTGTACTAGGCACTGGGGTAGATATGAGATAATCAGGTTGGACACAATCTCCGTCCCACATGGGGCTTGAAGTCTAAGTAGACGTTTCTGTTCACTCACTTTAATCAGATAGATTGGCCTGCTTGGGGCAAGAACATTTTGAATTAATTTTTCCAGCACGAATATCCATTTTTGATTTGATTCTGCTTAGGGAAAAAGCAGATCTCCAGCTTCAAACACTTGTAAGAATTCCCCCATGGGGACAAGAGGAATGTTTGCGGAGTCACGTAACACCAATTTACCTCAGTGTCATTCTAGAGACCTCTGATGTCCACACCCTTACCTACTGGACAGATAGTCTTTCAGGATTTTCCATTTGCTTCCAAGTCTTGCCCCTTTACTCCTCTACCACTGCCTGCCTGGGCAGTACCAGGAAAACAAAAGCCAGGAAAACTAAAAAAAATAGAGTTTAGCCAGCAGTTTTGTTTACAACTTTACATAAAAGATAAATAAAAGAGTGTCTGCCTTCTGTTGTCTCAAACCAGTGGAAAGAGGGTGGCTGAAAATGAGCAAATAGTGAAAGCAGAAGCGGCTCCCTGAGGCAGACTCTAAGACCAATCAAGAACAGTGCCTAAGGATACACTCTCAAAGAGAAATCAAAGCTCTGGGAAATTAACTGCAGCCCTTTCAACAATGGAGTTCAGCTGATCTATGTAAAATGCAACTAAAACTGCCATTGCAAATCCTCCTTTCATTGCATGGAGAACCAGGCTACAGCATTAAGAAATGCAGCTTCTGGATTTGTAAGGGGGACGGGGGAGGCGGAATGGACATTTCCTTTGCTCCATGCAGACTCATGGGGAGCTGGGTGGAGCCAAGCCAAGAGCACAGATCTCTTGATTTCTAAATCAGTCTCAAATCCAACAGACCCTGTTACTTGAACTGAAATGTAATTAAAGTGAGTTCAATGAAAAAGACTGATTGCCCCAGTAACTATTTCAGACTATTCAGATTTCAGTTCTTGACGAAGCTACTCATTGCCCCATGAAAACACATTTCCCATTTCTTGATACATAGTTTTGATCTAGCAATTACTGAAAAGTTTAAGTGCTTGTGTACCAACCCCTTTCCAAATGCTTCACTTCAGCCCAACTCATAAACAGATGGTAAACGAGCAATCAGTATAAAACCCATTTCGTTGTGATAATCTGATGTAAACCAGGCACTGATTCATATGCTCAGTCCAAACAAACATACCTGTAGACCATCAAACATGAATTTCTTCCATACTTTTGTACTATACACTAAGGAACTTGTTTTATTCCTATTTTGCCAGAGGGGCATTACTTGCTTCTTCGGCAAAAGTAGTATTTAAGATGCAAAAGAAAAGTTGTAGGGTGGTCAAACTCATTCACTCACATGCAAACAGGAAAAAACCCCCTCAGAAAACGTTTGTCCCACCAAGTGTAAGGGTAATTGGTGTGACTATGGAGGAACTGCAGCACACTGACCTCTCCCCTGTGGAAATCCAGGGTCAAACCTGCCATGATAATGGGCAACTTCCCCCCTCATCCTCATTTGCTCTGGAGTCAGCTCAGCTAGGCTTAGACCCAAGCTTTTTAAAAAGCAAAAAATCAAAAAAAAAATACTGTCTCGACTGCCTGACTCATCTCTCTAATCGCCTAGTCCCTTGACATGATTATTCGAGCTAATGCTTAGGATTGTGCCCTCATTCAGTTTCTGTTTGCAACTTTTGCTGTCGCTGGTCCTGCTTTAGTCTCAGAAAAATTCAGTGCTGGAGCTGGAATGGAAGCTGGTTCTCCCAATTCCCACATTAAAACAATTTCACTTGCCCAGGCAGTTTCCCTTATTATGAATTTATGATGAGAAGTGATCCAAATTTCAAGGAGACCACAGCCAAGAAAAACGCCCAAAATCCATATGTGCTTTATATTTGCTACACAGTAGAGCTAGTTTATATTTACATAATGAAGTAGCAATGTTATTTTAGCAAAACAGAATGGAACAGCATGTCATTTTTTTTTTAAGGACATTGTCTTGCTTCATTGTTCTGAACTGAGAGGTATTCATTAGCCAGCATAAGAGTGTCTGATTCAGCTAGCTGTAAGAAGAGCAGCATGACCTGATGGAAAGAGCCCAGATCTAGTAAGCAGTTTTCACTCGGGGTCACTGGAACCCTGCCCAAGTTTATTTCTTTTAAATGATATTTGTTCAACCCTTACTATGTGACAAGGGCTGTACTAAGTGCTGGGGTAGATACAAGGTAATCAGGTTAGACACAGTCTCTGTCCCACATAGGGCTCACAGTCTTAATCCCCAATTCATAGATGTAACTAAGGCAGAGAGAATTTAAATGACTTGCTCGAGGTCACAAAGCAGATGAGTGACAGAGCTGGGATTAGAACCCAGGTCCTCTGACTCCCGGGCTGGTGCTCTTTCCACTAGACCATGCTGCTACTTCTTGTCTCTGTGCCTTGATGTCTTTCACCTGTAAAATGGGGAGTTTGTACCTATTTAGACTTTTAAGTTTTTGATAGTTAAAGCAGCAGGTAAATAGAAGATATTAGGCCAGATTCTCTCCTTTTAGGCATAGAGTGATTTTACATGGACACTGTTCTGTAAGAGTCGAATAGTTCCTTATCTATGCCTGGGGTTACTCTCTTCCATAATAATAATAATAATTAAGGTATTGATGATTTACTTAGCATGTGCCAACTGCTAGAATGGATATAGGATAATCAGACCAGACAGAGTCCCTGTTCCACTCTGGGCTCACACTTGAAGTCAGAGGGAAAATATGTATTTAATTCCTATTTTGAAGATGAGGAAACTGAGACACAGAGAAGTTAAGTGACTTGTCCAAGGTCACACAACAGGCAAGTGGCAGAACAAGGATTAGCACTCAGGTTTCCTGACTTCCAGGCCCATGATCTTTCCATTAGGTCACTCTGCTTCTCAGGCATGGTTAGCAGGTACTATTATTAATATTTCAGATTTTAATACTATTTTATTCAGACCATTGTTGCCATAGTTAAATGCTTGGTGTTCCATTCCAAATATAAGTGCAATGTATTGAATGGATCTCATTTTATTTTACTGTGGCAAGGAGCAGAGTTTCAGGGAGAAGAATGTCCTCTGCCTACTCCATTCCTCTAACAGCCCTGAGAGAGAGGAAAATTTCCTCCCAGGCACTAGCACCTGCTTTGCCTGCCAACATCCACCTTTCACATAGTCCTCAAAGTGTTCCCATACAGATCATTTGGGCAGTGTAGCAGTCACTGACCTCTAAGAGCATTAATAATAGCCATAATAATAATATTAATATTTTTATGTGCTTACTATGTACCATGCACTGTACTAAATGCTTGGGTAGATACAAGATAACAGGTCCCACAAGGGGCTCACAGTCCAAATAGGAGGTATAACTGGTATGGAATCCTCATTTTAAAGATTAGGGAATGAGGCACAGAGACTTGCCCAAGGTCACGCAGCAGGTACATGGCAGAGTCTGGATTAGAACAAAGGTCTTCTGACTCCCAGTCCCATGCTCTTTCCACTAGGCCAAACTGCTTCTCTAACAAACACCCTAATTACTAACAGGTAATTAACTTTGTAACTTCTGGAGAGGCATTCCAGACAAGTGTGTCATTCATTCATTCAGTCGAATTTATTGAGCACTTACTGTGTGCAGAACACTGTACTAAGCGCTGAGGAAAGTACAGTACATTCCCTGCCCACAATGAGCTTACAGTCTAAAGCAGGGAGACACACATCAATACAAATAAAAATATTATCTGTAATATACCTACATAATACCTACATAATATATAGGCTTTATACATAATATACACAATATACCTACAGATACCTACATAAGTGCTGTGGGACTGGGGCGGGGGAAGAACAAAGGGAGCAATGTAGGGCAATGCAGAAGGGTGTGGGAGAAGAGGAAAGCAGGGCTTAATCAGGGAAAGCCTCCTGGAGGAGATGTGTCTTCGATAAGACTTTGAAGGCTGGAGAAGTAGTTGTCTATAGGATTTGAGGAGGGAAAGTATTCCAGGCCAAAGGCAGAATATGGGTCGGGGTCAGCATTGAAACAGGTGAGACAGAGACACAGTGAGAAGGTTAGAGAGAGAGGAGTGAAGTGTGCGGGCTGGGTAACAGAAGGAGAGCAGCAAGGTGAAGTAGGAGGGGGCAAGGTGGTAGAGTGCTTTAAAGTTAATGGTAAGGAGTTTTTGTTTGATGTGGAGGAGGAAGGGCAACCCCTGGGTTTTTTTGAGGAGAGAGGTGACATGTCAACATTTTTGTAGAAAAATGACCTGGGCAGCAGAGTGAAGTATGGACTGGAGTGGGGAGAGACAGGAGGTTGGGAGATGAGCAAGGACACTGATGCAGTAATCCAGGCAGGATAGGAGAGCAATTGTATTAATGTGCTAGCAGTATGGATAGAGAGGAAAGGGCAGATTTTAGCGATGTTGTGAAGGTAGCGATGTTGTGAAGGTGGGACAGACAGGATTTAGTGATGGATTCACTAAGTGTGTGTCATTTCCCCTTTCCTGGGATGTACTTGAGACCCATTACCTCGATGGGGGGATTTTACTGTTTGATCCTTGGTCGCCCTTCCCTTCCCTTTCTCTAGCTATGCCTCCTTTTGTAGTTTCCTTTTTTCTTTTGCAAAGCAGTTTGTCTCATAGGTGAGAGAGTGCAATTTTTCTTCCTCTCTGGGATATCTGTATAATAACCCAACCCCTTTCGTAGCTGGGAGCAGCATGGCCTAGTGGAAAGAGCACAGGATGGGTAGTCTGTAGAGCTGAGTTCTAATCCTAGCTCTGCCACTTGTTTGCTGAATGACCTTGTGCAAGTCACTTCACTTCTCTGTGCCTCAGTTACCTCATCTGTATAATGAGGATTAAAACTGTGAGCTCTATGTGGGACAGGGACTGTGTCCAACCTGATTATTTTATATCTACTCTAGCACTTGGTACAGTGCTTGGCACATAGTAACTGCTTAACAAATACCATTAAAAAAAAATGAGGGCTTTGTTGGGGAAGGCCACTTGGAGGAGATGTGATTTTAATAAGATTTGGAAAGTGGAGAAATTGGTCATCAGTAGTATATAAAATTATTAGACACAATCTGTTCCCTCAGGGAACTTTGCATCTAAGGGATTCAAATACTAAAATAAATTACAGTCAGGGGGAAGTAACAGAGTTTAAGCATATGTACATAAGTGCTATGGGGAGAAGGGGTGGGATTAGTATGTAAATGCTTATGGGGTGAGGATTTAAGGGCAGAGGTGACACAGTAGGGAGGGAAATAGTGTGGACAGATAAGAAATTAGTCAGGGAAGGCTTCTTGCAGGAGGTGTGATTTTCAAAGGGCTCTGCAGATGGGGAAGGTAGTGGTCTAAGATATTTTATGTATTTTTCAATAGCTTTGAGATTCAAGATCTGTTCTGGGTAATCTGATCTTGAGGAAAACAGTCAATATATTTGACACCCAAATAGTCCTCAAGCATTTTGACCAGCCTCATTAGCAGAATAGTGACCTGTAAAATTCTCCAAGTATTGTAATTGTACATAGAGGGAATATCAGCAATTCTGAAATCATATTGCTAGGCAGTAGAAATATACTGTGACCCACCAGAATTCTACTATAGAGCAGTAGACTACTTACTCTACCCTGTTCACAACTATCTTACTGTCAATCCCTTGGTCACGTTCTCCCTCTGGCTTGGAATTCCCCGCCACCACTCTGTTGACCTTCAAAGCCATATTAGGAGAAACAGCGTGGCTCAGTGGAAAGAGCACGGGTTTGGGAGTCAGAGGTCATGGGTTCGAATCCCGACTCCCCCACTTGTCAGCTGTGTGACCTTGGGCAAGTCACACAACTTCTCTTGCCTCAGTTGCCTCATCTGTAAAATGGGGATTAAGGCTGTGAGCCTCATGTGGGACAACCTGATTACCCTGTATCTACTCCAGTGCTTAGAACAGTGCTCTGCACATAGTAAGCGCTTAACAAATACCAACATTATTATTAACATTATTATATTAAAATCCCATCTCCTCCAAGAAGCCTTCCCTGACTAAGCCCTCTTTTCCCCTACTCCCACTCCCTTTTGTGTTCCTTAAGCACCTGGATCTGTATCCTTTAAGCACTTGTTATTCACACCACCCTCAGCCCCACAGCACTTATGCATATTTGTCTATTTATATTAATGTATGTCTGCCCCCCAGACAATAGACTCTGTTATATTGTGTTTTCCTAAGTGTTTAATACAGAGCTTTCCACACAGTAAGCTCCTCGTGGGCAGGGAACATGTGTACTAAATCTGTTAAATTGTACTTTCCCAAGTGCTTAGTAGAGTGCACTGTACATAGTAAGTGCTCAATAAATATGATTTATTAAGAGCTCAGTAAATGCCAATGTTGATCGATTCATCAGGCTAGTGACAGTGGAATCGGCTGCATTTTCTAAGGGTGAACTGTGGAGTACAAACTGTTTAGTGAAAATACACTGAAATGGGTGAGTCAGTGGTATGCTGAATTTCCTGCTAAGGTTCAAAATAGGCACTGACATCAGGTTGCCATTCAGAGTTAGATTGCTCGTGACTCCAGCAGCAGACTGTTCAAACGACTTAGAACAGCTATCAGGAAATACCTCAGGAAGGTCTCAGTTAAACGCTAAGTATCTGAGATGCAATCAGCTTAGGTAGGATTCAGGAAAATACTTGCTCTGTGTTGAGAAAAATCACTTTCTCTGTGAGCCACATTCAGGGCAAGATTATTCAAAGTTAACAGATGTAACCACCTGTCGAAATCAGAGGTAAAATTGCCTTTTTCTGAGCTCTCCTCCATGACATTAATGAAAGGAAGCTAAACAATTCCAATTCTCCTCTTAGGAGTGGAAGCTCCCTTTAGGCAGGGAAAGTGTCTACCAGCTCTGTTAACTGAACTCTTCCAAATGTTTACGATAGTGTTCTTCACAGATGGGGCTCAATAAATATGAATGATTGATTGATTGAATCTGTACTGGGAAGCATTGATTGTGTTAGTACTCCTACAGTGCTTTGTACATGAATATTTTATGATTTTTACTTCCTCCTGTTTATTGGCAATAGTTAGTAATCTTTCAGTTGTGGTATTCAAGGCCAAACATGAACCAGTATTTTCCATTTTGGTTGTAATTTTGACCTGTAATTTTATCATCCAAATCTAAATCCACTTCAGAAATGCCATAAACTAATTGTCACCGAATAAACTTAAACTTTTGAGTAGTTTATGAAAGTGATTTAATAAAAAGGAAAATAAAAAACAAATGTGACCCATAGTATTTTTGGCAAAAAGGTAAAATATCTGTTTCTTTTGAAAGCTTTCCCTCATTTGAATGTGAGTGGTATCCACCCTGGCTTTAAAATGTACTTAAATCAGCTTTGTTTGTCTTGGAATATTTTGTAGCATGCTTTAACGTTTGTCCAGTGCAAGTTGAATTTTGTGTGTGTGTGTGTCTGTATGTGTTTTTTTTCTTTTAGAAAAATAAACAGTCATAAGTCAGATCAAATCTGCACCCTGCAAAGTTACCTTCACTTCCTAGGTTTTTAAAAATCTGAATGCTAAGAGGTACCAAGAAGTGTGTTCATTACATAGCATAACCATTTTCACAGTTTGTAAAGCTAAACACTTTAGAGCTCATTGTAAGTTTATGTTATGCAATAATTTGAATGACTACTGGTTAGCCTGCTTCACTTCATTCATATTAAGAAACAATATACAGAGGATATAAAGTGATCAGCTCTGTTTACGCTGAAGAAAGAGGGATTGTATAACCAGTAAACAGGGAAGTAGTGTATGAATGTTGACAGACTTCTGTTAATCATTTATGAATGAAAATCTTTTGCAAAACCTCCAAAGGCGGACAAATCTAGAATGTCAAACAATGCAAAGTCCATAAACACCATTTCCAGCACAAAACAAAAAGACATTAATAGCTTTTTGCTCTAGTAGATTTCATGTTGACACAGCAAGGTCTGTGGAACATAAAAATATGAATGGAATGATAGATTGTAAATTCTTCCCACTACATTGTAAACTCCTCGAGGGCAGGGAATCTACCAATTCTGTTGACTTGTATTCTCCCAAGTGCTTAGTACAGTGCTCTGCACTTAGTAAGCACTCAATAAATACCACTGATTGGATTAATATACTTATTAAACTATATCAGATCTCAGGAAAGACTGTAATATAAATGTAGCTGGGATAATTGAATTAGCTCCTATTTATGTTGTCTTGCTTGATTGTGACCAAAATTTTTTAGCTTCCTTGTTTGTCCATAGGAGTTCTATTTATTACCTGGGTAAAAATGAGACAAAGAGAAAGGAAACAGGTTACCTGATAAGTTGTAGGTGGATGTCATAGTCACAGAGAAACAGTATAGCCTAGTGATAAGAGCATGAATCTGGGAGTCAGAGGACCTGGGTTCTAATTCTGGCTCTGCCATGTGTCTGCTGTGTGACCTTGGGCAAGTCACTTAACTTTCCTGTGCCTCAATTACCCATCTGTAAAATGGGGATGCAATCCTCCTCATGTAGAATGGTGTCCAACATGATTAACTTGTGTCAACTATCTACCCAGTGTTTAGAACAGTGCTTGGCATATAGTAAGTGTTTAACAAGTACCATTATTATTATTATGTCTTTGATTTTTGCTATACATTTGCTAGTGTCAAGTACAGTGCTCTAAACACAGGAGACACTTAAAACTGCTGCTGCTGCTCATCATCACCACAATCATGACTAATCATCATCATCACATTTAAAGTCTTTTACTATCAATTAGATCTTTCCTGAAGCGAGACTGGAGATGAGGTTTTTTTTCTGGTTGGGTTTTTTTTCAAATCTTGATCATTTCCTCAATTCTTTTTATTTCCTCTGAGCTATCAATTGGGAACTGGAGTACCAGGTCAAATAAAGAAGACATTAAAATTCCAACCTGATCCAAAATACTGGGGGTAAAACTTTAATGTCCTATAATTTTCCATCTCTAGGGTTTCTGGAAATAACTACAGGAAATATCAGCCAAAAGGTTCCCCATTGCAGGTTTCTTGCTCACACTGATGCAGGAAATTTCAGGATTATGTGAGCTACAGCCAAATAGCTCAGACCCATTTGCCATAATAATCAATCATATTAAATATTTACTTTGTACAGAGCATTGTACTAAGTACTTGGAAGAGTAGAATATAACAGAGTTGGTAGACATGTTTCCTCCTCAAAAGGAGCATACATATAAACTGCTACTATGTTAATACAATCACTCATCCTATCCCACCTAGATTAGTGCATCAGCCTCCTTGCTGACCTTCCAACCTCCTGCCTCTCCCTACTCCAGTCCATACTTCACTCTGCTGCCTGGACCATCTTTTCTAAAAAAATGTTCAGGACATGTCACCCTCCTCCTCAAAAATCTCTGGAGGTTGCCTATCTACCTCCAAATCAAACAAAAACTCATCACCATTGGCTTTAAAGCTCTCGATTTCCTGCCCCCTCCTACCTCACCTCACTTCTCTCCTTCTACAACCCAGCCTTCACACTTCGCTCCTCTAGTGCTAACCTTCTCAGTGTGCCTCCATCTCACCTGTCTTGCCACTGACCCCTGGCCCATGTCCTACCTCTGGCCTGGAATGCCCTCCCACCTCAAATCCGGTGAACAATTACTCTCCCCCCTCTTCAAACCCTTATTGAAGGCACAACTCCTCCAAGAGGCCTTCCCAGGCAAAGCCCCACTTTCCCTCATATCCCAAGCCCTTCTGCACTGCCCTGACTTGTTCCCTTTACCCTTCTCCCACCCCCATCCCCACAGCACTTATGTATATATCTGTAATTTAATTTATTTGTATCGATGTCTGTCTCCACACCTCTAGACTGTGAGCTCGTTGTGAGCGGGGAACTGTCTTTTTATTGTTGCATTGTACTTTCCCAAGTGCTTAGTACAGTGCTCTGTACATAGAAAGTACTTGATAAATATGATTGAATGAATGAATGAAACTTCAAGCAGTCAATCCACCTTGCTGACAAATTTCAAAAACCCCAGGTTGCACAAAATGAGCTTTTTGCAAGTTGTCTAAACAATTTGCTTACCCCTAACCCATATAACTAAAGCAACTAGTTCCCCTGCTAGGCCTTGATGACTCAATCAATTAGTGTTATTTACTGAGCACCTGAGGGCTAGGCACTCCATTAAGCATTTGGGGGAGTATGACAATAGCAGTTTTCTTTCTGTTCCTTGCTCTCAAAGAGCTTTCAGTTCAATATGGGGAGAGAGAGTGAAAGGTTAGAAGCACTAATAAAATAATAATAATAATGGTATTTGTTAAGTGCTTACTACGTGCCAGGCACTATACTAAATGCCAGGGTAGATACAAGCAAATTGGGTTGGACACAGTCCCTGTTCCATGCAGGGCTCACAGTCTCAATCCCTATTTTACAGATGAGGTTACTGAGGCACAGAGAAGTAAAATGACTTGCCCAAGGAGAAGGAGAATGATCCAGGTTGGGGCATCATCCTTGCACTTGGATTTGCACCCTTTTTTCACCCCTCCCTCAGCCCCACAGCCTTTATGTTCATAAATAATATAAATTATTTATTTATGTTAATGTATGTCTCCCCCTCTAGACTGTTCACTCATTATGGACAGGG
Organism: Ornithorhynchus anatinus; assembly: GCF_004115215.2. NCBI lineage: Eukaryota > Metazoa > Chordata > Mammalia > Monotremata > Ornithorhynchidae > Ornithorhynchus > Ornithorhynchus anatinus. Next base: position 45,340,234 of record NC_041738.1, read on the forward strand.
AATGTGTCCACTAATTCTGTTGTATTGTACTCGTTCAGGCACTTAATACAGTACTCCGTACACAGTAAGCACTTAATAAATGTGATTCATTGATTAAGCTCATTGTGGGCAGGAATGTGTCTGTTGTTTCATTGTACTCTTCCAAGCACTTAGGATGGTGTTTTGCACACAGTAAGCGCTCAGTAAATACAATAGAATGAATGAATGAATTGATAACAAAGGTTCAGAAATGGGAGAGTTGAGCTTGAGGAACGGCTAGAACGTTGGCTTGGGAGGAGCGAAGAGTACAAGCTGGGGTGTAGTGGGTGAAGAGGGTCAGAATGTAAGACAGAATGAAATGGAGGAGAGCCTTGATGCCAGTGGTGAGGAGTTTCTGCTTGAAATTCCCCTCCCCACCTCTTTCTTCAGTTTCCTTCATTCCCTTGAGGAAGACTGAATAGGCAGTTTTGCCACATATACATCCAGGAATTTCCCCTACAGACACAGATTCCTAAGACAACCATGGCTTTTCCAATTTATACTGATCTGTGAGGGCATGAGAGTGGAGTGATCGATAATATCAGGAGTCACAGACAGGGACAAACCTTTAGGCTATGGAAAGATCATTGCGAGGATGACATTTTATAAAGAATGTCCCAACCAGGGACCCAAATGCTGGTATTAAACATGATTCTGGTATATATATCAGACTGGGGCATTATTGGTAGATCTTTAGGCAGCCACTCAAGAACTGTTAATAATCATTATGACATTTATCAAGGACTTACTATGTGCCAAGTTCTGGAGTTGATGCCACGTTAGGTGATTGTACATAGCCCCTATCCCACATGGGGCTCACAATCTATCTTCTCTATATTTCACAGATGAGGAACAGAGGCCCAGAGAGGATAGCTATCATCAAATTCTACTGCCCAACAATGCACTAATAGTTAAAGCTGAAGAAAACAGGTTTTAATTAATTATGGTACTTAAGTGCTTACTTTGTGCCACGCACTGTTCAGGTTGGACCCAGTCCCTGTCCCACATGGGCCAACATGTCTCTTGGGAGACTAAAAGGCAAGCTAACCATAATTCTGCATCAGTTTCAGATCAAACAAAGTCTACACATTCCTTCTGCTGCCAGTTATAGGACTTGGACCCAGCACAGACTTTCATCTGGCATCTTGACCAATTCTATCAGTGTCAGTTAAGTATCATTATTTAATACTGAATAGCCAGAGAGGATCACAAACAAAAGTTGGCCAGGACCCAAGACCCAAGTGATGAATTTCAAAGTCTAGCTTTGCCAGGTGGGATATGTGCAAACAATGAATGAGAGCAGGATAATACAGTACCGGACCTGATTAGCTTCTACCTATTCCAGTGCTTAGTAGAGTACCTGACATAGAATAAGCACTTAATAAATACCATAAAAATTACTCAAAAAGCTGCTTTATGTTGAGCCAAAATGAGGTCAGAGTAAGTGCTGTAAGGATTTGTGAAGCACAGCTTTGGATGGATGTGACTTGGCAGAGGGGACAAACCAACCTTGTATGTAACAAAGAGGAAAAAGGAGCTTCTTTGGTTCTTCTAAAATCATTTCTCCTCCAAGAAGCCTTCCCTGACTAACCTTTCATTTCCCCACCCATTTCTAGACCCTGGAGAAGTAGCATGGCATAGTGGATAGAACATAGGTCTGGGAGTTAGAGGTCATGGGTTCTAATCCCACCTCTGCCACTTGTCCACTGTGTGGCCTTGGGCAAGTTACTTCACTTCTCTGCACCTCAGTTACCTCATCTCTAAAATGGGATTAAGACTGTGAGCCCTATGTGGGACAGGGACCGTGTCCAGCCGAATTTGCTTGTATCCAACTGAGCGCTTAGTAACGTGTCTGGCACATAAGAAGTGCTTAACAGATATCATCGTTATTATTATGATTATTATTAAGCACTTTGATACTCACCCCACTCCCAACTCCATAGCACATATGTGCATATCCTCACACTCTGCTGCTCCCCCTGTCTGAATATTAAAGTCTGTCTCCCGGGCTAGATTGTAAACTCCCTGAGGGTAGGGATTGGGTCTACCAGTGAATCATTCTCTGTAAAACAGTACAATGCTCTGTACACAGTAAGAGCTCAATATATACCACTGATTGATTTATTGGCTGATCTTTTTAAGAAGAGGCAAACATATCACTACATCAGTACAATTTGTGTATGGGCACAGTGTGGAAAAGATGGCTTTTCTGTGTGATTCCTATACATGGGTAAAATTTTCCATGAATGAGGTCCTCTTGAAATTTACAGGACAACTATATCTGGAGGTAAGAGGCAGGGAGAGAAAGAAGGTAAGAGAAAGAGAGAGAGAAAAGGAGAGAAGTTCCTTTCTCTGTATGTGGAAACCACAGAAATCTGTTTCTGAAATGCCACCTTCCACCGTACTGTACTCTAATTCACACTAGAGACATTCAATAAAATAAAACAACCACCATTCAAGTGGGATTGACACTGAGGAGGATTTCCCAGGATTCCCAAGTTGGTTATACTTTACTGAAACAAACAAAAGCTCTGTAAAGGGTTGGAGAAAGGGAAGGAAAATGTGCTCCATCTCAGGAAGAGAACGGATTTTTTTTTTCCTCCAATTATATCTGGAAACATGCTCTTGAATGACAAAACACTCCTGGAAATCAAACGCCCCTTATAGTTTTAGAAGATCTGCCTACACCTGTAGCTTCCTGACCAAGAAGCCAATATCTGACCAACAGAGTTTTAAGTCTGGTTTGGATTTGATTACCTTTAATGGCCAGGTGCTTTTAATAATGTGCTGCCAAGTCCAACTGGTAATACAGCAAACGTTGCTGGAATGAAAAAAAAAAAGGGGGCACTGAAACAGAACAGATAATTTTGCAATTTAATTTTCCATCTTCTCTAATAATGGTGCTCGTGTCATGGTTGATGGATGGAATTGCTACACTTAGGCCTCAAGATTAATTTCCCTCCTAGAACTACAGTTGTGTTTTTCCAGAGAACGTCTCACTCCCCTTACACAATCATTTTTTTCCCTTTCCTTTAGCTTGGAAGAATGTGTTGGACTAGTTCCAAAACAGAGAATTAGACTGGGCATCAAGTCCAACTTTTGTGTTTACTAAAGAGCCTTGAATCCCTTTCCTGGAGAGGTGGGGTGGAGAGAGTGAGAGAGAGAGACACAGAGAGAGAGACAGAGAGAGAGAGAGAGAGAGAGAGAGAAACTTTTATGTGGAAAACTTCACTACCCTCAGCCCTCAGCCCTGAATCAACTTTATCTGAAACTGCTGACTGCTTTGCAAATACCACACTGTTGCTTTTTCCAAGATCTTGGTGCATCTAAATCTTTACCTCTTTTCTGAAACAAATCACTTGAAGTCCATTAAAATCTGAAATGTAATCTGACCCCTTATTTTCTCAGACCCGCTATAATAGGATATCTGGCATTCAAAGACAGGATTTGATCTTATCTCTTTTTATCTGACAATGCTGGCTCCACCAAAATAAGTTTTATCTGTAAATTAAATAATGCAATTAATGTTCTGGCTGTTGAATGCTCTGTGAAGAGATCTCGTCTTTAATGATTTAATATATCTCCTCCACTGCCTAATTAGAAAAATATTTATTAGGCACATATTCTGATAGAAAAAGAAAAGAACTGACCAACTTCCTAGAACTTTTCCTAGAACATGGAACACTTAGACACTGTTTTGAACAAAATCACTAAGTTTCTCTCTTTCCTGGGCAGGAAAAGTACATGCCACTAACAAGTGTCATTACTGCATTTACGTCACCTAAGAATTTTCTTTTTCTGGCTGTCTCTTTGGCATCCTACAGCTGACGGACTCCAGGAAAATCATAAAATCTGGCTCGAACCTCACTGGTATCCCATGAAATACCATCTAAATCCGGTCTTGCTTTTTGTCTGTGATGTCAAAATGATTTAGCTCTGGCAACAAAAGCAGCCAGCTGCATGTTTGTTTTTTTCATTTTATATATTTCTGACTTGATTTGCAAATCAGGAGTGGTTTTCTTTAAAAACAAAACTCTTTATGTGCATTAGATCAAAAATTGAAGGAGGGAGGGAGGACTCTCCATGTTGCGGGACTTGTCCTTTTTTCAGGATTTCAAAAAATTAATTTTGATGTAGCTAGTTACACAAAACAAGGATTTTTAGAGGCTCTTCTAGATCTTCCATATCTTGGAGATTTTAATCCAATAATAATGAGAAACAATGAGCTCTTACAGTCACATTCAATTTACAAAACATAACTTAGAGGAAAATGATTTTGTGATTAGGTATGAATAAATAGCAGAGAAGGTAAAATGTCCTCCGGGAGTCTTCTTTGAAGCCTAGTTTCTGTTTCCTTCAAAATTCGATAGTAAAGAACCAATTGAAACCTGGAACCAACCCTCCCCATCGGCAATCTAGAGGCAATTAGAGAAACTTTGTTTATTTCCTACCAAGTGAAGAACACACCATCTCCCCCTTGTGGTGAGCAGGCCTTCAACGTTGGTGTAGTGGAGAACGACAGATACTTCCAGCAATGTGTCCGTAGTATCTCTGCCCCCTTATGTACTTTATATCATCTAAATTTACATGATGAAATCATGACAACTTAATTCATCACGGTAGGCTTCATCAGGGAAGCTTCCTCAAACCTCTGGCATAGCAGAAGTCATCTATGATCATTAACATTAAGAGCAGTAAATTCTGCTCTCTCCAACCCATGATGTGCTTGGCCATCCAGTAAGAAGCCAGCAGAATGAAGGTGGGGGAAGAAGCACAGGCAACTGTGTCCCACTTGATGATCTTATATCAAAGTTAGGGGTGGTTCTTGGCCCAAGGTAAGTGCTTAACAAATACCAAGAGGGAAGAGGAAGTTGAGAACCCAGAATGGTGGGAATAGGTTAGCTGGAAGGGACTTGGTTTTGTTACTGGGGTCAGGATGGGGGTGGGATAGCTGGAGAAAAGGAGAAACATCAAATTTCCAAGCACACAGAACCCTTCCCCACCACCCCAATTACTTTATTCTTTTGTGCATCTCAAATTCTCCAACTGCAGTTGGTTTCACACATGTGTAGTCTGTTACATCGTGCAATTCTCAACTCTTTGTTATATTGTACTCTCTCAAGCACTTGTTACTGTGATCTGCACACAGTAAGGGCTCAATAAATACTACTGATTGATTTTTATATAAGTGCACTCCAATTTCTGCAACTGACATAATTCCCTAGGTTTTATATGATGATTTCTACTGATTTCTGTGGATTTTATCGAGAACTAAATGTTCCAACTCTTTGCATAGCTAATGTGAGTGCCACATTCACTGATGACTTATGAAGTGGGCAAGTAAAAAGTTAAGGATTTTAAAAAATGTAATTTATTTTAATGTCTACCTCCTCCACTGCCACATTCACTGATGACTTATGAAGTGGGCTAGGAAAAAGTTAAGGATTTTTAAAAATTAATTTATTTCATTGTCTACTTCCTCCACCAGATTGTAAACTCTTTGAAGGCAGGGACTGTGTCTTCCAATTCTACTGTACTCTCCCAAGCTCAAAGTACAGTGTACAGCACACAGTACTGGGTTCTAACCACAGATCTACCACTTGACTGCTGTATGACCTTGGGCAAGTCACTTATATTCCCTGTGCCTCAGTTACTTCATCTGTAAAATAGGGAGTAAGACTCTGAGCTCTTTGTGGGACAGGGATTATGTCAACTCTGTTATCTTGTTTCTACTCCCACTTAACAAATACCATTAATAAAAAAAATAAGCACCCAATAAATATCACTGATTGATTGGTATATCCCTCATCGTTAGGATGGATGAAGTGACATTAATAGTCACCCAGATCTTCCAAGTCTCCTGTCCTCTATTGGAGACAGAAAGCTGGACAGGATGGACTGTTGGTCTGATATGTTAATGACATTATTTATGTACTCAGGTCTGCACTGAGGACATCTGATGGAGATTTTCTGTTCGGTGACCCCATAATGCTCCTGCTAACCGTATCTGCCACCGAATCTCCTTTTTCCCAACTGTCTTTCATTGTGTTTTGCTGAGCATTTGGAGACTGGGTAAGAGAGTCTGCATAGCCCAGTGCAATACACTACAGTTTAGGACAAAGAAGCAGCATAGCCTAGTGGAAAGATCATGGGCCTCGGAGTCAGAAGACCTAGGTTCTAATCCTGACTCCACCACGTCTGCTATGTGACTTGGGCAAGTCACGTAACTTCTCTGGGCCTTAGTTACCTCATCAGTAAAATGGGATTTAAGACTGTGAGTCCCATGTAGGACATGGACTGTGTCCAACCTGATTAGCTTGTATCTACCGCCGTGCTTAAGTACAGTGTTTTGAACATAGTAAGTGCTCAACATATACCATTAAAAAATGAACATAAAAATCAGAAATGTATCCCGGTCACTGTTCAATATCCATTTTCCTCTTCCTAAACTAAAATCCTGTGCAAGTGAGAGTCCAGTATTGGTTTCTCAATGGCTGAAGAGGAAGTGGCACCTTTTGGTAGCCTCCTTGCTACCTGTGAAGTCCTATTTAGCTATATACTGTTTACATTCACTGGGCAAGCAGCAACCCTAGTTCTATACTTTTGGAAGTTGCATTTTTGCAGAAACTCAGATTAAAGAAAATATGTACTGCGATATTCATCAGTGCTTAGAACAGTGCTTTGCACATAGTAAGAGCTTAACAAATACCATCATTATTATTATTATTATCAAGCAATCAGTCAGTGATATTTATTGAGCACTTATTCTGTGCAGAACTCTCTACTAAGCACTTGGAAGAGTGCAGTACAACAGAGTTGGTAGACATGTTCCCTGAACAAAAGGAGTTCACAGTTTAGAGGACTGTAGATTTACTTAGGTTTATGCCAACAGATAGATGCCTGGAGGTATCAATCGATCAGTGGTATTTATTGAGCACTTATGGTTCGAAGCACTTGGGAGAGTATATTACAACAGTCAGTAGATGCATTTCCTGCTCACAAGGAGTGTCACAAACATGTGCTCAGTTGTTTCTTTTGAGATCACTTGAGGTGTATTCATCCAGCAGACGTGCACTGACAGAGGAAAGGTCCCTAAATCTTCCAGTGCATTCTACCAAAAACTTGTGTTCCAGTGGAATTAAACATACGGTACTGCCTTTGTTTATGGAGGAGACTATTTTTTAGCCACCCTCACCACATAACTGAAATCCCACCTTTAGTAGTTTCACCTTTGAAAATGAAGGCTATGGCCAAAAGAAAGTTTGCTAGAAGAGTATATTTACCCTTTAGAACTTGGGAGAATGGTTTGGGATCTTAACTTACATGTTAGAAGTGGGTTTTGATATGATTTATCTCTTTTCTCTCTGATGTAAATGCCACTGACTCCACGTTCATGGCCTCTCCATCCCAGTGCTCCTATTTCCTTTCTCTTTCAGGAATATGTGACTTTAATTTGACATAAACTCACCTCAAGTTTCCCTAATGGAGCACCCTGTGCAGAAAAATGTAACCACAGAAGAGAAACACAGAATAATTTCATTAGGGCAACTTCTATATGAATGTCAATTAATCAATCAGTGGTATTTACTGAGTATTTCCTGTGCACAGAGCACTGTTCTAAGCCCTTGGGAGAACACAACAGAGTTTGTAGACATGTTCTCTGCCCACAAGGAGCTTAGAATCTAGATGGGATGTCTAAATATTTATGAATATTTGTGGCATTTTCAGAGCTTCAGCAATCAAGTTCACCAGTAAGCTAATCAAGAAGTTGCCCACAGTAATTTAGTAAGTCAGCTAACACTTGGTAAAACTGAACTTTTCTTTCCTTGGGTAACTCCTCCACCTTGTCTGTAAAATGCATGGAAGTGCAAAGTCAGCAGCTGAAGACCAGTGCGGTATCTCCTTGGAGTGAGCGTATATCACCAGGTGGTCTCTGTCATCCTAGTGATTTATGCTAACTCTCTCCCTCTCCGGCTGCTTTTATTTAGTCAGTGGGAGTTTAGCAGCTCAGAGGTCACAGACACTCCAGTCACTGGTGGTTTCTGGACTGAAATGGAGAAATGCCTTTATAAGGCAAGAAGAGGGGGTGGGGAGAGGAGGAAAGAGAGATGAAGAAGAGAGAAAGCCAGAGGCAGAGTTGCGATGCTGAAATGTTCACTGGAGGCTCAAATTATGAAGGATTTCCAAAGAAAGCAATAATGCACAAGACTTGAATCGGAAGGAAAAGGGTGTTTTTCTTCCTAATCGTATACTTTCCCCGAGTTCAAATGCCTGTCAGACAATATGCCTGACTCTCCCTTATAATCCTTGGGTTTGCTAGCTGTGTGGCACTGCTGGACAGGTAGGGAGTTGAATCTCTTGACTAGCTCATCCCTCTAATAATAATGTTGGTATTTATTAAGCGCTTACTATGTGCAGAGCACTGTTCTAAGTGCTGGGGTAGATACAGGGTAAGCAGGTTGTCCCATGTAAGGCTCAAAGTTAATCCCCTTTTTACAGATGAGGTAACTGAGGCACAGAGAAGTGAAATGACTTGCCCAAGTCACACAGCTGACAAGTGGTAGAGGTGGGAGTCGAACCCATGACCTCTGACTCCGAAGCCCAGGCTCTTTCCACTGAGCCATGCTGCTTCAGATTCTAAGCTCATTGTGGGCGGGGAATGTGTCTGTTTATTGTTATATTGTTCTCTCCTAAGTGCTTCGAACAGTGCTTTGAACACAGAATTTAATAAATATTATTGATTAAATGACTGATGATTCTCATTTTTTAAAAAATGGTACCTGTTAAGCACTTACTATGAACCAGACACTGTACTACGTGCTGGGTAGGTACAAGACAACCAGGTTGAACACAGTTCCTGTCCCACATGGGGCTCACAGTCTTCCTTTGAGTCAGATGTGGGCAGGGTGGTGAGAAGGAGTGCGAGGAGGGGAAATTGCCAGTGGCTGGGCGGCACCATGGTATTTATTTGGTATTTGTTTGGAAGGGGAAGGGGAGCAGGTGTTGGGGGTGGATGGGAGAAAGGTCAACCCTTGGCCAGGTGTATCTTCCTCCTCACCTCTGGGTAATGTGATGCTGCTGAAGCTGTAAGACAGAAATGCTATTGCAGTGTTGAGAAAGGTGCTTCTTTGGCCCTTCCCTCTGTCCACCCCTTGGTTTACCCCAGCCCCTCCCCAATTTGGAACTGGACAGCCCACTCCTTATGCCCTTGAGAGCTATGCAAAATGCTTGGACCCTACTTCTCTGCAGGAATTCGGTGAGAATTAGGTAGGCTGTTAAGAGCCACAAAGTAGAGTAAGAAGGAATAACTATAACTAAGCAGTGTTTTGGCAGGCAGACTTAAACTAGAAAAAAGGTGGTGATTCCCCCAAGGATATACAAGGTCATAGAGGAAACTCAGTCTTCAAGATCCTGGGCTCCATTTCCTAGCCTTCACTCCTTCCCAAGTACTTCCTCTCTCAGGATGATTTAATTACCAAATGAAAAGGAAATGGAAGAGGGAAGGATGAGGTATTGTAAACTTATTGCTTGGGGATAATATTGATGGTATTTGTTAAGTGCATACTATGTGTCAAGCACTGTTCTGAGTGCTGGAGTAGATATTAACTAATCAGGTCAGATGCAGTCCCCATCCCACATGGAGCTCACAGTCTTAATCCCCATTTGCAATGACGGAACTGAAACACCGAAGGTCACACAGCAGACAGGTGGCAAAGATGGGATTAGAACACAGGTCCTTCTGACTCCCCGACCCATGCTGTATCCACTAAACCACGATGCCAAATTTTCCATGGGTGAGCAGGGATGAATTTGTGGTGGGGCATTCAGTGGGTGGGGCTGTGAGGGGGTGAGGGAGGAAAAGATAAGGGAGACAATAAAGAGAGGGGGAGAAAATAAAGGATGGGAAGAAATAAGGGAGACAGAATAAAAGGGGGGAAGAGAAGGAGAAGGAGGAAGAGGAGCAGGAGAAGGCAGAGGTGAAGCAAAGGAAAACTGGAGGTAAGGGAGAGGTTGGTAAGAGGGTGGTTGAGACAGTATCTCTTCTATTGTAGTCTGACAAAGTGCCTAGTACAGTGGTGGGTACAAATTAGGCACTCAATTCATTTACCCTTCCCTGCTGCTCTGTCTGCCTTCTCTAGGCTCCTTGTCTTCCAGTGCCACTGCTGAAGATTAGATTTTCTTCACCAGGCTGTGCAAATGGCCAGAGACTGCCATTTCTCCTCATCTTGAAATCATAAAGACAGGCCATCTGACCAAGCCAGAGTCACTGGGGCTCATGCTTTGCCATAGCTCACATTTAAGCAGTGGTAGCAGGAGGTGGCTCCCTTCTCCGGCCCAGCTAGGGTGGTCATTCATGTGGCTTTAGGCCAGATACTTTGGTTTTCATTTGGTCTACCCCCTGTCCAGTTTGGATTTGACACTAGATGCCTATCTGCCTTCCTTCTCCCCTGTGCCTATTACTGAGTTCCATGTTCCAATTCCATATTTGAAGGGATCTGGGAGGGGAATGCAACACCTCTGGAGCACAGGGAACTCGGGATTTCCCCTGAGAAAAAAGATCTAAGTTCAGATGGATTCCTGCAAGATGTTCCGTATGACGTCATTATGTTACTCTGTGTATCTGAGTGACCAGTGTAGCATCATGGGCATATCCACAATTGCCTCCATGGTCCATGGGTTACTAGGCCTGTCTCCAGTGATACCATTGCCCATGAATGGAATGATGATGATGGTATTTGTTAAATGCTTACTATTTTTGTTTGTTTGGTATTTGTTAAGCCCCTACGATGTGCCAAGCACTGTTCTAAGCGCTGGGGTTCATACAGGGTAATCAGGTTGTCCCACGTGAGACTCAGTGTTAATCCACATTTTACAGATAACTGAGGCACAGAGAAGTTAAGTGACTTGCCCAAAGTCACACAGCTGACAAGTAGCAGAAGCGGGATTAGAACCCACGACCTCTGATTCCCAAGCCTGTGCTCTTTCCACTAAGCCATGGGAAGCAGTGGGTGGGCTGCAGCACTGGGCAGGGAGAGCACAAGGTGGTTCCAGATGACCTGTCAGGTCCTGAAGCCTGGTGAGGATGATAGGAAGCCCACAGATATTGGGGCATGGCTGGGGACTGCCTCCTGCCATTTTGGTTTCACTTCCAGTCCCTTTCTAAGGAGTGGGGTGAATTAACTCCACCTGCCTGTCTTGTCACCAAAACTGTGAGCCTCGTTAACGGTTTTGCTTCCATACTGCCAAAGCTGGGGAGGTAATCAGACCCTTTGCCCTATACATAGAGTTGGGACCTATGGGTGGGGTTGAACATTCAATGAACGAGCTCAATCTACAGATTTTCCTAAACATTCAATTTTGACTAAATGAAAGATTCAACTTGAGTTGTGATGGCTAAGAAAACAGAATAGAATGGTGGATTTCAATCACTGAATCAATGATATTTATTGAGCACTTATTGCGCAGAGCACTGTAGAAGTGCTTGAGAGAGTTGGTAAATGTGGTATAGTGGATAGAGCATGGACCTAGGAATCAGAAGGTCATAGGTTCTAATCACAGCTCTGCCACTTGTCTGCTTTGTGACCATGGACAAGTCACTCCAATTCTCTGTGTCTCAGTTATGTCATCTCAGTGGCTCAGTGGAAAGAGCCCGGGTTTGGGAGTCAGAGGTCATGGATTCTAATCCCAGCTCCATTGCTTGTCAGCTGTGTGACCTTGGGCAAGTCACTTAACTTCTCTTTGCCTCAGTTACCTCATCTGTAAAATGGGGATGAAGACTGGGAGCCCTATGTGGGACAACCTGATTACCTTGTATCTACCCCAGAGGTTAGAACAGTGCGTGGCACATAGTAAGTACCTAACAAATACCAACATTATTATTATTGTCTATAAAATGGGGATTGAGACTGTGAGCCCCACGTGGGACAGGGACTGTGTCCAAACCGATTTACTTGTATCCACCCCAGCACTTAGTACAGTGCCCGGCACCTAGTAAACCCTTAACAAATACCACACATTATTATAAGACCTAATCCCTACCCTTAAGGTGGTTACAATCTAGAGGCTATCCTTTCTTCTTTAAACCAAGAATTAATGAAATACAGCTTTCTGAAGGGAGTTTAGAATATTCCTAAAGTGTAACTCAGCACCCATCAAATAATCTTGCTAAGTCATCCCTCTTCTCTTCAAATTCCCCTTCTGAAACAACTTCCACCCTTGCTCCCAACCAAGATTTCTGCAATAACCTTGTTGTGTGCTGTAGGATTTCAGGGCATGGCTGCAGGACAGATAGTATGTTTTCCTAAGGATCCACAGTTTGCTGTTCGCTTTAACCATATACCCAACATCGTAATTTCCATTAAGATTAATAAGATTTATGTGGCGGAATCAAGAGGAGAACAGACCCTGATTAGAACAACTCACTTTGTTACATTTCCCTACAGACTGAGGAAATCTTTGTGGCCAGAGACGTTGCGTGTGATCTGACTTTCCATTTCTAGTCTGAATTTTATTAACCTCATTTAAGTTTGAACCAACCGGAGTTGACACAGCACCAGGATTTGACTGTCCCTAAACCACAAGGGGAGGAAAGAAGAAGACTGAAAGAAAGAATGCAGTTAACATTAAGGTCAGTCCCTTCTGAAATGAATTGGTTTGGGGATTTTGCCAGAACTTCATTCCTCACAGAAAGATAGCCTTACAAATCGAATCGCCTTGCAGAGTCTGGGTTGCTTGTTTTTTTAAGATCCGAGGTGTTTTTTGGCACCAAAATAAATAAAATCTTCCTTTCCCTTCCTTTTGCCCCCGACCCCCTCCTCCATCATATTTATTTTTGATAAACTTCATGGAACACACAGAGCACCTTAATATAGGGAGTTTTGTGGATAAAGCTATCTTGCAAATCCAATCAGCCTTTTTGTCCATCTGCTAATACAATGTGGAAGGATAATTTTACTTTCCTCAGGGAAAATCAGCAGTTGGAAATCTGACAGGATAAGTAGTTTTCCCAGGAAAGTATCTATTCAAGTTCATAGGAAATGGCAGTGACCTGCTCCGTTTCAGGCTCGGAGAGGACGGAGTGGGTGGAGACATGGGGAGAAAATGCCAGGATGGATCTGAGTCTAACTTAATGAAGACATTTCACTGCCACATGCCTGTAATGTGACCATGGGAAAGTCACTTAACTTCTCCATTTCCCAGTTTTTACATTTGTAAAGTGAGAAGAAACAGGGCTTAATGGATAGAGCATGGGCCTGGGAATCAGAAGGATCTGGATTCTAATCCAGCTCTGTCACATATCTGCTGGGTGAGCTTGGGCAAATCACTTAACTTCCCTGTGCCTCAGTTACCTCATTTGTAACATAAGAGTGTGAGCCCCATGGCGGACAGGGACTGGGTCCAGCCTGATTAACTTTTATCTACCCCAGTGCTTAGAACAGTGCTTGGCACATAGTAAGCCCTTAACAAGTACTATTATTAATATTATTATCACCATAATTATTATTATTAATAAAGTGGGGATGAAATACCTATTCTTAGACTGAGTGGGAGCCACGTGTGGAACAGAGAGTATTTTATTTCTTTTTCTTATATCTACCCCAGTGCTTGATACATAGTAAGCACTTTACAAATATCACAATTATATCGTGATCTGTTCTGCCGCTACTGTCAGATATCGTACATTTACCTAAAAGGGAGAGAGGGAATTAGGAAGAAGGGAAGTCTAGTCCTATGGCTGGCAAGAACATTGACTCTTTTATCCTACATGACTTTCATTTATATTGGTCTCCTACTCCATTACCAAGAACCTGCCAAACAGGCAATTAACTGAGGGGAAAATTGAAGTAATGAGAAGTAAAATGTCTTACTTAGCGACTCAGGAATGAGTCAACAGGAAATGGAGAGCCACTGACTTCCACTCCCACTGCTTCATGGCTATTCTCTGCCTCGCTCTACCAGTTGGAGGGAAGACAAAATCAGTAGCAGTATCTATGTCATGGAGTTGGAGAGGGTGAATTAGTTAACATCCATCACGCGCACCACCGGCTAAAAGCTCTATTAAGATCTAAGATATTAACGTGAGCTATTTTTGAGGTTCTGCAAGAAATACCAAGGGGCTCAAAGCACTCTCTTCAGGTGCATTCTGTCATCTCCTAAAGGTTCTGTTTGGGGCTTCATCTCTTGCTGACTATATGTGGAGGGGGCACTACCTCACTGGCCAAAGAGCTCTTTGATCCTGTGAGCAGAATGGGGGAGGTTTGAGAGTGAGAACACGCCAAGTTGCTGAAGGTTTAGCATATGGCCCTTCTCATGCAAATCCCGCCAAGCCGGCATTCCCCTCTGAGGCTCAGTAGGTCATCTAAGGAAATCTGTCAAGGAAATCAGAGGCCAGGGGAAGTTCTCCAGAGGATGGGAGCACTCAAAAGAGGTAACATTATCGCCAAGCAGCATAAATGGACATTTTCTTGACGTTCTATTTCAGGGAAAACGGTACAAAAATAGTGCCTGGAATTGAAGTCTGCTCCCCGAGCAACTTCGAAAGGCATGACTAACCCTCAGCAGGGATATAACCAAATAAATGACTTAGTGAGACTTAACACCCAATGACTCCTGGGTTTGGATGATCTTTCCCAAACTTCCACAGGAAATCTCTTATCAAATAGAATCCCATATATGTGATTAAATGCAAATTAGCAGGATTGTTGTTCCAAATGGACGTAATCCTCTTTTTATTTATTTTCATATGTTGATCCTCTAAACCGCCTCACCAGGTAGGCCAGTATTGTTATTCTCGTTTTACGTATAAGGAAATTGAAGCACAGAAATGAAAAGATTTTCCCAAGGTCACACAGCACAATAGCGGCAGAGCTCAAATTAGACCGTGCAGCCCTTCTGTTTCCAAGCTATTACTTATGAATCAGACAGATTCAGTTTCAGAACTGGAATAAAAAAATTCCCTTTAAGATATTTGATCAAATATTTGTATTCCTTTCTTTAGTCAATATCTGAATTTCCAGTGGCATTTTCAAAGAAACGTATTATGAAGATAGTCTAAATATATAAAATGATCTAAAATTATTTCCCAGGGGAAGATAATTTATCTTGATCTCTTCTCCTTCCACACCCTTCCTTCCCCTCACCGTTCTACCTGACCTTACTTCTCAACTTCTTGCAGAAAAGTGAGCCTCTTGAAAGAACATTTGGGTGTCTTTATATGGTAGGGATTTTCTCCCACACAAGAGCAAGCCAAATGGTGAGAAGCTGGTCCCCATGAAGTTAAAGGTTTATCTGTTCCATCCCCAGCAGTTCATCTTCTGTAAGGATCAAAGACCGTTTTTCTGGAAGAATGTGTAAGAACGGTGCTCTGCATCCCTCCATGAATGGGAGAGGGAATCACTTGCCAAGGTGTTCAATAAATAGTCAACTAGAAAAGGGGGTGTATAGGAGGACATATCCCTGTTACTAAAGATGGGGTGAATTTTGGAAAGCTCCATCCCTGGTCACCATCAAACAGCTGTCTAAATCTCCCAGTTCCAGTCCCAGAGCCAGCATTATTGAGGAATAATCTCAAAGGCAGGGAGGCAGCGATTTCAGGACTTTTTTGTGGGTGGCCCATATGGTGAGATGAAAATTCAATGAAATCAAAATAACTAAAGACATCTAAAAATTGAAATCTAGGGAAACTCCAGAGATCAAAATTAGCCTGACCAGAACAAGAGTCTTGGAGAACAATAGTTAAAACCCCTATTTAACCTCTGCCCAATTTTAGTTACTCTATTTTCAATGATTTCTCATCTTGCTTCCCCTCTGCAACCTGCACTGAGTCCAAAGGTGAGAGGAAGTAAGGAAGAAAGGAACTCAGTGAGCCAAATCTTCCAAAGTAGAACCCCTTACAGATCCAGGGACCATGTTTAATTTTCATCTGTGTGCTTTTTTCCCTGTGTTTAGTACAGTACTCTGCATACTCAGTAAGCATTTACCAAATACTATTACTAATAACTCTATCTTCTACCTTTCCACCTGATACTCCCAAATCTGCCTTGGTAAATAAAAGTGATAGTAAGTGAACCCATGCTCCCTGACCAATAGGGCTAGATTCCTCCCTCTGTGCTGAGAGTCAACCTTCCCAACCCAGGATTCTTGCCATTTTGATAACTCGATTCAAGATGGGCACACATCACTCCTACATAACTTCGCTCACCTCTCATTACAGTTCAGCCCATATACTTCCCTCCTCTAACATGAACCTCATTACTGTACGAATATCTCAATGCTCTCACCATTGCCCACTTGTTCATATCCTCTCTCTGTCCTGGAACTCGATTCTCCTTCATATCCAACAGACCATTCTTCCTAACTTCTAAGTCCTACAAAAATCATATTTCCTTCCTTCCTTGACTAACCTCTCATTTCCCACCCTGTTCACTCTCCTTTCTGCTTCACCTATGCACTTGGGTACTTCAATGCTCACTCCACCCCTAGCCCCTAACCAGTTTGTACACATCCTTAGAGTCTGCCATTTCCCTTATGTGGTATTTATTTTAATGTCTGTCTCCCCGACTAGACTGTGAGCTCTTGAGGGCAGGGATCATGTCTACCAAATCTATTGTAGTGTAATAATAATAATTATAGTATTTGATAAGCACTTACTATATGCCAGGCACTGTACTAGGCACTGGAGTGGATACAAGTAAATCAGGTTGGACACAGATCCTGTCCCACATGAGGCTCACAATCTCAATCCCCATTTTACAGGTGAGGTAACTGAGGCCAAGAGAAGTAAAGTGACTTTCCCAAGATCACACAGCAGACAAGTGGCAGAGTCAGAATTGAAACCATGACCTTCTGATTCCCAATCTTGTGCTCAATCCATCATAGCCACGCTGCTTCCCTTTATACTTTCCCCCGTGCTTAATACAGTGCTCTGCACATAGTAAGTGCTCAGTAAATACCATTGATGGCTGATTGATCTTCCCCTTCCTAAATCCTCCTACAAATCACATTCTCTTAGGGGAATTCCCTGATTAATCCCCCATATTTTCAGTCATGCCCCCACACCAGTTGCTTTGGCCTTCAGGTATACTTGTATTTCTTGTTTATATTAATTATCACATTCTTTAACCATCATTTACCCATCAATTTATGCTAGTTTGACCTCCATTTTAAGTTTTTCCATCCTTGGTGGCAGGGATTGTTGTCCTTTCACTTCTGAATATTACTCAAGTGCCTGGCATAGTGTTCCTGTGCTCACTAAATATTGTCGTTACTGACACTAATACTCGTTCCCTTTTTACCCTGGGCTCAGACCTGGTACTATCACCCTCAGTGCTCTAGGGTAGATGGATAGATTATGCATTGACATTTTGGGTCAGTTTTCTTGACCAATTCCTTAGACTGGCCAAGTAGTACAACAGTGAATGCTTCACAAAATTTTTTAAAAATGCAAAGTAGGCCAGCTTTTAAGGGAGACTCCTAAACTGTCTTTAGCCTCCACAACCTAGCGTACGGCCCAGACCTTGACTTGGTTCTTCAGAAGCATGTGGTTTGGTCAGGCATGGGAAACATGAGATTGGCTCTGTTATTATGGGTGGCATGACAGCATTTATCAAATTGAAGATGAGAACGTGAGAAATAACCACAACATTTGGGAGCTCAGAACTTTGTAGTTTTCAATTCCACTTTCTAGGTGCAGCAATTATGTGATGAGTGGCCATTTAGTGAGTAAATATGGCAATTAACCATCCTCATTGCTAGTCATTATGTGCATTTATTTCTACTGGCAAAATATAAGAAAGATAGTCCACATGCTCATTTTTACTCTTTTCAGCAAGCAGGAAAGAAAACAGATGCTGGAGAACAAGCCAACTTTCATTTACTTTTTTTCCAAAACACATTACAACATCCCATTTTGCAGAATAACACGGAAATGAAATGTTTTGCCCATCAACATTTCTGGCTGCACAAGTCAGAAATACAGAGCCAGATCACTAGGGATTCCTCTGCTTCATTTCCATATTTAAGAGGGAATCCCCACTGACATTATATTAAATGCCTTTTCAGCAACATCACCATCCAAATCCAGTGACCTAAGATCATTTCAGGCTTTAGTTTTTATCTTTGATTGGCTTGAAAGAACAATTCAAATCTGAACCATAGTACTGGCAATTACTATACTTGATGACATCTGTTACTCTTGTGGAACTGGAATTAAATCCAGTTACATTGTAAGTTAAATAAATGTATTGGTCTCTTGTTGTCAATCTTTAAATCCTCTGTTTGCCAGTGGATAAAGAGAATAATTACCATTCTGTTGACATTACTTTCTGAAATGCTCAGAGAATGTGGGAAATATAACTCTTTGGTCCAGGTTAACTCATAGTATATGTTTATTTAAGGGAATTTTACTGAAAACTGGAATCTTCTTCATAAATTCTTTGGTTTGGGCCCTTCTAGTATTAAATCCCCAACATTTCCTCCCTTTGGCATATGACTAAATTTCAAGTCCTCTCTTTCAGCACAGAAACAAAAATAATCTTTCTCAAATATCATTTTGCTCATTTTACTCTCCTTTTCAAATCCACAAGCTGCTTCAAATTGCTTCTCGGGTCAAGTCAAAACTCGTGATCACAAACTTTGAGTTCTCTCATTATCCTTTGCCTCCTCACATCCCATTTACCTACCTGCCCCCGATCTCTCTACAGCCTGGCTCCTGTTCTCTGCTCCAGTCTGATAAATCCATTCACTGTCTCACACTCACACCCTTTGCCTTCTCACACCTTCAAGTTCTATTAAATGCCTTTTCCCATATTTGAAACACCCTCCCTCATTTTCTCCCTGTGGAAACCATGGCCCTCTACCATCTTTCCATTAATAATTTTCAATCAGTGGTATTTACTGGATGCTTATTGTATACAGAGCACTGTATGAGTACAGTAGAGTAGGTAGACACTATCCCTGCCCAAAATGCACCTCAATCAATCGTATATTTACTGAGTGTTTACCGTGTGCAGAGCACTGCCCCAAGCACTTGGGAGAGTACAATAAAACAATTAGCAGACACTTTCCCTGCCCATAACAAGGATAGGGTCTAGTCACCTTCTCCACAATGGCTACCCAGATTTATGTCTCCAGACTCCAGTCACTCCAATTTTTTCCAAAACCTCCAATGACCTTTCTTCCTTCCTCCCTCATTACTTACATTATTTCCTTTTGCATTTGTCTTGTTCTCTCACTTTGTACAAAGCAGCATACTAAATCCCGGGGAAAGGTCCAAAGATGATAATTCAAACATTAACCTTGGGCCGCAGAAGGCTTATGCTCTAAAATGGATGGAAGGGAGGAAGTGGTGACAGGCATGCAGAGAAAGAGCTAACATTACAGATCAAAGAAAATTGACAAATGAAGAAAAACACAGGACAAAAACTTCAGAGTGCATGGCCTCTGATAGGGAGTTACTAGACTCTTTACTGCTCTGGCAAGTCCGCCCTTAGTCTAGCATTGCAGTTGACTGACCAAATAATGGCAAATTTCTCTTCCTCTTATACCCTACAGGCACTGTTTCTTTACCTTTACAATATGTCTAAATGCTTGATCTAATGCCATAAAGTTAACTTCCGGTAAAATGATTTCCAATAAAACACTCCATAAGCATTTTAATTCCCATTTAAACATGGGGAAATGGAGGATCAGAAAAATCAAGTGATTTGCAAGTCAGTCAAACAGTGAGTCAAACAGCAAGTTAGAACCAAGATCCCAGTCCTGATGTTCTCCCTGACTGGGGCTAGAAATTTGGGTCCGTTCTGTGACCCAAAAGTCACGTTGCTCAGTACCATTTTCAAATTCTGGTCAAATTCAGTTCACCCAATGTAATTTACTCTTAAACCAAGAGCAGCAGTGGTTTCCCTGAGAGTTAGACTAACAACTAATTTGCTTCTCCCCAATATTTTGAGATATCCGAGATAATTAAACTCTATTATTGATTCAGTTCATGTTTTTACAAATTAGCCTTACCCCAGGAAACATTTAAAAGGCATCACCAGTGGACCCACTATCTGACAAATAGTTAGCTCTGATGTCTAAAGAGAGAGGGATTTACACACCAGTGGAAGTGGGATAACAGTCAATCTTGTGAACTGAACAGGAGCAACAAGAGCTTCTGGTCCCACTGGGCCCTGGGTTGGCTAAGAAGTGCAGAGGTCTCCCTGCTAGAAAAACAGCTGCTGAGGACTTAAAAGGAAATGTAAAGTGGCTTGAACCAAATTCCAAGCACTTCTAAAGAAGAGAGGGAGATAGAATCTCAAGGGGTGAAGACAAGGTGTGAGAACTCTTCCCTTTCTCATATCATCTTAAAGGACCAAAGTCTGTCCTTTTGAAGATAAGGACACTTAAAGAAGAGCATTTTGGTGGCTGGCTGTGTTCTTCAAGGGAGAGGGTGAGCTCCTGGCTATCGTGCCATTTCTATCAGATCTGTCTTTGCTCCAGATTTTCAGCTATTTCCAACCAAAGTAGTCTACTTGAGGCCTTGGATTGTAAATGTTTAGTACAGTGCTCCACACACACAGTAAGTGCTCCATAAATATGATTGATCATTCCAAGGTTCCAGGTGTCTAACTAGACACACCATTTAGTAAACCCTTTCCTGCTATTTCAGAGGTTATTTTCCCAGGTTAATTCAGTGGCTGATTTTAGAATTAAATGAAGAACAAATAGGGATTCAGATGATTGAAGGCACACCTCCTCCAAGAAGCCTTCCCCAACTAAGCCCTCCTCTCCTCTTCTCCCACTTCCTTCTGCATTGCTCTGACTTGCTTCCTTCACTCTTTCTCCCTCCCATCCCCACAACACATATGTATATATCTGTAATTTATTTATTTATTTATTTATTTATGAATGTATGTATATTAATGTCTGTCTCCCCCTCAAGACTGTGAGCTCGTCGTGGGCAGGGAATGTCTCTGTTATACTCGCTCAAGTGCTTGGTGTAGTACTTCACACACAGTAAGCGCTCAATAAATATGATTGAATGAATGACTTCACAGCCTCCATGCAGATAATTCAGGATGTGGCTGCCTTTGATCTATCCTGGGTTCGCTTCCAATTCTCATGTCCTGTGCACAACTTTGAAAGTCTCAATATAAGCACTATCTGAGTCATACATCCTACCTGACATAGGTTTCCTCCAAGCCTTCACAAGTGATACTTGCTCGGTTGTGAGCTCTCACACAGGGATACAAGCTAGTTACATAACCTGAAGAAGATAGGATTAAGTTAATAACCCTCCAAGATGAAAGGATTACAAATCTGAACCAGAATAACATATCCGTTTTTAAATCCTTAATCCTCTGCGGAGTGCCTCCAATCCCTGTGATATGCCTAACCACTTTATTTTGCATCTGATTCTCTGATTCAGCTAAAAGATGTTGAAAAGTGCATAAAGTGAGACAGTTTATTGGCCAATGATCTGAGAAAGTTCAAATGCCTACCTTATTTCATCTAAGGTTCACGGTGCACAAAACTGGATCCAGAACTAATTAGGAAAGGCAGCAGCATGGGAAAAATGTGAGGGTTTTGTTAACTATGGCCAAACCTCAGTTCCTTATGAGAATATGCCATCTTGTGCTTGGTAGATCCATCAATCTGTTGCACTTTTCAGGGAGGATGGCATATTCTCAGGGAATTGTAAATTAGGTAAAGGGTTTCCTTTCAGAACTATAGTCACCTCACTTGGGATCAGCTTTATAGCTATGTAATTCTTTTTTATGTTAAGTGCTTACTATGTGCCAAGGACTGTCCTAATGCACGAGTTGGTACATTTTGCTCTAAAGAACGTTATTCAGGCAAAATCCTTCATTATATCAATCAATTTATTGAGAGTTTACTGGGCAGAGCACTGTACTAAGTGCTTGGGAGAGTATTCTATAATAGAGTTAATAGACACGTTCCCTGCCCACGACGAGTTCAGAGTCTAGAGGATATAATAAGACAAACTGGAGTATTTTAATGAGTGCTGGCAATCCATTTCATATTTCATTGACTAGGTCACCTGAACTTCTAAGACTGGGGAGGGCAAGAGAAGAGGGATGTGGAACGTCTCTTGAAGCTCCTCAGGAGGAAGGGACTCTCTCACAGGGAACCCACTAGGGGCGGAAGTGTGTCCTTTCCTCCGAAACTGCAGTGTGTGTGTGGGGAAGCTGGAGTTGAGCCCTGCAGAAGGGACTGGGGTAGACCCCCGTCTGGGTCGCCAAAGCCAGGGCTCTCCCAGTCGGTTGCGGAGAGCTTCTGCAACTTTCACCATCTCCGTCAGGCTGTCTGGTTGAAGGGAGATGCGCATTCTCAGGTTCCC
The DNA here is from genome assembly GCF_004115215.2 of Ornithorhynchus anatinus. Classification (NCBI taxonomy): domain Eukaryota; kingdom Metazoa; phylum Chordata; class Mammalia; order Monotremata; family Ornithorhynchidae; genus Ornithorhynchus; species Ornithorhynchus anatinus. The sequence continues at coordinate 45,362,594 of NC_041738.1, forward strand.
TCATCGGACCAGGGGACAGAGAGGCTGCACCAGCAAGAGCAAGGAAGGGAGGGTCTGTCCTCCCGCTCATCAGCCTAGGCTCCAGAGCAGGGAAGCCCTTTTCCCTCCCCTCGAAGCAGGCAAGCAGCACAAACTGAAGCGACTCCGTCAGAGTTCCTTGGGAGGGTTCATGCTGCCCGTGAGGCCAGCAGAGGAGACTAAATAAGAAGTCTCATGTTTATTTGTTTTTATTTTTAAAAAAGACAAATAATAAATCACTGGGGCTGGCAGTGGTCTGAGGCATGGGCGACCCCCAGACCAGGGAGCGCTGCAGCTCAGTGGGGCCACGCGCAGGGGGCGGGCACCGGGCCAATACCAGTTTGCATCATATGTCTGGCAGAGGAGGTGGCGCCATGCTGGATCATAGTTCAACCCCTTTGCCTCAGGATTGGTAGAACTGATAGGATAAATTTGCAAGCCAACAAATTGTCTCATGCAAATTATACCCCTGTTCATGCCCCTTGGTTCTCCTCCTATCTCAGTGACCACTGCTGCTCAGTCTCATTTGCGGATTCCTCTTTCCGCCTCACAACTCTTAGCTAAGTGGTCTGTAAGACTCTGGCTCCTCTACCCTTCTTACTCTACACTCACTCATTTGAAGGGCTCAGCCACTTGCTTGGCTTCAGCTACCCTCTCTATGCAGACATCTCTCAAATCTACATCTCCAGTCCCAACCTCTCAAATAATTTAGTCTTACATTTCCTCTTGCCCTCTAGTTCATCTCCACTTGGATGATACATGATATTTCAATCTTGTGAGAAGATTTTTAGAGCAAAGATCAGGAAGTCATAGGACCTGGGTTCTAGGTCTGACTTAACCACTTGCTGCACTGTCACTCAACTTCTGGCTCTCATTTGTAAAATGGAGGTTAAATACCTATTCTCTGTCCCCCTTAGACTGGGAACTCCATGTGGCACAGGAACTGTGTTGACCAAATTATTTTATAATAATAACAATTCATAATAACTATGGTATTTGTTAAGCACTTACTATGTGCCAAGCACTGTTCTAAGCACTGGGGTAGAGACATGGCAATCAGTTTGTCCCAAGTGGGACTCACAGTCTTAATTCCTGCTTTACAGATGAGGTAACTGAGGCACAGAGAAGCTAAGTGACTTGCCCAAGGTCATTCAGCAGCCAAGTGGTGGAGCCGGAATTAGAACCCACGTCCTCTGACTCCCGAGCCCGTGTTCTTGCTACTAGGCCACACTGCTTCTCTTTATCTTGTATCTTCCCCACCACTTAGTACAGTGCTTAATACAGCATAAAAACTTATCAAATTCCATTATTACTGTCAATGATAATAATAACACATCCAAAACCTATTTGTCTTTCCTACCAAAGGCTTCTCTTTTTCCCAACTTGGTCGAAACTCTTGCTGTATTGACCTGGACTATTGAATCAGTCTCTTCACTGCTCTCCCTCTCTCCAGCCTCTCTCCCCTCCAGTCTACACTACTCATTGCTGCATGGACCATCTTTTTGTAACACTGATCATCTCACATCTCCCCTCTCTTTAAATCCTTCCAGTGGCTTTGCTTTCCTCTATGCCACAAACAAAAACCTCCTCAGGATTAGCTTCAAGGCTCTCCATCAGTTTTCTCCATTTTACATATGAGTCCCTTTCACCTGCTAATCTCCAGATCAAGCAATCAATCAATCAGTGATATTTACTAAGCGCTTACTTTGTATAGATGCCTTGCTTCATTCCTCCCAAGCCATGTTTTGTTCTCAACTCTCCCACCTTCATCCTCTAGCTCTTGCTGTTCCACCATCTTGGACTTCCTCTCCCCTGTAATATCACAGATGACAGTTCTCCTCACCTCCAAAGTGCTCTTACAACCCCACCTCCTCCAATCAGCCCTCCACAATTAACTACCAACACCTCAAGCCACATCAACCATTCAGGCAACTCTAGCACTTGGATAATATTTATTTATAACCTTCTTCAGCACTCATGTATATAGATCACATGAGTACTTGATCATATATATAGAAACATAAATATATGAATATATATGAAAATGCAATTAATTGTACAGTCAGTTTATTTTGATTACTCTATATTTTTTATCTGTCTCCCCCATTAAAATTTAAGCTCCTTCTGGACAAGGGACATGTCTTGGGCTTCTATTGCACTTTCCCAAGCGTTTAGTACAATGTACTGTCCCCAGTGAGTGCTGAATAAGTACTTTTTTACTGCTATTACTAACACTACTACTTGACTATTGAGCATATCAAACTCTTTATAATAGCTTCAATCCTCTGTCAGTGCCAGGGGGTCGGGGTGGAGGGATCAATAGCGTACTGTCCTGCTACAATTGATAGGACCTCCTAAGATCTAATCCTCATTTTTATGGGTTCTGGAAGAAGGAGTGGGCCTGGGAATTCCATCCCCAAGTGTCATAGATGAGGGGTCCTTTTTCCACTCCTAAATCTCCATTAGATGAGAAATCAGAAGACCTGGGACTCTGTTCTATTTCTACCTCTGGCAGTGTGAGCTTAATCAAGTCATAAACTTCTGTGCCTTTGTTTTTCCATCTGCCCATGTCTCCACAACATCCTCATGACTAGTCAATTGAGACAAAGTTGGTGAAATTCCTCTATGTTTATTGTTAAAATGGTGCTCCATAATGAAAGATATTTTTGCATTTTTTTAAAATTTCCATTTTACAGATAAGAAAACTGAATTACGGTCCAGTGATCCACTGAACTGGGATTTATAAAATGTATTTGGCTGAGGGGGCTTAGGTGAAGTAAGAGTCTGCTTAGTCTATGGGTGCCCTTTCCAACCCTCTATCCAAAGCCCTTGGAGCAGGGACCTCAGGGGAGGGTGAACACCGATTGCTTGTATTGTGTGCTGGAGAGATTCTCAATTTGGGGTGTCACTAGTTTTAATTCACCTTGCATGTATGTGAAATCAGAGGTGGCAGCACCTGAAATTTTTGGAACACACAGATGCTCCACTGTAAATCAGTTTAGAACTGCTATATTGTGCTGGATCACACTGTCTTTCTGAATATGAACCTAATAAAATGTGGTCTCAAGCACCCTACACAGATTCAGCATAGACCTCCAGAAAATTAGAAAAGCCATGTGATGAGTGGATATTTTCAGATTTTCTTCACCGTATCAATTATACTACAAATACTTTGAAACCCACAAGAGTTTTTTCACCATCCATCACCGTCATTGTTTATTGAGTGCCTTCTAGGTGCTTGGTAATATATGATAAAAGGAGAAGACACAGTTTCTGTCCTCAAAGATTTTACAGTCTAGAAATATTAACTTTTCCAGGTTACCCCTCCTCTCAAGAGACAGTTTCCCTTTTCTCCCCTCTAAATAGTGATCCCAAAGTCACTTTCAGTAGGGAAGTCAAAGGGAAGGAAAAATTAGCCAATAAAGTATGCAACTAGTTAAGAGTAATTCTTAGAATTGACACATGGGGACAAAAACAAGAATACCTCATTCTAGATCTGCCTCCGTTAGCCCTTTTATTGTGGCAAATGATTTGGGGCTTCATAATTTAAAAGGAGAAAAGAAAATCAATTTCAAGTGTATAAACCATAAACCACCCCATTACCAAACAAGAAACTTTCCCAAAAGATCAGAGACGCTTGGAGGTTGTTAATGCTGTATGCTGACTACTGAGTTCTAGTCATAACTTGCTCTTGTCATTTTCTCTGATGAGGAATGTGTGTTTAACTAGCTGTCTACCAAGATACACAGAGATTGTAATGGAGCCTTCCAGCAAAATTTCACATACTTTCTTCCTTTGTGGGATAAAATTAGCCAAGTTCTTGTGAGATGGTGGCCAAAAACTCAGGCTTCCCTTGGATGACCTCAATGGAATCATTTGTTGCTCAAATGACAGACAAATGCAGTAATTAGGTCTATTTAGTAAAGGGGAGGTGAAAGGTCAAACTACTGGGCAAACTGTCTCCAGTTACTGACTTGGTCACTAAGTCGAAGATTTGCAAAAGGTAATGTTTTTACAATAAACTGACACTGGCCATTGCTGACCTACCAGGTCCCTGCTGCACAGAAATTTCCCTGAGGCTTTTCAGAGAGAGAGAGAGAGAGAGAGAGAGGGAGAGAGAGAGAGAGTGTTCAAAAGCCTAAAGACCTTGGTTTCCTCTCTGAATATCACACAATTCTGATACTAATAACTCCTTTACAGTTTATCCTTTGAAAAAATACACCAAGGAAAAGGATTCCCTCTCATCTGCCTTGGATTGTACTAATGTGGTTGCTAGCCTCCACATTAGCAGAGGTGAATCTGGAGCCGAATCTGGAGGCTCTGAGACAAATGGACTGAGTTAATCTATTAGACAATGGGTTATGGTCCATTCAAACTCCCTCTCTCTTCCTCCCTGGTTTTACTTTTTTTTAAAATCTGATTTTGTTTCATTTTAACCAGAAGCAGATGATCATCCTCCATCTGTCCTTTTTCATTTTCACTCCCTGGGAGAATTGAGTAATAAAGACTTCCCTTTCATTGCCCGCCTAGAAGGCAAAAGGCTGGTCGGTGCAGTAGTTGGAGGAGGGAGCCAATGGTACTCTCACTCTGGGTCCTGTCTGGGTGGCTTCATTCATTCAATCATATTTATTCAGTGCTTACTGTGTACAGAACACTGCACTAAGCACTTGGGAGAATGAATACAACCATAAACAGACACACTGCCTGCCCACAATGAGCTTAGCTGGCACCTGACCCCAAGAGCTGCCCCTGGGGAACTCTGACACTAGGCAAAAATAAATCTCAAAAGATCGTTCTCAGGAACTCGCCCACCTGTATTCTTGCAATATAAGAGAGTGACAAGTGCATGGTCACCACACAGCTTGGATCTATGGGTTCTTTCAACATAACTAAGAGGAAGGTTGGGTTGATGCCATTTCAAGTAAGAGAAAAAGAGGGTTTCCTGGGAGAGAGGCTCTCAAGCTTTGTTTTCGTCATCATCTCTTCCTCCTCTGTTTCCTCCTCCTCCTCTTTCCTTCACCTCCTCCTCCTCTCATCTACATGCTGTTCCCCTCATCATCTTCCTCCTGTTTTTGCTCCTCCTTCTCCTCCTCCTCTTCTTCTGCCTCCTCCTCCTTCAGTTCTAAAGTGGAACCAGGAAGGCAGGAAGCATAGAATCACAAAGAAAACAATGTCCTTTAACTTTTTGTTTCACAGTACTGCTTTAAAACTAGCTTTCTTTTAGAAGGGTATTTATTATGTTAAAAAGCTTCTAAATAAACACTTTGGACCTTAGAGAGGAAAGGAATCCCCCAGTATCTGAAATTTGAAAATTACATCATTAGCCTAGCCCAGCTGAGAGGAAATCCATAGCTGCTATGGCTCAGAAGCTGGAAAGTATGGAAAACCTCTCCATAATTAACTGAGTCTGCTGGCTAATTAGCTTCTGTCTGTCTGCCTACCACTATTCTCTCTGCTCTCCAAGGTTGCACAAATAGAGGACTGTGGATAACCTGTTCAACTAGGGAAAAAAAAAAGAAGAGAAAAGGGTCCCTCCACTAGGCTTTCTTTCTGGCATAAGTTTCTTCAGGCAGGCCAGTTCTTCTGAAAGAACAACTGCAGCCACTTCTCCCAACTAAAGGTAAATGTGCAGGGATTTCCCTAATTAATAAATTCAGTAGACGAGTAGTTTTTGCAATTCAAACTTCTTTAAGAAAGGAAAGAAGATGACCTCCTCTACCTCCTACTCTTTTAGAAGCCAGAATTCCTCCAACTTGTCTCCCCCCATCACTTTACACTTTAAAAAGCTTAATGACCTCCTGAAGCTAGTGCAGTAAACACCTCAAATCCCCCTCTGAACCCTCTTGCTACTGGAGAGTTAACCTGGACAGAACTTTCATTTGTCTCTTAAGGGAATGGCTGAATCTGCTTAACTGTGGTGATGAAGACCTCCTCTCTCCCTACAGTGTTTCGGCACTATGTTGGAAGAGAGGGTTTCAATTCCTCCAGAGAGTAGAAAAGCATAGGCTTTCTAGCTGCACCATGAAAGCCAGGCTCAGGAGCTAACTTGCCTCGGCCCACCCAGTGCACTTGCCAGGAGCCTCAGTAAAAGAGGCCAGGCCAGGCCTTCTCCTGAAGTTGGCAGACTCCACATTTACAATAGAACTGGAGCCTTCAGAGTTTCATATTCACTTCTTCCTCTCTAGACTGAAAGTTCCTTGTGGGCAGGAAATGGGTGTCTACCAAGTCTATTATAACTCTCCCAAGCTCTTAGTTCCACGCTCTGCAAGCGGTAAGCATTCAATAAATACAATACATTGATTAATTCTGTGATGCAAACATACCTTCTTGGCTTGCAAAAGGAATAACTCTTTTGTGTGAGAATGTATGACTTAAAGAAATCTTCCTGGACATCAAATCGCTCTTTGCAAAGCAACACTTGGGGTTAATTAAATGAACCTGAAAGAAACGAACGCATTTTCTTCCCAAACGCCCAAGGGGGCCGCCAGTGAAGAAGAAAAGCTCTCAGGGAATGACCCTTCTTGTGTCTTGTTGGATTCAGTGCTGAAAAAACTGCTGGAAATACATGTTGAGACCTCTTTCTCTCACCCACCCCCACCTCCTCCCAAGGCCTGAGCCTGCTGTATTCACCCTCCCATCGGAACCCTTGCATGTATCTGTCACAAGGACTCCTCTTTAGATGAGGGAGCAGATAGCAAGAGATCAGCTACTAAAGGTTGGCTTGGAGGCGCAAGAGTATTTAGGTCCCTTTGTTTGAAGAGGGGCAGGAAAGAGGGCTAATTTGTTTGTTTGTTTGTTTGTTTGTACAAGCAGTTCATTGTGGAACCATCAATTCACTGGGAGGCCACAGTCCGGGGAGAGATGGATGGTCCCTCGGGAAAGATCATTTGTGTTGTATTATACAAATTAGAACAAGAGTGTTAAATCCACCAAAATATATAGACCCTAAATATGAAAACACTGGAGAAAAATGTGCTAAGGATGAAAAAAAAAAACTGTCCAAAAAATTTAAGAGGTGGTTTGAGTCACTGAGCAAAGCAGTGGGAGATTTGACCTCCTACTGTACATAAACTCTTCTTGAGTAAATATTTCTGCCATGTAAAGATACAAGATTATTTTTATAACTTCTAACAAAATTAGCTTCTTATTTCCCATGTCTCACCTTTGATCCTCTGGTAAAACATGGGGTTTAAATCACTTCTGTATGTACTAATGAACATTTCTTTTTCATTTGCTAATTCACTGCAGAAAATTTTTTTAATGTCTGTAATTAATTTGTCAGAGAAGTGTACTTAAGAAATCTAAACAATTGCTGTGATTGTCCGGTTATCAGTGCATGTCTTTTGGTTGTCAATGTATTAAAACAGCAGAACTTTGCTCTGCCTCTGGAAAGATCAAGGGTCTCAGGTAGTTAAAGCACATTTTGTAGGGAGTGTATGCAGTAGGTGTAATAATAATAATAATTATGGTACTTGTTAACAGTGCTGAGCACTGTTCTAAGCGCTGGGGTAGATACAAGGTTATCAGGTTGTCCTATGTGGGACTCACAGTCTTAATCCCCATTTTACAGATGAGGTAACTGAGGCACAGAGAAGTTAAGTGACTTGCCCAAGGTCACGCAGCAGACAAGTCGCGGAGAGGAGATTAGAACCCACGACCTCTAACTCCCAAGCCCGGGCTCTTTCCACTAAGCCAAGCTGCTTCTCTAGTATTTGCAGCGTAATTCACTCTGCTGCCCTGATCGTTTTTCTACAGAAACGTTCAGGTCATGTCACCCCAGTCCTCAAAAAACTCTAGTGGTTGCCTTTCCACTTTGCATCAAACAAAAACTCCTCACCACTGGCTTTAAACTCTCCAGCACCTTGCCTCCTCCTACCTCACTTCCCTTCTCTCCTACTACAACCCAGCCCACACATTTCACTCCGCTAATGCTAACCTACTCACTGTGCTTCGATCTTGCCTACCTCGCCCCCGACCCCTCGCTCACATCCTGCCTCTGAACTGGAAAGCTCTCCCTCCTCAAATCCGACAAATTACTTCCCCCCACCCCCTTCAAAACCTTATTGAAGGCACATCTCCTCCAGGAGGCCTTCCCTGACTAAGCACTCCCCCCACCACACTTCCTTCAGTGTAGCCCTAGCTTGCTCCCTTTGCTCTTCCCCCCCTCCCAGCCCGACAGCACTTATGTACATAAGTGTAATTTATTTATTTACGCTAATGTCTCTCTTCCCCCTCTAGCCTGTAAGTTCATTGTGGGCAGGGAATGTGTCTGTTTATTGTTGAACTGTACTCACAGTGCTCTGCACTGTGTAAGTTCTCAATAAATATGATAGAATGAATGAATGAATGAATGAATTGGGGAATTTGAGGTGCTTGTATATCTGCAATTTTATTTATTTGTATTGATTTCTAGTTGTATTGATGTCTGTCTCCCACCGCCACCCTCACTCCCCAAACTGGGTACTCACTGTGGGTAGGGATTGTCACTTTTTATTGTTGTACTGTATTCATTCAATAGTATTTATTGAACGCTTACTATATGCAGAGCACTGTATTAAGTGCTTGGAATGTACAAATCGGCAACAGATAGAGACAGTCCCTGCCCATTGATGGGCTTACAGTCTAATCAGGGGAGACAGACAGACAAAAACAATAGCAATAAATAGAATCAAAGGGATGAACATCTCATTAAAACAATAGCAATAAATAGAATCAAGATGATGTACATCTCATTAACAAAATAAATAGGGTAATGAAAATATATACAATTGAGCGGTCGAGCACAGTGCTGAGGGGAGGGGAAGGGAGAGGGGGAGGAGCAGAGGGGGAGGGGGGAAAAGAGGGCTTAGCTGAAGGTAGGTGAAGGGGGGGTAGAGGGGAAGCAGAGGGAGCAGAGGGAAAAGGAGAAGCTCAGTCTGAGAAGGCCTCTTGGAGGAGGTGAGCTCTAAGTAGGGTTTTGAAGAGGGGAAGAGAATTAGTTTGGCAGAGGTGAGAAGGGAGGGCATTCCAGGACAGCGGGAGGATGTGACCCAGTGGTCGATGGTGGGATAGGCGAGAATGGGGGATGGTGAGGAGGTGGGCGGCAGAGGAGCAGAGTGCGCGGGGTGGGCAGTAGAAAGAGAGAAGGGAGGAGAGATAGGAGGGGGCAAGGTGATGGAGAGCCTCGAAGCCTAGAGTAAGAAGTTTTTGTTTCGTGCGGAGGTTGATAGGCAACCACTGGAGGTTTTAAGAAGGGGAGTGACATGCCCAGAGTGTTTCTGCAGGAAGATGAGCCAGGCAGCGGAATGAAGAATAGACTGGAGTGGGGAGAGACAGGAGGAAGGGAGATCAGAGAGAAGGCTGACACAATAATCCAGCCGGGATATTATGTCAGCTGGGTGACTTTGGGCAAGTCACTTAACTTCTCGGTGCCTCAGTTACCTCATCTGTAAAATGGGGATTAAGATTGTGAGCCCCAAGTGGGACAACCTGATTCCCCTGTGTCTACCCCAGCACTTAGAACAGTGCTCGGCACATAGTAAGCGCTTAACAAATACCAACATTATTATTATTATTATGAGAACCCGTAACAGTAAGCCATTTGGGTGGAGAGGAAAGGGCGGATCTTGGCGATATTATAAAGGTGAGACTGGCAGGTGTTGGTGACGGATTGGATGTGTGGGGTGAATGAGAGAGCCGAGTCAAAGATGACACCAAGGTTGCGGGCTTGAAAGACGGGAAGGATAGTCAAAGCATCCACAGTGATAGGGAAGTCAGGAAGAGGACAGGGCTTGGGAGGGAAGATGAGGAGCTCAGTTTTGGACATGTTGAGTTTTAGGTGGTGGGCAGTCATCCAGGTAGAGATGTCCTGGAGGCAGGAGGAGATACGAGCCTGAAGGGAGGGGGAGAGGACAGGGGCAGAGATGTAGATCTGTATGTCATCTGCATAGAGATGATAGTTGGAGCCGTGAGAGCAAATGAGTTCACTAAGGGAGTGAGTGTATATGGAGAACAGAAGAGGGACAAGAACTGACCCTTGAGGAACCCCAACAGTTAGAGGATGGGAGGGGGAGAAGAGAGATAAGAGGAGAACCAGGAGAAGACAACCAGAGAGATAAGAAGAGAACCAGGAGAGGACGGAGTCCATGAAGCCAAGGTGAGATAAGGCGTGGAGGAGAAGGGGATGGTCAACAGTGTCAAAGGCAGCTGAGAGGAGAAGGAGGATTAGGATAGAGTAGGAGCCATTGGATTTGGCAAGAAGGAGGTCATGGGTGACCTTAGAGAGAGCAGTCTCGGTAGAGTGGAGGGGACGGAAGCCAGATTGGAGGGGGTCCAGGAGAGAATGGGAGTTAAGGAATTCTAGGCAGTGAGTGTAGACGACTCGTTCTAGGAGCTTGGAAAGGAAGGGTAGTAGGGAGATAGGGTGATAACTGGAAGGGGAAGTGGGCTTGAGAGAGGGTTTTTTTAGGGTGGGGGAGACATGGGCATGTTTGAAGGCAGAGGCGAAGAAACCACTGGAGAGTGAGCAGTTAAAGATAGAAGTTGAGGGGAGGAGGGAAGGGGCGATGGTTTTTATAAGGTGAGCGGGAATGGGGTCCAAGTCACAGGTGGAGGGGGTACTTTCCTAAGCGCTTAGTACAGTGCTCTGCACACAGTAAATGCTTAATAAATGTGATTGAATGAACAGTGATATCACTGTCATAGGAAGAAAAAACAATTCTGGGGAAAAAAGAGTGTTAATAAAAGCTTTTTTAGCATAAGATTGATACTAAATTTAAATTTTAAAAAAGGATTTTTCTTCTCTAAACCTTCTCTTTGGGGAGTCAGTCTATCTTAAAGGAGAGTTAAGAAATATTATTGCTAATAGCTCTAGATTTGATTTATAGACTGCTGTTTCTGGAAGCTATTCATCTGATTTCCTCATGATGGTCTTCTTTAAGCCATTTAGAGAATATGATTATTAATGGTTACATGTAATTTATATTTCACTGAAGATGCCTCATATAGTTCAAATAGAACAGCTAGATTTTAAGGATCTTGGTCTAATTTCTAAAAGCATTTCTTAGCTTCAGTAATCACTGTGAGCCATAGACATGACCAAGTGTAACAATATGCAGGAAGATAGTAAATTCTCCCACAAGATCTTATCTGTAAGGCCATGCCAGCCTCAAGGGATGGATCACTGTAGCTTCATTAAAAATATTTCAGTTTCATATGCTCTGTCCCCTGATTCCAGCATGGCCCTCACTACCCTTTCAGCCTAGGCCCCCACTGTTCTCCTCTAGCCTTTCCCTGATACCAGCAAACAGGCAGGTGGGTGGAGAAAGGATAAGATAGGAAATCTGGGCTCCTGTTTCATGGTCCTGGGGTGCAGTGGGGAGCAAGGGGGAGGGGAGTGAGTCCCTAATGAGATCCCCAGCTAGGAGTCATCTATTCCCTTCTAATACTATTATTCTGTACTAAGCAAAAATCCACACCAACTCCACCCTCTCCACTGAACTCAATTCTAATAATAATAATTGTGGCCCGTCTATCAATCTGGTACCACCAACCTACAGCCCTGGATCAATGAATGAATGAATCAATCAATCAATCCAACAATGGTAATTGCTGAGCACTTTCTGTATGCAGAGCACTGAACTAATTAACTGGGAGAATACAGTACAACAGAGATAGTAGACATGATTCCTGCCCACAACAGTACCCATAATCTGCTCTTGTGCACGAGCTGGAGAACGCTGCTGGAGGAAATGAACCTTCTCTCACTTCTCCTATTTGCCTGCCTTTCTGTGTCACCTGGGTACTTGGGTCTAGAGCCCTTAAGTACTCTGATATTCACCTCCCTAGCCCCACAGCACTTATGTTCATGTCCATCTGTAATTTATTTAATGATGTTCATGTCCAACTGTAATTTATTTAATGTCCGTCTCCCCCTCTAGTGTGTCAACTCCTTGTGGGGAAGGAGATTGTCTACCTACTCTATTGTATTGTGCTCTCCAAGTGTTTAGAGTAGTGCACGGCACAGAGCGCTTTCTGTGTGCAGAGCATCGTATTAAGTCCTTGGGAGACTACAACACAACAGTGTAACAGATGTATTCCCTGCCAGATAAATGCCATGGATTGATTGTGGTAGATAACAACAACAATAATAATAATAATGTTGGTATTTGTTAAGCGCTTGCTATGTGCAGAGCACTGTGCTAAGCACTGGGGTAGATACAGGGTCATCAGGTTGTCCCACGTGAGGCTCACAGTCTTAATCCCCATTTAGCCGATGAGAGAACTGAGGCACAGAGAAGTTAAGTGACTTGCCCACAGTCACACAGCTAAGTGGTAGAGCCAGGATTCGAAACCATGACCTCTGACTCTCAAGCCCGTGCTTGTTCCACTGAGGCCAGATACAGTCCCTCCCCTTCAAGGACTGGACATCTAAGTAAAGGGGAGAACAGACATTTAATCACCATTTTATAGTTACGGAAACTGAGGCACTGAGAAGTTGTGACTTGCCTAAGGTCACTTTGCAGGCAGGTGGCAGAGCTGCATCAGAACCCATGACCTCTGATTCTCAGGCTCGTGCTTTTTCCACTAAGTCATGCTAATTAGACAGAGTCCTAGTCCCACAAGGGGCTCAAAATATGAAATAGATACAGCGTGACTTTTTGTTCCCAAGAAAGGTCCTTCCTGTTGCTAAGGGCACTAAAAGGTGCTGAGCTGGAGACCTAGTAGCTACTGAAGTCAGTCTCTCATTTATTTGATATTCTTCAATTATCAGGTAAAGGCCAATGTGTGAAGAGCACTGCGCTAAGCACTTGGGAGAGCATGATATAACGGAGTTGGTAGACACATTCCCAGCCCACGATGAGCTTACAGTCAAGACGGAGACAGACATTAATATTAACAAATAAATTACAGATATGTACATAAGCACTGTGGGGCTGAGGGTGGTGAATAAAAGGAGGAGAGCAGGGAGCAGAAAGGAGTGGAAGAAAAGGAAGTGAAGGCTTAGTCAGGGAAGGCTTGTTGGCGGAGATGTGCCTTCAATAAGGCTTTGAAGGTAGGGAGAACAGTTGGCTGTTGGATATGAAGAGGAAGGGTGTTCCTGGATAGAGGCAGGACATGGGCGAGAGGTTGGTGTCGAGATAGACAAGATAGAGGTACAGTGAGTAGGTTAGAACTAACGGAACAAAGAGTGCAGTCTGTGCTGGTTGAGATAAGCAGTGTCACTTTATATGAAAGACAAATATGCATACAAATATGCATACACAGAACATTCACATGCATAATCTATAAAATATATAGGGAGGGTCAGTGCTTTTTTAAACATAAAAATGTTACAAATTGTAAGTTTCCAGTTTGAATAAAGCTGGGAGTGAAGGGGGATGAGACGAGGGAGGGGGAAGGTGAGAACCTATAACGCCTAACACCTGGATAACGTTGGCCCCCGGAAGCCTGAACAGCCTGGATGGAGGGAGGATCTAGGCTGCACTTTAAAACCCTAGCCTTTCTCTACATTAGAGAGTGCTCAATAAGTATGGCTGATTGCCCTTTTGACTCTTTGTGGCTGTTGATATTCATAGACAGAAGCTATGATTTTCATGTCCTCTAGCAATAGAAGAAAAATTCCTATTCAATCAATCAATCAATCACACTTATTGAGTGCTTACTGTATGTAGAGTACTGTTCTAAGGACTTGGGAGAGTACAATGTAACAGAGTTGGTAGACCCGTTCCCTGCACACAAGGAGTTTACTGGTGTCCATGTCCACATCAACAACATTTACTGAACACTCTCTAGGTACAGGGCACTGCACAAGGAGGTTGCCATCTAAATATGAAATTACAGTCAAAATTTGATTCCTATTACTCACTCTCATTATTATTATCATATTTATTAATGTTTACTATGCTTACTATGTGGCAAGCACTGTTTTAAGTCCTGGGATAGAAAAAGGTAGATCAGGCTTGACAAAGTTCCTGTCCCCCATTGGACTTCCAGTCTATGTAAGAGGAAGGACAGATATTAAATCCCCGTTTTGCAGATGAGCTCATCAGAAAGGAGCCAGAACCTCTAATCATGTATTTGTGAACTTGGCTGATTGCCATAGCCTGACCCAAATGGTGAGAAATGTTCAGTAAATTTCAGTAGATCCAGGGTCATTTTCATAGCCTGCTGTCCCAGACCAATTAAGTATGGAGACTGACAGGAAGCTGACAGCAATCAGTCTGCCGTCTGCACTAACCTATGCCAGAAAGCTGAGAGCAAGCCATTGAAAACAAATGAAGTGAAAAGCATTTCCATTAAAATAAGCTGACTCCCACCTTCCAGCCCAGAACAATAAGCTGAAACTGGTTGTGGTTTGGAAGACTGGTGCTGTTGAAGCAACTTTCTTTCCCTCCTGGTTGTTATTTTCTGTGTTAAATAGGTCTTTGTCAGGTAGTAGGTGGATATCCTTTAAATCCTTTCTAATGGCTTTTAGGGGCTGGTTGAAATTCCCACTGTTTGAGAGTTAACTCCTTGCAAATCTTGGCTGCCTACATTTGGCTGGCTATGGTGCTTCTGTTAGCGTTAGCTCTCTATGAAACTTGACATGCCTGCTAAACTCATTGAAATGATTTGCTTATGATTCTTTCTCAACTTGAGGAGAAGTCTGATAGGAGGGTACCAAAGGACAGGGTAGAATCTCCCCTTGATCCTATTTGCTGCTATTGTTCTTGTCTGTCCGTCTCCCCCGATTAGACTGTAAGCCCGTCAAAGGGCAGGGCTGTCTCTATCTGTTACCGATTTGTACATTCCAAGCGCTTAGTACAGTGCTCTGCACATAGTAAGCGCTCAATAAATACTATTGAATGAATGAATCTTGGAAGTCCGAGTCTGGAAAGATGGGCAGGCGATTGGGAAAAACAAAAAATTATGTATTTCCTACTTCTACTGAGCTCCTATCGGCACAACACCTAGTTATCCATGTTCCCTAGTACACTTCACACTTAATGCTCAATTACTTTCAATGAGTATTAAAATGCTCAATGGTCCTTGAGATGACATTTTTAACCTGGCAGCTGGGACCAGTACTAGTAATATTTAATGGGTGCCCAATTTTTTGCTTGATGCAGAGGGATCTGGGAAGCCAATGGGGGAGTTTGAGGAGTGGAGCAGTGTGTGCTGAGCAGTGCTTCAGGAAGATGATCCATGCAGCCATGTATAGTGCAGGCTGGAGCAGGGAGAGGCTGGAGGCAGGGAGGCCAGCGAGGAGGTTGATGCAATAGTATAGCTTCAATATGATTACAGCTTGGACCAGGTAGTAGCTGTTTGGGTAAGAGGGAAGAGGAGATCAGGGACCTATTTTGACATTCAACAAATCATATTTATTGAGTGCTTACTGTGTGCAGGGCATTGTACTAAGCACTTGGGAGAGTGCAATACAATATAACATGCACACTCACTGCCTACAACAAGCTTACAGTCTAGTCATGGAGGAAGACATTAATAGAAATAAATTATGGACAATGTGCATAAGTGCTGTGGGACTGGGCAATACAGAAGGAACTGAAAAAGTGGAAATGAGAGCTTAGTTAGGGAAGGCCTCTTGGAGGAGATGTGCCTTCAATAAGACATTGAAGGTGGGGAGAGTAATTGTCAGATATGAAAAGGAAGGGAATTTCAGGCCAGAGGCAGGACATGGCAAGAGGTAGGTGGTGAGATAGATGAGATTGAGGTACATTGAGTAGGTTGGTATTAGAGAAGTGAAGTGTGCTGGCTGGGTTGTAGTAGGAGAGTAGCAAGGTGAGGTAGGAGGGGGCAAGGTGACTGAGTGCTTTAAAGTCAAAGGTAAGGAGTTTCTGTTGGAAGCAGAGGCGACTGGGCGAACATTGGAGGTTCCTGAGGAGTGGGGAAACATAGACTGAATGCTTTTGTGGTGTCAGTGGTGAGATGTAAGAAGAGGCTGCAGGACATGGTAGTATATTAATGTGAGAACTGAAAGACATCAAGGAATCAGGATGTCAAGGAGGTTGCTTGCTTCTAACAGCAAGCAGTGGGATAAGCAACCTTATCTCTCTCTCTTTTGCATCGCTCTTGCACTTGGGTTTGTACCCTTTATTCACCCCTCCCTAAACCCCACAGCACTTATGTACATATCTTTAATTGATTTATTTATATTAACATCTGTCTAGAGAAGCAGTGTGGCTCAGTGGAAAGAGCCTGGGCTTGGGAGCCACAGGTCATGGGTTCGAATCCCGGATCTGCCACTTGTCAGCTGTGTGACTGTGGGCAAGTCACTTCACTTCTCTGGGCCTCAGTTCCCTCATCTGTAAAATGGGGATTAACTGTGAGCCTCACGTGGGACAACCTGATTACCCTGTATCTCCCCCAGTGCTTAGAACAGTGCTCTGCACATAGTAAGCGCTTAACAAATACCAACATTATTATTATTATTATTCCTCTCTAGATCGTAACTTCATTGTGGGCAGGGAACATGTCTACCAACTTTGTTATGTTGTTCTAGTCCACATAAGAAGTACAGTACAGTATCCTACAGACAGTAAGTACTCACTAATTACAAGTGATTGATTGATCCCAACAAAAGCAGGATGATGATATTATTGACAGATATGGAAAGATAGGGGGAGCAAAGGGTTTTGGAAGAAGATAAATTACACTTTATTTTAGGTATACTGAGTTTGAAGTGACATTTGAGTTTGAGGGAGTGGAGGGACATGCTGAGAAGTAGCATGGCCTAGTGGCAAGAGCGCGGGCTTGAGAGTTAGAGGACTTGGGTTCTAATCCCGGCTCTTCCACTTGTCTGCTGTGTGACCTTGGGCAAGTCAGTTCACTTCTCTGGGCCTCAGTTCCTTTACCTGTAAAATGGTGATTAAGACTGTGAGCCCCACAAGGAACAACCTGATTACCTTGTATCTACCCCAGAGTTTAGAACAGTGTTCAGCACATAGTAAGTTCTTAAAAAATACCATAATTATTATTAGTAGTAGTATTACATCTGAGTGGAGATATCCTGGAGGCAAGAGGAAATGTGGGATTAGAGGTTAGATAAGAGGTTGGGCCTCGTGCGTAGATTTTTTAAAAGGGTATTTGTGAAGCACTTATGTGTCAAGCACTGTTCTAAGTGCTGGGGTAGATACAGGTTTATCAGGTTGGACACAGTCCTTGTTCTCAATGGAGCTCCCAGTCTATGTCGGAGGGAAAAGGATTTAATCCTCATTTTACAGATGAGATGTTTGAGGCACAGAGAATTTAAGTGATGCGCCCAGAAAGCAAATGGCAAGAACAGGGATTAGAACCTAGGTTTGCTGACTCCCAGGGCGGTGCTCTTTCTGCTAGGCCAAACTGCTTCTAAGTTTGGAAGTTTTCTTTATAGAGAGGGTAGCTGAAGGCTTCTGAGCAGATGAGCTCCCCAAAGAGCGAGTTGGAGGAAGACGGAGCCTTGTGGGACACATACTACAGGCAGTCTTGTCTTATGCTGTTGAGTCATCTCTGACCCATAGCGACTCCATGGACAGAACACCTCATCCCCAACTGCAATCATTCTAGTAGTGTATTCATAGAGTTTTTTTGGTAAAAATACGGAAGTGGTTTACCATTGCTTCCTTCCACAAAGTAAACTTGAGTCTCCACCCTCAACTCTTTCCCATACGGCTACTGCCCAGCAAAGGAACTGGCAAAGTGTCAGAGATGTCGAAAGAAACCCTGGTTAGTATTAGGTCAGCAAAACATAGGTTTTATAGGGTTTCGAGGAGGAGGGGTTGGTCCACTAAATCATAAGCATCCGAGAGGTCAGAGAGGATCAGAGGAGGGCAGAGTCTTTTTGACTTGGCTACAAGGAGGTCATTGGTTACTTTAGAGTGTGAAGTCTTGGTGGAACAAAGGGGTAAAAAATCTAACTGTAGAGAGTGAAGAGAAGACGAAATGAAAGATGCGGGTGTAAATGACCTCTTCTAGGAGTTTGGGAGCAGGGAGATAGGATCATAACTGAAAGGGGCCATGAAACAGAGAGAAGGCTTCATTAGTCGAGGCAGAGGTGATGGAGCCATCTGTCAGCCACCAGTATATGTCTGTTTGGGATGTTTCAATCAATAAATCAATCAATGGTATTTGTTTAATGCTTACTGTATGTGGAGTTCTGTACTAAGTTCTTGGGAGAGTTCAGTGCAACAGATTTGCTAGACACACTCCCTGCCCACAAGGAGCTTACATTCTAGAGGAGGAGACTGTCAGTAACATAAATTAATAATTTATAGATGTGTACATAAGTGCTGTGGGCACTTTTTAACTTCTCTTAATTTTTTTCCTTTCTCTGTAATGTTGTCTGTGTTTAGCTAAAGGTCACTGAAACCGATTAAGACACTTAAACTGATACCTCACTCTCTGCCTATGGCAAATCAGATTTGGTAATAATCTGATTTTCAATCTACCATAGATAGGTAAAAAGAAAAATCTCTTTGCTGTGAGGTTTTTGTTTCAGGGCTTAATTAAGTTGGTTCCACCATTATTGGGTTTTAAAAGTAAAACATGATTTCATAACGAAGAGTGAAACCACAGACGAGATGGTGTTGTAATTGGAATCACACAGATAAGCAAGGAAGCAATGCCAGATGCTTTAAAAAAAAAAACTAGACTTAAAATCAGATTTAACAGATGTTCTGATGTCTGGATTATCCTAAACCATATTTAAAATGACTGGTATCTTTTCATTTGAACCCTATCCATTAGACATGAACATCAGGAATGAAAATTAAAGAATAGAGTGAAATAATCAGAATTATTTTCCAAAAACCACATCCAAACTAGTTTTCTTACTGAATGTGAACACAATTGCTTCACTTTTGGACCTTTTCTTACCCCCAACTCTTTTTTTGTGGGGGGGAGGGGGATTGGGGAGCTTTTCTGCTACCAGATTTCATCTTAAACCAGTAACCAGCAGTCCAAGTTGCCAAGAGAAAGTCTGTTCCGTTGGTATTTTTGGAATGGCTGAAATTTCCACCCCAGACTCTGGGGAGAAAGGATGCTCTGGAGAGGTCCCCAGCTGGATTTTCAGAGAAGGGGCAGTCTCTCATTTCTGAACATGTTTCTGCAAGGAATTTCTGACTCTTGGTGAAGGTTGCCAATCACACAATAAGACCTGTCTTGAGTGTATATTTCACTTAAAAAAAGGAAGAAAAAAGTTTGACATATTAATAATTACAATTGAAATGTAGCTGCTTATAAGAAAATAAAGATTGTAAGCAATTGTTCATCAAAACAAAACAAGAGAAAGGGCAATCTTGGTGGAAAGACTGACATTTGGCAGAGATACATAAATATTCACATTTAAAAAACTTACCCTGGCAACAAGAGGCTTTTTTCAAAATTTGAGAAGAAAACTTTATTGTCAAAATTGAAAACTTTGAGAATAGAGATTTTTTTCTAGTGGACTTTTTTGTTTAGCATTGGCTACCCTTCAAGGTATCTATAACTTAGAAAGAAAAAGTTTCTGTGTACCAAGATCTTTTAAAAGTGACAAAGACATGACCTCTGAAGTGATTATATCTGAAAAACTCCAGAATGAGCAGGAATTTACACTCAAGGTCATAAAGCTGATAAAGTGCAGATTTGGATGGAGATTGGGGTACTTATTCCAGTAAAACTTTTTAATTGCTGTTAACTGAAACCTTAGCAAACCCCAATTACAACAGTTGTAGGTCTTGATTTATGCACCGGACACATGCTATCGCTATGTAAAAGTGGATGAGAAGCTAACCCGTTTATAAAGATTAGCAAATGGAAGCATAAAAAGAATAGATTAAACATACAGTACTGTTTGCTTACGGTCAGTCAGTCAACCAGTATTCACTGTGCTCCGCATAAAAATGAGCACGCGATAACTCGACAGTTGTACGGAATAAGCGGCTAGAGAAAACTGAAAGAGGAAGACCATGAAGGTGTACATTCCACAGTTTTGCAGAATTTGTATTAATGGCAAGAAGAATGCTTAGTTCAGTACTCTGCACTCTGTAATCGCTCAATAAATAACACTGATTGAAACAGATCATCAGGGTCAGTATGTTTAATAGTCTTCATAACACAAATCTGAAACATTTCCTATTGTTTAGTCATACTTAGACATAAGTGATACCTTTGGATCACTCTTTCCCTGTCAAGTAATGATATTTACTGAGCAGCCACTGAGTGCAGAGCACTGTGCTAAGAAATTGGAAGAGTACGCCAGTAACAAAATACACGATCCCTGTTCTCAAGGAGTTTACCATTTTAGAGGAGACAGCCAAGAAAAATGCATATTTCCATTCATAAGTCTAGAACTCAAAGGCCACAAATTTGGGACCAACTCCACTTTCAGCCCATGCCTGCCCCCGGTACCAGCTTCAGGCCCTGGCGATCTCCAAAATAGATGGGAAGTGAAAATAACACAAACCATGTCGGTCCAGGCTCATTTCAACTGCACAATGTAGTGTTCTCGCTCATGTTTAGAATACTCTGGCCATGACACTTTGTCCTTTCTCCCTCATCCATTCCAATTTTTAAATTATATCTTTAAACTCATTCGCATAGACCGGTATGTGAGCTATGCATCTCCTTGGAGCAATGTCATGAGTTTTAGAATGACAGTTTCTTTATATATAATCGGTGTGATGTACCTCTCTTCATTTTCCTCCTGCCCCATTTTAGAGTCCCTCTTTTCCTCAGGCAAACATCAATTCCTCACATACCACTCTTCCTCATAAATCTTGTGAAGGGTAGAAAAGGAGAGAAACAAAAAGAGAAGGAGGAGGAAAATATGAGGAAAGGGAGAATATATTTGACAAGGGAAGCAGCGTGGCCTCATGGAAAGAGTATGGGCCTTTCCTTGGGTTCTAATCCTGGCTCTCCCACTAGTCTGCTGTGTGACCTTGGGTGAGTCCTTTAACTTCTCTGTGCCTCAGTTTTCTCATCTCTAAAATGGAGATTAAATCCTAATCCCTTCTACTTAGACTATGAGCCCCATATGGGACAGGGACGGTGCCAAACCCAATTATCTTGCATTTATCCTAAGGTTTAGTACAGTGCTTGACACATAGTAAGTCCTTAATGAGTACCATTAAAAAAAAGAGAGAGGGGGTGTTTGGTGCTTCTGAGCATTTATCCTCATGGAGAAAGAGCATTTTTCTGAACTTGGGAAATAGGGCTATAAATTCCTCATCAGAGACTGAGAATTTTGCTCTGAAACCTAAAAAATGTCTTCACTAGCCCTGTTGCCTCTTTCCCAAGATCCGAATGATGTGAGCAACACTTTGAAGAGCAAAATGAATCATTATGGATGCAGTTGGATTCATTCAGTGTATTATATTTGCATGCAAGAGAAATGCTCCTGGCATCTATAGAGAAATTCAAAATGTGGCATGTGCCTGCTGAGCTCAGGGCATATACCTTATTGGGTAGTAGTATAGAGTACAGAAATGGAAGTCAGAAGGACCTGGGTTCTAATCCTAGCTCTGCCACTGGTCTGCTGTGTGACATAGGGCTAGTTACTTAATTTCTCTGTGTCCCTGTTATCTCATATGTAAAATGGGGATTAAGACTATGAGCCCCATGTAGGACAGGAATTGAGAACAACCTGATTAGCTTGTTTCTACACCAGAGCTTAGAACAGTGTTTGAAAAATAGAAAGCACTTAACAAATCTTATAATTCTTCTTCTTCTTATTATTATTACAAATGAAATCACCCATACCCTGTAGAATCCTACTATCTTCTCACTGATGCCAATCTATCTTTTAAAATGATTCTGAGCCCTCTGTGGGACAGGGACTGTGTCCAACTGCTTATCTTGTATGCACCCCAGCACTTAGAAAAGTGCCTGGATAAAGTAAGTGCTTAACAAATACCATCGTTATTATTATTATTGTTTCCCTCCCAATTTATTTCCAAACTAGTAAAAGCCAACTATGTTGGTGACAGGAGCAAAAAGCAAGTACAGGGCAATGCTACCTATAAATGTTTTGTGGTTTTTTTTTCCTTCTGGGATTCATTTTGATTTATTACAAGAAAGCAGAAAAGGAAAGACCAGAATACAAAGCCATTCTGATCTTCCTCTGGAAAAAGAACTCGTTGACTAAATGCTAAATGCAGCCTAATGAAAAAGGAAATCACGGAGGAAGTTGGCCTCAGAAACAGGCTACATGTTCCATTCCCACAGACTCTCATTTTTGTAACCTTAGCCAAAACTGAGGAAGAAAGGTGCAATACAGCCTCAGCCACTGCTGCTGCCCAAAGAGACAAATGGCGAGACAGTCCTTATCATCATCAATGATATTTATTGTTCTCTTACTGTGTACAGAGTGCTGTGTTAAATACTAGGGACAGTACATTACAACATAGTTGGAAGGCATGTTCCCTACCCACAATGAGTTTACAGTATAGAGAGGGAGACAGATGTTAATATAAATTAATACTATATAATTTATAGATATGTACATACATGCTGGGGAACTGAGGATGGAGTGAATACCAGATACCCAAAGGTCATTCATTCAATCGTACTTATTGAGCTCTTACTGTGTGCAGAACACTGTACTAAGCCCTTGGGAGAGTACAATACAACAATAGACACATTCCCTCCCCACGAGTTTACACTCTAGAGGGGAAGATCCAGGTGCATCTGTCATCTAAGCACACAACCCACCTAGAGCGGTGCTTTCCTATCTTTGCACCCTTGAGTCCCCAAAACTAAATCTATGAGCA
The DNA here is from genome assembly GCF_004115215.2 of Ornithorhynchus anatinus. Lineage (NCBI taxonomy): Eukaryota > Metazoa > Chordata > Mammalia > Monotremata > Ornithorhynchidae > Ornithorhynchus > Ornithorhynchus anatinus. The sequence goes on from NC_041738.1 coordinate 45,385,318, forward strand.
GTGTTTCTGCCTCAAGCCTGTGTCCAGAGCGAGGCTCCCCTCAATCGGAAGGGTATCATGTCTTTCTTGAAGATATTCCAACAGCTCCATCTCCAGTCATCTCACTGGCCTCCTTATGCGGTGATTCCATCCTCTCCAGGGTCTGGTAGGCTGTCCAGCATTTAGTAATATGGGAAGTATACTTCCACCTAAAACCAAGAGGGATCACTTGGTCTCAACAGGAGGATATTTTCCCCTGCTGTTTTGGTCTAAATGTATCCTCATCCTGCTCCATCCCATTACCCTTAGTTTTACCTCCACTGAGCCACCCCAACAAATCCCTTTCCTTCTCTGATGTTTACGCCCTTCACATTCTTGTGGACAGTTGTCACTAAGCCAAGCTCTACATGTTTAGCTCTTTTAAATCCTCTCCTATAAATCAGTCCGACTCGCTCCTTAATCATTTTTCTTGCTGTTCTCTAAACAACTGCCAATTTGTTGACATCTTCCGGTACTGAGAAGCTTAGAACTATCCACAGTTTTCCAGGTGCAGTGGCTAGTCTCTGATAGAAAAGGGGCGATTAGAACTTAATTTTAGAAGGGCACCTTTAGAATTGGCAGCTTCTAGTTCTGGCACTGGTGGGCTTGGAATTTTATCACTCCACAGGTATTATTATCCATGGTAATAATAGTGATTTATTCCATGTGGCCGAATTTGTGGCAAATCTAAAATGTAAAGTTACATAATTGCTTGAGTCCTGGCCCCTCTTCCGTGACATACCATCAATGGAGCTGATATAAAACCTTGCTGGCCCATAGGCATCTAAGTGATGGTGACCCTCTTCCAAGGACACTGGCCCATTTACCTAGAAGTTTGTTGCATATCAGATTCATAATATCAAATCAGATTGCAATCATGTTTTTCTTAATTGGGTGAGTATTTCATTGGAGAGTTCTACTTGAATTATAGTGTAGCACAGGGCACACCAGATGTGCTAATGCTAATAGTGGGTATGGATACAACAAATTCCTAGTGGTTAGAGCATGTGCCTGGAAATCAGAAGATGATGGATTCTAATTCTGGCTCTGCCACTTGTCTGCTGTGTGACGTTGGGCAAATAACCACTTCTCTGTGGCTCAGTTACCTCATCTGTAAAATGGGGATTGAGACTGGGAGTCCCACATGGGATGGGGCCTGTGTCCAACCCAGTTTGCTTGTACCCACCCCAGCGCTTAGTACAGTGCCTGACACCTAGTAAGTGCTTAACAAATACCACAGTTATTATTATTAGATCTGTACCATTAGTTCACCTCTGAGTCTTCCAAGACACAGGGATATCAGTGCATTGACATAATTGACTGAGAGAACCTCAAACAGTCCTAATTTTCTATCCATCCCCTCATCTCACTGCAGGCCTGGGTTGTCTCAGACAAGTTGACTGTGGGGTCTTTCTATGCAGAGATGAGCAGGACTTGCAGCACTTTTGGACATCTATGGTCAATAATGCAGACTCCATCACCCATCAGGAGGCACCCACAAGGAAGCCAAGCAGGGCCTGTGACTTTGTCCTTTTTCTGTACGTATCTGTAATTTATGCATAACGTCTGTCTCCCCTCTAGACTGCAAGATCCTTGTAGGCAGGCAAAATGTCTACCAACTCCGTGGTACTCTCCCAAATGTTAGTACACTGTTCTGCACACAGAAAGTGCTTAGTAAATGCCTTGATTGGTTGATTTAGGCAGGCAGAATTGTGACAAAAAAGTTCCCTTTTATTGCTGGAAATCTCCATTTTTTCTCAAACCTTCACATAGTTTGTCTATTTTGGAACTGTCCATAATTAGGAATCAATCGGACAGTCTACTCAGCCTAAATGCACTGTTTAATTAATTTCACTTTGTTCAGTTTAGACCATAATAATAATAATGTTGGTATTTGTTAAGCGCTTACTATATGCCGAGCACTGTTCTAAGAGCTGGGGTAGACACAAGGGAATCAGGTTGTCTCACGTGGGGCTCACAGTCTTAATCCCCATTTTACAGATGAGGGAATTGAGGCACTGAGAAGTTAAGTGACTTGCCCAAAGTCACACAGCTGACAAGTGGCTGAGTCGGAATTCGAACCCATGACCACTGACTCCAAAGCCCGTGCTCTTTCCACTGAGCCACGCTGCAGATCTATCATTTCCCTCTCTTCCATTCTGAATGTCTGTGTTAGAAAGAACTTGTATGAAAGGATACATCAGCCTCTGCCTACTAAAGTCAGAGCAGTTCTCGAACCAGAATTACGTGATTTATTGAAACTTCCAATTCCTCCGCAATGGGCAATTCAGTGCTTTCGCTGCCAGGTTTCTTTCCCTTTCCCCCTCTTCCAAATCAAGCTTCCCAAGAGAACAAAGTCAAAACACCTTCTGGGAACTGCAAACCTGTTGTCTTTTGTGTTCCAGCAGCTGATCTACTCACACAGTATGTCACCTCAGCTACTTTCCTTTGAAACTGATTCATAATATCACCACCTTCAAAAGATTTCCTCTGTCTGCAAAATGCGTGTCCACTCCACTCACAGTCATCAATTAAATTCACTGGGTAGCAACTCAACTCTGCCTCAGAGGATCAAATATAATCATAAACTTTGATTTGAGAAGCAGGAGGGCAGATTAAGGCATTACTAATCTCAAACCATCATCAAAAGTCTTACTAAGAAACATGATATTCTTATAGTTAGAAAAAAATTTACAGAAGAATTTCCTACCCAAAAAGTGAAATGCCCCACTCCGCAATGAACTTCTTTTCCGGTTTTAAGCACAGAAACTAAAGTTGCCTCTGATAGGAGTTCAGTTGCTGCAGTGGCTACTCTGTCATGGAGAGACCAAAATCTATTTTTGACCTTACCCTTTTCAAATGCATCTGGGGTCATTTCTCCTCTCTTCACACATAGCTTCTCATTCCCAACCTGTGTAAACATTAAAAATGTAGAGTTCCTTAAATGTAGCTTTCTAACCAAAGAGCTGCTCTTTAACAAAACAGAGACTATTGCCAGGACTTATGCACTTATTTATACCCATCCTTAGCACTTGCGAGATATAGTTATTCCACTGTACAATTGATTATCTATTTTGATTACTCCAGGTGTACTTCGATATTTGGACGGTCTAGTATAAGAAGCAGCTTGGCCTAGTGGATAGAACGTGGGCCTGGGAGTCAGAAGGACCTGGGTTCTAATCCCAACTCTGCCACATAGCTGCTCTGTGACCTTGGGCAAGTCACTTAACTTCTCTCTGGCTTAATTACCTCCTCTGTAAAATGAGGATTAAAACTTTGAGTCCCATGCAGGAGAGGGACTCTGTCCAACCCTATTTACTTAAGGTCACTTCACCGCTTAGTACAGTGCTTGGTACATAGTAAGCACTTAACAAATACCACAATTATTATTATTAAATGGTCTTCAACTTCCTCCTCCATTTTATATATATACACATGTATTACATATGAATGTTTCAGCTAATTATATTTATTATTTTCTGATTATCTTGTAGGAAGTGAATTACATATCCAACTGGAAAAACAAACAAACAAAAATCTGGGTGCATTATGCAGTACTTACCAGACATTTGATTCCCTACCTATTGGGAACCAGTGCTTAGTATGGTACTCAGTACATAGTAAGTGCTTAACAAATATCACAATTACTAAAGATAGATAAATACTATTGTTTTTTAATCACAATCCAGCACAGTTCATCTCTGAGTCAAAGCTGCTGAAATCAAAGTGAACTAACCTGCCTGTGGTACAGATTACTTATTTGTACCCCCAAGATTGGGCTGGGTATCTGTATGATTGAGAGGTGATGCCTATTAGGCTAGTGACCTTGCTCACCTTCCGCCCTAGCATTGTCCTACCTGGGCGTCAGTGGAGTGGAAAGGGAAAAGCATGAAATAGTCTGTCAAACGTGTCATATCACAGTGTCTGGGGGGCAGGTGGGGACATAAAACCACTAGCAAGTGTATCTTCCCAGTGTGAATGGGAGCTTTCTACTGGAAAATTGTTGGGAATAATGTAAACTGGCAGTATAGACATTATTACTTCAAAGCCTTATTGAGGGCACATCTCCTCCAAGAAGGCTTCCCCAACAAAGCCCTCATTTCCTCTTCTCCCACTCTCTTCAGCATTGCTCCTGGATTTGCATCCTTTATTCACCCCTCCTTTAGCTCTGCAACACTTATGTACATATCCATAATTTATTTAATTATATTGTCTGTCTCCCCTTCCAGACTGTAAACTTGTTGTGGGGAGGGAAAACATACCTACCAATTCTGTTACACTGTACTCTCCCACGTCTTTTGTTCAGAGCACAGTGCTTTGCATCCAGTGAGTGCTCAATAAATACGATTGATTGGTTGACTATACTCTTTCTTCATCCATCTGTCTGTACCTGGGACTGATGGGTATGAAGAGAGGCAATTGACCTGAGCATGAGGTCTCTCAACAGCTCTGCTTTTGCTAAATCTTTAATTATCTATATAGCTCTCCTTTCTAAGTTTTAATGTCAGGTGTGGTTTGAATTCTCATACAATTCACATATGATTTCTAAAAAGTATATTTTTATTATAATTATAATTGCTGTTATTAGCATCATCTTCATCAATAATAACATACAGCAAATCTAGCAGATATTTCAAAATAAAACATGTTTATTCATAAACATCAGGGTCTCTAAACAGCATAGCTAATTTATTCTGAATGGGATTATTCCTAAAGCAGACAATTTAGAATGAATGCAACTAAACTGCTCTGACAGAAGGTTGCAGCATTTTTCTGAAATAAATAAAACATAATCCTGAATCTCTGGACCTCAAATTCCCAATCACAGAGTGTACACTGAAATGAATTTGTAGAGATATTATATCTTTCTTTTTCTTTGATTTTTTTTAGGTGGGAGTAGAGAAGGGGAGAAAAACATAGACGCCAATTAAAATGTGAAACAAAACTTTTTGTACTTCAAAAGAGCAGGATACAAGCATAAAATGCAAAATGTCCAGTATTCGGCTCATTTGGCTGTAGCACTAAAGGAATCTCACTAGAAAAAAGTTGCGTGTTAATAGAGATGCAGGAGTTTATTCGCCTTTTTAAATTCATTAATCTTCTATGAGTGGTTTGTACATTTCTGGAATGTAGGGAGCTAGGCTGAGCCAAGGAAAGTTCTGTCCAAATTTCACTATTTCCAGATGATGCCTCATTTATTAGTGTAGGCAGCTCTGGGGCTCCAGGGATTAACATTTTGGCAGCCTAGAAAGATTGGATTCAAGAACTAGAGGAGTCCTGTAGTCTGAAGTGCTTCACAAAGAATAGATATACATATTCTGTATATAAAATTTTTGAATCATATGCAGAATATCTTCTGTCTCTCCTAATGTTCCAGTTAAAATAAAATGCAAAGAATAGTGCATGGTATTACTAAAGCAAGTTAATAGTTACAGCTGTTTTACATGAGAAGAATTCAGAGAGAATGGAAGAATTCTTCCTAATTTTACAGAATTATTCCTCATCACCACTATTACACAGTTCTAGCAGTAGTAATTTGCTTTTTGGTAATGTTTCCCTCTTGGGAAGGTGTATCACAGCACCTTCCCCACAATGGTTACATCTGAAAATGAGTTTACTATTAGGGTGAAAAAGGGTGACCAATTCCACCTGCTTCTTCATAGTGCTACCTTGTAACAAACAGATTTTTGGCACAGTGTTTTTTTGGTGCAAGTGGGACCGGTAGGGCTAGAATACAATAAGTTGGTCTTAAGCAGACAAGACAGAGTTACTTTGGAATTGGTTCAGCCTGTACTCCAGGCTCTGCATATCGGACTGTTATTCCCACCTGGGAAAAGCTGAGATGCTTTTCCTCAGTCAGGCAGATGAGGTAGCAACCGGGTTCTTGGGGAAGACTTAGAAACAGGTTAATGGTACATGTTGATCTAAATTTTGTTTTGTTTCATACCTCAGTCACTGTCATTGTTAGTTAGGTACTGGATATGAGAATTTGCCTGAGCAGGGCAAATATTAATATTTCCTCTAGAGAAATTCTCTGTCCCATATACTTGCCCTCTTTCCGTCCATTTAGTATGTCCCAAAGTGCATTATTGCTTTTATTACTGAGGTAGATTTATTTTTAAAGAGGCTTGATAATGATAGACTGGTCTGTCTGGATGGAAATTCAGCTGAATTACGAATATACAAGTCCTGGCTTCCAACTCCATGAAAGGGAAATTCACAATTTGTCCTGTGCACAAACACCAGTTGTAAAATGGCTGAAAGCTCTCAGATTGAGGTCATACACATTACTAACATCCTTGAAATGGTGTCTTTTAGTTTGGCTCCTAAATTGTCCAAGAGTTGACTTGATTGACAGCTTTTCGAGTCATCCCATTCTCTTCCAGTCTTTCTTCCCCCAGGAAACTTAAAATATTTATTTTGTTCTTTCCAAATTTGGAATGCAACTATTTTGTTACACTGAGATTCTATAGCAAAAGATTACTTAGAATAGGGCCATTGTAGTGAAACAATTCAGTTTCAAGATAAACTTCTGAGGGAGGTCAGCAGGGTCCCTTGCAGTTAACTGACTTTTCTGTTGGTCTTGCTGCACCTCATTCCTGCCATCACCATTCCCCACTTACAGCAGAGAGGATCTTATTTTATTTCCCTCCCCTTCCAATTTCATCCCTCTCCATCTTGAACTTTCTTCTGTCACTGCCCTTCAGAGTCCGACGATAAATTTATTGAATGACCATCACAGGGAGCCGAGTGCCTGAATTTTTTCCATTGTTTCCAGATGCTAATAATATGACCCAATACACAGATGTTCATCTCCTTTAATTTACTAATCTCCATAATTATATGACTCGGTAACATCGAATGCCCAGACTGAGACCATTTTAATACTGGCAATGGACCTTGGTAGTATTGTAACTCCAAAGACTGAAGGAACCAGGTTGCAGGTGGGGGATGGGAGGGAACTTAATTTTTCGATGGTTGTTATATATCCACTGGGACTGGATATTTATACTGGAAATTACTTTTGTCAAAATTCCCAACCAGGTGGCAAGACAAAACACTCTCTTGGGCCATCCCCAACCCCTAGTGGTTTTGAAGTTCATGTTATATCAGTCTACTCATCTGTAAAATAGGGATTCCTCTTCCCCTCCTACTTAGTCTTCGAGCCTCATATGGAACAAGGACTGTGTCCAACTTAATTATCTTGAATCTACCTCAGCATCTGTTACATAGTAAGCACTTGACAATTTGTCATGTGTAACTATTATTAAATATACCTAGTTCAGCATGAATTATATAGTTAGCAATTATATAGTGAAAACCAATATGGATCATTCAAACCAAAAATCCTATTTTTCTTGAATGGTCAGGATAATTCAAACCAAAGTAGTTTGTTTCATTTTTGGTTTTGAAGTGAATTATCCAGATCATTAAGACTCAACAGATCTTGAGAGAGAGGTCATGTTTACTACCGAGACAATATAGCCATCTAAATTTTAAAAGCAGCATCACAATGAAAGATACACAGCTGGGAGAAAGCTGTAGTTCATCTCCAGTGCCCCTGAAAGGAACTGAGGACACTTCAGAACCAGGTGCAGCAATGTATATACACAACTGAACAATCCCTTAATCAAAGGGCCCATATTCTGCTCTAGCCAATAACAGACCTGTCAGTTGTAGTGTTCCTTGAGCATGTACCATGTTTTTTATTAAATTAATATTATTTCATTATGTTAACAAATATCAGGAGCAACTGAACATTAAATTCAACCAATTGATTATTAAAAACATATTCCATGAAGACTATCAACTACTGTAATGAGATTAATATCTCTTCCAGAACAGTAAAAGCCCAGAGAAATACGGTTTTAATTATCAACTGGCCTTTACTCACTGTACCAGATCTGTCTTATCATGTTGAAAATATAAATGTATTTAAGATATTTAATTTAAGTGGTACCCTTCATTTCCTCACTCTTTCCACTGTTTATGTTAACTTTACCTACAAGATTTGAGGATGTTGCTTTTCTTTGATCATGAGTCACAATTTAAATCCACTCACACTTTTTGGGACGGCTCCAGCTGTAATACTCCAGATTCATTTTACTCCGCGATTATATTTTCCATATGTCATTGGTAGGGTGTTTTCTAAATGAGCCAGATTCCCCCAGGGAATGGGATCTTGTGGGAATTTCGGTTAGGCCTTCCGGCAATATGCACTATTTCAGACCACTAGGGTGCTAATGGAGCAAGAAAATTACTACTTCAGAGTATTATGTGGTCCTCTGGTGGCTTAAATACAAGTGCAGCAAACTCCTAACCAGGAATCACATCATTCAGTGGTGTTCATCGAGTGCTTACTTACCTAGTGCTTACTCTAGGAACTGATGGTCGGAAGGGGAGAATCCTGCTGACAATACTGTCTTTATTATTTATTCGTATTAATGTCTGTCCCCGCCTCTAGACTGTACGCTCATTACGGGCAGGGAATGTATCTGTTATTGTACTGTACTCTTATGTTACTAACAGGAGCAAGTGTATAGTAAATTCAACCAACTGATTATTAAAAACAAAATCCATGAAGACTATCAACTACTGTGATGAGATTAATATCTCTCCCAGAACAGTAAAAGCCCAAAGAAATATTTTTTGTATTGTACTCTTCCAAGCGCTTAGAATAGTGCTCTGCACATAGTAAGCATTCAATAAATACCATTGATTGATTGGTTGATTGGTCTTTTTACAATACGCCATAAAAGATCAAATGCATCTGGTATATTCATTCATTCATTCAATAGTATTTATTGAGCGCTTACTATGTGCAGAGCACTGTACTAAGCGCTTGGGATGAACAAGTCGGCAACAGATAGAGACAGTCCCTGCCGTTTGACGGGCTTACAGTCTAATCGGGGGAGACGGACAGACAAGAACAATGGCACTAAACAGCGTCAAGGGGAAGAACATCTCGTAAAAACAATGGCAACTAAATAGAATCAAGGCGATGTACAATTCATTAACAAAATAAATAGGGTAACGAAAATATATACAGTTGAGCGGACGGGTACAGTGCTGTGGGGATGGGAAGGGAGAGGTGGAGGAGCAGAGGGAAAAGGGGAAAATGAGGCTTTAGCTGCGGAGAGGTAAAGGGGGGATGGCAGAGGGAGCGATCCTCAGGTAGCTAATTGCTTTTTACTCCCCCGGCTTCTCTTCACTTGTCCATCTCGCTTTAGATTTTTAATTTAGCTACATCTCCAGGCCCATCACTCCAGTTCCAGCTTCCTCCCATTCCTGGTAATAATAATGTTGGAATTTGTTAAGTGCTTACTATGTGCAGAGCACTGTTCTAAGCACTGGGGTAGACACAGGAGAATCAGGTTGCCCCACGTGGGGCTCACAGTCTTAATCCCCATTTTACATATGAGGTAACTGAGGCACAGAGAAATGAAGTGACTTGCCCACAGTCACACAGCTGACAAGTGGCAGAGCAGGGATTCGAACCCATGACCCCTGACTCCAAAGCCCGTGCTCTTTCCACTGAGCCACACTGCTTCTCCACTTTATCACACTGGTCCCATACTTCACCCTCTCTCCAGGGCCCCCCACAGTGTGGAGCATCAGGGAAGGGAACTAGGAGAAGGTAGAGGTGGGGCTGGTGCAATGGAGTGATGAGTGCTGGAGGGTGGGTGAGGGTTGAAATCAGTGTGAGGGAGGGGCAGGACCTGCACTAGGGATGGGAGAGAGCTGGGAAAAAAGGGAGGTGGGAGAGGGAAAGACGGTTGGGGTAAATAAAAAGCAATCACTTACCGGTTGACAGCTGGCTATGCATCGATACCTTGGATTTGCACCCTTTTTTCTCTCGACCCTCAGTCTCACAGCACTTATGTATATAACTGCAATTTGTTTTAATGTCTATCTCTCCTGCTAGTCTCTAAATTCTTTGTGGGCAGGGAATGTGTCTGGTATACTGTACTCTCCCAAGCATTTAGCACAGTGCTCTGTACACAGTAAGTGCTCAATAAATGATTGATTGATAGGCTGCTATTTACCAAACTAGATTTTTTAATTGTATTTTATTTTAAAAAGCCAAATGAGATTCTATATATGTATATACACACTCACACATACACATATATTCCTAAGTCAAACAAATATATATAGTCACAGAATCTCATTTGGCTTTTTTAGTGAAATACAATAAATATTGTATTTGTGATTGGATTTAAGAATTTAATTTAAAAATGAATTTAAATAATAGTATTTATTTACCCTAATGATAACATACACAGCAGGGGGAAGGAAATAAGAAATGGGATCTGGGATGAGGTCAGTGAGTGGATAGTATTTTTTAAATTAATTTTTATCTTCAATTAATATTTTTTAAATTGTTACCCATCTGGATTGGAAAGGACAGGCTAGCAAGAGATGGGATAGGGGATGAGGAAAGTACAAATACAAAGAAAATAGCTCACTGAGTGACAGCTGACTGAAACAAAAAATTCTCACTGGGCTTAATCTCAACACCTAATGGGACATAGATCTAATGCTTGAGTCACTAGACACACCTAAAAAATTATAGCTTTTCTGGATTAACTGTTACTAATAAAATCCTAGTTACCAAGTCCCTTTTCACTAGCTTGAAAAGACTAGTAACTATCGAAAATGTTGAAAAGCAGATGGGATCAATGAAGTTTCTTCTTACTGTTTTCAACCTGCCATCAGGTTTTTCTCTGCAATGCATGTTTTCTTTTTCATTCATTATCTTTAATTTCATTTATTTCCTATATATTATCATCTTTGATCTATTTATTATGTATGGCATCTTTCCCCCAAAGGACTCAACTGAGGTTTTTGTGGAAAATAATTATTTTGGGATTTAAACAGACCTGGTTCCTTAGATAATTTTACAAAGAAACATGCTAGGCATTCCTACTGGACTTTATATAGCTCAGAATTAAGGACTAACCAGGCTCCCAGTGACTGCTATCTGGAAATTCACATCATTCTAGATCTCAGATCAGCTGAACAGATGGTTAATTCTTATTGATTTTCAGTTAAGTGCACTAGCAACCAAGGATTTTAGGCTTTGAACTTTGAAGGATTCTCATGATGATGAGGTCCAGTTGACACTGGGGCCCTAAGGCTAGGTCTATACTAGTCTTGTACAATGGAAAATTGAGGCAACAATCTAGATAACTTGAGAAAATACTTTTGCTTCTGCTTATGTAATTATACCCTTTGAGTACAATTACATGCCCTATGGTGCCTCTCCAAACCATAATTTCCAGTCATTCCCACGATTGAGGACTGTCACAATCTGACTTACTGTATCTACTAGTGGAAATGTTCACCACTCACTAGCTGGACTATAAATTCCAAATTCCAAGCAGTGCAGCAGTTCATGTAATTGTGCTCAAGAAAACAAGAGGCAGGTTTCTAGCCACATGGCAATTACCCAGAAAATTCAGACCAAAAGAAATATTACATGCTTGCCAAAATGACTACATAATTGAAACAAGTTCCTTTTTGTGCTTATATTATCTGGATAACTCTCTCAACTTCGCTGGTGTATGTTCATAAGCCTCTGGTGAGAGAGTCTGGGGCCTGAATCATCTAGATAATTGCCCCAGTTCTATCCTCTGCTAGACTAGACCTGGTTTAAAATTGCAAAAATGTGAACCCAGTTGAAAACTTTCTAGAGATGTTGTAAAGCAAAATTCTCTTCTCATTTCACCACAGTTTATTTTGATTTGAAAATTCTACTCTTCATTTTTTGAAATTTCTTCTCATGATCAATGGGAGAACTGTAGACGAAAGAAAAACAGTATATCTATACACAGTAAGCTCTGCACCCTGGAGGCGTGCAATAAATGCCATTGATTGATATTTAACCTGAAACTCCGAAAATCTGAAAAGGGAATATTGTTTACTATTCTATAGGAATAAACCAGAAATTTTGTTTTTGTAATTTTGCCAGCTGTATAACCATTTATTCAAACTGCCATATACTTTATATAAGCTATATCATCTCTCATTTAACTTGATTTACTTGAAATAGCAAGACATTACTTAATTTTATTTTACTATCAGATGTATTAGACGTGTTTGTTTTATATATGTATATATAAAAGGGCCTTATATATCTGCATATATATATTCATTCATTCATTCATTCAATAGTATTTATTGAGCGCTTACTGTGTGCAGACCACTGTACTAAGCGCTTAGAATGTACAATTCATCAACAAATAGAGACAATCCTTGCCCATTGATGGGCTTACAGTCTAATCTGGGGAGACAGACAAACAAAAACAATAGCAATGAATAGAATCAAGGGGATGTAAACCTCATTAACAAAATAAATAGGGTAATAAAAATATATACAAATATATATTTGAATATATATATATATGCATATATTTTAAAATGCATGCTTATAAAGTTTCCCTTTATGGACAATTAAATTTTTTTAGATTCCATTTTGATGCCCATACATCTCCATTTTATTCATGTTCTCCCCGATAAGTAAATGTTAGTAGCTTTCATATGTAGTTTCTATTGATACAACTTTTCTTTCCTAAGTCAAACAAATCACAGTAACTATTCTAATGAAATTATTCCTCTTTTTTCATGGAGGGAAGGAAATATACACTCTTTGAAGAAGTGTGTTTATCCTCCCCAAAGCAACGTATTAAATGTATTATAAGGGGGATCAGAAAAATAACAATTTCATAATTTTGTTAGGTGTCCTAATCATGAAATGATCTTAGCCTGATTAGAAACCATAAAGTGGTTCTCCATTTCACCCCTGAATAGCAGAATGACAAAACTAAAAATGATGGTTCTATTTTCCAGAAGGCTTTTACAATGGGAAAAATTACTGCTTACATAAATTCTCGTTCAGTCCCTGCACAGGGAAAAACAGTGAAGTGAATCAGAACTATGAAGGTTTTCATTCATTATCATTATAGAAAGTGGGTTTATTATTTATTTTGAAATTGACATTTTTTAAGGGTGGGCTTGTAAGCTGTTTCTATCATTCCCCTTCAAGTTCAACTCTTTTCTCTTCTTTGTCCTTGATTGCATCATTTGGAAAAATTAACAAGCAATTGACCTACATTAAAGATTTGCTCTTCTCTTTGGGATCAGAGTGTTACAATTAAAGCTAATCACTTCTTATTCCATCCTTTAGGAGCAAAATCCTTGGATCAAGTTTTTAACAGTCTTAAAATATTAAACTATGAAACCACACTATAACTAAATCCAGACTTCCTACAAAGCATCAGACAAGACAGAACCCCATGAATTACACCTTGCATAGAGATCAATTGCTGTGTGTGTGTGTGTGTGTGTGTGTGTGTGTGAGGGAGGGAGGGATGGGGCGGGGGGGGGGAAGAGAGATAATTGCATGTGATTCTCATCTTTTCAGATCCTATGGAAAAGTGTCATCATCACTAAATCTGGGAGAAGTTCATTTCAAGGCAGTCTCTCTCTTTCTCTCTCTCTCTCTTCCCTTCCTTCCCACCTCCCCCCTCCCTCCATCTCTCTCTCTCTCTCTCTCTATTGTTCACAAACTGTGGCAAGTTTGGATTGCAAGATGAGGGGTCAGAGCCAAGGCAGAGAGCAGAGATTTGTAGAGATCACGCAAAGCTCCTCTGTCTGAGGATGGAGTAAACAGATTCTCCTTAAAGGTCACTTCTTCAGGCTCCTAATACAGCTGCCAAAGGAAACTGCAATCATTTTTCAGTGCCGTAAATGCCAAAAAGTAAAATGCTCTGAGTCACAGCTTTCCTACATGGTCCTGGTTTGTGAGGGGCCTATTTAGGAGGCATTTCCTTGCCAAAGAAAGCCTGTTTTTCCGCTTGAACCCGGAACAGCCCTAAAGTAACCTCTGTAAAATGTAGGGGTCATGGGAGGAGGGTTTAGAAACTCCATTTCGGAGCAGTTGAGACTTCAAATCAAGTGTCCCCAACCCTTAAAAATAACTGCAACTCCCATAGGCAAACTGCAGGGCAGTTTGAAAAATAATAAAAGGAATCAGAGCAAATTCCTCCTGCTGTTTAATCCCTGTATCAGTATCAGTCTTATTTTTTTTTAATCCAGTGGAAGGAGGGGTGCGTAAGGACCACTCTGTCACAGTTCATCCCTGCCCTCCAAAACACCCCTAGGTGGTGGTTACTGTAGAGACAAGATGGAGTGGCAGTGGTGTGATTTCCTTATACTAGTTTCCTGTTGGAGTGGGAACATACCCGATTGATAGCCTGATGTCCAGAGTCACTGGAAGTCCTGCTTTCTCCCCTCCATTCTGTTGCAATCTGCATGAGGTCATTCCTGAGGCCACCCAGGCTGAACAGGGGTGAGGAAAAGTCTAAAGTGGACTTGTCAGCCAAGGAGATGTGACACCCAGGTCCCTGGAATTGATTTAGGGGAGGAGCTAGTGGTGCTGGCCTGTCTAACAGATCGTACCTGCAACTGGATTGAGATTCTTTGGGGATCTGGGTAAAGGAAGCCAGTGAATTCCCAGGCCAAATTTCACCCTCTTTCCACTCTCCCTAGAGATTTTGTGAATCTCCTAACTCTGCACATCACTTTCCCTTTCCAAGGTACGTTCAGTGGCACAGCAGAGGGGAAAGGAGAGTGGGGGATAGTAGGTATTTCAGGGGAGATGGCCACATTGGGTTCCCCTGGGGATGCAGACAAGCCCCAGCTCCAGGGAATAGAGGATCTTGTTGTGGTTGGAAGAGTTCTAATTTAAATTTTCTTTGCCAAAATGAAACATGAAAAACAAAAAGTAGATTAGGACAAGGTGGATGGTAAATGAATTTCCCAATCCACCTCCACAATGCCAACTAGTGAGGATATGTGCTGTGTCTCAGTTTTTGAGGAAATCACCACCTCAGGAGGAGAGATGAAGTACAGTTCTTAAATCTGAGGGTATAGCAGCTGAAATCCACAAATAATTTGGCTATTAGAAGCAGCGTGGCTCAGTGGGAAGAGCATGGGCTTTGGAGTCAGAGGTCATGGGTTCGAATCCTGGCTCTGCCACTTGTCAGCTGTGTGACTTTGGGCAAGTCACTTAACTTCTTGGTGCCTCAGTTACCTCATCTGTAAAATGGGGATTAAGACTGTGAGCCCCATGTGGGACAACCTGATTGCCCTGTGTCTACCCCAGCGCTTAGAACAGTGCTTGGCACATAGTAAGAGCTTAACAAATACCAACATTATTATTATTACCTGAGAAGCTTACCCAGAATCTAAAGCTACTTCTAGATGATAGATTAGGTTTGTAATAATAATAATAATGATAATAACAGTGGTATTTGTTAAGTGCTTTCTGTATGCCAGGCACTGTACTAAGTGCTGGGGTGGATACAAGCAAATTGGGTTGGATACAGTCCCTGTCCCCCATGGGCCTCACTGTCTTAATCCCCATTTTACAGATGAGGGAATTGAAGCACAGAGAAGTGAAGTGACTTGCCCAAGGTCACAAGAAGACAAGTGGGAGAGCCAGGATCAAAAGTTGAAAGTGAAGAAGACTGAGACTAGGCATCAGTCTACACTTGAGAATCCCTACAGACAACCGAAGCTTTCATTTTGTGATGCATAGTTGCAAACAGTCAGTGAATTCTGCTACTTAGTACGCTGTCCAAAATTCAGGGATAAACAAAGTCAAAAGACCAATCAAGAAATCCAGCATGTCCTCAGGAGATGACAAAGACCCCCAAACAACACTACATCAAGTTTCAGACCCAAATGGAAGATCTACCAAGCCCACAGACATCACACTCAATTTAAGCAAATCAATCTGTGTCATCTTCACTCCAAATGAACATGAAACAAGACAGAATTCCAAACAGCAGAATCCTGGAATATAATCAGTCTACCCAGATTGAAGGGAAGATCACTGTCATCGTGGCTCCACGCCATCAGTTGATCATATTTATTGAATGCTTACTGTGGGCATCATTGTACTACGCGCTTGGGAGAGTACAGCATAATAGAGTTGGTAGACATGTTCCCAGCCCACAAGGAGCTTACAGTCTAGAGCTCCACTGGGTGGGAAATCTGGGGAGGCATGCGGGGTCACCGCAAAATATACAAGAAGCTGCTGAATGATGAGCTCAAATGGGGCCAGAAGAAACTTTTCTTAATAAAGTCAAACACATCCTCAAATAATTTGGTACAGCTAAGGGTGCTGGGAGAGAACAGTAGCTGACAGACCAATCTGGTGTTCAGTAGTAAATAATGGAGTAGATCTTGGAGATGGAATTGAAACAGCCCCTAGAAATAAAAATAACAAATGCAACCGAGCAAAAGATGATTATGTTGTGGCTACACTGCATGAAAGGAGCTGTTGGCTGTACCTCAGGCCTCTTTAGCTCGACCTTCACAAAATACCACTGTTGGAAGGTTTATCTTCAAACATGGAAGGATAACTAAAATTTTCATGTACTGAGACTGTGCCTATAGTTATGCCAAATTGAACAATTCTGAGGCAATTTATCTAAATAATAAAATATTTAAACACCCTATTGAGGAAATAGTGGAAGTTCTGGGAGTTCCTGAGTTAAAGCTGTCCCTATTGGTCAAATTTACTCATATTTCCTTTTCACTTTCTTTTAAATCTATGTTCCTCCACTTGAGCCTGTAGGAACAAAAAGGGGCTTGAGAAATTATGGGCTTGTAAAATTTCCCCATCCATCTTTCAGCTCCAACTGGGTACTGACTTCCTTCAGCACATGCTCAGGCAGATGGGCATGCAGGGGACCTTCAGGTCACCAGATACAGAGTCTGGTGAACTAACAACAGGAGCGAATTCCAGAGTGGAGACTCTTCTCCTGACAACCCCCACCTCACTGGACTGCTCACACCAAAAGACAGACAACAGGAGCTAACAGTTCCTCTAAACCGATGGGATGGTACCCTAGGAGGAAGGCAAATTCTCTTGCTACCCAGGATCCAGACCACAGAGCTTTTTCCAGATAAGATCGGCCCCTGAGGATTTCACTCAGAAGTAAACAGGAAGCAAGTGACACGTATGGAGCCCTGGCATTGAACACATCAACTTCGTTCCCCCATTCTCTATTGGCAGAAGTTCCTAAGGGATATGGATTGGAGTGTGCCCTGTGCCCAGAGAGAAGAGTAATTACAAATGAAAAAGCTACAGAAGAAGAAACCATTTTAAACAGAGGAGTCTCTAACAGGTTCAGTGCTCCTGCTAAAAAGGGCCAGATTAAGCCTTTGGTAGGTCTGGGGGAAAAGAAACCTGATGAGACCTACCAGACTGAAATTTTCCCCTCACTCCTCACCTCAACCTCTGTGCCTCCCCACCCTTCAGAGGGTGTATTCCCTTCTCTGCTGCTTCAGCAGATTTATAGGGTAATAGAGGAAAGGAGGAGGGAGGTGACAAGAGAAAGGATGAGACATAGGGAGGATGGGAAGTAGGAAGACTAGAGAGAAGGAATGCCACTGGGATAAGTGCTGCCCTGAGGCTAAGAATTCCTTCTCAAGGCTTTGTCCTCTGAGGGGATGGGTCCAGGAAAGCACCCCCTTTCCCCCAATTGTTTTAGCAGCCAAGGCAAGTGGGTATTTCATTCATTCATTCAATCGTGTTTATTAAGCACTTCCTGGGTGCAGAGCACTGTACTCAGCACTTTACTTGGGAAAGTACAATACAACAAAAAACAGTGATGATCCCTGCCCACAATGAGCTCACAGTCGGGTGGGGGGGTTGTTGGGGGGGGGTGGTAGGGGGATGGGGAGAGACAGACAGACAAATAAACAGACATCTAAATAAATAAATAAATATATCTGCTCCTGCCTTCAGTACATCTCTACTTGGATGTCCTCCCGTCACCTCAAACTTAACATGTACAAAAAAGAGCCCTGCATCTTCCCACCCAAACCCTGTCCTCCACCAGACTTTCCCGTCACTGTAGATGGCACCATCATCTTTACCATCTCACAAGCCTGGCATTACCCTCGACTCCACTTTTTCATTCAATCCACATATCCAAGCTGTCACCAAATCCTGTAGTCTCACCTTCACAATGTCCTCGCTAAAATCCGCCCTTTCCTCTCCATCCAATCTGCTACCACTTGAATACAATAACTCAACCTATCCTACCTAGATTACTGCATCAGTCTGATCTTCTGATCTTCCAGCCTTCTGCCTCTCCCCACTCCAGTTCATACTTCACTCCACTACCCGGATTATCTTTCTACAGAAACCATCAGGGCGTCACCGCCCCCTCCTCAAAAATCTCCAGTAGTTGCTATTCACCTCCATATCAAACAAAAACTTCTCACCATTGGCTTTAAAGCACTTCATCATCTTGCTCCTCTACCTCACCTCGCTTCTCTCCTTCTACAACCCAGCCCATACACTTTGCTCCTCTGGCGCTAACCTTCTCACTGTGCCTTAATCTCACATGTCTCACCACCAACCCCTGGCCCAAATCCTACCTGTGGCCTGGAACGCCCTTCCTCCTCAAATCCACCAGACAATTACTCTTCCCCCTTCAAAGCCTTACTGAAGGCACATCTCCAAGAGGCCTTCCCATACCTAGCCCCACTTTTCCTCATCTCCCATTTCCTTCTACATCACCCTGACCCTTTGTGCTTTCCCCCTCTCCTCGCCCCACAGTACTTATGTATATATCTGTATTTTTATTTATTTATATTGACATCTGTTTACTTGTATTGACATCTGTCCCCCACCTCCCCCGCCCCCCCACCCAGACTGTGAGTTCACTGTGGGCAGAGATTATCTCTAATGCTGTATTATACTTTCCCAAGTGTTTAGTACAGTGCTCTGCACACAGAAAGCGCTCAATAAGTATGAATGAATGAATGAATGAATGAATGAATGAATGAAAGGGGGCAAGGTGATGGAGTGCTTTAAAGCCAATGATGAGGAGTTTTTGTTTGTTATAGAGGTGAATATGCAACCACTGGAGATTTTTGAAGAGGAAGGTGACATGTCCTGAATGTTTTTGTAGAAAGATGATTTGAGCTGTTTAGGGACAGGGAGCAAAGTGCAATCCATGTGGGGAAGGGTGGCAGATGAAGGGAAAATGAGCAAAGCCAAAATACTGAGAAAAAGGAGGTAGAAAGAAGGTAAATCAAATGTCAATCCAAAAAAAATGCTTTCATAGCAACAAAAACCGGTCAGTACAGAAAAATGAAGGAGAAAGTAAACTATATGAAAGCCCAGACGAAGGGAAGAGTGCCATGGATCCAAAAGACGGACATGATCTTTAACCTAGGTGAATAACCTTTTCCCCTAATTACATCAATGATAATGAGCCAGATCCTTCTAGGACATGTACTACTTGCTGGGGGAAAGTTGGACCTTTCTGGAAGTGGCGTTGGCTCTTTCAAACTCCTGGAATACCTCATAGTCCTCTCCTGCCCCAAGATACTGGACAGGGCCCGAGTGTATCACAGGGATAGCTACCATTTACAGAGGGGCTCAATTTATTCCTACAAAAAGATTAAGCACTGGGAGAATCCAGCTCAGTAAATTCAAGGATAAGGATAATATAATTTTTGTGATTTCTGAGTTTTTGAATGTCTGCAATTTAAATTTAAGGACCTCCACATAAGGATGTGTAAAGCACCTAACACGTTTTCAAAGTTTAGTCAGTGTTATCCTTCTGAGTCTAAAGGCACATTCAGCTGGCACTATTTTATAAGTGGAAAGGTAAGTACTGGTCATTTGTTGTCCAGTTGCATTATTTTTCTGTTCTGAGATCCTAAAAAAGGTTACAAAAGCTGACTAAGAGCTGTCATTCCATTTTTAAACCCGTTCAGTGTTCCCTGCAATAAATTCATTGGCAGGATAATCTTCATTAAAATCCAAATTAAGTATCCAGAAATAAGCTATATCTTTGACTGTACAGGTCACCCTTCAAAAAGCAACAGGTTTCTTCCTAACAGTCCCTCCCCAGCTCTCCCTCTCTCTCCAGTTTCAATATGTGCCAATAGGCTCTGGATTGCATTAAGCTGCTTTTGGCGGGTCCATAAATAATAAGCCTGTTGTCAGATTTCCCTGTGGTGTGTAAGGGGCAGATCTGGAAACCTGAAGGCCATGACCCTCATGTTTCTCAGCAGGAATTGAAACGCCCTCCACGCTGAGGCAGTGGGAAAATGAGAGTCTGTGTTATGCTTTAACAGGATACTGACAGGCTACGGCAATTCCTCAGGGCTCACTTGAGTGAACACTGGGCTCTGTTCTGTAACCTGGTGGGTTTTAACACTGAGCCAGATCTAATGAGCATGCCAGGACGGAGGTGCTGATTGGGAGAGGGCATCTGCCCCTGTTGGCCTGCATTCTCTTCATTGCTCCCTTTGGTGCCAGAGATAAAGGGAATTGGGTTTAACACTCAATGGAAGAGGGTCATTTGAAGACAGATTGGGGACTGTAAATTCCCCAGTGCCTATAGAAAAGCCACTGGTGTTCAGTGGCTTGGAACTTTTGGGTTTGGGAGTTTTAATCCACACCGTCACTGAGTTGCTATGGGAAACTGGAAAAAATAACTTTTCTGTGCATCTCAGTTTCCTTATTTGAGAAATTGGGATTATAAATGGAGATTCATCCATTCATTGAATCGTATTTAGTGAGCGCTTACTGTGTGCAGAGGACTGTACTAAGAGCGTGGAATGTACAATTCAGCAACAGATAGAGACAATCCCTGCCAAACAGTGGACTCAGTCTAAAAGATCCAGGTATCCAGACAAATTACATGGGCAAAGGGATTGGTTTAGAGCAGACACAGAACAGAAATGCCTTTTTGAAGCAGCCTGGATACAGATTAATTCATTCATTCAACTGTATTTATTGAGTGCTTACATGTGCAGAGCACTGTATTAAGTGCTTGGGAGAGTGTACTATAACAATAAACAGACACATTCCCTGCCCACAACAAGCTTATAGTTTAGAAGGGGGAAGACTTTCTGGATAGCTAAACCCACTGACACCTCATTCATTTATTTAGTCATATTTATTGAGTGCTACTCTGTGCAGAGCACTGTACTAAGCGTTTGGGAGAGTACAATACAACAATAAATGGGTACATTCCCTGCCCATAATGAGCGTAGGGGGAAGAGCAAATGGAAAAAATTAGGGTGACAGAGAAGGGAGTGGGAGATGAGGAAAGGGGGGGCTTATTCTGGGAAGGCTTCATGGAGGAGATGTGCCTTCAATAAGACTTTGAAGGAGGGGACAGTAATGAAACCTCTCCTACATGCCTGGCTATCTCTGATTCCCAGGTTATCCTTCCCAGCCCCAAATCATCAGTACCCTTCACACCAGCAGCATGGCTCAGTTGAGAGAGCTTGGGCCTGGGAGTCAGAAGGACCTGGGTTCTAATTCCGGCTCTACTACTTTCCTGCTGTGTGACTTGGGGCAAGTTACTTCTCTGGGCCTCAGTTGCCTCATCTGTAAAATGGGGATTAAGACTGAAAACCCCATGTGGGACAGGGACGGTGTCCATCATGATTTGTATCTACCCCAGTGTTTAGAACATTGCTTGGCACATGGTAAGCACTTAAAAGGTTCAATAATTATTAATTATTATTAAGTACAAGCTACTTAGGACTTCTTTCCTGCCTCTCTCCCCTCCATATCCCATTCACTTGAACCCCTTTCCACCTCTTATGGGAACCAAAGAGGGGGACATCATCACTACTCGCATTTCAAATGTCAATGTATTTGGAAAATTCTGCAGATGAGAATTGGATGTTGAAGGGTTATATAAAAAAATCAATTCTCGAATGGTTAAAAGGAACAACTGAAAAAATATCTATTTGCCCAGTCTTTTTAGAACACTATATCACCTCATAGAAAGATTGTTGTGACTGGAAAGCATTTCTGTTGAGTTATGTGAAAGTAGAAGAAAACTTGCATTGTATTTAAACCAATTCCACTGAATGTCACCCGCATTTTTCCTCCCAAGTTAGCTAGGAGTCCAAGGGAGGAGAAAGGGGGTATTAGTACTGCATCTGGCCATATTGTGCTCTCCCAAGTACTCAATACAGTGCTCTGCACACAGTAAGTGCTCAATCAATAACATTGATTGATTAGAGCCAAAAGGAACAGATGAGAAAATGCCATTTTAGTTTTTGATTAAGCCTTATCCTTACCCTTCCTCAGATATCTCGAGACTCCAAGGAGTTAGCTACTATGTTTAAACTGAGTGAGACATTTGGGATGAAAAGCACTAGGGAAGATTTGAGAAAGATTAGGTGACTCTTTTATGCCATTAAATCCCTGATTATCAAATGTCCCCCCTGCTGCTTTTTTGATTTTTTTTTTTGGAATTCCAGTCACTTGCAATCTGCCTGCAGTGTCTGAGTCTGAGATGAAGAATTCCAAAACATGACCACCCCTCAAGATTTTGAAAAACCATCACCATGGATTTCACACTAGCTTCATTTTTCTTTTCCAGTTTCTAGTATGACCAAATATTTTGAAATGTGAAACGCTCACCCTTTCATATGAACCATAGAGTGTTGGGCATTAGTAATATCTTGAAAGGAAGGAAAAGTTATCTTCCCCAAAGATAAAGGGAATAGAGAATCCCTCAGAAAGGTCAAAGAAAGTCATTTTAAATTCCCCAGACAATATTCTTTCTTCCTCTCCACCTCTCCCCTTCCCCACCAAATTATTAATAGCTCATTGTCCCAGACTAGAATTTTGATCCCCTCTGTCAGGGTGGGGTAGAGTTAAGGAAATCAATAAAGCCAAGTTGCAAAAAGTAAGTAGGTTGAATTAACCCAGCCCAAATGAAACCTTGAATTAGTTTTTTTAAGGAGCAGGTATATTTGCCCACATCAAATCAATATCATTTAAATGAATCATCTGAAAGAGAAATACACCTCCCTAGGGATTGACCTATCTTTCTTTTTTTCCTCCCCTCTCAGCAAGTACCTCATATCAGGAGTCTTCCTGCCAGCAAGTTGCTCTGCAACTCAGACATCACTGTCATTTAATGGAGAGGGTTCAGGTGAGAGAGGTTGTGTTAGAAATGACTGTAAATTAGTGCAGTCATCTCTTCCTCCACCCCCACCCTGTTCTTTTTTTTTCTTTTTTTTTCTAATTATCATTAGCCTAAATGATAATTGGGTCACTGGTTAAAGGGTTCATCCCTTCCCTCTATTTTGGCTCAGTAGAATAGTCTAACAAAGTGTTCTACAATATTTTTATTAATTCTCCCTCCCAGGTTGAAGATCAATGTTCTCTCTGTTTTACAGAGGAGAAATGTGAGGCTCAGAGTCATCCAGGTTAGAGATGGAGTGGGAATTAATGATCTCTGGACTATAGTTACAGACAGAAGGAGCTTGCGCTCTCCTTTTGTTACTGAGTAATCTCACCAAATAAAGCAGCAGTCCCTGGGGACATGAGATGGATAGTCTGGCAGAGTAGATCCTGCACAGACTTGGAATCTGTTCTTCTAACTTCTCTCCCTTCCAGTTGGTCACATATCCTTGAAAGAACTGAGCAGGAATGAAGACCTTCTGGGGGTCATCCTTGTGCCATATGACACTGGCTTGCCAAGCAGGGCATCATCTGGTTATCACCTGTTTGTTTTTTGTTGCTGTTTGGTTTTTTGTTTGTTTGTATTTTCTTATGATATCTGTTAAACCCTTACTATGTACCAGATACTGTACTAAGCGCTGGGGTAGATACAAACTAATCAGGTGGGACACAGTCTATGTTCCACATGGGGCTCACAGTCTTAATCCCCAATTTACAGATGTAGTAATTGAGGCACAGAGAAGTTAGTGACTTGCCCAAGGTTACACAACAGACAACTGGGGAGCTGAGAATGGAATCCAGGTCCTTCTGACTCCCAGGCCCGTATTCTATTCCCTAGGCCATGTGGCTTCTCATACCTGGTTGGGTATATAGGGCTAGGATGGGGAATTTACCCTGCCCTCATCATTCTTCATGGAGGACTGGAGCTTACATATGGGCAGGGGTGAAGAGAGGCCTGGGAAAACGGGAAGGGGATGAAGCATGGACCACCTGACTGACGGAGTGAGTCCCTTTTAGGATGGGGAGGAAAATGCTGGGAGGGGAACATGAGGAGGAGAGCAGAGAGAGGGCAGTCAGTGTGTGGTGCGGGGTGGAGACCTCTCTCATCCATTTTGGCACTGACTTTCAGTTCTAACCCCAGATGCTCTCAAACTCAGGACCTCACCCTACTCCCTCCATCCTTGGGAAGCCCAGATCAGGATCAAGATGGGAAGAAACTAATGGAAACTGAGGCTAGGTCTTCTCATCTTGCCAAGGCACTCAGCTTCCTCTGCCACTCCAGTTCTAGACACACATACACAGATATATCTGAACACACCCACTGACACACAGGTACATAGGTATGCATGAATGTTCAGGTGATTGCTCCTCAGATTGGGTAGGAAAGAGAGGTCTTTCCTTGCTACAGATTTCATGGCCAGAGGTTCTAGGTGGTAAGGTAATTTGGGAGAGGCAGTCCAGGGTCTGCATACCATGGAACTGGGGAAAATAGGGCCTTGAGGAGAAAGGTCAGCATGGAGCTTTTGAAGGAAAGGAAGGGAACACTGACCCCTATCTCTCATGATTCAGGCCTCAAACAGGGGCTTCATTAAGCCCAGGACATTGGGCTACTGCCCTTTCTCCCTTCCCTTAGAGACAAGCCCTCTCTACTCTACTTTTCTGTCCGTTTGTAAATGAAAAACCTTTGGAAAACTGCAATAGTTCTTTTGGTCCAGCCAGAGACTATGAAGGAGTTTAGGGATCTGAAAATGTCAAGGCAATTTCTGCAAGTATCTCCCTTAGAGAGAGTAAAAGATCTGACTTACTAAATTGTTGCTAAACTATTTCATACTTATTGAGCATCAACGATATGCTAAGGACTTAGATAAATAGTTAAATACTGAACTTGAGGCACAGGAAGTGTAGGATAAAAAGAGTGGGCCGACTGGGATAAAAGGTTAATTAATTAACTGTAGTATTTGTTAAGCACTTACTATGTGCCCAAAATTGTACTGAGCTTTGGGATACATACAAGCTAATCAGGTTGGACATTGTCCTTGTCCCACTTGGAGCTCAAAGTCTAAGTAGAGGGGAGAGCAGGTATTTAAACTTCATTTTACAGATGAGGAAACTGAAGTCCAGAGAAGGTAAATGGCTTGCTCATAGTCACAGCAGGGAATTACAAAGTTGGGATTAGAACTCTCTGACTCCCATCCCAGTGGTCTTTCCATCTGGCCAGGCAGTTTAGGAAAGCAGAGCTCCCCTCTTCATCCAGAGATTATAGCATCCTGTAACCCCCTAATGCCTACTGCTGCCAAAATGAGTAATGCCCCTTTGTAGAGCAACACATTCCCCAAGCTGTCCTGAGCTGGCCGCACTCCCCTCTCCTGATCGGGATAACTGCAACTGCAAGGAGGTTTTCAAAGGAAATTTGCCCCTAGATCAACTGTTCTCTCAGCCACGGAGCCCTGCCGAGGCTCACCTTCCCAAATAAACGGACCTAATGAAGATGTATGGCCGGGAGTCAACCATGCTCCCTGTGGTGTGCTGAGCCCTTGCAGATGGCGGGGGGACCAACGAAGAGAGGCTGACATGCGGCGTGAGCAGTAGGAGTTTGGGGGTGTCACTGTGATTGAAAGTTAAGTCCTCAGGCAGCCCTGCAGGTCACAGGGGAGACAGCATCTTCACAGGATAAGAGCGCCAGACTAGAAAAGGATTTGTTTCCAAGGCTTCAGACCCTAGTCAGGGACTCCATAACCACCACCCTCACCTTGGCCAGGAGAAAAGGATTATATCTAATCAACTCCTCATTAACAAGGTGTAGGGAGAAAAGGAGGAGGGGGATGTGGAGCATTAGCAGTGGCTTTCCAGCCTGTTATGAGATGGTCAGGCCTCTCTGCGGGGGTAAGCACAATTCAAAGAAACACCTCTCTCCTCACTGACTGCACCCTGGCACATTCTAGAGAAAGGAGGTTGCTTACATTTGAATGTTGAGCAGTGGCTGAGGAGCAATGGTTAACTAAATATTGTCAGTTGGATTAACGAGAGCTATATTCAGTCCAATTTGGGGGAGGGGATTTTCTTTTGCAAAGGACGGGTGGGAGTACAGCTCTTAAATATATATGAAAAACTGTCACGGATCATTTGGCTTCAAACTGAAATTTGGTCAAGGGGAGGCAGGCTTCGGCAGACCCTTGATCCTGGAGGTCATACACTGTAAAATAATCTGAAACAAGAATGATGGCAGTGCTCTGAATTTTCTTTGAATGGAGTGAAAGGCATAAAGATAGCAGATCACTTTCTTAGCTGAGGAAGCGGCAGGGGCAGTTTTCCCAAAGGGCACTTTGTCTCAGGAGGAATGTGAGTACCCTTGATTTTTTGGACCTAGCAATGGATTTACTCAGACTATGGATCAGAAAGGAGCCACACATCAGGAGTAGGGCTGGTGACAGGCAGGAAAGGTATTCAGAAGTAGGACTGAGAAAGAAGCTTCTTCAAAATTTTTATGGCACAGTGGAAATCTTGGTCCGTGGTAAGGGAGGAGTGTGTGTATGTGAGTGTGTGTTGCGTGCAAAGCCAGTGCAGTCTGGCCCCTGTGTGGTCTGGAAGGGGGTTTGTGTGTGTGGTCTTCCCCAAACCCTGCTCATCTGTCCAAAGGCTGCTAACTGCCTGCCGAATGACCACGTCTGTTTACTTTAGCTCTGTCTGCACCAACTGAACTCTGATCGCTGTCTCCCTCCAGCTGGGCTAACTCAGGACCCCAAAGAGAGAGACAGAGAGAGAGAGAGAGAGAGAGAGAGAGAGAATGAAAGCGTGAGAGAGAGAGAAACGAGAGGAAGAGCGAGAGGGAGGAGAGGGAGAAAGGTCTATGTGAGAGCCGCTATAAAGAAAGAGACTGTAAATGGATTCCAGTGTAAATCAAGGCGAGCAATTTATGGGCCATTTTCTCTCCCATCCTTTTGCCCACACCCTCCTACCTCCCCCTCTTCAGTTGCCCACCCCCCATTCCCCTCGCCATCCCTTTGCTCAAACAGACAAAGCTCATAAATCGACTGCGTTGAGTGCTGGCAGAAAGGTTGTTCATGTTCCTGATGGCTGCAATAAAAATATGCATGCATGTCTGATGTGTATGTGTATTCAGTGATGTGTGTGCAAGGTTGGGAGGAGCGAAAGGTCTACTGAATGTGTGTCTGATATGGGGTGAAAGAAAGGTTGAGACCTGTGCAAGAGATGTATGAATGTGGTGGTTTGTGGGTGAGAATTTCTGCCCACACTCTCAGGAGGGCTATGCCTTCTAGAGAATTGCATCACCTATATAAAGGGAATAATAATGCCCCTTCCTACCTCACAGGGAGGATGGTGGAGGAGGATAAAAATGAAATAATAGTTGGGGTGGTGCTTTAGGAATAAAAAAAAATGAATTATGATTACGATCATTTTAGAAATAGCTACTCATATGTGAGGTAGAGGTAGTCTGCAGCACCCGAGTCCAGCTCTCTGAAGTCTTAGGCCACAAAAAGGAAATAGAGAAAAGAGAGTGGTGGTAGTCGTGCATCGAGAAACTTAATCCGCCCTCCCTCCTTGGAAATATTTGCCCAGGCTGCAACAAACCTTGCCAGTTATGGACCAGTTTTGCTAGTCACATACAAACTCTAACAACCCACACAGAAAGAAAAGTCCTCCACAACAATTGCTTTTGTGCTTGTGGCTTTCCCAGCTCTAAGCAATTGCCCAGGACTATCACCCTATATGGTATGCTCTCCCTGCTCTGCTCTGCCAAACCTTGTCCCTTTCCTCCTTCTAAAAAGTCACCTCCTCCAAAAGACATTACCTGATTAATCTCCTCCTTCCTAATCATTCACCTTAGCACTCATGTATGTATGTATGTTTAAATTAATTATGGCACTAAGCACTTACTATGTGCTTATCATGGGGATAGATACACGATAACGATGTCTGTTGTCTAACTTCAATTGCGTGGTCTCAAGAGCCTGCTAGAGAAGTAGAATGGCCTAGTGGACAGAGCATAGACCTGGGAATCAGAAGGACCTGACTTCTGATCCCAACGCCGCCACATGTCTGCTGGGTGACCTTGGGCAAGTCACTTTACTTCTCCGTGCCTCAGTTACTTCATCTGTAAAAGGGGGATTAAGACTGTGAGCCCCATCTGGGACAGGGACTGTGTCCAACTTGATTTCATTGTAGCCACCCCAGGGCTTAGTACAGTGCCAGGCGCATAGTAACAAATACCACAATTATTATTATTATCATTAGCACACACCACAAAAAATAGTACACTTCTGCAAGCAGTAGAAGTAATTAATATGGGTGGTGATTATTCATTCATTTAATTACAAATTTTCTTTGGCGATTTTCATCTTTTCTCTTACAACTTGGCAAATATACAACAGGTAAAAGAGTATTTCCTTGCCTCCACTGTTAGATTGTAAACTCCTTAAGGGCAGGATCCAGGTTTATACTTCTGTAATAAATTCCCCAAGTGACGAGTTCAGACCTCCACCCATATTATGTGCTCAGTGAACGTAGTAGAAGGTTTGGCAGACTGAAATATAACTGACTGAAAACTGTATCTAGCTGTGATAGTGTAAAAGGAACAGGGGTGAGGGGTAGAGGTGAAAAGGTAGAGATGTCCACATCCAACCCAAAAAGGTGACAGATATAGGCTATTTTCATTTGAAACTCTCCTCATTCCCCCATCGAAAGACAATCTTCAATTTAAGAGGTACCAGCACTCTTTCTGAACTTCAACTATAAGAATGAGGATTTATCTTTTCATTCCAGATGGAAGTGCCCTAGAAATTCATCTTAAATACTGTAACATGGTAGGCTATGTTGTGAGGAATAGAGACTATGATAATGGCCTGAATGCACACTAATAAATTGAGATTGAATAGTGAGGAATGTCAGTCCAATCTGAAAGACCATATCACCAGCATGTGATCAAGAAGCAGAGTTCTGTGGTGTTTACTGAGGAATTTTTTTTTTTACCCATATGCACCAAAGTAGAGAGTACAAGCTAGATACAGCACTAACTCTATTTAGAATTCAGAGTTGACCATTATATGTGGTTTCCTAGCCATGGGAGAACTCTCCATGAGAATATATGCTGCTGTGTGGGTAGGGAATACCTGAGAGTAGAGGAAGGGATGGAATTGGGTGGGCATCCTGGTGTGAACGAAGCGAAAAGGAGAACAGAGTGTGGATCTATCCCTGAATGTGCTGGTAAAACTTAAAGAAAGGTGGCACGTACTCTGTTAGCCAATTCAAATAAAGATTGTGTCAGTTTTCCTTTATAAGATCCTATTTTTAGAAGTTTAAAACTCAACTCTAAACTTTGCTTCAAGCACACAAGATCTCACACCTGGGGACTTGGTTTCGTGTAAACCAATGAAGCTTTAAAAGTTGTCTCAGACATGCTTAAGTCTTTTTTGTACACTGTACAAGTGAAGGGGGAAAAAACAACTAACTTCTCGTCTGTGAAGGGCTTCTCTGGCACTCCTATTGGCAAGGAAAGAAAAACCTGAAACTTGGGCAGCCAGAAAGAAAGGCACTTGGTAAGATCTAAGGTAGTGGTGATGTTACCAAAACTTTTCAGTGGGTGTCATGCTATTTGTGGGGAGCAGTGTATTGGAGAGGATCTTTGGAGGGTTGGTGGGGTGGGGAAAGAGGGCAGGACCACCAGTAGCCCCTCATATCATTTGTCAGTGGGTTGTACTCCCAGTTGAACAGGAGATCCACAAGGAAACTAGACAGCTGAGAAAACGCAAATCCAATTGTTCTTTAGGCAATCTGGGCTCAGTGGTAAGGGGAAAAAAAAACAACAAAAAATCAACACCCCCCAACCCCAAAACACTTTCCTTTTTTTTTGTTGGGAATGCTTTAGTCATCACACAGCAGACAGGACTTGCTAAATTAATGTACATTTTTTTTCTATTCTGTTCAGCATTTCTATTTAAACACCATCTATGATTTCTTTTACATCTCTGCTTCAGTCTCCTTACTGGGCAAACAGTGTTAATAAAATCTGTTTTAAAGGGATCTTAGGCTTAAATAGATGAAAAATACAGCAAGATGCAGTAGTTTTAATTTCTCTAAGATTGAAACCAATGGATATACTTTTATTTATACAATAAAATACATTTCAAATCAACCAACAACTACTGTTGGTAGAGAACAAAGGTCTCTGCTGAGTTTTGCTAAGAAAATGCACATTTAAAGCCAAGTGCATGAGCAATTGGGTTCCACAGAGCCCAATATATAATAAGAGAATCTTTTAAACTGCATGCCTAAATATAAATTTCTGTAAGAGAATAAATGTGGCCCAGGCCATAGCATATATTTTTCTACTGGCTCTATTTATGAACAAAGTAATTTTAAAAAATAAGTCACATGAGTTGTACAATCTATTTCAATGACTTTGGCTTTGTCTTTGCTGGCAAAGTGAAGAGCTGAGGCAATTATCTTAAAAAATGGATCTAAACCCCTGATCCTGAGGAAAAAGCAGGGGTAAAGGGACAAAGGCAAAAGATGGAGAGTTTTTTAAATTCACTAAGTAACTTTTCTACTCCTAACTTTACTTTGATTCTGTTTCCACAAGTGAAATTATTTGGACCATAATGAGTGTAAAAACAATGCCTTTTGAGTGTTTTCACCACATAGAATACACACTTAATTGTATTCAACAATAAATAAAAATTACTGAAACTCACCGAGGCAGGCCATAATTTGGAATGATATCAAGAAGTGTGCTTATAAAGAGTTTAATGCATTGAGGCTGTGTCAATTACAGGTAGAGCGAAATGGATAATTAAAAGTAATTATCTATGTAAATTAAGGCCTCCCCAATCAGGTGAGGTTTGGGGTTGTGAGTCAGCTGTCTACAGGGGCACCTACTCCACTCACTATTTTGCTGCCCAGGTGAAGGGAGAAGCTAGAAAAATCTCTGTAGTGAGTTTCTAGACTTTTCTTGTTTCCTGGGCTTTTTGAGTTCTGTGACAAGCTACAACTATAGCATCTAGAAGAACCTTTTCAAGGTAATAATTTTTGGTTTGCCCTATCTGTGACACCATCATAACCCTTATACTTTTGTACAGTTTTGCAGGGTGTCTGTGTGGAAATACATAGGGAATGTGCAGGGAAACCATTTTACCCCCATTCTGAGGGGAGGGGAGGGTAAGAGAGGGACTGGGCTATTAACCATAGTTGTGCTTTTGTATTTCCTTCATCCTTTCCTATCTCTGGATGAGAAAGGGGCTTGGATGTATTGAAGAGAAAGCATATTCCGAACTCAAGGCTTCATCTGACTGTAATGGGAGCTGGAGGGGTCAGATATAGGGGTTTTTCTTGTCCTCACCCCGAATCGGTTTATCACTGCGTTAGTCACATTTTTTATTTTAGTGCAAAAGAGTGGTGCATGTGTGTATATATGTGTGTGGTGGCTGGGGGAGGGGACGAGAGAAAATTCCTGGAAAAGGGAGATGGTAGCAGCTTTATAGGGCTATTAGCCTTCGGGTTATCTAGTTTGCCAGGGGAAAAGGAAGGGAAGGCAGGGCTGCTGTCGGCTGCTTCCAAATTGGGCAGTGGTCGGTGGGCGCCTGCAGTCTGTGGCCCTCGGAACGCGGCCCTGACCCCTAACCTTAACCTTTCCTGACTCGGGATGGATGCGGGCTAAACTAGACCACAAGTCCTAAAACAACTCGGAGCTCAGGGCAGGGCGCTTCCAGCCCGTTCGGGTTTCCTGGTGCAGAGTCGGGAGTATTTTAGAGGACTGAAAGGAGACAGCTGGGCTTTAGTTTCCCACCACGACGGAGACAGCGAGGAAGGAGAGAGGGAGATAAATCGCAAAGGACGAGATGTCTGATTTCGAAGGGTCAGATCTTCTCTGAGTCACGCTATCCCCCTCCGGGTGTGTGCAGATTCCCGTGGGTGTGGGATGGGCCGCGCGAGGTGGGGTCTGAATGCAGAGGGAAGCATCCTTCCTTATAACGGGGATTTTAGATTTTCGGATCCCAAACGATAGCTTCGCGGGAATCACCGGGTAGCGTTCTAACTTTGGAGACCTCCTCTCACCCCCTTCTCTTCAATCAAGGGTACTAAACTCTGCACATAGTAAGCGCTTAACAAACACCAACATTAAACCGTGAGCGGAGCACTGTATTAAGCGCCTGGGAGAGTCCAATAAATAGAAGCGCTCTCTGTCCGGGCAGGGTCCGTTTATTTCGAATCCCGTGATTTTATCCCTCTTCCCTGTCTATCCCAGCTCGGGCCTCTCTATCCTCGGGTCCCCTAGAGCTCCTCGGGACCGCGGGAATTCTCTCTGTGGGCTCAGTTTCCCACTCCTCTTCCAGAGGGATCACCCCTTGGGCCCCGAGGCAAATGACACAGAACAAATTTTAAGGGATGGAGCCTGGAAAGGCGGTATTTGGGGGGTGGGGGGTTTACTGCTTTCTATAACGGTCCTGTGCCCCCAAAGACTCAGGGTTGGCCGTGCAACCCCTTGGCTAGAGCAGGGGCCTGGGAGTCAGAAGGACCTGGATTCTAATTCCGGATCTGCCACGTGTCTGCTGTGTGTCCTTGGGTAAGTCACTTAACTTCTTTGTGCCTCAGTTATATCGTCTGTAAAATGGGGATTAAGAGTGTGAGCCCCACGTGGGACAGGGACTGTGCCCAACCTGACCAATTTGTATCCACCCTAGTGCTTAGAACAGGGTTTGGCACATGGTAAAAGCTTAAAAGTACCATAATTCTCATTATTAAGCACACATGAACTCTCAGACATGGTAAGGGCTGCGGGCTAATGCAGCCTGCAAAAGCACATACCCAGTTCAGAACAAGAATAAGCTTGTAGAAAACATTCCGGAAATTCAGTCGTATTTATTGAGCGTTTACTGTGTGCGAAGCACTGTACTGAGCGTTTGGAAATCTGCATCTTGCATGCATAGGGTCGGTATTATCCGTTTTTTTCTTTGCCCAGGAGATGCCAAAAATGGAACAATTTCCCAGCTCCAGAGGCTAGGATGGAAAGTGTGGGGAACGGAAAGGCATCATTTAATCCGAGAAGTTTTAGAGGCTGTTTCTTGTGTGGAGTTCTTGTTGTTGGTGGTTTATCTGGTCAAAGGACATGGGTTCTAATTCCGACTCCGCCACTTGTCCGCTATGTGACCTTGGGCAAGCCGCTTAACTTCTCTGTGCCTGTTACCTCATCTGTAAAATGGGGATTAAAACTGTGAGCCCCGTGGGACAAACCTAATTACCTTGTATTTACCCCAACGCTTAAAACAATGCTCGGCACATAGTAAGTGCTTAACAAATACCATCATTATTATTTATTCCATTCATTCAATGGTATTTATTGAACGTTGTGTGGAGAACACTGTACTAAGCGCTTGGAAAGTACAAGTCAGCAACAGATAGAGACGATCCCTGCCCAAAAAGGGACTCCCAGTCTAGAAGGGAGGGAGACAGAGATCACCTGCCCTTATTTACTGGGCCTTTGGGCTCCCAGCCGCCGAAGGGACACTTGTCCCTAGTTAACAAGTTACCATTACCATGTCTGAAAGTTCATGTGTGCTTAATAATAATTATGGTACTTTTTTAAACTTTTACTATGTGCCAAACACTGTTCTAAACCCTAGGGTGGATACCAGTTTGTCAGGTTGGGCACAGTGCCTGTCCCACGTAGGGCTCACACTCTTAATCCCCATTTTACAGATGACATAACTGAGGCACAGAGAAATTAAGTGATTTACCTAATTTACATCCTCGCTGACCCCCAAGGTGGATCCAGAACCATCCTAGATCTAGGGGCTCCGGCCACGACCAAACCCGACCCACCCGTGGCCCACCGTTCTTTCCGCACGTCTTGTTTTGAGCCTCCCCCTCCCCTCACTGGCAATACTTTTTTTTTTCAATTGGTAGCCTGAAATGACCAAATAATTTCGAAAAGCAGCGTGGCTCAGAGGAAAGAGCACGGGCTTGGGAGTCAGAGGTCATGGGTGGTAATCCCGGCTCCACCACCTGTCAGCTGTATGACTTTGGTTAAATCACTTAACTTCTCTGTGCCTCAGTTACCTCATCTGTAAAATAGGGATTAAAACTGTGAGCCCCCCCGTGGGACAGCCTGATTACCCTGTATCTACCCCAGCGCTTAGAACAGTGCTCGGTACATAGTAAGCGCTTAACAAATACTAACATTATTATTATTAAGTCATTTAACTTCTCTGTGCCTCAGTTACCTCATCTGTAAAATGGGGATTAAGACTGTGAGCCTTGTATCTACCTCAGCGTTTAGAACACTTTTGGGCACATAATAAGCGCTTAACAAATTACATGATTCCTCCTTTCTAGACTGTGCGCCCTTTGTTGGGGAGGGATTGTCTTTGTTGCTGAATTGTAATTTCCAAGCGCTTAGTACAGTGTTCTGCACACAGTAAACGCTCAATAAATACCATTGAACGAATGAATGAATGAGGAGGTGGGCTCCCAAGCGACAGGTTTAGGATTCAGAAAGGTTAGGGTGGGAGGGATTGTCTGTTACCGAACTGTACATTCCAAGCGCTTAGTACAGTGCTCTGCATATAGCGCTCAATAAATACTATTGAATGAATGAATGAAAGCGGGCGGGGGACTGGAGAAGGCAGACCGCTCAAGGCAGGGGCCGGGGCTGGGGAGGGGGTCCTGATAAAGGTGGGAGGGGGGAGGGATTGGTGGTCGCACTCTTAGTGCAGTGCTGCGCACATAGTAAGCGCTCAATAAATACGATTGAATGATTGGATGAATTCTCCACTTCTTTATGCATTTGCTCCCGTACAACACAGGTGCAGTTTAAAACAGAGAAGCAGCATGGCTCGGTGGAAAGAGCCCAGGTTTGGGAGTCAGGGGTCGTGGGTTCTAATCCCGACCCCGCCACTTGTCAGCTGTGTGGCTTTGGGCACGTCACTTAACCTCCCTGGGCCTCAGTTCCCACATCTGTAAAATGGGGATGAAGAGTGGGAGCCCCACGTGGGACAACCTGATGACCTTGTATCTGCCCCGGCGCTTAGAACAGTGCTTGGCGGATAGTAAGCGCTTAACAAATACCGTTGTTATTCATTCGATCGTATTTCCTGAGCGCTCCCTGCGTGCAGAGCACTGGACTAAGCGCTTCTTCGAAGCAGCGTGGCTCAGTGGAAAGAGCCCGGGCTTGGGAGTCAGAGGTCATGGGTTCGAATCCCGGCTCTGCCACTTGTCAGCTTTGTGACTGTGGGCAAGTCACTTAACTTCTCTGTGCCTCAGTTACCTCATCTGTAAAATGGGAATTAACTGTGACCCTCTCGTGGCACAACCCTATTACCCTGTATCTACCCCAGCGCTTAGAACAGTGTTCTGCACATAGTAAGCGCTTAAAAAATACCAACATTATTATTATTACAACGGACGTGTTGTCCATCCCCGGCGGCGCGTTGAAAGGGGCTAATGAAGCAGGCGTGGGCCGTCCCCCCCCCCCCCCTCCGGGGACCAGGCCCGGCAAACCGAGCCGCCGGCGGGGCAGGGGGCTTGGGGGGGGCGATAGGAAGGGGGTGTGAGGAGCGCCAGCCCTTCTGTCCCCTTCCCCCTCCTCCCTCATCTCCCCCCACCACCGCTCCGCTGGGTCCCGGGAGGGGGAGGCGGAGAAAGTCGATCCTCCAGTTTCCATCATGTGAAATTGAAGTGCATGTGTCTATAATGAAATATTTCCTCCCAGCTCAGGGCCGCTCAGTAATTCCTGATGGCACGGAGCCTGGGAAAACAGATCCCCCCCGCCCCGGCTCCCACCCACGGCGCCTAACCGCGCGAGTCGGAGGAACAAGGGCCTTCGTTTTCCAGGCCCATGTCAGATTTCCACCTCCCGTGGGTGGCTGAACACCTTATTTCATTATGCAAACACGGCGCCCGCTGCGATCCGGACCCTTCAGCGAAAGGGTAACGACTTTAGGAAGGCTCAGCTCCACGGGTTAGGGGTTTCCTTCAGGCCCACAAACCCAAAGGGGATTCTTGGCTGGAGGAAACAAAATCCACATTGATGCCGCCCGAGCCTCTCCATCGTCTGGTCCTCCCAGCTGCTCTGAGCTCCCCCTGGCTAGCCCCGCTTCTCCCCACCCCCATCTCCTCTGCCTGCAGTCCCCCATCTCCTCTGCCTGCAGACCCCCGTCTCCTCTGCCCGCAGATTCCCGGGAGGAGGGGTGCGTGGGAATCCCCGGGGACTCGGGGGGCTTCCCCCCAACTTCAGCCAGCACCACCCTGCCCGAGCCCGGGAGAATGAAGCCTGTTGTCGGGTTGGGATTGTCCCTACTTGTCGCCTAATTGTACTTTCCAGGCTCTCAGTATAGTGCTGTGCACACAGTAAGTGCTCACTAAATACGACTGAATGAATGAATAAAGGTGGGGGGCTGGGGGAGGAGGGTCTGCTGCCGGTCACTGATTCGACAGGGGCTTCCCGGCCCCGCTGCCCATTCACTCGAGTTGCTGGTCTGGGTCGCCGGCAACTCAGGAAGGATGAGGAGGGCAGCCCAGAGAGGATTCGTACCGCAAAAACGCTCATCAAGAAGGGAATCGATCCCCGAAGATGGGTGGGGAGACAGGCGGGGGTTGGGGTTGCAACCTGGACTGAGGCCTACTTGGGCCCCTTTTAGGTACTGACTTCGAGGATTCTCTTCCACCGCAGTCCCCCGCAGGCTCTGCCTCTTGCTTGCTGAGTGACCCTGAGTAAGTCATATAACTTATCTGTGCCTCAATTTCCTCTTCTCTAAAATGGAGTTTAAATACCCATTCTTCCTCTCTCTTAAACTCAGCCCCATGTGGGACAGGGTCAGTTTCTGATCTGACTATCTAGAAAACCAACGCAGTGCTTAGCACACTGCTCGACTCGTAGTAGGTGCTTAAACAGCACAATTACAATTATTACCTGAGAGCACGGGCTTGGGAGTCGGAGGTTGTGGGTTCTAATCCCTGCTCCGCCACTTAGCTGTGTGACTTTGGGCAAGGCACTTAACTTCTCTGTGCCTCACCATCTTTTTGAGAAAATTTACCTTGGGACTCAAACACCTATACATCTTTCTACCAGATATTAATGAAAGGTGATGCCATTGATTCATTCTCCTCCATCCGAGTTGTATTGGAGAAAGGGGGTGTTGTGGGTGTGTGTTTCTTCCTTATCAACCTATTCTTGGTGACCCCTTCCATCTCAACATCAAGGAATGAACTTTGTCTCAGCCCATCGATTCAACTAGGGTGTGAGTGGGATCTTTGCAATTGTGTTTTAAGTGCAGAGATGGCCTCCATACTTGGGATCTGTCACCCATTTGTTTGCACAGCTACATCTGGTGAAATCAACCAACAAAAGATTGCCCCAGTGAGTGATTTCATTTTGCCGAAATGGGCCATTACCTCTCCTAAATCATTTTTCCTTGTCTTGTAGTGTACCTGGCACCATCCCCACTCCACATCACACAGTTCAGAGGACTGAGGTCAAGAGTTCCTATTTGAACACCTAGTGCAATGTTTCTCATCTGGAAGCTTTCTACATGACTTGTATTTAGGGTTCCATCACCAGGAAGTCTTTTTGGCTGTCCCCCATTTTCCCACTTCCATCAAAGGTGTTTCTGGTACTCATGCGTCAGTTCTCTGCATTATCCTTCTTAATCATTGTCTCACATGCCCTCCTAGAATTCCAAACCTACAGCAGGAAGCCGGGGCCAGGACAGGGCTCTCTGCAGAGGATTGGCTTTGGGGGAACACTGCCCCCAGCCTGCCCCCCTCTTCCCCCTCCCACCCTTGTTGGCCTGGGTATGAATGCTACAAACTGAGGATGAGGAAGTGTTTGGCTCTTGTAATAATTATGGTATTTGTTAAGCGCTTACTATGTGCCGTTCTAAGCACTAGGGTAGATAGGCGGTAATCAGGTTGTCCCACTTGGGGCTCACAGTCTTAATCTCCATTTTACAGGTAAGGTAACTGAGGCAAAGAAAAGTTAAGTGACTTGCCCAAGGTCACACAGACAAGTGCCGGAGCCAGGTTTAGAACCCACGTCGCCTGACTCCCCAGCCCACGCTCTTTCCACTAAGCCAGGCTGCTTCTTTCAAAGTCCTACTGAGATATGAACTCAGATCGCTTGATTCAAAGTCCTAAAATGTAAAAAAATTGTACAAATGAAAGTTGTGTGTCTCAAAGGAAATGAAAATGGATTTTTTGAAGATGTGCAAATGAGGGTGTTTAGGGTTTGGGCAGGAACATTGAGGGTGTCATGGATTGTGGTATATTTGATTTACAGAGGAATAAACTAAAAATGAAATCATGCAGAGGAAGGTAACCAATAGAAAGGATAGGTGGTTAGATTGAAAGCAGTGCTTGTTTGGTTATATCCCAAGAGAATAGACTTCATCAGTCACATTCTAATCAATCTTCTTTAAATATTTTTTCCAATTACCACGAGGCTCCTTCCCATACAATACTTTTTAATCAGGTTCCTCTTAAATGCATGTTTGATATTCAAACACCATTGTCTGCAGCTTTCACTTTCGCCTTTCCTTATTCACTTTTCCATCTGGGGTTCTTTCAAGCATTGCCAGAATACATTCTTTCCTCTGTCTTTAGTGGAAACCCTGATTTGGCTCAGTGATTTATTTTTTCTTTTCCAGCACACAATTGATAATTATGGTTGAAACTCCGAAAAGGGCAGGTTCCTCTACTTGTGAAAGGTCTGAATTTGGATTTTTGCACTGAATTTCTTTTCAAAACTGTATTCTTAACTCCATGTTTTAGCTATTCCTATTCCCTCAGGCCAGGATGTATCTCTGACAAGTACTTCAAACTTTAGTATCAGTGGGAATTCCAGATCCTGGACTGATTGATAGCAATAAATAATCCTTAGTGGTACACGCTGCTATTCTATAAGCAATCAGATCTGACAGATGAGATTCTTAATCCTACATATGGCCAAGGAAACAGTGTGTGCAGATTGAAGCGCAGCCTACAACAATATACAATTAATAAACTTTGGAAAAATAGCCACACGAAATAATTCTCAAAGTCAAAGGTGCCATCAGTGTAAAAAATGTACTGATTTATCAAGGAGGAGAAAGTAGAAATGGATGATCTAGAAGTGTTACATAAGGCTTTGAAAGTTGAAAAAAAGAATAGGTGAGTGCTCAAATTTCTGATTTTTCTTACCCATCCTTCCCTTCTTGTATTACATTAATGTAAATTTTGCTATTTTGCCAAAAATTCAAGTAGCCTCAACAAGGCAATCCTTTCTACATATAAATACACAGTCCAACAATACTACTTATACAATATACAGGATTAAGAATCCAAATATACGTTACTTACAGGACTTCTTGTTTCACAAGCTGTTCAGCCTGCTTCATAATGCAAGTCTTTGATACAGTGATAAACAGCATCAGGAAATCAGAATTGACTACTTTTGGCTCCCTACTATTTCCATAGCAACCTCCAAAACGTAGTTCATATGATGGTAGAACGGAAAACACAAACCAAAAGCAGTGCATGTAGAAAGGTAGTTAGATGGCTAAGTATAATTGTTGTTGGGACTGTGAGAGTAGATGCATTGAAGATTCATAAGTAGCAATTTTGCCAGAAAAGATGAGGAAATCAAACTGTGGAAATTAACAGAAGCCAAGAAATAATAGCCATCCAAAAGTGTGCAGCAGAATCAGGTGTAGGCCAACAACTCCATTCCTTTATACATGTCATTTTAAATAGCATAAAAAGCAGTGGACAGCAAAACACATGTATTCCTCATGAATGATACACTGGTATTGACATGTAGAACCCCAAAGTAATTTAGTGAGACAGAATCAACAGTTTGTCATATTGGCAAAAAAACCAAACAACCCCAAGTGTGTCTTTATTAAGGTAAATTATATTTTAGAAACACAAGTAGTGGTTGGGAAAGCCTTAAGTTTTAATTCACCTGCTGGAAGTAAAGAGCTTGAGTTCAGAGGGAGAAATGAACATCTGTGAGCCTGAATAAGGATCACTAGTGATAGTGCAGCGGAGAATGTGGACAGGTAAACAGAAAATGGGCCTCTGGTTTGTTTGTTTTTTTAATTCCCCACACATATTCTACCAACTTTTCTGTATTGTACTCTCCCGAGTGCTTAGTACAGTGCCCTGCATACAGTAAGTGCTCAATAAATACCATTTGTGTTGATTATATTCCCCAGTTGGTAAATGGCTTTGATATTCTGGGAGGAGAGGAAGGACCAGGTATAGTAAATAAATATTTCTTTATTTTTAGTTCCCAAATCATTCCCTTCTCATCTAACAGTGCTGAACTTTCTGAATCCCTCAGAGTTTGGTCCTCATGAAAATCAGGTTGCTATGAATAATTCTGAAAAAAACAGTATGTTCCCTGAGCAGTCTTGATGGTGTACATGGGCTTCCTCATTTAATTCTGTTTTCCAATTTTATGGGTAGCCTTCTCTTTTTGAAATTTGTAATGTCCTTTTTTTTTTCTTGTTGACTGCCATTTTGATGAACTGGAAGAGGTAGTCAACTAAAGGCTCTCTGCATGGTGGGCAGGATGATGAACTTGGGATTTTTTTTATCACTTAAAAACGAACTGCAGTTTAATTTTGCTGTAAGGCTATAACAGTGTGTTTGTGGTGTTTAAGTACTTATTATGTGTCAGGCACTGTACTGAGTGGTAGGGTAGATACAAGATAAGCAGGTCAGACCCAATCCATGCCCCGCTTGCGGCTCACAGTCTTTATTCTATCTTTTGTTGAGCGCTTACTGTGTGCAGAGCACTGTACTAAGCACTAAGCACTTGGGAGAGTAGAATCCAACAGTAAACAGACACATTTTCTGCCCTCAATGAGCTTACAGCCTAGAGTCTTAATTTCCATTTTACAGGGTGAGGTAACTGAGGCACAGAGAAGTTAAGTGACTAGCCCAGGGTCACTCAGCACAAGTGGCAGAGGTGGGATTAGAACCTAGGTCCTTCAGACTCCCTGGCCAGTGTTGTATCCACTAGGCCATGATGCTTCTCAGTGTCAATGTGTAAATGTGAGTAGCTCTTTCTGATGCTGGCTTGTACCACCAGTGATTTATATGTGCTTTTTCAGGATTCTTAACGTGCTAACGTGCATGTGATAGCACTGTTTTCATGGTTCTACTCTTAGAAACCACTGCTGGATTGTTTGAAGTCTGGGAAAAGCTATCTCAATGCTGTTCACACCGACCTTTATGCATTTAAGCTAAGTAATTAGACTTAAATGTTGGCAAATATTTGACAGTGATTAGCAGTCAGCTAGTTGTTAACCATGGCTAACCAGTATCAATAGGCTAAACAAAGCTGTGTATAGGAGTGTAGAAATGTTCAGTTAATACTAGTATTTCAAGAATGGAGTTCACCCTAAATTAGATGGTTTAAAATACCTGAGGGGTATGGGGAAGGAGAAGAGGG
This sequence comes from Ornithorhynchus anatinus, assembly GCF_004115215.2. Classification (NCBI taxonomy): domain Eukaryota; kingdom Metazoa; phylum Chordata; class Mammalia; order Monotremata; family Ornithorhynchidae; genus Ornithorhynchus; species Ornithorhynchus anatinus. The sequence goes on from NC_041738.1 coordinate 45,426,819, forward strand.
AGGGGAAAAGAATCTATAACAGAAAAACAAAGGGCCACACACCACTACAATTATATTGTGTTCTCTCGAGCACTATACACCCAAAGAGAGATCAGTAAATACCGTTACTAGATTCAAATTAATCCAGATTGGGCTTTCTATCAAATATGTTACAATTCATTAAATTCATTGCAGCCTATTTAGAAAATACACTATCCCTGGTGGAAAAAATAGCCAAATTGTCATATTGCTATCTTTAAAATATAATAGAGTATATACAGTGGAACTTTATTATGACAGAGGAATTCAAGTCCCAAACACTGTCATCTCTGCAATGGGCAGGTGGTAATTTAAGTTATAATGATCTCAGCGTAAAGTGAAGATGTTCTGTAAAAAATAAAAACATAACTGCATTAGGAAATGTTCCCCTTTGTATCTATATGATGTAACTATATTGGAAAATAAATCAGTTCACATATTGTCACATAGATGATAAATAGGTGTTCAATACATTGCATAAAAAGGAGAGGAAGCTATTATTTTTCCACATGGAATCAGTTAGAGTGCTTCCTAATATTTATAACAACTTTTTGGCACAAACAACTTCTGCAGAGGTCTCTATGGTTCAGCCTAAAACTAAAATAGATATAGACGTGTCAGTGAGGGATATTATGGCTTTCTCTGCGGGAACAAGTTTTTACTGGTGCACTGGAAGGAAGAGAGGAGTATGGGGCCTTCTAAAATGCCTGGGCTGTGAGGAGGAGGAATTGAGGACAGGGTGCTGGAATCTGCTGTTCAGAAAAGCCGTAAATCTACTTCAGTTCTGAAGAGCTCAAAACGAAATGCTTTTTGATAACTTTGGAGCATGGAGTGTGGTGTTTTGGATGGTTCCAAGTCAGTGAGGGGGAAATCACTCAATGAAGTGAGTCAAGTTTGATCTTCACTTTATTGAATTTGCCTGGGAAGTCACTTCACCACATCCTTCTCATCTCACTGCATTGACTCTCTAGTTGGCCTGCGTGCACCCCTTTCTATTTTTATACCTTTTATTTTATTTATTTTTTCTGTGGTGGGGGTTTGGGGAAGGTTTCTGTTCCCTGGCAACTTTGTCAAGGGAAGGCAGAGGAGAGGGTTGCAGGGTTGGGGTTGGAAAAGTGAAGGGTCTCCTTTTTCCCATTGGTGACAATGGAATGTGGAAGGAGGGGGTTCTGTGAACCTTGCTGTCATCCCCTGCCCTCTGGTGTCATAAAGTCAAAGAGTTGAGGCCAGTTATGGGGAGATGAGGCAGTAATGGTGGAAAAGGAAAAGAAGGAAGCTTGGTGTGGGCGGGGAATATCTCCACCTCCAATTCTTCTACCACTGCCATCTGCTCTCCAATTGATTGTCACTGCCGGGCCTTCCAACTTTGCAGTTCCCTCATCCTAGGGACGCCTGCGTAGTCTGGGGGCTGAGAAGCAGCCTGGTCTAGTGAATAGAGCACGGGCCTGGGAGTCAGAAGGATGTGGGTTCTGATCCCAGTTCTGCCATTTGTCTGCTGTGTGACTTTGGGCAAGTCACTTCACTTTTCTGTGCCTGTTCACTCATCTGTAAAATGGGGATTAAGACTGTGAGTCCCATGTGAGACAGGGACTCACTGTAGGCAGGGAATGTCTGTCATTTTATACTCCCCCAAGTGCTTAGTACAGTGCTGTGCACACAATAAGTACTCAAATGTGATTGACAGGGACTGTGTCCAACCCAATTAATTAATGTTGGTATTTGTTAAGTGCTTACTATGTGCAGAGCACTGTTCTAAGGGTAATCAGGTTGTCCCACATGAGGCTCACAGTTAATCCCCATTTTACAGATGGGGGAACTGAGGCACAAAGAAGTGAAGTGACTTGCCCGCAGTCACACAGCTGACAAGTAGCAGAGCCTGGATTCAAACCCAAGCCTGGGCTCTTTACACTGAGCCACGCAACCCGATCTGCTTGTAACCACCCCAGCATTTAGTACAGTGCCTGGCCCTTAGTACTTAACAAATACCATAATTATTATTCTTATTAGATCAGGCCCCAGTGGTGATAGAGAAGATCTGAGGTAGGTGCAGGCAAGTTTGGGGTGCAGAAAAGTTTTTGGAGTTCAGTTGAAAGAGGATTCCTTTACCTTCAGAAGCTCTTAAGGATGTTAAAGTCAATCCTCTGATAGGTAACCCTTGATTGTCCCTGGTGTTTAAGGGACATTTTTAACAGGATGAATTAAATAGTTTTGAGGGAATTGTCTTCTCAAGTGACCTGAAAGTGTTAGCGTGGCTCCCAAAGTCCCTAACTTTGAGGGAGTATATTTCATACAGGTAAGTAGATTACTGAGGGTAATTTGTCTGAAACTTTTACATTATCCAGTGTTCCATATCCAACAATCTAGCCAGGGGAGCTAGCCTATGGTTAGCATCCTTCACTTCTCTGTCAACCTACTTACTGTGCCTCGATCAATCGATCAATCAATCAAATTTATTGAGTGTTTATTACATGCAGAGCACTGTACTAAGCACTCCGGAGAGTACGATACAACAATTAGCCATAATGAGCTTACAATCTAGAGAGGGAGTGAGACAATATGAATAAATAATTCATAATATATATTAAAGATATGAGCAGACTGCTGTGGGATTGGAGGTGGGGTGAATATAAAATGTTCAAAGATCTCCTCTCTCTCACTGCTGACCCCTTTTTTACATCCTCCCTCTGGCCTGGAACTCTCCCCAGCTTTGTATCCAACAACTCCTATTCTCCCCATCTTCAGAGCATTACTAAAATTCCTCCAGGAAGCCTTCCCTCATTAACCTGTCATTTCCCCACCCTATACATCCACCTTTCCGCTATGTGTATGCAGTTGGATCTCTACCCCTTAAGTGACTCACCCCACTCTCATCCCTACAGCACTTATATACATCTCCTTATACTCTGCTGCTTCCCCATCTGTAACTTATTTTAATGTCTCCCAATCAATGGTATTTATTGAGTTCAAAGCACTGTACTAAATGGTTGGGAAAATGCAATACAATAGAATTGGTCAATATGATCCATGTCCACAGGGAGTTTTTAGTCTACAGGGGAGACCGACATTAAAATACATTAGATAGGGGAAATCGAGTTTAAGGATATGTACAGAAGTGCTGTGGGGGTTTTGGGGTATCAGAATGCTTAAGGGGTACCCAACCAAGCTTCAACCCAACATGGCTCTTTACGTAGAGGGTGATGTTCCACTCTCTGCATTATTTCTTTCCCCGGGATTGGATTTATTGTGTTTCAGCCAGTCACCGAAGTTCGCAAGTAGGAACTGGACTTCTCTTTTTAGGCAGGTGTTTGTTGCAGGAGAAGCTGTGGGACCAAAACTGACGTCTTGTATTGTGCCTGAGAATTACTGTTAATAGTCTTGCAAATTACATGGATAGGATATGTCTTTTACCCTCTCTTCTTACTTGTAAGAAAAGTGGGGACATTGCTACAATAAACTCTGCTCAAATTTGTATTCCGATTTATATCCACTTAATGATTTTGGTAACCAGTGGCAATTATTACCTTCTTTATTCTGATATAAAGTGAAATTATTTGATGCTTGAATGCTCTAAATGAGCAGAGTGAGCTGGAAAGCCTAGAAACTAGTTTTGATGTATACACAGAGGTATTCATTTTCCAATAATAATGTCAGCAAAACCATGTCTTAAATGACGATTCCCCCAAAGCCACTTAAAACATTATTTGTTTCTTCATAACAGTGGAATAACCCCAGTCTCCTTCCTGTCTCTTCAGATCTATCTCTTTGCAGATAACTCTACATGTGTTTCCACAATTGTAATGGTGGTTTTACCTCTATGTCTGAGACCCATTGATGAGGACACATGCTTTCATTCTTCCACCCTCATTTGGATATTCCCCAAATTATAATGCTGCCATGCCTTTCAGCACCCCTTTGCTCACTCCACTCATGTTCTCTGGCAACACATAACTCTCCTCCATTTCTAACTCTTTTCCTTTTTGGCACCAGAAGACTCCCTGCTGTCTCTAGCTCTCTTTCCTTCTGTCAGCAGCCTGCACAGCTGCAGGAGCCAGCCAAAGGATACAACACTAAACATTTAGGTCATTTGCCTCTCCATTCTATGGCCTGCTATTTTAACTCTCCTCTTCCCAACTACTATTAGTTGGAGGCTTTTCTGTTCATTCGCATAAAATCTTGGCATCCCCCAAATGGAGGATATGCCAAAAGGCCACCTGATCTCATGCCTTACTTTCAGTTAGGGCTATACCGCTAACAGGTAAGAAAGATGACTTCATATCCAGTTATTAAAGATAGAAATGGGATCCTATTCCCATATTTAATCATTCTTACTGTAAGGAAGTTCTTCCTTATGCTTAACAGAAGTCTCTTGTTTCAATGAGTCCATTTTCTCTTGTTCCGTCCTCCTCGGAAATGCCCGTTATATTGTAACCTCCTCGAGGGCAGGGATCATGTCTACCAACTCTATATTGTATTCTCCCAGTCTTTCCTATAGTGTGAACAGTAAATACTCAATAAATAGGAAGCAGCCTGGCTTAGTGGATGAAGTACAGGTCTGGGAGCCAGAGGACCTGGGTTCTAATCCTGACTATGCCACTTGTCTACTGTGTGAGCTTGGGCTAGTCACTTCACTTTTCTGTGCTTCAGTTACCTCATCTGTAAAATTGGGATTAAGACTGTCAACCCCAGGTGGGACATGGACTGTGTCGAACCTGATCACCTTCTAGCTACTGCAGCGCTTAGAAGAGTGCCTGGCACATAGTAAGCTCATTGTGGGCAGGGAATGTATCTGTTATATTGTTATATTGTACTTTGCCAAGTGTTTAGTACAGTGCTCTGCTCACAGTAAGCACTCAATAAATATGATTAATAAACACCAGTTATTGATCCCAAATGCTTTTGTACAGAGCTGTACAAAGATCAATTATATTTATTGATTACTGTGTGCATAAAACTGTACTAAGCTCTTGGGAGAGTACAGAATAACAGAGTTAATAGGTACATGCCCTGCCCACAAAATCTTACAGTCTGGGGGGGGGGCAGACATTAAATAAATTACAGGTAAGTACATAAGTGCTGTGGGGCTGAGGAAGGAATGAATAAAGGGTGCAAATCCAAATACCATTGATGGGGAACATCTGGTCAGTGCTTTGCTTTATAACACTTTAGCATCTTCATGTAAATTTTGTTTGCTTCTTTTGCTTTTCAAGTACTCATATACCTTTCACCCATCCTCCTTGATTCCACTAATAACATTAATACATGTTCCCTGGGACCCCACTCATAACAGAATCTGTTGTCATGTGGACCGCAACTTAGATTCCAAAGCTTTTTCTTTCCTCTCAACTTGGATGAAGTTGGGAGAATGAAGAACAGTTGAATCTCCATCAGATGAGAGTCAGGGAAATTCTGGTGCCTTGGGGACTCAGAAAATCCCTGGAACCTCAATATAATGCAGGCCCCCCCACTATCTGGTCCCACATAGGTCCAAGGACTTCTTTAGGGAAGGGTCTCAGGGAAATTATGGAATGATTTTCTTTCAAGAAGTTCAGTGGGACTCATCTTGAGCCCAGTATTAGTAGCAACAGACTACTCACAATACATTTTTATCAGCAAGAAAAGAATCCCTCAAGTACTCATCTGAGAAGTGATGATTAGTTCCCTGCTCTCCCTCTCCTCTAGACTGTGCTTCAGTGCGGCAGGGACTGTGTCCAACCTGATTTTCTTGTATCTACCTCAGTGCTTAGTACAGTGCTTGGCAAATAGGAAGTGCTTAACAAATACCACAACAATTATTTTTAAAACTTAATTCAAAAGCCCAGCTACTTCACCCAAGTTCAAGCACACTCAGTACTATGAGAAGTTTCCTTTACCACTTTCCAGTTTATTTCCAGAGATGAAGTTAAGCCTGCTTTTGGAGTCAGCTAAAACATTCTCAGGCTATTTCCTTAGCCCCACAAATCACACATGCTTGCTGCAAACACGAAAAACTTGGTTTCCAGATTTCTAGAACTTAACCTCCTTTGGCCTCTATTGTTGATGGCGTAGGAACCTTGCTTACTGGAAAAGTTGTCCAAATTTATAAACAATGCTGTCTCTTCCTGATGTCATTCCTCTTCATTTTATTACTTCCGGTTTGTAGTCATGGGATGGTTCCTTTCAGGGGGACTTTCCAAATTCTGTCTTTTTTCCCAAACCTTGTCTGGAAAAGGAGTTCAAAATGACAATGCGCACTGAAAGAAATATAACAGGAACCTTGTGAATGGTTTTGCTATATTAAAAAAAACTACACTCTGCACACAGTAAGCGCTCAATAAATTAATTTGACTATGAGCCACCAATGAAAAGGTTGTCTAAGGAATGGTAGTCCAAGAAGCCTGGCAGAGGTACGACTACTGAGGACTACTACTAGTCTTTGAGACATAGTGCCTGAGAGAGAGTGTGTGTCCAAAATGGAACTCATCTTCCCACCCAAACCCTGCCCTCCTCTGAATTTCCCGGCACTGTAGACAACAGCACCATCCTCCCTGTCTTGCAAGCCCACAATCTTGACAATGTCCTTGACTCCTCTCTTGCATTCAACTTGCATATTCAGTCTGTCACCAAAGCCTGCTCGTTCTATTTTCACAACCTATCTAGAATCCACCCCTTCCTCTCTATCCAAACTGCTACCAGGCTGATCCAAGCACTTATATTCTGCCTTGATTATTGCATCTGCCTTCTTGCTGACCTCCCTGCCTTCTGTCTCTCCCCTCTTCACTCCTGAGTTCACCACCTGGGACAACCTGATTATCTCGTATCTACCCCAGTGCTTAAAACAGTGCTTGGCACATAATAAGCCCTTAAGCCCGTCAAACGGCAGGGACTGTCTCTATCTGTTGCCGACTTGTTCATTCCAAGTGCTTAGTACAGTGCTCTGCACATAGTAAGCGCTCAATAAATACTATTGAATGAACAAATACTAACCCCCAGACTAAAAAAAAGTTTGGCCCGTGTTTCCCACTTTTCAAAAACATCTAATCCACCTCTGTATCTAATGGAGACTCCTTTTGATTGGCTTTAAGACACTCAATCAGAAATCCCCTTCCTACCTTACCTCACTAATTTCCTACTACAGTACAGCCTGCACAATCCACTACTCTAATGCCAACCTATTTGCTGTACTTTGATCTAATCTATCTCACTTCAGGCCCCTTGCCTGTATCTTTCCTCTGGCCAGTAACTCCCTCACACTTCATATCCACAGACCATCATTCTTCTTGCCTTCAAAGACATCCTAAAATCACATCTCCTCGAAGGGACCTTCCCTGATTAAGCCCTCATTCCCCCTATTTCCTCTCCCTTCTGAGTTGCTTGTGCACTTAGATCAGTATCCTTTTAAACACTTGATATTCATCCCCACCCTAAGCCTCGCAGCCCTTAGGCACATATCCTTTTACGCTGCCATTTCCCCTATCTGTAATTTATTTCAATGTCTGTCTCCTCCTCTGAACTGTAAGCTCCTAATGGGCAGGGTTCATGTCTACCAACTCTACTGTACTCTCCCAAGTGCTCATTACAGTTCTCTATAGTACTAGATTGGTTATGGTAGGGAATCAAACATAGATTATGTCTACTTGTTCTCCTTTGTATGGCCATCACTCTATTATAGAACATTAAATGGATCCCATCTGATTTGAACCTCACAAACTCTGTTTAATTTGCAGCATCTCATCCTCTTCAGGAGGTTGCAAATCTATTGTTCACTCATTTGTTCTCAGATCTTCCCAAGTGACCATGACAAGTTTTCTGGTCTGTGATTACTAGGATTGTTTCTTTCCACACTTTATGTAAGTGGGTAGACCATTTGTTCTTTTTCAGTTGTCACCAAAATCATGTATTAAGCTTATACAACAAATGAAATCCTGTACTAAGCACTAGCCTGATTACTCAGAAAGGAATTGAGTCACAAAGGGTCTTAGCTAATTTCATAGTCTTCTGTCTTCCATAAATTCTCAAAAAGCTAGCAAGTCCCTCTACAATCACCTTTGCTAGTTTTAAGGAGATTAAAAATTTAATCAGTGGCAGAGTCAACCAGCCTGCAAAATTTTGCCCTGTCCCAGAGATACATCTATGAATTATAGACTGTTACCAAAGAGACTGTTACCAAAACCTGCCGGTCTCACCTTTATAATATCGCCAAGATACACCCTTTCCTCTCCACCCAAATGGCTATCTTGCTGCTACAGGCTCTCGTAATATCCCAGCTAGATTACTGTGTCAGCCTGCTCTCTGATCTCCCTTCCTCCTCTCTCTCCCCACTCCAGTCTATTCTTCACTCCGCTGCCCGGCTCATCTTCCTGCAGAAACGCTCTGGGCATGTTACTCCCCTTCTTAAAAACCTCCAGTGGTTGCCTATCAACCTCCGCACAAAACAGAAACTCCTCACTCTAGGCTTCGAGGCTCTCCATCACCTTGATCCTTCCTACCTCTCCTCCCTTCTCTCTTTCTACTGCCCACCCTGCACGCTCCGCTCCTCTGCCGCCCACCTCCTCACCATCCCCCGTTCTCGCCTATCCCGCCGTCGACCCCTGGGCCACGTCCTCCCGCGTTCCTGGAACGCCCTCCCTCCTCACCTCTGCCAAACTAATTATCTTCCCCTCTTCAAAACCCTACTTAAAGCTCACCTCCTCCAAGAGGCCTTCCCAGACTGAGCTCCCCTTTTCCCTCTGCTCCCTCTACCGCCCCCCTCACCTCTCTGCAGCTAAACCCTCTTCTCCCCCCTTTCCCTCTGCTCCTCCCCCTCTCCCGTCCCATCCCCTCAGCACTGTACTCATCTGCTCAACTGTATATGTCTTCATTACCCTATTTATTTTGTTAATGAGATGTACATCACCTTGATTCTATTTATTTGCTATTGTTTTAATGACATGTTCTTTCCCTTTATTCTATTTATTGCCATTGTTCTTGTCTGTCCGTCTCCCCCGATTAGACTGTAAGCCCGTCAAAGGGCAGGGACTGTCTCTATCTGTTACCGATTTGTACATTCCAAGCACTTAGTACAGTGATCTGCACATAGTAAGTGCTCAATAAATACTATGGAATGAATGAATGAATAAATTCTTGGGATTGGCTGGACCTCTTCCTTAATTTCTCCATCCACGCTTTCTCTTCATTGGTTTTACATCCTGCCCATCCAGAACATAACACACTGGGCATCTAGCCTGTGTCACCTCGGTGCCTCGCATGACACAGCCTCCTACTTAGGCACCATCCATATTTATTCATTCATTCAATAGTATTTATTGAGCGCTTACTATGTGCAGAGCACTGTACTAAGCGCTTGGAATGTACAGTTTGGCAACAGATAGAGCCAGTCCCTGCCCAATGACAGTCTAAACGGGAGAGACAGCAAAGCAAAACAGAACAAAACAAAAACAAGACATCATCACGATAAATAGAATCAAGGAGATATACACCTTATTAACAAAATAAATAGGGTAATAAATAAAATATACAAATGAGCATAGTTCTGAGGGGAAGGGGGAGGAGCAGATGGAGGGGAAGGGAGTGGGAGCAGAGGGAAAGGGGGGCTCAGCCTGGGAAGGCCTCCTGGAGGAGGTGAGCTCTCAATAGGGCTTTGAAAAGGGAAAGAGAGTTAGTTTGGTGGATGTGAGGAGGGAGGGCATTCCAGGACAGCAGTAGGGCATGGGCCAGGGGTTGACAGCGGGGTAGGCGTGAACAGGGGACAGTGAGTAGGTGAGCGGCAGAGGAGCGAGTGCACGGGGTGGGTAGTAGAGAGAAGGGAGGTGAGGTAGGAGTTGGCAAGTTGATGGAGAGCTTTGAAGCCAAGAGTGACGAGTTTTTGTTTTGTGCGAAAGTTGATAGGCAACCACAGGAGATTTTTGAGGAGGGGAGTGACATGCCCAGAGCATTTCTGTAGAAAGATAATTCAGGCAGCGGAGTGAAGTATAGACTGAAGCGGGAAGAGACAGGAGGATGGGAGATCAGAAAAGAGATTGATGCAATAATCCAGTCGGGATATAATGAGAGATTGTACCAGTAAGGTTTGGATGGAGAGGAAAGGGCAGATCTTGGTGATTGTTGTGAAGGTGAGACCAGCAGGTTTTGGTGGTGGAATGGATGTGTGGGGTGAATGAGAGAGCAGAGTTAAGGATGGCACCAAGGTTGCGGGCTTGTGAGACGGGAAGGATTGTAGTGCCATCCACAGTGATGGGAAAATCAACTAACCCTATTTCGTTCACCCACTCTTTTTGGCTTACTGTGAATAAGAGAACAGCATCTGTGAATAACAAATACTCAAAACCAAATTCAGATTCTCATAAAATTTTAACAATTAGGCAATGAAGAGGAGGTGACCTATTACAGTTGCATTTCTCTGAGGCTTTCTCCTACCTGATTGTCCGAGCACTCTTAGATGCTGGGTGTGAGTGAATGGGCTTATTTGCCTGGATTCAATATATTCCTAAACAGAAACACAGGTAAATTTGTCTTAGGACCTGAATCTGAACACTGTGAGGAGGGAATGCCTCTTTCCGCATGTCAGGAAGGACTAGGGGTTAGTTAGGTAGATGACACCAATGTTCTTTTAACGGGGGCTTTCCTTGCTCAGACATTTCTTAGTTCCTCCCTCTGATTCCTGGACCCATTACCAATTACAGTGGCCCTAGAAAATGGTGAGGTTTGAATGATTGCCACATCGCTTGGTCAGCATTTTGGAGCTGCTAACAAGACGGGGGGATGGTGATGGCGGGAGGTGGGTATTGAATTGCTCAAGTATGGAAATGGTCTCTGTACCCAAAGAGGTTTGGGGAGTTTCCACCCGCAGCTGGGGACACCAGTTGGAGCTGGATCAAGTCTTAAGTTGGTACAGAGGGGAGCCTATGTTCGGAGTGGCAGCACGTTAGTTGCAAATCATTTCATTTTTTTAGTGTGTTCATATTTCATTTTGGTTTGTGGTCATATTCAAGTTGTACAATTTCACCTAAATCAGCAGCATGCGGGGTGTCAATCTCAGCTCTGTGGTCTCAGTGACCATCAGCACCAATTATATTAAATGCCAGTTGCTAGGGGCAATTCTACCTTAGCACAATCCAAAAGGAAAAATGTTCATGAAGTTTAATCGAAACCACACTGAGACCATATGGCTCCTTTTGGGGAGTTAGTTTAGTTTTCTTTTTATCTCTTCTACCTTCATGTAACGTCAAGGAAACGCTTCTAGAGCACTTTTCTCGGGGGGGGGGGGGGGGCCCAGGGTGCGGGGCGGGGAGGAGGCATTCAACTTTGCTTTAAACTAGTTTCCATTTTATTAGTTGGGTTTGAAAATTGCTCAGATGAATATTAGAAGGGTAAGGGGCAAACTGGTCGATTTAGCTGTCAGAGTAAATTCCCCTGCCTCTGATCCATTTGTCTTTATGGAGACATGGTTAAACTCCAGAATGATCAAAAATCAAATTATATCCACTGGTGTATATAAAGAGGAGAAAAGAATATGTAAATCAGGAGATGGGGTGTTGGGTTACCTAAAAGACCCTTGAGTTCTACAACCTGCCTGGAAATTTTGAAAGTCATGGGAGATAAAATTGATATTGAACCGGGATTTTTCTGGATTTTATTTGGTGGCCTGAAATCTCTTTTCAGGTAGTATACATTCTTCAGAGGATGCCTAATAAGAGCACGGGCTTTGGAGTCAGAGGTCATGGGTTCAAACCCCAGCTCTGCCACTTGCCAGCTGTGTGACTTTGGGCAAGTCACTTAACTTCTCGGTGCCTCAGTTCCCTCATCTGTAAAATGGGGATTAAGACTGTGATCCCCACGTGGGACAACCTGATTCCCCTGTGTCTACCCCAGCGCTTAGAACAGTGCTTGGCACATAGTAAGCGCTTAACAAATACCAACAACAAAAAAAAAAAAATTTCATCTCCGATAAACCATTAAGGAAGTGCCATGTTAATGACCATTTATAATAAGCTTTGGTTGTCCTATATTAATGATCTATGCCCAGATGTAGTTTCCCATATCTAAGGGTGAAAAGCTAATCTATGTTCATTCACGGCACATATGGCAGGTCCTTGTGGAGGACTGTTTCATCTTTTAATTTTGTTTTTAGGAGAATACTTAAGAGTATAACAGATAAATGCCTTTCATCTCTGAAGTTTAGATTGGACTCTGGGTAATGTCATAAATAAAATAAACTTCACAGTCTCCAGTGAGTACCTCATGACAGAGAAATATGGTGTAGGGGTCATGATGTTGTTCTCTGCATTTCTATATCTGCCATGCAAGGAAGATCACGTCTGTTGTATTGTGTTGCCCGAGGCCACAGTGCGAGCCTAGATAATAGAGTGATTTTTAAGCTTGGTGTAAATATATGTATGTTACTTTACATACCCTATGTAGGGGGAAGACAGAAGTTCTCTTCTTCTCTCTCACCCCCCTCCTCTTGCAGAGTGAATGATTGCTAAGTAGTGGTTCTACCCCAAAGAGAGTGTAGGGTGGTTTGGGGGGGTAGGTAGGGCTGGAGGCATTGTCCCTAGAGCTCCCCTTGCTGGGAATCCAGGAGTTGGAATCCCTGAGTCCCATAGCAGCTTGGGGATTAGGGTTCAGGATGGCTTCAGAGAGACTGACCTCAAGATGCAGGAGCCCCTACTATCATCAGTGCCATTACTGGTTCAGGCCATTGGTCCATCCAGTCTGGCATTTGGTTTCCAAGAGTGGCAACAAGATTCTTGGAGGAACCAAGTGAGATTCCCCTCCTTGACACGCATTTTAGTAAGTTGGGTCATCTAACAACTCTACTTTCCCCTCCGTGTCTGTAACTTTCTCTCTAGTAACCCATTGTGGAGCACTCATCCATCTAGCCAAACCCCTCTTGAACCCATTGATATTTTTGGCCTGCACAGCTTCCTGTGGTAACGGATACCATATGTTTCCTACCCACTATGTAAAGCGGAGTTTCCCCTGGGGAAATGTGGGTTGGGATAATTCCCAGTTTGGGGACTTGATTTGAGATGGTTCTATCCCAAACCTCTGTGAGGGGCCCCACACCAAAAAGCATATCCTGACCCAGCTCAGAGGCCCTTGGAAACAGCTGAGACTGGAAACAGGTCTACCATGCTGTCTTGAATCCCTGGCAGGAGGCTACCCCAAGTCTTATGGGATTTAGGCCACTGAACTCCATGGAAGTGCAACCTTACATCAGTCAGGTTGTTGCAGAATTTCAAGGGGTTGACCGTGATTAATTGTATCCCTGTACTGCCCTCTCATGTGATGTGTGATTATTAACTGACCATACAAAAAGACTTCTTCTTTTTAATGGTACTTGTTAAGCATTTCCTATGTTCCAGGCATTGTACTAAGCGCTGAGGTATATATAGGCTAATCAGGTTGGACACAGTCCATGTCTCACATGGGGCTCACAGTCCTAATCCCCACTTTACAGATGAGGGAACTGAACCACAGAGAAGTTGTGACTCTCCCAAGGTCATATAGTAGACAAGAAGCGGAGCCAGGATTAGAACCCAGGTCCTTCGGACTCCCGAACCCTTGCTCTAAAGACATGACCCAAGTATACTTGGGTTCTAGCCACTGCTAAGTCAACTTGAAGTTTTTCAAACTACTTAATGATTGTATGCTGGCTGTGTCAGAATTGAGGACCTTGCTAGGTTCCTTCTTTGGTGTAGTGAAATGAGATGACGTCATCTACCCGAGCCCATCTATTTATAAAAGTCTTTTAGAGAGCAGAATATGGAACCAATATCAGACTGCTTCCAGTTGTTCAGGAAACTCTTCATGAAGCAAGTTATGAGCAACATCAAAACTCTTGAGACTGCCACTCAGGGACTGCTGGATGCTATTAACTCCATTTCTGAAGTGCATATACAAGAAATCATGAGAAATTTGGGACTGCATAGCAGAGTCATTTCAATTTTATGAACTAATGACCGACCTGATGAACACTCAAGTTGTATACCAGGTCACACTACAGAAACTCTCCCCATATATGGCAAAACAATGACTTGGGAAAAGAGCATGGGTTTGGGAGCTAGAAGACCTGAGTTCTAATCCTAGCTCTGCCATTTCTGTCTTCTGTCAATCAATCATATTTATTGAGTGCTTACTGTTTGCAGAGCACTGTGCTAAGAATTTGGAAGAGTACGATATAACAGAGTTGGTAGACACATTCCTTGGCCATGACAAGCTTACAGTTCAGAGTTTCTTCATCTGTAAAATTAAAAATCTATCCTCCTGCCTACTTAGATTGTAAGCCCCATGTGGGACAGGGATTGTATCCCACCTGATTATTGTATCTACCACAGCACTTAGCACAGTGCTTGACACAGAGTAACTGATTAACAAATACGACAATTACCACCAATATAGATCTGAAGGTTGTCAATGAGTTGTTCTTCTTGATAGCAAACTATTTCACTAAATTAGCCAGGTACTATGGGCTAACAACATGTTTAAAAACAAACCATAGAGGTTTGGGTTTGTTGGGTTTTTTTTTAAAAAAGCTGAAGTAATGTATCTGCTTATACCAGGGAAGCCATACACATAATTCACTGTGAGAAGGGAAGGGGTCTGCTAATTCTGTGTGTTGTGCTCTCCCAAGTGCTTAGTACAGTGCTTTGCACACAGTAAGTGCTCAATAGATATCACTGATTGATTGGAGGGCAATACAGAACTAAAAGCTGTGACAAAATCCTGCTACCTGGGCATCACACTGACGCACAATGATGCGTAAGGAAATCTTCATCTTCAAATGCCATCGAGTCGCTTCCGACCCATAGCGACTCCATGGACATACCCTCTTCAGAACATCCCACCTTCTATCATAAAGTTGTTGTGGTATGTGTATCCGTAGAGTTTTCTTGATAAAGATCTGGAAATGGCTTACCATTGGCTTCTTCCAGGGTAAGGAAATAGAAAACAGTAAATCCTGAAAATCCAAATCTTTAATGCCAGCAAATCGTTTGGATTTGTCAGTGTGGCAGCTGGGTGGTATCAGGTTGCAGACCAGACTAAAGCTTTACAGAGCTGTAATGTTGTCTAGCTGTGAGACCTGTACCACATCTGTTTTTTTTAATGGTATTTAAGTGCTTACTATGTCCTAGGCTCTGTACTAAGCACTGGGAAAGATGCAAGCTAATCAGGTTGGGGACAGTCCATGTCTCACGGTCTTAATCCCCATTTTACAGATGAGGTAACTGAAGCACAGAGAGGATAAGTGACTTGCTCAAGATCAAATAGCAGACAAGTGATCTGGGATGACAACCCAAGCCCTTCTGACCCCCAGGCCCGGGCTCTGTTCACTTGGCCATATCTCGTCCTTAGAAGTTCCACGAGAGTAACTTGCATACAGGTCATTCTGAATGACAAATGGTTAGATGTGATCATGACCAATGAAGTTCTGGAACATAGTCCATCCCCTAGCATTGAAACTATCTTCACCTTAACGTTTCACCTTAAAAGGATAAAATTGGCCAAACAACCATGATCCTGAAACATAACCATTCCACCACCACTGAAGCAATATTTGTTGAAGCACAGATGTAGTTGACTGAACCCGTGTAATGGTTGGATGACAGAAGGATACCCATGCAGTTCCTGCTGATGAACTGACAGAGAGTTACAACATGCAGGAAATATTTGAAAGTTATGCCAAAACAAACCCCCAACAATGTGGAATTCTGGGAGCACAGCATCTGTTGGCATACCTGGATTTAAGTGAAGTTGTCAGGTTGTGAGCAAATGGCATCTACAACGGAACTCTATAGGATATGTCTGGGGGTGGAAATGACTTTGGTTTTCTCAATCTTTATCTACTCTCATCTCAGTGAAATAGATAATGGTTGTCTGCCATCATCTTCTTCTAATGTCACCTTAACTATATTTCCCCTGTGCCCATTCAGTCGTATTTACTGAGCGCTTCCTGTGTGCAGAGCACTGTACTAATCGCTTGGGAGAGTACAATACAACAATAAACAGACATATTGCTTACCTATGCCTCTCTTTATGTCCCGGTCTCTGTCACCATTCTTGGAGTGCTACTGCTTTTATAGCACCCCTGTTCCTACTGTTGGTTTTGCAACTTTTGCAGTCAGACTCTCTCCAGGGACTAGTTTTGGGCTTATCCCTCTCTCTGCTCTCCTAATGACTTCTGACTCTCAGATTCCAGCCCTTCTATCTCTCCAACTCTCGACTCCTCTCTCCCGCTCCAGCCCCTCCCATTTTCATCTGTGAATCATCTCCAAGCCAATCTGAGCCTTCAACAGTGACCCAGGAAAGGAGAAAACTTCCTCTTGATATTTATAGTTTGCAATAGAAAACCACTTACAACCTGGTAAGTTGAGCAAGAGGGTAGGGGAAGGGGATGAGCAGAGCAGTACTCTGTTCCTCCACCCTATGTTAGCATTTGATAGTCTCTAGTCCACTGCAAGCGGGAAAACATGTTTAATGAATTATCACAAATCCTTGGATGTAGGTTAGCAGCAAGTATTATTATGTCTGCCTCATACATGAGAAAACAGAAGCATCAAATTGACTAAGATCACCTAATAATTCTCAGGCAAAGCTCAGAATATACACTTGGCCTCCTAACTTCTAGTTCAAAACACTACCTTCTAATAATGTTGGTATTTGTTAAGCGCTTACTATGTGCAGAGCACTGTTCTAAGCACTGGGGGAGATACAGGGTAATCAGGTTGTCCCACGTGAGGCTCACAGTTAATCCCCATTTTACAGATGAGGGAACTGAGGCACAGAGAAGTTAAGTGACTTGCCCACAGTCACACAGCTGACCAGTGGCAGATCCGGGATTCGAACTCATGACCTCTGACTCCCAAGCCCGGGTTCTTTCCACTAAGCCACGCTGCTTCTAGACCAAACTGCATCACTGAGGAACAGTGAGAAAGGCCATACTGCGTAACAGTATGACTGTATGGTCAAACACTCTTCATTTTGCAATGACTGTGAAGATGCTTAATAGTCTTCCTTCACTTGTTGCTATAATGATGAGGACAATTTGCAGGTGCCTTTTCTGTTGGGACTGCAGAAACTTTCTCTGGCTTCTTTTCTCATCTACCTTCTTCTGCCCCAGTTCACTGTAAAGCAGCTTGGGAACTTTGCAGCAATTTTCTCTTTGCAAGTGATGAGAATGATACTTTTCAAATTCAGCCCATTCAGACCGTCAAGGGCATCATGTTTGTCCCTGCCCCTTCTACTTTTCCCTCTGAAATGATACCAAATCTTTTGGTCCTTTTTACATGAAGACAGAGGTGGTGTGTTATCTATCTCCCATGATGTAGGAGACACTGTATGAAGGCTGCCCTCTCAGGGCACAGAATTGGACTGTCCATAAAAAGGATTTATAAATGCTATTAGCAGACAATGGATCTTGCTGCCAGTCTCCTGTACTTTTGCCTATTGCCAAACTGGCAAATGCCTGCTTGAAATGCACACGGCGAAGGCTCGTGAACAGGGGTACTTTTATGGTCATAAATACAGGAATCCTGAAATGCAATGTATTTCTTCCTGTCCAGGAATCTTCCTGGGATCAGGGCTCCTGGTCACCATCTCCTGAGTGCCTGTGGAAAGAGAACATTTGTTGTAGAACTTCCTGCACCAAGTCTGTAGAATATTCACCCTGCTAGGGCTGCAGACCCTTCTTAGGATAGCACCTGGAGAGTTTCCAGTACTCTGCGCTTCTTGGCCACGGGAGGGAGAGTCAAGCAGAGGCATACTCATTCCTTTCCTAGCTTGGGCAGTGGCTAGCGAGTGGAAGGCAATTTCTATATGTCAAAACTCATCTATGTTGGGCAGCAGCGGCATGGGAGAGAGTCGAGGGTAGAGACTCAAGTTTACTGTGAGAAAGAAGGCAATGGTAAACCACTTATGTATTTTTTACCAAGAAAACTGTGGATATACTGCCAGAATGATTGCAGATGGAGAGTGTGGTGTTCTGGGAGAGATACGTCTATGGAGTTGCTATGGGTCAGAGATGACAGCAAAAGACAAGACAAGAGCTGCAGAAGCAGCCTGACCTAGAGGAAAGAGCACACCTGGGAGTTGGAGGACCTGGGTTCTAATCCCGTCTCTGCTAATTGCTTGCTGTGTGACCTTGGGGAACGCACTTCACATCTCTGGTCTTCAATTTCCTCAGGTGTAAAATGGGGATTCAATACCTGTTCCCTCTTCTACTAAGACTGAGCCCCATGGAAGACACAGGGACAGTCTGACCAAATTAACCTGTACCTACCCCAGAGCTTAGAACAGTGTTTGACACATAGCTTAACAAATACTATTTATTTATATCTATACATATATATAGCAATCATTGGTATTTATTGAGCACTTACTATGGGAGGAGCACTGAATCAACAGAATAGTGGAAATGCCAGACAGGAGAACTAAAGAGTTTTTAACTTGTCAATCACTCCAAAATCAGAGCTTTGCCAATGAGGACTATTTAATGCATGGAAAGATGGAATTTTTCTTTCTCCCCAAAACTATCTTTGAGTGTCAGTAAAGAAATGTCTCAAAGCTCTCAGAGAGTATCTCTTACTCATTGTGGGTCCCTTTATTTATCCGCCCCCCAGCCCCAGAGCACTTATGTACATATCTGTAATGTATTTATATTAATGTCTGTCCCTCCCTCTAGACTGTAAGCTCATCACAGGCAGGGAGTGTCTGCTTATTGTTATATTTTCTCCCAAGCGCTTAATACAGTGCTGTGCATGCTCAGTAAATACCATTGAATAAATGAATTAATTTTCAAGATGATGCTCAAGTGTTGGGTGATTAAATCTAATGTCCAAAATTGCTCATTACTAGCATTTTGCCTCTCAGTATGTATGAAGGAAAATGAAGTAAAGTTGTATTTGCACATTAGAATTAGAGGCACAAAGACAAACAGGACAGTGTCTCGCTAAGAATCAATTTCAACTGCATTCTCTAGTCAATACTTAACTGGGACTACAGGCATGTTGCAGCTTTGTGTGTGTGTGTGTGTGTGTGTGTGTGTGTGTGCGCGCGTGCACTTGCATCCACTGGGAACTGGAACCAGGAAAGGTCGCATATTCAATATTGTTAAACCCACTCCCTTGTTCTTTGCCAGTTCTAAGGCACATCCTGACCCTCTGGAGATGCCATCAGTTGAGGGAATTTCTGAAATACAAAGAACAATGTCAGGACACTTCCAAAAGGAAGCTCCTTCCTGTCGGGGGCGGGGGTAGAGTTGTTTGTATAGTGCTTGGGAGGAACCTGGTGTAGAAATACAATTTGATTAGCAGCACTTCTCAAAATCTTGACTACCCCCAGAAGACCCTTCTCTACTTTTTGTCTTTAAAGCAGAAGACTAGTGCAGAAGTTTATGAAATTTAGTATTTGAGAATGCAGATGTTACTCAAGAATCCTGACTGTCAAAGTACTTCATTACTATTAAATTATTTACTTACTAATGGGCTGAGGGTCTGGATTTGCCTTCCCTATGGTTCTCCCAGCTCCTAACCCATTACATTTCTGTGAATATACAAATATTTTCTAGCATGAATCCCTTTTTTAAATCCTGTGTGTATTATTTTATTTTATTTTTTTTTGCATTTATCTTTTACATCATCCAAAACTAGTTCTGCACCTGTTAGGGGTAAAAACTTGAAAAAAGTAGGTTTAAGCTGAAATCCAATCATGATTTAAGCATCTAGCCAGTTGCTGATTTATTTATTGCTATACTCTGGGTTTAAATGGGGTCTCCATAAAATTCACTTGTTGAGTTGGAAAGGTTTATTACCAGTGTGATGCTTTAGTGACTAAGGTTGTGCATGCTTTGTTTGTCATTTTGAGACAAAGCACAAGCATTCAACAAAGGCATTCCAGTATTTGCAGGGAAGTTGAAAAGGCTCCTGAATGACCAGTGAGGAAGAAAAAACATTTTCTGAGGCATGAGAGTTTGGGAAAGAGAATAGGGAAGCTTTTGGTTATATCAGATGTAATTTCTCTAGTGCTTAGGTATCTAGTTAACTCCTTAGGTTGCTTGTAGACAATTCCTGGGAGAAGGAATTGAAAAAGAAACATGCTAAACTATAGAAAATTTATAAAGTTTTTTTTTAAAATTACACATTTCACTTGATTTTGTTTTCAGTTAAAATCTGCCAGCTCTACTGGGGATCCACCAACCTGTATATCTATGCATTATATTTTACAAGGTTATTTCTTTTAAAAACAATATCGATACATTTTAATGGCTTTTGCAAGTTTCAAAGGGCAAGCAAAGAACTATTAATGATGTAGTTTTCATAAGCAACATAAAACTTCACTAACTTCTCTCCATTTTTCCTGCGTGCATCTGTGCATACACACATGTATAGCCTGGATAATTTCCTGCAATTTAAAAAATAATTGCTAAAAATATTGAACTCTAGTGCTTCAAAATGTGAAATTTCTTTTTGTTAAATGGGACGAGAGCACAACTTGTCCCTGAAGTTTAAATTTTTATTGTTTTAAACTCTTTTCAGAGGAATATTAGTTTTAATACAAAAAAATTGAAAAATGAGAACCCTAGGATGAATAATCACTATCCCTAAGATTTACTAAAGTCTCCTGACTTATTAAACTATTAATGGAACCCAAGAAGCAGATAAAATATATGCAACATGCAAAGACATCTTAAATCAAATAACATAATTTCTATGATACTCCTTGTTAGATGGCAGCAATACCTTGTATATTAACTTTGTTTCAGAACTCTGCCTTGTGAATATTTAAGTACAGAAAACCAAACCATTTTACAATAGACTTCACAGGAGTTCCAGCTTAATGGTAACTTCAACAGGGTGAATTAAGAGAATGTACAATAAGTCCTTTTATAAAAATGTATTTACATTTTTTTTAATTTTTAAATAAAGCTGCATGAGAGATGTCAGCTAACTGTATATTTCTCCCAAGCCAAACCTGTGGAAATGGATAACAAAACATCTGGGTAAAATGCCACAAATAGCATTTTTGTGTATAACTATGTTAAACAATAATTATTTAAGGCTTCTTTCTTCCCACTCTATCCCAGAATTAATTACAGCAGGGTGCTATCTTGGGAAGGAGTAGGGCCATTTCCAATCAGAAATTTATCAAATGTCTTAGACACCTTAGAAAAAATACACTTTTGTAAGTGTAAAATAATGCCAACCAATGAAGTTAGAACCAACTGTAATTCATTATCACAACGATCAGCATAGTATAATTCAGAAAGGCCTGTAAAATAAGGCAGCATTTTGTTATGTATTTGAAATTGAGTATTGGTCTTTTTTTACTGAAGTTATTTAGACAGAATTCCAAAGCTAGTGTGTCAGGAATAAAGACTATTGTACACCACTATCTTCCCTGTTTTACAAGCCTGTCGCCTTGGGGTTAATCTTGACTCTTCTCTCTTATACAACCCACATATTCAATCTGCACCAAATTCTGTCAGTTCTACTTTCACAGTATAGTGAAATTCTGTCCTTTCCTCTGCATCGAAACTGCCATTTCACTGATCCAAGCACTTGTCATATTTTGCCTCTGAGCTAACTTCCCAGCATCTCGACTCTCCCCACTTCAGTCCATACTTCATTCTGTTGCTTGGATCATTTTTCTAAAAATCCATTCAGTCCACACCTCCCTCCTCCTCAAGAGCCTCCGGTGGTTGCTGAACCACTTCCACATCAAATAGATACACCTTCCAATTGGCTTTATTATATTAGTATTATGGTATTTAAGTGCTTATTATGTGTAAAGCACTGTTCTAAACACTAGGTAGATACAAGTGAATGTTTAAACACAGTCCCTGTCCCACATGGGGTTCACAGTCTGAGGGAGAACAAGTATTGAATCCTCATTTTACAGTTGAGGACACTACGGCACAGAGAAGTTGTGAATTGCCTATGGTCACACAACTGACAAGTGGCAGAGGCAGGATTAGAATCCAGGTCCTCTTACTCCCAGGCCCATTCACTTTTCACTAGGCTATAGGGCTGCTCTAAAACACTTCAAAACACACTATCAGCTTGCTCCCTCCTATCTTATCTATGATTTCCTACTACGATTCAGTCCAATCCTACTAGAATACTATCCCACTTCTCTCCTTTAACACCAATTTACTCAATGAACCTCATTTACATCTATCTCACTGCTGAACACTTGCCTACATCCTCTCTCTAACCTGATACTACCTCCCTCTTCAAAGCCTTGTTAATATCACGTCTTCTCCAAGAAGCCTTCCCTGATTAAATTGTCTGTTCCCTTCCTCTGCCTTCTATGTCACCTATGGACTTGGATCCGTTTCCTTTAAGCACTAGATGATCACTCTTCCCTCAGCCCCACAGCACTTATGTTCAGAGAAGCAGCGTGGCTCAGTGGAAAGAGCACGGGCTTTAGAGTCAGAGGTCATGGGTTCGAATCCTGGCTTGGCCACTTGTCAGCTGTGTGACTGTGGGCAAGTCACTTAACTTCTCTGCGCCTCAGTTACCTCATCTGTAAAATGGGGATTAAGACTGTGAGCCCCACATGGGACAACCTGATTCCCCTGTGTCTACCCCAGTGCTTAGAACAGTGCTCCGCACATAGTAAGCGCTTAACAAATACCAACATTATTATTATTATTAGATCCATAATTTATTTACATTCTGCCTATCTTTCTCTCTCTAGTGTAAACTCCTTGTGGGCAGGGAATGCATCTAACAACTCTGTTGTATTGTTCTATCTCAAATGCTTAGTACAGGCCTCAGCACACAGCACTCAAATACATGGTTGGCTGACTGATATCTATGGTGAATACAGAAGAGCCCATAGTATAATTTTAGTAAATAACTGCAAAGAAAATGAAGAGAAGGCTATACTGAAAATGCATTTTGAGTTCAGTGTATGCTGGCCTATCAGTTATTTTCTTGTAAGTAGGTCGTCCTCT
This sequence comes from Ornithorhynchus anatinus, assembly GCF_004115215.2. Lineage (NCBI taxonomy): Eukaryota > Metazoa > Chordata > Mammalia > Monotremata > Ornithorhynchidae > Ornithorhynchus > Ornithorhynchus anatinus. The sequence continues at coordinate 45,449,770 of NC_041738.1, forward strand.
GCTAACTGATCATCTGCTGAGAGCACTCACGAGTAGCAACAGTGGAAGAAGCTTTTTTACCAATTTTAGTAGCAGAGTATCCCAGGATAAAAGGCAACTCAAGGTCAGCTATGTAACCCTCTCCCCCAACCCCTGCCTAGAACATACACATACTTTGGGATCATCCTTCAGGTTACTGTAACTCTGAGCTTCATTTATTAAGTTCTTAATAAGAATCTCTTTTTTCCTCCCACCCAAATAAAATATTGTAGAGAATTTTTTGGTCAGGCAAAACTCACTGCCCCAACACAAGTTTAAGGGGATTTAAAAGCCCCAGTGTATGATCTCTGTCAAGACTTGAAAATGCTTCATTGAAAAAAAATAAAATCCAACCCTCCTTTCGCTTTCCTGAACCAAAACTGAATAACCAGTGTCCATTTGAGGCTGATGGCAAATTAAGCTCAAGGTTCAACTCCACTGAAAAGTCAGAGAAGAGATTTTGTCCCTACAAAAATATAGGATTATGAAAGTGAAGAAAGATATAAGATGAAGAAAAATGTAAGTTGTTTCCTCCTGCCTTCAGGACATCTCTACTTGGATGTACCACTGACACTTCAAACTTAACACATCCAAAATAGAACTCCTCATATTCCCAACCAGTCCCTGCCCCGTACCCAGAATTTTCCATCTCTGTAGACAGCACAACTGTCCTCCCTATTTCACAAGCCCGTAACCTTGGCATTATCCTTGACTCATCTTTCTTATTCAATCCACATAATAATCTCTCACCAAATCCTGTTGGTTCAGCCTTCATACCATTGTTAAAATCCTCCCTTTCCCCTCCATCCGAAATTTTACTATGGTAATCCAAGCATTTATCTTATTCTGCTTATTACAGCATCAATCTCCTTGCTGACTTCCCTGCCTCCTGTCTCTCCCCATTCCAGTCCGTACTGCACTCTGCTGCATGGATTATTTCTCTATAAAATAATTCAGTTCACATCCCCCCACTCAATAACCTCCAGTGGTTCCCCATCCACCTCTGCACAGACAGAAGCTCCTCACTGTAGGCTTTAAAGCACTCAATCACTTTGCTCCCTCCTATGTTACCTCTTTGATTTACTACTGCTCCCCAGCCTGCACATTTCACTCTTCTAGTGCCAATTTACTCACCGTACCTTAATCTCATCTATCTCTCTACCCACTCCTTGCCCACTTCCTGCCTCTGTCCTGGAATGTCTTTCCTCTTCATATCTGACAGAAGATCATTCTCTCCACCTTCAAAGCTGTAATGAAAGTACATCTCCAAGAGGCCTTCCCCATCTAAGCCCTGATTTCCTCATCTCCCACTCCCTTCTGCACTGGACTCACATTCATACCCTTCATTCTCCCCACCACACTTATGTATGTATTTGTAATTTACTTATATTAATGTCTGTCTCCCCCTCTAGACTGTAAGCTCATTGTGGATAGGGAATGTGTCTAATAAGTCTGTTGTGCTCTATTAAACACTAGTACAGTGTCGTGCACACGGTAAGTGTGAGCAATAATTAACATTTCATGAAGCTGAGGGTGATAGATCAGGAAGAACCAGCTCAGCTCCTCGCCCCACTATCCCACCCTTTTTCTTCTCGGATTGGATGGAAGCTGTTCGCTGACTCAGGGGAGAATGGTGGGTGACAAGCAAGGCAAGAGAGTGACTTAATGGAAAGAGCATAAGCCTAGGAGGCAGAGGTGCTGGGTTCTAGTCTCTGTTCTGCCACTTGCTATCTGGGTGGCTTTGGGCAACTCACTTAACCATTCTGTGCCTCAGTTAACTAATCTGTAAAGTAGGGAATAAATCTTCCTCCCTCCAATTTAGACTGTGAACCCCATGTGGGACAGGGACTGTGAACAACTTGATTATCTTGTATGTACCCCAGCACTTAGTATGGTGTCTGGCACATAGTAAATACTTAAGTACCATAAAACAAAAGTTTGATTTTTTTTTTTTAATGCCCAGCCCCATGTGTGCAATCTAGTAGAATATAGTCACCTAGATTCGTCTTACTCTTGTTATTTATAGTAGCAATAAAACTGATAGGGTAGGAACAAATTCACAAAAGAAAATGATCTGCAAGAAAATTAACCCAGTGTAAGAGCACAACCCTCACAATTCAAAAAACGAGTTCACACAGTTAAGCCTTAAAACGTAAAATCAAACTACAATATGATAAGCAATCCAACCCAGGAACTTAAAAATATGCAATCAAATAGTAAAAAATGTGATTTACATGGAACAAAAACTAAACACCATAAATTTTCCTAAAACCTTCCTTTATCTCTTCAGAACCTCGATAAAACATACTAGTTCTCAAGAAGTGTAGGGTAAGCAAATGGATTTTACGAACTTTCAACCTAGATTTTCTTTATCAAAAATCTGCATATACCATTAAAGCTGCATAGCCAACGAATTCCTGAAAGCCAAGGCAAATCAAAGTTAAAGTGCAGATTACATTCTCCACTCCCAGCCTATCCTGTCTGGTGCAGCCAGCACCTTTGCTGGTCAGGATCTCCTAAAATTGAAATGCAAAATCTTATTATTTTTTGGTGAGTGTGAGGAGAAGAGGTTGACACCCCTTCACCAGAAAGGAGAAGAAGGTCGGGGGACTTCCTATTCTAACTATTCAAATCCTGAGGATTGAAACTCCAGGCTGAACTTCAAATTGCCTCCTATAGGTCAGAAGATACCAAGATCCTAAGGTATATGACTCCTCTCTCTCTGGAGGTTTCATTTTCAAAGAGGAAATGTGACTTCGGCTTTTTAAATCTTGGATCAACCAATTACTTAGAATGGCCTGGAGAACTCAAGTCAGCAAAATGAGGGATGTCACCATCATGAGTGACTGTATCACAGAGTGACTAGGAGTTTCCAGAAGGGCTTATTTTCAGCCCTGTTAACTGCTGGATAACCTCTAGTGGTCTCAGAACTCGCAGCTCTCTGTTTTTATCGCAATCAACTCCCAGCACTATGAGCATCTGGAGCTTGGAAGAAAGACTCTTCTCAGTGTAACTGAGAAACATAGAATTAATGCCATAGATTTGCATGCGGTTGGAAAGAGCATATTTCTCCTTGAGAGCTGGGGTGCTTCTTCCACTTCCCCTGCTTATCTACTTACACTCCAATAAAATAACATAAAAATCTGAGCAATAAAAACAGGACCCAGCTTAGCAATTTTGTGATCCAGAAATTGGACTACTTAGTCATCCTAAGAATGTTTTCCCTCAGCTAGAAAGCATCCTAGGGGCTTATAAAGCCATCAGAAACGTACATGGCGTCTGTATGCCAAGACAGAGGCTAACGGTAAAGGAGAAAGGCTGTTTCTTCTACTGTCTGAGATTCTGGAGCAACAACCAGAATGGGACATGCTGCTTTGTGTCCGGAGGCAGCTAGGTAGTGAGTGAAGTCATATATCCTTTTGCTTCTATCCTCAGTGTATCTCTGGTCAGAGTTTAAAGGAGGTAGATTCTCCTATAATCTCTTCTGCTTTTAGATCCGATACCCCATGTTTGTAACAGAGACCACGGGTAGCCAAATTGCAGGTCGCAAGACACTTGCGATTCATTTGCCTTGTGACTGGTTCACATATGGTTTATTATTTACGGTTTTGCAGTGGCAGCTTGAGTAGTGGGCTACAGAATACTACTCCTGCATCCTTCTGGCAGCTGTGGTGGCACACGACACGTCTCTAGCCCCTGCCCCAGCTGTCTCTCACAATTTGCCAACTTCGCCTCCCGGAAGTGGCTCAGTGGAAAGAGCACGGGCTTTGGAGTCAGAGGTCATGGGTTTGAATCCCGGCTCTGCCACTTGTCAGCTGTGTGACTTTAGGCAAGTCACTTGACTTCTCTGTGCCTCAGTTACCTCATCTGTAAAATGGGGATTAAGACTGTGAGCCTCACATGGGACAACCCAATTACCCTGTATGTACCCAGGCGCTTAGAACAGTGCTCTGCACATAGTAAGCGCTTAACAAATACCAACATTATTAATACCTACTCTCAGCCACTCCCCACCTTCTTCTCATCCCCACCCATCCCTGCTCAGCATTTGGGTTAAAGGATTCATTTTACTCCACAGCTTTCATCGATGTTGTGTCTTAGGTTAATAGGTTTGTAGCTCCTGAGGACTGTCCACCTTAAACCATCTGGTACCTTTTCTCTTTAGACCCTGGCATTCGTCAGAGTCGGAGACCAGGAAATCAGGCCAGGATCCCCAAGTTAGTCCTCTGGGACAGAGGAAGGAAAGTTGCAGGGAGGGCTAGGTGGACTGGCTCTGGTCTTCTGTTTCCACTTCCATGCCCACCTGACCCATAGCGGATGTGGAGGAAATGTGCCATCAGCTGACGGGAGAGCACTATATGGAAATGAGAAATGTCCACTCAATGACAGCTGAAAACATTCTTGGAGGGAAATGGACACATGGGATGCTTTAGAGCCTGGGCCCTTTTGGGGACTGATTGAGGACGGGAGGCTCAAACAAACCCAAATGCTTTCAATCTGGATCCTCAAGGAGAAAGGATATTTGTGGTAACAGAGAAATTTGCCACCCAGTGCTGTTGCTTTGGTGTAATATTTCTGTGGTTGCAAGTTATTTATCCAAAATTGGTTTCTGTTAAGAAACAAGAAAAAAAATTCCATACCACTCGAATGGGATCTTGAATGAGGTTCCTTTCTGGGAGGTTCAAAACTTTTTGCTGGAGAGCTCTTTTTGCATCCTAATTTTTATAATATTTTCTGACATTCAGAGATTGTTTGTATTTTCTCCACCGGAGCTGATAAGGCTATGCCAGTAACATGTAAGGACTCAGTCAAGCCCTAAAATATCTGTTTTGACAGACAGATATTGGTAAATATCAAGAGACTTGGGGCTTGAGTACTTTTAGAAATTTGGCTGCTCGTTTGGATCAGGGAAGGTGTCTACCAAATCTTGTATTCTCCTGAATGCTTAGTACAGTGCTCTGCACACAATGCTCAATAAATACCATTGATTGATTAAACATAAACTTTCCCAGGTCTGCAAAACATCACTTGTAAGCCTCCCAGACTTCTCCCTTAGCCTCCTCCAGTCTTACCTGGAAATTCAAAAATTTGGTGGGGAGGTGGGGGGGAATGGGGGTCCTTTTCATTTATTTGAGTGTTTATAGCTGAATCAGCCCCAGACAGATACAGGAATAGGGGATATCCAGGCACAGCCTAGTCTGTCAGTGCTGGTTCTGGGCTGGGAGTCAGGAAACCTGAGTTCCCCATCCAGTAGCACTAATTTACTCCCAGACCTGGGGGAGCTGATGACAATTCTCTGGGCTTCAGTTTATCCACCTTCAAAACAGAGACCAAGATTCTATTCACCTCTGCCCCTTGAGAGCTGGGATGGTTCTTGGAATAGTGATATAAAATAATGGGATTGAATATTCAACTGTTTTTTTTTCCAAATTTCTATTTTGTTGCACCAGAAAGAGTCTGGCAGCTTCAAAGAGGTAATGCAGCATCCAAACTGGAAACCTTTTAACTGGAGAATAGCTTAGACAGTGTGAGATTCTGGCTTACTGTTTGTGAAACGCTCTGGCACCAGGAGAATGGACATTTATATATGCATGAGTATATAAGGGTGGCTGTGTTTTATGTACAAGAAAATGGTTCTGGATCTGTCTGAGCCTGGCTAAGAGACTAGGGCTCTTATGGAGGTATGTGGTGAGGGGAGGGGAGGGGTGGGGTGGAGGCAGGGAGGGAGCAAGGGAAGGAAGAGGGACGATTGCTGAATGGAGGGAAAGCGATAAGATTCTTCAATATGTTGGTTCCAGAGGACAGTTGGGGGATGGGTTGCTCTGTAAAGCATTTTGGGATTGGTCAGAACAGGCAGGCTGAGTCCCTCCTCAGCAGAAGCAGCCCATACCCAGGCTTGTGGGGAGGGAGAACCGCTCTGCTCCTTCTTTTAGAGTGGAACTAAACTCTTCTGCAGACTGATTTTTGCTTCAAAGAATTGCTCTAGCCAGCTGATAGCACTCTCTTGACTGGCTCCTAGACCACACCTCTTCCAGGCTATTAGGCCTTGGGCGTCCTCGCCTGCCTTGACCCTGGTCCAATTGCCAGGGCAAGAGTCAGGGTGACTAAGTGCCAGTACTGCTGTAGTACGAGGTTGTGTGATAATTGGGCTTGTCTCCACTCAGCCCTAAATGCTCACCGTCATGTTAAAGCTTTCACTGTCCCCTGAGAAATGAACTAGTCGTGTCTTTGCCATATCCTTGAGGACACTGGTGCCACTGCCCTGGACTGATCTGCCATTTTTTTTAGGCGCCAAGGATGTGAAGGGCTCATAAGGTCTAAGGACACCCGGTTCGTTCCTTGAATTAGGAAAGGACCCCCTCAGAGGTATCCCAAACCACCTCCACCTTGGGTAGAATGTTGAATAGGTGCCTTCCGATTCCTCACCACTATCTGTTGCTATTTAGGCCTGATTTTTGAAGGGCCTGATATTATCAGTGAGAACAATAGGCATGGGGAAAATTGGAATCATTAGGGAGCATAAGAAATATTTTGGAGCTCTTAATATTTGGCTCTTTCATTGACTTTTACATTATCACCCTCATTTTCAGTGGGGCTAAGAAGCTTCTTAAAATTCACCATGCCTCAGGCGTGGAGCATGGATGGAACTCAGAGATCCTCAATTGTGTCTCCTGCTCTAACTATAAGAGGATACAGTCTCCAGTCAAAGACACATGAGCTCTTTCAGAGCTCTTCTAGGGAAGTCTGGGAATTGCTTCAGTTGCCCCAGACAAAAAGCAATCGCAAGAAGGCATTGAATTCCTAGGAATTGGGAGCCACTATTTTATGACCATTTAATATCTGCAAACAAATGCAAATCCTTTCATACTATTGTTTAATTTTGCTGCAGTGAAAGCCTCTCTTCAACTAACCCCAAATTGGAAGATTTGTGTGCATATTGGCATTTGTTGTAAGAATAATATCTTTACAAAGGGCTGCATGAGGTTTCTTACTATATGTGTTCTTGAAGATGATGTATCACATTACTAATTCCCTTAATTGCATGTCTGGGCTAAAAACAGACTCTATTAGTTTTCCTAAGAAGTTACATTCTTTAATAACATTAAAACACTGTGGTAAACTAAACTATGAATTTATGAATCAGTATATAGAGTGTTTACCTAAACTTGTTTATCCATCTTGGTCACTCATTTTGTGCATTTTGCCAAAACATAGACAGGAGCAGTGGTGTCAGATTTAGTGTCTGGAAAGGACTCAAGACATTTCTCTGTATTTTTTTTGTTTAGCGCAGGACACAGGGGATGCGGCAATCATGTTCATCTAGTAATCAAAGAATTAAAAAGAGCAAGAGACTGCAGGCTGATTCATTTCCTCAGAGACGGAGAAAGGAAGGGAAGAAGGGAGGGAGAGAGGATGGAGGAGGGAGAAAAATAATGGGGGAGAACAGAGGAAACAGAGAGAATGAATATGAATGGCAAAAGTTAGTCCTCTGAATCTGTACTTTTTTGTAAATCCAATAAGCCACAAACCCTATTTAGTTTTATTTCTTTCTAATTCAATTTGATTGCTTTTCAACACATTAAGGCACTGAAATATTTAATAGAAGTACAATAACCCAGTTGAAAATGATTGTTCAACACACTGGTACAGGCCAAAAGAAGGAGAGTTTCTTCATGTGTTCCTGATAAGTGACAAAAATAAAAAGCCAAACTAGATATTATAGTGGAATTCATGAAAGTAATCAGCGAGCTACAAGGGAAATGAAATCCCATCCAATTTTAAAGTATAATAGATATTATTTTGCGGCCACCCTGGCACCATTATTTTTTTCCCCTGTTTCCCGGTTCAAAAGCCTATTGTTGATGCTGTGTTTTCTCAGCACAGGACATTAAATCTCACTCTATCTGCTGGCCTCCCTCAATCAATCAGTGGCATTTACTGTACACTTATGGGGCACAGAGTACTAAACATTCTGAAGAGGATAACAGAGTAGGTAATCATGATCCCTGCCTTCAAGGAGCTTACAATCTACTCCTGGTTTTCGGTCCTCAGAGCCCAAGATGGAAGGGGGAGTAGCCAGGCACTGAGTGGTCTGACAGGCTTCAGAATCTAAAACCAGAACCCTTTCCACTCTCACTGACTAGAATCGTTTAAAAATAATGTTCACAGCAAGAAATTGTTTCGCTGCCTGAAAGAAAAGAACACCACCAAAAAAAAAAAACAAAAAAACTCAGAAAGCTGGTACGTGGCAGCCAGTCAGAATCCAGGAGCCAAAGTTTCGACTGGATTTCATTATAGTCAAACCCTTATGCACCGTTTTCCAAACGAATGAGAAAGGAAAACGCTAGACGCGGGTGGGATGTAAATTGGGAAACACAGGCTCTGTTTGTGTGTTTGTGTGTGTGTGTGTGTGTGTGTACACATATGCGAGCACATGAGTCTGGCTTTTTCTATCTAGATTTCAAGTCTAAACAGTGCAGGCAAGAAAACATAAGAAGTAACAACATTATATGTTGATTTCATCATAATTCAGAGAGACAATTTGCAGGTGCCGTTAGCACTGAAAACAGTGTACTTGAGGAGGCATTTGTGTTTTCAAACAGGAGATTTCTTCAGACTCTAAGACTCTCAGACTCCACTCCCTCCTTTACCCAGTGGGGGTTGAACAGCTTGATAGCATTTACAGAAAGGGATGTCATTGAGTTCCCAACTAGCAGATTTCAGCTCAGAATGACAGCATGCACAAGGGCATGCAGCACAGGCTGTCTTTCGGGGTCTTCCCCTTGGACAATTCTGATTTTTCTTAGAGTGCTGTTCCTGATAATCTTAAGGCATCTCTTAGATTCACCTAGCCAGATATGGGCCCTCCCTCTGCACCCACTAGCAAAGGCAGTCCCAGTTTTACTCAGACCATGTATAGAGAAATATGTTTTAGAGATGAACTTCGAATGTAGCAGCTGCCAGAACGTGACTTTCTGGGTGGTCTTTCTTAGATGGCATTGTTCTGTATTAAAAAAGGGGAATCAAAATGATTTGGAAGAGAGTATTTCACAGTTGGTAAAATCCTTTTTGATTATCAGTAGCATTTACAATACTAGCCACTCCTCAAATCTCTTTGGGAATGTGATAAACCCTTCCTGGTCAGCTATATCCGCAACATCTGTACAGAGCTCAGTTCTGCCCATATGCTGATTTATTTATATTTTTCCCCTTTAAAATTATTTAATGTCTCTTCTCGTGCCAGGTTTTGTCCCAAGATTCTTCCCCTTGTTTTGGGCCCAAACGGCAAGTTTTCTTGTCCTTGTGCTTTTTTTTGGTTTTGCTCTTGTTTTTAGGGAAGTTGCTGCTTTGATTCATTTCATTGTGTTTACTTGTTTGGTTAGATTATATAGTGTTATATAGTCCGAACAGCTGGATCCAACAATATATGTTCAGCAACATCAAGAAAGTCTGTCAACTTCATTTACTGGAATAATTGGCCTAAGTTGTTGTGTTTTGTTTTTTTTTAAGAGAAAACTCTTTGCCACAGAAATGCAGAAGGCTCTCAGTTATTACTAATAGAACCATTGATTACATTACTTTGATTAGGAACATATTTAAGATGGCCTAAGGTCTTTTTCTTTAGTGCTATGTTCATGTTAAGTGATATGTATTTTTGATGGAAAAAAAATCCAGCCTATGTGGGTGTGTCTCAGAAAAGAGTTGTAATAGATATTTTCTTTTTTTTTCCCCGTACCTGAGCTTGCACATATTAGTAGAGGTATCAGGGTCTGTGTCGCCCTGGGGCAGATCTGTCATAGGCACAAAGACAGTAAGCTTACTGCCGCCCCTAAGCTTTAAAAAAGAAAGCTCTCTCTCACTTAAGCACCCCCAAGGCTCTTGGGGCCGACTTGCTTCTGAGTAAGCGTGGTGGTTCAAGGAATCCCCCAGCACCGGAAACTGTTTTGCAATGCACTCCTCTAATGCGTAGGACTCAAATTGCAGTTGAAACCGATTCGGACAGAAACCTCATATTATTAAAAGAAAAGTTCTTAGGATGTTCTTTCCCTGTAAAATCTTCCCCCTCCCCCTTGCGTGTCTACGTTGCCTGCCCTGGACGAAGTGATTGAGGCTTCTTGTGGTATTTATGAAGCACTTACTATGTGCCCAGCACCATAGTGAGCTCTGGGTAAGATACGAGACAATCAGTTCAGAGTCCCTGTCCCATATGGGGACGAGAGTAGAAAAGAGAGTAGGTATTTTATCCTCATTATACAGTTGAGGAAATTGAGGCACAGAGAAGTAATGTTAATAATGTTGGTATTTGTTAAGCGCTTACTATGTGCAGAGCACTGTTCTAAGTGCTGGGGTAGATACAGGGTAATCAGGTTGTCCCACGTGAGGCTCACAGTTAATCCCCATTTTACAGATGAGGTAACTGAGGCACAGAGAAGTTAAGTGACTTGCCCACAGTCACACAGCTGACAAGTGGCAGAACTGGGAGTCGAACCCGTGACCTCTGACTCTGAAGCCCAGGCTCTTTCCACTGAGCCACGGTGACTTACCCAAGGTCATTCATTCATTCAATCATATTTATTGAGCGCTTACTGTGTGCAGAGCACTGTATTAAGTGCTTGGAAAATTCAGCAACAGAGACAATCCCTGCCCACAACGGGCTTACAGTCTAGAAGGGGGAAGGTCATGCAGCAGGCAGGTAACAGAGCAGAAATTAGAACCCAGATCCTCTGGCTCCCAGCACTGTGTTTTTTCTACTAGGTCAAGCTACTTCTCTAGCAGCAGTCAGTCACCTGTCTCCTTGCTGTGATTGCCCAACTAGGAGTAGGCAACAGGTGGCTGATGGTTGCTTGGGGTCCATTTACCTCAGGGGGTGGAGACCAGCAGCACAGGTTGGAGCCAGACTGATCTGGAGCTTTTCTGCAGGGTTTGAGCCTGAAGGGTCACTGCACTCATCCCTGGTCCCTCAAGGATGGTTCAGAGTGACTGGGGAAACCGCACTGGAAACCTCGGGCTACAGAACCACAGTCCTTAGTTGAGGACCTTCACCAAGAATCCTCCATTTTTGAGACATTGCCTGGACCAAACCCTGTAATCCAGTCCATATGTATTGGTCTCCAGTAAATTCCCAAACTGATCTGATTCCAACTTACACCCAAAAATTTGGGAAAACCAATTGTCTTTCTGTTTCCTTTCCCCTCTTCTGCCCTTCTCAAATGGCAGTGGTTGGGTAGCAGGGCAAGGGAGATCTGGAAGGAAGCAATGAGGTGAAAAATACACTTTTGTCAACTCCTGCTCCTTCCTCTGATGCCTCTTGAAAATATGAGCACTGAGTACTACTATTGATGGGAGCAATTGGGAAAAACAATCTTACCAAGTATTTCTAATTGAAAGTGTGAGTAACTAGGTGTTCAGACAACTTCAATCCAAGCCTTGATTGTTGACTAAGAAATCTGGTCTTGAACCAGGAAACATGTGGCTGGACTCTGTCCGTGTTTTCCATTACTGTTCCTCATCTCACCTTCTACCTCCTCAATCCACCATCTGTTCAGCAGGTCTCAGCCAACCCCTGTTCACTTCTTACCCACGAGGAACTCATATCTGCTCCAGGGAAATCTCATTAGAAATCCAAGACGGGAAAAGCCACCCTTGCAGTTTCCCCCTCTGAAATAAATAAAATGTGATGGGTTTGAGGTGGCCCTGCCACTCATGAGTCATGTGGTCACTGTAACACATGAAAAAGAAAATGTTTACATCACCCCTCAAAACAGAGGCCATTTCTCGATCTCAAGACTCAGACCCACTGAAAGCTCCTTTCAGAATTATCTTTCCTCCATCAGACAGTAGGTTCCTGCATCAACTTTTCTGAAATAACTAGTCTAACATAGTAGTAGCAACCCACTGTTTTACTGGAGTTGAATCCAAGCTAGGGAATTAACCCTTTCTGCCAAGGAAGGAAAACGTGCTATTCTGGGAGGCTCACAGAATGTGCCCAAACTGTTTTTTCAGGGCTTTTTGGTTCAGCAAAACTCCAAAATGAATTATGCCAAGCATTGTTTCCCCTCATTTTCAAACCCATGTGTAAAGGAAATTTAATCCATCTGTTCCTGATTCATTTACACTTAATTCATCAAAATGTTCTTTTGTAAGAGTTATTTGAAGTCCAAGAAGCCTAATGAGCCTTTTTTCTTTGAACTGGTAAGCCGATCTAGCCAGCTCTGAACAGATCTGAAACTTGGAAAGACCCAAGTTCTGTTCCAAACTTCGAACCCAGGGAGTTCTGATGCATTATAAACAAAGTAAACTGTATTCCCCCTTCATTTATTTCGGACTGAATCCAGCACATTTAGCAATGATAGTCGTGGACTGAAAGATTCTTTTTCTAGTAAAAGAATTCCTTCCAGGGGAGGGTCTTACCTCAAATATCAGGAGGGAGGGGTTAGCTGGTAAATGCAAATTAGAAGTTGGCTTGAACCTTTACTCGGAATTATACCTCTCCTCCTCCTCCCCTAGAGTTTCCTTTTTGGGTGGGCCTTCGCACTTGCCTACTTCACACTTCCTGCCATTCAGATGCTGCTCAGGGCAGGAGCAGAAATGATGGAAAGCCCCAGGAAAGATCTGGCTCTAGGCAGTGTTCTCTGAGGGAAATAGCATCAAATCACAGTGAGGAGATTTCAAATTTGGGTGTGGGTTCTGGCAGTAAGTAACTGGGTGGCCTTGGGCAAGTCATTGCCTCTTCTTTAGTCTCAGAAAGTGGTGGTCTCTCAGTACAAGGACTCTGTCTGATCTGATTGTACCCCAGCACTTAAGCACAGTTCTTGGTACCTAGTGAATGCTTCACAAATACCACTGCGGTTTTTGTTATCATCACTGTAGTTATTATACACAATAGTATGTGTAAGGTTCTTGGATGGTAGATGGAAAGAAAATATAGATTAACCCAAACCAGAACAAAATGCCTCAGAAACCTTTCTAGAAAGTCACAGTCTAGAGAGCAGTGCTTCTCACCTTGCCCTCTAGTGAGGCTGATATTGACTAGTTGTTCCTAAAGGAGATTGTGCAATCTTTTTTCCCCCTGAGATATTTGAGGTGAGGTTAAAAAGTTATTTTTCTGGGTTGGTTTGGATGCAGGACTTTTCGAAGTCAGGATGATATAGGTGAGATGACTTCTTGATGTCCCTTTCAGCCCTACAGTTCAAAGGTCAATAAATAAATCAATCAGTTGGTATTTACTGAGTACTTAATTGTCATCATCAATGGTATTTTTTGAGCATTTGCGGTTTGCAGACCACTGTATTAAGCACTTGGGAGAATACAGTATAACAGAGTTGGTAGACATGTTCCCTGTCCACAGGTAGATTAGAGTTGAGCGTAAAGTAACAGACTCCATGAGTTCTGCTAACCTGTCACGGTGTATCATTTACCTTCATGGCTCAGGGGAAAGAGCCTGGGGTTGGGAGCCAGAGGTCATGGGTTATAATCCCACCTCTGCCTCTTGTCACTTGTGTGACTTTGGGCAAGTCACAACTTCTTTATGCCTCAGTTTCCTCATCTGTAAAATGAGGATTAAGACTGTGAGTCCCACGTGGGACAACGTGATTACCTTGTATCCCCCCCAGTGCTTAGAACAGTGTTTGGCACATAAAAAGCTCTTAACAAATACCATCATTATTATTATGACCCAGTCTCTTGCCCCACAAAAATAGTAAATAGAGGTATGCCAAACCTGCCATAGACAAGTCCTGAAGTTCAAACTCCATGCTGTCTTCCACCATGCACCAGAAACTCAGAGACTTTGTTTGCAAGATTTGCAAGAATTTGAATTTCCACCTGAACTTGGTCAGCCTAGTGTCCCATGTTGTGATCAAGCCTTTTTTAAAAGGACAATGCCTATGGTTAAATGAAAGCAACATGCCTCCCCATGTTCTGCCCCTTCTTAGGAACACCCCATATTTTCTCTGCTACATCCAGATGCTACTGGGCTGGCAGAGATTGACATCTGGAAATGGGTAGGTTTAAACAGAGCTCTCTTGTTAACCGTCTCCATTAGTGTGACTGTTGACAAGAATATGTCATGTCAGAAGATGTACGCTGTTTTCTTCCCGCAAGTCCTAGACCCCAGGGCCAAGGCATGCAACTGAAAAGCCTTTTCTTTGCAAATTAGTGCATAAATTTTGCACTGGACAGATTGTATACAAACTCTGTCTGGCCACAACCAAGGGATTTCTCCTACCTCTGGGTAGCTGGGGGAGGGGTGGGCAACTACCAAGGTGGCAAGTTGGAGTGGCTTCAGCACTCAGGGACTTTTCTCTCCCTCTAGAGCATCAACTGTGTAAATCATTTTGCTGATGAACTGCAGCATTCATTTTATAGCTTGTTTTATGCTGAGCAGGGCTAGAATGGTTAACTTTATTTTGAGAGACTCAGATGTTCCTCCCACCAAGTCATCCGAGGATTCTTCCCAATCCCCTTCTTTCTGCCCTCAGTCATTCCCGAGGGCTCCTAATTCATTTGAATAACAATACTTTGAGGTGCTAAGTATAGCACTTTTCCTCCAAAGAGTTCAAGGGCCTGAGGCTAGGGTGATGGCAAACTCTTCTCTCCCTGCTGTCACCAGCCTTTACCAATTTCTAAGGAATTAGATGAAGCAAAGTGGTTCCTAACCCGCACTCCATAGCAACTGGCAGGTCTGACAGACTGCAGACATGCTCAGATGAAATGAGTGAGTAGGTGTTAAAAATCACCTGCAACACGCTCCCAGGCTGTTGAAAGTAACTCAAGATAGAGTGAGGCATTTCTCTGAATGGTTTTCCTTCGGAAGGGCTGCTAGCACAGGCTGGAAGAAAATGGAAATGCCTGCTGGGGTTTCTGAAACAAGCCTGCTGCTGGAAACTTCATTACAGTCAATCAATCAGTGATACTTAGTAAGTGCTTATTGTGTTCAGAGCACTACACTAAGCACTTCAGTTTCTAGGAGTTTTGTATTCCCATCTTGGTCATGAACAGTGAGAAAGAAAGGCTTCATCTCTTAAATTTTCATTTTTCCTGCTCACTCTCCCTTCAATGTCTCCTGTGCATTGGATCTGTACCCTTTAGCTCCTGTTAGCCATCCTACCCTCAGCCCCACTAAACTTATGCTTCTATCCTTACACCCTGCCATTTCCCCTATCTGTATTGTTTTTAAATGTCTGTTTCCCTCTCTAGGCTGTAAGCTTCTTGTGGACAGGGTTTGTGTCTACCAACCCAATTGTAACGTACTCTTCCAAACTATTAGTACAATCCTCCGCTCACAGTAAGCACTCCATAAATGCTATTGATGGCTTAAGATCTTCATCTTCCCCTTTCCCTATTTTGCTGAGCCACCTAGAACTTCTGGGAAATTATGGGCTGAGGCTAAGGTTAGAGTAGAGCCTGAAGAACAAAGTAAAAATAAACAACAAGCATCCCGTTTTTCACACAGAACAGCCTGTTGACAAAAGAAAAGGAGAGAAGTGCCGACCTAGATTGTGACCAAAACGGGGTCACTTCCAGAGAGCAGCGAAGCAGCATGGCCTAGTGGAAAGAGCATGGGCCTGGAGTCAGAGGACCTGGGCTCCAATCCCGGCTCTGTCACTTGCCCACTGTGTGACCATGGGTAAATTACTGTCTGTCTCCCCTGATTAGACTGTAAGCCCATCAAACGGCAGGGACTGTCTCTATCTGTTGCCGACTTGTTCATTCCAAGCACTTAGTACAGTGCTCTGCACGTAGTAAGCGCTCAGTAAATACTATTGAATGAATGAATGAACTTAACTTCTCTGTGCCTCTGTTACCTCACGTGTAAAATCTTCTATCTTTCAACTTAGACTATGAACCCCATAATGTACAGGGACTATGTCCCATCTGATTATCTTGTTTCTACCCAAGTGTTTAGTACAGTCCCTGGCATACAGTAATTGCTTAACAATTCTCATAAAAAAGCCAACGAAAACTAGTTGTGATGTGTCATGACATTAACTAAATGCCCTGTAGAAATCATAAGGGCAGTTCTCATCACTCCACATGTTCAGCATTAAATAAAATAACGTTTTCCTTTGAGTCTATTATGGTTGCTGGCTTGTTGGGAAGTATATGCAATAGATTGAGCTTTTTAGTATCTAAAACCAGAGCTATTTGGGCTCTTCCTGATCGGTGGCAAGAGTTTGGCCTTATTTGGCCAGGTTGGACTAGCCCCCCATTACTCCAGAAGAAATCCCAGTGGCCTGGAGGATAATAGTAGCAACTGTACCATGGTAACATGGAACCCAGCATTCCAGTTCTTCAGCCCTGTTGGTCTCCTTTGGAGAAGCAAGCAGAATTCCTATCATTTCCCTTTGAATCTCCTTACATTTCCAGGCACTCGGGGACACCACTATCTTCAGTCAAGAAGGACCTGGCCCAGCTGCTGCTTCTCTTATACTGCCCCTCATTGTCAATGCTATCCCCTTAATTGTAACAGCCCTCTTTTTCTGTCTGAAGCTGAGGTGCTTGGGGAGTGTGGCTATCAGTTATCATCAGTTGTCTCATCTGTAAAAATCAGTAGGATTTATTGAGCACTTACTGTGTGCAGAGCACTGTACTAAGTGGTTGGGAGAGTACAATACAACAGTCACATTCCCTGCCCACAATGAGCTTACAGTCTAGAGGATGAGCTAAAATGGGGATTACAACTGTTAGCCTCACAGGAGACGCGGACTGTGTCTAACCTGATTAGCTTGTCTCTTCCCCAGCGGTGAGTATCGTGCCAGGCACCTAGTAAGCACTTAACAAATACAATTAAAAATCTGTGCTCCAAAACGCGGCAGATTTTGAAACCATTTCTGTGAATGAAGCATGAGAAAGAAAGGAGCTGGAAACACAAGCGGTTAATGGTCGTTGCATACCAGAGCTACAAGTATAAAAATTCAAGAATAAAATGGGCAGAATATTTTATCATCATTCACTATGCTGCAGCTTTTTCAAATCTTACAAAGCTCATAACCATGCTATTGAAACTACATTCCTGACATAAACTGATTTAGGCATTGTTTTATTACAATCTCGGTATTTGTGAAGTGCTTACTATGTGCCAAGTACTTTACTAAGCACTGGGAGAGATAAGAAACAATACAATCAAATCAGACACAGTCCCTTTCCCACTTAGGGTTCACAGTCTAAAGCTGGGGGAGTACAGGTATTTTATCCCCATTTTACAGATGAGGAAACTGTCTGCTGTGTGACCTTGAGCAAGTCACTTGGTTTCTCTGTCCCTCAGTTTCCTTATCTGTAAATTGGGGATTAATATACCTCAGTGCCTAATACAGTGCCTGGCACAGAGTTCTGAACAAATACCATAAAAATAAATTTTAAAAATATAAAAGTTCAAGTGATATCCCCAAAGTCACAGCAGGCAAATGTATTCAGGTTGTTAAAATGAGTTTTTCTGTCCTAAGTATTACAGTGAGGCTCAAGGCTAGACTTCCAGAAGAACACTTGGAGAGTTTCATGTTCTGAGAATAAATTTAATATTTTAAATCACTTAAATTCTAATTACCTATTGAAAGTTTCCCAAAGGGAAACAAAACATTGGCATCATTAAAATTGTCTAACCCATTTAAGACTGTAAAGATAGTAATTATAATTGTGGTATTTGTAAAGTGCTTACTATGTGCTAAGTACTGGAGGAAATAAAAGATAATTGAATCAGCCTTAGTCCTGTCCCACATAGGGCTCACAGCCTGAGAAGGTGACGGTAGGCTGATTCTATTTCAGTTGCACTAGAGCACAGCTCAGACCCAGAAATTTGGCCTGTCAGAGACAAAATGCCATGTTTTAGAATTCCATCTATCTAAAATCTCCATTTCTAAACGATTTATATGGCCCATTATACCTGCCTGTAAAGTAAGAGTTGACCAGAGTCGGCAGGTCTAAATTGGCCAATTTCCACAACACTTCCAGTCCTCTCCCAACTCCTCTTTCCCACACTCCACACGTATCAGGACTCTCTCATCATCCCTTTGAACTCCCCTTGACTGTGCCAAACCTAATTCTCAGCTTTCTTCATGCAGATGGAAGACTTTCAAGTCCCTCCAAATAACTCTTTCTGTCCCACCCTTTCCACCATCACATCTCCCCAGACTGTTTTCTTTACCTTTGCCCTCTCTCCAGACCACTATCTCTCTGCTCCCCCAAGTTGTTCCAGACTGCAGTCTCTTAGCTCCTATCCTTACAGCTGCCGCAACTCCAGAATTATTATTATTATTTTTTTTCCTCTTTGAGTTCTCTCCACTCTCGAGTCACTGTTTTGGATGCCTCAGGACCTGGACCTCTGGCTTGGCCAAATGGCGCTTCTGCAGATGCTTAACTACTAACAGTGAAAGGGGTAACCTTCTAGAGCCAGAAATCGGATTTATAGAAACAAGCAGGCTTTTATTGTGAATCATCTGTTTGAAGGGACCCACCAGCATCTGAAAACTATAAACAGGGATATTTAAGGAGAAAGCAGGAAACAAATGAACCTCTGGAAATTTGCTGTGTGAAGAACTACTTTTGGATGGCATAAAGTGGAAAATAAGCCTCCAATTTGCTGCAAATTCTGGCCTTTTCCTCCCATGTTGTTCCAGGTAACTCGTACAAATAACAGACTTAATTTTTATTGCAGCCTCAGCACAGCGTGATATTATTCCCAGTCACTTATTTTTTTAAAGCCTACATACACTCAGACAGTTCACACACAGAATTCAGAACATATATTATCCTTGAATAACCCACTGCCCTTTATCAAACACAAATCTTTGACAAATCTGCTGCTTGTGACACCCGTAAGAGCGTTGAAAGATGGAGCTCTAGATTAGACCCTCCTAAGGAACTGGAGAAGCTGCTTTCTTCTCTCGGCCGCCTGATGAGAAACAAACCTCTCAGTTTCCCAAGAAGAACTATAGGCTTACAAGTGGAGCTATTCTTGTTTGCTATGAAAGATCCTTCACGTCACCAAAGCAGCCCTCTCTGAAACTAAAGGGAGGAAACATTTTCATGTGGTGTATAACTAGATGTAAGAATGGATGCGGAAAGAAGGCAGAAAAAATAAAGGTTCAACTCAATTTTTACTACCCCAGAGCTAACGAACAATGTGGATCTTTTAACAAGTGGGACCCATTTCCATTTCTGGGAGATTCAGAAAACAGTGCTGTGTATCTGGCCTTGGCATACATTGTTCTTGAACTGAGGAATGTTTTGATTCTTTTTTTAAATTCTCTTTTGCTTCCTTTCCCCAAGATAATGTAACGTGGTGATAATTATAGAATGATTTGTGTTTATAAAGAGTCATCTTTCGAAGATAACCAAGCGCTTTGGAGGCATTTTCAGATTATGAGCGCCTTGCAGGCAGGGAATGGAGTTTTTGCTTTTGTGGTGCTTTTCCCCAGCACTTAGTACAGTGCACTGCACTCTGTAGGTGTTCAGTGTATTGCCGCTACTATGCTACCTAAGTCTTTTGTAGTGCCTGAGAGCGAAGTTGGAAGTAAGTTCCTAAACGGAGACCTTTTAGCTTGTTGTGAGCAGGGAATGTGTCTGTCTGTTGTTGTACTCTCCCAAGTGCTTAGTACAGTGCTTTGCACACAGGAGCTCAATAGATATGATTGAAAGAATAAATGAATAAAAGCTCAATAAATGCGATTGATTTACACGATCTACATAAAGCCAACAGCAAGTGAATGCTAGAGCATAGCTCAAAGAGGTGACCGGGGATGAGGTGGCTGGGCGTTGACGTGGAGCGATTGGCTCTGATATCCATCAATCAATCGATGGTATTTATTGAAAGCTTGTGGTGTGCAGCACGCTGTGCTAAGCACTTGGGAAAGTTCAACGCAACAGAGTTGGTAGAGGCAGTCCCTGCCCACAAGGAGCTTACTGGTAGGTAAGAAGAGGTCAGGAGTCCAGACTAGAATGGCCATTATGAGTGTGTGGAAAGAGCAAGCACTTGAAGGTAGTATGAAGGCAAAAAGAACACAGTCCATGGGGTCTGAGGAAAGGAAAAGCTGTTTTAAAAACCATTCATTCATTAAGTTGTATTTATTGAGTGCTTACTATGTGCAGAGCACTGTACCAAGCACTTGGAATGTACAATTTGGCAACAGATAGAGACAATCCCTACCCAACAATGGGCTCACAGTCTAAACGGGGGAGACAGACAACAAAACAAAACCAAGAACGTCAATCAATCAGTAGTATTTATTGAACACTTACTTTGGAGTCTTTAATTAAAGTGAGTTGCTTAAAATAGTTTGGGGAATCTTGTTCAGGTCCCAGCTGTTTCTCTGAGTGGAATGAATCTGAATGGGTTTGGTTAGTGTCGTGAGAAAGGCAGCATTAATGACACCAGTGGGCAGTTGCTGCATAAAAATAAGCCCACTTTGGTGATTTAGTTGTATAAGAGGCTAGGAAGCTAGACTCTCGAAAGGGAGAGGCAGCCTGGCCTCAAATGGGAGAAGCACAAGGCTGGGAATCAGAAGACCTGGGTTTTAGTCTCAGTTCTGCCATTGGCCTCCTCTGTGACCTTGAACAAGTTGTTTATTCCCATTTAAAGGTGAGGAAATCAAGGCCTTAAAGAGACAGATACATGCTCTACCCACCTCTTAGACTATGAGCCCCATGTGATACAGGGATTGAGTCTGACCTGATGAACCTGTCTTTACCCTGATGCTTACCAGAGAATATGATGATGATGATGGTATTTGTTAAGCGCTTACTATGTGCCAAGCACTGTTCTAAGCACTGGGGTAGATACAAAGTTATCAGTAATTAAGTGACTTGCCCAAAGTCACACAGCTGACAAGTGGCAGAGGAGGGATTAGAACTCACAACCTCTGACTCCCAAGCCCAGGCTCTTACCACTAAACCATGCTGCTTTGACGCACAGTTAGATCTTAATGAATACCATAACCAATTAAAACAGTCAATAGTGGTTGGTTAGCTCCACAGGGTCTAGTGAACTTACTGTAGACCCCAAGGAGGCTTTTCAGGTTTTTGGATTTAGGCAAATCTTATCCTCAATGTGTTTTATGTTTTTAAGACAATTCCACTGATTACTTCAGAGTGGCTATGGGAAATAATAATAATATAATTATTTACTGTAATTTATTTTAATATCTGTCTACCCATCTATACTGTGAGCTCCTTGTGGGCAGGGAATATGTCTATCACTTCTACTGTATTGTGCTCTCCCAAGTGCTTAGTACAGTGCTGTGCACAAAGTAAACCCTCAATAAATAGCATTGATTGATTGTAATGTTTGTTAAGCACTTTCTCTTGCCAACTACTGTCTAAGCACTGGTATAGATACAGCTTTTTGTGGGCAGGGAATGTGTCCATTTGTTATTGTACTGTACTCTCCCAAGCTCTTAGTAAAGTGTTTTGCACACAGTAAGTGCTCAATAAATGATTGAATGAATGAAAGACCATGTTCAACATAGTCCCTGTTCCACATAGGGTTTATAATCTAAGGGGGATGTAGAAGAGGTATCGAAAAGAGGATATCTAAGACTTGAAATTAAGTGACTTGCCCAAGGTCATACAGCAGGCAGGTGACAGAACCTGGATTAGAACCCAGGTCTCCTGACTCCCAGTTCTCTGCTCTTTTCACTGGGCTAAATTGCTCTCAGAAAAGCAGAAATACAGTCCCAAATGCCCAGTGTGCTCAAGGTGCTCTCTATAAACCTTTAAAACATAAACATCCTTTGAAACATCACTATGGCAGGCCTCACCAAGACTGTCTTGCTTCAGCAGTTACCAGAGTTTTTTTGCGTTCCACCCAGGGATGAAAAGTTCAGGGAGCTCCATCTTTTACGTTGACCTGCTTGTGCTCTGGTGGCCACTTGAGTGAACAGAGCGGAAGGCTGAGACCCAGTCCATTTAGTCATGAGGTCACTGGAGTTATTGCCCAGACCACACAGCTGAAATAAGGGTAAACAAAGTGATTCATTAAGGAAGCCCACGTTAGCAAGAAAATGAACATGTTACGGCAATCACGCACCTTTTCCTAGTACCCTAAAAGGAACTCCAAGTGGTGTCATTTTTATCGTTGAGGAAGACTTCAGGTTTGTAACTGAAATTTCAGTGTCCTATGGTAGATGCCCCCTGGGCTATCTGGGCTACTTACCCAGGATAAGTACTATCCCAGCACTGGTGGATTCGACATACTCCAGTTCCACTAGATTGGGAGTTCCTTGGCAGGGATCATGTCTACAAACTCTTGTACTGTTCTCTCCCAGGCATTTAATATAGTGCTCTGCATACGGTAAGTGCTCAATAAGTACCATTGGTTGATTGTCAGAGCCAATCACAGGCTCTGTAGCATGGATCTTCCCCTAGGGGCTATGCGCCCCAGCTTCCCGCAGTTGCTCTTGGTCCCTCCTTGGGAAGAAAATGCTGGCCATCTGAGCCACTGCATTTACACTCACTGATGCCATAAGCAGAAAACGTTTCTGGGCTTGCCATGTTATCGAAATCACATAAAACTTAATGAACATTTAATATCAACTGATGAAGCGAACTGCTTAAGTGAATATATTGTTAACCAACGTGATATTCATTCATTCATTGGTTTTAATTGAGCGCTTACTATGTGCAGGGCACTGTACTAAGTGCTTGGAATATACAATTCGGCAACAGATAGGGACAATCCCTGCCCAGTGACGGGCTTGCAGTCTAATTCTCATCACTAATATAGCGAGCATAGTATTCATTAGCAACAAGGCAAAGATTCTGTGAATTTAGATACTGCCCAGGTGTGGTGGATCTGAGGCAAGAGACATCTGATAATGGAGTCGCCCATCAGGAATGACGGATGAGCCTTGGACGTTAGACTTGAGGTCTGGGAGTCTTCACAGAGGGCTTGATTATATTGTCCGTGGTTTGCACGGGGCCACTTCCACTCTCTCGTCCCTGCCAATCATGTTCCACTGGGGCACAGCATGTAAAGAGTAGGTGGGTGGGAATCCAGCCCATCGTGAAGTTTATGGATGGGGTAGTCTTTGCCCAAATTAGCCAGCTATAGGTGGAACTTGGATTAGAACCCAGGTCTCCTGATTCTAAATAGAAGATTCAAGCAATGGCACTTATTGACTCCCCTAATATATAGAGAGAAGTGCATTAAGTACTTGGAAGAATGCAAAAGAATTAGTATACATTATCCCTGCCCTTGAGGAGCTTACCATCTAGTGGAGGAGGCAGACATTTTAACGTATTGCATATGAGACTATAGATTGTAAACTCCTTCTAGACTGTAAGCTCATTGTGGGCTGGGAACGTGTCTGCTTATTGTTGTGTAGTAATCTCCCAAGAGCTGAGTACAGTCCTCTGCACACAGTAAACGCTCAATAAATATGATTGAGTGGGGAGAGATAGGAGGCAGGGAGGTCAGCGATGTGGCTGATGCAGTAGTCAAGGTGGATGGGATAAATGCTTGGATTAGCTTGGTGACAGTTTGGGTGGAGGAAGAAAGGGCAGATTTTAGCAATGTTGTGAAGATTTTAGAAATGTTGTCTACCATGTGCTACTTGATCAATAGAACCTATGGTATTATCTTTGAATTGTCCCTCTCTTTCAATCCTCAAATCCCATTTGTTCTTCCCCAACAATATTTTCAGGATCTGTCAATACCTTGCCATCCCAGTGGCCACCACACTGGTCCAGGAATTTTTCATATCCCAGCTTATCCCAGTGTCCTTGCTCATCTCCCTGCCTCCAGTCTCTCTCCTTTCCTGTCCATATTTCACTCTGCTGGCCAGTTCATTTTTCTCAAATATTCTACAAACCTCTTCCCATTCCTCAAAAATGGACTTCACTCTGCTGACTGGATCATTTTTCAAAAACAAAGTATTCATTCCTTGTCTCTCCCCACTCCTCAAGAACCTCCGATGGTTGCCTGTCCAACTCCATATCATGCAGAAACTCTCTATCTTTGGCTTTAAAATACTCAATCAGTTCTCTTCCTCCTTCCTTACCTCGCTTATTTTCTACTTCCACCTAGCCACGTTGACCCACTTTGCCCTAACTCCAACCTATTCGTGCCTTGATCTTGCCTTTCTCACTGCCAACTCCTTCCCCACATCCTCCCTTTAGTCTTGAACTCACTCCCCCTTCATATTTGACAGACTACCATTTTCCTCACTTTCAAAGCCTTATTAAAATCACATCATCTTCAAGAAACCTTATCCAAGTCCTCATTTCCCCTACTCCCTCTCCCTTCTTTGCCTCCCTTGCATTGGATCTATACTCTGTAAAGGAATATATCAGCTAATTCTGTTATATCGTACCCAATACCCAAGTGTTTAGTACAGTTCTCTGCACACAGTATATGTTCAATACCACTGATTGACTGAATGACTTACGCACTTGATATTCGTCCCACTCTTGGCCTCATAGCACTTACATACATATCTGTAATTGATTTCAATACCTGTTTCTTCATCTGGACTGTAAACTCTTTGTGGGCAGGCAATGTGTCCACCAACACGTATTGTATTGTACTCTTCCGAGTGCTTACTACAATACTCTGCATAAGAAAGCCCTTAATAAATGTCATTGATAGATTGATTGAGAGCACATAGTGCTGTATGGGTTGTCAGTTTCATGAGCTAGATTGACTGGTTGGATGGGAAAGAACTCAGTAGTGTGGTCAAACTGACTGGATGGCCATGTTGAGTGTAGCCAAGTGTTTGGTGGTGTCAAATGTGAAATTAGCCCTGGATTGTAAGGGCAAAGATACACATGTGTCTCTGGTGATGGGGGGTTTTATTGTCAGCACTCAGCCTGGTTAGTGAAGACAGGACCGATAGTGAAGACAGGACCGATATGATTTCACTTGCTCTCATAATGTCTCTGAAAGGGATTCCTATCCTCCCTTCACAGAAGGAAGAGTTAACATGACCCAGGCTAGAATTAGATCTTAGGCCCCCTCACTCCTAGGTAAGTGCTTACTCCACCTCTCTTCCTCAAAAAAAAAAAAAGGCCTAAAATTATAGATAGATCTACTGGGCAAGCAGGCCACAGTGTAAATGTCACTGTACACTGCTTGTCTGTAGTGTCACTGGCTTTGGTATTTGATATGATGTAAAGTTTAGTTTTTTAAAAAAGCCTGTATCTCTTTTCATAAGTGTTTGGACCGACAAGATATGAGCCAGAGCTCTCCAAGTTACTCGACCCTGAAAAATTACAGTAGTTTTCTTCTGTGAGTGATTTGTATGAGGAGAGGGAAGGAGCATGAGTACACAATACAATCAGAATACCATGCCAAGTGGGCTGAGGGAAAGAGATAGAGAAACAAGATGGAGAAGCTCACTACAGATTCAGAATTGGGGCAACTCAGTTCCTTAACTCTACTTTGATAACTTAATATGACTGGTTTTTTAATGACATTTTGGCTCCAAAATGAACAGTAATAAAACTGGGATGTTCATTTAGCCTTTCCGCAACTTTGTAATCTGGCTTTCCTCCCTAGAAAAGAGAAGTGAAATGAAGAGCCGGGAGGATACAAAGGACTTGAACAATTTGAGATAGCAAGTAAGAGGTAGAAGAGCTAAGGAGGAAAGCATGACCTCTCCCCCACACTCCTCTCTCAAATGTAAATCCTCCTTACTGGACTGGATGAGTAGAATAAAAATTTTCAGTCAATCTCACTTTATTCTCTTATGATATCAGTACATAGCCAACTTGAAATGGAAAGCTTACAGCTCATGGGTTCACTCTATCATGAATCATTTTAATAACTCACTACATAATTATTTCTATGTTTTTTGTATGGGTTTAGATACTTGCAATCTATATTTTACTGTTCTGGCTTTTCTTTATTAAATTAGGGTCTTTAGCTTTAAAATCTCAAGGGAGTCAACACTATCATATATAGATGAATAGAGATGACTAGTTTAAATATTGAAGTCAAACTTTCGCCTACTGCCATTATTTCTGTCTTTCTGCTTCAAATGAAATTTTCAGGATGAGCCATCTTGCCTGAAGTAGAGATCACCTATTTCAGGAGGCATTTCCCTACACCCTTATTAGCCCATTTCATCGGTCATTCCTTAGTTCATTTTGGGCAAGGAGTGTGTTTATTGTTGTGTTGTATTTGCCCAAACACTTAGTACAGTGTTCTGCAAACAGTAAACACTCAATAAACATGATTGAATAAATGGTTTTTCATTTGCAAATCTGCTTACTTAACCCACTTATTCATATTTTTACTAATTTTTGTTTTTTCCAGTTATATCTATAGTATCCACCTAGTTCTAATAGTATTTGATACTCTGTGTCTATATGCCTTTCCTAAGGAGCTGTTAAATGCCTCAAGGGCAGGGACTATGGGTTCTGCTTTTATTGTGGTCTCCCAAGTGCTTTCTTACTGCCTTGCCTACCTCCTTTGCACCTAGGAAGTACCCCTTAAATACTGATGATGAAATAGCCAAAGTGAATATTGCTGAGATGACAAAATCTAATTGTCACAGCACTTTTCTCAGCCTTAAAATCTTTTGTATATTGGACACAATTCTCACTGTTTAAGAGATTTTTATTCCCACCTTATAGAGGGAGAAATAGTTGCATAAACTCTATGCGGGTTGCAAATGTTAGGACAAAAGGAGTTATGCTTAAGACAGAGCTAAGACCACAGCCTTGAAGAAGTCTGCTTCACGTTGCAGGTTCCAAGCTCTGATTGGTATTTCTATGCAGATTTCTCTTCTAGGGCTAAGCATGCCAACTCAACACAGTCTTGCTCTGCACAGGAACAGGAAAAAAATTGAAAAACGTATGAAGACACACAATTCTTCATGGTATGAAATTAGGCAAAGTTCATTTTCAGAGCCAACTAGCTGGTAAAGCAAGATTGATGAAGTCTCCTGTCAAGAATGATAGACAAATCTCAGTCCTGAAACTTCAGGAAGAGAAACTGCAAAAGAACTGATTGACAGGAAAAGCGTTTTGTCCCAAGCAACTAATTCTCTTCCCTCATATTCATGTTTCTATGGGGTTGCTGAATATAGTCGGTGAGTAGGTGGGGAGGGGTGAAGCACACTGTAAAGGGTTTTTATGTAGAGAACCCAGTGATCTATAGCATAGTGCCAATGTCAGAACACAGTACTATAATCCAGAAACCTTGGAGGTTGCGGTCTTAGCTGCCCACATTAGCCAGCTGTTTTTTTTAGGATTTCTTCTTGGCCCTTCCACCTCAGAGAATGCTCAAGGAAGTTTTTCAGTCAGGACCTTCACCAGGATATCATTTGCCTTAGGATAAAACTATAATGGTACAAAATGCTCCCATTTCATCATATTCTTGGCCACCTTGTACCTATGAAGAATACCAAATGCTGTCTGTGATCTGAGAGGAAAATAATCAGGTAAGAGGTGGCCATCTTGGGTCTTGCTGGAATGACAAATTAAGCAGGCAAGTAGCCATTCACAGCTAATCACCTTCTGTACTCCTTCATATTTCCCACTTTTCTGTTCCCACCTTCTCTCTTCTGCTACTTGGCTCTTTCTTAACAGCTCATGTGCTCCCTCACTCTATTAGCAATATTCCCACTGAATATTCACCAACCACTCCATAGAATCATTTGGTTCTCGATGGGTCTTGGTCCGTCCCCAACCGTAAAAATACATCTTCTACTTTTCTGTCAACTTAAGGCTTTTATTTGGCCCCACTTCAGACCATCATAAAATCCTCAATATTTATATAGGCCTGTTTTCCTTGGATCTCAGAGCACTTTCCAGACGTAATCAAATGGAGCATGACTCTCCACGAAGAGAAGCAAGCGCTCTAATTCTCATTTTACAAAGGCGGAAACTGGGCACATATTCAGAGTCACACACAAATTATCGAGGGAGAAGACAAGATTTTCCCAGTTCCAGGGTCCTGTCAGTTAGACCACAACTATCTTTCTGTTCTATGTGATTTCCTACATTACCAACTACTCACAAGAATCCCCTTAGATTCTGCAGACTGTATGATGTGTTTTACTTAAATCTTCCTGAAACTCCTGTAACTAGGGCTTTTGGTCTGACCTTTCTATGTGTCTCCTCATACTACATTATATGTTCTAGTTCAACTTTAGGGGCTTGAAGAATGGGTTAATTGGGTAAATGAGCTTTGCGTTTATTTTATGTGGAGACGTTTTCCATATGACATCTCTCGAAGAGATTAATTTTTATCAGGGAAATGTGTGGGATGCTCCTTGGATGTTTCTCTTAGAAAATATTATTTATAAGCCACATTTGATCTAAATGGCACACCGAGGGCCTAAAATAAGCCTGGATCAGATGCTGACTTGCCTCAACTTCCCAACCATTTAAAGAGGAAATTAAATAATGATATGAATGCACCTAAAAACAATCCCTTTGGAATCCTCCTTTGTAGCCACAGAGGGAAGAGCAAGCAGCCTCTACTCTCTCCTTCATTCTCCATTTGAAATACTCATCTACTTATTTTAAATAGAGTACTGCTAGACTTTTTAAGCATTCTGCACCACCATCTGCCCTATTTCATCCCCAGACAATTCTTTGAGCCTATAGGAAAGAGAATGGAGGGGAACAACCTTTGATAAGCACACTATTAGCAAAATGATCCCAATTCATTCTAACTCAACTGCCCCCTGGTAACTCCCTCCTCCCCCTCCCCTCACCCCCAAAAGTGCACTTTCTAGGGTGTGCTCAGTGAAAGGATTCTAGTTCATGTAAATTTGTCATGCGTGTAAATGCATGGGCACTTATTGAAGTCCACTCTCCCCTTCCACTTAAGTTTGTAAAGGTGACCCACTGTCCCCCTGTATAGTGAAGGAAGAGACTGGATCAACACTATAGCTATCCTGTTTTTATATTTTACACTGTATAATTAGTGGCATTTATTGAGCACTTACTATGTGCAGAGTACTGTACCGAGTGCTTGGGAAAGTACCATTCAACAGAATTAGTGGATACATTCGCTGCCCATAATGAGCTTACAGTCTAGAGGGGGCTATTGTATATTTTCCAAAAGTCCAGTGCGTTTTCATTCATCTCTCTATGCCTGTAACCACTGTAGGATAGGTAGAGGACAGATATGATTACTCCTACTTTATCAGAGAGGAAATGGAGACTCAGGGAGGTTAAGTGACTTGCTCACATTCGTCCAGGTCACCCATGGCGGGGCCAGGATAAGAAGTCACATCTCCTGACTCAAAGCCTCGTGCTATATGTGGTCTCCACAAATGTATGGAAAAGATTAAGTGGGAGAAAGTGTGGAGAGTCTTATATTTTGGAGATTAAGTGCTTCAACAAGAGCGATAGATTGAGGTCATTTGCTTATATGTACCTGAGTGTAAATGATATTTGA
Organism: Ornithorhynchus anatinus; assembly: GCF_004115215.2. NCBI lineage: Eukaryota > Metazoa > Chordata > Mammalia > Monotremata > Ornithorhynchidae > Ornithorhynchus > Ornithorhynchus anatinus. The sequence continues at coordinate 45,479,135 of NC_041738.1, forward strand.
TTTAGGTTCTATTGGTAAAGGAACAATTGCTTGTCCTCGATGATGTGTTGCCAAGCAGAGAGACATGTTAAATTAAGTATTTTTAAAAATCTTAATACAGGTGGAAAATATCAAGGGTTGTGAATGATCTTTTCTTCTTAACTGATGACATTTGGCATTGTATAAATAATATTTAAAACATAGTTGTTGCATTTTACCTCACGCATGTTCATATGATATTTTAAGTTTCTGGGATTTAATTTTAGATTGAGACAAGAGCTGTAAATATACGCCTCACCTGAAATGCAGAGTTACTTTCAGTTTAACCAAATTATTCCATTTGAGATTCTTCACTGAGGTATTATCTCCCTTTTCATTTTAAAAGCACAAAATACCTTACAAGTATCAGTGAAGCCTCTGAATTTCCAGTCAGACATATTTCTAATGTCAAGCTAAAGTACCCTTCAAAGGTCACTTCCATGTGAGGTAAGTAAAAACAGGTTTATTCAATAATGCACAATTTGGTTGATTTAATTTAAATTTTCCTCAGGTATTTGGTCCTCATGCTGTGACATGATAAAAATTAATTTATTTCATTTTTCCATTGGTTTTGGGAGGTGTCTGGCTGACCAAGGTTGATCTTCAAGGCAGAGAAACTGTTTCAGGTTCCCCCCCCCCAAACCCCCGCTCCTTTCACCAACAGTAAAATGAAGAGAAATGTAATGTCATAAAAACTTTACTAAGGGCTGCTTTTATAATGTTTACATTTGCCGTTCCTCATGTCTCCTTGGCCAGAGCCAGAAGATATCATTTTAAAAGGCTTCCACGAGACAGATAATTATAAGGAAAGACCATTAAAAAAAAATACCGCGTCACAGTGAGCCCGGGACTCATGAGTTTTCCGTGGTGTAATATAATTCCAAGGAACTGATCTTTCTTGAAATCTTTTCTGCTGCCTCTTTTCAGTTTTATAGCAATTACATAAACTAATTGTAGAGCTATCCATTAAAAGCATAGAGTTTCAGAGGAAAATTCATTTTCAGTATTCGCAATTGCACTGAAAACCATTCACACTTCTCCTGTGTTTTTGTTTCTTTGTTGTTTTTTAAACAAGGTATAAGGAAAAAATAAAAACTCAGAAAACATCTTACTTTGAGAATTTCCTGGAAAAGATGAACAATAAAAAAAGGCATTAGTCTGTAGATTTTATCATTCCCCTTGGATTTTGCATTTTGTAAAGCCATTAATATCCATATAAACCCCAAGCTTGCTTCACTCTATATGTAATAGTCCAAGAGGCTTTCTTACAAGGTTGCATTGGGAGTATACCTTGTCCGTTATCCTTTCCAAGCTCCATAGAGAGGATCTGCTTCTAGGTTTTCTTGATTGGGAATCTCTCCTTCCCATGAAAGATGTATTTATTAACCCAAGGTTCGCCCCCTGATTTACTGATTTGGGTTTCCATATGAAGATGAACTAGGAGCTTTGCAGAGCAGTGTGGCTGTCATATGTTCCAACCTGAAGTGTTTACAATTTTTGTGATTTACACCTCCCAGGTGTTCATTTGGAAAATATCTTGGCATTTGGTTTACACATTTTACAATATATTTGTGGTCATCGGTGGTTTTCTACATTTATAATGTTTGATGTGCCAAGAACACTTTTTTATTCGCTGGCTTAAATACCATTTTGGGAGGAGATTTTAATATAGGATAATTGATTGACTGCATTAGCAAATTTCTCCAAGAGCACTTGCCAGATAAAAGAAAATTAACTGTTGTATGAATTGCCAGGACACTGGTACAGCACATATTTGGGCTGGAGAGGAGACAGAGGGGGGAAGGGGTGGGGAGGTTTCAACCCTTTATCATTAGACCTTTCAGTTACTCCAAGTAGGTTAGACTTTGAAAACATGCCCTGTATATATTTTCTTCACTTAACAAAAATGGTATTTTCCTGGATCAGGTAGATATTTGATATAGAATGGACTTGAAATGAATGCAATTAAATTTATTGTATTTCACCTATATATCATGATTTTTTTCCATTATCATATTTTTTGTTGAGTCATTTTTCTCAGAGCTTTTCCAAGTATTGCCTTCAATAATTATTTCACCTATGATATTTAAATGAGTTAAAATATGTGGATTTTTATGCATTGATTATTAAATTGATACCCCAAATTTCCTTTTTTAACTCATCTGAAACAACTCTTTTTTAGGTAGTTTTGGTAATGCTAAATATTGTAGTGGTCTATAGTAAATATAGTTCTCCTAGGATTAAAAATTTCCATCTGTCATGTTTGCCGCAGACGAAAACAGATTCACAGATACCATTAAACTTGATTTTATTTAGAAACATTTTCATATGGGAAATGTAGAACAGTTTTTTTTTTCCAAATGATTAAATCGTTCTTCCACAGATTTTCTTCAAGGGACTTGTTTTATCATTTAGAATCAGAATAATTTATTCCTTTTATACAGAATTTGTTTTCTTCTATTGAAAATCACAAAAAGAGTGTGTTTTTACTTCCTTGCATACAATTGCAGATAGATAAAGTTTGAACATAAATGATTGTAAAATACCTAGATCAGTTAGAACCAGTTTCTTTAAGTGACATAAATGCATGCAATTTGACTTATTCTTTCTTAAAACAAGAACTTCAGCACTTAAGGGAAAATGCCTGAAAAAGAAACAAACTCTATTTTTACTCCTTTCCAGAAATATAAGTAAAAGCCTGACCCTCCCAAGACAGGAAAATCTCATTAATTTACCATTTCAAACAGGAAGACATTTTCATTGATGGTTACTTTTTTTTTTATCAGCCTCAGGGATGAAAAAATTATGGTGGCACAAAGAAAACTTTTATTTCTGAACTCCATCCTTAAAACGTATTAATGATACCCAAAGCAAATGACTGTGTTATGGTGCAGTTGGTTGACTAACACTAAGATGAAAAGTGAAGACTCCAAGCTGAAAAAGAGAAAATCTGAAGTTTTGATTTACTTGTGAATGACCACAAAGTTACTAAGAATATTTGTAAATCATTATTTTATACCTAAGCAGGATGCCTATGGAGACATATGTGTGGGTGTACATTTTTTCACACATGCAAATGTGTGTAACAATGATACAGTTTTAAGGCATTACATTTCCTCTAATAGGACTTTGATTCAAATCCACTATGCAATAGCCATAACACTGCTAATATAATTTCACCAAACAAAGGGATTTTTTTTTTAATCCTTAGTTGATTTCAAAGAAACAGGTGATTATTAGGAAAAGTTTGAGTAAAGACACAGAATGGATAAAAATGGATGTCATTCTGTGTGAACTGAAAACAAAAATGTAAAGAGAACTTACCAGGGAGGGTGAAATGGCTAAGCAGATTAGTAGCCTTACTTTTTAACATGTAAACATCTGAAACCCGTTTCCTGTCCAAAAAAAAAGTCTAGGTGGATGACTTCAGGCAGTTTTTTTGATTAACAAATGTGAATTGTACATCATGGTGGTAAAAAAAAAAAATGGGCCACACTTGGTGGTCTTTCTACAGTCTGTATATGGGAGAGAGGAAAAAAATACAAAAATAAACTTTACCTTCTCACTTTCAGGGTGGGCAATGCCATTCTTACACTGGGGTCCTCAGCTCTGGGAAGTGTTAAGGCTGTCACTGCAGACACAATCCCAACAGTATATGCTTCGATAGAGTCCGAAGGAAAAACATTCCCTGAATTCCTGCTAGTTAGTCCTATCTTTGCTTCGGATTCAGGCACTACAGGTTCATGAAGCTACTGTCAAATTGAACAGGACACGGCTAATCGAAACCAGTGCCTTCCAAAGCCAGGTTCTCCAGCACAGAAAAACACTGACAAATTTGCTGTTTTGAAACTGCTTTCTACTCATTGCCATTTAAAACCATAAATAGGAAGGCACCAGCTGCAATGTGTTTGGTTGATATGAGCTGAGCGGTTCTGGCATATTCTGACAAAATACATTTTATAGGGTTTGGGTTAAAATTTGATATTAGAAGTTAACATTCCAATTTTATGTCTCTAATGATAACAACAGCAGCTGGGTTCTTTAATAAATTTGTATATGGATCTTTCTATTTAAGAGCATTCTAGTTACATAACAAATCTAATTATATTAAACACCTTATAAGGGAAAATGTTCCAAATATCAATGCAGTCATCATCATTATTATCATTTTAATTATTAGAAAAAATACTTATTTTCAGGATCACATGCAACTCTGGGTCTCTGTACGTGTTTTAGAAAAAGCAAAACTGAAATATATATTTGCCATAGTTAATCCAGTTATTCAGTGGATAGATTGATTGCCAGTACTTAATCATAAAGAAATAGCTACTGCCAAAGTTCATGATGAAGCTGCAAAGATTTATTTTTTAAACTGCTTTGAAGATAAAAGGCATCGAGGTATTATCAACATTCAGTTTCTGAAGAGCAGTTGTGGTATAGATAGAACCGTTCTAGATTAATGGCTATCATTTCCAGAGCAACAACACAGAGCACCCTAAAAATGCTCACTTGAATGTTGCATCTTATTTAGTGTTTCTGAATTTTCAGAAATTCTGATTTTCTGGTGGGGATGGGTGCTCAAAGGATGCAAAGTATAAAATCATTTCTCAGGATGTGGGATAATAGCATCAGATTTTGAATTGTAAATTCTTTCAAAATTAGAATTAGGAAGGGCAAATTGTTGGTCAGGAAAGTAATTTCATACCAATATCATGACTAATTTTGGGGGGGAATGAATTATGATTCTAATGTTAAATAAAACAATCAGCGGCCCTTGTTTTTAAGCAGGAATCTTCAGATGACCTGTAGGGCTGTCAGCAAGTCTCATTTGAAAAAAAAAAAAAAAGCCTACTTATCAGGTCTGGTCTGCACAGGTCGATTTGGGAATAAAACAGGACAGAACAGAAAGCAATACAGTAATTAGTAAAATCAAGTGACTTGCATTTATTTGCAACCCCCAGTGATTTTTTTCGTTTGTTTCTTCAGATTTTCTTCATTTTATCACACAGCATTTAAGGTGACAGGTTAATGAGAAAATCCCAAGTGGGCAACAGCAGCAGCCAATTGTCTCACTGGCCCTACTTTTCTCAAATCCTGGCCTGTTTGACTACTTCTACTGTGAAATCCAAGCCTCCTCTGGGAATAGAAAGGCAACAATTACAGATGCATGAAAACACTTTTACTCATAGCTAATTAGAAAGTCCTTATTACATTGATTTAGACTTGGGCACAACTTGAGTTTAAGACCTTTCAGTTCCCCAAAGCTAAATGTAATTATTTAAGCCTCTTATTTCCCCCAGAAAAGTCTCTTCAGTCCAAATCAGAGTGCCATTGGCTTCTCAGCCATGTTGCAACCCAAAATGATCAGAGTCTTTCCTACACTTTCCTCCCTAAATGGCACTAGATTTCCATCCAAGGTGAGTCGTCTGGAGGTTGTTACTCTACTTTGTTTATCCTTTTTTAACGTTCACCCTCTGATATTGTTATGGTATTCAGATTAGTGTTGAACTGCATTTTATAGAGCAAATTTTCAGAACTGCCTTTTTGGAATCATGCAAGTATTTGAAACAAGGATTATTTTATACTGTGTTTACTGAGTCTGATTTACATGTGCAGTCGTTTACCTCGTTGTAAATCCCCTTTAGAGTTAACTATCCGGATGCACGCGGATCGGATGGTATGAATGAATTCTAAAAGCCAAAGGAACGAGCAAACTGAGTGCCACCTTTTTATAGTTCTTCAACTTTCAACAAAGCCTAAAAGGCACCTTTCTGATTTAGCAACAATGACGCGTTCTCCCAGGACAATCAGGACACAGGACTCTGACTCACCTCTGTTGGGCAAGACCAGCAGAGGGGAAATATTCCAGTCAAGACAGTCAGTTCACAGGCTGCCCTGTGAGGTTTCAATAACAAATGATATCATAGTAGAGATACCAAAGAGGGGCCATGGGGCTCACTCGGCCACCCACCCTCCCCTGAGCGTATCCCACAGCTCCTCCGGTTTGTGCTTTGTGCCGTGCTTGTCTTGCCTATTTAGACTGAAATCCCCCAAGGCAGAGCCTCAGCCTATCTATCCTCTTCACTATCTAGCCCATTCGTGGTGTTGCAAACATTTCTGTGGTGGGTTGTGTAGTGATGCCAACAGTAGTAATAAGCACATGTGATTCAGGGACTCTTGTCTTCTAATTTTCTTTGGCAACGACTGCCTTGCTCATTCTAGGAGGCTATTTCCCTACCAGGAAAATGGGAATGCTAATCCTGATTTGCACACAGGTTGTTGTGCAATAATTAGAAAAAAATCTATTTGAAGGCATTTTGCATCAAATGCTGTAGAAAATAACTTTAATGATTAAAGATTAGCACACAAATAGATTTTTTTCAGCTGGAACTATTTGGAAAGCACCGGGTAGAAAAATCTAGGAAACATTAGCAATTTTACAGTCATGAAAGTACTAGCAGCTTGCTAAAAATCACCCAGCAAAAGCAGTTGAATTTGTAGTCTTCCCAGATAGGTGTTTTATAATAATAACTGTGGTACTTGTTAAGCAGTTATTATGTGCCAATCACTGCACTAAGTGCTGAGACAGATACAAGATAATCAGGTCTGATACAGTCCCTGACCCACATGAGGATCACAGTCTAAGTGTGAGGAGAAAATGGTATTTTATTACCATTTTATGGATGAGGTAACTGAGGCACAGAGAAGCTAAGTGACTTGCCCAAAAAGTCACACAACAGGCAAGTGGTGGAGGCAGGATTAGAACCCAGGTCCTCTGACTTCCTGGCTCGTGCTTTTTCTAGTAGCCCAGGCTGACTACCGCAAAGCGTTAGTTTCTATTATTAGGCATTTCCCAGCAGATTAATGAATAACAAGGTGGCCCTTCTAAGGCAACTTAATAATAATAATAATTTGGTTTTTGTTAAGAGCTTACTATGTGCCAAGCACTGCTCTAAGCACTGGGTAGATACAAGGTAATTAGGTTGCCCCACATGGGGCTCACAGTCTTAATTCCCGTTTTCCAGATGAGGTAACTGAGGCACAGAGAAGTTAAGTGACTTGCCCAAAGTCACACACAGTGGCAGAGCGAGGATTAGAACTCATGTCCTTCTGAGTCCCAGGTCCATGCACTATCCACTCGGCCATGCTGCTTTCCGGAGTCTGTCCACATGACAGACTGCTTTAAAATGGGTTCCCTAAAACCTTATAAGCTGCCTTTGGAAATATAAATACTTCATTTTCCTACATTAAAGAGAAAATGAAAAAATTTAATGTATTTTTCCATTGGATGATACTATCTGGCCAACTGGAATTTTTCTAGTAAAATGTAAATTTTTATTAGCCAATATCTTCTTTTCTCTCCCAGCTGGCCGTTACTCTAGTTAGATGCTTTGGGGATTTAATACTGTATGCAGAAGATGGAGTTGCTGCCCTTTATCAGATGTCACTTTTAGGAGGGTGAAGAATATATGTATATTGGCATAAATATATATTGACACAAGTCACCCATCCATTGAGGCACTGATCCTAAATACAATGAGTTATGGCCTGTCATTTGTAGCCTTGGTCAGAGAGTAAGTAAGGAAAGACCATTGCCCTGGATACTGAAAAATCTTTGCATGTCTGTCCCAGTCTTGGTACCTAGATGAGGCCTGAAGAATTGGGATCATTTTGCGTGACTGGGGAAGAGTTCTTGCTGGAGGTGCTTTTGACGGTTTAAAGACTTGATAGGGAAAGAGGAGAGGCAAGAAAATGAATGGAAAGAGGAGTAGGTGAAAGAGACCATTCAGGAGAGGGAGAGGAGAGAGGAGTGAGTGGAAATCTATTTGAAGGAAATGGAATCCTTTAACATGGTAGGTTTCAACTTTTTTTTCTTCAAGTGGGTTATATACTCAGTTTATTCATGTCTATTGGGCCTTAAAATATCACCTGTGTGGGATTATGAAATAATAATAGTAATAATTGTGGAACTTGCAAGCTTCTACTACATGCTAATCACTGTACTAAGCACCGGGATGATTACAAGATAACCAAAGTGGACACAGTCCCTCTCCCCATAAAGGGCTCACAGTCTAAGTAGGGTGCTGTCCTTCCAAGATCCAGTCATATCTTTTTTCATTCAGGTGATAAAAAGACCCTGTTAGAAGTACTGCACCTTCACTCAATTTTGAAGTTGGGTAGACAACATCAGATGATGTTGATTGAAGAAAACTCAAGTGAAGACATTCTCTGGAATCCAGTGTTGGTCAGAGCCCAAAGCCCAAGAATGAGCACCAAAGTTCTCCAGACAAGGTTTCTCTCCACAACACCAATTGCACCCAAGTGGTCCTGCTTGCTTTCTTTTTTTATGGTATTCATTATGTGCATACTGTGTGCCAGGCACTGTACTAAGCGCTGCAGTAGCTACACTTGTCCCACATGGGGCTCACAGTCTTAATCCCCATTTTACAGATGAGGTAACTGAGGAACAGAGAAGTGAAGTGACTCACACAGCAGACAAATGGCAAAAGCTGGGATTAGAACCCATGTCCTTCTGAGTCCCAGGTCCATGCTCTATCCACTCGGCCTTGCTGCTTTCCGGGGTATGTCCACACGACTTCCAGGAAAAATAATTAGCTATTTGAGGATTTCCAAAAGTATTGCTTAGTATTGTTCCTTCAGGATCTTTAGAGCCAGAAAAATGTTCTTGGAGTGGAAGGACTCCAGCGTGTGGTTCTGGGAGAGAGGAGCCCAGATTAAAGGACTCTAGACTGTAAACTCCCTTGTGGACAGGGAACGTGTCTACCAACTCTACTACATTGTAATAATAATGATAGTATTTGTAAAGCACTTACTATGTTCCAAGCATTATTCTAAGCGCGGAGTAGATACAAGGTTATCAGGTTGTCGCACATGGGGTTCACAGTCTTAATTCCCATTTTACAGATGAGGTAACTCAGGCATAGAGAAGTTAGGTGAATTGCCCCAAGTCACACAGCAGACAAGCAGCGGGGCAGGGATAAGAACCCACGTCCTCTGACTCCCAAGCCCCTGCTCTTTCCACTAAGCTATGCTGCTTCTATTGTACTCTCCCAAGCACTTAGTACAGTACTGTGCACATAGTAAGCACTCAACAAATAGGATTTATTGAGTGATCGCTTCTGGGGGAAAAAGAGGACAGTTGGCGATTGCTTAATCAGAAAGCACAGGCCTAGGAACAAGGTGAAGGAGAAGTAACACTAGTGGCAGCTCACAAAGGGATGAAAATTGAAGTGCAAAAAATTCATTGTGGGGTCTGAAACACACAGTCAAATGCCTCTGACCAAAATGCCCGGCAATTTCTAATCTCTGAGGAGATTGAGCCAACAATGTACAGTCTTAGCCGACGAGCAGAGAAAAATGATTATTCAATTTCAGTAATTGGGTACTTTTTTCCCCGGGCAGAAAGAAATGAATGCTTTTTTTCCCTATCTTAAATCACATTAGAGAGACTTGCATTTTTCTGGAGGACTACCGACCCTCATCGGGAAAGCTGTGGCTGGTTGGCCGACAGCTTCACGCGATATTTAAACAGATCCTATCTCTTGTGGCTTTGCTTTGATACATGCAACGTGAACGGGCCTAATTTTTTAAGTAAACTGTTGTTGCCCACCATATTAGTCAATGCCACATTTGTCTTCCAGGCCCCAGGCTCCGTGGGTATTCCCAGCGTAACAGAGGAATCCTGCCGGGACCCACTCAGAAGGAAAGCAACGTTGGTAAACATGGCCCAGCATCTCTCCTCCAACTAACACTGCCTAAGGAAGAATCCCCCACAGTGGCTGTTGCTGGTATTCCTCAGGGACATAACAAGAGAAAAAGATATTTTAACTCTATATGACAAAGCGGCACAGATTCATTTCGCTGAAGAGAGGTGTGTGATGCTGTTATGCAGATGAGGGAACTTCTGCCCTTTTCTGAAGCAGGCAGGTGAATTTATCAGGCACACCCCGGGATTTCCAAAGTGACCTACCCACTGAAAACCTCCCCTCACCTTGTTCTCTACCCTCCCAGTTCCTCTGTAGATAAGACCTTTCAGGAGGAATCTATTTTCTTGACAATTTACATGAAAGCGTTCACACAAAATGTAACACTGAAAGACTTGGAGCTGGGAGGAAATAAGCACTATGTGAGTGAGGTCTTCTGCATTCTGTTTGCAATTGTCTGCTTGACTTTCTGATATTATGTGCTCCCCATCTTCCCAACCTTCTTCTTCTCCTCATCCCCATCCCCTTTTCTATTTTTAGAAATTTTGGGGAGGAAAAAAACCCAGTAGCCAGCACTTTAGAAAGGGCCTGCAGTCATGAAGCCATTACTTCCAAGCTAAGGGTATTCTTTTTCCTCATTGCTCTATGTCATATCAATGCTATTTCCTTTTATTATAAATAGGAATTAAACTCAAAAGGGATAAACTGTAATATCCATTCATCTGGTTTTGTAATTGTAATCAGGGTTTTCCTGCAGAAAATGTTTATCTTACAGCAAAGAGGTGCTAATTTTATCTTGCAAAAGTGGATATCTGCTTAAGGTCCCTCTACCTTCTAGAAAGATAACCAGAACATATTATATCATCTAAATACAGCATCCTATGAGATCAAACAGAGTAATGTATACATATGCCAAGGCTGATTGAAAAGCTATTGGTGCTCACTTCCGTTTTACTAAGTATGTGTTTCATTGATAGACGTAATTCGCCATTTCCATGAAAGAAACTCAAAGCACTGTGTTTGTGCCAGTTGATTTCTACGATATTGAGAGGCTTTAAAACAGGGATCCAAAATAGATATGCCCTTGTCACCCTTGTCTTTAAGCTCTCTCCAACAGGAAATGGCACCAGTTCAAATTTTTGAACTGGAAGCTCCATGGAGCTAGATAAGAATCATGTCTTCCCTATGACTAAGCACTGACATTTAAATGTTTAAAATATAGTCAAAATGATACATGACAAACCCCACCTGAGACTATTTTTCTTTGTCCTGATTTCCACTTTCTAGCCCCTTAGAAGAGAAGGTGGAGTTAGGAGGCTGTGTCTCTGCTGTGTTGTGGAAGGAAATAGAAGTTGGTTTTATTGTTGGGTCCGAAGAGGGTCTCGGCTACTGACCCACAATAGTAGTAGCAGTAAATTTCCTTTAAAAATCTCTCTTATCTGCTAAAGTCTTCCCAGTGGATTCGGCTAGACTGAATCCTCTGAAAGCTGAAGCATTTCTCAGTTGTCTCCCTCAGGGTGGATGATAGTAAGCTCCTCTTTCTATTTCATCTTACAAGGGCTAAATCCACTTTCCTTAGAGTAAGAAGAATTCAGGAATGAGTATTTTGCAGTATTTACCAAATGTACCTGACAGACAAGAGAGATGCAAGTGAGTTTTGAGCAGTTCTTGTGCCTGGATGGCATACTTTTAATGCAGTTTGCAGACTACTAAAATATTTACCAGCCTATAAAATATTTTACCAGACTACAGGAGTGTGACCTAGTAGAAAGAGCATGGCCCTAGAAGTCAAGTGACCTGGATTCTAATTATGGCTCCACCACTTGCCTGCTGTGTGAAGTTCGGCAAATCACGTAACATTTCTGTGCCTCAGTTTCTTCAACTACAAAGTGGGGATTAAATGCCTGTTCTTCCACCCCCCAAACGGTGAGCCCCATGTGGAACAGGGGACTAAATCCAACATGATACTGGTGTACCTTTTCTAATGCTTAATACAATGCTTGGCCTTCAGTAAATGATTAACAAACTCCACATTTATTATTATGATTTCCATCCCTTTCTCCCAGTAGCCTATGTAGCTAATAGCAACTCCAACCTACATGCTACACCTCTATCTCATCAATCTCACCAGTGACCCCTTTTCCACTTCCTTCCTCTGGCCTAGAATCGATCGGTGGTATTTTTTGTGTGTCTATTGCATGTAAAGCACTGTATTAAGTGCTTTGGAGAGTACAACAGAGTTGGCAGACATGTTGCCTGCCCACCAGGAGCTTACTGTTGAGAAGGGGCAACAGACATTAAAATGAATTATGAATATGTGCAAGTGCTGTGGGGCTGAAGATTCATTCATTCAGTGGTATTTATTGAGCACTTACTGTGTGCAGAGCACTATACTAAGCACTTGGAAAGGACAATTCGGCAACAAATAGAGACAATACCTACCGAACAACGGGCTCACAGTCTAGAACTGGGGAGACAGACAACAAAACAAAGCAAGTACATAGGCATCAATAGCATAAGGTGTATTGAATAGGTAATCAGTGAGGTAAGGAAGGAGGGGAGAGCTGAATGAATGCTTTCAAATGGATTGTATGGATTTTATCTTTGATGCAGAGGTGGGTGAGCAACTACTGGATGTTCTTGAGTGGGGAGATGTAGCCTCAACTCTTTCTTAGAAAAATGATCCAGGCAGGAGAGTGAATTATGGACTGGAGTGGGGAGTGACAGGAGGTAGGGAGGTCAGTGAGGAAGCAGATGCAGTAGTCAAGGCAGGATGTAAATGCTTGGATCAATTTAGCAGCAGTTTGGATGGAGTGAACAATGGTGGACTTTAGTGTTGTTGTGCAGGTAGAACTGCCAGGATTTGGTGACAGAATATGTAAGTTGAATGAGAGAGATGATTTAAGTATAATGCCAAGGTTATGGGCTTGTGAGACACGGGGAGGATGGTAGTGTTTTCTTCACGAGTGGGAAAGACAGGAGAAGAACTGAGTTTGTGGGAAGAGGAGGAGTTTTATTTGGACATATTAAATCTGAAGTGTCAGTGCGACATCCAAGCAGTGATGTCCTAAAGGCAGGAGTAAATGTGAGACTGCAGATGAGAGAGTTCATGACTGGAGAGGTAGATTTGGAAATCATCTACAATAGAGATGGTCATTGAAGCCGTGGGAGCAAATGAGATCTCCAAAGAGTGGCTGCATATGGAGAATAGAAGGGCACCTAGGGAGGTCTGAGGGACTCCCTTTCCCCTTCATATCTGACAGACCACCACTCTCTCCATTTTCAAAGTCAACCTAAAACTGCTTGTCCTCCAAAAGGCCTTTCCTGACTAAGCTCTCATTTCCCCTACTTGCTCTCCCTCCTGCATCACCAGTGCACTTGGATCATACTCCTTAAGCACCTGATATTTACCCATACTCACAACATTTATGTACAAATCGTTATACTTGGCCATTTCCTCTATCTGTATTTTATCTTAATGCCTGTCTCCCCATCTAGATTGTAAGCTCTTTTTGGGCAGGATGTGTCTACCAACCTTACTGTATTGTCCTCTCCCAAGTGCTCAGTAGAGTTCTCTGTGCACAGTAAGCGCTCAATAAATTACACTGATTGATTCAAGTAGAGCAGGGGTAAAAATTGGGCAGGACAGTCTGGAATGGGACACTGGGAAAATAAGTGACAGATCACCTGTTGCAGTTGACATGGCATTATGTCTACGTGGACCCTCTTTTTTGGGGGGGGGCACTTAGCCAAGCTTCCTGGACTAGCAACTCCATGGAAGCACGGGAATTGGGCTGCATCTCACCAGTGTGTGTGCCAAGGAGTGAACTTGGCCCAGTGCAATCATTCAATCATTATCGAGCACTTAGTTTGTGCAGAGAACTGTACCAAGCTGTTTGGAAAGCAGAATAGATTTAATAGACACAATCTCTGCCCTCAGGAAGCTTCCAGTCTACCAGCAAGGTCTTTCCAGGACCTTGGCACAGGATCCAGGCTTCATTGTGCGATAGCCAGCAGCGTTGACACTTGACAGTACTTCAGGGAGCCAACAGGAAGCTGTGTGTGTCACGAGGACCTATCCAAGATGGGGACAGGGGAGGTTGCTCTTTCAGCTAGGAGGAACGGCCTCTTGTCCCACCCAAGGACCTGTGGGGTTCACATTGTTCTCGTTGGCATGACCAGATGCGTGGTGTAATGGAAAGAGCACAAAACTGGAAGTCAGACCTGATGTATGTCCTTTGGCAAGTCACCTTCTCTGTGCTTCAGCTGTAAAATAGGAGTTAAATAGCTGTTCTCCAATAAGCACTGTGGAACAGATACATTTTCTTAAAATAACCACTGGGAACCAAATCATTAGAAAGATTGGGTCTTCCTCTCCTGATGAGCCACCTCTTCAGCTTCTATTTCCCTCTCTAAAATGAAGAGCAACCGAGATATATATAATGACAAACATAAATCATGTCTACCTCCTCCGTTTGTACTCTCCCTAGCTCCAAGTACAGTGCTCTCAATTCAGTAAATGCTTGATAAACACCACAGATTGGTCGATTGGTTTAAAAACACCTAATGAATGTTTTAAAATTTTAATGATATTAAGTGTTAGTAGATAATGCTGCCTCTGTCTCTGTCCACTCCAATCCTCACTTCACTCTGCGGCCTGCAACATTTTTCTAAAAAAATGTTCAGTCCACATCCACTCCGCCAACCTCCAGTGGTTGCCTACCTATCTCTGCGTCAAACAGCAACTTCTTACCCTGGGCTTGAAAGCACTCAATCAGCTTGCTCCTCCTACTTTCCCTCACTCATTTCATACTACAGACCAGCATGCACACTTTGTTCCTCTAATGCCAACCTATTTACTGTTCCTTAATCTTGTCTGTCTTCATGTTGGCCCCTCACTCATATCCTTCCTCTGGCCTGGAACTCCCTTTCCCTTTATATCCAAATGACCCCCACTCAAAGCTTTATTACAATTACAACCCCTACAAGAGTCTTTCCACGAATTAAGCCTTTGTAAGCATGGAACCTGTCTACCAACTCTGTTTTACCAACTCTGTTGAATTGTACTCTTTCAGGTGCTTCATAGTGCTCTGCACACAGGTAAGCACTCAGTAAATACCACTGATTGATTTCAAAATGTATGCTGACAATGAATATTGACCCAGATTTTGTTCTTCTCCTGATCTGGGATTCCCCCCTAAAAACTTTTCTCTTAGTTTCTAAAATCCACTTTCCCATTCACTCTGAAAGGTTGGGAATGGTTGTTTTTAGCATGTGGCAAAGGTAATGGAACATTGGTTATTGCCAACTGGAGAGCAGGCATCCAATTGTGGCTGACCACAAAGGAAAAAAACTGGAAAGGGACATTCAGGAAAGCCAGGAAGGAAAGTAGCAGCTTTAGGACCACTAGATGTAAACCACATGAAAGAGGTTGGATTCTAACTGTGTTAAATCCTTAGCACCAGATCCACAAAGCCCAATATGAAGGCCCCTGGGGGACCCTTGGAAAAGCACCCTGGCTGCTAGGGTGACCACTGATGGTGCCCACAAATACCAGGAAAAGAGCTACCCATGACATCACATGCGCTGCCACAGGCATAGAAGGAAACATGAGAGATGTTCATGATATCATAAGTGTTACACCGAGCATGCAGCAAAATGTGATTGTCATTTGCCATTTTGCAGAAATGCTTGAAGTTCAGCCAATGCTAGAGCGTTTCTTTTGGGTGACTCTTTTTTATGGCATTTGTTAAGTGCTGCTTATATGTCGAGCACTGTTCTAAGTGCTGGGGTGAATACAAGTTAATCAGGTCAATGACAGTCCTTGTCCCACATGGGAATCACAGTCTAAGTAGGAAGGAGAAGCACAGCGTGGCTCAGTGGAAAGAGCACGGGCTTTGGAGTCAGAGGTCACGGGTTCAAATCCCAGCTCGTCCACTTGTCAGCTGTGTGACTTTGGGCAAGTCACTTCACTTCTCGGTGCCTCAGTTCCCTCATCTGTAAAATGGGGATTAAGACTGTGAGCCCCACGTGGGACAACCAGATTCCCCTGTGTCTACCCGAGCGCTTAGAACAGTGCTCGGCACATAGTAAGCGCTTAACAAATACCAACATTATTAAGGAGAACAGGTATTGAATCACCATTTGCATTAGAAAAAACTGAGGCACAGGGAAGGGAAATGGCTTGCCTAAGGTCACATAGCAGGTAAGTAGCAGAGCTGGGATTAGAACCCCAGTTCTCTGGCTTCCAGGCCCAGGCTTTATTCTCTACTTCACCCAACTAACTTCAGAGCTTTTGAGTTCCCCTCCCAGCTTCCTCTGAACCTGCTCTTGTCCAAATTGCCGAACTCAGGTGCAGGAGCCATGGTGAATTATAAGCTCCGTGAGTGCAGGAATATGTCTACCAACTCTATCGTATTATACTCTCCAAAGCTCCATAGAAAACATTCAAAAAATACCACTGGTTGGTTGCTTGGTGGAGGGAAGAGGGTGCAACAAATTAAAATATGAGAGAGGAAACTGGTTCCATAGTTGTCCTGCAGGGGACAGACCAGCTGAAAACTGGAGTACCCAGTAAGAAACTGGAACCATGGCCACCCTAATGGATGCAGTTTTACCTGAAGTCAGTCATATTTATTGAGCGCTTACTATGTGAAGAGCACTGTACTAAGAGCTTGGAAGAGTACAATAAAAAATTGTGGTATTTGTTAAGTGCTTACTATGTGCAAAGCACTGTTCTAAGCGCTGGGGGATACAAAGTGATCAGGTTGTCCCACGTGGGGCTCACAGTTTTTTTTAATCCCCATATGACAGATGAGGTAACTGAGGCACAGGGAAGTTAAGTGACTTGCCCAAGGTCACACAGCTGACTAGCGGCGGAGCCAGGATTAGAACCTGTGACCTCTGACTCCCAAGCCCGCGCTCTTTCCACTGAGCCACGCTGCTTCTCAATACAAAATATGACTGACCTTCCCTTCCCTGACCTTAAGTCACTGACAGTCCAGAAGACTGATATTACTACTGTGATAGCACTTCCCTTGCAATAAAAAGAGACCTTAGAATTGTTGACTTGCTGGTCCAACCCTGTCTGAGACAGCTGGCGGAGAGAAGAGGAAGGGCAAGTTAACTTCTCAATAATGTCATTCACTGGAGCCTGGAGAGAGCAACTCTTGGCAGCCTTGTGAGGGTGGCAGGGTCTTGGAAGGTCTTCAGAAACTTTCTTCCCTCCTCTTACATTTCTCTAGCCATAAGGTTTGCTGTCTTAATGGCCCTTTCTTATATTTTGACATTTATTGGGCATCACCTGTGAGCTCATTGCCTTCCCGGTTAACAGGACAGTGAAACCCAATGAGAGCTCTGGGGATGACATCATTCCCCCTGCAGCACTGAAAGAATTGGAAGCATAAACTAGAAAGGCTCATAATAACTGTGGCATTTGGTGCTTGCTTTTATGTGCTAAGCCCTATACTAAATGTTGGAATAGATATAAGGTAATCAGGTTGGGCAGAGTCCCTGGCTCAAATGTGGCTCTTAGTCTAAGGGGGCTGAAGAAAGGGTTTTGAATCCCTAGTTTACAGCTGAGGAAACTGAGGCTCAGAGTAGTTAAGTGATTTGCCCAAGGTCACACAGCAGGCAAGTGGTGGAGTTGGGATTAGTACCCAGGTCCCCTGACTCCTAGATCCATACTCTTTCCACTAAGTTACACTGCTTCCCGGTCCTAACTAAGGTGGGCATTTGCCCAGATTTTTAGCTGACCTGTCCTCTGCCGAGTATGAGGATCTGGATACTTTGTGTCTGATTTTTTTTCCTAATTTTTGCTTCAAGTTTCTCTCTTCCATAGCTCTCGTTGCTGAATGCTGTAGCTTGGACAGGGTGTCACTGCCTTGAGAGGGGAATGCAAAAGTTCTGGAGCAAGTTGGGGGAGTCAGAGGACACCCCCAGAGAAGCATTCTAGGATCATCCAAAATGAGTAAACTTCCTCAAAATGGCACACATGACATCACATACCAGATACCATCACATACCACATGCCAGTGTAACACATGCGTCTCCTTGTCCAGTAATCACAAGGGACCACCACTGGCCACCCTAATCCCAACTGGAAGAACCACAATTCAGGAACAGAACATGGGAGGATAACTCAGAGACTCTGGGTAGATTGGGTGGGGTGGGGCAGGAATCTCCCAGAAGAAAAGCAGATAATGATAATGTACTCTCCCTATGAGAATGGTGGGTGAATCATGATCCTGAACCTTTAGGGCCAAAAAACCTCCATGAAGGGATCGAATAGAGTGGTAGTATGGTTTTTGTAGTGCCACCTATACCCTCTCAACCCTGGCAGCTGTGTTCCTCAATGAATAAGAAGACATGGGGACAACCCATTGCAAGGGGAAGCAGTGTGGCCTAGTAGAAAGACCTCTAGCCTGGGAGTCAGAGAGCCTGGGTTCTAATAGTGGGCTGCCACTTATCTGTTGTGTGACCCTGGGCAAATCACTTAACTTCTCTGTACCTCAGTTACCTCATTTATAAAAAGGGGATTAAATCCTACTCCCTCCTACTTAGCCTACAAACCCTAGTTGGGACAGAGAAGGTATTGAAATTGTTTATCTTGTATCATCCCCAGGGTTTAGTAAGGTGCTTGGCACATAGAAAGCACTTAAGTACCGTGAAAAAGGACTGTTTTATTTTAAACATGTAGGACCCATTTATACTCTAAGGCACCACAACTCAGTGCTGAAGTTGTTTCAGGGCACCATGACCCAACAAATGTTGCCTTGGTAGCTGCTGCTATCTCGGCTGCCCACGTTAAGCTGCTTTTTTTTTTTTTTTAAGACTGTAAGCTTGTTATGGGCAGGGAAAATGTTTACTAGTTCTGCTATATTGTACTCTTCTGATCACTCAGTACAGTGCTTTATGCATAATAAGCACTCAATAAATGCCATGGATTGGCTAATTGATTCTTGCCGAATCGGTTGAATGCCGTGGGTGGTTCCTCAGGCAGAAATTGTCAGTGATGGTTTTTGTGATCACAATTAGTAATGGCCCAACAAGCAGAACTAGGACTAGAATCCAGGACTTCCCATTCCCGCAGCAGTGCTCATTCCATTAAATCAATAGAAAGGGTCCCTCGGATAGTATAAGTCCTAGGTCCATGGCCTAGATGTATAAGAAGAACGAAGAGTACCACGGATGGAGTTCATTGCCCTGACTTTTAAGTTTCCGGAATTTTGTGGTTTTTGGTCATTATTGGAGTGCAGTATTTAGTGGCTTAATATATGATACTGGATCATTAGTTGTTCTTTTCTACAAGCAAGTAGGCTAACTTTTTTTGGTTGGTTTGCAGTGATTAGCAATGAATGCTACATTTTTATTTATCTGTGTTAGGACACATCTGTTTATCATATAGCACACGTCAGATAAGAAGCATTTTCCTCTTTTCAGATTAAAGATTCCAACTAACGTAATTTGCTGGAAGGCCCCATAATGTAGCTTTTAAATCAGTGTCGTGTAAACTTCAGTGGGTTAATCCTGCACATCTGAATTCAGATGAAAACCAACACTGAAAGGTCAAACCATACAAATTCATGGCGTTTTATCCCCTTAACCTTAGAAGTGGAGCAGAAAGGGGCAATAAAGTCACATGCTAACCCCTTCCACTTCCTCAAGTCTCCGGGAAAGATCCACCATGCTGCTTAGGCACTCTGCCTTCAAACGGTAATCCCCTCTAGAAACCCAGCTCTGTAGGGTGGGTCAGACTCCCTGCAACTTGCAATTTTTCCTTTTCCCACTCTAGCAGTGTTCTGAGGGGAGTAGCCAGTGGAGACGAGAGGTGATGGGGGGGAACGATGGGCAACTAAAATACCCAGTGGGCACTTCTTCCAGCTGTTCTGCATTAGGGAGATCTCCAGCAACCCTCAATTAAGAGGAGAGGGAATCCTCCCCCTGCATTTCTGATGCCTCTCTGAAGTGAGTATGATAGCAGTTTTTGATGAAAAGAGGATGTTTGTTAGAAAAAAAAGCTTAATCCACAGCCACAAAGCTTGAACTTTGCAATGCACAATTAGCGGGCTAGAAAATTCCTATGGAAAACAGTTTCTGGAGATGGGAGAATTTGGCACTTAGCCCTTAAAGAAATACCTGGGAAGAACATTTATTCCCATGACTTTCAATTAAGACCAGGTGGCAATTTAGCATGACTATGATAGGCCTTTCTCCCCCTCTTATTTAACAAAGCACGAAGTGTAAGAAAAAGGACATCTCCAAAACCCTTGAATAGTAATAAAATGCACTGTTGGAATACATACTATAGAGCTCTCAGCGCATCTTCATCCAATTTATAAGCACAAAGGGTCTTTTGGATTTTACAGGGTTCATGAAGTTATAAATGGGATATTTGTAGCTCTCCATCTCTGGAATTGGATATTGCTGGATTGGATATTAGCTCCTCACCTTTCTTCCTATTTTCTTGGAGAGATGACAGAGCAATTTTTTACTGTTTAACTTGTGGCTCTTTCTACTCCTGCCTTTTAGCATCCTAATCAGAAAGGACTAAGAACTTAGCCTCTGTTGCCATCTTTTTAGCCCTTTTTCATTTGGAAAGCACTGATTTTCCTGCCTCACCAACCCCCTTCCCCAGCAATTGTTTTCCTCGTCTCCCCATTTCTTGAGTCCAATTGCTTTTCCTGTTTACTTTGTTGTTTTCATAAACACTCAAGAGTTTTCCACCCATTGCCCATAGTATTCTTTTGAGTGATTTGAGCTCCCTCTCTGGGTGGGGTGGTGACCTGTTTTCTGAGAACAAAGGTCTTATTGCCCCATCCAACTTCCCAAACATGGAAACCTTACTTTTCCTCACCATCAGTAGGTTCATCTGGGGGGTTCTAGGCAGTTCATTTGGTTTGATTTCTCCTGAAATTATTTCAGTTGCTTGAAAATGAAACTCTCTGTCTTGGAGAAGAAGAAAGATAGTTCAACCCATGACTCCCATTTGTTTTATTTCCCATATCAGTTTCATTAATTTGTTTTCCATACCAGATATCTTAAAGTTCATGCTCTTCAGTTTTACTATGTGAAATTGGTTGCAATTGGATATAAAATAAATCCCTCAGCTATTTTCCACCTGTAATTTGCAGTTTTCACCTCTTGAGCTGACAGGTCACCCTAACTTGAAACGCTGATGAACCCTTGGTGGCAAATTTTATTAGGTGTAAAATGGTTGGACTACATTTTAAATACTATCTACATTCTACCTCTTCCTCTCTTTTTTTCCTTTCTTCCTTCCACCCCCCCCCCCAAAAGACCTAACCGGTTTGGCCTAGTCCATTAGAAAATTCAATAATGAAATCAAGTCATATGAAATGCATCAGTTGCTCCTGCTGGACCCAACGCTTGAATGTGGGACGAGCCTCAGAGAATCTGCCGAGTTACTAAAGCTCAGTTCACCACATTGTTACAAAACCCTCCATTAGTGAAGCAAAACCTGTACTTAAAATCAAAATGAACTTAAAATGTAACCAGGAGCCAACCTCCTTCCAGTAAAGATGAGTGTGCCACATTTTATGCCTGGCTACTGCTTAGGGCTGCTAACAGAATAGAAGTGCTGTTTTCTCAAGAATGGGCTGGTTCGAAAGGATTGGGAAACAGCTTTGGAGATTTCAAAGAGTTTAAGGATTTGTGGTTATATTTTTCCTTCCTCCTTTTATCCCAGAGGCAGACCAATGGGGTATTGTTTTCTTTCTTGGGATATTTTTTTTCTTCTTCCTACACTAATCACTGCCTTCAGAGATAAGAAGGATTATGTTGTACTTTGACCAAGGTTTGGTTAAATTCCCTCTACTCCTCATTCAGTGATTGACTGACCAACACATTTTACAGCTTTTTCAAGAGGAGATAATTGTGCAGTTAGATCTCCTAAATAAGCTTCCAAAGTGTACCTAAAACCTCACTGGTAGCTCAGATGCATTTAACTAAAAAACAAAAAATCAAATTGTTTTTGAAATGCTAACCAATCCTTCATAAAGCATTCTGAGGTACTTTGTAAAATTCTTGCACCTATTTCTTTTTTAACTGTGGGCCCAAGGAAGTGTCCCTGGAAAACCTGTAGTGTAAATGGAATTCAAGACAATGCTACTTCTCTGCTTGTCTGGAAATCTCTATCTGTGCTTATTTGCGGCTTGGATGAAAAAACTCCTTTGTGGTATCAATTTCAAAACCAAGGTGAGTCCATTTTTTTCTCCTCGAGTTCCATGTTGTCTCTCTGTCTCCTAGGGGTAAATACATCTTTGAGCCAAGCTGCTGTTAGCTTTAAGGTATGCTTTTAGCTCTGGGTTAGGATGATGATTATTTGGTTTTCTACAGCAATTTTTCAATTACTCAGCATTTTACAATCATTTACATTTGTTAGTTACCTTCACAACCTTATGGATAGGTGGATGTGAGATAAAGAAAATACAAATAAGGAGACAACATAGAAAGATTAGGTGACTCACAGTAAGTCACCCAGCAAGTTATTGGTAGAATTATTAATGCCAAATCATGCTCCCTAAATTTCTCATCTGTTTATTATTATCATCATTATTATTGTTGTTAATGGCTTACTAATGACATGGCTAAACAGTGTATTAGGCATTGGGGTAGATACAAGATAATCAGATTGGACACAGTCCCTGTCTCACAGGGGGCTTGCTCTCTAAAAAGGGGGAGAGCAGGCTTTGGACTCCCACTTTACAAGCTTTACAAGCCAGTGCTTTTTCCACTTGTCTTAATCTTGGTGTTCCTCAAGTGGGCAGGAAAGTTCATTCTTGAAGACATTTTCCATCCCTTTCAGGTTGCTCATCTGGGGGAAAAGGGTCAATCTCAGGCTGTAAAAGAGCTTGAGCTAAGCTGTCAAGGGGTTTGGACAGAAGTTCTCTCCAATCAAAGAATTTTGCAGAGGTGACCCAGCCAACACAAGACGTTTATTACATTTCCCTTTTGAATTGGATTTCTATCATCCATAAAGTTTTCCTTATCCATTTTCCTCCTCACTCCAGAAAGTTTAAATCTCAGCCTCCTTATTTGACAGTGCCCATTTTGGGAAGCCAGATCACCATCAGTATAAATTTAGGTAGTAATACTTTATTAAGCGTGTACTCTGTGCTGAGCACTGTACTAATTGCTGGAATAAATCCAAGGTAGACAGATTAGACCTTGTCCCACCAGAAGATCATAATTTCTATGGGGGAAAACAAATACATAAAAAAATAACCATGAAATACAAAACAACCATCGATGAAAAATGAGCAATCCAAGATAGTGTTAAACTAAGTGTATACATTTTGTGTTTAAAGGTCGGGGTCCTATTGTTCTCCACTGCTCAGTCAGTTATATTTATTGAGTGCTTACTGTGTACAGAGCACAGTACTAAGCACTTGGGAGAGTACGATATAACAATGAACAGATACATTCCTGACAACAGTCTGGAAAGACCAGGATACCACTGCCAGTTCCCCTGTAGCTGAACAGAAAAAAATATTCGGGTCAAATATTTGCAGCCGATGCTTGTGGGGTCTGCTACTAGATGTGACACAGCTTTCAAACTGTGTGCAGGATGGCTTTCTTCCAAGTGAGCCATTTCAACTCCAATTGCTGCCTGTTTACCTGGTCTCACTGCTTCAATCACTGTCCAACAATCGATCTTGGTTGAGAGCCTTGTAGCCAAGTCTGAGGATTTTTTGCTTGATGCAGAGGAAGCCAGTGGGAAAGCTTTGGGAAGAAGAGTAGGAAGTAGTGTGAATCAAGAAGATAATCCAGCAGGCACATAACTATAGATTGGAAAGGAAACAGGTTGGTGGAGGGAGGGAGATCATCAAGGCAGTTGATGCAGTAGTCTAGCCACAATATAACCAGGGTAGTAGGTGCTTGGGTGGAGAGGAAAGGGTGGATCTGGGAGACGTCATGTAGGTAGAACTGGCAGGATTTGTCAGTAGATTCAGAGACAATAAGAGATGTGAACGACACTTAGGTTGTAGGCTTCTGGGACAAGACGGATGGTGGTGTTATTGATGGAGATGGAAAAATTAGAAGGATTTGGTGGAAAAAGTGTTTGTTTTAGACAGGTCTGGCTGGATCTCCAGATGGAAATGTCCTGGGGAATGAGATTGTAGTAGAGCCGCAAGGTTGTAGATTAGATAAAAGGTCATCTTCGTAGAGACGGTAGCTGAATGCTTGCGAGCAGATGAACTACCTAGATGAGTAGAAGCAGCATGGCCTCGTGACAGAGCACGGGGCTGGAAGTCAGAGGACCTGGGTTCCCTTGTCTGCTTGTGATCTTGGGTAAGTCATTTAACTTCTCTATGCCTCAGTTACTTCATCTTTGAAATGGACATTAATCCTCCTCCCTCCGACTTAGACTGTGAACCCTATATAGAACAGGAAATGTGTCCAACCTGATTAGCTTATGTGTAACCCAGTACTTAGAACAGTACTTGCCACATAGTAAGCACTCAACAAATGAGAGAGAAGAATAGAGGAGCCAGAATAGAGTCTTAGAGATTGTCCACAGGAAGAAAATGAGAATAAGAGGCAGAAGAAGAGCCAACAAAAAAACAGAGAGGTATGGGAAGAGAGGTAGGATGAGAACAAGGTGAGTACACCTTGTCAGCAAAACTGAGCCCTGATAGGGCTTGAGGAAGGATGGAGTCACCCACGTGTCAGAAGCAGTAGAGAGGTGGAGAAAGATTAAGAGGGGGTAAAGCCTTTGGACTTGGCTACAAGGAAGCCATTGGTGACCTTAGAGAATGCATTCTTAGTGGAGTAAAGGGGTCAAAAGTCTGACGATAATAATAATTATTATAATATTCGTTAAGCACTTGCTATATGCCAGGCACTATACTAAGAACTGGGGTGGATACAAGCAAATCAGGTTGGACGCAGTCCCTTGTCCTACGTAGGGCTCACAAACTCAAACTCCATTTTACAGATGAGGTAACTGAGGCCCAGAGAATCAAAGTGACTTGTCCAAGGTCACACAGCAGGCAGGTAATAGGGCTGGTATTAGAACCCATGCCTCTGACTCCCAGGCCCAAGCTGTATCCACTACACCATGTTGCTTCTAGGTAATGGATAAATAAAAATAAGGGAGGCAGGGTAAAGATGAGAAGCCAGTTATGTTGTGGTGAGCGGGTGATAGGAAGATTTTGAAAGTCCAAACCTGATTATTTCATTTTTACTAACCAAGGACTCATCAAGGTCATCTAAGTGTCAGGGAGGGAAGTGATGGGGGGCCTTTGGGATGGGGTTGAAGGCTTAGAAAATCTAGATGGGCTTGTGAGCATGGAAGAAAATGAGGGTGAAAGAGTTGTTGAGTGAGGAAAAAAGAGAAAAGTAAGCAAAGTGAAATGAATTTGCAATTCATTCATTCAATCGTATTTATTGAAGGCTTACTGCGTGCAGAGCACTGTGCTAAGTGCTTGGAAAGTACAATTCAGCAACAGAGACAATCGCTACTCAACATCGGGCTCACACGGTAGAAGTCATCCCAGAGTCTGGATTTCCACCACCTACGTTCAGCCTCATTGGTGCAGGAGTAAAGCAGCATGGCTCAGTGGAAAGAGCCCAGGCTTGGAAGTCAAAGGTCATGGGTTCGAATCCTGGCTCCGCCACTTGCCAGCTGTGTTACTTTGGGCAAGTCACTTCACTTCTCTGTGCATCAGTTACCGCATCTGTAAAATGGGGATTAAGACTGAGCCCCACGTGGGACAACCTGATCACCTTGTATCCTCCCAGTGCTTAGAACAGTGCTTTGCACATAGTAAGCACTTAACAAATACCACCATTATTATTATTAAAGGGACTGAATTGTCATGGTGAGCCAGTCCTGGGGTTTGGTGGTGCGGGAGTGACCAAGAGATTGGGGTAGAGAGAGCAAGATAATCGAGACTGATGGAAAGATCAGAGTTGAGGACATGTACTTTCCCATCTAGGGTTGGGAGGGTGGGCAAACAGGAGTGAGAAACCCTAGGAGAAAGAAGAGTAATCTAGCTAGAGTCTGGAGTAGGAGAAAAGAGTCCAATTCAAAGGACTTGAGGTGTGGATGAGGGGTAAATCTGAAAGTGAGATTAGATTAGAGGCATTTCTTTGAGGTGATGAGCCTTAGCTGATGTGTGGCTGAGGGATGAGGTGAATCAGGTGCTCTTTGCCCTTGCTCAATAAATTATATTACTATTATGATTACTATAATAATAATAATGATAGTATTTATTGAGTGCTTACTATGTGCCAAACACTGTTCTTAGCGCTGGGGGAGATACAAGGTAATCAGGTTGTCCAAGGTAGGGCTCACAGGCTTAATCCCCATTTTACAGATGAGGTAACTGAGGCAAAGAGAAGTTAAGTGACTTGCCCAAAGTCACACAGCTGACAACTGGCAGACCCGGCATTAGAATCCACGACCTCTGACTCCCGAAGCCGGGCTTTTTCCATTAAGTCACGCTGCTTCTCATTACTACTATTCCTGATTAATATTAGTTAGGACTTTCCAGCCTGTCCGATGGGAAAAGGTGCTCTGTGAGATCAAAACAAGATTGTCCATTCACTTCTAGGAGAAAGTGTGACACTGTTAGCCTTTATCCTCATTATTCATACTCTTCAGAACCTGGTCCTCTCTCATCTACCTTATCCCAAAGCTAACTAACTCACCATAAGGTAACAGTCTGTGGAATCATTTAGCAGAACATTATACACTCTAGCAATTCAGCTATTCAGAAGCTGCTGAGTTACGTGGCTTTCGCCTCTCCCATCACTGTAAGTCTCATGTTGTATTTCTCTAGTAGACCGTTAGTATGTGCTTCCAAAAGACCATGTATTTAGTATAACTGGCGGCCACAGTTAAACATTTCCACCTCTTTCATGCTCTTCGGATAGATCTCTTTCAGCTCTGAAAGCAAAATAATGTCAAGGAGGGAAACCAAATAGTGTTCCTCACGAGAGGCGAGATATGCTAAGAATGGGCAAGGACCTCCAGAGAACTTGAGGAATGACACATCCCTGCCTAATCCCACTTTATTGATTTTATTGTTTAATCACTTTCAAGTTAAGTAAAAGAGAGCGGCTCAGTGGGCCAGAAGTCTATGGTCTTCCTTGTACAGTCAACTTTGAATTATCCGTGAGACTGGATGGAGAATGTGGTGCATAATACCATGGTGGCTTAGGGCCTGGTTGGGAGGTAAGGGGAGGCAGTGATAATAATAATAATTTTGGTACTTGTTAAGGGCTTACTGCATGCCAAGGACTGTTCTAAGCACTGGAGTATATACAAGGCAGTCAGATTGAACACAGTTCCTGTCCCACATGGGGCTCACACTCTTAATCCCCATTTTACATTTGAGGTAACTGAGGCCCAGAGAAGTGAAGTCACACAGCAGAGAAGTGGAGGAGTGGGGATTAGAACCTAGGTCCTTCTGACTCCCAAGCCCATGCTCTTTCCACTAAACCATGCTGTTTCTCAGAGTTTACATCTAACCAGACAGTAGGAGAAGGCATCCTTGGATGTATCTAGCTTTGGAATAGAGCTGAAAAACTAGAGACCTAACACTCCTTGAGGGTTATTGGCTGGGAAATGATGAAGAATTCATAAAACAAATTACAGACCCTATTACTTAAGCACTAACTCATATTCATACCCATCAATCAATCATAGGTATTTATTGAGTGCTTAATGTGTACAGAGCACTGTACTAAGCACTTGAGAGAGAAGAATGCATTGGAGTTGGTATAGACAGTCCCTGCCCACAAGGAGTTTACAATCCTCCTTGCTCTTGTCTGTAAATTATTTGGTGTCTGTCTCCCCTATGCCCTGATGCCAGAGATCATGTCTTTGTTAAAAAACAACAATCCAGCAGTATTTGTTAAGTGCTTACCATGTGCCAGGCACTGTCCTAACCACTGGGGTAGATACAAACTAATCAGGTTGGACAGAGTCTGTGTCCCACATGGGACTCACAGTCTTAATTCCCATTTTACTGATGAGGAAATTAAGACACAGTGAGGCTAAGCGATTTTACCTAGGTCACACAGCAGGCAAGGGTGGAGCCAGGATTAAACTTAAGTCCTCTGATCCCCGGTCCATGCTCCTTCCACTAGGCCATGCTACAGGAAGCCTTATCTGACTAACCTCTCATCTCTGGACTTTTTCTCCCTCCCTTCTGCATCATCTACTTCTCTACTTGTTTTGTTTTGTTGTCTGTCTCCCCCGCCTAGACTGTGAGCCCATTGATGGGTAGGGATTGTCTCTATCTGTTGCCGAACTGTACTTTCCAAGCGCTTCGTACAGTGCTCTGCACACAGTAAGCGCTCAATAAATACGATTGAATGAATCAATCAATCAATGAAACCTGATCAAATGATTACTTTTGCAGAACTCATTATGAGAGAATATTGAGAGAGATAGGAGATAAACTCCTAGCTGTTTAGAATTAGAAAAACCACCCTGCGAGATTATTCATTCATTCATTCATTCAATAGTATTTGAGCGCTTACTATGTGCAGAGCACTGTACTAAGTGCTTGGAGTGTACAAATCGGCAACAGACAGAGACAGTCCCTGCCCTTTGACGGGCTTACAGTCTAATCGGGGGAGACAGACAGACAAGAACAATGGCAATAAATAGAATCAAGGGGAAGAACATCTCATTAAAACAATAGCAAATAAATAGAATCAGGGTGATGTACATCTCATTAACAAAATAAATAGGATAATGAAGATATATACAGTTGAGCGGATGAGTACAGTGCTGAGGGGATGGGACGGGAGAGGAGGAGGAGCAGAGGGATAGGGGGGAGAAGAGGATTTAGATGTGCCAGTTATGTCATGGACAATGAGAACATTGACTAGACCAAGAGAACAGGTTAAGTGTGGTTGAAATGGTGAATATGCAATGTAGTTTAGTCTGTAAGCTCTAGACTATAAGCTCATTGTGGGCAGGGAATGTGCCTGTTTATTGTTGTATTGTACTCTCCCCAGCATTTAGTACAAGCTCTGTGCATGGCGCTCAATAAATACAATTGACTGAATGAATAAATTCTTAATGGAAAGAACACAGGACTGAGAATCGGGAGAACCTGGTTTGAATTCCAGTTACACCACTCACCTGCTGTATGATTTGAGGTATCTGACAACCACTCTGGCCCTCAGTTTTCTCATATATAAAATGGGAATAAAATAGATTTTGAGTCCTCATTGGGTGGGGTCTGTGGCTGATCTCATAACTTTGTATCCACCCCAATATGCAGCACATAGTGCTTATGAATCTATTTATTATTACAAAGTCTCAGTTCCAGTCAGAGACAGTCTTGGAATGGGAAATAAAAAGATTAAGGTCATCTCCATTATGGAGCTCTTCCCTTGTCTGCTTATTTACTGTACTACTGTAGGTATTTATTTGATTATTTTATCCTTTGGCTCTTTACAGCATATACACACACGCGTGCGCGCACACACACACATTTTTCTATCTCACACGAACACAAGGAGCTTGTCAAAGAAAGAAAAATATGCCCTTTAATTGCTATTCTGTTTAATTGGGTTCCAGAAAATATCAAAGCCCAACAAGCAGAATGATTTAGGTACGACAGTGACTTATCAGTGAAGCAACTGTTTAGCTCCATTTGTAAAGATCTAATCTGTGATTCACTGTGTGGGTGGAGAAGACCTGCTATGAATATTTTCCAGTGAGCAGATGAGGGTAGAATTTGATTCTTTTTTATGAGCATTTCCTACAGCTGTTTGCCTATAATTTAGTTCTATTTTCAGTTAAATTGCACGCAGGCAGCAGAACCTCAAAACTTTAACTTGTTTTAAAATTGTTCTAATCAGGTCAAAAGAAAAAGGCTCCTGTTTAACATCAAGCCTGCAGTGATTTATACCCCACTGATGAAGCATTGGAATGAGCTGGTGAATTCCCTAGGTAGGCCTCTAACCTCCAAGAGTTAAGTTTTCAAAAAGCCACACGGTAGCTTGGGGGATAGGTTAGTCACAGGTGGAAGTGAGCCCAATTGACCCCCTCAATGAATATGTTCAGTCATCTGAAGGAGGAGGAATGGAGGGCATGCTAAAACCCCTGTCCATGATCTGATTGCTTCTTGTTTCAGTAACCACTGCCACCTGCTTCCCTCTAGTGTTCCCAGAACTCATTTCTTGGCTTCCTAAGGAAGCCTATTTCTTGTTCTCACTGAAATCTTACATCATTTCATCACCACATTCAAATTCCCCAGCCTCATCTTCCAGGTTTTGTGCTACTTTGCCCTGATGATGGTTCTCCTTTAAGTGGATGGTGTGGCTGAGAGGAGTAAAGAGTAAACTTCTGAACCAATGCCTCCAGTTTCTCAAAATGACAACTGTGGTACCTGTTAAGTCCTATGTGCCAAGCACTTGACAAAACACCCGGATAGATACAAGATAGTGAGGGAGGACACATGGGAAGGTTGGGGGCTTAGACGGGGCTCCGCCTCATTTTCAGTCCAATGTTTTGTAGGTTGATGACTAGTAATTCTCATCACAGTTGAGCTTACTTACCTTGGGACCATTGGCTTGGGTTTGTGCAGATAGGACAGACAGACCCATCAGTCCAGTGGTATTTCCTCAGCAGGGGTCCTAGAGTGTAATCCTGGCCAGGTGACAGAACTAATGAAATGTGTTAACACCAAAGACCTGGGGAGACACCGGAGCTCACTAGGGAGGCCCAGAGATTGTTTTAGGAACTTGGTGGATGAGATTTAAATCCTGACCAGGAGGTTTTATTTTTTTTAAGTTAGGCCAACTCCTAGTGGGACATGGCTGTGACAAGTTATATGTAGAATTGTGTTCACATGGGTGATTCTTGATGGGCCAAGTAACAATCAATCCGTTAATGAATCAATCTCCCTTCCCTTTAGACTGTGAGCCCCACTTGTGATCGGGACTGTCCAACCTGATTATCTTGTATCTATCCCAGAGCTTAGTACATGCTCGACTCGCAGACATTGCTTAACAAATACTATTATCGCTGTTGTTATTATCATGACCAGGTGAGAGCTGATGTTCAGGGTTTTGCGGGTCCTGACTCCCCCCACCCCGATCTTCCCTCTCTGGTATGCCTGCTCTCTGGAGACTACTCTTGTCCCTCTTTTCCCCTCCCCGTCACTGCCCCAGTAGCAGAGGATAGCAGCGTGGCCTAGTGTAAAGAGCATGGACCTGGGAGTCAGAGGACCTGAGTTCTAATCCCAGCTCTGCCACTTGTCTGCTGTGTGACCTTGGGCAAGTCACTTAACTTCTCTGTGTCT
This sequence comes from Ornithorhynchus anatinus, assembly GCF_004115215.2. NCBI lineage: Eukaryota > Metazoa > Chordata > Mammalia > Monotremata > Ornithorhynchidae > Ornithorhynchus > Ornithorhynchus anatinus. The sequence goes on from NC_041738.1 coordinate 45,510,174, forward strand.
CCGTTTTTCATCTGTTAAATGGGAATTAAATCCAACTCCCTCCTACCTAGACTGTGAGACCCCTCTAGGACAGGGACTGTGTCTAGCCTGATAACCTTGTATTTACCCCTGTGCTTAGAACAGCTCATCGCATAGTAAACACTTACCAAATACCATAAAAAAGAGAAGTTCCGAGGCAGAGAGGCAAATCCTCAATTGTTCTTTGTCAGTTGGGTCGACTTGCTGATGTTCTGATTCCGGAGGAGAGAGGCAGGTGACAGTCTAGACTGCTCTCCCACACCAGGGTGAGTGCTAAGTATGGACCTCTGATTGCCACATGGCAAGAAGAGACACCCAGACTGAAATACAATGTCATTCCCAGTGTGTAGCCGATCTGACTTTAACTCTGCTCTCACTTGCTTGTTTCTCCTTCCTGCAGGCTCACTGTGTCTAAACTTAGGGCTTTATTTCTTATTTCCCCCGTTCCTCTTGGAACAGTCTCACTCCATGTCTTCCAGGTGTCCTCTATCTCCTGACTCCTCCAAACCCACTTCTTTCATGAAGCTTCCCAATGTTGATTACACCCCAGATGGAGTCACTGAACATTCCTGAAATGTTGTCCCATGTATTGTCACCTCCAAATTAGACTTGAAGTTCTTTGGGGCAGAGACCTCTGTTTTATGTGCTTGCTAAGCACCATGTAGCCTTATAGCACTCAATAAACAATTGTTATTAATGATAGAGGATAGTAAACAGGAAAAAACATGCTCATTTCAAGTTTCATTAGCAAAGTAGGGAGGGCTGGAGGGGAAGACGGAATTCAAGAGCCACTGCTCAAAGGAAAAGCCCGAAATGGATGGTGAGTTTATTTTTCACTTCCTAAAAGGGTATTTTAGGCCCATGGGATTCCTCTGGGATGTGGTGAGAGGAAGGAGGCTAGGGGTCCTGGAACTGGCCCAACTCCTTGGGGGGGTCCCAGGACTAGGAGGCATATCCTCCTGTCTCTGATCACCCCAGCACACCTGTGGCTCAGAGCAAGACCCTCCCAAAGCTGCTTCTTGCAGCCTTGGGGCACCCCAAGCCACAGTAGGCCCAGGGATAACCTTGGGCCTCTGTGATGAGGAGTTGCTGATCTTAATTCTTTCAGGCTGCAAAGAAACCGCTAGTGGTTGAGCCAACTAGTTCAGCTGGTGGAAAGAGCTGGATCATGATTCTGAATCTACATAGCACTCGGTATTGGCAGTATGTTTTAGGAGCATTCTTCTTCTCAGTACTACCACAGAGAAAGCAGTGCCAATAACACCAGGTCCATTTTATAGATGTGGAAACGAAAGATGCAGAAGAAAAAAAATGAAGTGATTCACCTGAGGCAATCTCTCAAATCTGTGGCTGAAACAAAATGGGAATTGGGAGTTTCTAGTTCTCAGTCCCTCTGCCTCTTCCTAGCAATCCCATCAATGTGTAGGAAATGTGCCTGAAGATCAGGTGGCATTAATTATTCCCAATTTTTAAAATACTTCTTAACTGATACTTACCACAAGCTCAACATGGGAATTTTCAGATGTCTCCCAAGTCCCCAGTGCTGAAGAAAATTAATTCTCTGCCAGGAAGATTTTTTTTTTCTTCTGAGCCAACACAGAGATGGTAGAAATGGTTCCTTGTTGTGCAAGATACTTGCTTCCAGTGGCAATTCCTGGTTTGGTTTTGATAATCCTGGGTCAGAGAAATCACACTGGCCCTAGGGGTGAGGGCTAAGATATTTTCCAGCGGTTTCTAGTCCTGACCAGCTTCTGCCACCGCCTGTCAGGGAAGACTCAGTTGCCCTCTCAGATGAGCCCAGGGCCTCCTCCCTGTCCCCTCAGCTCCTGGAGGTGGGGGTGAGCTCACCAGAGCCCTGAGCCAGTGCTCCCCAAGTCAGTCAATCAATTGTATTTATTGAACTCTTACTGTGAGCAGAGCACTATATCAAGCGCTTGGGAGAGTACAACATAAGAAACATATATTCCCTCCCACAATGAGCTTACAGCCTAGAGGTCCCCAGTCTTGGTGGATTCCAAATAGGCTGGAAACAGCAAAGCAACAACCCCACCCAAACCGGGGATAGAATCGGGGAAGCACATGGTACTCATGACAGTGACCAGTGTTTGTGTCCTTGTACCATGAATCCATCGGGGGTTATTTAGATACCCCCAGTCGAATTCAGTCATGAAATCTACTCACAGGCTCAGAGTAGCCGTTAGATGACAAATCAGAAAACTTCCAGCATGCTCCCATAATGTCAATGGCTGTATATGGAGAGTGGGGGATTTTCCCATTCGTTTGGGGCTTAGGTTGGTGATTACTAGCAAACCCAGGATAGCACCCGCTGCTTTTCTCGAGAATGACCTCCACTAGGATCCATGTTTTCTTTCTAGGGAAGATCATTTGCCAGGCTCCTCTCTGGATAGTTTTAATAGACTCTCAAATTTGCCTGTCTCATTCCAGTCAGAAATCATATTTATCTTTTCCAGGATTACCATGGTGACTCATTTAAGGTTCTGTAAGTTGCACTGTTCTAAGCAATGGGGAAAGTGCAATGAAACTGGCAGATCCAGTTCCTGTTTCCAGAAGCCTATGATACTTACACACATGCACACCCACACACACAGAAAAATTCGAATTCTCAAACACTGAGAACATCCATAAAATTACAGTAACCAAAAAACAAAATCCTCTTAAAAACAGTTAACAGCTTGTGAGAGGCCAACTGCTTTCCCAGGTCTTCAAGGAGATTTCCCTACATTCCATCCTAGATGAAAGGCGGATTCTCTCTGTTCTCCCTGAAGCTGCATAGTATGGAGAGAAAGGGGATACAATTTCTCCTAATCTAGAATGGTTGTGGTGGGGTGCCTTAACAGTGTACAATACTTTCAAACACTGACTCAACTGGCAAACATGCCAGGGCCACTCCAACCAGGGCTGGAAATAAATAAGACTGGGCTGAAAAGAAACCCAGGAGCAGTCAAGAAAGAAGGGAAATAAATATTGAAAATGGACCCAGAACATCTCACTGACTTCCTCCAGCCTCCTGTTGTTCTTGCCACTGCATGTTGTGTTGTGATGACATTGCTGAGTTCCGGAAGAGATGGTAAAAGTTCCTATTGACTGGCAGCCATTTTGTACTATGTACGAGGCAAAGTAAAGACTTTGCTGTAGGGTGGCTGTGTGTTAGGCAAAACAAAGATGATTTTTATAGAATGTGATGCAATTAAAATTTCCAGCAGTGAGGCTTAATAATACCATCATTATTATAGACTGTCGATATACAGTAGGGCATTTTGTATGTGGAGTTATTTATGCACACACGAACTTTGCTGAATATGAATGCACAAATGGACAAATATTTGTGCATGTATAATTTTCACAATTGCACATTCACCCATCATTAATAATAATAATTGTATATTTGTAGCGCACTATGATTCAAGCACTGTGCTGGGGTAGATACAATTTAATAAGGTTGGATGCGGTCCCAGTTCTACATTGGGTTCACATTCTGAGGAAGAACGTGCTTATTTATTGCTCCCTTCACAAATCACTTTGCTATTGGTACAGTTGTCTTGGGGGCAATTTCTCAGGTCAGGGGGGCTTAGTTTACAATTTTGCTATTACCTTTTATTTGAGAATTATAAAGAGGCCTGATTTTGACCAAAATGGCTATGTTCTTTAAAGATACTGAAATGACTGAATACATGGTATGCTTCTTATCTAAAATGTGAGTGAAGTTCATTTGTGTTTATTTTAAAGATTATATAAACCTTCTAGATAAACTTGCATTGATATGGGATATTTTATCCGAACATTTCTCATAAGGATTTCAAAGGCCTCATAAAATTATATCAGTCTCACAAAGTCTTGTCAAGGTTGGTACAGTAGGTGATATAAATTATTAGATCAATTTTACAGGCAGGCCAAGATTTTTTCTACTTTCCGCAACTTAAAATAAGAGCATAAGGGAAGCAGCATGGCATAGCAGATAAAGCATGGGTCTGGGAGCCAGAGAATCTATGTTCTAATTTTGGCTCTGGCACGTGCATGCTGGTTGTCCTTGGGCAAATCACTTAACCTCTCTGGATCTCAATTTCCTCATCTGCAAATGGGAATTCAATACCTGTTCTCCCACCTACGTGGACTGTGAGCCCCATGTGAGGCAGGGACAGTCTCTGACCTGATTAACTTGTATCTACCCCAGTGATTAGAACATTGATTTGATCATATTTATTGAACGCTTACTGTGTACAGAACACTGTACTAAGCGCTTGGAAAGTACAATTCAGCAACAAATAGAGACAATGCCTGTCCACAATGGGCTCACAGTCTAGAAGGTGCTTGACACATAGTAAGCGCTTAAAAAAAGTACCATAAAAAAAGTTGGCGAATCAGATCAAAACTCTTTCTACTAGAATGTAATACCCTCATGTTACATCCCAATAGAGTCAATTAGGGATGGGATTGGGGGGGGGGGGGCGTTAGTGACTCAGCTTCACTGACAGACTCAACCATGATATTCAGTATCACAGTAAGAAAGCATTTATTAACATACAGGAAAGCATTAAGTGCAACGGATCCTGCTTCCGTTAAGCCCTCAACCCAGGGGAGATGTGATCTCTGACACTATTTAAGACCTCAACCCAGGGGCCTTGAGAATTTCCTATCACGGGAGGATCAGTTCTGTTCGGTGTTCAGGGCCTTAATGGGCTGCACTGGCACAGACATTCCCCAGCAAGAGGCCCTTCAGGCCCGGGCTGTCCCTGCCTTCTCTTCAGAGGACAGTGAGCAGCAGCGACAGGCATATCCCCCAACCTTTTAGGCTAAAATAATAATGATGGTATTTGTTAAGCGCTTACTATGTGCCAAGCACTGTTCTAAGCACTGGGGTAGATACAAGCTAATCGGATTGCCCCACATGGTGTTCACAGTCTTAATCCCCATTTTACAGATGAGCTAAGTGAGACACAGAGAAGTTAATGACTTGCCCAGGGTCACTCAGTAGACAGATGGCAGAGCCAGGATTAGAACCCATGTCCTCTGACTCCCGAGCCCGTGATCTTTCCACTAAGCAACAGCATACTTGTTGATATCGATCTTCTTCAGCCTAATTATCCTAATCTACCGATTATAGTTTCTTTGTATTTCATTCTTAGAAATTGTCTTGCCCGGGACCCTGCAGGTAGGTCTTTGCAAGGAGCCTATCTGTCTGGTTGGTTGGAATCACAGGAAGCATTTTGTCAAAGGGCGTTAAGTTAAACTGCTGCCTGTTTACTCATTTTGATGTGTATATATCTATGATTCTATTTGTATTGATGCCTGTTTACTTGTTTTGATGTCTGTCTCCCCTGTTCTAGAATGTACGCCTGGCATGAGCAGAGCTTGTCTCTATTGTTGAACTGTACTTTCCAAGCTCTTAGTACAGCGCTCTGCACACAATAACCGCTCAATAAATACAAGTGAATGAATGAATGAATAACAAGATGTTAACGTAAGGGCAAACTGCACACTTCACCTCACAAGAGTGTTTTCAATTATTTATATGAATTAGCTAATATAAAGTATTTAAAGTTAATCATTTTTATGCTCGTCTAGCTTCTCTCCCCAGAGTATGGTATATATTCCTAATATTTGTCATATTTTCTGGAATTTTTATCTTTTTGAGATCATTTTTTTCTGGGCAAGGGTGTATCTGGTTGTTGATGTCGTCTTATGCTGTCGAGTTGTGTCCGACCCATAGCGGTGCCATAGAAGCATCTCTCCCAGAATGCTCCACTTCCATCTGCAATCATTCTGGTATCGCACCAGAAAAACTAATTTCTTCTCATTTTGTGCCATTGTTCCTAATGTAGAAAGAGGAGAGGAACCTTATCCAGAAGGAAAAAGGAGATGTGGGGGGTAGAAACTGCTGGGATGTGTTTTCACTGAAAGAATTCTGCATTTGACTTTGAGTTGGTCTAACCGATCCCTGCCCTCAAGGAGTTTACAGTCTAGTGGGAGAGAGAAACATTTAAATAGATTATACTTAGGAGAAGCAGTAGACTCCAAAGATATGTACATAAGTGGTGTATGGCTGGGAGTGGGGTGAGTATCAAAGTGCTAAACAGGTTCAGATCCAAGTGCATTGGTGATACAGAAGGGAGGCTGAATTGGATTGGGGGATGAGAGGTTAGTCAGCGAAAGCTTATTGAGGGAGAGATGATTTTAGTAGGACTTTGAAGATGTGGAGAGTGATGCCTGTTGGATATGACTGGGGAGGGAGTTCCAGGCAGTTCCTTTCCCAGCTCCACTACCTGAAGAAAATCCTTAGGGGGAAGGAGGCAACTTGAATAGCAATAGAAGAATATGAGAAGCATAGGTTTTCTGTGTAGCTAAAAACTCAAAACTTCCATCAGTGAAGGGCTGCAGAAACAAGCAAAAACTAATCTTCCAATAGATTTATAATGGGCTAAATTCATCACTGTGAATTTTGTTGTCCTCCAGAAAGCTGATTTACTCTCTGGCTCACTGTTCTGATAGCCCAGGATCAGGCAGTAACTTTTCCAGACTTACCGAAGACAAGATTTCTTGATACCCACCCATGTCCAAAAAGACTGTAAGTCCTATTCTGCAATCCTCAACTTTCACTTCCCAAATACCCCAGCCTTATTTTCATCAAATGGCCCCTTCCTTTGAACTCTCTCTGCTCGGAAGGTGGTGGGGAGAGGGGACCAGAAGTGCAATCATTCAATCATATTTACTGAGTGCTTACTGTGTGCAGAGCACTCTATTAAGCGCTTAGGAGAGTACAGTATAACAGTTAGTAGGAACGTTCCCTGCCCACAAAGAACTTTTGAAGTTACTATGTTTTGTTCTTGAATTCCCCCTACTTACCTTCTCTTCCCCCTCCCCTGCCCCACTCCTCTCCACCACTGTCCAGGCTCCAGCTCCTTTGCTCGTCTGCATCCGGTTAAGATGTGGAATGCAGCAAATGGTTCATTGCAGAAGCCCACGTCCATTTCAGAACCTCTCCTCCCAGTTTACTACCAGAGAGAATGTGGGCTATTTTTGGACACTTGCAGCCAACTTGAAGCCATAATTCAGACTGGATTCCCACAAACATAGGCAGCTTCCAAGACAAGAGTCCATTTAAACCCCCAGGAACAATCCAAACACTGTGTATTTTATTGCCTGGTGTGTTTAGCTCTTTTTCAGAAAATGTAAAATTTGCCCTTTGCAGCTGCAAGAAACGTTCACCAAGAATAATGTGGCCATCCAATCCCTCTCCCTGCTCCGGAGATTTTTTTTTTTTCCAAGGCATTTTGTCTTTCTAACAATACCCAGATCTCCCTAAATATTGGGAAGGTCGTTTGTTTCCTAGCAGATAGATTCCCTTATCCAGAGCTTACTACAGCTCAAACAACAATTTATAAACTCTATGCTTCTTTTCTCCCTCAAGATGAAGTGCTTTAGTCTTGTAGCCAAACTAAATCTTTAAATGGTATAAGAGGCATTTAGATTTTTTTCTGCCCAGCTGACAGTAGGTTTACAGTTTATAATCTGGCCTTTGTAAAAGCATTTGTCAGCCTGTATATTTCATTTTCAGCCCGACCACCCAGGAGGATGGACAGGCAGGAAGCATTCGTTCACTTGCACCAACAGTCAATTTGAAGGTTGGCTGCAAAATAACAGAATTTAGTCACAAAGGAGAACTTTTCTGGCATTATCTCGCTCGCATCTCATTTGAAAGAGCAGCCCTTGTTTATGCGAAGCGATTCCCAAACTCTAAATTTGGAAATTCGATGTATTCTCGTAATCCTCCATTCCTAGCTTGGCCGCGCGATTAGCTGTGCATCTTTGGCCTCACGAAGAGACCGTTCCACTCTATCAGCTCTGCAAGATCTCCAGCCGAGCTGCCCGTTCCAACAACAGGCGACTCGAACACTTGAGAGAGGGGAACAGAAACCAGTGTCGGACTTCAGAAAATGGCTCCAGTGCTGGCGGAGGCATTCCGGGGGCCTGCCATTTGTGTACACAATTTAAACAAAAATATAGCTTGGTTCCCGCCAACTTGGCAAAGTCTCATGACTGGCTACGAATGTACACCATGATACGTGGGATTTGCCAAGGGGCAGGCTGGGCTCGGGCGGAGGAAAGAAAGCAGTGATGGTTAAGGAATATTTTTCAATCTGAACCAATATGATATTGGGAGAAGGAATGCAATATAATGAGTCACACTCACGTTTTATCTCTATTGCTTGAAGATGGTTTAAAGGGAGGAAATAGCACAGTATAAAGCTGCTGATAAAGGAGATTTAGTCTGTAACTGCTCAATTACACAGAATGCCATGAAGTCAGAGTCTCTAAAAAAAGTGCCCTAATATTGGATTGGATTTTATATCTTCCAGCCATTATTGTGACATATTGTTCCTCTACAGTCCTGACCCTTTCCTGATACACTTGGCCTGCCACATCAAGGACTCTGTTCTCTCTGTGTGCTCCCATCCCTGGTGGTCTAAACTCTGCCCAGCATTATGGCCCTTCAGAGTACTAAGGGAGACCTGTTCCAAAAGTAAAAACTCATAGTAAACGAAGGTGCATTTTAACTCCGAGATCAGGGGGAAAAGTCTAGATCAGATATAGTGATGTTATGGGGAAAGTTGGGGCTATGGCTAAGAGGGAAATCCAAAAATGAAAAGGCGTATTTGGAAAACGATTCGTAAATAAGGAGATGTCTACCAATCTGTCTCCAGCTATTTTCCTCATCCCCGACCTGCTCCACCCAACCTGCCTCTGTTCACCTTCTTTAGCCCCTGAATTCCTGGCATAAGGTCCCTTGTTCCTATTTCTCCTACAGATCCTGGCTGTGCTGGTATATTTACCAGATCCGTCACTGATTTTGAAAGTCTCTCAGTATCCTACATTCCAACAGGGATGGACTCTATGTTTGGCCCAGTAATGGCATTTCATAACTTCTTATGTTCTAAATGCTTAGAGTTACTAACAAACAGCATCATTAATTTGAGTTTCATTTCCTCTTGATAGCCACTGGTTCCCAGTATTTGACTTCCTGGGTTATTTTGTGACTCTTTGTTGCTCTTCAGTTGTGGGCCCAATTTATGTGTTCACTGATTCAGTCGTATTTATTGAGCACTTACTATGTGCAGAGTACTGTTACTGTTAACTAGTAGATAGAGAGCTTACTGTGTGCAGAGTGCAGAGTGTTCAGTGTACTGCAGCAGAAAGCTGTATTTACAATTCTGATTCTTTTCCCTTTTAAAATCAAGGACATTTCATCTCTTGATAAAATTACCGACGTTGACCACCTAACAGTATCTAAGTTGTTCCAGGTTTGTTTGTCATTGAACACTCCCTCCAAAAGGGGATCAGATTTCTTTTTGTGCCTAATAGCTTTAACTGTGCTGGTGGTGGTGGTGCTGAGTAATGCAACATTAGCAAAGTTAAGAATTCCATGCTAGTTACCGAAGCGTACATGTTGTGCTGATTTCTATTGTATGTTTCGTGGCAAGTAGTCCTGCCCTCAACATTAACATTAAGCATAAAGCTACATGTTGACCAAACTCTACTGAAAATAAGGCAACAGTTTATTAAGTAGTAAAAACTTTTGACATGGCATTTTTTGTGGTGTGGTAAGATTTTAATAAATAGAATTCATGCTTTTTCACATTATGATAAATATTGTGCACATTGGAGTTTACACGGAGCATTAATCAAAGCAAGTTAAGGAATAATCCCTGGCTTTTAGGAGACTCTGATATTTAAATTGACGGTAATGATACAGGTACATTTATGAAAGAATCTAAAGCTACGCAGGTGGGGTGCAAACATCACCGTTAGCATGTAAGGTCCTCAAAGGCAGGGACCGTGCCTTATCCTTAGACTGTTTTCTACCTCAGACTGTGAACCACCTTTTGGACAGGGCCTGTGTCCAGTATGATTAGATTGTATCTACCCAGCGTTTATCACATAATAAGCACTTAACAAAAAACACAGTTACTACTGTTGTTATTGTCCTTCTTTTGTACACTCTCAAGCATCTAGTCTAGTCTAGAGCCCTGCATGCAGTAGGCCTAGCTCAGTAAATGTGGATGACTGATAAATTGCAAATAAATATCTGAGATAAATTAGAGAGGTGAGTAAAAGCAAGCATCCCCCTGTAAGACTGTAAACTCCTTGATGGTAAGGATGGTGACTACCAGTGGAGTACTATTGTACTCTCCGAAGGGCTTAATATCGTGCTCTGCACAAAGTAAGCACTCAATAAATATGAGTGATTGATTAGTAAATGTTTTTGTATGGTGAAAAGGGGTGGCCATTCTGGAGCACGTGATTCTTGCCTTCTATCCTTATGACCAGGTCTGGCTTCAGACATTTGGTCTCCTCGAGGCGGGAAAACAAAATTACCATCCTGGATGGCCAGACTGGTGGCCAAGATCAGCATGCATTACACCCGGCACACAGTGCAAAAGAATGATGATGACCGTAATAATTGTAATAAGAATAATTGTGGTATTTGTTAAGCAATTATTATAGTGTTGGTATTTGTAAGCAGCGTGGCTCAGTGGAAAGAGCACGGGCTTAGGAGTCAGAGGTCATGGGTTCTAATCCTGGCTTTGCCACTGTCAGCTGTGTGACCTTGGGCAAGTCACTTAACTTCTCTGTGCCTCAGTTCCCTCATCTGTAAAATGGGGATGAAGTCTGTGAGCCCTGCGTGGGACAACCTGATTGCCTTGTATCTACCCCAGTGCTTACAACAGTGCTCGGCACATAGTAAGCGCTTAACAAATACAAACATTATTATTTGTAAAGCGCTTATTATGTGCCGAGCACTGTTCTAAGCGCTGGGGTAGTTACAAGATAATCAGGTACTCCCACTTAGGACTCACAGTCTTCATCCCCATTTTACAGATGAGGTAACTGAGGCCCAGAGAAGTTAAGTGACTTGGCCAAGGTCAGACAGCAGACAAGTGGAGGAACCTGGATTAGAACCCACATCCTCTGACTCCCAAGCCCATGCTCTTTCCACTAAGCCTCGCTGCTGTGCCGAGCACTGTGCTAAAGGCTGAGGTATAAGACAATCAGATCCCACATGGGGCTTACAGCCCAAGTAGGAGAATCTGGTTCAAGCCATGATTCAATGGGATGATTAAACATTACACTAATTGAAAGTAAAATAGGAAATAACTCAATAAACCTATGTATAGAGCACTGTACTAAGTGTTTGGGAGAGTATAATATAATAATATAACAGATATATTCCTTGCCCCCACCAGGCTTACAGTCTAGAGGGGGAAACAGACAATATAAAAAAATAAATTAAGGATATGCACATGGGTGCTATGGGACCGGGAGGGGGTATGAATAAAGGGAGCAAATCACAGAGGGGAATGTGAAAAAAGAAAATGAGGATATGTTCAGGGAAGGCCTCTTGGAAGAGATGTGCCTTTATTAAGGCTTTGAACTGGCACGGGAGAGGAAAGGGGCAGGAGGAGTAATCATTTATTGGATATGAAGAGGGAGGGTGTTCCGGTCCAAAGGCAGGACTGTGTGAGAGGTCGCTGTGCGATAGATGAGATCGAGGTACAGTGAATAGGTTGGCATTAGAGGAGCCAAGTTTGTGGGCTGGGTTGTAGTAGGAGAGTAGCGAGGTGTGGTAGAAGGGGGTAAGGTGATGGAGTGCCTTAAAGCTGATTGTAAGGAGTTTCTGTTTGATGCAGAAGTGGCTGGGCAGCCACTGCAGATTCTCGAGGAGTGGGGAAATATGGATTGAACATTTTTGTAGAAAACTATCTGGGCAGCAGAGTGGCGTATGGACTGGATTGGGAGAGACAGAAGGCAGGGAGATCAGCAAGGAAGCTGATACAGTGATCAAGGTGGAATAGAATAAGTGCTTGGTAACATTGTGGCATTTTGGATGGAGAGGAAAGGATAGATTTTAGTGATGTTGTGGAGGCTGAAATGACAGAATTTAGTGCTAGATTGAATATGTGGGTTGAATAAAAGAGAGGAGTCAAGGATAATGCCAAGGTTATGGGCTTGTGGGACAGGAAGGATGGTGGTGCTGTCTACAGTGATGGGAAAGTTAGGGGAAGGGCAGGGTTTGGGTGGGAAGATACAGACTCGTTATTGACAAGTAAAGTTGGCAACACATCCAAGTAGAGATGTCTTGAAGGTAGGAGGAAATGTGAGACTGCAGAGAGGGAGAGAGATCAGGGCTGGAGATGGAGATTTGGGAATCATCCACATAGAGGTGGTAGTTGAAGCCATCTGAGCTAATGAGTTCTCCAAGGGAGTGGGTGTAGTTGGAGAATAAAAGGAGACTCAGCACTGAACCTTGAGGGACCCCCCACAGTTAGGGGGGTGGGAGGCAGAGGAGGAGCTTGCAAAAAATCCTGAGATTAAGTGGACAGAAAGAAGAACCAGGAGAGAAGAGTGTCAGTGGAGCCACGATTGGACAATGTTTCCAGGAAAAAGGGGTGGTCGACAGTGTCGAAGGAAGGTGAGATGATTAGGATGGAGTAGAGGCCATTGGATTGGCAAAAAGGAGATGATTTGTGACCTTCCAGCTTCATGAAAAGACGAACCCCCTTCTATAAAGGGTTTGACTGGAGAGAAAGGTTAACATCTTGGCTAAGATAAAATTTGAGGATTCTTTTGGTTTCTGTTGTACCTGCTCTCCAAGGCTTCCATTACCACATATACTTAAGAGTTGTCTCTGCTGTGGCTGTGGTTTCCCACGTGTAACATAAACTCCTAGAATCTTAGGGTAGGCATAACCTTTAGAGACCATCTGTCATCTACCTTTAGGCAGGCCCATATCTTAACTAGCATGAATAATGAAAATCAGGCCTTCGGTGAAAGCCTGCAAGAGTACGATTCCTCTTTCAGAAACCCTTCCAATGTTTATCAACCTTCTCCTTTTAAATTCTGCCCAATAGCCAATCCATCCTTTTGGGAGGTGAGAATATTGGAGTGAAGAAGGAAGAGAGGAAAATTCTTCTCTGTCATTCCCTGGAGTAATTTTAGTGTCTTTCTAGGCTCTAGGCAGTTTTTCATATCTAATAGGGATATCAATACTAGGGTTCTTAATATCTAATAGGGATATCAATGGCCACATACTTCTCGAGGATGTTTTGAGAATGAACTCATAAAAATGACCTTAAAACATTTGGCAAAATTTCTAAATAATGCATTCTAAACCAATAACTCACATTATGAAAATGTGAATCAATCAGTGGTATTTTGAGCACTTAGTATGCACAAAACACCTTATTAATGCTTTGGAGAGTACACTGCTATAGAAGAGTACAATACAGTAGGAGGGCTCTGAATGAAAGGACTACGGTTGAATAGTTTTCAAACATCTATAACTTAAGACACCGGCTAAATTTTGACTGTAAGCTCATTATGGGCAGTGAATGTGTCTGCTAATTCTGTTGTACTGTACTCCCCCAAGCATTTAGTACAGCGCTCTGCCCATAGTAAGTGCTCAGTAAATATGATTGATTGATTTTGTGGTTTTGAACTGCTTCTGAAAGTGTGTGTAAAAAGACTGTCAGTGATGGAGGATCTCCTATGACAAAGCTTGAGGAAACGGCTCCATCCATTTTCTCCCCATGAGATTCCCTTACCATTCAATTTCCTGTGAAGTGTCATTAAAACATCTCTTCCATCTGCCAAATGGGAAGTGCAATTAAATAACTTGGACTGTGGATTTGGCTTCTTTTATTAAATGGTATTTGTTAAGTATTTACTATGTGCCAGGCACTCTACCAAGCCCTGGTTTAGATACAAACTAATCAGGTTGGACATAGTCCCTGTCCCAAATGGGGCTCACAGTCTTAATTACCATTTTTCAGATGTGGTAACTGAAACACAGAGAAGTGAAGTGACTTGTCCAAGGTCACACAGCAGACAAGTGGTGGAGCCAGAAATAGAACCCAGGTCCTTCTGAATCCCGGGCCCAGGCTCTATCCGCTAGGCCAGGGTGCTTCTCTTAGGCCACACTGCTTCTCTTATTTAAAGGTGGTTTGTTCTCTGTCTTCCATGAAGGTCAGATGCGGAGACTGTATAGTTGAGTCTTCTAGACATTTCTCCCCACCCCCTGGTTCATCCTTCAGCTCCACTACATTATTTCCAAAGCCACATAGAGCTGTGGAACTTTAGTATCCAACAACAGATTCTGACAATGTTAAAGTCTTAAATGGATTACAAAATCTAGGATTTTAAAAAATATATAATGAAAGCCTTGCTGTGAATATATAATTAGAGAGGGAAGGGGAGAGTCCAAGTGGGAAATTAATTCCATAGTGGATGCCACAAAAACTTTTACAAAATGCCTTTCAGAAGTAATCAGTGGCTGAAAAGCAGGAAAAGTAGTCATGATATATCGATGTGGCAATAGAGAATGTTTGGCCTTTAGACAAGAAGAATCTTCCAGTAAGCATTACTGTAACAATGGCTTGGTTGGTTAGTAGCTCAAGGAAAAACCCAGAGTGATCCAGTTTTACTTTAGGCTTATAATCCTATCATCTAAATAAGAACTGAAGCAGCCAAGGAGCAAAAGGAAAACAGGCGGCAATAACTGAGGTTGATAAAGGAAAATGAGAACAGCATTACAGGGAAGTTTCCAAAATCTATCTGTCTGCAAAAGTGTCATACCACCAGTGCCTCAGAGAGAAGACAGCATCAGTAGCAGCGTGGCCTAGTGCAAAGAGTGCACTTGAGAGTCCGAGGACCTGGGTTCAAATCCTGAATCTCCCACTTGTATGCTGTGTGACCTTGGGCAAGTCACTTAAATTCTCTGTGCCTCAATTACCTGACTTGTACAATGGGGATTAAGAGACCGTGAGCCCTAGGAGGGACGGGGACTGGGTCTGACCCAAATATCTTGTATATCTTGATCCTGGGCAAGTCACTTAACTTGTTTGGGTCTCATTTCCCTCATATGTAAAATGGAGATTAAATCCTACTCCCTCCTATTTATGCTGTAAGCCTTGTGTGGGGCAGGAACTATGTCCAATCTCATTATTTTGTATCTACCCCAGTGCTTAGAACAATGCTAGATACATAGTAAGCACTTAACAAATGCCATTAAAACAATGAGTGATTCCCCATGTGGTTATCAACCAAAGGAAGATAGTATAATAATAATAATAATGGTGGTATTTGTTAAGTGCTTACTATGTGCAAAGCACTGTTCTAAGCGCTGGGGGGATACAGGAGGATCAGATTGTCCCACGTGGGGCTCACAGTTTTAATCCCCGTTTTACAGATGAGATATCTGAGGCACAGAGAAGTTAAGTGACTTGCCCAAAGTCACACAGCTAGCAAGCGGGAGAGCCGGGATTCGAACCCATGACCTCTGACTCCCAAGCCCAGGCTCTTTCCATTGAGCCACGCTGCAGTATAGCATGATAGGCGTGTGTGTAAGTATGGCACCGTGGCTCAGTGGAAAGAGCCTGGGCTTCGGAGTCAGAGGTCATGGGTTCGACTCCCGGCTCCGCCACTTGTCAGCTGTGTGACTGTGGGCAAGTCACTTGACCTCTCTGTGCCTCAGTTACCTCATCTGTAAAATGGGGATTAACTGTGAGCCTAATGTGGGACAGTCTGATTACCCAGTATCTGCCCCAGCGCTTAGAACAATGCTCTGCTCATAGTAAGCGCTTAACAAATACCAACATTATTATTAATATATATGTATGTGTGTATATACATACATATATCCTCAGTTACCTCATCTGTAAAATGGGGATTAAGACTGTGAGCCCCACGAGAGACAACCTGATTACCTTGTATCTATCTCAGTGCTTAGAACAGTGCTCGGTACATAGGAAGTGCTTAACAAATATTATTATTATTATTATGTATATATGTGTATGTGCGTGTACATATATATGTATGTATTTTAGTAGAGAGATAAAGAATTAAAGAGGATACTGGGGGAGGTGTAGGGAGATGGAAGAAGAGGATTTATCTGGCCTCAGTTACCTCATCTGTAAAATGGAAATTAAGACTGTGGGACATGGACTATGTCCAATCTGATTAGTTTATATCTCCCCAATTGCTTAGTAAAGTCCTGGCACATAATCAGGTGCTTAACAAATGCCATAAAAATAGCCAGAAGGAAAGGTAAGAGATCAAAGAGGGAGTCTGGTCTATTTATTTATTCATTGTTTATTTATTTTAAATGGTATTTGTTAAACTCTTATTATGTTGCAAGAAATGTTCTAAGCACTGGGGTAGATACAAATTAATCCCAGTCAATCAGTCAGTCAATCGTATTTATTGAGTGCTTACTGTGTACAGAGCACTGTACTAAGCACTTAGGAGAATACAATACAATAATATAACAGACACATTCCCTGCCCAAAGTGAGCATACAGGCTAGAGGGGGAGACAGGCATTAATATAAATAAATAAATTACAGATCAGTACATAAGTCCCTGTCCCACAAGGAGTTCACAGTCTAAGTAAAAGGGAGACTAGATATTGAATCCTCATTTTAAAGCTGAGGAAACTGAAGCTCGGAGACATTAAGTGACTTGCCCAAGGTGACACAGCCGGCAAGTAGCAGACCCGGGATTAGAATGCAGGTACTCCTGACTCCTAATCCTGGTGTCCTTTTCCCTAGGTCACACTGTGAGCTGCCTGGCCGGGGGCTCCTTGGTGGCTTGGGCATTGGCCTGCCCCTCACAGGGTATGTGTGTGGAAGGAAGCTGACTTGGCTCCAGGGAGCACCAGGCCTCATCTGATGCCAGAAGCATCAACCTGGGCTGCAGTGTGCCAGGCATCCAATCGGTCATTAGGGGTAGCGTCAGCTCTCACGGCAAGTTGGCATGGCTCCTGGTGGGGCATAGAAGGAGCAAGAGGCCGCTCTGGATGGGGAGTGCGAAGGGTTGGCTAGCATCTCTCCTGCTCCCGTCTGTTCCGGTGTATGTCCAATTTTACTTTCACCCTGGAAGAGACTAAGCCAACTTCACCCTGGCCAAAAGTTCTTCTAATTTTATAAGATTGAGGCAACCTCTGGTTCTCTTTGTGAAAAATCCTATTAGCCTTGCTTGTTTTGCAGTCTCAAAAAGAGGCTTCAAGAGTTAGCTCTCTAAGTTTCAATGTAAATAATGTTTTTGTTTTTTCTCTTTTCCTGGCATAAATAATTTCTTGGCATTATTTATCACGGGTTCCCTCCTAAGATGACCTTCTGTTTAGGTTGAGAGGGCCCAAAGTCACTCTGGTATTTTCTAATTTATAGGTCCTCTTCCCCAATTGCTTTTTCTTTCTCTCACTCTCCCTGCAAAAGTTCCACAATATGTTACATCCTAGATATCAACTTCATCCCCAGAAAAAATAAAATGCCAGGGTGGCTCCCTAACCATAAAGCCTACATTAACCCACAACCTCAGAGTTCCTCCCATACCATAAGGGGAGAAAAGACAAGGAGAATTAGTTCATCTTCTCACAGTCGGCTTGGGAAGAAGGAAAATACAAGGGGAAAACCCCCATTTTACAGATGGAGAAACTGGGTTTCAAAACGTTTACATGGCTTGTCCAAGATCACAGGGTCTGAATGGGAGCCAGAACTCAAATCGTGATCTCTTGACTTTCAGTCCAATACAAATTATATTAGGCTAAACTCCCAAGTGGGATAATAGAATAAAGCAAATGACCAATTCCCCTTTCATTGTGTTGAAAATGAGTTGGAGGCACAGAACAACCATTAAGCAGCAGGAGTTAAGTACTCCAATAGTTTTTGTGGGCTTCCCAGCGCCTGCTGGCCCTGAGATCAAAGGCACTGAGGAACCTGCAGCTCTCCTGCAGCTCTGTCCCTGCAAATCACTGTGCTCTAGACAGTTCCTAAGTTAGAAGCAATTTTTACCATGACAGAGGAGCAGAAAGCATGACTTGTGGTTTTGCTTGAAATAAAATAAGTTTCTTTCAACTATCTTAGTCAAATGCTCATACAGACTGTTCATCTGTAGCAGAGGTTCCTGTGGTCATCAAGGGGAGCTTTCCATGACAGCTTTGCCTCGTGGAAAGAGCATGGTAGCTTTGTTGCTAGTCTGCCTGTATGATATTGGGCAAGTAATTTAACCTCTCTGTGTCTCAGTTATCTCATCTGTATAATGGGAGTAAAATACCTGCTCTCCTTTCCCTTAAATGGGGAACCCTGTGTAGGATATTGACTGTGTCTAATCTGATTATTTTCTATTTACCCCATTCATTTATTCATTCAATCGTATTTACTGAGCGCTTACTGTGTGCAGAGCACTGTACTAAGCACTTGGAATGTACAAGTCAGCAACAGATAGAGACAACCCCTGCCCAGCAACGAGCTCACAGTCTTAAAGGGGGAGACAGACAAAACAAAACGTCAGGCGTCGATACCATCAAAATAAATAGAATCACAGATATATGCACATCATTAATAAAATAGAGTAATTAATATATACAAATATACACAAGTGCTGTGGGGAGGGAAAGGGGGTAGAGCAGAGGGAGGGAGTGGGGGGAATGGGGAGGGGAAGAGGGGCAGAGGGAAAGGGAAAGCTCAGTCTGGGAAAGCCTCCTGGAGGAGGTGAACACTTAGTAGGGCTTTGTCTTAGAAAGGGGCGCAGGTACTCCTATCTGATACATGGATCCGATTGGATCACTCTGTTCCTCCAAAATCGCCAGTCACTAGCCCACATAAAGCAGTGGCTGCCCACTGGTTTTAAAGCTTGACCTATGGATAGAACGTGGACCTGGGAGTCAGAAGGACATGAGTTCCAATCCTGCCTACGCCACCTGTCCGCTGTGTGACCTTGGGCAAGTTAT
Source organism: Ornithorhynchus anatinus (assembly GCF_004115215.2). Taxonomy (NCBI): domain Eukaryota; kingdom Metazoa; phylum Chordata; class Mammalia; order Monotremata; family Ornithorhynchidae; genus Ornithorhynchus; species Ornithorhynchus anatinus. Next base: position 45,528,993 of record NC_041738.1, read on the forward strand.
TTAATCTCTCTGTGCCTCAGTTACCTCCACTGCAAAATGGGGATTATGGCTGAGAGCCCCATGTGGGACATGGACTATGTCCAACCCCATTACCCTGTATCCACCCCAGAGCTTAGAACAGTGCCCAGCACATAGTAAGTACTTAACAAATACTAGGCATATAATATATATATATATATATATATATATATATATATATATAAAGGCTCTCTATAATAATAATAATTTTTGGAATTTGTTAAGTGCTTACTATGTGCCAGGCACTGTACCAAGAGCCGGGGTTGGACACAGTCCCTGTCCCACATAGGGCTCATAGTCTCAATCCCCATTTTACAGATGAGGTAACTGAGGCACAGACACGTGAAGTGAATTGCCCAAGGTCACACAGCAGACAAGTGGCCGAGCCGGGACTAGAACCCAAGACCACCTGATTCCCAGGCCCAGGCTCTACCCACTATGCCATGCTGCTTCTCCTCTACATTTGTTCTCCCTTACCTATCTGCCTTCTTCATCCTCCTCTACAATCAAGTCCATGTTTTCCACTCCTCCCAAGCAGATCTCTTAACTGCCCTCTACTCTGGGATCACTCTTCCTAATTAGCTTTACCAAACCTCATCTCCCCTCCCAACCTCATCTCTCTCCCAGCCCCCCTCAGGAAAAGCCAACTCCTACATGAGGCAATCCCAGACTAATCCTCCACCTTCCCAGTTATGCCATCCCTCAGCCTCCTCAGCACTCACAATTATCTGCTTGTATTTGTTCTTTCTAGCTCTGCTGACATACTCTTAATTCTGGTATTCTCAGTTATTTTACATACCGTACGCTTGTCTTCCCAATTAGACTGGAAACTCTTCCAGGGTCAGAACTTCATCTTAACTTCAAGCACCCAAGGCAGTACTCTACACATAGTAGGTGGTTTTTTTTGTTTTGTTTTGTTCTCTAAGTGCTTATTATGTGTCAGGTACTGTATAAAGCACAGGGGTAGATACAAGCTAATCAGGCTGGCCACAGTCCATATCCCACAGGGACCTCACAGTCTTCATCCCCATTCTACAGATGAGGTTACCGAGGCACAGAGAAGTTAAGTGACTTGCTCAAAGTCACACAGCAGACAAGTGGCAAAGTTGGAATTAGAACCCAGATCCTTCTGACTCCCAGGCCGATGCTCTATCCACTAAGCCGCACTACTTCTCAATGAATGAGGTGTTCCATAAATAATCTTGTTATTGATTAGTAGAACCGAATTTGGAGACATGGGGAGCAGTAGAACTGTCGCTGAGATGAAGATGGGAATAGTGGTACTCCATGCTCAGCCCAGAGCAGGCAGGCAGAGTTGAGAGAGGTACCTGGCTTGAACTGCTTAATAAATACCATTGACTGATTGGTTGATTGATTAGGTAGGGCTGGGCCCAGTTTGAGTCAAATACTGTTAACTGCCTGGTGCGCTGTACTAAGTGCTGGGGTAGACACAAGCCACTCAGGTTGGACACAGCCCACGTCCCACATGGGACTCTCACAGTCTTAATCCCCATTTTACAGATGAGATAATTGAATCACAGAAAAGTGCCTTGTCCAAGGTCACAAAGCAGATGAGCGGCAGAGCCGGGATTAGAACCCTTAGCATATAGTGATTAATAGATGTCATTATTCTTATAGAATCATATAAAATATATTAATTTCACAAAATTATTATTAATAATGCAAGCCAGGGAATAAGAACTCTTGGTGTGCAGTGCAGCTCTTTGATAAGCCCATAATTGACCTGCACAATGGCAAAAAAAGTTGGTACATTTCTTCAGATATGTGAACTATGCTGCATTTACTTTTCCAATCAATTTACCTTATGAATATAGGACCAAGCATAAACCTTGCCCTTGGTTATTTTAGTCATCAATAAAGACTATGATATTCATTTAAACCTTATGAATCCCATTCCTGACACTCAACCATTATTTATTATTTGTAGGAGACATATATCATCCTGGATTAAAACTGTAAATACTCTACTTACCCAGGTCATAGCACATCCTTTTTGTTTAAATTCTAAACTGTGATGTTTTACACAAGTTAATTTCCTTTCCAAGTGGAAATGTCTTAAGACAGGCCTATTTGTAGCCTTACTCAAAATATCGGGGCCAGCAGCACCTAGAATCCTAAATTTCTAATTACTTTCTGTTTGTTGGGTCTAACTCCAGTATTCAAGGCTGACACTTCAGCTCTGAGCTTTTAAAACTCTCTGCCTGGGCGAATAAGAACAGTGGGAATGAAAGGAGCAGAGCTGCACTTGAGTCTGAAGCCTCTGGAATCAGGAATTCTCTTCTAAGATTCACACAGGCTCTATACAGGTCAAGTTTAGGTAGTTAAGACAATTACGGATCAATCTATCATATCAGGATGAACAAAAAATGTTGACCTGAATTATCAAATCAGGTTGTCCCATGGACCTAATTATCTGGGAAATATCTCCATTCATTCAATCATATTTACTGGGCAATTATTGTGTGCAGAATACTGAACTAAGTGCTTGAGAGAGTACAGAATAACAATTAACAGGCACCCTGCCCACAACAATCTTACAGTTCAGAAGGGGAGACAGACATTAATTTAAATAAGTTACAGATGTACATAAGTGCTGTGGGGCTGGGAAGGGGGTTGAATGAAGGGAGCAAGTCAGGGGGATGGAAGAGAGGGGGAGAAGAGGAAAGGAGGGCTTAGTCAGGGAGGACCTCTTGGAGAAGACGAGCCTTTGAAGAGGGGAAGAGTAAACGTCTGTCCAATTTGAGAAGGGAGGGTATTCCAGGCCCTCCATTTTGCTTTGTTGGTGGAGGCATTGCCAAATTGTAACTTTAAGTGAAATATGTCAACACTTTTTGCCTAGGTTTCTCTGATTGTAAAATGAAGTTCCTGTCACTTGTTCTCAATCCACAGTGAACCCTTGAAGGGTAATTTAATGTAGTTATTTTGATTTCTTGCTCTTTGTGATTGGGAACACATTGTTTTTGATTCCACACTGTATCTGCACAGAGCCTCCTCCAGAGTCATGCAGTCTGGGTCTTCAACTGCCACAAAACCCATACTGGACCACTATTTTAGGCCAGAATATATAGTTGAAAAGTGAATAACTTAGCAGAGTGGTGAACACAGCAGGAACACAATGTAAATCCAGTCCAGATTGGCCATCCGGTCTGTGTTTTTAGGTGATAAAAGATTTGAGAAGTTAGTGATCCATGAAAAATAACTGTCTAGTTGTCCAGACTCTACCTAAGCAAATGTAATTCATTCAATTTTCTAAAAATAACTTTTGGGGAATACAATTTTTAATCTAACTGACCCAATATGCGATCAACTTCTGATTAAGCATTGCCCTAAAGAAACAGTATTCACTCTCTAAAATGCGGCAAGGTGTTTTGAATGAAGATCAAAGAATTAAAGAAATATTTTGAAGGCTGTACAGTATAGGAGGCAAGAATGAGACCACTCATTTCAAAGGCAGATCAATTAAAGGCCTGCCCAGAAACAGTGAAGATGATTAGAGCAGCTTTAGCTAAGGGAGTTACAGCCAATCCTGGGGAAGACCATACCAGACCATCAGTTTTCAGGCACTGAGCAATCAGAAATTTTTTCCATTGGTTAGGAGAGCTTGTTTATTCACAGATGTTGACCACGGCATTGATTTGACCACCCTACAGTTACTTAATCACCTGGGAACTAAGCCCTCTGCAATCCACCTTGTGCCATTAGAAAGCTCACGGCAGGATGTTGCTGCTGGAAAGGAATAAAAACTAAGGCATTTTAAACAATGATGTTATTCTGAGTGAATCCACAGATCAAAAATAGGTCTAACCACATGGAGAAGACTGTACTTTGAACTCCAAATTCCAGATCTTCTTTGGAAGAAAAACCCTGGAATCATCATGGAACATCATGCCCAGCTGTTAATTCTCCAGGTATAAATATTTACTTGGAGCCATTGCAACATGACTGTCTGACAAGGTGGCAGAGATTCAGTGATTTAGGAGAGCAAGTAGAAAAGCCACAAGTCCCATCCTAGCCTAATAGAGTAGAATAGGAAAAGAGGAGCTTGATTTCTGAAGTGTTGCTACAATAAAATGCCCATAACTTCACTAAACACCTGTGCTGCGGAGGGTACGAGAGGACAGGAAGAGAAACTTGAATATCCTCTTGAATCAACATAAAGGTTTACCCACTGAGAAGGAGAGGATTCTTTTAGGGGGCTTTGTAGCTAGGGATTTTTCTAGGATTGATGGAATGAAACCTGAAGGCCCTTTAGGAGGACCACAGAGGAAAAACCCTCCCAAACTGGAATGGAATGAGGGAGACCACATTATAAAATCAGACTGGACAAAGCTCCCAAAAATGTATCAAAAAACTCTGACCTTTTGGCTCCTTTCCATCTGCATCATGTATGATTTATGGTTATTGATGGGACTGGAACTGAACAAAATGTGCAAGTTTGGACAAAAGTGCAAGGAGCACATGTTCAGCATGGTTTATTTTCTTTTCCTCTTTCCCCAAATGGCCAGAATCAGCCAACGTCTCTCTTTTGTGATTTCTGCTCTGGAGTTTTCCATTATTGTTCCCTAAAGACACGAACCTAGGTGCAAACCATTTTTATCACAGGGAAACAGCATGCTGTAGATATAAGGTAATCAGATTGCCCCACATGGGGCTTACAGTCTTAATCCCCATTTTACAGATGAGGTAACTGAGGCACAGAGAAGTGCCTTGCCCAAGGTAACACAGCAGACAGGTGCCAGAGCTGGGATTAGAACTCACATCCTCTAACATCCAAGCCCGTGCTCGTTCCACTAAGCCATGAAGGTCACAGGTTCTAATTCCGGCTTTGCCACGTTGCTATGTGGCCTTGGGCAAATCACTTCTCTTCTCTGTGCTTCAGTTCCCTGATCTGTAAAATGGGAATGAAGACTGTGAGCCCCATGTGAGACAGGGATTGTATCCAACCCAATTTGTTTGTATCCATCTCAGCACTTAGTACAGTACCTGCCACATATTAAGTGCTTAATAAATGCCATAATTTTTTTTTATCAAAAGCCTAAGAGGAAGAAAGAAGAAAGAGAATCTTGTCATAGTCAAGTAAAGAGCAGGATGATGTCATGCCCCTTTATGTCCCCTAGTGATGCCATGACTACAAACTAAAATAAGAGGCACCTCTAGAGCACCTATAGTTACTGACCTTTCATTACAACTGTGAGCTATAATCATAATTTCAGATAGAAGACCAACCTTCATCCTAACCTTTCCACAGGACATTGCTTTCTCTTGCATAATTGCCTATGAATGGAGTTCCTGATATAGACAGAAACGAGGTCAATGGAAAACAGGCTCACCAGCAAGACCCTAACCACCAGGCAGAGGAATCAAGCAGACACAACTGGATGGTGATAGATGCTTAGTTACCATCCTGCTTTAAAAGAGAACTGGGAAATGTTGGGGATGCCAGGAGGGAGAAGATGCAAGCATGGTTTCGAAGAAAAGTCTCCTGCCCCTCAAGGCTCAGTTCTGGGTGGCCTTCAATTCTCCATCTACACCCACTCTCTTGGAGAACTCATTCTCTTCCATAGCTTCAACTACCATCTCTACACAGATGATTCCCAAACCTATCTCTACAGTCAATCAATCAGTGGTATTTATTGAGCGCTTACTGTGCGCAGAGCACTGTACTAAGCACTTGGGAGAGTGCAATATAATGTAGTTGGCAGGCATCTTCCTTGCCCACAGCGAGTTTACAGACTAGAAGGGGATGGAGAGACTATAAAGCAATCTTGCATTTTCTCCTGCTTTGGGACATTGTTATATGGATGTCCCGCTAACATCTCATGCTCATAACATGTACAAAACAACTCCTCACCCTCCCACTCAAACCCTATCCTCCCCCATGATTATCCAATCACAGTAGACATCATCACCATCCTCACAAGGCAGTAACCTTGGCATTATCATCAACTCATTTCCCTCATTCCACCCACATAGTCTGTCACTAAATCTTGGAGGTTCTACTTTCACAGCAACTCTAGAATTATCCCCTTCTTCTACATCCAAACTGCTACCAGGCTGATCCAAGAACTTATTGTGTCCCACTGCAATTGCTGCCTACCCCTCCTATCTTACCTAGTTGATTTTGTACTACAGCCCAGCCCACACACTTTGTTCTTCTAATCCTTAGAACATTAGAGAACAATCTGACCCCATTAGCTTGTATCTACTCCAGTGCTTAGAGCAGTGCCAGTGCTTAGAACAGGGCTTTGCACATAATATGAATTTAACAAACACCATCATTATTATTATTATTTTTTTTAATGCCAACCTACTCTATCTCAGTTTCATCTATCCTGACCCAGACATCCCCTTTTTATGGTATTTGTTAAGCACTTACTATGTGCCAGGCACTGTACTAAGCACTGGAATAGATACAAGCTAATGTGATCAGACACACCCCCTGTCTTAACATGGGGCTCACAGTTTTAATCCCCATTTATGGATGAGGTAACTGAGGCACAGAGAAGTGAAGTGACTTGCCCAAGATCCCACAGCAGACTAGTGGCAGAGCCGGGATTAAAACCTAGGTCCTTCATCAGACTAGGCCAAAGTTCTTCTCCCACCTCCCACATCCCTTGCCTACATCCTTTCCCAGGCTGGAACTCCCTCCACTTTCATGTCCAACAGATTGCCACTTTCCCCATTTCCAAAGCTCTACTCACATCACATTTCCTCTAAGAGGCCTTCCCTGACTAAGTGCTCATTTCTTCAATTCACCTTCTCTTCTGCATTGCCTACATATTCGGGTCTATACCCTTTAAACACTTTGATATTCACCCCAGCCCCAAAGCATTTATGTACATATCCTTATACTCTACATTTCCCTTAGCTGTAATTTATTCAAATATTCATCTCCCTCTATACTCTGCAGCTCCTTGTGTGCAGGGATCTTGTTTACCAACTCTTATTGTATTGTACTCTCCCAAGTGCTCAATGCAGTGCTCTGCATAAGAAATACCACTGATGGAATCATGTTTATTGAGATTATATTTGGCCCTATAGTGGTAATAGTATCTATTAAGCACCTACTTTGGGCAAAGCTCTGTACTAAGTGCTGCAAAAAATATACAGGTGAGAATTAGACATGATTCCAGGCCCCCAGATATCTCGCAATGGCCTATGGATAGAGCACAGGCTTGGGAGGCAACACACCGGGGTTCTAATCTAGGCTTTGCTTCTTGCTTATGTGACCTTGGGCAAGTCACTTACCTTATCTGGGCCTCACTTTCTGCATCTGTAATATAAGGGATTAAATACCCATTCTCTTTCCTACTTAGACTGTGAGCCCATGTGGGAGAGGGACCGTGTCCAACCTGATTATCTTGTTTCTTCCCCAGTGTTTAGTACAGTGGTTGGTACATTGTCTTCAATAAATACTGACATTTTTATAATTGTTAAGAATAGAAAGGGAAAGTTGACAATGAACACCTAAGCAAAAATGAAATGATGGAAACACAGAAACAAGGAAAATGACAAATATAACCAGTCACATAGGGCACTGTAGTTAGAAGAGTAGTTTCGAACAAGGAACAAAAATTAGAGATGGTGAAGGAAAAAAGTGCATTGAGCTCATGAGCTAAATAATAATGGTGGTATTTGTTAAGCACTTACTATGTGCAAAGCACTTTTCTAAGCGCTGGGGGATACAAGGTGATCAGGTTGTCCCACATGGTGCTCACAGTCTTAATCCCCATTTTACAGATGAGGGAATTGAGGCACAGAGAGCTGAAGTGACTTGCCTAAAGTCACACAGCTGGCAAGCGGCAGAGCCAGGATTATAACCCATGACCTCTGACTCCCAAGCCCAGGCTCTTTCCACTGAGCCACACTGCTTCTCTATAATGATGGTATTTGTTAAGTGCTTACTATGTGCTAAGCACCATTTTAAGCGCTGGGGTAGATGCATGGTAATCAGGTTGTCCCACGTGGGGCTCACAGTCTTAATCCTCGTTTTCCAGATGAGGTAACTGAGGCACAGAGAAGTTAAGTGGCTTGCCCAAGGTCAAGCAGCAGACAAGTGGCGGAGCTGGGAAGGTAATCGATGAACAGGACATGCATTCAGGAGAGGGAAAAGGGAGACGTGAACACAAGAAGATTCAGGGATCAGAAATGTTGAGTTGAATTGAGAACATTCAGGTATTGTTATAAATGTACTCAAAGGAGTAAGTCTACAGTGGGGTTTTGAAGAGAGGGGCAGATGGTTTGCTTGTCGGAAGGGCAGTGAAGAATGAGTCAAATCACATGAGACAGCTGGGAATAAACCACAGAGAGGGAGCAGGAAGGAAACCTCTGAAGCCAATCATTTTCCCCCTAAACCACTAATCCTTCCTAGTCCTCTAGTGTTCTCACTTGGTGGAGTCAAGGCCAGTACCCGAGAGAACCCAGTTCCCAAAGGCAAGAGAAAAGAGAGTCTGAAACTAATTAGAAGTGATGCCATATTCAGAGTAAATGGGACCTGGTTGGAATTCTGAATCATCTTCTTGCCCTCAAAATGGAATAGTCGTTTCTTTTTTCCTTCTAGAAAAAGCAGATCAGGTGAAGGCTGGCTGGTGGGACACTTTCCATGGAGCAATCAGAGTCTGATTTCCTACAACAACCCAGCCCACACACTTGGCTCCTCCAAAACCAACGTACTTACTGTACCTTGATCTCATCTATCTCACTGCCAACTCCTTGTTCACATCCTCCCTCTGGCTTGGCACTCCCTCCCGCTTCGTGTACAACTGACTACCACTCTCCCCACCTTCAAAGCCTTATTAAAATCACATCTCCTCCAAGAGGCTTTCCCCAACTAAGCCCTTTTTTCCATTACTCCCTCTCCCTCCTGAGTCACCTAGGAACTTGGATTCATACCCTTTAAGCATTTCATAATCACCCCACCCTCAACTCCACAACATATATATACATATCTGTAATTTATTTCAGTGTTCTGTCTCCCCCTCTAAACTGTAAGCTCTTTGGGGGCTTAAAGTATGTCTACCAACTCTGTTGTATTATACCCCCAACCCCCAAGCACTTAGTACAAGGCTCTTTGTACAGAAAGAACTCAATAAATACCATCGATTTAATGAATATATGAAATTGTCAAGAATGTGCCTGTTGTTATATCGCATCCTCCCAAGCACTTAGTACAGTGCTTTGCACAGAGTAAGCATTAAATAAATATGATTGCAGGAATGAATGAAGTTGATGAGCTTCTAGGACAAAAGGTAGAATAAGGTTTTTTTTAGCAATCAGGAAAAGAATGGAGAGAGAGGCTAAGGAAAGCGGGGGATGAAGAGGTGTGAGATTAGCCTCTAGGAAAATGATTTGATAACCACGTATCTACTCCTGTATGTAGCACAAAGTAAGTGCTTAATAAATGGCATTATTTTTATTATAGAAACTTGCCTGGCTAACAAGTCTACTGATTATTCTAGCAGTCATCTCATCTTTCTCTTTTCAAACCTATATATATATATATATATACATATATATATATATAGAGAGAGAGAGAGGAATAATTAATAAATAGATTTTTTCCTTGGATTTATAAATCCCCAGGCTAATGAAGAGCTCACTTCTACTCCGAAGCTCATACCCAAAAAATTACTAAATATAAGAGAGAAATCCCAGACTTGAAATCTCAAGAGGTCCTACCAGAATTAATCTGTCAACCAATGATATTTATTGAGAGCTTACAGTGTACAGAGCAATGTACAAAGCGCTTGGGAGAGTACAGTACAATACAGTTGGTAGACATGTCTCATGGCCTTAAGGAGCATACAGTTTAGATGGGGAGGCAGACATTCAGATAAATTATGGATATAATAATAATAATGTTGGTATTTTTTAAGCGCTATCTATGTGCAGAGCACTGTTCTGAGCACTGGGGTAGATACAGGGTTGTCCCACGTGAGGCTCACAGTTAATCCCCATTTTACAGATGAGGTAACTGAGGCCCAGAGAAGTCAAGTGACTTGCCCACAGTCACACAGCTGACAAGTGGCAGAGCCGGGATTTGAACCCACGACCTCTGACTCCCAAGCCCAGGCTCTTTCCACTGAGCGATGAGGGTAGGAAGAATACCAAGTGTTTAAAAGGTACAGATCCAAGTATATAAGTAACCAGAGAACAGAGAGTCAGTAAGGGAAATGAGGGATTATTTAAGGAAGGGCTCTTGGAGGAGATGTGATTTTAGTAGGGTTTTGACGGTGGGGAGAGTGGTGCTTTGTTGTATACGAAGATGGAGGAGTTCCAAGCCAGAGGAAGGATGTGGGCAAGGGGTCATTGGCAAGATAGATGAGATTGAGATACAGCCAATAAGTTGTCATTAAAGGAGCAAAGTGGGCAGATTGGGTAATAGTAGGAAATCAGCAGCGTAAGGTAGGAAGAGGTCAGCTGATTTAGTGCTTTCAAGCCAATGGTACGGAGTTTCTGCTATATGTGAAGGTGGATGGTCATCCAATGGAGATTTTTGAGGAGTGGGAGGCATGTATTGACTGTTGTTGGGTAGGGATTGTCTCTCTCTGTTGCCAAATTGTACTTTCCAAGCATTTAGTACAGTGCTCTGTACACAGTAAGCACTCAATTAATATGAATGAATGAATGAATGTACTGCATTTTTTTTAGAAAAATGAGCTAGACCGCAGAGTGAAGTAATAATAATAATTAATAATTATGGTATTTGTTAAGCACTTACTATGTGCAGAGCACTGTTCTAAGTGCTGGTGTAGAGACAGGGTAATCAGATTGTCCCATATAGGGGTCACATTTTTAAATCCCCATTTTTACAGATAATGTTGGTATTTGTTAAGCGCTTACTATGTGCAGAACACTGTTCTAAGTGCTGGGGTAGATACAGGGTAATCAGGTTGTCCCACGTGAGGCTCACAGTTAATCCCCATTTTTACAGATGAGGTAACTGAGGCACCGAGAAGTTAAGTGACTTGTCCCACAGCAGACAAGTGGTGGAGCCGCAATTTGAACCCACCACCCCTGACTCCCAAGCCTGGGCTCTTTCCACTGAGCCATGCTGCTTCTCAAGTACGGACTGGACTGGGGAGAGACAGAAGGTGGGGAGGTCAGCGAGGTCAAGGTGGGATATGACAAGTTTTTAGATCAGTATGATATTTTGGATGGAGAGGAAAGGATGGATTTTATGGATGTTGTGAAAGGAGAACTAATAGGATTTGGTGTGGGCTGAATGAGAGAGGTAAATTAAGGATATATCAAAGTTATGGGTTTGTGAGCCTGGAGAGAAGAAGAGAAGTCAGGGTTGGAGCAGTAGATTTGGGAATCACCCATTTAGAGATGGTAGCTGAAGCTGTAAGAGTGAACGAGTCCTCCAAGGGAGTGGGTATAGATGAAAAATAGAAGGGAACCCAAAAGTGAGATGGGAGGTATCCCCAAAGTTAGAGCTTGGGAAACAGAGGAGGAACTTGTGAAAATGGCTGAGGAGGTACCAGAGAGATTTGAGGAGAGAACCAGGAGAAGACAGAGAAACCAAAGGTTAGATAATGTTTCAAGGAGAAGGAGGTGGCCCATGATGTTAAACCTCAACTAATTGGTTATCAGAATCATAGGGTGAAACACTGAGGACATGGGGAATCTTTGGATTCATCTTTACCTCTCCAACTGGGACAAAGACCAAAAGAAATTCAATCAGCATCTCCAGCAGTAGCTGTCAATTAGACAGATTCTTATGTCTATCAGGAGCCATTCACCCAGAAACAGAATAAAACTCTGCTCCATAGGAATTTGACCAAATAGATTTTGACTATTCCTTTCTGGCTTTAAAGAGCAACAAAAACAACACTAATTCCAAAATCTCCTTTTCACTGGGTTGAGAATAAGGAAGCAAACAGTTGCACCATTAATAACTAGGTGGATTATGAATTTCATCTTCTAACTTTCCCCCCTGCAGAGTTGGATTCTACATGCTTTTCACCTCCCCCTGTTTAAGTTAGTTTCTGAAGAAAAAGACCCTGACCTTGGCTAGAAAAATGGTGTGACTACTTCCTGAATTTAACAGATATATTTTGAGGAGTGGCAGAATTATGTCATTGTATTCTATTGGCCACCATATTTAAAGCCCTACCTTGCTCTGCTTATCACCAGGTTCAGGTCTCTTGGGCTAGGTGAGAACATTTTAATCAATTCCATTAGACTGTAAGCTTCTTGAAGGCAGGAATCAGGTCTGCCAACTGTATTGCACTCTCTCAAGCACTTAATATTGTGTTCTGCACAAAGTAGGTAGAGCATGGGCCTGGGAGTCAAAAGATCATGGGTTCTAATCCTGCCTCCACCATTTATCTGCTGTGTGACCTTGGGCAAGTCACTTCACTTCTCTGTGCCTCAGTTATCTTATCTGTGAAGTGGAGATTGAGACTCCGAACCCCACATGGGACAGTGGCTGTGTCTAACCCAATTTGCTTGTATCCACCCCAGCAATTAGTATGGTGCCTGGCACATAGTAAGTGCTTAACAAATACCACAATTATTATTATTCAAGCACTCAATAAATATAATTGATTGACCTGTCAAGTCTGCACTTGGTGGGCCTGGGAATCAGAAGGTCATGGGTTCTAATTCTGGCTCTTCCACTTGTCTGCTGTAGGACCTTGGGCAAGTAGCTTCACTTCTCAGGGCCTCAGTTACCTCATCTGTAAAATGGAAATTGAAACTGTGAGCCGCAGGTGGGACAGGGTATATGTCCAACCCGATTTGCTTGTAGCCACCCCAGTGTTTAGTTCAGTTCCTGGCCCACAGTAAGTGCTCAACAAATACCATAATTATGATTACAGGAATTCGCAGCCCTTGGAAATGCATCTTCAAATACAAAGAACCCAGCATAAACACATGGCCAGGAAAGATAGCCCATCTTCTGTGGGATCTGGATGATACCCAGTGTGTGATCGATTCTCCTTCCAAAGAACAGAAGTTGTGGAAGGATGAGAAATCTGAGTTCATGATTCTGAAAGATGATTTTCCTGATTTGTCTTAGTTGTCCTCCTCCTCATCAACTGATCCCTGCCAGGTATCAGGTACTGAGCCAGTCATTACAGGGATTTTATCAAACACAGCAGAGATGCTTTCCAGACCTTACACTACAAGGATATGGACAGAGAAAGCCATAATATTCTACATGTGTACAGGGAAAATGAGGGAGAAGTGTCCAAATCAGAGTAGGAACAGAAGTTGGAACCGAACAGGTCTTTCTGCCTTTGCTGCCGTTATTACTGAATCCAGACTTCAGACTAAGGGATCTGGCTATTTTCATGGTCATGTTATCACTTCACAATATGTCAGCAAATTCTTGTACAAACATGATAAAAAAGACCACGTTTTATCACTTCTTTTACATAATCGTGAACGATAGGGAATCTAATCTGAATTGGGTTTAAAGTAGGCGAGAGGGATGACAAAGTGCAGTAAGAGACTCGGAGATGAGGCGGGGATGACTTTGGTTCTTATTAGGGTTCATTTTTTTAATCCACTTTTCACAGAGATGAAAAGGAGCCTTTAGTTCTAAGGAAGTGGGGCCAGTGATTTTTTTGCTCAGGGCATTTCTCTCCCCACTTTCAAAACACTGCTAAAATCATATCTCCTCCTGGAATCCTCCTCTGACTAACCTCTCATGTCCCCACCCTATTTTCCCTCCCTTCTGCTTCACCTATACCCTCGAGTCTACACCTTGGAAGCTTGTTAATACTCACCCTGCTTCCGCAACATTTATCTGCATATCCATATACTTATATTCTGTGTCTTTCCTTATCTGTAATTTATTTTAATGTCTGCCTCTCCTGCTAGACTGGAAGCTTCATGAGAATACTCCTACTTTATTTTACTTTTCCAAGCGCTTAGTATAGTACTCTGCACATAGTAAGCACTGAATAAATACCTCTGATTAATTGATCTGCCATGAGAGGATAAATATCAGTATCATTGTTATAAAGAGCTATTTATTAAATGCAGAGTTATTTATTGAACTCTCCTGTGAGCAGAGCTCTGAACTAGATGCTTGTGGAATATACAAAAACAAAAGATACCTCTCTTCCTTCGAAGTGCTTAGACTCTAAAGGGGAAGACAAAGATGTGTAAAATAATGATCCTTCAATAGTTGAGTATGTATAGCTAGATAAAAACAACAAGAAGGATCTGATAAATAAATGAATTCATAAATACACACATATGTAACGTGTATGCGGGAAGTAGGTTGGACTGAAATGGTGAGCAGATTAATCAGCGAGTTCTCGGAGATACCAAAGGCACTTTGAAAGAAGAGAGGGATGTGGTTTGGTGAAATTATATGGGGAGAGTATTCCAGACAAGAGGAATGACATGAGTCTACAGTTGGAGCCAGGAGAGACAAAAGTGAGAGTTGTTCAAGACATTTACTCGGTAAGAGCAGATTTTTTATGGTGTTTGTTAAGCACTTACTACGTGCCAGGAATTCTACTAAGCGCTGGGGTAGATACAAGCTAATCAGATTGGACACAGTCCTTGTGCTCACCATCTTAATCCCCATTTTACAGATGAGTAACTGAGGTATAGAGAAGTAAAATGACTTGCCCAGGGTCACCCAGCAGACAATTGATGGAGCCAGGACTAGAACCCAGTTCCTTCTGATTCACAGGCCTGTGCTCTATCCACTAAGCCATGCTGCTTCTTTAGTATAATAAAGTGAGACTAACAGGAGCAGAACAGCTAGTTACAAAGATGAAGCAGTAAGGCCTAGTGGAAAGAGCATGGGCCTGGGAGTCAGAGAACCTGGGTTCTAATCCTAGCTCCGACACTTGCCTGCTGTGTGATCTCACGCAAGCCACTTAACCTCTCTTTGCCTCAGTTCCCTCATTTGCAAAATGGGGATTCACTACCTGGTCTTCCTCAGACTTAGACTATGAGCTCCACATGGGACATGGATCGTGTCCAACCTGATTATCTAATATCTATGCCAGTGCTTAGTATAGTGCTTGGCACATATTAAGTGCTTAACAAATACCACAGTGATTATTAATTTTTAAAGGAGGAAGCTACTGGAAAGCATTGAAGCCAGGGATGAGGACCTTTGCTTTCTAAAAATAGGCAATGGGAAGCACAGGAGATTTTCGAGGAGGGGAGAGATATGCTCTAATCAGAGTTTTCAGGAAGATGATTCATGTAACTGTGAAAAGGATAGACTGGAGATGGGAAAAAACAAACACAGAGGCAGTAAGCAAATGGTTACATGTCTCCAGACCGGAGGTGTTGCAGTCTTGTACCCAAGTATTGGTTATGAGGGTCGAGGGGAAGGCTTGGATCCCAAAACCATTGCTGGGTAAGAAATGACAGAACTAGGAACAGACTGAATAAGAGAGAGAAAATGAGAGAGGTGTCAAAGTTGCTAACGAGGTTGAAAGGAGGAACATGAATTTAAACATTAAGTTTAAAGTGTTAACAAAAACTCCAGGTGAAGATGTCCCTGAAGTCACAGGAAATCTGAGATTGTAGCATAGGTGGGAGGTCAATGGTGGGGATGCAGATTGAGAGAACTGATTCAAGAGGATCCAGGAGAGGAGCAGAAAGGGTCTGCATGTCCACGTTTCTGCTGTGTGATCTTGGGCAAGTCACTTAACTTGCCTCAGTTACCTCACTTGAAAAATGGGGATTAAGACTGTGAACCCATATGAGACAAGGACCGTGTCTAACTTGATTAGCTATTATCTACCCAAGCACTTAGTACAGTATCTGGAACATAGTAAGTGCTTAACAAATACGATTAAAGAATTAGTGCCTTTATTTTATTTATTTTTTTCATTTTTTTCCAGGTTTTCATTTACTTTAATTTTTTTTTAATTTCTCCCTATTTTACATGTCTGTTTCTCCAGGTGTTGCATGTAGCTTAAAGGAAATATAAAAGAGAGAGGAATTCAAGAGACCATGTGTGTTATCCTATCTTACTCTGAGCTTCTGAATGGCACTTTTCAGGAAAAAGTATTAAGGAGATGAAGTAATTATCAACAGTAAGGTAAGGGAGCTGTGGCCCAGAAAATTATGTTTGGTGCATAGCTTCAGTCTTGCATAAGGCTAATATTTTTATGGACATCAAGACATATGCTGTGTGGCAGAAAAACAAACACCTAAAGATCTTGAAAACTAGTGTTTGCTTCTTGGAATGAGGGTGTAATCTAGGGACCGTTTTGTCTAACACAACAACAATTAATTTCAGCGTTGCCCTGAAGCTGCGTATGAGGACACTTATTTTATTTCAGAGCTTATTTGATGTTTTCACACATCTTGGTAAATGTACTGTGAAACGTTGTCTGGAAGAATTAACCCCTCCTTCTCAATTCTATTTTGGAATGGAAGGGAGAGAATAAATCACATTTTGAAAGAGGTGTTGTGTATGTGCGTGTGCACATATGCAAAAACCAACTCTTTTTCTATCCTGCGACACTCACAAGGTAGTTTTTCTAAGAGACAATTGCTGGCTTTAAGTGGCTAATCTTCCTTAATCTTTCAAAAATGTCTCCAAATGACACAGATGAAAAGAGTACAGGCTGAAGCCTCCCTTCAATACAGAGTCGTGATCAGGGTGATGCTGTTGGCCTAGGAGCCGTAGGAACAACAACTGCATACCAGAGGTAATAGCCTTCATACCTTGACTCAAGAAGCCAAGGAAAGCGCACTAGGTAATGCATTTGGGATTAGTTTGAAATGGGCCCCAGTCACTACTAACGCATCTGTTACTGATGTGGAGATTTGGTACAATGAACCGAGGCAATGAGGGATAGACGGTCCTCCATATCTGGTGGGATTAATTAAGCAGCAGAAAGTGTTCAAAGGTCTAAGGATAGAGGAGAGAGAGCATGAGAATGAGAGTTTAGAGAAATTCTCCTGTGCGTGTCACTGTAATTATAACACGTCTCCTCCTAATGACATTGTCACACTGAATTCTTCTTCTCCTTTCTTCCCCAGCACCCCCAACCCTCTGGAAAAAAAATCCTTGGACCGAATCCATTTTTACCTCACTAGATGTGTCTGAGACATAGACAGATGCTGTTTAGACAGCCTGCTTCAGTGGGTGGTCAAGCAAGGAGACCATAGCTGCAGAGTTTATAGAAGGTTCTCGGCATAAATGAACTGTTGAAGGCCCATTGGAAGCATCAGTGAAATCACAACATGTACAATCTGAAAAAGAGGCTTTTTCACTTAGGAAAAAAAGAGGAAAGAAAGGGATGTTTGGAAGGAATTTTTGAAAACTACAATGAAAGGGATTTCACAAAAGCTTGTATTCATCAGCAAGGCCTTCCCCCATTAAGCAAACATAAGCATGCTGTAAAATTTCTCCCCTCATTTTTTTTTTCACAGATTTAGCTTCCCTGCATCAAATACAAGAAACAGACCTACATTTTCTCTCCTCCTGTCTGGTCCTGTTATGTGGAAAGTTAATATTTGACCATTCATGGTCCGCTGAAGAATATTTCTGTGAGAAAAAGCCATCCCCACAAGTTGGCTGGTTTGTCAGGCAGGCAGGCCTTCAAGGAGCTGCCTTGGGAGGACAGAGCTTTCTTCTTCACTTGGAAAATCTCCTCTTTTTGCAGAATATGAAAAACAAAACAACAAGGGATCACCCTCAGTTTGTTCCCTTGTTTGAGCACAAATGCCCTCCATGGACAGAATTCTGCATTTATCCAAAGAAACTAAAGTGCCTTACAAAATGGAGAGTTTGGAAAATAGCTAGTTAGGCTCCAGATACTTGCTGTAAATTTCACAATCTTAGTGGAGGTGACCAGAGATAGTCAGAAGGAAAGGTGAAAATCCATGTGAAACCTGACCCCAAATTGAACCCCCACAAAATTATTATTCAGTTTTGTCTTTCTCTTCTTGATTCAGATTTCTGCTGCATTTTCAGAAGCCATTACATGTTTTCTTGTTCCTTAGAATTGCCTTGAAGTAGAAACTGAAACACTCGATTAAGGCAAGAATAAAAAGGATTAAGAAGCAGCTGAAGAGCTGGGTCTGATTTTGGGAGAGCACTGACCTGAATTCCAAATTCTCTCATTTTGGAAGGCCTCAGGTGAGGCCTCACTTGCATTTCTGGAGCCTGATCTAAGGCCACCGGTAACTGAACAAATCTCTATTGCAGCCTCCAGCTTTGCAAATCCAAGTATCACCATTTACTTTTCCCACAATTTAGGTCCAAAGAGTTTGGATTATCATAGGTTTGGCCCTGGAGGAGTTGAAGTTGGAGCATTTTCCTCCCCTCCCTCTTCGTATATAAGATATCACCTGCCTGTCAATTGCTGTTTCTTCTTGTTTGAGTCCCAAACCAATGACATGGTATTAATAATAAGTGGCAAAAAATGACAACTTTCTAGGAAGAATGAAAGATGACACAAGAAAAATGCCACAAGAGAATAAAAGAATCATAAAATGCTAACCTTCAGAAATGGAGAAACCAGTTAACAGTTGGCATGGGAAAATACTGCTAAGGGAGGAATTTAAGGAGATAGAGTTGCTTCTAGGAAAGGATAGAAAGAATTAGAGTGCTAGCCAAATTCTCCCAAGGCAAAAGGTGCAACCAGGCCTTTTCAAAAAATGCCTAAACTCTTTTTGGGTTATTCAGGGAATAATTGCTTGAGGAAAATAGATTGTGATGAGAAGTATGTGGATAGCACATGGGTCTGAGTGTCAGAAGGACCTGTGCTCTAATCCAGGCTCTGCCTCTTGTCTGCTGTGTGACCTTGAGCAAGTCTCTTAACTTCTGCCTCAGTTACCTCCTCTGTAAAATGGGTATTAAACTGTGAGCCCCATGTGGGACATGGACTGTGTCCAACCTGATTAGCTTATATCTACCCCAGTGCTTAGTAGAGCCAGCAGCAAGAAGCAGCATGGCTCAGTGGAAGAGCCCGGGCTTGGGAGTCAGAGGCCATGGGTTCGAATCCCCGTTCTGCCACTTGTCAGCTGTGTGACTTTGGGCAAGTCACTTAACTTCTCTTTGCCTCAGTTCCCTCATCTGTAAAATGGGGATTAACTGTGAGCCTCACGAGGGACAACCTAATTACCTTGTATCTACCCCAGCGCTTAGAACAGTGCTCTGCACATAGTATGTGCTTAACAAATACTAACA
Source organism: Ornithorhynchus anatinus (assembly GCF_004115215.2). Classification (NCBI taxonomy): domain Eukaryota; kingdom Metazoa; phylum Chordata; class Mammalia; order Monotremata; family Ornithorhynchidae; genus Ornithorhynchus; species Ornithorhynchus anatinus. Next base: position 45,548,164 of record NC_041738.1, read on the forward strand.
TTATTATTATTATTAGAGCACCTGGCCCATAGTAAACACTTAAGAAATACCATAAAAATAAAAAGATTCATGATTTTCATTTCTAAGAAACTATTAATTCACCTTCTCTGAAATAGGAGGATATTCTCTGTATTGCAGCCTTTCCCATTCTAGTTCATCTACATCAAATTCTAAGTGTGCAAGTGTGTAGTGGTACATTAGCTTTGGACAGAATTGGATTGACTCTTATCTGATAGTAATCCTGCCCAGGAGATTTCAGGATCAGGAAAGGATTTTCTTTGTTGGGGTTCTACCAGTGGTGGGAGTAGAAGAGGGGGCTATAGGTTAAGGCCATTAGGCTGAAAGCAGTAGTGTCAGAATAAATGACCCTGATATTAAAAATTTTTAATATTTATTTTTGAAGATTTTGTGCTGTGTTTCTGCCTGTTCTGAACTTTGATTCAAATGATTCACCATCATAGTAGCATTGAACTCAAACATCCAGGACTATTAGTGCTAGGTTCCTGGGAAAGCTTCTGTCCTCATTTCTATCTCCACTCAACACTCTCCCCTCTCCCCCGACCCCCCTCCCACACACAACCAGTGTGGGACAGGGACATTGGCCAAACTGATAATGTTGTATCGATTCCACTGTTTGGCATTGTGCTTGGCATCTGGTAAGTGCTTAAAAAATACCTAAAACAATTAATCAGTGGTATTTATTGATCACATTCTGTGTGCAGAGCACCTGGGAAAGTACTCTACCAATAGAGTTGGTAGATAGGATCCCTACCGCTAAGAGCTTACAGTCAACAGTCTGTATGGATTACAGAGCCCATGCCTTGCTGAAGTGCCCTAGTTGTCCCTTACTACTCTGGATGGGTTAGTGCTCTTCCCAGAGAGTTTTACTTACCCATACAGAATAAATCTAGGTTTTTAATCATGACAGCCCTCTGTTCATTGTTAGTGACAAGAGTGAGGGTCGACTAGTCTCCTTTTTCCATTCTTTCCCTGTCAAAGTATCTTACACAGCCCTTGGGCCTGGATCTCTATTCTCTATCTCTATCGCCATTGTTCTTGTCTGTCTGTCTCCCCCGATTAGACTGTAAGCCCGTCAAGGGCAGGGACTGTCTCTATCTGTTACCGATTTGTACATTCCAAGTGCTTAGTACAGTGCTCTGCACATAGTAAGCGCTCAATAAATACTATTGAATGAATGAATGAATCTCTTGGTCCTCTTTCCCTGCCCCCCTACTGCTTGAAGCCAGGGTTAGAATGCAGTAAGCAACCCCACTGGTCATTTCAGGGTGGAACTTCATCAGAAGGAGTCCCAGAGACCCATAGTTATATGTGAATGAAACCAGCCAGAAGGATAGGTGCATCAACTCCTCAAACACTCCTCTTCCCCCATTGCCCCTCCAAACTACTGGGAGGTTATTGTTCTGTGACTAAGAAAAAGGCCTGTTTTTAAAGACAATATATGCCTAGACTTCTGGACCCACATTACTGTTTGCAGTCCTATCAGTCAATCAATCAATCAATCAATTAATGGTAGTGGTTGAGTGCTCACTTTGTGCAGGGCACTATCCTAAGCACTTGGGAGAGTTCAGTAGAACATAATTAGTGGACATATTCCCTGCCCATAATAATAAAGTTTACAGTCCTAATCCCTAGTAAACTGAAAGGGTTAAGACTCCTCCCAAATTACTGACATTTCTAGTAGGGAGTACCTTTAGGCACTGGAGGAATTGAGCTAATAATAGCCAAAGAGTGCTCTGAGTTTCTGAAAGGGAAGAGCTGTGTAAATCAAGTTAGCATATGAAAGTCCCCAGGTTTCTGCTTGAGGAACGAGAAGCCACTCAAATTTGAAATTTGGCTCGCTCGATCCTGTCTTAATCCACTACTACTTATTCACAAAGCTAGTAATTAACCAAAATCAATGTTCACAGCAACAAAAAAGAAAACACAAACCTAATGAGTTTGAGAAGGCTAATTGAGGAATTTTAGGTCCTAATTTTCAAGTTGGAATCTAATTACACATACAGTATTGGCAGGGAAAAATGTGTGCCCTCAAGAGGGTCATGGCCCTTGAATAAGGTTTTTTTTTTAAATATACAGAGGAAATTCTTAATTGGTGCTTCCAAATGCATATATTGTGTTTTTATTCTCCCCTCTCAGTAAAAGCTATTCAGAGCCCTCAGCAAAGAATAGAAATGACTCCCTGCATTTTACTTTCCAAAAAAAAAAAGTCCCAAAGCAATATTTGATGTTATGGCTGAAATGTTTAAGGGTGTGAAAGATTACCTAAATGTCAGAAATAAATCATTATTTGCCATATTAAACCAAACCACAACAAATTTATCTTTAAGAATCCTAATTTGAGGGAGAAATAGGAGCATGAAAATATACACAGGAACTTCTTTTCAACATAAATGTCTGTCTACAGATTACTATTTATAAACTGTCTAGGAAATGCCATTTATTTTGCTTCACCTAAGAAAAAGGAGTGTTCCATTAATAGAAGGATCCAAATGTTTGCGCTTTGGAGGAGCTGATAGCTGTGGTTATATCTCTTCTAGAGTTGCACTGTGTGGCCAAGAAAAATGAGCATATGAAGGCCAGAATTATTCATATGACCAATAACCATTTTAATAATGCCAACTGTTTCCCAGTATATTTCATTCTAAATGAACTGAATTCCTTTCAGTCAAGCACGTGCCTCTAAAGAACAGAAAGTGCAAATTTCAAGGATGTAAATGTGGAGTCCTGTCTCACAGTCCCATGCAAACACTAAGACCAAGATTGTAGAGCTTTGGGTCAATTCTTGCTCTTTAAATATCTTCCCCAACAAGAACAACAAACAACAACAACAACCAAAAAAAAAACCCTATGGTTTTGGTTGCCTCATTTAAATGGCTTTCAAGGAAACTGGGCATATCATCAGTGATTTTTCTTCTGTCTAGGTTCTGCCGTTTGTGTGATAAGGACAGCACTCTCCTCAAGAGGCGACTCCACATTTAATTAGTTCCAGATGCAGCCTAATTAGTCAGTCTGCAGTGAGAGCATTTCTCTGTTGTCACTTGAGCCTCCCCTCATGGCTAAGTAAAAGGGATGAGATTGAACATGAAAACCAGATGCCATGTGTATGCCGGGCTCTACGCTTTCTGTAATGATTGGAGGTTTCCCTATAATCTATGGGCTAAGTATAATAAATGTTGTGTTTAAAAGCCATAGACATGGATGAATCTTTGCATGGGTCAAATAAGACAGTAGCATGTGCTGAGTGAAAGGGGTCATGGCTTAAAACAACTGATTTTCACTAATGCAGCGTAAAGGACAAAAGTTTCACCAGCATAACCTGGATGAACCAGCGGAAACTTCTGGAGGAATCTGTATAGGAAAGATTCCTCCTGTTGTTTCCCCTTTCCTGCATTTAACATTTTCCCACATGTGATGTTAAAAGTCCTTGCTTCACGAGCATAAGGCAGTTTTGCTCCTATAAGATGTTTTCCCACATACACAGCTCAGTGACAGCTCGCTCTTCTGGAAAACGTTACCAAGAAGTTTTACTGTACTTCTTGGTGTTATGTTTAAAAAAGAAATGCATACACTCTCCTTGTGTGGATCATTTTCAGGAAGCTTTCACCATTTTCAGCTCCTATCCTGCTTCAATCTCCCTGGGTTTTCCCCGGGGAGCCCCCTGGTTCTGCTTCACATTCCATTTCAAAAAAGCACGACCAGGGTGGCAAAAGTCAGTAGGTTAGAGATTAGGTTGTTCTAAATACAAACTGATTTTTCAAAAGGAAAAGCAAGTAATTCTTGAGTGGATACCTTAATAAGCAGATGACATGTTGGAGGCTAATTTAAGAATCAGGCCTCAGAGTGGTAAATAAAATGTGTCATATAATAAGACTAAAATGGAAAAATCTTCTATGACAATTGCATTGTGTAAATAGGAATGGATTTACATTTTTGCCTGTTAATTCACTTGAGATGTAAAGTGCAGTTTATTACCATAGCGCATTGGGTTGGAAAAGCAGTGAGAAGTCAGTCTTTCATGAAAAGGTTTTGAAATCAACCTAACAAATACATCCTCCTTTTTTTCTTACAAAAGTCCAAGGACTTTATCAAGGTCTGAGTAAATTTTAGAAGCTCACAGGTGCTTCCACCCAGCCCAATATCTACTAAAAACTAAACTGCAAACAGAATTAAAGAAATGAATTGAAGCACATTTTCCTGAGTTTTTAGATAAGGTGCCCAGAAGGAGGAAAGATGATTTAAGTAAGCATTGTTAAGTAAACTTTGTACAGACCAATGGAAAATTAGATGGTTTTAAAATCAAGCAATCAATTTTTCCATATAATTAGGCATTTCCATGGCTACAAACCTTTGCATCAATGCAACAGCCTCTGGCTGGTATTAAATTTATTAGAGCAAAGAGATAGGGACTTAATTTGGAGTTTATGGAAAGTCATTTCAACTCTTGTGTGCCAACCCATAACCAAGATTAAGTCCTAAAATCATTTGCGTAGGACTCAACTGGACAGTCTTATCACAGTTACTTATTTTTCTTTTTATCAGTGTCAAACTCCAGAGTCCACAAGACTCCAGAACATTTCAAGCTAAAACTTGATTACTCGTTTTCTCTCTCAAGTGCACACTTCACTTAGTTTCCAAAAGAAGAGCAGTGGCTAGGCTACATAGTTTTAATAAATAAACATTTTTATTAATTCAACAGATTGAACAGATAGTAAAGTAATTAACCAAATCACTATGAGGACTAGTACGTTCTTGAGAAATTAGCGGAAAAATGAGCATAGACTGTAAGCTCCTTGTGGGCAAGGATCACCTCTGTTGCTTTGTACTGTCCCAAGTGTTTCTTACAGTACTCTGCACACAGTAAGTGCTCAGTGAACATCATTGATTTATTAATAGCCTGTTCTCTTCCAATTCTAGACTGCAAATTTAAGTTGGGGTCCGTTAATCTGAACACGTAGTGTATGAGACTGATTAAAACTTTGGAACGTATGCCACCATGCACAGTTGTTTTAAATGTTCTTAAAACTGTAAAGGCCATAATTCCTCTGTTGGTGAAAGTAGGAGCTGACTGTGTTAATTATAATATTCATTCATTCATTCAATAGTATTTATTGAGCGCTTACTATGTGCAGAGCACTGTACTAAGCGCTTGGGATGAACAAGTCGGCAACAGATAGAGACAGTCCCTGCCGTTTGACGGGCTTACAGTCTAATCGGGGGAGACGGACAGACAAGAACAATGGCACTAAACAGCGTCAAGGGGAAGAACATCTCGTAAAAACAATGGCAACTAAATAGAATCAAGGCGATGTACAATTCATTAACAAAGCCTCTAGGCCTGGTCTAAACGTGTTTCTGAGTTCTCTGCCTAAGACATGAGAAGAGAGGAAGCCCATTCATTCAATAGTATTTATTGAGCGCTTACTATGTGCAGAGCACTGTACTAAGCGCTTGGGATGAACAAGTCGGCAACAGATAGAGACAGTCCCTGCCGTTTGACGGGCTTACAGTCTAATCGGGGGAGACGGACAGACAAGAACAATGGCAATAAATAGAGTCAAGGGGAAGAACATCTCGTAAAAACAATGGCAACTAAATAGAATCAAGGCAATGTACAATTCATTAACAAAATAAATAGGGTAACGAAAATATATACAGTTGAGCGGACGAGTACAGTGCTGTGGGGATGGGAAGGGAGAGGTGGAAGAGCAGAGGGAAAAGGGGAAAATGAGGCTTTAGCTGCGGAGAGGTAAAGGGGGGATGGCAGAGGGAGTAGAGGGAGAAGAGGAGCTCAGCCTCTTGGAGGAGGTGAGTTTTAAGTAGGGTTTTGAAGAGGGAAAGAGAATCAGTTTGGCGGAGATGAGGAGGGAGGGCGTTCCAGGACCGCGGGAGGACGTGACCCAGGGGTCGACGGCGGGATAGGCGAGACCGAGGGATGGTGAGGAGGTGGGCGGCGGAGGAGCGGAGCGTGCAGGGTGGGCAGTAGAAAGAGAGAAGGGAGGAGAGGTAGGAAGGGGCAAGGTGATGGAGAGCCTCGAAGCCTAGAGTGAGGAGTTTTTGTTTGGAGCGGAGGTTGATAGGCAACCACTGGAGTTGTTTAAGAAGGGGAGTGACATGCCCAGAGCGTTTCTGCAGGAAGATGAGCCGGGCAGCGGAGTGAAGAATAGACTGGAGCGGGGCGGGAGAGGAGGAAGGGAGGTCAGAGAGAAGGCTGACACAGTAGTCTAGCCGGGATATAACGAGAGCCCGTAACAGTAAGGTAGCCGTTTGGGTGGAGAGGAAAGGGCGGATCTTGGCGATATTGTAAAGGTGAAACCGGCAGGTCTTGGTAACGGATAGGATGTGTGGGGTGAACGAGAGAGACGAGTCAAGGATGACACTGAGATCGCAGGCCCGAGAGACGGGAAGGATGGTCGTGCCATCCACGGTGATAGAGAAGTCTGGGAGAGGACCGGGTTTGGGAGGGAAGATGAGGAGCTCAGTCTTGCTCATGTTGAGTTTTAGGTGGCGGGCCGACATCCAGGTGGAGATGTCCCGGAGGTGGGAGGAGATGCGAGCCTGAAGGGAGGGGGAGAGGACAGGGGCAGAGATGTAGATCTGTGTGTCATCTGCGTAGAGATGGTAGTCAAAGCCGTGAGAGCGAATGAGTTCACCGAGGGAGTGAGTGTAAATGGAGAACAGAAGAGGGCCAAGAACTGACCCTTGAGGAACTCCAACAGTTAAAGGATGGGAGGGGGAGGAGGCTCCAGCGAAGGAGACCGAGAATGACCGGCCAGAGAGGTAAGAGGAGAACCGGGAGAGGACAGAGTCCGTGAAGCCAAGGTGAGGTAAGGTATGGAGGAGGAGGGGATGGTCGACAGTGTCAAAGGCAGCAGAGAGGTCAAGGAGGATTAGAATGGAGTAGGAGCCATTGGATTTGGCAAGAAGGAGGTCATGGGTGACCTTAGAGAGAGCAGTCTCGGTAGAGTGGAGGGGACGGAAGCCAGATCGGAGGGGGTCTAGGAGAGAATGGGAGTTAAGGAATTCTAGGCATTGATTGTAGACGACTCGTTCTAGGATTTTGGAAAGGAAGGGTAGTAGGGAGATAGGGCGATAACTGGAGGGGGAAGTGGGGTCGAGAGCGGGTTTTTTTAGGATGGGGGAGACGTGGGCATGTTTGAAGGCAGAGGGGAAGGAGCCCTTGGAGATTGAGTGGTTAAAAATAGAAGTTAAGGAAGGTAGGAGGGCAGGGGCGATGGTTTTAAGAAGGTGAGAGGGAATGGGGTCCGAGGCGCAGGTGGAGGGGGTGGCACTTGCGAGGAGGGAGGAGATCTCCTCTGAGGATACTGCAGGGAAGGATGGGAAAGTAGGGGAGGGGGTCGGTGGGGGGGAGGGGAGAGGCGGAGGGGTGACTTTGGGGAGCTCAGACCTGATCGTGTTGATTTTCGTGAGGAAATAGGTGGCCAGATCATTGGGGGTGAGAGATGGGGGAGGGGGAGGAACAGGGGGCCTAAGGAGAGAGTTAAAGGTCCGGAACAATCGGCGGGGGTGACGGGCATGGGTGTCGATGAGGGAGGAGAAGAAGCTTTGCCTGGCGGAGGAGAGGGCAGAGTTAAGGCAGGAAAGGATAAATTTAAAGTGTGTGAGGTCGGCTTGGTGCTTGGACTTTCGCCAGCAGCGCTCAGCAGCTCGAGCATAGGAGCGTAGGAGGCGGACGGAGGAGGTGATCCGGGGCTGTGGGTTAGTGGAGCGAGAGCGGCGGAGGGAAAGGGGGGTGAGAGAGTCGAGATGAGTAGAGAGGGTGGAGTTGAGAGCGGAGACCTGATCGTCGAGAGTGGGAAGAGAGGACAGGGCGGCGAGGTGAGGAGAGATGCTATTGGAAAGACGGATGGGATCGAGAGAGCGGAGGTCTCTGTGGGGCAGTAGCGAAGATTTGCAGGGGGAGGGAGTGTGAGAGATGAGGCAGGTGAGAAGGTTATGGTCAGAGAGAGGGATTTCAGAGTCGGTGAGGGAGGAGATAGCGCAGCGGTAGGAGATGACGAGATCGAGGGTGTGACCGAGTCGGTGAGTGGGCGCGGTATGGTGGAGGAGGAGGTCGGCAGAGTCGAGGAGGGATAGCAGGCGGGCGGCAGAGGAGTCGTCGGGAACATCCGTATGGATGTTGAAGTCTCCGAGGATCAGAGTGGGCAGAGAGAAGGAGAGAAGGAAGGTGAGAAAGGGGTCAAGGTGGTCGAAGAAGTCGGAGGTGGGACCAGGAGGGCGGTAGATGACAGCGACAAGTAACTGGAGGGGGTGGTAGAGGCGAATGATATGGGCTTCGAAGGAGGGGAAGGAGAGGGAGGGGGGAGGAGGGATAGTGCAGAAGCGGCAACGGGGCGAGAGGAGGAAGCCGAGGCCTCCTCCCTTACCGGTGAGTCTGGGGGAGTGAGAGAAGGAGAGGCCTCCGCCGGAGAGAGCGGCGGCGGAGACCGTGTCTTCGGGAGAGAGCCACGTTTCCGAAAGGGCAAGGACGAGGAGAGAGCGAGAGAGGAAAAGGTCATGGATGAAAGGTAGCTTACCTGTAATAGAGCGGGGGTTCCAGAGGCCACACTTGAAAGTAGCTGTGGGTGCAAGGGGGGGAGGGGGGGAAGGGCGGGGGGAGGGTTTGGATGGGAAGGAGGTGGCGGGGCCCTGGACGGGGAGAGAGGGATGAGGGGTAGCGGTGGGACAGGAGGACTGGGATGGGGCATGGGTGGGGAAGAGAGAAGGGGGGAGGGGGTGAAGAGGGGGTTTGGTGGGGGGAAGAGTAGGGGGAGGGGGAAGAGGGGTAGCGCTGGTAAAGTGGGGTTCTAGGGCGGGAGGGGGGGGGAGGAGACAGAGGAGAGAGTGGGAAAGAGCTGAGCGAGAGAGGGGAAGGGGAAGGGGAGGAAAGGAAGGGGCGGGAGGGGGGACGGGGGGAGAAGGGACATGGTGAGGCCAGAGAGGTGGGTGGCAGCACTGACAACAATAAACAGTGATGGGGCTTAAAAGATTAGTAGGTCTTGGTCATACTGATCCAGATCAATCAATTGTTAGCATTTACCGAACACTTACTCTGTGTAGCACGTTGTACTGAGCACTTGGGAGAGTATAATAGAGTAAGGACACACAATCCTGGAGGGGCAGAGTGGTCCTGGATTTCAGGGCAATAGCTGACTTTGCTCATCCTAAAGATTTCATTCATAATTATACCACGTATCTGCCAGGAATTTGAGTACAGTGAGTTGAGTTTAATTCTCTGTAGCAACTGCTTCCTGAATATTGGTCTTCTTGTTTACACATCTTCCTTAAAATGAGGAGAGCAGAAAAAGGTAGTTTTTGCTGACAGTGTTTCAAGCTACATAAATTACTACTCCCTCCATTCAGGTTTTTTTTTTAAATGGCATTTAAGTGTTTAAAAATGTGCCAGGTACTATATTAAGTGCTGGGGTTTATACACACTAATCAGGTTAGACACAGTCCCTGTCCCACATGGGGCTCACAGTCTAAATCCTCATTTACAGGTGAGGTAACTGAGGCAGAAAGAAGTGAAGCGACTTGCCCAAGGTCACACATCCACCACTGGCTTGTCAAGGTTTAAAAGACAAGAATTTGTATAGATGCTGCACTTCCATATGGGTGGCATTTTTGTGACTCTGCCTTGAACAAATGAGGAGGATGAAGGCTGTGTTAAAAGAATATAGAAGAACAAAATCTCAGTTAAATCTCAGCTGAAAACTGGGAGTCACTTGTCACAGATAGACAAGGATGATGCATCAGAAAGCTTCAGAGTGTTCTCCACTGCTGCAAATTCACCTATGGGTGCATGTGAAGCTATAAAGGCTAATACAGGCCCACAATCTAAGCCCCATTGCATTTACATGCGTATCTTTATCCTCTATTGCTTACCTTTAACTGTAATTTATTTTACTCTCTCCTCTAGATTTTAAGCTTCCCTGAAGGCAGGACCCCTGCCTACTAACCCTACTGTACTTTCCCAAGTGCTTAGTACAGTGCTCTGCACAGAGTAAGCACTCAATAAAAACTAATGATTGACCACACTATCCACACACAGAAAAACACCTCTTTGATTGAAATGTTTACTGTTTACAGCAGCTGGTGCTATTTTTGCTTTTCCTCCTTTTCTTTGTGAAGTTTCAGAATGAAGCTCTCTTTGACAGAATAGGGAAACAGTGTGGCCTAGTGGATAAAAGCGGGGCCTGGAAGCCAGAAGATCTGGGTTCTAATCTCTGCTCCACCACGTGGCTGCTGTGTGACCTTGGGAGAGTCACCTAACTTCTCTGTGCTTCAACTTTCTCAACAACAGAATGGGGGGTTCTCCCTCCTGCTTGACTCTAAGCCCCATATAGGATAAGCCCCATATAGGACAGGGACTGTGTTCCACTGATGAACTTATTATTATTGTTATTATTATGGTATTTGTTAAGCGCTTACTATGTGCCAAGCACTGTTCTAGGCCCTGGGGAGATTCAAGGTAATCAGGTTGTCCCACTGTGGGACTCAGAGTCTTAATCCCCATTTTACAGATTAGGTAACTGAAACACTGAGAAGTTAAGTGACTTGCCCAAGGTCACAAAGCAGACAAGAGGTGGAGCCAGAATTAGAACCCATGACCTCCTGACTCCCAGGCCTGGGCTCCAACCACTAGGCCATGCTGCTTCTCTTGAATCTACCCCAGCAGTGTGGTCTAGTGGAAGGAACCCGGGCCTGGGAGTCAGAAAACCTGAGCTCTAATCCCAGCTCTACCACATGTGTGCTTTGTGCCCTTGGGTAAGTCACTTCACTTCTCCGTGCCTCAGATCTCTCTGTAAAATATGGATTAAGACTGTGGGATGTAGACTGTGTCCAACCTGATTAGCTCGTATCAACCCCAGCATTTAGTACAGTGCCTGGCCCATAGTAAGACTTAACAAATAACATTTAAAAAAAAATACTGGACACATAGTAAGCATTTAACAAATGCCACTAAACGCCCCCACCCCCAAAAACCGAGAGATTGCCTTTTGTATTGGTTAGAAATTTCAAAGCCTTCTCCAAACAGTCAAGTGAAAAGATGTAACCAGAGCAATAGGGACAGCAAAGGAAAGCGGAATACATAAAGTTAAAAACAAGGAAAGCCTAGCAAAACTTCACCCATGGAGCACATGGAGTTTAGGCAGAGAAACACACATCTGGTTTGTGTTACGTTTTATAAGGTTGATAGCAAATAAGGGTATTAGAGCTAATTTTCTTATTTAGAGAAAGGCGACTCAATCACAGAAGCTGTGATTGTGAGAGAATACTGTACTTCTCTTCCCCCTCCACCCAAGATGTCCCAGAGAGGGGAGCCAGCCAGCTCACTTTCTGCCCAGATAGAGTGGTTAGGCATCTTTCTTTTAAAGTTCTTCAGCCCTGGGTGGTCTAGGGGTTCCACCATGAATCTAGGGGGCCCGCTTTCATTACCCATCTCTGACACAACGGAGGCCTTTGGACATATCCTTTTACTCCCTGAGCCTCAGTTTCCCTCTCCAACACCTAGAAGGATGATTTCTCACTTCCAGCTCTCTCACATGGTTCATTAGCACCAGCATGGGGAGGTTTGTCAAGTCAAAGAGAATCTTTGAATAACCAGAATTAGTCTTCTAAAATGTGATTATTCGGATGTGCTATGGATTAAATATCTCTGCAAAAGTTCTTAGATCAGCAGTTTGCAGCTCAGGGAAACCTCTGGGTAAAAAAGATTGATCAGTGGAAGGCATGGCTTGACAAATCATCAAAGAACAAATCAAATTTGTTGATAGCAAAAATAGCCCAGTCTTGGATCCTTTAGACTGTAAGCTCTTTGTGGGCAGGGAACATGTCTACCAATGCTGTTATATTGTGCCCTTCCACATGCTTAGTAATGATAATGATAGTATTTGATAATGATAGTATTGATGATAGTGCAGCACTTGCACACTGTAAGTGCTTAATAAATTGATTGATTGGATCCACCTAAATCCCAACAGTAGTTTGGGGAGACACAGCTGATCATCAGTATTACAATGAAGCTGAGATACACTGGTCTCCCTGTTCATATCCAGCCTGGGTTAACTGTTAATGACAGGTTAACTGAGCCATTAGTTTCCCTTTAGCTCCTAGCAGCCATCACAAACAAGGGACAGGAAGTTCTTCAGGTTCAACCCTCAGGATTAAGGAAGTAGACAAAAGTGCTGTTATGATGTCAGTAATCAGGGCTCTGAGTAGTGGGAGAAGGGTTGGGAGAAGGCAATTCATTCAACATTCACAAATTGAGCAGAGGCGATTTGTATGCTTGTTGTGGGTCTGTTTGTTGTTATATCGTATTCTCCTATGTGCCTATTACAGTGCTCTGCACACAGTAAGCACTCATTAAATAGGATTGAATGAGTGACTGAATGAACAAATTTGAAGCATTGGGTTACTCTTCTATCAATCAATCACTCAATTGGTGGTATTATTGAGCTTTTATTGTGTGCAGAGTGCGTACTAAGTACTCGGGAGAGTACTATGCAAAAGAGTAGGTATAGTGATCCCTGCCCACAAGGAACTTGCAGACTAGAGGAGGAGGCAGATATTAAAATAAATTACAGATGGATATGCACGTAAGTGCTGTGGGGTTGGGGAAGGGGAGAATAACAAAGTGCTTATGGGGATAGGACCCAAGGGCATAGGTGAGGTAGAAGATAGGGCTTAGACAGGGAAGTGGCTTCTCTCCTCCCACCTATTTAACCCAATCTACTCCAAAGTCTGGCCCACACCTCACCGCAGTCGGAGTGGGAAACAGTCCAAAGTAAGGAAATGCTGCTGGGACTGTGACATCAGTCATGAATTTTCTAACTCAGGCTCAGTGTAGGAAGGGAATGTGTCTACTGACTCTGTTGTGTTGTACTCTCCCAAACAATTAGTACACTGCTCTGCATACAGTTAAGTGCTCAATAAATATGATTGATCAACTGATTGATGGGATGCTGTCATGCTGAACAAGCTCAGCAGGAATGTTGAAAATACTCCTCACATGGACAGAGAAGAAATCCCACAGTGGTTTCCAAGGAGGTTCTTCTGATAGCTGCCTACAGTACTGAACAAGTGCTTCGGGAATATGCTGCAGTTGCTTTGACTACGGATGAGACAGTTTTGCATGTGAAATTCTTGCATGCATTTTGCAATGTTCCACACTTCTGACCGCTTACAAAAATCTCAGTAACTGGATTACAGTTCTTCAATTATTCTTGATGGGACTTCCATCAGATACCCCAATGAAGCCTTCTGAAATAAAAAGCAGGGCAGCATAACACACACACAGCTGCATCAGGATTCTGTAATCATTTTCCATCTCTGGATCAGCTTAGCCATCATGAGCCTATTCATCCCTTCAGGATCCAGGAACCTCAGCCTACAAACAGATCCTGGAAAATTCAGATGCTGGCAGCCTGTTAGTTTATAGCTGTCTAGGTAGCTGATGTAACATACCTTTGGCATCTCACACTTTTCATGGTTCTGGACAATGGCAAGATTTTTCAGATTCCAAATTAAATGGGTAATGCACATTTCTCTTCATCTTTCTCATTTCCACAGAACTTCTTGCGCACTTCTGGTTTCCTTAGAACTGGAGCAGGGGGTTGGGAGGGAGGAAGAGGGACAGAGTTGGGAGAGTAAAAGTCAGTCGGGTGGCTGGAAGAAGTGCTGCTGGCTGCTTTACTGTCTGGGTTTGGTTTAAAAAAAAATTTCCTCATCACCTCACACTCAGGCACCCAAGCAGTTCATGTTTTGGAGTTTTTTTAGACTACAAAGCTTTCCCAATGCTTCTGACAGTTTCCCCTAATCATGCTGCACGCTCCCACTATAAGGAGCACAGAGGATTTTTAAGAGCAATATTCTCCATTTCTGCTGCCTAATTTCTGGCTAAAATTGAGTCCCTCATTTCCAGGAACTCTGCTATGCCATCAAAATTGTTACCCATGGTGTGCCCGCTAGAGCCAGTAGAGAATGGACGACTCCTTAAGAAGCAATGTGGCCTAGGGGAAAGAGCAGGACCTGGGAATCAGAGGAGTTCTAATCCTGACTCTGCCAGTTGCTTGCCATGTGCTCTTGAGCAAGTCACTTAACTGTTTTGAGCCTCGGTTTCCTCAACTTTAAAATGAGGATTAAATACCTGTTCTCCTTCCTACTTAGACTATGAGTCCCATATGGGACAAGGACTGTGTCCAACCTGATTAACTTGTATCTATCCCAGCACTTAGAGCAGTGCTTGACACATAGTAAGCCCTTAACAAATACCATAAAAAAAAACCACCTCCTTGCCCACAGGAACCACTCCATGGTCACCCAGGGTGGGTAGAGCATGGAAATGGTCTGCAATCTCAAACTTGATTCTAGCCAATCATTTTGGCCACCTTCCCCACCATACCTTTCACCAGAATTACTAACGAGAAGTGAAATTGCTGGTTTTAGGTTGTTAGTTCTCCCCCCTTTCTTTATTTCCCTTCTGTTACAGGTAATCCTGAGCAGGGAATTGACGGACAAATGTTTGTCAGTCTACAAAAAAGAGAAAAGGAAGAGAAGAAACAGAGGGTCCATAGGTGGAACAAACTGCACCAGGAGGATTGAAAATTGGCTGTATTTACAATTAGGATTTCCCTTCTTCCCCAATCTCTTGTTCACTCCCCCGGGCCCACCGACTGGGCCTATAGCACGATTTGGTGATCTCAACAGCTAACATTCTAGGAGGTTCAGCTCAGCTGCCAAGACACAATGCCACAGATGCGTGCAGGTTTTCTGGCCCTTCCTTGTTAACAGACTGATCTCACATGCTGCCTTGAGTTATGAAAAATATATTATTTAAAGAAGTTTCCCAGATAGGCCTCTGCATCCTATTCCCCGGTTGAAGAAGATGGTGCTTTTTGGAGGAGAGATTAAGCTTGGGCTCTAAAAACCTGGATGACTCGTGTATTTGATGCCTTGAATGCCTCATCCCATTACCCTTTGGATAAGTGGTTTAAACTTACTCTGTGATTTCATTTTCACATGTTTAACATAGGGATAATATTGCTTGGATTTGAGATTTGGGACACTCTTCCGGGGATGAAACTGATAAGTACTTAAATAGCTAGCTGGAGCTTAGTAGTTCTTCCTGGATGTGCAGTGTCATTCGTTTCAGTTTATATTCAGGATAATTCTATTTGCTTTATCTTATCCCATTCTCATGTTTTGTTTTGTATTTTCCTTTCAATGAAACTGAAAACAGATACTTCTCTTTCTTGAGGCACAAAGGATTCTGAGTAAGTCAATGGATTCTGGTGCAGAGTAAATCTACTGTATTCATATGCTACATGACATTTAGTCCAACCCACATATGTCCTGTAGTCCAAGAAATCCTTGAAAGAAAGATTATATTTCTAGGCTTTTACTCCTTTGGAATATATTAAATCAAATGTGAATGTGTAGAATTTCCAACTCAACTTCTTAGAGGTGCTATATGTTACATTGTATTTTTATTTTATTTTCTCTGGAACTTACTTTTATTAAAAATAAGAAAGAAGAGAAAAGAAAATTCTGCTGCCACCACCTGGGGCTCCTTGGAAATAATTCAAAAGTCTACATTGCAAACCACAAGACACCAAAATTACATTTACCAAATAACGGTCTGTTTTTCTTGGCCATTTTTATTTTCTTGAAACAGAAGTGAGATTAGCTGAACAGGCTTTTTAGAGGTCACGGGGCAAGATTATACAGATCGTCTAGATCTTAGTAACTGGTGGTTGATTCCAGGTGCAATTAGCAGGGCCAAGAACGAAAAGAAAAAAAAAATACTTCAGGCAACAGTTTTCCTAATCAAAACAACCGGGAGAATGAGAGGTGAGATCCAAAAAGAAACAACATATGCATATTTAAAAATTGCCCTCAGCATCCATTTTTAGAGCTTGCACGACTGATTCATCCCCTGCACTAGATAATGTGGACTGGGTTTGTGGGGTGTCTAGTGATGTATCCTGAACTTTCTTGAAGGAGGGATTGTAAATGATTGACAATAAGGCTTTTGTTAGATGACAACAGGAACTATGCCTGAGGCCCATCAGAAGTAATCCACTTTCCAGAATTTTTCATTATCTGCCTAATAAACTAGGCCTAGAGAAACTGGTTTTCATAACATTTAACTGCTATGATGTTAAAACAATCCCTATCTATCTGCCCCACCCCTCCCTTAGTAAACCAGGCTTCTAAGTAAAATCACCAGGAAGTGAGAGTTTTGTACTGCCTTGTGGATTCTACTTTAACTTACTGTCGTAACACATTTAGATTTTTATTTAAATCAGCACTATAGAAACCAAGGGCTTTATTTCTAGGAGAGAAAAACAAGCCAGCCCTTGTAAAATCAAGGCTTGCATTAAGGCAGAGATGATTTAAACGGGGACTGGCTGAGATCTCAGATTAATGTTCCATGTCGTTTGCTGCTCTGCCACTCAAGATAATTTTTGATTTAATCCATCCCACATGAGGCTCCAGTGGCTAATGACCCTTGGCTTTTAACCCAAAGACCTTAGCTGTTCTGGCAAAAGGAACTACTGTCTGTCCCTTGATAACCTCAGTGACATAACTCAGCTGGACTTAATATAGCTTGCTGTTGTTTATTGATAAAGGTACCAATTTTTCAGGTCAAGTTAGCTGATCACTGTCAAGAGACATATTGCATATTGAAAGTACATTAACAGGTTGGGTTTTATGAGAGCTATCACTGAATATTACAATTCCGTTAGCAGGCGCGGTTTTGCAAAGGGCCCCCCAAACCTATTCCTGTTCATGTGTTTCAGCGTTAAGGAAATGGCTAGAACCAGATGTGACAACTGAAAATTAGACTCCCTATTAGCTTGTCTTCTTGAGAAAGTTTGCCTTCCTTGGAAATTTAGGCTAAAAGTAAAATGAACACTTTGCTTTTCTTTTGTTTTTTTATAAATGGACAAATGGACAAGGGGGAAATGAAGGAGAAAGCACAAACTTAATAAAAGGAGCACCACACTGAGGACGTCCTCTAGTGAAAATATGCTGGGTTGAGTGGGATATTTGCCGGATGGTCTCTAATTTCACAAATTTAAAGGAGAACTGACAGGTATACATTTTTATCCTTGAGACTGGTTATTAATATCATTTTGTGAGAAATTACTCTGAAAGTTTGCCCCTCGGTGTTAAAAGAAGAATCTGTGTCAATCCTGCAATTTTCCTTTCACTTATTCTACCTGAGTGGAAAATGGTTCCATTTATTTCCATTTGTGGTGGCTTTTCTTTTTGAATGTCATATCAAAAGCTGAGCTCTGGATGAGTGATTAGGCATCATATTTTGTCACTGAAACATTCCTCTTTTCCCTGTCTCTGTCAGGAGCCAATTTTCAGCTCTTGCTATAAAGAACCCATCTATAGGATACAGTTCATCAAGCCAAAGGTGCTTATCAATGTGCAGATTTTTAATCTTTAAACCCAATGCTATTTTGTAACCTAAAGTTTAGAAAGGCACATTTGGATTTTTTCGCTCTTTACAATATGTAGCTTTGTAGGTTGAATAATTGATTTGTAAAACTATCCTTAAAATTCAAAGACAACGAAGGTGAAATTTCATCTGGTTACATCCATTCAGTCATATTTATTGAGCGCTTACTTTGTGCAGAGCACTGTACTAAGCTCTTAGCACTGTACTAATGTCTGAGGGTGGCCAAATGATAGCTTCTCCCACACTGTACACATCAAAGTACACACAGTAAAGCACGTACTACCCACTTCAAGTAAGTGGGTACTTACTACCCACTTTTCTAAACAGGGGGTTCCCACACAGGATTCCTAAATCACTATGGCTACTCTCCAGGACACTCAATTTACCAATATGGAGTCACCCAATCATATAGGATTTTAGCCTAGCCCTGAGGGATGTGGGGATTAAGACTGTGAGCCCCATGTGTGATATGGACTCTGTCCAGTGATTAGCTTGTATCTACCCCAGCACTTAGTTCAGTGCCTGGCACGTAGTAAATGCTTAACAAATACCATTCTTAAAAAGATGGTTTTTGTTTGACACAAACACATAGTTGTTTTTCCATTTTTAGATCATGTGTCCCTTATGAGGCGGGGACTATGTCCAATCTAATTATCTTGTATCTATCCCAGCACTTAGTGCATAATAATTTCTTAATAAATATGATAACAATTACTTTTTTATTCTTGAAGAGTAGGGGAAAGGGGCACACTAAAAGATGAACACCTTAAATCTGATCTATTCTACACCTCCTGCAAATGGTGCTTTTGAGGCAAATTCTCTAGTTGTGAGTATTAAGGGAAGAAGATCCAGCCACACCATGCACCCATAGAGTTAGTTGGAGGCCAAGGAAAGGAATCCTGCCCCAACCCATCACTTGACTTCCCCAAGATTTATGGTGTTTTTCACCAACCTCGGAGAGATGAACTCTGCAATCTTTTGAGAAAGGGTTCCGAACAGAAGAGGCCAAGCCTCTTCTCAGAGGTGTAGAATTCAGGGAGCGTGTGGGGGTGGGGCCTGGATCTTTCTGCTGATAAAGCTCTGGGTCTTATCTCTGTTAATAGGATTTCAGTTTAATCTGGGATTTGGGGTGATATGTGTTTGACAGGGCTCTGGGTGAGCCTCCAGTTAGATCTGTGCATTTGGAAAGCTCAGCCTCGAATTTGGCTCAGTTGGCAGTTTCTCCAGGAGGGGCACCCAGGTTACAATCAGCCCAAGGATTGGACAGAATTAGCTCTCTACCCTAGAGAGGGTGGTCTCCCCGAGTCAGGGCTGAGGTCATTGGCGGGGCAGTGTTGGGGAACGCTTTGCATTATGACTGTCCCTTCTCTTGCTGTACCTGGTAGATAAACCCAAACAAAAGACATCTGGACCTAGAACTGTCAGTGGCTTAACCTTTTGGAGTACAGATGTGTCATCGGCTCAGCGTAACTTTTCAGGCTGCAGATAACGTGGAGACAACCTTGTAAATGGAGGACACACATACTGCCCTTTAAGACTTGGGGTTTTGCTACGATAGCTATGCTGGGTAACAGGCTCAGTATCTCAGGGGAGCCCATTCGATCTCACCATTATCCTTAAAGCTTGTCTTTCAGCAGGCAGATGGGAAATTCCCTCCCTGGAAAGTCAAAATTTGTCACGGGGGCCCAGATATTCCAGGTAAGGCACCTGCTCTTCTAGAGAAAGTGGAAAACATTAATTGGAATCAATCAATGATATCAATGCTCTAGACCCTAAGCTCCCTCTAGACTTTAAGCTCTTGTTCTTTTGTACTCCCCCAAGTGCTTATAGTACAAGTGCTTAGTACGGGGCTCTGCACATAGTAAGTGTTCAATAAATGCCATTGATTGATTGGTATTTACTGAGCACTTTCTGTGTGCAGTGCACTGTACTATGTGCTTGGGAGACTACAACAGAGCC
Source organism: Ornithorhynchus anatinus (assembly GCF_004115215.2). Lineage (NCBI taxonomy): Eukaryota > Metazoa > Chordata > Mammalia > Monotremata > Ornithorhynchidae > Ornithorhynchus > Ornithorhynchus anatinus. The sequence continues at coordinate 45,567,617 of NC_041738.1, forward strand.
TGAATGCAAAATGATACAAGCCTGGATTTGGTGGGATGTTCAGTTTTCTTTTAAAATCCTAAAGAACAGATGTGTGACAGTTGGGTAGTAGCAGAAGACAGCGAAAAAACATTTCAAGGTTTTGTGGCGCATCACCCAAAAGACAATTCTACAACTGGTACTGTTTCTGCCAAATGTGGTTCTCCATTTCCACACCGCCGAGTAGGAATGCAGCCAGGCAAATAGCGAAACCCAGAATTTTTCACGTTATCTCTTCCCCAAGCAATGATAACACCCCTTACATTTTCAAAGTGATTTACAACTGCCGAGAAGCCGTTCCTCAGCTCTCCCCTTTGTACAAATGAAATTAAGGGATTTGCTATCCTAGCCAATCTTCAGTAAATACTCTTCCACTCTGGAAAAAGAATTGGCCAGTGTCCTGGGGTTTGCTCTCTGGCACTGGGGACACTTTCTCTTATGGAAATGGAACTCTTTTGTTAAAAACCAACATGCCTGAATGGGTAAGCACCTCATGGTCAAGGAAATGTGTCACTTGCTTGCTTTGCATTTTCAAGCAGTTAGTACAGTGTACTGCACCCAGTGGGTGCTCCATAATGGTAATGATAAATCCACATTTCTCTCAATCAAGTGAATTCACAGTTTTATTATGTACTTAGCAATCAGAAGTGAGAGACACTTGAGAGATACTTTGGGAGCCTTAAATGGACCTCAAATATCTAACCTTGGAGGGACCAGGTTGCTGAGGTGAACTATTTTGGAAGTGAGGAGGAAATGGTATGTGTCTCCTAGTTATAGTTCCCAAGGAATCCCAAGTCAAATCTCAACACTAAAAGGCCAAGATGGGACCACCTCCTGGGAACAACTGTAACAGTGGCTCCCTCTCCCGGACCCCTCAGACAAAGATCCAAGGGAATGAATTTTAGACCCTGTTGCCGGTTTTCTGTACTTCCTTTAAAATAAACAAAAAAAAAAAAACCCAAACCACCTTCATGTCTCCAGATTCCAAAATGAACTTAGAAGAGACACATAGACGCAGAAGATAAACAGAGAGAGACCCTTAGGGCAGGATATCAAACCGCCTCATATTCCACCACCTCGATAGACCCTCCTTTACTCTGATCCCTCCTCACAAACACATCCAATTCTGTCATACACCCTCCACCCCCATCCCCAGGGAAAGCACAAACACCGGATAGGACCAATGTGAATTGGAAGCCCGGATGCGTCAGTGCATTTGCCATGTATTAAAACTGTTTACTTTTTCAGTAGTCTTAGAAGAAAAATGTGAGAAAAATATTTTAGGAACATGGTGGCCCAGCGAGGTTTGGATGCCAGGGAAAGCAGAAACAATGGACTAGGAGGGGCATAGGGCGGAAGGATAAGGTTGGGCACCGCATGCCACAGGAAGACTCAACATCAACGTTACTGCCGATTTGCCTTCCCTCCCCACTCAGAACACACTGCAGCAGGGACCCAAATGCTATTTTTTCCCATCCGCACATGGCATTTCAGTTCAGCTGCTTGTACGTTCTTCTTGGCCCACTGAGTTCATGGGTGGGCCAATTCCTTCTCCAGTTTACATTCTAATTCACCCCAAAAGCAAGTTTAGAGGGTGGGATAGGCTAGATGGAGTCATTTACGTGCATTGTTGGTAAAAATCTTTTCTTGGGCACCATCAATCATTCTCTAGCTCAAATATTGCTCTTCACTAAGAGGAAGTCATTTGTCTCCTATATATATAGATAAATATATTCATGTATATCCTAACTCCGTCATCCACTAAGCTGTCATGGAAATAGGTCTCTTGAGCTATCTCAGAAAATGTTTCATTTGGGGAGGCATTAAACTTCTTAAACACTAGTAAGAGGTAGGTGACTCCTTCTCTAGAAGTCAGGATAAATTACACTTGCAATAGAATCTATCTTCTACTCAATTTTCGGGTTTCTCACGAGGATGAACCAAGGTAACTGGACAGGTCAAAAATTTATTCTGTATTTTCCCTTCATTCCAATTATTTCATTCTAAGGTATACTTGACATCAATTGACTCATTTGCATCTGAGTTGCGCTGGGCATTTTGCAAAGTTTTAATACATAAGTGCCTGGCTTCTAGGAGCTTACTTTCGTCAATTCCCAAGGCTGTTCAATTCAAAGCCAGGGGTTTTATTTTTAAGAGGTCATCTACACCTGCTGCTTTTCTACCCCTAAACCCATCTAGGATGACAAGGCTTTGTCAAAACAGAACATTTAGTTTATACAAGAGCCTTCAACAAATCTTTACGGGTGGGCCAGCTGAAAGAAAACCATTGGAAAATTAGAAGTTGGGCCTGGTTGCCTAATTGAATCTTGTAAAATCTTTAGTTTATGGTACAGAGCTGAAAGTTCATATAAATAGGCATTTATGAACTTTCTGACCTCTCCCATTTTAGTCAGCTGTGAACATTCAGAACCTCTGCATGGGCAAAGGATGTGCAATTGCAAAAGCAGAAAATACACTTAAAACTTTGATCCTGTCGCTCCCACCCTCGCTCCTCTCCCCAGATGCAAATCCCTGCAAATAGCTTGTATTTGTCAAATTTTCAAAATAAAATCAGTTCTAATTTGATTTGTTCTGAGAAGCTGTAATCACCAGGTACAGTTGTAGGCTCTCATGGATAAGAGGAAAAGAAACCAAGGGCTAAAGTTTGATGACTTTCCACCATCTCTGCAGGATGTAGTAATCGTCATCATATTTATTATGGTACTAAGCCCAGGGAGAGAGTAAACAGGTGGGAATTAGGCATGGTCCTTCTCCCTTAGAGGACTCACAATGTGCTTGGTCCTAGCTCTGCTCCGGTCCTTCCTTTCCTGGATTTCCCATGGCTAATTTTAGATGTTACAGATGGCAGAGGTAAGACAAGCTGGACAGTCTAGTTTTCAGCAGCTCTGCCTCCATCCAGTATGGTTGGAGCATCCAGTAGCTTCCTGTCCCATATTCTTATGTTAAATTCCCAGTTCCCCCTCCCCCTTAACTTGCTGCCAAGTTCTGAGGCTTCGAAGTGGTGCCTGTCAATGGAGGCACCTGGGAAAGAAACACAACAGCTCTGGAGCAAGTAGCGGGGAGGAGATCAGTGTTGACCCTAGAGAAACATTCTGGATTCAGGTGGCTTCAGACCGAAATTGCAAAATAGGGCATAGAACATGATTACATTACCCTGCATACCAGGTGTAACGAATGTGACATCACATGCATCTTGGAGTCTGGTATTTTTCAACGCCACCACGGGTCACTCTAGAGACACAGTGCTGTTGAATCTCATCCATAGTCCCTGGGGCCAATCAATGCTGGTAGCTAGGGAAAAGAAAAAAGAAACCATTTTTTTAAAAATGGCATTTATGAAGTGTGTATTATCTCCCAGACACTGGGGTAGATACAAGCCAATCATTTTTGTCACAGTCCTTGTCCCACATGGGACTCACATCTCAATCTCAATTTTAAAGATGAGGTAACTGAGGCACAGAGAAGTTAAGTAACTTGCCCGTCTCATTATCATTATCAGTGGTATTTATTGAGCCTCTACTATGTGTAGAGCACTGTACTAAAAACTTAGGAGAGTACAGTAGGAAAGTAAATACAGCAGAGTTGGGAGACATGTTCTCTGCCCACAGTGAGCTTACAGTCTAGAGGACATTACTAAGTGCTGGGGAAGTATAAAACAAAAAAGTGACACATTCCCTGCCCACAAGGAGCTCACACTCTGTTGTAGGAGACAAACATAAAAATAATTACAGAGCATTCAAAATGAATAATTGAATTTCAATTGAATAAAATGGATATAAGTTCTGAGGATGGTTGTTAAGTATTTAGCTAATGACTTAGGATCTGGGGTTTTAATTGTGGAAGTTATGTTGGAGGAAGTGAGTTTTCAGAAGGGCTTTGACTACAGGGAGGGCTGTGGTCTGTTAGTTTTGGGTAGGGAGAGAATTCCAAGCTGGGAGAACAACATGAATGAAGGGACAAAGTCAGGATAGTCAAGTGCAAGGAGATGTTAGGAGACTAGATTGGGAGGAATGGAGAGAGCAGGTTGGGGACTAGTTGGTGAAGGGGGTAAATATAAAGAATGGTCAAATTTTGAAAGGAATCTTCAAAAAAGGGAGTTGGTGAACCTTGAAGCCAAGTGTGATAAATCAATTGCTGGTATTATTTGAGTGCTTACTTTTTTTACAGCACTTATTAAGCACTATGTATCTGCTAAATGCTGGGATAAGATACAAGATAATCAGGTTGGAAACAGTCCCTGTTCAACATGAAGCTCACAGTCTAAATCAGAGGGAGAAGGATTTAATCCCCATTTTATAAAATGAGATAACAGAAGGCACATAGGTCAAGTGACTTGTCCAAGGTCTCACAGCAGAGAAGTGGCAGAGCCAGAATTAGAACCCAGGTCCTCTGACTTCCAGGCCTGTGCTCTTTCCACAAGGCCATGTCGCTTCCCATGTTCTTGGGACAGTGTGCAGAGCACTATACTAAGTGCTTGAAAGATTACCACACAAAAAGAGTTGGTAGACTTGATCCCTGCCCACAAAGAGCTTAAGGTCTAGAGGGGGAGACACACAATGAAATAAATTACAAATAAGGGAAACTGCAGAGTGGAAGAATATGTATATAAGTGTTGTGGGAATAAGTGTGAGGTGAATACCAAATGTTTAGAGGTTTATTTCCATGTGTATGGGTGATGCAGAGGGGAGGGTTAGTAGGAGAAAATAGGGCTTAGTCAGGGAAGATTTCTTGGAGGAGATATGACTTCAGGAGGGCTTTGTGGGTGGGGAGAGTGCTGGATTGTCAGATGTGAGGAGGGTAGGAGTTCCGGGCCAAAAGGACGATATGGGCAAGGGGGTCAGTGACGAGATAGATGAGTTTGAGGTACAGTGAGTAGGTGGGCATTAGAGAAGCAAAGTGTGAGGGCAGGGTTGCAGTCAGTATTCTGAGAAGTAAGATAGGATGGGGAGAGTTGATTGAAAGACTGAAGTGATTAGTTGTTTTTTTCCTTGATGTGGAGGGTCACGGGAAGTCAGTGGACACTTGAGGAGTGAAGAGATATGTCACGAGTGATGCTTCAGGAAGATAATCCGTGCAACAGCTGAGATCTTTAAAATGGCATGGGAGGAGGAAAATGCACTATGACTTGACAAGGAGAATAATGGTATCTAAAGGGCACCCACCAGGGAAAACAATGAAGGGAATGTGGTTGCAGGAGGAAAAGTGATGGGTTGGCCTCCTTGGAGCGATTGGGAGCAGACTCCCATAACTCATCCACGGACTTTCAAGGAAGACATCTGAAAGGCAAAGAGATTCTTTTTTGGCAGGGCTAGGGAGTTCCAAGGAATGTGGCATCTTGAAGGTAGGAGGCTGTAATGGATGCAGTTTTAAACACCACTCATTTTTTTTAAAGGCTAGAGGGATTAAGATACTAGAGGGTGAAGGAGGGTGGGGAGAACTTCCATTTTAACAGAACAGCTGCAGTTGCTGCTGCTTTGCAGACTACAGTGAGAACTACTTCAGAGCCCTTCGACTGTATTATCTACCACCTCTTTTGTAATCTCCCAAGCGCTTAGTACATTGCTCTGCACACAGTAAGCGCTCAGTAAATTCCACTGATTGATTGAAGGTGGGAGAGAAGGAAGGTTCAATTTTCTTACAGTGGAATTACCAAGACAGCAGAACCGTCTTCTCGGAATTAGAATCTGGAATTTCTGAGAGTAGGTGTCCCAGAGCAAAGGCAGACCCGGAAACTAGGGGAAATCCCACAAAGATTCTTCGGCTGGTGAAATGCAAAGGGCTGGGCTGGATGACTCCTTAGGCTCTTCTTGGCCCCCACAAACTGAAATTCCACCCACACTTAAGAGAAATATGTAGGTCTGGAAGCAGGCTGTCCTGGCAATTGTTTTCCTGTAGATTCATCTGTTCAAAAAACCAGCTTACCACATTCCTACAGACAGGAGGCTGCCTGTCTGTAGCTGAGACAGCATTTATACTATGGGCCTCTTCCTTTAAGAATGTGTGATATAGAGCTACAGGTACCCATCTCATAGTCTTAAAAGACCAGAGTCAGGAGAGGACAGAAGCTAAAGGAATTAGGGCAGAGCACATCAAAGAAGACTTGAGAAGGCAACAGCAGAGAGAGTGATGGGGCACTAGTTAGGCCAGCCTCTCCTTACTTGAGGGTGCTAATCAGTTCAAACGCCATAAGCTTCCTCTAGACTGTAAACTCATTGTAGGCAGGGAATGGGTGTGCCAACTCTAGTGTATTGTATTTTCCCAAGCGCTTAATAGAGTGCTCTGCCCATAGGAAGTACTCAGTAAATGCTATTGATGTTGATGATGTTGCAAGAGTAAATCTGGAACACCCACCAACCCTATGCCGGCCCTTGACGAAAATCTGCCCAAGCCTGCGACGCCATGATCTAGATGGCCCCAATTCTCTGACGTTGAGAAATCAATCGTATTTATTGAGTGCTTACTTGTGTTCAGAGCACTGTACTAAGAGCTTGGGAAAATACAATATAACAGAATTGGTAGACACATTCCCTATCCACAAGAAGCTCATGTCTAGAGAGGGAGACAGACATTAATATAAATAAATAAAAACACAAAGTCTAAACTGACACAATCCACCACCAGGGTTTGCGCTAACAGAAGCCTGGCAATTCTGCCCTCCGTCCTGACTCACCCTCATTGGAAAGAATTGATCGCCTCTCATGGGTTGGCCTAAGTCACACATATGGAGAGTTCAGAGTGATCACTGAAACTCCCCCATCCCTGAGACTGGTACAGTTCCCTGCAGAATCAGACCAGAGGGCAGGCAATGCCCCAGCTATTTGGGGCAAGTGTCCAGGCAAAGTTTTGCCAGGAACAGCAAGCTGTTCCCACAGCTGGATCTCTTCTATTCCTGCCCCAGTCCCAGCCAGAGATACAGTTGGAGTTGGGCTGCACCACTGACCAGCTGTGCAGCTTTGGCAGTGGTTTCATCCTAGCCAAGCCGTCCGCCTTTTCACACACACACACACACACACCATCCTTTGATCATCTAATGAAAGAAAGAAAAACAGCATCCAAAAAAAAAATTGAGGATAAAAAGATCTGTAACATCTGTTAACCAAAAGAGGAAAAAAAATGAAAGACACAGTTAAGATACCGGGGGTATTTACCCAGAGATTATCGCTGAACCAATCTGGATCACCCTGCTACAGGCAAAAGATGACTTGAGGTCTGTGTGGGTGTCCAAATACCAAGCACAAGCAGCTTCTTTCATTCGATCAGGTTCCCCGGGCTTCAGCTCCCCGCTCAGACACCTGTGTTCTGTTACACGACACGTCATTATATTTGTGCAACTTATGGCGTCCATCACCAGCCCAAGGCAATCGCTGCCCAGCTGTGATAAATGAGCCACAGGCTCAGTTCTTTCTATACACTCAACTCCTTCCCTTGGTGGTCTAGGGGCTTACCTAATGTACTTACCTCCTTGGCTTTTTCCTTCCAATATGCCTTATGCACACCACTTGACCCGTGAGGTTAAAAACTCCTTGTTGCACCGTGCTGCATTCTATAGGAAATCTGGGATGTCAGAAGAAGGAGCTTAACCCTTTCTCTCCCTTTTGTTTCCCCCTTTTGATTTCACAGGTGTGAGTGGATTTCTGCAGGGGCCCCAAGATCAAGAGTTCAGAATGTCCAGAGAGCTCTCGGAATGCTTCTCAGCTGACTGCTCTGACTCATTTAGTACTTAATCATTTAGCCACCAATCTCCTGTGATATGCTCCTAGCCTCGTTCACTGAAACGGGCTTTCCATCTAATATCCCCAGAAAACCCACATAGGAGACAGCTTTTCACAGGAAACTGGCTTCTTGAGAAGCAGTGTGGCCTAGGAGAGAAAGCGTAAAAGGGAGAGGCGAGGAGACCCAGATTCTAGTCTTGGTTCCTGCCTGTTGGGTGACCTAGGGCAAGCCACTTTACTTTTCTGTGCCTCAGTTTATCCAACTATACAATGGGGATTAAAATCTCGGGAAGGCTGGTGACTGCTGGAGTGATCACTGTGGCTGTGGTTGTGCCTTGGACTTTGAGAGATAAGGAGCCTGAAATTCTGCTCCTCTAGGGCAGCAGTGGCCTGGAAGAGAGTCGAGTGTGGAGACTCGAGGTTATGGGGCAGAAGGCGGCAATGGTAAACCACTTTTGAATTTTTACCAAGAAGACTCTATGGATACGTTACCAGAATGATTGCAGTAGGAGAGTGGGGCGTTCTGGGAGAGAAGCGTCCATGGTGTCACTATGGTTCGGAGACAACTCGACAACATGTGACAAGTCACAGCAGCTTGCTGATTTTCACTTTTATTTTATGTATTTGTCCTTGTCTTTAATGTTGTATTAGTTCTTTATTGATTCAATATTCCTTATGAGTCTCTAGTCCCCTCATCCCCTATTTTACATTTCTTGATTGTGAACCCCCCAGGTGACAGGGCCTATGTCTAATTCCCCACTGTGTAGTCTCTCCCCGCACTTAATACAGTGTTCTGCACCCAGCAAGGGCTTAATAAATACTATTATCACTTCTACGGTTCTCTCTCCCCTTTAGACTGTGAGTACTTATTTAGGACAGAGACTGTGCCTGCTCTGATTGTATAATATTACTCGTGAGCTTAGCACAGTTCTTGGAACAAAATACTTAACAAATATCACAATTATCATTAGCATTATCATTGCTAGCTGTAGCAAGTTGTTAGACCTGAAAACACGATGCAAGTAGTTGGACCATTCAGGAATTTATTACAAGTACTCAGTTAACTACTTGGTTTTCCACTGCAGCATTTGCAAGTATATTTGAAAAACCCAATGTTGCCCTGATCACTGAATAGTAATAATAATAATAATGATAATTGTGGTATTTGTTAAGCACTATGTGCAAAACACTGGAGTAGATGCAAGATAATCAGGTCCCACGTGGGGCTCACCATCTAAATCAATCAATCATATTTATTGAGCACTTACTCTGTGCAGAGCACTGTACTAAGTGCTTGGGAGAGTACAATACAATAGAATTAGCAGAGCACATTAAGTACAGATCAAGGAGAAAAGAGATCTGAAAGTCTCATGACAGTTGAATGACAAATACAAGCACAATGTAGGGTTGACAGATGTCTCTCAATTTATATGATTGTCCCTTAATTTACCACTTCAGCCTGTTTTCCAGGGAAGAAATTCCAGGCACAAATTCTTCTCAGAGGAACAAATGGTGGACAAAGTCACGATGTAGCCCAAGGCCAGTTTCAGAAAGATAGGCTGCCCACCCTTCTTAGAGGCCCTCCAGATGAGAGGGACACTTTTGGAAATGTCCCCTTAAAAGAGCTAATCAATGGTATTTATTGAGCACTTACTGTGGGCAGAGCACTATATTATTTATTGCTATATCGTACTCTCCCAAGTGCTTAGTACAGCACTCTCCACACAGTAAGAGCTCAATGAATATGATTGACTGACTACTTAGTGTTTGGGAGAGAACAATCCAGATGACTGAGCCTTTATTTCCTCTCTCCCACTTCCTTCTACAACTCCCTTGCACTTGGATCTTTAACCTTTATTCACCACCTCCCACCAGCCCCACAGAACTTATGTAGATATCTCTAATTTTATTTATATTAATGTTAGTCTTTCCCTCTAGCCTGTAAGCTTGTTGTGGGCAGGGAACGTATCTACCATCTACCAACGTATCTACCAACTCTGGTATATTGTACTCTTCCAAGTGCAAGTACAGTGCCCTTTTATAATAATTACCAATAAATACAATGGATTGATTGATAGACATGATCTCTGCCCTCAAGGAGCATGTTGTCTAGTGGGGGAGATAGACATCAAAGTAAATTACCAATATGGGAAGCAACCTGCTATGAGCAGGGTGAGGTGAGTACCAAAGTGCTTAGTGGCTGGGACTAAGTGCATGAGTGAGGCAGTAGGGAAGAAAAATAGAGTGGGGGAAAAAGAGCTTAGTCAGGAAAGGCTTCCTGGAGGAGATCTGATTTTAGTAGGACTTTGAAGATGGAGAGAGGGCTGGTCTTTGAGAAATATAGTGGGATTTCCTCACTGGAAGGAAAGCAAGATAAAGGAGTCAATGTCAGGTGAGATGAGAGTGAGGTACTGTGAGTAGGTTGGTATTAGAGGAGTGGAGTGTGGTGTTGACAATTCACAGCATTCCTAACTTCAGGGTTTCTAACGAGGTCTGCAAGGATTTCTCTGTGGCTATCCCTTATAAGCTCTTAGTACAGTGCTCAGTGCTTCAAACAGGGCTTGGCATATGGTAAATGTTTAACAAGTACCATCATTATTATAAGCTCATTGCAGGCAGAAAACCTTTCTACCAACTCTGTATGTCTACTAACTCTATCATACTCTACCAAGCACTTGGAACAGTGCTCTGCACATAGTAAGTGGTCAAATAAATACCATTGATTGATTAATGTATGGAGCGCGCACTCTGTGCACAGCACTGTACCAAGCACTTGGAAGAATACAGTAGACTTAGTATACATGATCCCTGTCCTCAAAGACTTTACAGTCCAACAAGAATGCAGAGTAGCTGCTATGACTGTTGTTATGGACATTGCAGGCCAAAGCTGCCATATGTCTGCTGTGACCTTGGGCAAGTCACTTCACTTCTCTGTGCCTCTGTTACCTCATATGTAAAATGGGGATTGTGAGCCCCAAGTGGGGTCGGGAGTGATTTCATTATATCCACCCCAGCCCTCAGTACAGTGGCTGGAACATAGTAAGCCTTAACAAATACCACAATTATTAAAAGGTGAAGGCAGATCTGAGGCTGCCATGGTCATGACAGTGAAAGAAGGTGATCCGTTCTATATAGACAACACTGGTCCTCCTGTCTGTCGCCCTGCCTTTCCAGTAGTCTGGCCCCTTTTCTGTGCCCCTGCCTTTCATCCTTGAGCTAGGATTTGCACCCTTATTCACCCCTCCCTCCGCCCCATTATTTTAATAATGCTTGTCTCTCCCTTAACACTGTAAGGTCATTGTAAGCAGGGAATGTGACTACCAATTGTGTTATATTGTACTCTCCTAGCCACTCAGTACAGTGCTCTGCACACAGTAAGTGCTCAATAAATACCATTGATTGATTGACTGACCCAGACCAGGGGCTCCCCATAATTCATGTTCATTTTTAAAACATCTCTCTGGCCTGGGTTTGGTGAAGAATCTACCAACCACCCTTGTTGGTCCTGCTCCTTAATCTTAACTGTTATTACTTAATTGTGTAATTGTTCAGCAATACTAGCTCCAGCTGCAAGTTAAGCTCACTCTTAAATTCATGCTAAAGCAGTGACTATCTCAGCAGGTGCAAAGTGGCAAGGAAGAACATAGTGGAGATGCTAAATTCATAAAAAAAAGTCTGACCATTAGAGCAGCATGACCTATAATAATAATAACATTAATGGTATTTGTTAAGCACTTACTATGTGCCAAGTACTGTTCTAAGCACTGAGGGTGATACAAGGTAATCAGGTTGTCCCACGTGGAGCTCACAGTCTTAATCCCCATTTTACAGGTGAGGCAACTGAGGCACAGAGAGGTTAAGTGACTTGTCTTAAGTCACACAGCAAATGGCAGAGTTGTGATTAGAATCCAGGACCTATAAGAAGCAGGGTGGCCTATTCATTCATTCAATAGTATTTATTGAGCATTTACTATGGGCAGAGCGCTTGGAATATCTGTTGCTGATTTGTACATTCCAAGCGCTTAGTACAATGCTCTGCACATAGTAAGCGCTCAATAAATACTATTAAATGAATATACAATTCGGGATCAGATAGAGACAATCCCTGCCCAGTGATGGGCTCACAGTCTAAATGGGGGAGACAGAGAGCAAAGCAAAAAGGCCTACTGGAAAGGCCACTGCTCTGGGCATCAGGAGGCCTAAATTCTAATCCACGTTCCACTCTTGCCGGCTGTATGGATTTGGGCCAGTCACTTAAATTCTCTGTGCCTCAGTTTCCTCCTCTGTAAACTGGGAATGAATGCCTGTTCTCTCCCCCCTTGGACTATGAGCCCCATGTGTATTTTATCATATCTGTGTCTATTGTATTATATATAGTACCTACCCCAATACTTAGAACAGTGATTGGCATATAGTTAGAGCTTAAAATATACCACAGTTATTATTAATACTAGTGATTGGCAAATAGAACTTAACACACCTCACTTATCACTATCAATACTAACTGCATGCCCAGCTCAGCAGAGCACCAGAAGATGGGCTGGGTTAGGAAGTGTAAAAAGATGCCTCCATACAGAAAGATGTTCCTCTCCTGCTATTGATTTCAGCTCCCACATTGTTGATTGTAAAATGACTTACAGTTGCTTCTATCAGGGACCACTTTCCTAATTATGGCCCTGCCACAGTCAATTATTCACAACAGGAAACAGCAGTGGGCAAGGAACTGAAATACAGAGTAATTTGGGTTTCCACGTGTTCAGTGAGCAGATCAGGGTAGGGCTTCATTCGTGGGTGTACACAGGAAGGCAGAGGTTGGGGGAGATCATGGAGGTGTCCTTTTTCTCTTCTTGCTGTTTGTCATCGTGCTTACCTTTTCTGCCGTGGCTGCTTCTGTGTTGGGATGGTAGCTGTGACTAAGGTAAGGACAATCTTGGGGTGAAGGGGATGCCAACAGTGGGGTCCTCAGAGTCACTTGATTCTGCTTCTTATTTTATAAGTGTAACTCATAAAATACTGTGTTTCTTAAAGTTATTGAGGGAGGGCAGGAGAGATGATCATATTGAGAGAAGCAGTGTGGCTTAGTAGAAAGAGCCTGGGCTTGGGAGTCAGAGGTCAGGGGTTCCAATCCTGGCTCTGCTATTTCAGTTGTGTGACCTTGGGCAATTCACTTAACAGCTCTGTGCCTCAGTTACCTCATCTGTAAAATGGGGATGAAGACTATGAGACAAACTGATTACCTTGTCTCTACCCCAGCGCTTAGAACAGTGCTTGGCACATGGTAAGTGCTTAAATACCAACATTAGTATTATTGTTAAATGGAGTAATGGCTGCTTTTAGAAAACATAAATTGCTTAGCTACAGTGTTGTCAGAATATGAAAGTATAATCAATCAGTGATATTGAACACTTATGCGCAGAGCACTGTATGGAGCAGTTTAAGGGTATGACACAGCAGAATTAGCAGACATGTGCCCATCCCTTAATGGTCTTACAGTCCAGAGGATGAGTTTATAAAAATACTAAACCTTGCTTAAAGGGTGTTGCTCCCAAAGGATCCTGATTCACCTTTCTGTCTCCTCTCTTCCTCAACTTACTGGCACAGTGTTGCAATCTTGTTCTTGATGTACCAAGATGAGCAGGATAAAATGGCTACAGAGGGCTTCTTGATGGACTTACTTAATGATATGGGGCCCTGGACTGCTAGTCCAGTTAGCTTAATAGTGAATTCAGTCTTACTCTTGAGGGAAATGATTAATTGGGTCTGATTTGGTTGGTGTGTTTAGAAAAAGGGTAAAGATAGACAACAATAGAGACAGTCCTCTGCCCAGAATAAGTACTCAGTACATAGTATTGATTTAATGGGCTGACAATAATAGGAAACAATATTTCTACACTCTGGTTATTACCAACTGTGCCTCTAAGTCTTCCTCCTGCCTCCTCAATTTGTGAATAACACTAAGGGTAGGAACCTGATTTTAACATCTACTGTAGGCTCGGCACTGCAACTCAACAAGTACTACTGATGTTGAAGAAAAAGACAAGCAAAGACAGAAATGGAGATAAATGGTGGTATGTGAACACAAAAGCTAGAGGGCAGTATTAATATCTAATTTTTTCAAGGTATCCCCCAAATGCCCAATTGAATGTTCTGCCTCCTGAGAACATTCAATATGTTTATGGTACCCTTTGCCAAACTAACTAAAAGCACAGTAAAGAGATTCTCTGTTTGCCATATCTAACCCAACATCCCCAAAAAACAACATACTTCTTCCACTGCTCTCTGAAGGATTGCTGCCTTCTGTTATGACTGGGTTAGTGTAAGCAGCATGGCCTAGAGCCGAGAGCACAGGCTTGGGAGTCAGAAGACATGGGTTCTAATCCCTGCTCTGCCACTTGTCAGCTGAGTGACTCTGGGGAAGTCACTTCATTTATCTGTGCCTCAGTTACCTCATCTGTAAAATAGGGATTAAGACTGTGAGCCTCACGTGGGACAACCTGATCACCTTGTATCACCCCAGCACTTAGAACAGTGCTTTGCACATAGTAAGTGCTTAACCATCATTATTATTTTTATTATTATTAACTTATCTGTGTCTTTTACCTTTTCTGTAAAATGGGAATTGAGACTGAGCCCCATGTGGAACAGGGACTGTGTCCAACCTGCTTATGTTGTATCTACCCCAGTGTTTAGAACAGTGCTTGGTGTATAGAAAGTGCTTAACACCATTATCCTCTAGACTTTAAGCTAGTTATGGGCGGGGAATGTGTTTCTTTATCGTATTGTACTCTCCCAAGGGCTTAGTACAGTTCTTTGCATACAGTAAGTGCTCAATAAATATGAATGAATGAATTTTCTGAGTGATATAAGGTGTCCAATTCTGCATTAGTTCAATTTCTCAAATAAGTATTAATAATGGCAAATAATCAGCTTCATTTCTGGGGTAGGGGAGGCCTGGCCTGAAAGAATTTCACAGAGTTCTCAGGCAAAAGCAGAGACTATTTGCATGGTATTATCTCTTCAGAAATAAGTAGGCCAGGACAACCTGCCCATACAGCAAGTTACTAATGAATGACTTTTCAACCACTAATGATGTTTATGGTGACAGGAAGATATTCTGAAAAGGTCTTCATGATGTTACCACTAACTATGGGGTGGGTTTTAACATGCATAAACAGTGGTGGCTTTTAAACCTCCCTGTAATGATAAAAGCAATTTAATTTTTTTTAACTGTGGTTTTAATGAAGGAATTAAGCAAGGATGACACAGCATCTGTTTAGAAAAGACATATCCTTATCTGTTAAAGCAAAGTATTCCCAAACCATCATAGAAGTGGTTGAATGTGTTCCTTCCAACTTTAGATCCCAGGCCTATGAGGCTCAAGCAAATTATAGTGTGCAAAGCAATAAAAGCACAGGCTTGCTGGAATAATTCTCCTGGACCAAAAAGGTCCTACCATTTACCCCAACCCAAAAAGGTTTGTGCCATCTAGCTTGGAGACCTTCAATCTTTTCCTATGAATGTACTCTTGACTCCTTTCTTCTAATATCCTCTCCTCACCAGAAGATCTACAAACTCTGGAGGGGGAGGCTGATTGGAAAGCCATACAGTGCCATTGTCCTGTAGCAAATCTCACACAGTACCTACTGTGTCATCTTTCCACTTGAATCCTTACATCCTAAGAATTTAAATACTCACTCCACACACTCTTCCCACATTACTTATATTCTACAGCCTGATGTTTATTTAATGTTTTCTTCCCCATTAGATTGTAAGCCCCTTGAGGACAGGAGTCATATCTATCAACTCCATTGTACTCTCCCACATTTTAGTACAGTGCTCTCCACAGAGTAAAGTGGTCAATATATATTGTTGATTTGTTAGGCTGCTTGTGGGCAGGGCACCTATCAACTCTTTTTTATATTGAATTCTCCCAAACTCTAAGTATGGTGCTCTGTAATAACGATAATAATAATAATAATAATGGTATTTAAGTGCTTACTATTTGTCAGGCACTATACTAAGTACTGTACACAGTAAGCATTCAATAAATATGATTGATTAGCTGACAGTAATGGACTAGTGCGCAAAGCATAGCCCTTGCAGTGGGGCTCTTTGTCAGGGTACCAAATGATACACAGAAAACATTTCTTCTCTAGTCTCAGGCCCTCACTCAACAACCAGAACAAAACAGGATCATGGACTGAGCAGCTTTTATCATTCATTTAATTACCTTATATAACCTTTTCCAGTGAAGAGAACCTGAAGAGAATGAGGATTTACCCAAACACAATAATCAAAATGGGGCATCATAACTGCAGTAGAAAGAACAAATGTGAAAACAAAGAATGGGAGAAAAGGGAAAAAATAAATGCAATTGGATCATCTAAATATGAGTTGAATTAATAACTAGTGTGTCCTGGAATTATTACCAAGGAACATCTCATGTTTGCTGTAAGACATGTGTGGCTTAGTGGAAAGAGCACGGGCTTGGGAGTCAGAGGTCATGGGTTCTAATCCCGGCTCTGCCACTTGTCAGTCAGAGGTCATGGGTTCGAACCCCAGCTCTGCCACTTGCCAGCTGTGTGACTTTGGGCAAGTCACTTAACTTCTCGGTGCCTCAGTTCCCTCATCTGTAAAATGGGGATGAAGACTGTGAGCCCCACGTGGGACAACCTGATTCCCCTGTGTCTACCCCAGCGCTTAGAACAGTGCTCGGCACATAGTAAGCGCTTAACAAATACCAACATTGTCAGCTGTGTAACTGTGGGCAAGTCACTTCACTTCTCTGTGCCTCAGTTACCTCATCTGTAAAATGAGGATTAAGACTGTGAGCCTCACGTGGGACAACCTGATTACCCTGTAAATCTAAACCCAATGCTTAGAACAGTGCTCTGCACATAGTAAGCGCTTAACAAATACCAACATTATTATTATTAGAGGAAAGATGTTGCTTAGATTTTCTTGGTGGGGAGGGGGTGTCCTACCACTGGGTGTGGCATTCTCTGTTAAGTGAAAACTGCTTTTTCCAACTCTGCTCCTGAGGAATCAGATCTAGTATTGGTCTAAAGGATGGAAAAAGTGGAAAGTAAGCCCTACCTTCTCCATCCTGGTGGCTTACCATCCCACTCTTCTTAAATCCAAGGAATATGGGTGCCTAGCTGAAATGCTTTCGGAAGGAGAGTATGGGCCACTCGCTACGACCTAAGCATAAAGTAGCATTATTGCTTGCAGGGCATTGGATCCCTCCCAACTCACTACTGCCCAAGATCTCTCTGGCCAAGCTGCCAGAATCAGCTTGCAGCTCTAAGTGCTATTATTTTGTTTGTTCATTCAATTGTATTTATTGAGCACTTACTGTGTGCTGAGGACTGTACTAAGTGCTTGGTTCACATGCCTTGCTGAAATTCTCTTCTTAAAATCAAGTAATTATTGGATGAAACTAACAAGTCTCCTCTTGGATGTTTTGTATGAGTGTGTGTCTTGTTTCAGTTAAGAACATTTCAGGGGTCCTGGGGATCTACCATGTTTTCCATGTACCTGACCCTTAGTCCTTCACCACTAAAGTTGGTAAAATATTTCTCAAGAAAAGATTTACTTGGAGGAAATAATATTCTATGGGAAAAAGAGAGATTGCTTGTTTCATTTTGGCAAATCACCCACTGATAACTCGTTTAAGGCAAAGAGAAATCATGTCTCACAATGACTGCAGTGACCTAATACTCTTTCAAGATTAATGCTAAATTGGTTAAATAGAAAACACTCAGACAGCATCAAACCTGTACTACCCAGTTTTCATTGGCAGTCACTAACTCTGGAAGAAAGATTTAAGAGATGACCCTTCTGGCATAGCAAATGAGGTACTATTGGCTTCATTTCCCCAAGATAGCTCAGAGTTTTTCTGAATCCAATAGCTCGAGTTTTCATGTCACTTCTCATCAATCCCATATTCAGCAAACTGACTCTCATTAACTTGGCCTGGTGAGAGGCAAAAGGAAATGATTTTCCTTGTTGTTCAAGGCCAGAGAGCCTCCTGTACTCAGTCAAAGAGTTTTCATGGACTAAAGGTATTGTAAATTGGTTCTGAGGATGGGTTTGCAAGAACACCACAAAGGGGCACTTGTGATAGTTAAGGTAGTAAGCCATTATATTAAAAACAAATCGTGGTAATTCAACTTTCTTTCACATGCTGCTTCCCTCCCCTCCCCCCGATCCAAAAAAACCCCCGTTTAACCAGGTTCCGGGGTTTTATCTGGAAATCCACAACTTGTCTAGTTCGAGATCTTTACCAAATTGCACAACTGAAGCAGGGTTGGGTGTCACTGTTCGGTCCATTGCTGGTAACTCTTCTCTGTGAGCGCCCTCAGAACTTCCATGATCCGCTAATGAGGCAGATGGGAAATGACTGTTCCCTGCCTCTGTATGGAGAGGAGAAGTAAGGGTGGAGCGGCCAAACTATGTGCATCAGGAAGAGAATGGGTTTATGTGGCTTGCAATGCCAGAAGATGAAAGTGAAACATCTGTCTGGGCTAAAGTCAGACGCAGATGTTTCTGACCGTTTCTAGTCCTGTTACCTATTACATGACATGAACTCTGAAATGACCAAGTCCAGCCCTGGAAGCCAAATATAGATGATTCTTTTGCTCTGAGTCAGTCGTATGAAACCAAAAGCTAATTGAAAGCGCCTTTACTCTTGGACAGCCATTGTTTCCCAACTTCACATTGCATGAGGGGGATATGAAGAGGGATGGTATATAGGGAAACAGAAAAATTACCCTCATCCCAAGGAGACAATTTCAGCTTCTTGTTGACTGTCACATATTTGACCAGATGTCCAACTGAAGGATCAGGAAATAATTTTTCCTCCATTGCTTTGCTCCCCCATCACGTCTTGTCCTACTTTCCTTCCCACAGCATAAATGTCTTTTGCTCCTCCTTTCTGAATACTGTTAGAGCTCATTTGTCATGTTTGGCTATGGTCTCACATGATCAAATTCCTGTCACTGATGAAGGCCCTGGAGCATTGAAAAACTGTCTTCCTTTCCCTCTTTCTTCAGGGATCCTATCCCACATACCCAAATATTCCAGAGTCATTTTCTGGTCCTAGAAAAATAATTGTTTTCCCTTAGAACTAGAACAAGATGACTACTTCCTCATCAAGCATATCTTTCTCCCTCACCATGTACACTGTATTAGCTAGTTCACATCAGTTAATCACATTTATTGAGCAATGACATATTCTAAGATTGTTTGGTGACTAAGGAAGTATATGTACAGAGGGGTCAGGTTTTCACCAAGTGAAACTTTGAAACTTCTGAAACTTTGTCATCCTATAAACCTTCCTTCTTCTCTCACCTTTTCATGACCCCCGGCCTCCCATCACCAGTCTGCTCCCCATTCCCCCAAAAGTTTTGAGATATCCATGTTGTTGAAAAGAAGAAAAAGGTAGAAACATTTCTTTATCACTTCAGAAATGATCAGGTTCTCACTTGAGCTATTATCTCTCTATATCAGATTGGGTCTGTTAGAAGAGAGAAAAGACCTTACAGAGATTGGGAGAACAAACTGCTAATAGGGACCAAGTGATAACGGGACCTGGTGGAACCAAAATAAGAGGGAAAGGTGGAACTGATAGTCCTGACAAATTTGCCTGGAGAAGGTCACATCAAACCATTTTAAGACCTGCAGCACAGTGGTCTGTGACCCTCTTTAAACTCCCCTTGTTTTTTGGCTTTTTATGCCATTAAGCGCTTACTAGGTGCCAGGCATTCTACAAAGCAGTGGGGTAGATAGAGGCTAATTAGGTTGGACACAGTCCATTTCCCCCAAGGGGCTCACAGTCTTAATTCCCCTTATTGACACTCCTGAGCATCATGACGTGGTTTAGAGCTTTTCTCTTAAGTATCTGACATAAGCCTGTACTTCACATTGTGGGACTTTGACCAGATGTGCTTCTAGTTCACTCTAAGATACAGTTCACGTCCTCATAGCTAGGCATTCCCACACTTTCTAGTCAGGGTGAAGGTATTTTTGTGGTGGATTTTCCACTGACTGTAAGAGGATGCACAAACCACATCTCAGTAGGTCTGGAGAATTGATTCTTTTGCTAATGATCCCCCACCCCACAACCCCGCAACTTGTTGCTTCATCAAAATGGCCCGGACTGGAAATTCTGAAACGTTATTACATTAATGAGTTCTTTAGAGTTGCCTTACAACCTCAAGTGAGGTTTCCAGTGTCGTACTGAACTATATGATCCACTATGATCCTGAAATGTTTTCTTAGCTGTAGTTTATGTTTAGTCTGAGTTCCACAGAGTTCAGATTTTTTAAAAAATGAGGTTCATAGTTCAGATAACCTGCAAGAGACTCCCTGGAGAATGGCAGAAAAGTGGTCACGTCTCCCCCAGGACAAACCATGAGTGGTGAGGAGGGTTATATTTTTCCACTTGTGTGCAGAAGCATTGGAATAAAGTGGTTTATTAAAGTGCTTGTGGCCCAGAGTTTTCAAAGGACTCTTAGATGATTTGCAAGCTAAAAAGCAGCTTGGTTCACATAGATATCTTCAAGAAGCAGCACGGTGTAGTGAATACAGCACAGGCTTGGGAGTCAGAAGGTCATGAATTCTAATCCTGACTCTGCCACTTGTCTCTGTATGACTTGGGGCAAGTCACCTCACTTCTCTTGGCCTCAGTTACCTTATCTGTAAAATGGGAATTGAGACTGAGCACCTCATGTGGGTTAGGGACTGTGTCCAACCTGATTTGCTTGTATCCACCCCAGTGCTCATCATCATCAGTGCCACCACCCCTATGTTCCCAGTGGAGGAAGGTGTTCCTCCTGGTGGGGAGGGCAGGCTCTTCAGGTCCATGGGGGAGTGGAGAGTGGTCTCTTACTCTCTCATGAATAATAATAGTTATGATTATGATAACTGTGGTACTCGTTAAGCACTTACTATGTGTCAAGCACTATTCTAAATGCTGGGGCAGATTCAAGATAATTAGTTGGACAAAGTATCTGTCACATATGGGGCTCAAAGTTTTAATCCTCATTTTACAGATGAGGATTACAGTACGGTGCTCTGCACATAGTAAGCACTCAAATATGATTGAATGAAGTAACTGAGGCACAGAGAAGTGAACTGACTTCTTCAAGGTCACACAGCAGACTTGTGGCAGAGCTGGGATTAGAGCCCATGTCCTCAGACTCCCAGGCCTGTGCTCTTTCCACTAGGCATCACTGCCTCCTTGAAGGAGCAGGGGCCTAGAATTCAGAGGAACTCTGAATTGCCTCTTATATTCAGTCATATTTATTGAGCACTTACTGTGTGCAGAGCACTGTACTAAACGCTTAGAAAATACAATTTGGCAACAGATAGAGACAATCCCTACCCAGCAATGGGATCACAGTCTAGAAAGGAGGAGACAGACAACAAGACAAAACAAATAGTCATCAATAGCATCAAAATAGATAAATAACTTTATAGATACATACACATACAATTGCTTGCTATGTGACCTTGGGCAAATCACTTAACTTCTTTGTGTCTTGGTTCCCTCACCTGTAAAATGAGGATTCAATTTCTGTTCTCCCCTCTTCTTATACTGTGAGCCCTATGTGGGATAGGGACCGTGTCCAACCTGATTAGCTCTGTCACTTAATCACTCTGTACCTTAGTTTATTGATCTATAAAATGGATGTAGAGTAGAGGTGTTGAGCCCAGGTGAAAGAAGAACTGCCTGATTTGATAGCCTCCTATCTATACCAGCACTTAGCACCCAGTGCTTAAAACATTCCATCATTAAATTAACAAAGTCTCCTTTGGAAAGACTAGAATAATGGAGTAAAGGCTATGCTTCATCTCTCAAATGTCCAATTTATTGTGTTTTCTTAGATTGTTTGCACTTCTCATTCCCAACCAATGGCCAGGGTGGTAGATTTTCCTCCCAAGATATTTACTCTGTTCAGAAGTTTTTAGTTATTGGTCCCTACAGAGGGGAAGGTGGCACAACCATTTTATTTACAACTAGCTTCATTGAATTTGTAGTGGCCTAGTTGAACTCAAACAAGTCCCAGAGTGTCTGGTAAAGGAGAATTTTATTTGCATTTAGTTTTCCATAGCTTCAAATGTTAACAAACACATCTCTAAGGTACAGTTTTAGAGTATTCCTCAACCCCCCAGAATGAGTACCTCTCCCTAAAATAAAACTCCAGCAACCACAACTTCTACATCTCTGTGAAATCTCACTGCTCTGTCCTTGCAAACTTTCACCTGTGCCTCTCAAGTTAGCCTAGGCAGTGGGTTTCTCTCCTTCTCAGGCTTGGATGGAGAACTCGAGACCCTCAAAACTCTAACTTTTAGTCAATATATTTGAGTGCTTACTGTGTGAAGATCATTGTTCAAAGTGATTGGGAGAGTACAACATAATGAAGCAGACACATTCCATGCCACAACAAGCTTACAGTCTACAGGGGGAGATAGACATCCATCAATCGATCTTCCAAATCTTCCAATTGGATGCCCATTGTCTTGTCTTTTTTTTTGAGCCTTCTCTGACCTTTAGCGACACCATGGACACATCTCTCCCTGAGCGCCCCACCTCCATCTGCAATCGTTCTGGTAGTGGATCCATAGAGTTTTCTTGATAAAAATACAGAAGTGGTTTAACGTTGCCTCCTTCCGTGCAGTAGGCTTGAGTCTCCACCCTCGACTCTCTCCCGTGCCGTTGCTGCCCAGCACGACTGAGTTTTGACTTGTAGCAGATTGCCTTCCACTCACTAGCCACTGTCCAAGCTAAGAATGGGTAGGCCTCTGCTTGACTCTCCCTTCCATAGTCAAGACTGGTAGTGTACTGGAAACTCCAGATGTGACCTATCAACCTTTGTGTGAAGCAAAAACTCCTCACTACTGGCTTCAAAGCTCTATCAACCTTCGTATGAAGCAAAAGCTCCTCGCTATTGGCTTCAAAGCTCTCTATCACCTTGCCTCCTACTACCTCACCTCCCTTCTTTCCTTCTACATCCCAGACCACACACTCTGTTCCTCTGCCGCTAACCTCCTCACTGTGCATCGTTCTCGCCTGTCCCGCTGTCGACCTCTGGCCCACATCCTACCTCTAGCCTGGAATGCCCTCCCTCCTCACATCCACCAACCTAGCTCTCTTCCCCCTGTTCAAAGCCCTACTGAGAGTTCACCTCCTCCAGGAGGTCTTACCAGACTGAGGCACCCTTTTCCTATCCTCCTCCTCCCCTCCCCAACGCCCCTACCCCCTCCCTCTGCTCTATCCCCCCTTCCCACTCCACAGCACCTATGTATATTTGTACATATTATTCTATTTATTAATGATATGTATATATCTATAATTCCTTATCTATTTTGATGCTATTGATGCCTTTCTACTTGTTTTGTTGTCTGTCTCCCCTTTCTAGACTATGACCCCATTTTTGGGTAGGGATTGTCTCTATCTCTTGCTGAATTGTACTTTCCAAGCACTTAGTACAGTGCTGTGCACACAGTAAGTGCTCAATAAATATGATTGAATGAATAAGCCTGAGAGAGAGGGTGTCCATTACTGGATCTCTTTTTGCATGTTCAGTCCATAATAAACTCTTGATTGGAATAATGTATAATAATTATGGTATTTAAGGGCTTACTAGGTGATTGGGTAGAGTTCTTGTCCCACCTGAGGCTCACAGGCTAAGTGGGAGGGAAAGCAGGTATTGAATCCCCATTTTACAGATGCAGGAACTGAGAAACGGAGAAAGCAAGTGACTTGCCCAAGGTCACATAGCCAGTAAGTGGCAAAGCCAAGATTAGAACGTAGGTCCTCTGACTCCCAAGCCCATACTCTTTTTTGGTTATCTCTTCTGTTAAACTACATACATAACCTATCTCAGAGTCTTCCCTATTCCTGCGTGACCTGAGGGTCTGTCTCCTAAGGTCTGCCTGAATCCGAATTACAGAAAGGAAGAAACATTTATTAACAAGTACTTTACAGTTTACTAAGAGATTTGCAGGAGTTTCACAAAGACTTTCAGGTAAATAATTCTCATCTAAAGATATAATAAAAATGGTATTAAGTGCTTACTTTGTGCCAGGAAATATACTAAGCACTGGGATAGGTACAAATTTGTCAAGTTGGACACAGTCCCTGTCTTGCATAGGGCTCGCAGTCTTAATCCCCATTTTACAGCTGAGGTAACTGAGGCCCAGAGAAATTAAGCCACTTCCCCAACATCACACATCAGACAAGTGGAGGAGGCAGAATTGGGACCCACGTTGTTCTGACTTCTAAACCCATGCTCTAACCCCTAGCCCATGTTGCTTCTCCAGGGGTCTGTGTCCCCTCCCCTTCTCTCAACCCTTGCCAAGATGTTAGCTATCCTGATTCTGAAGCCAGCCAAAGATTGGCAATCTTTTGTCAGAGACAGTATGGTTGACATGCCAATGGATTAAGCAGTCAGATGTGGGATTATATTCCTGCTCTGCTATGACTTTCACTGTAACCCCGAGACTAGATGTTCTTATCTTTAAAATGGGAATAAAAACTACATCTGCCATGCTAATTAATAGCAAAATGGGCTCTAAAGCATTCCAACTGATCTTGTTTACTGAGTGCCTATTCTATGAGAACACTAAACTAAATATAAGGCAGAGGAGTAAGTGTAAATGATCCCCACCCATGAGGAGTTTGACTAGAAAGGGAGACATATTAAAATAAATTACAAATGGAAATGTATTTAATGCTGTGGAGCTGGGTGTTTTTAATGGTATTTTTTTAAGCACTTACTATGTGCCAGACACTGTACTAAGTGCTGTGGTATACACAAGCTAATCAAGCTGGACACAGTCCATGTCCCATATGGCACTCAGTCTTAATCCCCATTTTACAGATGAGGTAACAGACACAAAAGTGAAGTGACTTGCTCAAAGTCACACAGCAGACAAGCGGTGAGGTGAGGGTGACAAGTGACTATCAAACATGCCCAAGTGCCTAGGTGATGAAGAAGGGAGGGCAAAAACAGGAAAGAGTGGGCTTAGTCAGGGTAGACCCCTTGGAGGAGGTGTGACTTTTTTAGTAGGGTTTACAATTAACACTAAGAAAAGCTCAATTACCTAAAATGCAGAGGTTCAACCCAGAGGCATGGGTATTCAAGATTTTTGCCTTTTTTAAAATTTTACAAATATAGTTGCATTTATTACATCATCTATAAATTAAGCCCACATTGGAAAAAAAAATCAGCTGTTCAGCTACAAAAAATCAAAAACAATTCTAAGTACTTCTTAAGAGGGGAGTAGCAGTGGAGTCGGGTCAGCAATAGCAGACAACTCATCCCTCGAAGTAAACGGAGATTTAGTGCACCAAATTAGGCCAGGAATCACCCAATTTCTTTACAAGCTTGAAAGTGAAGAAAAAGGTTTCTTTGAAACTTACAAGGAGACAGTTCCCACCAATATAATGTCTTCCAAAGTACACCCTGCAGAGAAAGGGTTTGAAAATACCTCTCCGCACAGCCCCGAATCCCCAAATTCCAGTACACATCGCCAAGGCACCAGGAACCAGTGCCCTCTGCTGGATGAGAACCTCCTTGAAACATGGCGTTGGCTTGAGCTATTGGAGAAAATCCCAGAATTCATAATCTGGGATGGACATTTAGGGCATTTGTAGCACCTAAAACAAAGCTACACATATTCAGTATAAACTCTCATATTCAGACTCTCCTTATCCTGAAAAACCTAGTGATTGGACCTTTTCTAGGAAGGCTGGACTTGTCTGAAAGAGCTAGACTTTTAAGATATTGAAATGCTCTGTATGTGTACATCGCTACGTAAAAACTGAAATAACCAACAGGTTTTATAAATAGTTTGGTAATCTATAAACAAACTCATAAGACAGGAAAAAGGATTCTGTTACAGAACTCAGTGATAACCACAGTGGATGCTACACTATACTTTTCACCTCCAAATACAACATTATGTTGTTAGTACACTTTATCCTTTAATTTTATGCATATCAATTGAAAATGGAAAGATGGTGATTGTCAGTGGATTTTGATTTTTTAAAACGGAAAAAACAGATTTATAGCCAGGCAGGCTTCCACCCTGCAAATCCCAGTTAACCAAGTCTTTAGTTGCCCCACAGTACGTTTTGAAGATGTCCTTTTGTACTGGTGCTTAGCCTAGACCAGTATTTAAATACCTGCTAGGTACTCAATAAAAACATGGGGATATGTTTCTGCTACAGAATAAAGTTATTGCTTTTTCTCAACTTGTCTTAATGTTTTGTTTCAAACTTTGGCTCTCTCAAATTCTCTGGATAACTGTCCAATCTCCAATTTACTCTGTATTTCACGGTGATGATTCCCCATCTAGACTGTAAGCTGTTGTGAGCAGGGAATTCATCTGTTTATTTTGTACTCTCCCAAGCACTTAGTATGGTGCTCTGTACACAATAAGCACTCAGTAAAAGTGATCGAAAGAATGAAAATCTCCTATCCAAAGATGGTAGAGCAGACAAGAGATGGTCAGATTAGAACCCTGGTCATCTGACTCACAGGCCCATGCTTTTTCCACTCTGCCAAGCTGCTTCCCAAACATGCATCTGTGTGTATGTGTGTGTGTGAGTGTATGTAACACTCTGCTATTTTCCCTATCTGTAATTTATTTTAATGTCTGCACCCCTGTAGATTTTAAGAACCTTGTAGCCAGGGATTGCATCTAACATTTCTGTTGTATTGTACTTTCCCAAGCATTTAGTACAGTGCTTTGCACACAGTAAGCACTCAATAAACTGTGGGCTAAGTGGAAGGAGCAGAGGCCTGGGAGTCCGAGGATCTGGGTTCTAATTCTGACTCTGCCACTTTCTTCCTGTGAGACCTTAAGCAGGTCACGTAACTTCTCTGCCTCAATCTTCTCATCTGTAAATTGGATTAAATCCTACTTCTTCCTCCTTGGATTGTGGGCCCCATTTAGGACGGAAACTGTGTCCTCCCTAATTATCTTGTTTCTTGCCTAGAGCTTAGTACAGTGCTTGGCACATAGTGCTTAATAAATGATTATTAATTATTACTATTATAATTAATAAAATATGGTGTACATATATTGATCATATTAATGCAAGGGGTAATTTTTTCCATGAAGCAGAGAAATGTTTAACATGAAACTTCCTCCATTCACCCTACTCCTAAACTGCCGAGTTGCCTTTTTGGTGCAAGAGACTCTCTTCCAGTGAAACTATGCCTCACTCTCCATGATGGTGACTTTCTCTTTCATCTAGTTTGCCAGATACCCTTTGATCAGTTTAACAGTGTTCAAACTTTTTCTTGCTAGGCTAGCACAACATGAATGCTTTCTCTGTATTGGATAATAACTGCCCAGAGCTAGCTTAACAACCTTCCTTACATTTTTTTACCAGTTTAGCAGCAAAAGATTTTGTTTCAGAACTCACTAAGACCGAGTTGGCATACATCACCTTTCCTCCCCTTCCACCTCTCTCTCAGTTCAGTTCACAATTTAAGAATGGGAGAGGTGAGTAGAACAAAGCCTGTTGCATTCACAATTGATATCAATCTTTCTGCTTCTCCTTCTGGAGTTCTACTGGGTAATGATTTACACATGAATCACAATGAGCCCAGATCTGGCTTGGCTATTTGTAGAGGAGCAAAGATCAGTTCTTCAAGGATTTTTAGGTAGACTACACTTCGTTGGTGCAGGAAGACCAGACCTTTGTTGGAAATGTCTGGTAAAAGTGAGATCTGAGCCCCTGGTGCAGTTCAAGTTGTTCTGCCTGGACTAGTGATTCCAAGTGACAGGTTTCAAAAACCCTACTTGACTAGATGCTTTCTTCCTTCTTCTTTATGTCTCTTTCCACAGTCTCTTCCCACCACTCCCCTACTCAACTTATCTTCTATTTTCTATTTTCTCTATTCCTCTGTTATCCCCTCTGTACTTCTCTCTATCCAAAATGTGATCAATGGGTAGTGAAGAGTCTACGCTTCTCCAGCAGTTTTCCTGCTTCTTTGTTTCCTGTGTCCTCCAATCCGTATTTCCCCCACTTCACCGGTCTGGTAAATGTTTTGTTCACCTCAGGCATTTCAATATATTTACATACTTGTATATTCAGCTATTTCAGCCTGACATATTATATTACTTCCCATGATTTTGTTCATGTTTTTCCTTTCCCATTAGAGTGTAAGCTCCTTAAGGAAAGATCAGTGTGCCTTCCTTATGTTGTATTCTCTCAAGTGCTTAATGTGCTTAACACTCCATGGGTGTCCAATAAATAACACTTACTATTTCCCCTGGGTTTTCGCCACACTCAAGAGAGTAACACATTCTAACACTCTGCTAGAAATACCTATGTTTTAAACTCCAACCTTTGGATTTTCTTCCTTTTACGGAAAGGGGTCGACTACCACATCTGCATAGAACAAATGACCTGCTTAATTTTCTGAGCATGAAGTAAACAGATGGGGTCTATTCAATTCCTTTTTCTGTCCTGGCAAGATGAACTCTAAGATTGAATAAGGCTTTTCCACTAGAAATGGGATTGGGGTTTGGAGAGAGGTTGGAGGTTTGGCAGTAGTCACCATAAATCTTCAAAAGTATTACTGAGGGTTCTAGCCAGTGCACTTAAACACAGAGTGGATTTGATTTTTAAAAAATGAGGTTTTGGTCCTCCTGCTCTTTTGTGAGACAGTCTATAGATGAAGATTCATGGATATTAAATCAAATATCTTCTCCATTCAAACTGTGACCACGCTGATCCAAACACTTATCCTAACCCACCTTGACCACTGCATAGCCTCCTTGCTGATCTCCCTACCTCCTATGTCTCCCCTCTCCAGTCCAAACTTCACTCTGCTGCCCAGATCACTTTTCTAAAATAAAAAAAAAATCAGTCCATCTCCCTCTCCTCAAAAACCTCCACTGTTGCCCTTTCATCTCCTCATCACTCCTTATCATCACTTTAAGGCACTTAATCCACTCTCCCCCTCCGGTGTTACCTTGCCTGTTTCCTACTACAAATCTAGTAGTACTCTCTATCTAGCAGTACAAATCTACTGCTCTCCCCCCACCCCAACCCTTCCCCATCTGCCCTCCAACCCACCCCACTTGGCTCCTCTAACGCTATTCTGTTGACTATTCCTTGATCTCATCTTTCTTACCATTACCCCTTGTTCATATCCTCCTTCTGTCCTGGAATCCCTTTCCCCTTTGTATCTGACAGACCTCTCCCCATCTTCAAAGCTTTACTAAAATCATAGATCCTCCAAGAGGCCTTCCCTGATTAAGCTTTCCCTTCCCCTATTTGCCCTCCTTTCTATGTTGCCTATGCATTTGGGTCTGAACCCCTCAAGCACTTCGATTTTTCACCTCATCCCCAAAACACTATGTACATATCCATCTGTAAACGCAGGTCAGGGACCACATCCAACCCGATTATGCTATATCTATCCCAGCCTTTAGTACAATGCTTTGCACATAGTGAGTATTTTACAAATGTATTATTATCATTGTCTGTCTTCCATTCTAGTCTGTAAGCTTCTTATGGGCGGGGATCATGTCTACCTCCTTCATTGTATTGAACTTTCCCAACAGTTTAGTACCGTGCTCTGCACACATTAAGTGCCCACTAAATGCTATTGATTGATATATAGAAAGCTATTTCAAACCCAAATTGTTTTCTAAAAATGCTATATTTTATTTATGAGCTTATTTTCATTCTAATTTTCTAAATTTTTTTTGTCATCATTAGGTACTACTAGAAGAGGGAATGAAAGAATAATAGCAAGTGTATTGAAAAGAGAATGGGAATGGAACAGGTGAAGGAAGAAATGGGGAGAAAAAATGTGGCAATGTAAGGTAGAAAATAGGACAAAAGATGGTGAAGGCTGATGATCCATGAGGAGGGTAAGCACTAGGGATTATAGAGGAAAATCTAGGAATGTAAGAAAGCTAGTGAAGGACCTTTTTTATGAATTCAAGAATGAAGTCCATGATGTCTTATTAAGGATGGGATATCCTGAACCGTAAGAATGGATGGAAAAAAGGCAGCCATCATACTGACCCTTCAAGTATCCTTTGGTGCCACTGACAGACACTGCTTGGTCAGAGAGACCAATGGTATAGCATTGTTTATGGGCTTTTTTTCTGAGGAAAAGTCAACAGAAAAGTTAACTTTTGCTGTAATAATGCTGGTATTTGTTAAGCGCAGCTTAACTATGTGCAGAGCACTGTTCTAAGCGCTGAGGTAGATACAGGGTAATGTAGTTGTCCCATGTGATGCTCACAGTTAATTTCCATTTTACAGATGAGGGAACTGAAGCCCCGAGAAGTTAAGTGACTTGCCCACAGTCACACAGCTGACACAAGTGGTGGAGCCGGGATAGATCATGAGCTTCTTGTGCTCAAGGATCATATCTACTAACTCCATTGTATTGTGCCTTCCCAAATACTTAATACAGTGCTCTGCTCATGGTAAGCATTTGAATGAATTCCAATGATTGAGGGGATGAAAGGAAGAGGGACGTGTGAAATGAAAGGAATGGAGTTGAGAAATATATTTTCTGGAGGGGCTCCATTACTTTCACCCATTGGAATGAAGATAAACCCTCTTGGCTTTTCAGATCCAGGCTGTGTAGCACAAACAGCAGACCAAAAACCAAGTGAATATCCAACACTTGGGTCTCAGTGAGGAAGGCTAAGTAAAAATTAATAGGGTCAAAACCTAAACTGTGTCAGATTCACAGAAAAGTCATCTGAACTCTGTTCTTTCAGAGATGTTTTTGACAAGCTCCAAATATGTATGTGAGATCTAGTTTGAGGGAAAGGGGAACCCTAAATGCAACTTGACTTTTGGTATAGCTTTTTCTTTTGTACTGCCTTCTATAAGAACTCCAATGCTGAGGTAGTAGGAGTGTACTATCAAAGTGAAGTGAAGAATTGAGGCATTTATTTAAATAATGCAGGCTCCACAATTCTTTTTTTGTCTGAAATGTTCAGATAATTGAGGTAAAAGTGGAATTTCTGTAAGAATTGCTGCATAACTTGCTGCCTCAAGTTTCCACTTCATTTTGTCCAGGGCAGATTTATCTGGCCACCGAGTATTCAATTGAATAGGAATTTATCAAGCACTTTAGGACAGAATGGAAAAGAACCCGGGTGCCAATTTTCATTTGGGACATGAGGGCGAAGAAGGGGCAGGGATTTTAGTGGTGATGAGGACTAGAAGGGGGAGGCTTCCAAGAGCTAATAGGCCAGAAAGCCAACATTTGGGGCCATTTCAGCCCTGACTGGAGGCTCTCTGGCCTTGTCAGAGACGGGGGAATGAACAAATCTGTCAGTCTAGCTCACACAGATGGGAGGGCCACTACTCCCATCACCCCCAATAGTGGCAACTGTGGAAGAGAGTTTCCTTTAAGTTATTCTTGAAAAGTTTTTTTCCAAGTAGTTTTTTCGAAATCAAAGTGACCAAATAGCTGCTAAAAGCAAAACTCAAATTGTCTTTCTCTCACCGATGTTGCAGTTGCACTTTGTGATTCATGTGAATTACTGATTAATTTATGGGCCGCATGTGGTTGTATAGGGACAGAAAATAAGGTGAATTCTAAATTCCCTGACTGCTTTTCATTCAATTTTTCACTTTTAATGTGGCCTTAATGGCATGTTTTGTGTTTAATCTGGAAAGAGTAGTCTGGATGAAGAGTTTAAATCATGGGATCAGGTTCAATTACATCCCGCCACAGGGAAAATCTTCTGACTAACTGCTGAAAATGAAGTGCAGTGGTAATCTCATGGGGAGATGGTAGTTTTTCTCAGCTATTTTTTCGGTTTTCTCTGCAGTACACAAAAAACAAAATAACAAAGCCTCTTTAGGTAGCACGATCCATCGGAAGATCCTCCAAAAGGAAAAGCTTAACCCATCTTTGTATTAATATAGTAAAATTCCATCTGTCGCTCTTCATGCACCAAACACCTTTATAATACATATCTTATATCCTCTTACTGGTAATTTATTTTAGCATCTGCCCCCTGCTGCTTATACTATAAGTTCTTGGAGGCGGGATCATGTCTACTAGCTTTATTGGACTCTCCCAAGCATAGTTTAATGCTTTGCCCAGAATAAGTGCTCAGTGAATATTATCAATAGATGGATCATGCAGATGAATCCAATTCTTTCCTATATAGTGTAATCATTTTGTGTGGGAGGCAATAAAATAGTTCTTTTCTGTTTGCACTATCTTTTTCAGGAGCATTCTCTTTCCACTAGGCCAAGCTGACTGTTGTGGGAAAGGGAATGTGTCTGTTATATTGTTATGCTTTCTCAAGCACTTAGTACAGTGCTCTGCACCCAGTAAGCACTCAACGAATTTGAGCCCAGAACAATATTGTCTGGGCCACAGGAATCCAATCTCTTATTGAAAGTGGTTGCTTCAACAGTATGTTTGTCCTTAAGTTTCATTGTCCCCAAGAACCCTGAGCTTCTGATGAGATGGTAGCATCTGAAAGCAGGATAACAATTGGTTAAACACAAATACTCAGTTTTAGTTGCCCTTCAGCCTCAACAAGGCACTGAGAGGAAAACACTTCTCATAGGACTGACATATGAATGTGTTGTTGAGGAAGAGGTGTGTATCGCCTACACCATAAATTCACTCCAGTTTGAAAGCTGCAAGTGGGTGTTTTGAATGGCAGTTCACCAGGACAGTCCATAAGCGAATGATACGATTGAGCAAGTCTTAGTGGATGTGGGAAAGAATCTAAGAAAAGAGCCCTGCGATTGTTGTTCTTAGTTACCCATTTTTAATCATGTGCATGGCATTCAGCCCCCTCCCCCCAAAGGTGTTTTCTTAGTTTAATTTCAGCTCATTCACACCAAATTCCATGTGAAACTCCCAAAATACAGGGTGACCCTATAACACAGGGAGGAGGGGTGGGTGGGAGAGAGGGAAAAGCAAAGCTATACTAAGAGCTTGAGATTTTTTAGCTGTTTATCTTTGCCCGGGGGTACAATAGCTCTCTAAAGAGTCTGTCCACTAATCTAGCATTCCAAACCAAGACAAATCGAGGGGAGGCTGTCAGAGAGTGAGTATCAAAAGGAACATACCAATAAGAAGAAATTAGTGTTATCAATTGATCTTTGTGTTTGAGCTCCAATAATAACCTAGGAACGCTGTAGCACATAGACCACATAATTAAATGTATCACTGAGCTTTAGACTCTCGAGAGTGCTTGATTTTCAGAGGGGTCAGTATTCCCACAGGTAGAGTGGTGAGAGCTTCCTCTCCTTTTTGGGACCTAACAGTCTGGCAATGTAATTCCAGGAGAAAGGGGAAAATGATCCAGTTCTGTCCAATTGTAATTGGTGGTGTTATCTTATGCTGACGAGTTATGTCTGACCCA
Organism: Ornithorhynchus anatinus; assembly: GCF_004115215.2. Taxonomy (NCBI): domain Eukaryota; kingdom Metazoa; phylum Chordata; class Mammalia; order Monotremata; family Ornithorhynchidae; genus Ornithorhynchus; species Ornithorhynchus anatinus. The sequence goes on from NC_041738.1 coordinate 45,600,769, forward strand.
TAGAGATGTCATGGCCATATCTATACCAGAACACCCCACCTCTATCTGCAATCGTTCTGGTAGTAGATCTGTAGAGTTTTCTCGGTCAAAATACGGAAGCGGTTTACCACTGCCTCCTTCCATGCAGTAAACCTGAGACTCCACCCTCCAATCTCTCCCATGGTGCTGCTGTCCACCATAGGTGAGTTTTGACTTGTAGCATATTGCTTTCCACTTGTTAGCCACTGCCCAAGCTAGGAATGGAATGGATATGCCTCTGCCTGACTCTCCCTCCCATAGTCAAGACTGGTAGAGTACTGGTAACTCTTCAAGTATGACCTTGAGAGGTAGTCCAATTGTACTAATAATTATGGTATTTGTTAACCATCTACTATATGCCAAACACAGTTACAACCAATGCAATCAGATTAGCACAGTCCCTGACCCACATGGGTCTCACCATATAAGGGGGAACAGATATTTAATCCCCATTTTACAAATGAAGAAACTGAGGCAAAAATCAGGTGACTTGTCCAAGGTCAAACAGGCAAGTGGTGGAGCCAAGATTAGAACAGTCTCCTGACTCATAGTTCCGGGCTCTCTGCACTAGACCAACTCAATTTCTCAACCTGAATTTGTAGATCACTTGCTGGGAGACTGCTAGAGGCAGGGGGGGCTCTGCTGGGTGCCTGCTGGAAGTATGGGGCTGTGCTGGGAGCTGTTAAGGAGTTTTAGATGGAAGAAAATTCCCCAACTTGGATATGGGGTCCACACTTTGAGCCCCTTGAAGGGAGTAAAGAAGAGCCACGAATTCACCCCCTGAAAGTTGGGATGGGGTATTCTTCAGCTGGTTCTATTTCCTGCCTCACTTGTGGACACCTGACCCAATTATTAGGTCATGCATGGGGCCCTTTTGAGGCTTCTGCTTGCTTAGGGAATCAAACTCTCCACTGTACCTCTGGGTTAATATCACCCACCAGTGACTGGGTGAATTAATAAATCATTTAATCAATGGAAAATAAGGTGACACAAAAAGATCGGAAAAAAATAGGGAGTCTTTGGAAAGGAAGAAGTGCAAATGAGAAATAGAAGAAAGATAAAAGACCAGGAGGGAGACAGAGATGCCTCCTTCCTTCTGGGATGCACTCCTGTCCCTGGAAGGGATGTCTGTTCAGGGTGTTGGTCTACTGGGGCTCTGATGCCAGACAGGTATCCCCAGTCCATATGCTGTCTGCCCTCTCAAGAAACCTCTGCAGCAAATGTTCTCTAAGTCTTTAAGCCTTTCCAATCCATGAAAGGAAATTTGCAGCTAAATAAGTGGACCCATTTCTTCCCCTTCTCATTTCCTTACTTCAAGAACCACAACCAGTCAGCCACATGCTGGTAAAACTGACCAAACAGGATACAGCCACTGACCAAAGGCCTCTCTGAGCACTGGGTATTTCTGTTTCCTTCAAGCAATTTGTGCGTGTGTGTGTGTTTGAGAGAGAGAGAGACTGCTTTCTTCTCTATGCCCAGCCTCTTCCCCGCCTACCTGACTCATTCGGAAATAGTGCTTGCCACTACAACTCATTACTAGGGAAGTTCCTGCAGAAATGCAAACTCCACTTTGTTAGGTGATTTATCCAATGCTCAATCAGGCAGCAGGCTTATTAGAAAGAAATGCTTCCGATGACCAAGTTCATAAATTTTACCAATTGTTTTTGATATATCCATGTGAGTCCTTTGTGGGTTAGTAACTCTTTCTATGCATTTTTGTAACTTTTTTCGCCCCCCCCCCCCCCAAATCAGGCCTCCTTGCTTTTCTTTATGAAAACCATGTCAGCCATAAAGCCCTGATGTGCAACCTACAAAAATAAACAGATTTAGATAACCCCCATACTGTGTAAGTACCAGAGCAGCAGCAACCTAGTTAGTAGTCCTCAAAAGTCACAAATATACTCACAATAACAGACCCTAATTACATCTGATGAAGGAAATAGGAAAAATTGTGATGTTCAAGTGCTTACTATGTGCCAAGTACTGTGTGGAATACTGAGGTAGATACCATAGAAGCAGATCAGACTCAGTCCCTGTCCCACAAGAGACTAGAAGTATAAGCATATTATCAATCAATGGTATTTACTGAGTATGTACTGTGTGCAGAGCACTGTACTAAGCACTTGGGAGAGTAAAATACTATAAAGTTAGTTGATACGTTCCTTGCCCATAATGTGCTGAGTCTAGAGGATAAGATTTATATATTATACTTAATCTAATATTTGTATTGGAGTATATTAGAGAAGCAGCATTGTGTATTGGAAAAAACATGGGTGTGGGAGTCAGAGGACCTGGGTTTTTAACCCAGTTCTGCCACTTGCCTTCTGTGTGACCTTGGACAAGTCACTTAACTACTCTGTGCCTCCGTTTCTTCTACTGTAAAATGGGGTTTCAATACCTGAACTCCCTCCTACTTAGCCTGAGAGCCCCATGGGGAACAAGAACTTTGTTCAACCTGAAAAACTTCTACCCACCCCACCACTTGGAGCAGTGCTTGACACATAGTAAACACTGAACAAATACCATTAAAAGAAATATAAGGGGAAGGAAGAACAAGTATTTAATCTCAGTTTTACAGATGAGAAACCTGGTGCACAAAAGTAAAGTGACTTGCTCAGGGTCACATAGCAAGCAAGTGGTTGAGCCAGAATTAGACGTCAGGTCCTCTGACTCCCAGACCTGTGCTGTTTTTACTAAGACACACTGCTCTTATCCAATGTGGTGGGAGAAGTTTGTCATTGAGATTCCACTGGACCAAGGTGGTCTGGGAATTCCCCTTTCCATTCTTTTCCTTACAGTGGTGCATTAGAGCTAGAATCATTGGTCAACACCATAATATTTTCTCTTCCCACCAAAAACTCTTGGTCCTACTCTTTAGACTCCAGTCAATCTTTTCCTATCTAGCACAGTGCTGCACACAGTAAGTGCTCAATAACTATCATTGATTGGGACACAGGGAGAGAGATGAGTAAAGAGGAGAACTTAATAGATAAGATATCAATCAATCATTGATAGTTATCAAGCACTTACTTTATACAGAACACTGTATGAAGCCCTTGGGAGAGTACAGTTGATAAACACAATGCCTGCCACTAAGGAACTTACAGACTAACGATCCCCCCGGCTCTTTTATAGAGTCACAAAGTTCTCACAGTGATCCTTGATCCACTTCTGCAAGTTCTCTCGGAAAGAGTTCGGCAAACCAGCGCCTAAAACCTCAACCAAGATTTCCTTCCGATGTTTTAACAAGGATCAACTTGAGAAACCGAAGATAGACCCAAAGATTTCCTTCAGCATTGAAGGATCAGCCAAAACAAGGGAACCAGTGAAGGTAATTAGAAAGACCTGAGGGCCTTCCAAGTTCTTGGATTGACTCAACATCCACATTCTCTCTTCTACCTTCAAAGGCTTGGAACATTTTCCTTGCCACACTAAAGGCTTTAGGGATGGTGGAAAAAGGACAGTGTTGAATTTCCCTAATTTGAGTGATACTAAAATGACCTGTAGATTCCTGAAAATTAGGTCACCCCTTTGGAACCACTCGTAAAATACCCAGAGGGGTTTGGTCACCACTGACATCTGGAGTTTGGCAATGTGGGGCATCTGGGAACTTAGGGGGTAGCATCTGCTTGTTTCATGACGCCACCGAGGCAGGTGCTAATGATGTGCAAGGAAACAAATTCCTATCCTCCCTGAGCTAATGGAATTTTCTATTCTTTGGAAGAAATGCAACCTAATCCCTACCTGGCCAGGAATAAGAAAGAGCAAAGAAATGAGCCATCCAGTCCCATAGGAAATAATGTGGCCTAGTAGAAAGAACGTGGGCTTGGAAATCAGAGGATCTGGGTTCTGATCTTCCCTCCAGCACTTGTCTGTTGTGTGATTTTTGGCAAGTCACTTAACTTTTCTGCACCTCAGTTCACCTTTAAAATGGGGATTAAAATCCTCCTCCCTCCAAATAAGTCCCATATGGAAGAGGGACTATGTCCAACCTGATTATCTCTAGACTGGTTGTTCACTGTGGGCAGGAATCACGTCTACCAACTCTGTTGTATTGTACTCTCCCAATCACTTAGCACAGTGCTCTGTACACAGAAAGCACTCAAATACCACTGACGGATTGTTCTTCCTCTTAGTAGAGAGCTCAGTACGCTGCCCAGCACATAGTAAATACTTTACAAGTACCAAAACAAAATAACAAATAAGTGCCCAGGGTGCCATGCTTGCTCTATCCCTGGGGAGGTTTGTATAGACAGGAAATTTAGTTCAGTTGCCTTAACTATTGTTTCTTTGGTTATTCATCAGTTTCAGAAAACAGCTTCTAAAATATTGCTTCCGTCACCTGGTTCCCATGTAAATCACTCCAAGGTTTAGAAGGGGAAAAAGTGAAATCCTTTCTGTTGTTCCAGCACTTCTTTTTTTTTCTCTTGGTTTCCAAATTAGCAAACTGATTTTGTTTCTCTTTCCCCAAAAGTCTGGAAACAAAGGAAGCAGTTCCTGCTTGCAGTTGCATGCATCAACAAATGACATGGAAAAATGTTTTTTTTCCTGACCACTCTCCCCATTCTGTCAGTCACCTCCAGTCTCCCCATAATATATGGACATCAATTCACTTCCCTGCACCAACAAGATGCCTTGCCTTGATTTTGTCTTTTTGCTGTTTGGAAATATTTTTTTCATCCAGAGGAACTTGCTCCCTGAAACTCTGAAGGAGAGAAAGAGAGGAATTATTTGTTTTTAGCAAAAATCCCCAAAATTTTAGAGCAATAGAAGGAGGATTGTTATTTCCAAGACAGTGAAATTCCCAGTTTTCTCTCTAGAAAGTAAGGCCTGATGTCTTGAGTGTTTGGTTACATAAGAAGATTGGAACAAGGCATGTCCTGAGCTGGAATTTAAAGGTGTATGGGCCTCTGGATTTTAATTATGAAACTTTTATTTCCCAGAAGGAATGGAATGAAATAAAAACATTCCCTTCTTGTTTTCAAAATGTGAGGTCAAGATGACATTTTAATAATGAAAGCAGTAGCCTGTAGGGGCGTTATGTGACTAAAAATAATAATAATGATGGTATTTGTTAAGCACTTACTATGTGCCATGCACTTTTCTAAGCACTGGGGTAGATAAAAGGTAATCAAGTTGTCCCACGTGGGTCTCACAGTCTTAATCCCCATTTTACACATGAGGTAACTGAGGCACAGAGAAGTGAAGTGACTTGCCCCAAGTCACATAGCAGACAAGTGGCGGAGCTGGGATTAGAATTTACGACCTCTAACTCCCAAGCCCATGGTCTTTCCACTATGCCGTGCTTCTCTGGATTGTAAGCTAGTTGTGGGCAGGGAATATGTCTGTTTATTGTTTTATTGTACTCTGTGCTCTGCACACAGTGAGTGCTCAATAATTACAATTGACTGACCTGACCTGGAAGAAATAAGCAGGCAAAACCAAGTTGAAACTCAAAAGGACAAAGAGGAACTGCCCCTTGCTGGCTTCTAGCAACACACCAAGAGTATCACAGCAACTGAACAGATAGCATCCAGGGAGCAATTTCCAACTTCTTCATTTTCATTAATCCACATTTGGGTATGCCTAGGAGGGACATAAGAATAATAATAATAATAATTATGTTATTTATTGTTTACCACAAAATAATCAGATTAGACAGGAGTCCTAATCTTGGAGAGGGAGCAGGAATTTTTACCCCCATTTTATAAATGAGGAAACTGATGTGCAGAGAAGGGACTTGCCCAAGTTCACATGGCAGGCAAATGGCAGAACTGGGCCTAGAGCCTTGGATCTCCTCATTCCCAGACCTGTGCACTTTCCATCCTATTGTACTCTCCCAAGTACTTAGCACAGTGCTCTGCACACAGTAAGGGCTCAGTATGAATGATTGATTTATGGGTTACACTGCTTCTCTCCACATTCAAGGGACATGGAATTGAAAAGTTTTCCACAGGAAAATTCTATTTTAAAGGGGGTTTAAAGTCTGTACAAGATTTTTTTGTAATGGCTAGGAGAGAAGGAGATTCTTTTCTTGAAATCCTAATTCAGACGGTGAATGAAAACACGAGCCGGCTTAAATAACCCTGCATATTTCGTCTTGGGTACCTCTCCATTCAAAACATTCCTTTATTTGCTCCTGCCAGCAGGCTCTGGAATTCATGTTATAGATACTGCAGGCAAGAGTTCATTAACCAGATGAAAAGACTTCAGATGCAGAAAGAAATGATGAGCCAGGCTTCTCAGGAGAGAAGTGGAAGAACTTTGAAAGCTAGAGTGACAGCTCCTTTCATTCATCCAATGCAAACTATCACTGTCACCACAATACGGTTCCTTCATATCCAAAATTTCCTAGTCCAGACGCAGCTCCTGCCTTCCCCATCACTTAACTTTTTCAGTATCCCTTCTTACCATTTGCTCCTTCATGACTAGTTGAGTTAGGGACTGGGGGTGGTATAGTGAAAAGCAGCCAAAATAGGTCAAAATGTCTATGATGAGACAAATAATAATTGTGGTATTCAGTGCTATGTTCCAAGCCCTGTATCAAATGAGGGGGTAGATAAAAGATTACCCAGTTGGACAGAGTCCCTATCCCATGTGGGACTCACAGTCTAAGTGGAAAGGAGAATAGGCTGTAGAATTCATATGGAATTCAGGGCTTCGAAAACTAGCCAAGGTTTCCCAGTCCATGTGACCCTGAAGTTTGGATTTCAAATTGATCCCCAGGAAATATTTGTAAATGAGAATCACCTGAAAGGGAGTCTATCACTTAGGTGCATAGAGGACATGAGAGTGTGTTACATTTCTCTCCGCAGAGCCTTGAGAACTGGCCTCTGCAATCCCATGAACAGGCAATTCCTGGACTTTAACTTCAGTGAGATTTACGTGAGTTCAAGAGCCAAGAGATCAGATTCTGTGGTTCCTTTTCCTCTCCTCTGGCAATAGCTGCCAGAGGATGCTTTCTAGGTCACTGAGACATAATCCTGACAAATAGTCTTCATTATTCACTGACAAGGATGGTTATTTCAGCAGATCTTACTTTCTCAGAGAGGCCAGGCAAGAAAGAATCTGAAAGGCAGGGCCCATCTCCCCATTTAACCTCATGTCTCTATGTAGGGGGGGAAAAAAGTCCTGGCACAGGATGAAGCAGTGTGAATGGGTGTGGGTGGCCATGAGTTAATGCACAAGCTAGTGCCCCACAGTAAAATGTTTCATGAAAATGTGTTTTCACTGTATTCAGCTGAACTGAGAGGAGTTATTCACTCTGCTGAGGGGAGCGTTCTTGCCAAAATGCTTCCCGTCAAATTGACACTCAAAGCACTTGGGACTGTTATGTAACCTTTCCAATGGCTGATGGTGGGACCAACCCATACTCCCCGAAACCTGTGCTCCATCGCAGCTGGCCCCCACAGATCTTAAAATGCAGCTCTCTACCCCTAACCTCCCAGCTCCTGGGGATTGCCGGAGACATGGGAAAACTCACAGGAGCCTGCAGGGCTGGCTCAAGACATTCTCCCTCATCTCCCATTGGTTGAACAGATGGAAAGGGAGGGCTGGTTTTCTGAATCTCCCTCAAGGGTTCTGAGATTTCTGGTTCACCCCCAAGAGCCAGAAGGGTAGAGTTAGGGGACATCCCTAACTCCCCCCAAGGAGATGTTAGGGAAATGATCTTTCTACTAAGCAGTGTGGTTGATGGAAAGAGCAAGACCCTGGGAGTCCCAAGACACTAGCTGCTCCTAGCCAGCTGGGTGACCTTGGATAAGTCCCTTAACCTTGCATTCATCTATTCAATCCTATTTATCGAGCACTTACTGTGTGCAGAGCACTGCACTAAGCACTTGGAAGACTTTCCATGCCTGTTACCTCATCTGTAAAATGGGGAAAAGATACCTACTCGCCCTACTTTTAAAACGGTGAACTAAATATGGGACAGGATTCGTCTAATCTGATCATTTTGTATCTACCCTAGTTGGCATAGGGCTTTCCCCCCTTAGAAAGTGCTTAATACATATATGATCATTAATCTTTATTGTCCATGTTGGCAGGGATGTGCAGGGAGAGCTGAGAGTTCATTATCTCCATAACCTATGGTACTATTTGACAAATACGAAGTAGGTAGTTAAGCTTCTGTGTTGAGCAAGGTATCATTGCTTAAATTCAAATTTCACATGCTCTACTTGGCACCTGTTGAACGGGAGACCCAAGAAAATTTGCTGCGCTTTTATATTCTTAATTTATTTGACTTTTTGGTTCTCTAGTGAAATGGAAGCCAGACTGCCTAGGCTTAAAATGATTCACAGTCAGGGAGATAAATTAAGATATGATTGCATGACATCTCACGCTGACCTCAGCAGCCATGCCTTCCCCTGCCCTCTCTAAAGAGTATGTGAACTTTCTAATTTGTAGCAAAATCTGCTCCCTTGCTACCCAACTCTATCCTCCTTCTGCTCCTTAGAAGGAGAGCTAGTAGGGTTCCATAGATAAAGGCCTGATGAATTGGCCTAGCACATAACTTACTTGCAAAATGTGTCTCTCCACACAGCTACACGCCTCATTCTTGCTAGGCTCAAACTACTCCCACCAGCAAGCAGACCTCCCGGAGAGAGAAAATAGAATGATCTCCAGATTTCAGAGGGCTTCCAGTAAGGCACCAGCCTGAAGGCAAAGAATTCCCACCCACACTACCTTGAAAGCAGTTCTGACCCTATGCATTTTCACCCATTATTCTCCACTGATAAATATGAGTGATTGTGAAAAAGCCATTAGTATCCAAACAGAGGGTAGCTAAAGAATCCAGTGAGTTAGCTCTCATTGCACAAACTCAAATGGCTTTCTCTTTCTAGGCCAGCCAGAAAGATTCCTCATGTTAGAGATAACACACAAATATGGAGATGACATTTTGCCATTCTAGAACTCTTCTAAAGGCAACATTGGATGGGCCAGTTCCTTCAATTCTTTTCCTAGCACCTTACTTTTGACAACCAAGTAGGCAAATCACCTCTCTGAGGTAGAGATGATGATCCATTAAACTGTGTTTTGGAGGTATCTTAATAATGTTGGTATTTGTTAAGCGCTTACTATGTGCCGAGCACTGTTCTAAGCGCTGGGGTAGACATAGGGGAATCAGGTTGTCCCACGTGGGGCTCACAGTCTTAATCCCCATTTTACAGATGAGGGATCTGAGGCACAGAGAAGTTAAGTGACTTGCCCACAGTCACACAGCCGACAAGTGGCAGAGCTGGGATTCGAACTCATGAGGCCTGACTCCAAAGCCCATGCTCTTTCCACTGAGCCACGCTGCTTCTCATATGTATCTTATATGTCATATTGTAGAAATCGCCTTCCAAGTTCAGGTGGTGGCCTGGGACTTCACAGACATAGTAGACTTACAGACATAGGCATGTCTCTCATTATCATTATTAATAATACATAGTAGTGATTAAGTGCTTACTCTGTGCTAAGCATTGTACTAAGCATTTGGGAGAATACAAAAATTAGAAGACATATCCCTCCCCACAAGGAGCTTAAAACATAATCAGGTCTGGCATAGTTCCTGTCCCACGGGGAGCTCCCAGTCTTAGTAGAAGGCAGAACAGCTATTAAATCCCTATTTTACAGATGAGGAAACTGAGGAACAGGGAAATTAAGTGACTTGAGCCTAGCTACTCAGCTGAGAATTGACAGAGTTGGGATTAGACCCCAGGTCCTCCCAGGCCTGTGTTCTTTCTCTTAGATCTAGGAGCTTCCCTCCCAAAAACTACCTCTTCCAGTCAATCAATTGTATTTATTGAGCACTTACTGTGTGCAGAACATAGCAGAGCTAGACATTTTCCCTGCCCACAATCTAGATACTTTCTCTCTTGGCATACTGGGCTTCTGTTGAACAGATTAAATGGACTTCCTTACATAGGATCTGGGCTCGCATCGTCTGTCTAACTGACATCCTGGCTCCCACCCATCCCACCCTCCTTCTTGGCATTCAAGGGTACCCCAACCATGCAGCCATGTCTCCACTGTAGCTACTCCCATTAGCATGGCTGCCGTCAGCATTGCGGCTGGCACAAGGCAAGGGCAAGACAGATCAATTTACAGTATTAATAGGAATGCAAATCATAAAGGCTGATCCAAAGTATAGCTACTTACATCACACCTCCCTCTCTTTTACAAGCTCGAGGCAATTTACAGTCATTACTCCAATTAAATCCTGGAGGGGTAGCCAGGATTATTACTTTAATTTGCCGGTCAGGAAGGAAAGCATAGGAAAGTTTTCCATTTCCTTTGAGGTCGGCATTGCCCAGCACAAAGCTGAGGAAAAGCCTTTCAACTTCCAGAGGGGCCTAACTTAAACCAGAGAAGCAAAGCCGTTGGAGATGCTGGCCCAGTATGTGATACGTGCTACTTGCCAAAATAACTCAAACAGAAATAATACCTTGAATTTGTTTAGCTCTTTATCTTTCCAAAGCACTTTCACATCAATTATCTCATTTTTTCCTCACAATATCTCTGTGAAGTTCTTCTTTTTAATGCTATTAAGCACATACTGTGTGTCAGGCAATGTTCTAAGCACTAGGATAGTTACAAGATATTCAGTTTGGATACAGTCCCTGTTCCACATGGGGCTCACAGTCTTAATCCCCATGTTGCAGAAGAGGTAACTGAGACACAGAGAAATGAAGTGGCATACCCAAGGACACACAGCAAACAAGTAGCAGATTCAGAATTAGAACCCAGATCCTTCTGACTCCCAGGTCTGTGTTCTTAATCCAGTAGGCCATGATGCTTCTCATAATTTGGGTGAGGCAAGCATTATTAAGTGTAATTCATATATTTTGAAAGGATTGAATAAGTAAAGACTGTTTGCATGACAGATATGAGGGCCATGTTCACCAGCAGTGTAAAAAGCGAATGAAGGAATAGCTGTGCCTGCTACTGCAAAGGGCACCGGGGTAATCTGCCCTTTGGCCTCAAGTTCCACCTCTAAAACTACTAGCCATTATACAGCATATCCCTACCAGCCCCAGTGGGCCAGCTTGAGAGAGATTGGATGCTCAACCCAAACCAAGACCACCTCTGATTCTTCCAACTCAAGCACTTGTCCAGTTAATGATAGGATACCCTCTCTCCACACCCCTAATGAGAAGCCCTATGCTAGTAGGTGACTCACCACATCGGATGATCAAATGCTGATGAGGCAGTAGCAGCACAACATGACTGGGTGGGTGAGAAGCCCTATTTTCAGACACACTATCCAAAACCATCCAGTAGCCAACAGGATGGTACCATCACCAATGACAACTTCCCTCTTACTTCATCTGTGAGCCCCATGTGGGACAGGGGCTGTGTCCAAGCTGATTAACTGGTATCTACCCCAGTGATTAGATCAGTGCTTGGCACATAGTAAGCGCTTAACAATTACTATTATTATTGTTACTGTTATCATGATTTTATTCCAAAAGGACACCTATATATGCCCATGTATATACATGTAGCATAATATATGCATAAATAATATACAAATGCCTATTTATATGTTTTGCAATGTATATGATATGCAAATAATGCTTAGTTTATAAAGCAGGAAACTGAGGCCCAGAGAGGTGAAGGAATTTGCCTAAAGTCACACAGCAGTGCAGCAGCAGAAGTAGGACTAAAATCTAGGTCTGCTGACTCTTCTACCTATGTTCTCTTTGCTACATTCACAAATGCTGTGTCAAAGAGACAAAGAATAATGATTCAGGGAAAAAAGGAAATTCTCATTTTTCTTCATGACATGCCATTTTTTCTGCAATGAGTTAATTTTCTTCTGATTTGCCATTTTCCAGGTTCATTTCACATCAGAACCTAGTACAGATAGAGAAAAGGTTTCGGTTCTGGAGTCCAATGATCTGTTTTTGGCTTTAACCCTGGCTCAGGGAGACCAAATTTCTCACACCCCAAGGCAAGATCCTGGGGTTGGGGCCTTCAAAGGGTGGGACCAAAAGGATGGGGCAGGCCAAGAAGGAGTGAAGGGGAGAAGCAGAGAGGAGGCAAGCATATGGAATTCATCACCACAGGAAGTTGTGCAGTCAGGGTGTATCAGATTCAAGAAGGATTTTGATTTTCAAAAGTAAATGAGAGGCCCCAAATTGATCACAAGAGGAAAGGTTAGTGATGGAAAAGAGAAAATTTAGGGGTGTTCAGTGGCACAATCCTAAATATTAAGGATGGCAGCCATCCCATGGATCCTCCAAGCATTCTGTGGCCACAGTTGGAGATTCACTCCTGGGATGGATGGATCATTAGTTTGACCCTGTATGGCATGCAAGCCCAGTGTGGGCAGGGCTTGTCTCTCTTTATTGCTGAATTGTTCTTTCCAAGCACTTAGTACAGTGTTCTGCACATAGTAAGCACTCAATAAATATGATTGAATGAATTGCTTGTGCTCTTATTTGCTTAATGAAAGAGAAAAGAGAGAGAAGTGGAAAGGAAGAGAATGGAATAGTGGAAAGGAAGATAATGGAGTGATGGAAGGAAAGGAGAGGGAGAGGGTAAAGAGAAGGAATAGAGAAATAGGAAAAAGTAAGGAGAGAGGGAAAAGAAAGAAACCAGGGAGAAGAAAGGGAAAAATGAGGGAGAAGAGAAGGGAGGACTAATTGATTTCTTCTCTGCATCCCCTGCTGCTACCGCCACTACTATCAAACAATCAATAATATTTATTAAGCACTTGCTCTGGGCAGAGCACAGTACTAAGCACGTAGGAGAGTACAATGTAACAGCAGCGTGACTCAGTGGAAATAGCACGAGCTTTGGAGTCAAAGGTCGTGGGTTCTAATCTTGACTCTGCCACTTGTCTGCTGTGTGACTTTGGGCAAGTCACTTAACTTCTTTGTGCCTCAGTTACCTCATTTGTAAAATGGGGATTAAGCCTGTGGGACCACCCAATTACCTTGTATCTCCCCCAGATCCTAGAACAGTGCTTGGCACAAAATAAGTGCTTAATAAATACCATCGTTATTATTATTGGGAAGCAGCGTGGCTCAGTGGAAAGAGCACGGGCTTGGGAGTCAGAGGTCATGGGTTCAAATCCCAGCTCTGCCACTTGTCAGCTGTGTGACTGTGGGTAAGTCACTTCACTTCTCAGTGCCTCAGTTACCTCCTCTGTAAAATGGGGATTAAGACTGTGAGCCTCATGTGGGACAATCTGATTACCCTGTATCTACTCCAGCGCTTAGAACAGTGCTCTGCACATAGTAAGCACTTAACAAATACCAACATTATCATTAACATAGTTGGTAAATGCATTCCCCGCTCACAAGGAGCTTACAGCTTACACCACCATCCTCTGCCATTCTTCCAGCCACTGGAAGTTCTAACACTGTTATGCCAGGGCCAAGTGTCGGCACTGTCCCTGTCACCCACTGGAGCTGAGTAGCAGGTAGTGGTTAGAGGGCACAAAAGCTCAGCGACAACTCCAGTGGACTGGTCCTTCCAGGCCACTGGCAATAATTTCAACTGTCTCCATGACATATTTCTCACTGTCAGAAACTCCCATCAACAACCCAAGAGATTGGACAACTGTGATGGCAACCTTTGTGGCTGCTTCAGAAGAAGAGTTAGAGGAATAGTTTCCTCCCCCCTTCAGCTGCTGTGGCTGCCACCATCATCACTGCAACCCAAAGTGGGATCTTAATTCAGTTTTGGTACTTTTGAGTGACAGGAGAGATCTCTGGAAAATGTGAATGTCCCGCCTAGGGTGGGAATTCGGGTCCCCTTACACTGATTACCTGTGCGACCACTTGGACCGCAAAGTACATCATGATCCTGGGTCTCCAGTTCCCCTCAAAAATCCTTATAATGTCTTTGTCTGCAGAAAGATTCAATAGGATCTTATTCGTACAATATTTTGAATTCGTGGAGTAAGGCACAATCATGAAATTAACCCACCCTTCCATGTGCTGCTAAAATATATCAAATAGCCATTTTTAAAGAACCAAAATAAGCTCTGCCTTTTTTTCTCATATAGTCTGATGTGTTTTCCTGAAGAACTTTAATTCTGTGTTTAGATATAGGTATGCGTGCACATTTCTCTCACCCTAGTGATCAGAAGCAGGAGGGGGTGGAGTGGTGAGCAGCATATCAATCCATCAGTTGTGTGTATTGAGCATTTACTGTGTTCAAAGTACTGTACTAAGCAGTTGGGTGAGTACAATACAACAGAGTTGGTAGAAACGTTCCCTGCCCAGAAGGAGCTTACGTAGGAGGTCATATGCAAACATAGATTGGACAATGAACCTATTTTTCCAGACTCATGGATTATTGGGGGACCTAAATACGCAGCTGATATGGGATTGTTATGGAAGCAAAGTGACCTAGTGGAATGAGCATGGGCCTAAGAGTCAAGAGACCTGGGTTCTAATCCTGGCTCTGCTACTACTGACCTGCTGTGTGAACTTAGGCAAGTCACTTAACTTCTCTGTGCCTCATTTTCCTCATCTGTAAAATGGAGATTAAATACCTGTCCCCCCCTTAAACTGTGAACCCTAAGTGGGACCAGGACAGAGCCAGATGTGCATATATTTTATCTGTCCCAGACCTTAGTACAGTACTTTGCACATAATAAGCAAAAACAAACACCTCCCCAAAATATGCATTGCCCCACTTAGAACCAATCAACATCATGTGGAAGGAACAAAATCATCTTTCTTTAGTTTCCTTCCAACCACATGACCCTAGCATTTCATGTTCTCTGTTTGCGTCACTTGCTAGAGCTGTTCAATGGCCTGTGGTATGAATGAAAACAATTGAGATGTCACTTTCCAGACTGTTGATTAGCAAGACTCTCATGCTGAGAGGAAGGGAGGGACAGACAATAAAACCCAAAAGATTGTAAAACTAATGAGAAGCAAACAGGCAGTTTAATATTTTTAAGAATGATTTACATTTTAAAGGTAGCACCAACTCTGAAGAATCTCCAAGAGTCATCCATTTTCAGCCCCACGGTCCCAAAGCCAGTGCAGTCTGGAACAGTTTGATAACAGAAACTCTAGAGGTTGCCTGTCATCGGGTTACGTTAATACACTGAATGTGGTATAATCCATAGCATCTTTTGGCAGAATCAGAGACATTAAGCATGATTTATTGTTTCTGCAACATGCTCTTTTGTGTTTCCAAACTGCCTTGGGGAGCAATTTCTCACTGTGCCGACAGCTGGCTCAGGAGAGGAGAAGGAAAAGGAAAGAGGCAGGAAAAATGCAAATGGGAAAGTACATTGGTGCCTGCTTCGGAACCCTGGTCTGGAGCTGTTGCTGGCAGCGCTGGTCAGGAAGAAATCCATGAAGATGCCCCCAAGGGAAAACCTTGGAACCTAGTCCTGACCCCCGGGTTGCCCGAGCAGATGGGAAGAGTCCTGTTCCTTCCAAACATCCTGCTTCTCTGGCCTTGTAGCTTTGGGTTTCTTAACAGCATTTGTGAAAGTGTTTCCTGGAAGCCCAGGCTCTCACTGTTAACCATTCCAGCTTTTGCTGAGTCCCTCCTATAGGATTACTGGGTGGTTACAGGCCTGCAAATTAGGAGACCTGGGTTCTAATCCTATCTCCACCACTTGCCTGCTGTGAAATGTTGAGCAAGTCATTCTGTGCCTCAGTTTCCTCATTTGTAAAAATAGGGATAAGATATCATTTCTCCCCCCCCTTGGACTGTGAGCCCTTTGGGATTCTGGGATTGTGTCCAATCTGTTTATATAGTAGCTACCTGAAGGCTTAGCACAGTGTTTGTCACATAGTAAGTACTTAAATATTATTTTCACCCTATTATTTGCTTTGTGTATGGTATTTATTAAGCACTTACTATGTGCCAGGCACAGTACTAAGCACTGGGGTAAATACAGCTTCATCAGCTTGGACAAAGTCCATGTCCCACATGGGGCTCACATTCTTAATCCCCATTTTACAGATGAAGTAACTGAAGCATGGAGAAGTGAAGTGATTTGCCCAAGGTCACACAGCAGACAAGAGGCAGATCCGGGAGTAGAACCCATGACCTTCTGACTCCCAGACCCATGCTCTATCTACTATGCCATGATGCTTCTCAAAGGAATCCCTTTTGGCTAAAGAGGCAATGACCCCTTACTGCCTTTTTGTCTCTCCCAACAGAGAATAAGCTTCTATGCGCTGAGAACATCATCGCTTCTTTGTTTTACCCTTCCAAAATGCTTAGATACAATTAGTACAGCATTCTCCTTTCTTTAGTTTGCTAATGTGAAAGATGAAGTGGGACTGATAAGAAATATGTGTATTCTGAACTTTTTTTTCCATCTCGAGCTTGGGGGCAGATCATGTGATCACAGCAACCTCAAAGACTAAGGATCTTCTTGGACTTTTCAGAAACATGGATCCCATTTGTCTCATAATGTATTAATCTGTTTTAAGGAAAGGCAAAGTCTTTAATCATGAGATTTGCTTTGGGTTTTTCGGAGTCCCAGATGGTCTGGTCCTCTCTCCTGTTGATGGCAGCTAGGGAGCCATCGATAAGTCTTGGAGGAATGGAGTGATGTCCTCAGTATCCCTCTTTGAACCCATTTAAAAGAGGAAAATGTCTTCCACCCCCGTACTAGATCTCAGGGCAAGACCAAGGAAAAGCCAAAGGGTAAATAAATTCTTCCCCCATTCTCCAGCCTTCCAAGTGTGTCTTCACCCCCCTAGTCTTCAAAAACACTTCCTCTAAGATCGGTTGTCTCCCTCACTATTATTCTTTAGATAGTAGTTTGCAAAGTCCAAATCAGGAGCCATTCTTTCCCTCCTTCCTTCCAAACTTTAGTTTTTGCTTTCCTTGGGAAGAAAAAATGGCTCCTGTTATTTTCCTAAGAAAATTCCTTCATCACGCCTGTTGCCCAACTTCCAGAAAAAAAAAAGAAATCATTGGAATACCACAACCCAACTGTGCAGTAAGTATTTATCTTTAAAAGCCAACACCCCACAGACTGAATCCATTGCAAACCAAGCAAGAAATATTTCTCAACTCCATGTCTATCTCACCCTGCTCCTTAAAGCCAACTCTCCTTCCTAAGAAGCAAAGAATTTTCAGCAGGTGTAGGTCAGTGTCTCATAATTGCAGCTCCAACTGACCTAAGTTAGCACTCCAAAGGAGCCCTCCAGATTGGGAATTGAATATTACACTGTTGATCCAGATCCACAGCAAAACCTTTCTGTGATTGGTGAAGTTAAGGGACATTCCCCTATCCTCCACGGTCCAGACTGCTCTGTTCTCCCTTTCCTCCTCCTTAAACCGTATAACTGACGTGCATAAGGGCTAATTTTAGGCCATCTGCTCATCAGATAGTGGGCTGAAGCCAACTCCCGATCAGTCTGGGTCGTGGAGCGAGCCCCTGGGGGAGCGTCATAGAGGATGGAATCTCAAATGGAGGCAGGGTCAGTTACAGCCCAACAACTCAGAAAGGAAGGACTAAAAGGAGCCCTTCTTCTTCTCCGATGTAGGGGCGATGGGCAATCGCAGAATTCTAAGTTGGGTGGGGGGAAGGGAGGAGGTTTATTTGCCTTAATTTATCTTTCCTGTCAAAGATCAGGCATGACCCTCACCTACCTTGGGAATCCACATTTGTAGCCTCTGCCTGCCAGATTTTTGTGGGGCCAACTCTCAGCACTGCAACGCAGCAGTGATAACCCAAACTTTTCAACAGAGCCAGTGCAGGTCTTCAGGCCCCATCACACCATGGTAATGTCTGACCCTGACCTCTGTGCAGCCTCCACCATGGCTTAGTAGATAGACCACGGGTCTGGGAGTTAGAAGGACCTGGGTTCTAATCCTGGCTCCACCACATGTCTGCTCTATACTTGAAGCATTCACTTCACTTCTCTGGGCCTAAGTTACCTCATCTGTAAAAAATGGGAATTAAGAGTGCAAGCCCAATGTGGGACGGGGACTGGGTCCAACCTGATTAACTTATATTCTTGGCAGCAGTGTGACTGTGGGCAAGTCACTTAACTTCTCTGTGCCTGAGTTACCTCATCTGTAAAATGGGGGTTAACTGTGAGCCTCACGTGGGACAACCTGATTACCCTGTATCTACCCCACCGCTTAGAACAGTCCTCTGCACATAGTAAGCGCTTAACAAATACCAACATTATTATTCACCCCAGCGCTAAGAACAGTGCTTGCCACATAGTAAGTGCTTAACAAGTATCATAGTTATTATTATTAGCTCACTGTGGGCAGGGAATGTGTTTATTGTTATATTGTACTCTCCCAAGTGCTTAGTACTGTGCTCTGCACTCAGTAAGCGCTCAAAAAATATGACTGATTGAATTATTATTATTATGTCCCTGCAAAATATTCCAGCTCTGGTCAGGGCTCCTGCAGAGAAGCAACTTTGTTGCTGAGACAGAGGAAGCCCTTCAATTCAACCCCTCCCTGACTTTTCCGGCCCTTAAGAGCCTCACTACTTCCCCACGGGAACCCGGGCCGGACTGGGGTGGTCTGTGAGGCAGGGGTAAAGCGGAGCCCCTAGCAGCGCTGTTAGGATATCCTCGACCCCTCCTGCCCTCCCCTTCCTCTGGCCTTGCATTCAAATCCAGACCAAAAATACTGCAGGACTTTGATAAAGTGGGAAGACAAGTGAAAAGAGCAAAGAACTAACCTTGGGCTATTTAGCCTAAAGCACCGACGGCCATTATTGTGCATTTTTATCCAAAGAGGATTTCTCGATGTTGTCAGAGGGAGGGGGCTGTTCTACAAGTCTTAAGCCCACGTTTCACAGATGATGAAAATAAGGCCTATTAAAGTGAAGTGATTTACCTTTTACTCAGTAAACCAATCTCCAAGCCAGGTTTAAACTCCCAGTTCTGCCGTCTTAGTCTGTTGGGACCCGTGGTCCAACAATCAAACAATTCCTTTAGCATAGAGAAAGACTCCCTCAGATGAATCTATCCCTTCCTGTGCCAATCCCTCTGCTATGCATTATTATAGCATGTCATTGGAAAACAGCTAAAAATGTCCTATGAACTCATTAAGTCTGTCCCTCTGCCCCAGAGGCCCCACTCTCCAAGCCCTCCCAGGGTCGGCAAAAACAGTGATTGTTAGTGCTTGGCCTTCTTTGGTCATTCTTAGTGAAACTGACAGAGAGAACCAAGAAGGTGGACATTTTGCTGGATGTTTATCTGCAAAAAGCTGATGAACTTTATCTGATAAGCAGCATGGCCTAGTGGATAGAGCAGGGGCCTAGGAGTTAGGAGGACCTGGCTTCTAATCCCAGCTCCACCTCTTGTCTGCTGTGTGACCTTGGGCAAGTCACTTCACTTCTCTGTGCCTGAGTTACCTCACCTGTAAAATGGGATTAAGGCTGTGAGTCCTGTGTGGGACAATGGACTGTGTCCAACCTGACAAGCTTATATCTATCTCAGCACTGAGTACAGTGCCTGGCACATAGTAAGCACTTAACCAATACCATAATAAAGCTGCTCCTGGAGAAGGAAGTAAATTCCCAAGTGACAACTTTGGTGACAACAGAACAGCCTCATTTCTTAATTGGATAAATTCTTTCCTTCCCAACTGGAAAGATTTTGAGTACCTTCCCCTCAAAGTTTAATGCCCTGAAAACATTCAAATATGGAGGCATAAGATGGGTTTGCTGTAGCTACCCCTGGGTGGAATATGGTGACCACCTACTGATACGTAGAAAGACAGGATACGAAGATGGTCCTGTCCTATTGTCGTTTGAGGGCTCTGGGAATTGGTCTGTTGGTAGATGGATTGGCTCAGGTGCCGGGCTCAAGCCACATCTCATATATATGTTGGTATTTGTTAAGCGCTGGGGTACACACAAGGGAATCAGGTTGTCCCACGCGGGGCTCACAGTCTTAATCCCCATTTTACAGATGAGGTAACTGAGGCACCGAGAAGTTAAGTGACTCACAAGCAACCTTGCCCCCATTGTTCTATCTCAGCCAACAAGTCAATTGATGGTATTCATTGAGTGCTTACTGTGTGCAGAGCATTGAACTAAGCCCTTAGGAGAGTACAATACAACTGAGTTGATAGACACATCTCCTGCTCACAAGAAGCTTACAGTCGAGCGGCCAAAGGGTGAATGAAAGTATGAAAGGGGAGGGGAAAAAATCACATACCTAAGTTTTAGCAATTAGTAATATATCGCTGTCGGCAATTCGGTTGAAAAACACATTAATCTTAAAGGAACACGGCTGGCAGACAGGAGCCAAAAGGTTGAATCTAGGGCGGGGTGAATGGGAGACGTTTTTACATGCAATTGCTCAACAGGTCACAGAAACAGGATACTGATAACATCCTGCAAACTTCCTCTTCTGCTCTGGCATGGAGGGAAAAATTACGACCCTCAGGCATATAATGACCATTCAACCATTCACAAATCCACCTTCTAGGATTCTCGACGTCAGGGCAGACCGACGGCTCATTGCTTTTCTCTCATTATGAAGAAAGGAACTGAAAGCCAGGGAAACACGACTTCGAGGGAGGCAGCTCACACAACTATCAAAGGAATGAGGGGAGCTGTAATGGCTGGATCTGGGCAAGGCACTGTAAAGTGTACTTATTCAAATGCCATGCCGGAGCGTGACTTTCCTTTAGTGGGGATGCTGGAGAAAGGGACTCTCAGGAAATGCTAACTAAGGGAGTTGGCCATTTCCAGCAATGCAATCATGGGGTTTTGCTCTTTACAAATAAAATATTCCAAGTATCAAAGCCTCTTATCTGTCCTTCAGCTAAGTAATCCACAAGTGCCCTTATTCAGTATGTTTATATGATCCCTTTTACAAAATGTATTGATAATGACCCTAATGATTAAACAAGCGACAGACTTCCACCAACAGCACTTTTAGAGAGGCAATGAGCCTTAATTCTTAAAGAATTGGACTGGCAGCCAGGACTTAATTTCTCTCCCCAGGTTTTCTGCTTATTTGCTGAGAGATAGATTAACCTCTTGATGCCTTATCTATGGCCCCTACTTTAATAATAATAATGTTGGTATTTAAGTGCTTACTATGTGCCGAGCACTGTTCTAATCGCTGGGGCAGATACAGGGTAATCAGGTTGTCCCAAGTGAGGTTCACAGTTAATCCCCATTTTACAGATGAGGTAACTGAGGCACAGAGAAGTTAAGTGAGGGTTGCTACATCCCCTAGATAGGGATTATTATTGATTTTTATGGTACTTGTTAAGCACTTATTATGTGCCAGGCACTGTAATAAGCATTGGGGTAGATACAACCCAGTCAAGTTGCATACAGTTTATGCCATACATGGGGTTTACAGTCTTAATTCCCACTTTACAGATGAGGTAAATGAGGCACAGAGAAGTCAAGCAACTTGCCCAAGGTCACACAGAAATGACAGAGCCAGGATTAGAACCCAGGTACGTCTGACTCCCAGGACCACGCTTTATCCACTAGTCAGTGCTGCTTCTGGATTGTCTCATTTCTTTGCTTCTCTTTTTTTTTTTTCCCAGAAAGGTCTGTGAGGAGGAGATGCAGGTTTAGCCTTTAGTTTAGGAACAGAAACCTGTCTCTCCCCAGGAGCAGAGAGCGGGAAAAGCCAACCCCATCCACAGGGCCAAGTTCCAGAGCCAAAATGTGGCAGCATGAACCTGCTACTTCACTGGACTATTGTGAAAGCAAATTAAATATGAACTATAACATCTCTGAGCTGAATCCAATTGGTTCCCCACCTCTGCTGAGTGGGCTATTTTAATCCCTCATAAAACTGGGAGATTGTCTCTTCCCAATCAATTGTATTTATTGAGCAGTTACTGTGCGCAGAGCACTGTACTAAGCGCTTGCAAGACTATGACACAAAAATATAATAGACACATTACCCGCCCACAGTGAGCTTACAGGCTAGAAGGGAGCTGCAGACATTAATATGGTGAAGCAGCATGGCATAGTGAATAGTCGCAGGTCTGGGAGTCAGAAGGTCATGGCTTCTATTCCCGGTTCTGCCACTTGCCTGCTGTATGACCCTGAGCAAGTCATTTAACTTCTCTGTGCCTCAGTTACCTCTTCTGTAAAATGGGGATTGAGACTGTGAGCCTCACATGGGACAGGGACAGCACACCAACACACTTCTCCCACTGCTCTCTGTAGAGGATTGCTGCCTTCTGTTAGGACTGGGTTAGTGGCCTAGTGGCAAGAGCACAGGTTTGGGAGTCAGAGGACGTGGGTTCTAATCCCAGCTCTGCCACTTGTCTGCTGTGTGACCATGGGCAAGTCACTTAACTTCCTTGTGCCTCAGTTACCTCTTCTGTGAAATGGGGATTGAGACTGTGAACCCCACATGGGACAGGGACTCTGTCCAACTTGATTTGCTTGTATTCACCCCAGCTCTTAGTACAGTGTCTAGAACATACTAAGAGATTAACAAGCACAATTATTATTATTACCAATAATATAAATGAATCAATTATTGTTATACATTTGCATCCTGTGAAGCGGTGAGCAGGAGTGGTTGTGGAGCAGTGAGCAGGGGTGGTGATTAAAGGCAGCAAGATACGGTGATGCAGAAGGGAGTAGGTAAAGAGAAAATGAGGACTTAGGGAAGGCCTCAGAGGAAACTTGCCTTCAAAAAAGTTTTGAAGATGAAGAGAGTAGTTATAGAATACAAGAAGAGAGAGAGTTCCAGGACGGAGGCAGGACCTGGGTGAGAGATCAGCCACGAGGTAGACGAGATTGAGATACAGTAGTAGGTTGGTATTAGAGGAGCAAAGTGTGTGGGCTGTATTATAGTAGGAGAGTAGTGAGGTGAGGTAGGAGGGGGCAAGCTGATTGAGTGCTTTAAAGCTGATAAAGGTTTTTATTTGATGAGGTGGATGGGCAGCCACTGGACTTTCTTAAGGAGTAGGGAAACAGACTGAATATTTTTGTAGAAAAATGATCTGGGCAGCAGAATGAAGTATGGACTGGAGTGGGGAGAGATAGGAAGCAAGGAGATCAGAAAGGAGGCTGATACAGTAATCAAGACTGAATAGAAAAAGTACTTGGATTAATGTGTGTTACGTCCCAATAGACTCAATTAAGGACAAGGGTGTTCGTGACTTGGTTTTACCAATGGATGAAACCATGGCATTCAGTATCATGATGAGAAAACATGTATTAACATACAGAAAAACATTAAGAGTAAATAATCCTGTTTCTCTTAGGCCCTCAGCCCGGGGGCAATGAGGTCAGAAGGTCATGGGTTCTAATCCTGACTCTGCCACTTGTCTGCTGTTTGTCCTTGGGCAAGACACTTTTCTTCTCTGTGCCTCAGTTACCTCATCTGTAAAATGGGGATCGAGACTGAGACCCACCTGGGACAGGGACTTTTGTCCAACCCAATTTGCTTGTATCCACCCCAGGGCTTAGTTCAGTGCCTGGCACATAGTAAGTGCTTAACAAATTCCATAATTATTATTATTATTTTCTCTGACACTACTTAAGCCCTCAACCCAGGTACACTGAGAATTTCCTACCGTGGGATGATCCAGTCCCATTTGCTGTTCAGGTCCTTAGAGAGCAGCCAAGCACGAGCATCCCCTCAGAAAGTCCCCTCTCTGCCCAGGCTGTCTTGGTTGTCCTTTGGGATAACAGCGAGCAGCAGTGACTGGTGTTTCCCCCAGCCTTTTATACTGTACTTGTTGACCATTACATCGAGCTTCTTTTGTTTAATTGCCCTAATCTCTCAGATTCAATTCCTTTGTGTTCTGTTCTTAGAAGGTGCTTCACCTGGGGTCCCTGCTGGTGGGCTTTTCCAAAGAGCCTATCTTTCTGGCTGGTTGAGATTACGGTAAGCTAGATGCCGAAGGACATTAAGTTTTACAAGTTGGTAACGCAAGACGCCAATTGCAATCTTCAACGTGATAGCAGTTTGGATGGAAATGAAAGAGTGGATTTTAGCGATCCTGTGAAGGTTGAATGGACAGGATTTGGTTGATTACTTGGTTTGAATGAGAGAGAGGAGTCAAGGATAATGCCTAAATTATGGGCTCGAGAGACAGGAAGGATGGTGGTGCTATCTACAGTGATGGGAAAGTCGGGGGAGGGGAGCGTTGGTGGGAAGATAAGTTCTATTTTAGACATGGTAAATTTGAGGTGATGGCAGGACATCCAAGTAGAGATGTCTTGAAGTCAGGAGGAAATGCTCCACAGTGGTTCTCCATCCTGCCATGCCTGAGATTTATACGTATTCAAAAAAGGACATGGCCAGAGGTAAATAAAGCAAAGCCAGTGGCTGGGTATTTTCTCAGTTGTGTGGTAACTTTTCACACCTAATAATTGGCTGCTCCACTTTTAGAGAAGCCAGAACATCTATCTGGCCAACAACACTGAAAGCAGACTCATCTACTGTGTGCCCTAGGGCAAGTCACTGAACTTATCGGTGCCTTAGTTACCTCATCTGTAAAATGGGGTATAAGACTGTAGGCCCCCATGTGGGACATGAGCTGTGTCCAATCTGATTATTTTGTATCTATCCCAGATTTGTACAGTACCTGGCACATAGTAAGCACTTTACAAATACCATTAAAAAAAATCAGGTTCGAAGGGGAGTTTCTGGGAACAAATGGTTCTCCCAGTTCATGTTGTTGGCAGCAGAAACAAGACGGTCAGCGATGAGCAAGCAAGACACAGGGTCCGTGTTTGATCCGATTGCATTGAATCCACTTGTTTTGCATAGTGTTTGGCATGTAGTAAGTGCTTACTTACTACTATTATTATTACTTACTACTATTATTACTATTCTATTACTAGAATAGAGTACAGTGTGCAGTTGCCTGTGGTCACAGTTATCAAGCAATTAATCAAGGATGGTATTTATTGAGTGTTTACTATATGCAGAGCTCTGTACTAAGTACTTTAGAAAGAACAATCCAGTGAAGTTGGTAGATGAGATCCCTGCCCACGAGGAGCTTACAGTCTATGTGGGGACAGACATTAAAATAAATTACAGATAGGGAAAGTAGTAGAGTACAAGGATACTGTACTCTACTACTGCGACTAGGGTGAGTATCAAAGTGCCTAAGGGTTACACAGCCGACTGTATAGCTGACACAGAGGGGACATCAGATAAGGGAAAGAAGGATTCTTGGAGAGGATGGGATTTTAGGAAGATTCTGAGGTTTGAGAGAGTGGCAGATTATCAGAGGGAGTTCCT
Organism: Ornithorhynchus anatinus; assembly: GCF_004115215.2. Lineage (NCBI taxonomy): Eukaryota > Metazoa > Chordata > Mammalia > Monotremata > Ornithorhynchidae > Ornithorhynchus > Ornithorhynchus anatinus. The sequence continues at coordinate 45,625,935 of NC_041738.1, forward strand.
GGCCCGAGGAAGTATATGGGTAAGGAGTCGGTGGCAGGACAGATGAGAGTGAGGTTCAGAGAGTAGATGGACATTAAAGGAATGGAGAGTATAGTTTGGGTTGTAGCAGGAGATCAGCATTGTAAGGAAAAAAAGAGAGAGCTAATAGAATGCTTTGAAGCTGACTGTAAGTAGTTTCAGTTTGTTACAGAGGTGGATGGGCTCTAAAGATTTGAAGATTTATGAGGAGTGGGAAAGATATGGACCGAGTGTTTTTTCAGACAAATAATCAGGGCAGCAGAGTGAAGTATGGAATGGAGAGGGAAAATACTTTTCCAGTTCCTGTTTGTCTAGTTGTGTGGAAGACTACTGTGGGGTTTTTTGTTGTTGTTGTTGCTGTTCTTTGTTTTGCAGTTCTTACTTTTGGATTTTGGATTTAGATTTTTGGATTTTGGATTTGGATTTTTGGATTTTGGATTTCCCCTAGTTTATACAAGTAGAAAAGATCTCATTGCCCCTTATTAAGCCATTCAATATCCAACTCAGTGGTAGTTTACCAAATGAATGAGAGCACAGTGGTATCTACGCTGTTGCAGTTGCCACCATATCCTGCTCTGTGGCTAGAGACTGCACCCATTCCCCCTACTGGTCTACATTTCATTCCATTTCTAGTATTTTTTAAGCACTTACTATGTGCCAGTCACTGTTCTAAGCGCTGGGGGAGATATAATGAATCAGATTAGACACAGTCCCTGTCTCACATAGAGCTCACAGTCTTAATCCTCATTTTAGAGATTAGGTAACTGAGACACAGATAAATGAAGTGACTTGCCTAGGGTCACACAGCAAACAAATGGTAGAGCCGGGAGTAGAACCCAGGCCCTTCTGAATTCCAAGCCCGTGTCCTATTCACTAGGCCATTTGCTTGCCTTTTCCCTGGACTAAACCCCAGACTATTGTTTGGAGCCCCTCAAGCCATGTCACTCCTCCTACCCTCTCTAGAGCTTCCACAGAGCCTTGCTTCCACCAAGCATGATGGAGGTGGGGGGAAGAAGGGGTGATCTGGGCTTGGCCCTGAAGACTGGGGGGAGAAGGAGGTGAAGGTGAGCTGGCCCAGCCCCTAGGCACGTGGGAACAGGACCAGAAAGTGTAGATGGTTCAGCACAAACCATCCCCACTACTGCAACAAAAACTCAAACACATATCCTGCTAATAGTAGGAAATATTTTTCCCTGCTCTTAACCATTGGTTTCTGAGGAATGCTCACAAGGGGCCAGAAAAAGTGCAAACCTGTATTTTCATGGTAAAATCGGTCAATCAATAGTATTTATTGAGGGCTCACTTTATGCTGAGCACTGTACTAAGGCTTGGGAGATTACAATGGAGTTAGTAGACACAATCCCTACCCTCAAGGAGTTTACAATCTAGCAGGAGAGACAGGCACTAGAATAAATTATAGGTGGAGGGAAGCCACTTAAAGAAAAGTATACAAGGGGCAAAGTGTGCCCAGTTCCAAGAGATTCTCTTTCAAAGACAATCTCACTCATGGATTTATAGGCAATGTCATCTTCAAACTGAAGGACAACTGTGCCATATCTCCAAGAGAAAACCCAGGAAGGTAATGGGCAGCCCAGCCTGACTCTCCCCTATTTACCACCTTCCTGGAAGAGTCTGGGGTAAAGTGGTGGAGGAGGAAGTATTGGGACAATAGAATGAGCTTCCAAAATTGCTCTACTTATGCTGGTCATTGGTCCACTGGACCACCAAGACCACGTGGAATTGTTCAGGAAGAGGAGAGCATATCCAGGGTGGTAAGGGCAATTGTAGGTGTTTGCATGAGCAATGCTCATTAACTGTCTTTTGAGGATTTCTCTCTTCAACGTTTGGGATGAATTTCCAAGCTCTTGTCTGGGGCTTAGCCGTAGGATTGACTTTAATGAGAGTCACATGGCTGGAACCCCTCCCACAGTGCTTTAAAAATTTGCCTTTCACTATAAAGAGACCGTTATTTTTTTTTCTTCTCAGCATTTAATTGCCATAAAATCTTAGGGATATAAGATATCCTTTGCAAAAAAAAAGAAAAAATAGAAAGAAAGCAGGGGGTCTTATAAGAGTTCTTGTTCAAATAAATAGTCTGTCTTCTAGGCTGATGGGCAAATCTGTTCACAGTACCACAGGACTTTGTTGTGCTACTACTTACTTAAATCCTCCTAGTGGTTCTTCTTCCATCAACAGAACTCTGTTGATCCTGTCAAATAATATCACGCTTTTTTTATTTTCTTTCCATCACTCTGATGCTGTCTATCCCGAGGAGGCTCTTGGAAGATTCTCCCGTGTGGATGGAACTGATGTTCTCTTCTAAGTAGACTGGAAAAATTGGACCCCTCACACCTAAACAGTGAGGCTCCAGGGTGGGCCAACCCAGAGAATGGTCCCCGTGTTGGCTGCCACGTTCTGGCAAAGAGATGGGGGGAAAGGGGGTTGCTCATGTCATCCTCAGGGGAGGCTGAGCACAGGCCTGGGAGTCAGAGGACCTGGGGTTCTAATCCCAGCTTCACCATTTGTCTGCTGGGTAACCTAGGTCCAGTCACTTAATTTTTCTGTGCCTCAGTTACCTCATCTGTAAAGCCGATTAAGACTGTGAGCCCCATGTGGGACATGGACGGTTCCCAAGCAAATTGCTTTGTACCTACCCCAATGCTTAGTACATTACCTGGCATATTTTTTTAAGGTATTTGTTAAGCACTATGTGCCAAGCACTGTAATACTGTGGGACTGTACAGTACCATGTGTGAGCCACATGGGGTTCACAGTTTTAATCTCCATTTCACAGATGAGGTAACTGAGGCACAGAGAAGTTAAGTGACCTGTCTAAGGTTCATTCATTCATTCAGTAGTATTTATTGAGCGCTTATTTTGCGCAGAGCACTGTGCTAAGTGCTGGGAATGTACATTTTGGCAACAGAGAGAACCACTGCCCAGTGATGGGCTCATAGTCTAATCGGGGGAGACAGACAGCAAAGCAAAACAGAGCAAAACAAAAACAAGACAATATCATGATAAATAGAATTGAGAGGATGTACACCTCATTAACAGAATAAATAGGGTAATAAATAATATATACAAATGAGGATAGTGCTGAGGGGAGGGGAAGGGGGAGGAGCAGAGGGTGGGGTGGGGAGGAGCAGAGGGTGGGGTGGGGAGGAGATGGGGATCTGAGGGGAGGTGAAGGGGGAAAGGGGAGGAGCAGAGGGTGGAGGGGGAGCAGAAGGAAAAGGCGGGGGAGCTCAGTCTAAGGTCACCCAGCAGACACGTGGGGGAGCCGGAGTAAGAACCTAAGTCCTTCTGACTCCCAGGCCCATCCTCTATCCACTTGGCCACGCTGTTTCAGAGTGAGCACTTAATAGATACCATAAAAAATATGACAGAAGCTAATTAAAACCAACAATCCTATCCAGGGTCTGCTTCCCCAACCAAGATACAAAAAGGGTTCACCCTCCTTTCCAGAGTGTGGAAGAAACCTGATGGCCTGAGGACATTTGGCAATTTCTACCACAGGAGTTTCTAGTTGAGAGGGAGAGGCCCGAGCCTCTCAGTGTGGCTACATGGAGGGGAACAAATATCAGATGAACTACCACAGCAAGCAGTCCATCACTGGCAGCTTCAGGAGAGGGACCACACCAGGTTGGGACCCAGAGGCGGAATTCTCCCCTTGCTGCACTTGTTGGTCTCTGTAGGTCCACTGAAAGAAGACTGAGAGAGAGAAGCACGATTCCTTACCTTCCTGGGTTTATAGGTGGACAGGTGAACAGTCTAGCTCACTCTGCAACACTCATCAAGGAACAACTAAATATGATAGTTGGAGAAAGAATCCGAGAGAAATGTAGAGAAGCAATGGAGAGAAACACAGGTTGGTTGGTTCACAGAGGCTGAAACACAATCACACGGATAAAAAGCTCCAGAAGTGGCTAAGAAAAAAGAGATAATAGAGAGCTAATTCCTCAGGGGACTATTTCTCCATAATCTGGCTGTCTGCATTATGCCAATCCCCCGTTGCTAGAACAACAAACACACAGCTGTGCTATAAAACCTCAGCTCCTATCCACAGAGGTATTTATGGAGAGTTTGTTTATCTTGACACTCCCAGCACAGGGGTTTACTGTCTCTAAGGAGAGATGGCAAAAAGTGCTGACCTGAGAACCTCAGATGAGGGGCCAAAAAGATAGTCAAGTGGCACCCGCTCCCTCCCAGCATCCAATTCCAGGGAGGAGAAGGAAATGGTGTTACAGTAGGATGGATGACACAGTGAAGGTAAACAGAGGATTGCCAGAGGTTCCCCTGCAGGCTGCTTCTTGCACCTGATTGGCTGAAGGGGAATCAGAAATGCACTTCTCAAAGGAGCAGCTTCCAGAAGAGCCTAAACTGGGTTTGGGAGCACCGTCCTTCGGGCTCTGGGGACTGACAATTGCTTGGACTGAAATTGGCAGTGGACTGTGACAACTCCAATTATAGGTTTGAAGAAATTTAAGGCCACTGACAACTCTCTCAGATCATGTGAGACACCCATGAGGTCACATATGTTCCATGGGCAGACAGCCTGATGTGATGATGCCGTTTGTGTTATTTTGTGGTGGAAGTACACCAATTTCCTGAAAGGTTTTTTCTAAGGGGGCTCCTGATCCCCTCCCAGGTTCCCCTCACAGCTCTGGGTGCTGAAATGAAAGCACTGTACTTAAAGGCATTTGATTCCTTGTCATTCAGGAATTTCAGCATTGAGAAGAATCAGAAGATTTAAAAAAAGGTTAGATGTCATTTCAGAAATCCCAGCGCATTAGATATACAATTATTTATAATTATGCCTATCTCCCCATCTAGACTATATGCTCACTGTGGGCAGGGAATGTACCTACCAACTCTATTGTACTGTATTCTCCCAAGTGCTTTGTTCATTGCTCTGCGCGCAGTAAACACTCAATAACTATGATTGAAAAATTTGCCACTGATGGTGAAATTCACCTGTGGAACTGTGAATGACTGAAAAGGCCAATGCAGGACCCACAGTCCCAGCTGCAGTATGTACACAGAAAGGCAGTTCCTTGCTGTTTTGTCATGTTTGATATTTACAGAGCCTGGTCTGCTTTCCCTTTTGCCTCTTTGGCTCTCAGTCCTGACAGAGCTTTTACTCACAATGAGCCACTTCTTTCACAATAACAGTTCACCATCCTGGTCTATCCTCTGCAGTTGACCCCACAGTTTTCAATTGGTATGGACCTTTGTCTGAGACTTTGTTTTACTCAGTCCTTCAAAACATTTTCTCCCTCCTCCTAGAGACATTAGAATAATTATCAGAAGTTGGGCTAAATGGTTTTGCAGCTAAGCCATAGCCACAAATTGTATCTGTGGCCCAGCCTCACTCCTGAATGACATCTACCCTGCTTCCTGGATCCTGGTTAACCCCTGCTGCTCCCCAGTTGGATGGCAGGACATTTTCCCTGTAGACAAATGCCCTCCCATGCCTTGAAGACAGGCTGCCTTCCACTTAAGCATATTGTTGTTATCAAATCCCCAGTGGGGAGGGTAAGAGGGCCCAGTTACACCCCATTCCAGGCTGTTGCCGCTCACTCCTCTCTCCTCACCCTACTGCACAAAACTCCTCACTATTTACTTCAAAGCTCTCAATCACCTTACCCCTTCTTATCTCACCTCCCTTTTCTTCTTCTACATCCCACCTCTGGTGCTAACCTTCTCTCTGTGCCTCGTTCTTGTCTGTCCCGCTGTCGACCTCTGGCCCACATCCTACCTCTGGTTTGGAATGCTCTGCCTCCTCAAATCTGCCAAACAATCATACTTCCCCCCTTCAAAGCCCTACTTAAGGCTCACCTCTCCAAGAGACCTTCCAAGACTAAGCCCCCCTTTCCCTCAGCTTCCCCTACCCTCCACGTCACTTTGACTCACTTCCTTTGCTCTACTTGCCTATCCCCACTCTCCAGTACTTGTATATATATACTTATCTATACTATATAGATAAGATATATACTTATCTATAATTCTACTGATTTATATTGATGTCTGTTTACTTGTTTTGATGTCTGTCTTCCCCCTTCTATACTGTAAGCCTGATGTGGGTAGGGATTGTCTCTGTTGCTGAATTGTACTTTCCAAGTGCTTAGTACAGTTCTCTGCACACAGGAAGCACTCAATAAATAAGTTTGAATGAATGAATGCAATTAGGCAGTCCAGGTAGTAGACCTCCTATTGGTCTTGAGCCCAGTGGGGTAGCGTCTGTATGAGTTCATCCACTGAGAAGTTTGTTCATCTATATTGATAGGAAAAGGGTATTCCAGTAGCATGTCTAAAATCCCTGGGGCCCTTAGGAAAAGCCAGCTATGACCCAGTCCTTACCACTCGGTTTCTCTCCTGGAGAACTCTCACTCAAAAGTCCCCCTTAGGTTTTAGGGGAGTGACGTGAGAAGGAATGGCAAATTGCTCTGTTCCCTGACCCACCTCTGCTGGAGCCATATACGTCTGAGGTAAGGATGGCAGCGGTTCTATACAGTGGTTTCTGTGGTCTCTGTCTTCTCTAGACTAGGCTAGAGATCTGGGCAGCTGTGCCAGCTGTAGCAGATTCCCCATTGGTAAGGTCTCGTGATTAATGCCCAGATAAAGACTTGGCATTCCCACTCCCATTTCAGTCCCTTTAAGTGACTCGGCCCATTCTAGGTGTTTCCATTTTCTCCCAGTCGTAAAATGAAGTAGTGCCGGCCTGTGCCAGGAGAGCAGTCAGAGCATTATTGTCTATACGTTGTGTTCAGAAATTCGTCTATGAACAAATTGCAGAAGTATTCTTTAACAGTGAGATAGATAGCGGTGAAGGTAGAAATTTGTGGTAACCTCCAACCTTCCTCTTCTTCTCTCCGGGTCTTTTTTTTAGTGCTATCTGTGTCTGGCACTGTCTCAAGTGCTGGGGTAGATACAAAGTAATCAGGTTGGACAGAGTTCCTGTCCCACACTGAGCTCACAGTCTTAATCCCCATTTTATAGGTAAGGTAACTGAGGAACAGAAAAGTTAAGTGGCTTGACTAGGGCCACACAGCAGACAAGAGGCAGTCTTTCTCCCTTCTTCCTTCCCTCCTTCCTCAGCTCCTACCTCCACTTCTCCTCCGGGCCTTCAGTAGCCTGAAAGGGGAGAATGAGGCACATTTGGGGCCAAGAATGCTTTTTGGAGTGGAAAGGAGAGAACCCTGGGCTACCTAGCCCTAACCTTCCTGTCTCCCACTGCTCTGGGCTGACCCTTGGCCCAGGAGTAGAAAGGAAGACTAAGATTGGCCATGAGAATGAGGATTGCAATTCCCCAAAAGGTAACCCACAGCTTTAAAATTTTGAATCCCAGTGAGGAGTTCTACTTTCTTCCCTTTTTCCCCTACCTCACCAACAGCACTTTCAACTCAGCAAAAGGGTTGGCTCTTCAAAGATGTCACCCATCAATGGTTCCCTCAGAAAACTGCTTTCAGACTGCTGATCTCCTGAGAGATGAGAAAACGGACTCAGAGCTGTTGCCTCAGGGTGAAAATGTTCTCCTCAGAGGAGACGGTCTCCTGAAAACTCCCTTAAAGCTGCTTTTTTGAACGGACAGAATTCCTTTTATTCTCCTTCCCCCATCTCTCCAGCCAGATTCTCACACAGCTCTTTCTGTTCCTCCCCTCCCTTTTTCAGGGTAAATCCACAGACCTGGGTTTTCTGTCCAATAACTATTCCAAGTCTTGTTCTCTCAGGGGCTCTTTGTTCTGATTTCAAAGCTTTCCAAAGTACTCTGGGATTGCCAGACTCTGAAGAAATGAAAGGTGGCAACATTCTTTCATTTCAAGTTCTTCTAAGGAAGGAAAGGATCTGTTCAGAGTCTCTTTGAGAGAAGTCCCCATTGCTCACAGGTGGACCTGACCCTTCTTAGCCAGCATGAGATCAGAGACACACACACACACACACACACACATTTTTCTTTGTTTCAGCACTGAGTATCACGGGGCAAGCTCTGTCATTGCTTTTCCAGAAAATTCTTGTGGGAAAGCTTAGCCCAACCCCAAGGGCAAGTCTCTCTCATACTTGGCCACTGACATGAAAATGTTCTATGTGTGCAGCACGGACATTTATTTTGGCAGTCGCTGCGTGACATGGCTGGCTTGCTACCTCTGGGAAATCAGACACCTCGTTAAATGCACACACACCAGACAGCCCCCTTTCCCCACCCCAAACACACACACACATACACGCGCGCGCTAAGGGGTGGTGACACCAGAAGTTGGGTCTCTGGCATTTCTGATATTGGGGTTGTTCCATGATGACCAGCTTGCATCTCTCCAGAGATCTTTTCCACGTCTGTGACTCAACAGGATGTAAGCAAAGACCAGAGTTAAAGACCAATCAGCCCCTCCTTGGATTCAAAGTGAGATCTCTGCAACTGTGAGAGCAAATACTAAGGCAGCAAACAAAAATACTTTTGACAAAAGTACTTTACCAGGCTCTTGTAGAGTCCCGGCACATGGAGTTTATTAACCACCTACCCAGTTTTGCCTTTTCCCTCCTAAGAATCAGTCCGTGAGAGGATAAAGCCACAAGGTGACCTGAAAAAGCTCTTGGTTTAAGAGGCTTGGGTTTCAAGACAGAATTGGCCACCAACTTGTAGGATGACTCATTGTCTCTATGCTTCTATTTGTTTCTTTGTTTGTAAAGAGGGTGATGAGAGGGGCTTAGTTCTTTCCCTTCTGCCGGAAAGGCCCACTGTCCACAGACTGAAGTGGGTAGAACTCCTTCCACTCAAAAGAGTTGCCTGACCCCCAGAATGCTCCTTTACAGAATACTGCATACATAGTTGTCCACTCAATGGGAGAAAGGGGTTGTAGAGTGGAGGGTGTGATTGCCCTCCACCTCCATGAGCTTGGCACAATGGGCCAAAGTCATCAGTCTTGCCCACTGTAGTTAACCCACCCTGTAACCCTGCCCTTTGGAGCCAGAAAAGAACCACAGGTGGAGCTAAAAGTTGGCTCCACCTCATGCCCCCTGCCAGGACGAAGGCTTCCACCACTGTTTTTCTGGCTTTCATTGGATACTGGGACCAGGGAAATCATCTGGGGTTATTGCCTGCGTCGGGGTAGCTACTATCATGATTAAGTTGTCTCGTTTTTTTGTCCGTCTGTCTCTCCTGATTAGACTGTAAGCCCATTAATGGGCAGGGATTGTCTCTGTTGCCGAATTGTACATTCCAAGCGCTTAGTACAGTGCTCTGCACATAGTAAGTGCTCAATAAATACTATTGAATGAATGAATACTATGAAGGAAGAAGCAACTGCAAAGGTGAATACCACTTCCTTCCTCTTCCTCCCCTTTTTGCTCTTCTTCCCTTCCTCCTTTTCTCCTTCCTCATTCTTCTCCTCTCTCCTTCTACCATTCCTTTCCTCTCTTCCAACCCTCTTTCCCCCCATTTCCTGACTCTTTTATTTCAATGATATTTAAGTGTTTACTATGTGCCTGACACTGTACTAAGCGCTGGGGTAGATACAAGCCAATTAGGTTGGACACAGTCCAGGTCCCACATGAGGCTCACTGTCTTAATCTCCATTTTATAGATGAGGTAACTGAAGCACAGATAAGTGAAGTGACTTGCCCAAGGTCACACAGTGGATGTAGCAGAGCTAGGATTAGAATCCAGGTCCTACTGACTCCCAAGCCCATGCTCTATCCATTAGGTCATACTGCTTCCATCTTTTCTTTCCCCTCTGTTCCATCAAAGCTCCACTGCCTATGTTTCTCCCCCTCATTGTTCTGCCCTCATGTTCATATCCACACTCACCCAATCATTAGTCAATGGCATTTATTGATTACCTGTTGTGTACAAAGCGCCAAATTCAGAATGAATAGAATTAGTACACATAATCCCTGTCTTAAAGAAGCTTACAATGTAGTGGGGGAGACAGACTCTAAAATCACAGCTAGAAGGAAAATGGGAGATGTACATAAGTAAGAATAATAATTAATATTAATAATGGTATTTGTAAGTGTTTGTTATGCATCACACTTTTCCTAAGCACTGAGGAAAATACAAGATAATAAGCTCAGAAACAGTTCCTAACCTAGACTGAGCTCACAGTCTAAGTGGGAAGGAGAACAGGTAAGCTGAGTATGTAAGGTAACTGTACATAAGACCTATGGGAAATAAAAAGTTGACATTCCTGGTAGCAGTCATACAGCATATAATCAACCCCGTAGTACTTAAGTACATATCTTTAAATGATTGATTATAAATTATTCATATTAATGTCTATCTTCCCTCTAGACTGTAAGTTCATTATGGTTGGGGTGTTCTCTGTTGATAGAAAATGGAGACCAATCAATCTATCAGTGGTATTTATCCCCCTTGTATTGCTACTGTATTCCCCCAAGCTCTTAGAACAGTGCTCTGCAAATAGTAAGTGCTCAATAAATACCACTGATTGATTGATTGATCGATTGAATTACAGAGCCAACAACAGGTCCTGAAGAATTACTGAAGCTTAGGTCTGCTTTCCCATAAACTGACCAATACTTGCCCAGGTAGAAGGTCTGCACTTCCAGAGAGCACATGGACAGAGCAAAGAGTTTAGAAGGTGATATCTTCTCCCTCCTGATACTCTGCTGTAACAGCCCACAGAGACTGCAAGGCTTAGGTTGGAATGAATCAGACATCATCTGAACTCCTTCCGTTTGTGAGGCAGTGGCTCCCAGAACCAATGGCTTTGCACCTTTGTAGGGTGGATCACAAAAGTTCTATGCAAGGGTGCAGGAAAGCTTATCCCAGAGACTCTCCATGAGACTGTTTTCCAACTTAATAATAATAATAATGGCATTTGTTAAGTGCTTACTATTACACTGTACTAAGCACTGCGGTGGATACAAGCATATTGGGTTGGACACAGTCCTTGTCCCACTTGGGGCTCACAGTCTCAATCCCCATTTTACAGATAAGAGAATTGAGGCCCAGAGAAGTGAATAGACCTGTCCAAGGTCACAAAGCAGACAAGTGGCAGAGCCGGGATTGGAACTCGTGACCTCTGACTCCCAGGCCCATGCTCTATCCACTACACCATGCTGCTTCCCAGCATACACCCTTGGAATGCCCTGGGCTTGCTACAGTTTTGCTCAAAGAGAAATAGTGTGGTTTAGTGAAAAGAGCACAGACCTGGGAATCAGAGGACTTGTGTTCTGATTCCAGCTTTGCCACTAGTCTGCAATATGACCTTGGGAAAGTCACTTCACTTCTCTGTGCCTCAGTTACTTCAGCTGTAAAATGGGGATTAAGACTGTGAGCTTTATGTGGGACATGGACTGTGCCCAACCTGAATATCTTGTATCTACCCCAATGCTTACTCAAGTGCCTGGCATGTTGTAAGGTTTTCAGCTATATCATTTAAAAAAAATGTCAGAGCCTCTGAGTCCAACCTTGAGTACCATCAAGAGCATCTACTAAATCCCTGTAGCAACCCCTACTCTTCCCTCCACATTAAAGGGCTCTTTTCCCTCCTGCCATCCAAGCCCTTTCCTGACACATTAAATTAAATTCTCTCAAAAGCCCATGAACTCTGGTCCCTGGGTAAATTTTAGAGCAGTGCTTTTCAACCTTCTACTTGGAACATCCTTCATGAGATATCTGGTCTATTCTTCTGAGCGCTTAGTACCAGTGCTCTGCACAATATAAGCACTCAATAAATACCACTGATAAATTGGTCTCCATCTTCTATCAACAGAGACCCCCACAGTGGAAAGAGGGAGTGTTGTGTAGTGGGAGAGATGAGCCCTGTAAGTCGGAGGTCCCTGGTTCTAGTCCCGGCTCTGCCACCTGTCCACTGTGTGGCCTTGGGCAAGTGACTTATATTCCCCATGCCTCAGTTTACTCAGCTGTAAAATGGTGATAATGATACCTGAACCCTACTTTGCAGGGGTTGTTGTGGGAAGTAAATAAAAATAACTACTGTAAGGTGCTTTGGCAATAAAAACACCAAATAGAAACTCCTTCTAAACTGTAATCTCATTATGGGCAGGGAACACGTCTGCTAATTCTGTTGTATTGTACTCTCCAAAGTGCTCACTACAGTGTTCAACACATAGTAAGAGCTCAATAAATAGTTCATTGAGAGATGGAGAACTAAAATGGATTTCAAGGACACAGAACTAAATTCCCCACTTTACTTAAAGAGATCTCAAAGTCATCAGCAACAGAGAAGATTACAAACATATTATCTTCCTCTTCTCATTACAAAGCAAACACTACTGCTTAATCTAAGGGGGTTAGGTCAAGTTCAAGATTTTGTGCTATAAAATATTATTAGTGGTACTCTATTGAGTTAGAGCATGACTAGGGTCTTGTTGGTTGGACTCAAAGAGTAGAACTATGCAATTAGAATGTAAACTCCTTGAGAACGGGCATTAAATTTATTCTCTTACATTTAGCTTCACTTTGCCATTTGGCTGGCAGCTGGGCAGCATCTGACAGTTGTGTCAGATTGAGAATCCATATGCCCTCATGGTACAAATACCAGCCCAACATTCTCAGTGTCCATAAATCTCACACAGTTTGGGGTGAGCTCGAAAACCACTGAGTCTGATGGGGATGAGTAATGACTAAGTCTCAAAAGTGTTAGTGTAGTTTAATCACCATCTAAAAGCTAAACTGCTTATCAAGAACTTATCTCTAGTTGTTCCAGTGTGGTTGGCCAGGAAGTCAGGCTGGGATTCTCACAGGGACAGATTCCCTAGGGAGATTTTCATCACTTCCTGGTTTCAATTTAGTCGGAAGTGCCGTGAGAATGGCCCCATCTTGTCGTCCATCGGTATTTCTCTCACCCCCAGGGCTCCATCTAAGCCCTCTCGGACTGTGCACTTGGAATCCTGGCTGTTCAGCAGAATCCGCACTCCATGTGGGGTGTGTCCAGGGGGTGGAGGAGAGGTGAGAGGCAAAGGAGAGGTTGTGGAGTAAAAGCTTCTTTACTGCTGAAGCCAAGTCAAACTGAGGCAGTGTGGCCTAGTGGAAATAGCATGTTACTCAGAGGTCTCATCCCAGCTCCACCACTTGCCTGCTATGTGACCTTGAGCGAGTTGATTGACCTTACTCTTCCACAGTTTCCTCATTTGTAAAATGGGAATTAAATACCTGTTCTACCCCTAATTAGACTGAGTCCCATGTGAGACATTTCCCTGGTGTTTAGCACAGATCCTGACAGAGAAACAGTATTTAACTAACAATATTATTATTATTATTATTAGCCTCATGGCATAGCTGCCACAAGTGGTCCCAGAAACAAGCCAATTTTCCCTCTGACCTGTGTGGGTGCACCCCAGAATTGATGGGATGTGGTACATGCAAGCTTCCTGAGTGGCACACCCTTTAATAATAATAATAATAATGATAAAACCATAGTACTTGTGGTATTCGTTAAGTGCTTACTCTGTGACAAGCGCTGTTCCAAGCGTTGGGGTAGATGCAAGGTAATCAGGATGGACACAATCCCTGTCCCACATAGAGCTCAGGGTCATAATCCCCATTTTACAGATAGGTAACTGAGGCACAGAGAAGCAAAGCAACTTGCCCAAAGTCATATAGCAGACATGTGGCAGAGCTAAGATTAGAACCTAAGTACTCTGACTCCCAAGCCCATGCTCAGCCATCCCAAGGAAAAGAAAAGCTCTTAAGCCCAATGGTTAGAGAAGCTAGAATTCTGGATTCTGAACAGGATACTGCCACTCCCTGGTTCCATGGCCTTATCCCCATCTCCTCCATCTTGGTGCTATCTTTACCATCACCTGATTGGACCAAGACTGGATGCCTCCTCTAAAATTGGTCAGGTGCCTTAAAATCTTTAGAAGAAAGAGTAGTAGTAACCTCTGTCCTGCTGGTATTGTGAAATGAGAGAAAGCAGCATGGTGGTATGGACTACTGAAAGAACATAGAGCTGGGCATCAGGAAAACACCCTAATTCTGGTTCTGCCGTTTTCCTGTTCTATGTCTTTAAAAAACTGCCTTGGTTTCCTCTCTATAAATTAAGAAAAATCCCTTCCTCTGCAAAACATAGAGGGAATTTTTTTAGTGGTATTTGTTAAGCTCTTACTATGTGCCAGGCACTGTACTAAGTGCCAGAGTAGATATAGGCTAATCAGTTTGGACACACTCCATGTCCCACATGGGGCTCAGTCTCTTAATCCCCATTTTACAAATGAGATAACTGAGGCACAGAGAAGGGAAGTGACTTGCCCGAGATCACATGGCAGACAAGTAGAGGAGACAGGATTAGAACCCTGGTCTTTCTGACTCCCAGGCCCTTGATCTATCCAATAGGCCGCACTGCTTCTTCTTGTCGGGAAGACAATAAGATCACTGAGATGAAAGAGTCTTGAAAGTTGAAAGTGCTATATGAATTCATTTTTTAATTTTATACATATAAAATATAGTACATCCTCATGGACAACATCTTCAAAAGATTCAAATTCATCAGCAAGATGTTCAAATATCTTCTAAATCTACTAAAACTCTAGTGAGTACAGAATAGAAATTTTGAATCTCTGGAAAAATTGATTAAGTAAGGTTTCTGGGTCAAATCTGTGTCATCTAGGCCACAAGCTCCTGGTGGTCAGAGAACATGTCTCCCAATTCTGTGGTATTGCACTCTCCCAAAAACTTAATACAGTGCTCTGCAACACAGTGAGCACTCAATAAATACCATGGATTGATTGATTGATCTCCTTGCAGTCTGGCTGTGGCTACAAAGGAGCAGCAAGGCTAAATGGTTAGAGCACAGGCCTAGGAGTCAAAAAGTTGTGGGTTCTAATCCCGGCTCTGCCACTTGTCAGCTGTGTGACTTTGGGCAAATCTTCTCTGTGCCTCAGTTACCTCATCTGGAAAATGGGGATTAAGACTGTGAGCCCCATGAGGGACAGGGACTGTATCCAACCCAATTTGCTTGTACCCACCCCAGGGCTTATCCCAGTTCCTGGTGCATAGTAAGCACTTAACAAATACCATTATTATTATTATTACTGAGAGATGTGTATTCCTCTCTTCTATGCTGTCACGCCAGACTGGTATTCCATGCACCCATGATTTTCAATGTTGGATCACTCAAGTGGCATTTTTTAAGTGCCTGCTGAGTGCAGAAGAGAATATAATATATATGTAGACATGATTAATCAGTCAATCACCTGTAAAATGAGGATAAAATACCTGTTTTCCCTCCTATATAGACCCTGAACCTGTTGAAGGACAGAGACCTGATTATCTTGCATCTATCTCAGGATTTAGTACAGTGCTTGGCCCATGTAAGCACTTAAATATACCTTTACTATTATTTTTGGCATTTATTGAGCACTTGCCATGTGCAGCAGTTTATAATAAGTGCCTGGGCCAGTACAATACAATAGAGGTAGTAGACATTGGTCTCTGCCCTCAAAAAACTTTTAATCCAGCAGATTTGCTACTGGATACCAGTGTCACCCTGAGGTCCTCAAATCCCACAACACCAGGATGAGGAATCCTCCCCACAGAAGCTTGAGGGTTGTAGGTTAAAAATAAAACAAAAGGAAACACTGTTTTGCCAGCTCATGCTAAATATACAGTAACTGTGGTATTTGTGAAGCGATTACAATATGCCAAAACACTGAACTAAGTATTGGGGTAGATATAAAATAATCAGATTCTACATGGGGCTCACAGTCTAAGTAGGAGGAAGAACAGATATTGAATCCCCATTTTAGAGATGAGAGAACTGAGGCATAGGTATATTGAGTATTTTTCCCAAGGTCACAAAGCAGGTAAGTGGTGGAGCCGGAATTAGAACCGAGGTCCTCTGACTATCAGGCCTGTGTTCTTTCCACTAGGTCACACTCCTCGTGTGTATGACATCTGTTCCCCATGAGGAAGTACAGGCTGAAAATATCAGCAGGTCCAAGAGTGTATGGTAAATTCATGAGTGATCAACCCATAACAAGTTACTACAAGGAAAGTTAGAAGTATAGAGGGTTCATGAAGGTTTTAGCTAATGTATTAAGATGGAGAGCAGCCATTACATAGTTTCTCCAAGCACCTTATGGCCACTTTCAAAGATTCAGTTCAGTCTTTTTATTGAACACTTACTCCGCATAGCACTGTACTAAGCTCTTGGGAGAGTACGCTGTAATGCTAAATAGACATATTCCCTCCCCAAAAAAACTTACAGTCTAGAGATGAGTTTACAGTCTAGAGACAGAAAAATGGACTGATTAAACCTAAATTTGTCATTACTTATCTGCTTTTGTCTTTTCCTCTCCTGACCCCACTTTGGTGTGATCAGGGATCCAAATTGTCTTTTTTGTGATCCCATCTCCAAGCTGGATCTGTAGGGTACCTCATTCAAAGACTACAGTTAACAAACAGAAGTAGCATGGTCTAATGGATAGAGCCCAGGCCTGGGAGTTAGCAGGATGTGGGTTCTTTCGTTCTGGCTCCTCCACTTGTCTGCTGTGTGACCTTGAGCCAGTCACTTCACTTCTCTGTGCCTCAGTTACCTCCTCTATAAAATGGGGATTAAGACTGTGAGCCCCATGAGGGACGTTGACTGTGTCCAACCTGACATGTTCCCTACCCACAGAGCTTGCAGTCTAGAGGATTCTGCAGTGTGGGAATGGCTTGGGACCTGGTGGGGCAGCAAGAAGAGTCAGTGCTGACACCTAACCATCTGGACCTTCTTTCAAATCCCTAATGAGGGGCTTGTGAGGACACCAAAGCCTTTTTCAGCTGAGGGAAAGGAGTCATCACCGAATCCGAGGCCACATTCTTGTGATTTTTTGAGGGCAGATTTCTCTAAATGAGTGGTGGAGTTCTAGGTAGTTTCCATGGGTTGATACTCATAACCTTAATTTCTTATTTTCACAATTCAAGAAAATGTCTCTGACTCTGGGCCAGTTTTGGAATAGCCATGGCAAATCATTCACGAATGCAAGAGAGCCGAACAGAGCCAGAGTCTCAAAGAGTCTGACTCATCAGGAGGGAAGGAGGAAAGGAGGGAGACAAGGGGGTGGGGAGGGGAAGTCAGGAGGCCTGGGTTCTTCTCTTGGATCTTCTTAGGATTTTGGGTGAAGGGCTTAACTCCTTGTTCCTGATGCCATGAAGAATAGTTTCCTCATCTGTAAGATGGAGATTAAATACCTGTTCTTCTCTGCCTTAAACTGTGAGCCCCATGTGGAACAGAGAATGTGACTGACCTGATAACCTTGTATCTACCCCAATGCTTAATACAGGTCTTGGCACAAAGTGAGCAAAAACAATCCATAATTGTTTTTATTGTCGCTATTATTTATATTAGGAGTATCATTATTATTATTAACACTTGCAAACTGCCTATGGGGAATCCTGGAAGGAATAAGGCTACAGTTCTGGTAAAATGTTCAAAACTCAACTTCTGAAAAGATGAGTCAGGAAATCCTTGGAGATGTTGGTCATGGCTAAGTATAGTACAAAGCCACCCAGTATCTAGTCTCACTATGCCGCTTGTCTATTGCAGGACCTTGAGCAAGTCACTTAACCCTCAGTTGACTCATCTGTAAAATGGGGACAAGATGCCTGTTCTCCCTCCCTCTTAGACTGTGGGCCTCACTGGAGACAGGGATTGGTTTGATCTGCTAATCTTATCAATCAATCAGTCACATTTATTGAGCACTTACTGTGTGCAGAGTACTGTACTAAGTGCTTGGGAGAGTAAAAGTTGACATGTTCCCTGCCTACAATGAGTTTACAATCTAGAGGATGAGCTTACAGTTGAGAGGACTTACATATCTAATATATATAGCTTATATCTTACATCTTATATTCATTCACTCATCATTCAATCATATTTATTGAGCACTTACTGTGTGCAGAACACTTTACTAAGCACCAGGAAATTACAATTCAGCAATAAACAGAGACAATCCCTGACTACACCGGGTTTATCTACACCACCTCTTAGCACAACGCTTGGTGCAGAGAAAACACTAAGCTGGAATTATATTATTATTGTTGTTGTTAATAATTGTAATAATTCCAAAGTATTATTCAGAGCTACAATCAAAGCATTTTTCTGAAAGAATTTTTAAACTGTGCCCGTGACATCTCCATCATGCTTTGAGGTAAGATGCCCTGTTGTAGCTCCAGGGAACTGAACTAGTGCCCACAGCAATCTATAGGCAACATGGGAACCTCTATGGGGCTCCTTTCTCATGTACCCCAAAACTGCCAAAGTAGTTTTCTGCCACCATTCTTTATTCTGAAATTTGGAACCCCCTAAAGGCATGAGAAATATCTAACCAATTCTGCACCCTAAAGTCTAGCTGATGAGGTTTGGAGAAACGTCAAATGCCCCAGTGAGAAATGGTAGGTCCCACCCACAGAGCTCACTTTAGCATAATCTTGGAGAATGAACAGGTGACCAATATTTACTTGTGCTATAGATTACCATAACAACAGTAGTTGTATTACAGAATCTTACACTCGACCCAGGAATTGCTGCCTTCCCCTGATCTGGTACTTGTCCCTAAGCTTACATGTACACAGGGGTTATCACCCCTCCAACTCACTGCTTCAGTTCCCTTGGCAACTCTTTTTGGACAGGCTTGTCCACAGGTCCTTGTCGAGAAGCTAACCCTGCTGATCCTCAGCCTAGCTGAACACCGACCTCCCGTGCCCATTCCCCTCGGCATCTAACATGGACTTTTCTCCTCAGGAGAAGCAGTGTGGTCTAGTGGAAATCTTAATCTGGGCTCCGCCAATTGTTCCCCATGCGATCTAGGTCAAATCACTTACCTTCTCAGTGTCTCTGTTTCCTCGACTGTAAAATGAGGATTCCATACCTGTTCCTCCTCCTGTTTAGACCATGACACCCACGTGGTACAGAGACTGTGTCCCACCTGTTTATCTTGTATTTACCCCAGTGCTTAGAACAGTGCTTAACACATATAGTAAGCACTTAACAAATACAATAATAATACTAACGATGGCTTGGAAGATTCTTTCCACTTCTCTAGCCCTCTTATCCTGGCCCTAAATCCTCTTCGGTGCTCCAGCTGATTGACATCTCATGCAAATGAGTTTTCCCTCTGGGAAGGGTCCTGAAGAGTGAATAGTTTCTCTGTTCTAGAAATGTCTTGGCCTTTCCTCCTTGTCTATGGTAGGGCGAGAGAGGTTGGACACTGAAAGCACTCAGTATAAACTGTTGACACTGATGCTTTCGGTATTCAGAGGCAGCCCTTTCGTTAATGGGGAGAGTGATGAGCTCCAAGCAAGTGCTCAATAAACATCCAACGACAAGTCTTGGTTTAGGAATAAATAAGTGGCGGGAAGAGACATATAGAGACTTGGGCCGGCTCCTGTCACCACCAACTAGCTCTTCAGATCCCATCAGATCCAGCGTCCCTCAAAATTTTAATGAGGAATCTTACCTCCAGCCCTCTTCCATCTCCCATCTCACAGTTGGGCTTCAGAACTGAGACCTTTTCTGGCTGAAACAAAAAAAAACAGTTACTCTGGGATTATAAGAATGATTTTTTTCCAACACCTCATCAGCGAGTATTAGTTACTGTGCCCAATTCATCCCCTGTGCAGAGAGAAGATGACACCCAAGTAAATTAAAGAAGAAGCAACCCAAGGCTTTTAGAGAGGAAAGAGAATATCTCTGTCTCTCCTCTGTAACTCACAAACCTCAGTTCCGGACTTGGCCATAATGTGTATTCATTGTCCTTGTTTCACTGTCTGAGTCGGTTGTTCTGTCCAACTTGAGGACACAGGGCCCATCCCTTGATTGGTAGCAACAGCCAGTGTCTTTCAGGAATCTCAGCTCATGTCATGTTCATGTCCCCCATCTCATAGCCATAGAGAAGAAGAATGGTGGTATTTGCTAAGAGCTTACTGTGTGACAAAACTGTATTAAGCAGAGAAGCAGAATGGCTTAGTGGAAAGAGAGTAGTCCTGGGAGTCAGAGGATCTAGGTTCTAATTCCGACTAGTAATTGTTTGCTGTGTGACTTTGGACAAGTCATTTAACTCCTCTGTGCCTCAGTTCCCTAACTGTAAAATGGAGACTAAGATCCTGTTCTCCTTCCTACTTAGACTGCTATACCTAAGTGCACTTGGGACTGTGTCCAGCCTGATTAACTTGTATCTACCCAACGCTTAGAACAATATATGACACATAGTAAGCGCTCAACAAATATAATAATACCAGCTCCTTCTGACTCCCAAGCTTGTGCTCTAGCCATTACACCACACTGTTTCTCAAATTCCTGAGGGTTTTAAAGGTAAAAAGGGTGATGATAACCTGGAAGAAGAAGAAAAGGGAAGAGTGACAAGAAATCGATATGTACGAAGCCAAACCATCTTCAAATACACAGCAGGTGAATGCTTTTTTTTATAATGTAACAAGGAAGCAACATAGTCTAGTAGAAAAAGCATAGGCCTGGGAGTTGGAGGACCTGTGTTCTAATCCTGGCTCTGCCATATTTTTAATGGCATTTGTTGTGAACTTATTTTGTGCCATGTGCCTACTGTGTGCCAGGCACTGTACTAAACGCCAGGCTGAATACAAGCTCATTGGGTTGGACGCAGTCCCTTTCCTACATGGGACTCACAGTCTTGATCCCCATTTTGCTGATGAGGTAACTGAGGCACAGAAAAGTTAAGTGACTTGCCCAAGGTCACACAGCAATCAAGTGGCAGAGCTGGAATTAGAACCCTTGACCTTCTCACTCCCACCAGGGCTACCGATCAGCTAGTGCTGCAGCTCCAGACTTTCTTTCTCTTCTGCCTTCATCCTCCCATGGGACCGGGGTCCCCTTCTTCTGATTTCCCCCCATCCATTTCTCCCCTTCCCCTCCCCACCCTCACCCCAGTGTCTTTTACTTTATCTTATGTTCCAAACACTGAGTACAGGGCTCTGCACACAGTAGGCATTCAGTAATGCTGATGATAATGCTTACTCAACCATTCCAAGGACCTCTGCAGCTCATCCCCTTCACTTCAGGTAGCAACACAGAAAAACTAACCCAGCAAAATAAGAGTGTATTGTGTCTTAAGGATTTTCAGGGGAAAAAAAACTGACAGTTACCTTTGGTAAAAATTACATAATTGATTTGATTTATCATTTATCTAATTTATGACATGCTATAATTTAAGTGTATTTTCTCTGCTTTAGTGCTTAGTGCAGATAGAACACAGATGTTCTACATCTGGGTAGAAGCCCTTCATTGTTAACAAATGCCATAATTATTTCAGTGCTTAGTATAGTGCCTGTCACATAGTAAGTGTTTAACAAATACCACTATTATTATCAGTTGGTGGTGACTTAGCGGATCCCAGTTGGAGGAATCCACAAGTGTGGAGCGGCCATTGGTGACTCATTAAAGACTCATTAAAGGGTTAGTCCTTCCGCAGGGAAGGGGCGAGCGTGCTACCAAGTTGTTGGTTATTGATGGGTGGCTGTTCAAATGCTGTTTTCATAATAATCATTGATAATTGTGCTTGTTAAGCGCTTACTATGTGCCAAGCACCGATACAAGTTACTCTGGTTGGACACAGTCCCTGTCTCATAGGGGGCTCACACACTTAATCCCCATTTTACAGATGAAGGAACTGAGGCCCAGAAAAGTTAAGCGACTTGCCCAAGGTCACCCAGCACACATGTGGCGAAGGTGGGATTAGAATCCAAGAACCTTTGACTCCCAGGTCCTGCTCTAGCCCCTAAAATCCACTGCTTCTCTTGCCATCTTCATGGTGAGTCCCTGTCCTGTTCTTTGGCGTGGGGTCGGTGGTTGGGGTGCGGACAGTGCAGAGGGAAAGGGGGGGTGGGAGAACCCCTGCTCATGCATGGGAGAGAGGGAAGGGGAGAAATGGAAGGGGGTCAGAAGAAGGGAATCCTGGTCCCATGAGAAGGTGAAGGCAGGAAAGAAAGAAAGTCCAGAGCTGCAGCAGCAGCTGATCTGTGGCCCTGGTGAGAGTCAGAAGGTCAAGAGTTCTAATTCCAGCTCTGCCACTTGTCTGCTGTGGGGAGATGTGGGGGAAGGGATCGTAGCTGATTGTCAGCTAAGTGGGCACTGGGGGATACACGCTTAGATCACGTGAGCAGCACAGGACTAAGGCACAAAGGGCACGTGCTCATCCGCCACGATCACGTCGGTGGCACTGGCTAAGATCAGGTAGGCGACACAAGATCATGAAGCGGCAGTCATGTGATCAGCACGGCGTGAGCACATGGATGGCAAGGAGCTATGACGATGTGATCATGTGAGTGGCACAGGGTATGTGACATGTCACATGTTCATAATGCTGCGACTATGTGGGCAGCCCCCTATGATCACGTGAGCGACACTTGAGTGTCATGTGCTTTGCACACAACTGTCATATGCTCGGCACCCTGCGATGATGTGTGTATCATGCTCAGCACCCTGTGATTATGTGCATGCCATGCTATGATCATGTGTGCTTCACATGCTTAGCATATTGAGATTGCCACATGTCACATGCCCCACGTGCTGTGATCATGTGTACATCACATGCTCAGGTCCTTGCTATTATGTGCTTGGCTTGCTGCAATCAGGTGTGCATCATGTGCAAGACATGCTCCACATGCTGTGATCACGTGTGCATCACGTGCTCGGCGTCCAGATGTCATGGAGTTGGCGTGCTGCTGTCACAGGTGGGTCACGCTGTGATCACATGCTCGCCATGCTGCAGTCACATGATCATTGCTTGCCTCACACGTGACAATCATGTGCGTGCCATGTGCTTCACTCATTAAAATCACATGTGTGTCATGCGCACCAGTCGCGAAATCAGGTGTGTGTCACATGTTCCGTGCACTGCGATCATGTGCCCCACACACTGTGATCACGTGCTTGTCACGTTCCACATTTTGTGTTACATTAGTTTCAATGGGCAATTAATAGGTTTTCAAGAAGAGAAGAAAGTTGGAACCCAGGTCCTTCTGATTCCCAGACCCATGGTCTAACCACTAGGTCATGCTGCTTCTCCACTGTTGTGAATTACCATCATTTTTAAGAGCTTAACGAATGATTGGTAGCATATTAAATTATTAAACTAGGAAGTCTAGGAAATCTACACTAATGTATTTTCTACTTTTACTTTATTCTCGCCTAGCTGATCACACTTTTCTAGACACTCGAACTCAAGTTCTGAAAACATGTTAAGCAGAGTCCCTTCCACTGAAGACAGGTTCAAGGAGCATTCATTTTGTGAGGAAATACATTCTTTTGTTGCAACAAAATAATGACTCAGGACAGAAATTTTCCAAATTCATTTGGTTATCTTAGATATTATTTTTTCGGGAATAATAAAAATACTTATATTTTGTCAGTTCTCCATCTCCAGTCCCCATTTCCCATGGCTCCTAGCAGATCCTGCCCTTTCTCAGGGTCCACATCTCTTCAGGACATTCTCGTAAGGGTCCTGAAGGCGACAGCAGGGCAGAGCCTAAGCTGAGCTTCCCCTTGACGGAAACTTAATTCCCTCCTACCCATTTTATGTTCAAAGTCATTTTGCGACACATCCAAGGACCCTGATAAATAACTTTTCTTAGGGGTAGGAGTAAAAAAGAGGGAAAAAATTACCTCTCTGGCGATAAGCAATAAGCCTCCTTTAATCAGGAGTGGCTCCTCAGGGTGCTTTAAGTGAGTAAACAGGGAGAAGAGCCAAGATCCCTCAAGGAGAGGAGAGAGAAACCCTCACACAGGATTTTGGCTCTTGTTTGTTCTCTTAAATAATGTTGGTATTTGTTAAGCGCTTACTATGTGCAGAACACTGTTCTAATTGCTTAAAGCACCCTGAGGGGCCACCCCTGGCTAAAGGAGGGGAATTGAGAGAGGAATTAATCTCCTCCTTTGATATTGTCAGTAAAAAGTAATTAATTCTAAGTGAATACATTTCTTCTTTACACGAAAATCAATTTTCCTCCTTGTATCTCTTAATGGTATTTGTTAAGCCCTAACTATATGGCAGGCACTATACTAAGCACTGGGATAGGTAATAATAATATTAATAATGGTATTTATTAAGCTCTTTCTGTGTGTCAGGCACTGTACTAACCACCGGGGTGGATACGAGCTAATGGAGTTGGACAGAGCCCCCGTCCCAGTGGGGCTCACCGTCTAGATCTCCATTTTATAGATAAGGCAATGAGGCACAGAGAATATAAACTTTGTAATTCATTTGGTCTCAGTCATCTCAGGTTTCAACAGCTCATGATAAACTGCTCATCATTACCCTTTCTTAAAGAAGATACAACTGGGTGTTTCATTCCAAATCATCACGTACAGAGTTTTAAGAGGGTAGGAGAGCAGAGTCTAGGGATATTTCAGAGATTATCAGAGCGCTGTCTCTGCCTTGTGTTCGATTTTCCCAAGTCATTTCTTTTAGTGGCTGGAGAGATCGTCTTTGATAACTCATTTTATCCAGAGCTATATGAAAGAACTACCGTGGCTTCCATTCCTCAGGACTCTGAATGCAGCACAGGTTGAGGGGGAAAGCCTGGAGCCCAGATGGCTAATCAGACAACCTCTTGGGATGAAGTTTCTTCACTGTTGTTCAATTGAAAATGAACAATAAGCAGATAAAAAAATTTTTTCACAAAAGGCACTGGGGACAGTGAGGTCTCTTTCCTTGTTTTCTTGGCTCTGCTCAATCAGTCATTCCATCAAGCGCTCAATAAATATGGTTAAATGAATGAATTCCATCAGTCAGTTGTATTTATTAAACTCTTACTGAGTGCAGAGCACTCTACAAAGTGCTTGAGAGAGTATGATACAATAGAGGTTGGTAGACACATTCCCTGCCCACAACGAGTTTACAGTCTACAGGTGTTTACCCTTATTTCCTCCCAAAGTCTTAAAGGGGTGGGTTTTGTGGTCTCATTGATTCATTTTCAAGCCATGTGCCACAGAGAAGGAACCAGGAAACTATTCTGAAGAGCCAAGCCCAAGAATGGAAGGTCCTTCAGTGCAAAACAGTTTCTGGGGTTTTTTAGCATCACCATCTTGGAAATACCTTCTACAGATCCCTGCCACTGCTGTGGCTTGAAAATTTCCTTCAGTTGCACAATCAACTCTTTACACTCAAGTTTACTGTAAGCAGGTCCCCACTGTATATTTAGATCGGGTTGAGAGAACCACAGACCAGAAGCCCTGAGCAAACTGGATTGATTCCACTACTTTTGAGCCCTTTGAACTGCCTTAACAGAAAGGTTGAGTATCAGCAGACAGAACCTCTTTCCAGAAGAGCAATGAGTTTAAAAGTGTTACCAATAACTGCAAAGGTTTAGCTTTTTTCTTTTTTCATTTCATTCTGCCTTACACATCTCAGAGTACCAATTGGCTCGGGAAACAAAAACTCCTTGCAACTTTGTCTGGCCAGAATGGACTTTGGGAAAGATGGAGGGGTTTTTTTGGTCCCCGTTATTGTATGTGTATCCAAGAATCCTGGAGCTGAATGAGTATTCCTTTTGAACGTGATGGTTTTCTTGATGATCTGAGCATTCACCTGATTTATTACAGGGATGTCTGAAAGGGTGACTTCATTTCTCTTGCTTCCAACCCAAATCAGTCTTGAGAGAAATACTGAAAACTAGAGGGGTAACAACTGCATATTCAGTTCCCATCTAATTGGATAATGGGAGGGGTTGGAATCGTTCGTGTTTCTCAGTGGAGGGAGACTATAAAAGCTTCTTTTCCCAATTCTATTCCTTCTTTATCCCATTGCTGTTGCTGCTGCCACCACTGGATTATCCCAGTCTGCAGGAATCTCCTGGAAATGACTCCCAGCCCTGCTATCGGGCAGAACTCCCAAGAGTGGGAGGAGGTTAGAATAGCCTGGGGGAAAAGCAAAATACAACAGGCTGTTCACAACCAGCCTGGAGGTGGGGGGTTAGGGTTAGGGAAGGTAAATCAGAATCACGTTCCCACTCTAATAGGCTCATTAAGAGGCGTGGGAGGTAAATGCACTGAAATGGAACCTCTGGGGAAAACCGCCAGGGTCCATCCTGTCTCCAGCCGCTTTGGTCAAGATGCCCCTGTGGAAACTGACTGGAAGCAAACTTGAAGCAAATCAGGCCAGGAACGAGCCACTGCCAATTTAGCTCCAACAAGCCGCTTGAAACAAGTGAAAGCGGCTGCAGAGGAGGAAGGAGAACGGCTGTCTCCTTGCCATCGGCCCAACAGGAAAGGAGAGAGACGAAGGGAGAGGCAGGGTAAGTGACACCTACCTCTACCCGTGACCCCATCCTGGCTATCAGCTAAGCTTAGGCTCTTTTGGGAGGGGAAACATGGGTATGATCACAGTTTCTCCTTTGAGGGCTGGATTCTGGATGGCTTCCAGCGTCTTATTACGGGAGAGAGGTTAGGCCAGAATATCAAACAGGCCGGGCATTCTCCAACAGTGACCTAATAAAGACTCACTAAATCGGTCTAGGCTCTTTTCTGGGCACACCGACCCCTCTCCAATTACCCCATAAGAAAAGCCCCTTAGAAGCCGTGCAATTCCAGGATTCTCCACCCTGAGTTGGAGTGAGGCTCGGAAACCCCAGGCTCTTTCTGAAAATAGCCACTGAGAGGGGCCTTTTCAGATGTTCCGCTCTGAGCTTTGGATGATGGGGGGACTGGGGGAAGGCTCTGAAATGCAGCCCCTTTCACACACGCAGAATAGGGAGGCTCTTGTGCTGCAAACTGCCACATGGAGTTGAACTTTAAAGAATGAGGGTGGCCAGTTCAGACAGGAGGTGTGGAAGTGGCAGGAAGGAGTTCGGCTATCGAAATGGAGCAAAAAGAGAGAGAGAAGTGGAGTCTGTCAGGAAGTGTTGGGTGTCTCTAGCTTCTGGATGCCTCATCGTGTATCATCTTTCCTCAGTAGAAAAGTAAAGAAATAAAAAGAAAATCCTTAGGCTCACACAGGCCTATTCCAGAGGAAGGAAAATAATCAAAGAAGGCTTTCCCTTGTTCCACACTGTTCTTCCAGAAAATTTAGTGGGGGTTTTTTATACATGATTGATTCCTGCTGTAGGTCCAGTGGAAAGGAGCACTGTTCTAGGCAACCAGGAGACCTGGTTTCTAAGGCCAGCTCAGCCTATAGCTGGTTTACATGAGTGGAGACCACACATGTACTTTGCTAGTCCACCTTCTCTCCCGTTGCATTCTGTGCTGTGGTGGAAACGTGACCAGCAGGGACAAGAGCATGTAAATTGAGCTGTGCTAGTCACTCTTGATCAATCAATCATTGATATTTATCGAGCACTTACTTTGTGCAGAGCAGTGTACTATGCACTCAGGAAAAGACAGTGCAATAGAGTTGGTAGACGTGTCCCCTGACCCCGAGGAGTTTACAGTCTAAAGGAAGCACTAGAATTACGATCATGGCCTACGCACAAGTTCTCGTCCCTGAAGTCTCAGAAACTGAGGATCATCTTTTGTCCTGGACTGGAGCCTCCATCAGTAATTTATTACGAAGATTATGGTGCTGGGCTGAAAGTCGAATGACTGGGTTTTACTCCTTGTCAAACTTTCTGGGATCAAATCTGGGTTTGTGTCTTCATCTAAAAAGGAATACTAAAACAACCAGTCAGTAGTATTTACTGAGTAACCACTGGACAGGATACCACTAAGTGCTTAGGGGAATACACTGTAATTTATGGACACATTCCGTGCCCTCAAAGAGCTTACATTCTAATTGGGGAGACAGAAAGACACAAAGAACTGAACGAGGAGTAAGAAACAATAGTACCGTTGGAATGAACAATAAAGAAAATACAGAAGCTTGGGAATCAGAAGACTTGGGTGCTAATCTCGGCTCCTCTTCTTGTCCACTCTGTGACCTTGGGCAAGTCACTAACTTATCTGGCCTCTGTTTCCTCATCTGTTAAATAGGAATTAAATTATATTCCCTCCTATTTAGACAGTGAGCCTTACTTGAGACAGGGACTTGGTCCAACCTGATTATCATGCGTCTATCCTACTTTTTTGTGTCTAGTACAGTTCTAGGCACATAGTAAGCACTTAAGTACCATAATTATTATTAAAAATTCACAGTGGACTGTAAACAGTAAAATTCATTGGCATTCAATAGGATTCAAAAATGGTGCTACCGATGGTGATAACATCAGAATGTGCAATCAACCAGTGGTTTTTATTGAGTACTATATAGAGCATTATATTAAGCACTTGAAAGAGTATAATAGAGTTAGAAAACATGAACCCTACCCTCAAGGAGCTTACAATCCAGCAGGAAAAGCAGGCATTAAAGTAAATTGCAAGAGGAGAAAATAATAAGAGGAAAAGTATATGTATGTAAATGCTATGAGAGGGGCTTCATTACTCAGGTGCTTGGGTGGCATGGAAGTGAAGTAGCAGGTAAAGGGGAATATTGGTCAGAGAGATGAGAAATTAATTGGGGATGGCCTCCTGGAGGAGATATGATTTCAGAAAGTTCTGAAGATGGTGGAAGAGGAATAGTGTCTCAGTTGTTAAGATACAGTTGCCAATTACAAACTGGTTTGCCTTTTGCTGCTCTTTCTCAGCTGTTCGCAGTTTTGCTGTTCTGCCTGAGATTATGCTTCACCTCTCTTGAAAACATTTCTTCCTCCTGGTTCATGGTATCTCTCTTGAGGTCTCCATACAATAGCTACTTGGATATGCCACTGACAACCCTTCCCTTTGCCTGCTCAGAGAAGTTGGGTTAAAGCAAGTATTGATTCAAGGCTCAGACTTGGTTGTCTGAGATCTGGTCTTGCGAACTGATGCCAACTATGGCTGCCAATTAGGTGGCAAGGATGTAACTGTTCAGTAAATCAGATTTGGAATAAATGTGAGAGATGAAAAATATTAAGGTATCAAATGTCACCATAGGATTCTGGGCCTGGAGGACAGGCAAGAGTTGAAACTGCTGATGAAATGGGAAAGCTCCATAGAAAGGAAGGTTTAGGGAGCAAGACTAGGATTTTGCAATATCAGGAATTTTGTGTCCTGAACAAAACATTTTGTATGTAGCTGAAACCCCTTAATGCTACTGTCATTTCTACCCTGCCACTCCCTTATTTTTTATGGAATTTGTTAAGCACTTACTATGTGCCGGGCACTGTACTAAGCATTGTGTTAAATGCAAGCTAGTCAGGCTGGACCCAGTCCATGTCTCACATCGGACTCACATACTTAATCCGCATTTTACAGAAAACTGAGGCAGAAAGAAGTTGACTTGCTCTAGATCACAAAGTAGACAGGGGGCCGAGATGGGATTAGAACCCAAGTCCTTCTGACTCCCAGGCCCATACTCTATCCACCAGGCCATGCTGCTTCTCTGTAATTGCTTCCCTTCTTCCTTTTTCATTTTACAAAATCAATCAAGAGCATTTGTTTAGCATCTACTGTGTATAAAGTTTTGAACTATGAGAAGCAGAATGACCTACCGGATAGAGCACAGCCCAGAGAGTCAAGGACCAGGGTTTCCAAACCCATTTCTGCCACTTGCCTGCTGTGTAACCTTGGACAAGTCACTTAATGTCTCTGGGTCTCAGTTGCATCATCTGTAAGATGGGAATTAAATCATTTTTCTCACTCCCCTTAGATTGTGAGCTACATGTTGGACAGTGACTGTGTCTGATCTGTTTATGCTGTATTTACCCCACTGCTTAGTAGGAAGCAACATGGCTTAGTGGATAGAACACCAGCCTGGGAGTCAGAATGTTGTGGGATCTATTTCTGCCTCTGCCACTTGTCTGCTATATGACTTTGGGCAAGTCACTTCACTTTTCTGGGCCTCAGTTAACTCATCTGTAAAATGGGGATTGAGACTGTGAGCCCCACATGGGACAGGGACTGTGTCAACCCGATTTGCTTGTATCCACCCCAGTTGCTTAGTACAGTGCCTGGCACACAGTAAATGCTTAACAGGTACCACAATTATTATCATTATTATTATTATTATTATTACAGAGCTTGGCACATAGTAAGTCTTTAACTAGGATCACTATTTTTTTAAAAAATTATAATTATTCTTACTACAACTACTACTAAGTACTTGGGAGAGTGCAATAGAGTTCATAGACATGATCCCTGACCTCAAGCAGCCTATAATCTACTAGATAATATTTATTTGCCACCTACATGCTCATACTCCAGCTGACAGAGAGTTCTATGGGAATGTAGAAATAAGGGTGCCTCTGTTGATGGAGAGGCTCAGGAGAGAACCAGCAGAAGCATGGCCTCAGTTTCTCTCTCTCTCTCTCTCTTTCACACACACACACACACACACACACACACACACTCCTGCTCTGCCTTTTACAGGATGCCACACCTCAGCCTCATGAGGTGCTTCTGGGACTGCATGGTCCTATGGCTCCAGAGAGCCTTAAGCCAAATTTCTGCCTCCCTGTCTGACCTGTTCCAAGTGTTCCTGGAATTGGAAAACTCATGGTAAGTCCCCCCACGGACAACTTCCCTTCCCCGCATCAAGCCTGCTCGGCATGTACAACAACATATGTGAAAAGCCTCAACTTCAACCCCCCAAATGGAACAAAATCCCCAAAATAAATGCTTATCCAGCCGGCCAACTTTCCACAGGATCCATACTCAGGACATAATCTCATCCAAACTGAGAATCTCAATCCATCGGTCTCCAAGATAAGCTCCCAGAGGTAATTCCAAGAGAAAGGCAGAATCCAGGCTGGGATCTGGATTTCCAGAAGCTGAGATTTTCCTGAGATCAGTTGAATTGCCTTAGTCGATTTGCTTTGGCTTGCCTGAGAATCAGTTATGAAATTGCAAATTACTCTGTCTGCTCTCTGTAGCCAGTGTCCAATCTTGCTGGGTGCCCCCAGGGAGCTGAGCAGAGCACAGAGTTCCCACTGGCTTCAAAGGAAGCCCCGTGCTCAGTTTAGCTCCCCAGGGGCACAGACAGGATGAAAATCTGGCCTTGACTCCCTTATCTGTCCGTGGCTATGCCCCGGTGCCAGACTTCCAAAGATCTAAGCAGCTTTGTCCCAATCCATAGTTAGATGAAGAGCTTTCAAGAGAAAGTCATGGACTGCTGGCAGTGGTGTTGGCATTTTTTTATTTTGTAAACTGCCCTAAAAATGCTAAAGAAACCGCATAGAGAACAAAGTCACAGTAGCTGCGCCTGGAGAGTGAGAGGATTAGAGAGAGTAGGAGAATAAAAATGTTTCTGGTTTAGGCATGCCGAAGAGCCTGGGAATGTCTTGTGGGTGATGTACATGCAAATGAGTTTGTTTTTAACATATTCTCATGACACGGGGGGCCCATTTAAGAGAGGATCTATCGAAATGTTATGGGTAGAGTTTAAATGGGACAAGTTTTAGATGAGTCACACTGAAAATATGGCAGGGTCAAGGGAAGAGAGAAAACTACAACTCTGAACTACTTGGCTCTTATTCATTTCCATTCAGATCTTCTTTTCTTTAGTCTTCCAGTAGACCCAGTACCTCAACCCAAATAATGATAACAACTGTGGCATTTTTAAGTGCTTATTTTGTGCCGACTGCTGGAATGCAAGGTACTCAAGGCAGACACAATCCCTGACTCACATGAAACTCACATTGTAAATAGAAAGGAGAGTGGGTATTGAATCCTCATTTATTAAAGATGAGGAAATTGAGGCACAGAGAAGTTAAATGACTTGCCCAAGTCACTTCTAAAGAATGAATGAATCTAGTGAACTGCATTAAGAGCATAGGTGAAACTACTATAAGCTACAGAGCATTTCAAATCTCAAATATCTTATGAAATGGATATCATCATTTAGCATGTCACTTCTTTATTCTATACTTCCCAAGTGCCTAGTATAACGTTCCACAATAAATGGCACTCAAAAATTGCTATTAATCTGGGAGCTCCTTGTGGGTAAGGAATGTGTCTACCAACTCGTACTCTCCCAAGATTTTAGTACAGTGTTATGCACAGAGTAAGTGCTCAATAAATATCACTGATTGATTGCTACTGCTACAGGTGCTATTACTTCTACTACCAAATATCTAAGCACCTGAACTATTTTTTTTAATATTTTTTAATGACAAGGAAAGGAATAAGGAGCTGGAAGGCCGTGAGGGGAGAGCAGGGCAAGTGAGGGAGCCAAAGAAAACGAGTGTCTGTTTGTAATACTGAAAATTCTGCAAGGTGAATTAGGTGCCCTCAGCCCTATCATAGTTAAGGTTTTCCATATGTGTTTCAGCTGAGATGCCAGTAAGAAATTAGGTAATAACAGAAACCATTTTGTTATCAAAAAAGTGTTGTGCACACACAAAGTATTGGAACAGGTAAGTACTATACAGTAAGATTTCCTTAACAGAAGCTTTCATAAAAAGACAACCCTTCTTTTACACAAGAACTGGGTGCCTCATAATGCTTAATTAAATACATACTATTTTTGACGGAACACATAAAATGTAACGTACTTCATCTCCCACTGGAGGTGGAGAAGGTATTGTTCTTGTCTGTCCATCTCCCCCAATTAGACTGTAAACCCGTCAAAGGGCAAGGACTGTCTCTATCTGTTACCGATTTGTACATTCCAAGTGCTTAGTACAGTGCTCTGCACATAGTAAGCATTCAATAAATACTGTTGAATGAGTGAATGAATATAAAATCGAAAGAAAAAAACAAAAAGGAGAACTTAATGGGGAATTTCAATACTGCCCCTTAAATTTATTAATAGACATTGGAAATGGAAGGTGGAGATTAACTATGTCAGGTTATTTTACATTAGTGGGAAATTGTCAGCTACAAAGCCCTGTGAGGCCTTTGTATTTATGGGCCAACAACACACCTCCAAGTTTACCGAGCCTCCAGTTCCCAGCCGGGTTTTTGTTTATGGACCGTTTCACTTGTCATCCAATTTTTCTCTAGTTGTTTTTTCGTGGGGTTTTTTTCCCCAGACCCTTTCTCTGTGCCTACCTTATAGTGACACCTGCTGGGACCAACTCTGATAGAACAGCCTCAGCTCTCATTTTCCTCGCCCAGCTCCCAGAAGCCAGAAAAGTCTCCCTGGGAGTTTTCAGCCTTGGGTGGGAGTCAAGCTCCCGGCACCAGAGAGCAGAGGGATAAATGAATTCCATCAGGGAAAAAAAAAAACAACTTCATTCTGGGAAACCACAAGGCGACATTTGGGCTTTTCTTGATTTCCGAGAGTGTGGGGCAGAGAGCCTCTCCCAGGAAATGTCGTTTGACGCAAGAGCACTGAGGCGCCTGATGGAGAGAGCTGCAATTAGAACAGACAGATAAATGAAAAGAGTGACAGCCGTCTCTCAGAGCCAATTTGTGTTTTTGAGTTGGGGCCAGAGATGGACCGGAGAATGAACTCTTAACGGCGCCTCATTCTGTGCACCAGAGGGAGCTTTCTGGACTTGTCAACTTTTCTTTCTGAAAGGAGCATTTGCCCTCTCTCTCCCCAGTGAGTTTTCCTGTTTACATTTCCTGTTAGATTGCTGTAATTAATATAATAACGGCAGATACTGTTTGGGAACTCTGCTTGCTACTACTCTTTGTAGAATTATCTAGTAATGCTTTACTGGAACCAGAGAGGAGGAAGAGTATGATGGTGGTTGGAGTGTAAGGTTTATGTCAGGATTTGCAAGACAGGCATAAATCTGCTTGGACCTCATAGGCTAAGTGGAATACAGTAATTCCCTTGATTGGGAGACTCCCTGTGTTTAGAGGGTTCTCCTCCCTGAATGTAGGCCTTACCCACCCTAGGGGGTCTCATGGTCACAGTGGAATTGAAAACACCCTCCTGTGCTTCCTCACTCCCACTCCAACTTTTCCAAAAATTAGTTTCTGTTTGATAATGGAGGTGGATAGGCACCCACTGGTGGTTATTGAGGAGTGGGGAAACATGGACTGAACATTTTTGTAGAAAAATGATCTGGGCAGCAGAGTGAAGTATGGACTGGAATGGGGAGAGACAGGAGGCAGGGAGGTCAGCAAGGAGGCTGATACAGTAGTCTAGGGGGGATAGGATGAATTCTTGGATTAGCATGGTAGCAGTTTGTATGGACAGGGAAGGGTGGATTTTAGCAATGTTGTGAAGGTTGAACCAACATGATTTAGTGAAAGATTGAATATGGGGATTGAATGAGAGAGAGGAGTTAAGGATGATGCCAAGGTAACAGGCCTGTGAGACAGGAAGGATGGTGATGTAGTGTACAGTGAAGGGAAAGTTGGGGGGTGGCAGGTTTTGGGTAGGAAGACAAGGAGTTCTATTTTGGACACGTTAAGTTTGAGGTGATGGCAGTACAACCAAGTACAGATGTCTTGAAGGCAGAAGGAAATGAGAGTCTGCCGAGAGGAAGAGAGATCAGGGCTGGAGATGTAATTTGGGAATCATTCACATAGAGGTGGTAGTTGAAGCCATGGGAATGAATGAGTTTTCCAAGGGAGTGAGTGTAAATGGAAAATAGAAGGATTAAAGCACTCACTCACCTTGCCCCCTCCTTCCTCACTTTGCTACTCTTGTACTCCAACTCAGCCTGCACACATCGCTCCTCTAATGGCAACCTACTCACTTTACCTCCATGTCGTGTATCTTGCCACCCACCTCTCGCCGAAGTCCTGGCTATGACCTGGAACACCCTCCCTCCTCAAATCTGACAATTACTCTCCCCACCTTCAAAGCCTTATTGAAGGCACATCTCCTCGAAGAGGCCTTCCCTGACTAAGCCCTCATTTCCTCTTTTCCCACTCCCTCTGTGTCATCCAGACTTCCTTTATTCACCACCCACCTCCTGCTCCATAGCATTTTTGTACATATCCGTAATTTATTTGTGTTAATGTCTTTCTCCCCCTCTAGTCTGTAAGCTCGTTGTGGGCAGGAAAGTGTCTGTTTATATTGTTGTGTCATATTCTCCCAAGCATTTAGTACGGGACCCTGCACACAGTAAGTGCCAATAAATGCAACTGATTGACTGATCAATTGATTAGTTCTTTCCTAAGACTATTAACTTCCTTTGGCCAGCCAAGGTTAGATAGCAATGAACAGATTCAAATCAAAATCCACCTCACGATCTGCTCCTCCTCCTAGGAGAAGCAGAGTGGCCCTTAGGATTCTGCAAATGCATCCTTTGCAATAAACATCAAGCCTTCAGAGGTATACGAGAACACTCCTCGCCTCCTGCTGCTGCAGCTATGGATGGAAAGGTGAGGAGACGGGTTTCAAGTCAGTGGAAAGGTATCACGTTTGTTAGAATTCCAATTATAATTTATCCAGATCTTCTAGGAAGTCTCCCCATTAGCTATCCCCATTCCCACAGTGAATGTCTACACCAGCCTGGACTCCCTCCCCTATCTCTCTACTCCTCCAACATTCCCCTCTGCTCTGGATTTATTTTTGTGATTTTTATTTTTTTTGGCATTTCCCACATTGTGAACTTCACTACTGCTGCCACTGTCTCCACCCAGGGCCCTCCTGTACCTGGAAATCCTCACTCTAAGCCTGTAAATTCAGGGAATAGAGGTTGGTCTGGGGGAGTTGGGAGAGGAGCAGTTGGTGGCAGCAGTGGAGAAAAGGGGTGGGAGGAAAAGGGATTTAGTGGTAAAGTTCTGAGGCTTTTCCCAACCACTTTCCTCCTCCATTGCCACCGCCGCCTCCTCTCCCTTGTTCCACCCAACCAGCCCAGCCAGCATTTTGTGGCCACAGTGGGAGCAGGACAGCTCTGGGCCCAGAATGGTGAGTTCTACAATGGCAACAGCATTTGTCATGTTGGAACTTGGGAGAGGAGTGGATTTGAAGGGGGCTGGATGGGTATACCAGAGGATGGAGGGAACTGGGCAAAGGCTGGGGTGAATTCAGGGTGTAGAAAGTAACTCAGTGCCAGGGAGGAGGGCAAGGGGCAAGGCCCATATTGTTCCATGTGGGAGCAGTAATCATTTTGCACAACTCAATTAGAAAGGGGTCTGAAGGAAGCTCCCAAGGATATGGTGGTGTAGTCCTCCTTTGCCATCGGGGCCTTCCCATAAAAACCCACACCACATCCCCATTCATCCATTCAATTTTATTTACTGAGCACTTACTGTGTGCAGAGCACTGTACTAAGCACTTGGGAAGTACAATTCAGCAACAAATAGAGACAATCCCTGCCCACAACAGGCTCACAGTCTAGAATCCCCACAGGCACTTACAGAAAGTACCATTCATCAAAGACAGAGGTTTTTTTGCAAAAACAATGGGGAGGAAAGGTTAGGGTGAGGGTGCAAGAAGGGCTAAACTCCTAGGCGAGGGGTTGATATGGATTTCTAGTAGGAAAATTTGTGGTGAGGGAAAAGGCTAGGGATATTAGCTTGATAGGCATCCCACTGCTCCTCCAAATACCCCATTGCCACTGTCAGACACAGAACACTAACATTCACGGCCACAGCCACAGTCATGGAGGCAAAGCAATGTCTTCCCAGAATTCAGAAAGTTGAAAGTCTGTCCTGCCACTCCTTCTTGCCTTCCTGGCTGGAGAAGAAGAGTACAATAGGAGTCATTCATTCATTCATATTTATTGAGCACTAACTGTGTGCAGAGCACTGTACTAAGCACTTGGGAGAGTACAAAACATCAATAAGCAGACATACCCCCTGCCCACAGTGAGCTTACTCACTAGAGTCCCGGTGAGAGGAGGTGCCATGGGATTCCAGTGACCCCTTTTTGCCAAACAGTTTTAAGCCTGCATGGATGTTCTCAAAATCCCCTTAAGTAACCCTCCAACTCTACAGCCCCCTTGTAACGAGCACTATATTTTCCAATGGCCCCTCAGCTGCATTGCATAATACCCACATTCTAGTTCCAAATTTCCCTTTAGGCTTTATAAGTGTTTCTCACTCTCTTCTACTGCAAAATATCCAACCCTTGGGAGGGCTGGATTAGTGTATTAAATGAGCCTGACCCTAGGTCAGCAAGCTCCCAGTACAAGCCTGAATTCATTGTCCAACTTCCGCAAGAGCCTCCCCTTGGCCTAGATATCGGCTGCTGCCTGCTGAAAGATTGGGTTTTCACTTCACCATACTTTGGTTCTGGGAGCAGATGAGGAGGCAGTGTTTCAGAGCTGCAACTGCAGGGGAAAAGGTGTCAAAAGATGAGGGTCCTCTTCCCCGGACTTAGGACTGCTCCCTCCAATCAATTTCCAGGGGCCTCAACCAATCTCATCTTCCAAAGATTGGAATTTTCCCACCTTTAGGGAAACCAGTCCACCTCTTATAGATCTGACTTACTCTGCGATTCAGCACAAAGTATTTTCCTGTGGGCCATTCATTTCCTCCAGGGCAATTGCAACAGGCTTGGTGTGATGCTTGCTACGAGGATGTCCAGGAATTAAAGTGGGAACCACTATGGACTTTGGAAATGAGTTGAAAATATATGCCTCTCTTCCCCGATCCCCTTTTATTTTGGCTCTTAATCTGAGTTGCTACAAGGTTACAAGAGGGCTTCAGTGGGACACATTTGGGGCAGGAAACTTTACCAGGGACACCCAGACCCAGGTCTTCTTAGAAGGGGCCTTCAATTCCCCCCAAACCCTATGTCTGGGATAAGCTCACTAAGTCAAGTTGACAAGATCTAATCAGGCTCTAGTGGGCATATGCCAATTCAGTGATTAAATTCAGTAAATTGATACCCTAGCTCTCGCTAAGGATGCCAGTGAGTACTTCCTGACCAAATCCGAAGGTCTCATCTCTGTTAGTATTGACAATCACTGTCTCTTTCTTGAAAAGATTCCTGGCCTTGATTTCAAGGTCACAGACCTATGCCGGTTTGAGTATACCTCTCTGTCTGCTCTTTCTCCATTGCTGGTTCCTTGCCTTCTCCTGATCATTTTAGTGTGAGTGGCCCAAAAGGCTTAGATTTGTGACTTTGGACTCATTTTCTTGGGTGCTCATCTACTTACAGTGCCTCAGTGACTGCCTTTAAACAATAACTCCTAGCCATTCTTCCCAAGCCTATGTTTCTCCACAGTGCTGGAACATCTCTATTCGGATGCCTTGCTGCAACCTTAAATTTAACATTTCATCTTCTATGAACATTATCCACCTTCTTCCTCACCTCTCATCCCATTCTCATTTTCTCATCAGGTCAACAATTTTATAAGCCAACATGCCCTCATCTATCAGAATCTTGGGCTCATTTTTGACTCAGCTCTCTCATTTGCTGCCTTCTGCAGTCCAGAAGAAGTCCTACGGATTCTTCCTCAGTAATATTTAGGATCCACCTGATTTCTTATCACTTATGCAGTATCTTATACAGCAGATCTAACTACTTCTATTCTGCAGCACTTTTCTTGCTGGACATCCTTCTTCAACCTCTCCCCACTTCAGTCTGTGCTACCCAGTACAGCTAGAAGAATCATCATCCTCAAGTGTAGATCTCAGTCAGTTGCATTTATTGAGCAGCTATTGTGTGCAGAACACTGTACTAAGTGCTTGGGAGAGTACAATAGAATTGACTTGGTAGACATGTTCTCGCCCACACTGAGCTTACCATCAGGAGGATGTTACTATTTGGTGTTTTTATTGCCA
The DNA here is from genome assembly GCF_004115215.2 of Ornithorhynchus anatinus. Classification (NCBI taxonomy): domain Eukaryota; kingdom Metazoa; phylum Chordata; class Mammalia; order Monotremata; family Ornithorhynchidae; genus Ornithorhynchus; species Ornithorhynchus anatinus. The sequence continues at coordinate 45,664,484 of NC_041738.1, forward strand.
AAACACCTTACATTAGTTACTTTAATTTGCTCCTCACAACATCCCTGTGAGGTACAGTTCAGGTATTATTATTTTCCATTTTATACAAGGGGAAATTGAGGCGGGGGAGATTAAGTGACTTGTCCAAGGCAACACAGTAGACAAGTGGCAGAGCCAGGACTAGAACGTGGGACCACCAACTTTCAGGGTTGCAGTTCTCCTACTATGTCACACTGCCTCCTCCAATCATATTTAATCATACCTAATCAGCTCTAATCCTATCATCCCTGTCTTCCAATTTTTTTGGCTTCCCAGGACTCACTTTTGCCACTTGTACTCAGTTGAAACTCCTGATTATGGGCTTAGGATTCCTCCACCCTCTTAACTCCCTCTCACCATTTCCCCTTACACCTCGATCATTCACTCCAGCCAAGCAAAACTACTCACCACCCCATGGGTTCTCCTGTTACCAACGTATGGTATATGACATTCCCCTGCCTGGAATGCCCTCATTCCTCCTCTGCCTTGCCAACCAAGTCCCTCCCCTCTTTCAGCAGGCTTCTGAATCCCACTCTAGCTTTGAACCAACCGGTTCACAATCCTCCATCCACAACTCTCCCACCTGAAAACCATTGCAAATATCATTTCCCCTGACTGAAACATACTTCTCCTCCTTTTCCACTAATCCAAAGAACTCCTCTCCTTCAAAACATTATCAAGCCTCCGTCTCTTCCCTGAAGCCTTCCTAGATCAATGTTACTTTGGTCTGCTGACACTAGTACCATGAAATGCATATATCCCTCTGAGAGTTATGTGTATTCTATTATTGAAATTTTAAATTGCTTTTATGTCCGTTCCCTGACATTTGCATGATTTATTTAATTTTGTTTCTATATTTATTGGTTAGAATGTAAGCTCCTCAGGGGCAGGAATGTGCTTTTATTCTTCATTTGCTCACACCCCTCCTCTCCCAACATGTAGGACAGTGCTCTATACCAAATAGGCTTTTGGACATTTGGTGATAATGATGAGAGGGGACAAGAAAAAAGAAATGACATAGAGGGTTGCTCTCCTTGCCTCTGGCTCCTGGACAAAGGAAGTCTTAACTACTCTCTCTCATCTAAGCAGGGAGCTGCCCAAAGCAAGCTTGGGATTGGCTGCCATTCTCAATATGTTTACTGTTTGGGCCCTCTGAAATGGGTCTGAGGGAACCGCTTTCAAACCAGATTCCCCATAAAGAAGCAAGGGGTCTAGTGGTGGCCTAGTGGAAGTAGCACAGTACTGAGAGTCAGAGGACCTGGGCTCAGCCATTTGCCTTTGATGCGACCTTGGCCAAGTTATGTAATCTTTCTGGGCCTCAGTTTTCTCATCTGTAAAATGGAGATCAATTACCTGTTCGCCCTCGCTCATAGTCTGGGAGCCCTGTGTGGGACAGATACTGTCTGTACTGTGTCTGTGCCAGTCTTTGGGACATAGTAAGCATTTAACATTTGCCACATTTCTTAGCATTAGTACTCCTCTTGTCCTTGCTGGGAAAAGTTATTTTCTGATTGTAACCCAGCACAAAAGGGGAAACTAGCTGCCTGTTTTGCTTTGTTTCAAACATCTGAAAGCTTGACCAGCCCCTTGGGACAGCTGCAGGCCACCTCCTGAACCGATAAGGAGTAACGGTCCCCCTGGTCCCCTATGGGGCTGTCTCCCTCTCGGCTCACTCAGCTGAATGGTCTGAGGGAAGTGCAGAGGTCATAAAACCTTCTCTGTCCTGTCAGTGGAGTACAGATCGCTATCACAATCAAAGTTCCCCAGTGATGTATGGGACTGTGCTGTGTATCAAGGACCCCTTGGTCAGAGCAGCCCCCTTGCTGTTATATGGAGCTCCAAGAAACTTGAGATCAGCTTGCTGAGCCTGAGGGTGATTTAATTTGGGCCAGAAGGTGACTTGCCCCGGGAACACATCTGCTGCTCCCTCAGGAAAGAGATAGTTATCATCCCTCCTGAGGGAGGTACTGGGAAAAGGAGACAAGAGCCAGAGATAGTGTCACCAGGCAAGATCAAGAGTGGCATCAGAAGAGATGATTGGTGATTCTCAGAGTGGAAAGACTTGAAGGAAAATCAAGTAGTTAGAGAACCCATCCTGTTTCCTTCTGGCACAGTTGTTATATAGTTCATCCTAAAGGCAAGAGTCTGTGAGCACTTTACCAGACAGAAGTGGCCCCTGTTATTGTTTCCCTTGGAGCTGGTTGGAAGGATGAAAAGGCTGGGATTGTCCTCCCTTGACTGAGGAAGCCAACCTAAATGGAAACAGTCACCTTTGGTCTCTAGAAATGTCAGGTTATGCTTGATGTCATTGCATCCTCAGAGTAACTGAATACTGAAGGATGAATATGATTGATTAAATTCATTAGATTCGCCCTTTGATTGCAGTCAGCTCATAATAACAATATTTGAGTAGTACCCAAATTGTCCTAGACCCTGAATTAACCCTACATTCTTCCCAGGGGCCTAAATGCCACTGACTTTATAGAACCTTTCTGCTGGGGTCCCTTTCAATCCCACAAAGGCCCCATAAAACACCCCTTCTTCCTTCTGGGATCCAAATTCAATTCAAATTGCAAGAGCCTTTTCGTAGTCTACATAAAAATGAAAGTTCCTGGGAGATTCTGGCTCCGCAGGGATCTGAAAGGTGATTAGTAAGGCAGTGTGATTTAGAGAGAAAACACTGGGTAAGAGGTCGGGAAATATGGGAACTGTTCATGATTCTGTTGGTGGTTTGTAGAGGAGCCTGCGCAAATGACTTAATTCTCTGTGCTTCAATCTCACAATTATAAAACAGAAAAAAAATAGCATACGTGGAGCAGACCTACCTCACAAGGTACTCATGATGTTAAAGCAGCCCAACTTATTCCCTTTAGGGCTCCCACCAGGAAACATCGTAGTGGGAAAGTGAAGTAACATTGAGCCTGTATCATCCGGATATATGCTCCACCAAAGAGCATCCCTCTCTCCCTCTCATACCCTTCTTCTGAATTGAGGGTATCACAGGGCAGAAGGAACTGCAACCTGAGGGTAAACTTCACTGTCCAGAACCAGGGCCAAAGGAGAGGAGGGAGAGAGACACAAGCAAAAACAAAATTCTCTCATTATTATTATTATTATTATTATATTTGTTAAGCACTTACTATGAAGTGCTGTTCTAAGTGCAGGGTTAGATAAAAGTTAATGAGGTTTGACACAGTCCCTGCCCCACTTGGAGCTCAAAGTCTAAGTAGGAGGGAGTATAATTTAATCCCCATTTTACAGTAGAGGAAACTGAGGCACAGAGAAGTTAAGTGGCTTGAACCTCTGATGTCTGAATCCCTGAAACACAGCAAAAGGACCTGGCCTCCAGGGAATTTGCCTGACCTGTTGGGAAGGGGAGATGGTCCAATCTTATCTTAGCCTCAAATCCCAGGGATCAGGTATGGGACTGCATCTTTTATGGAAAGCCTGGTTTACCCCATCTGGTTCTGAGGGGTTACAGAAGGGCCGGTTCCAGGTGTACCTTGACCCAGAGGAGACTCAGTTTATCCCAGACTGCCTTGGAGATTTGGGTTAATGACTTGGAGGGCTGAGAGGGTCCCAGATAATCTAAAATACCTCGCTCTCTCTTCTCTCTCTTTCTCTCTCTCTCTCCCTTCTTCTCTCTCTCCTCTCTCTCTCCCTCCCTTTCCCTCCTTTCTCTCTCTCTCTCTCCCTTCTTCTCTCTCCTCTCTCTCTCTCCCTCCCTTTCCCTCCTCTCTTTCTCTATCTCTCTCTCCTCTCTCTGTCTCTTTCTCCCACCCCCACCGATCCCTAGTACATACATCCCCAGGAGTCCTCAAAACCAGGCAACGATCAATTAGTAGTGTTTATTAAGCACCTACTACGTTCCCCCACCACTATAATAAGCATTTGGGAATGTACAATAGATTTAACATACTTGATCCTGTCCTCCAAGGGTTTACAACCCTAGAGGGGAAGACAGACACTTAACTAATTTCAGATAGGGGGAAGCAGTAGTGTATATAAGATATGTAAATAAGTGCTACTGAGGTACTTAAGTGCTTAGGTGGTGCCAAAGTGCTGAAGCAGCAGTGGGAAAGATAAGGTGGGGAGGCTAAGAATTATTCAGGGAAGGCTTTGAAAAGGGGGAGAGCTGTGATCTGGCAGACATGAAGGGGAAGGAGATCCAGGTATGAGGAGAGGCATGAGCAAGAGGTCACAAAGAGTGCAAGCTGGGGTGTAATGCGGAAAGATAGTGGATAAGTTGGAGAGCGAGCCCTGATTGAGTGCTGTGGAGCGGTTGGTCAGGAGTTTCTGCTTGATGCAGAGAGGAATGGAGCGACAGGAAAGAAGAACCAGAAACTGTTATATTGTTATAGTTTACTCCCCCAAGTGCCTAGAACAGTGCTCTGCACACAGTAAGTGCTCAATAAATATGATTGACTGACATTCTTTTCCTGTCTTGCAGTCCACATATGCACCTGTCTGGAGAGAGGTGCAGGTCTAAATAACCCCTTGAAGTCTCCTCCAGCTCTAGGACTCTGAATTTCTGGCCTGTTCCCCAGGGCTGACACTTCTTCCCCCACTCGCTCCAGGTCCTACATTTAGGATTTGACTTATGTCTAAATTACTTTCCTGGAGCTGTACTGCTGCATACTAAACCAGGGTTGGAGTAACATTGAGCTACTGGGATGCGTTTTGAGGTCATTTATGCCCATCCAGTCCCCAGTTTCCCCCCAGCTCAGGTTACTGGTAGTCCTATAGAGTCAGTGGCATTTAGGCTCCTGGGCAGAATATAGGGCTAATTCAGGGTCTAGGACATTTTGGGTACTACTCAAATATTGTAGTATATTGACTATCGGCTCGTAACTAAGTCATGCTGGTTACTATTCTAGGAGAAGCCTTCTAGTTCCTAAGACCTAGTCCCTTTCCTTGGCTCACACAGATATTTATGCCTGACATAAACATAGCATTATTCCTCAGAGTTACTTAAGATGTCCATAGCAGCAACCATATATTTACAAGGACCATTTGGCCACCGAAGTAGAATAGCTGTTTGTTAAACAATTTCCCCACTCTGTGGATGTGGTTTCTCATCCTCCAGGCTGCGACTTCTCGTGTGCTTTAGTGACTGCATTTTTCTGTGCTTGCTGATGTCGCCCCCGGCCCCTGCCCGGCATTTGCCCTGCTTTGCTCATTTTTCTGTCAGCTCAGAATGATTGAACTCGACACGCAGAACAAGCTTCCTGCTTCATCTTTTCCTGGTCCTGCAATAGACCCTCTGTCAAAAAACCCTTGTGGTGGAATGAAATCAAGAAGGCTGAGTACTGAGGGGGAAGAGAAGGGTTCTAACTTTGTTTTGAGGTTCAGAATGCTTCTTTCTTCAGGATGTTTTTCCAAATTGGACGATGATGTTGGTGATAATTATGATGATGAGGATGATGATGAGGATGATGTCCCCAAGTCAAGTAGCTGCTTTCTTTCCAATCTTGCAGAAGCAAGGCTTTGTATGGGAGTCTGCCCTTCCCATGATGATATCGAAAACTTCTCACCAGTTCATGCCTCTGATACTTGCCTGTTTGCATTTTATCTAGATTTCCACAAGGAAGAACAGGCCAAATGTCATATGAAAAGTGTTTCCACATAGCAGCAAATGAGGGAGGTATGGAGAGGGCTTTAAGGGAAGTGGCCTGTATTTTGGGGTGGCTAAGCAAAGAATCCTTTGATTTTGAGACAAGGAATCATATTCCCACTGGTTGTATGGAGATCCTGAATCATGGAGAAATTAGGGAAGGTCAAGTAAATGTGCCGTGGTCTATAGTGTCTGTGCCTACAGCATTTCTCACTTCATATCAGGTATTTTCCTAATTAATAACCATACCAAAATGAACTCTTAGTATTTTAGTACTGTAATCTGCAACTGGGAAAAGGAGGTCCCTGCAGATGAAACACAAGCACTAATTTGAGGCTGAGAAAGGATGAGCGACAGGGTTGTCAGTAGAAAGACAAAGGAGTTAGGACTAGAAGAGAGAGGAGAGACTGGAGGCTGGGAAAGAAAGAGTTTTAATAATGTTTTCTCCTCTTAAAAAAATGCTGTGCTTGGAAAAACTTAGGCAAGGGAGAGAGCATGTCCACTGAGTCTCCCAAAGAGACCTGCAAGAAACTGAATTAGGTGAAGCAGAATGGATAGAGCTCTGGTCTGCGAGTCAAAAGGTCATGGGTTCTAATCCCCATTCTTCCACTTGTCTGCTCTGTGACCTTAGGCACGTCACTTCACTTCTCTGGGCCTCCGTAGCCTCATCTGTAAAATGAGGTTTGAGACTGTGAGCTCCATAAGGGACAGGGACTGTGTCCAACCCTATTTACTTGCATCCACCCCAGCACTTAGTACAGTGCCTGGCACATAGTAAACACTTAACAAATACCACAAAAATTAAAAAGGTGAGGTAAAGAGAGTCAATAAATCAAACAATTAATTGTATTTTTTGAGATCTTAAATGTGCAGGGCATTCATTCATTCAATCAATCATATTATTGAGCCCTTACTGTGTGCAAAGCACTGTTCTAAGTGCTTGGGAGAGTGCAATACAACAGAATTGGTAGACCCGTTCTCTGCCCATAAGGAGTTTACAACCTAGAGGGTCTGGGGTCTCGAGGAGATTGTTCTCTCATACCATCTTCACCAAGTATGTTTGCGGGGGGGTTAATCTGGAAGATCATCTCTGGAAAAGTCTAAGGAAGCTTCATAGCTCCAATTGCTATTGTTTTTATTTCTCCAATGTATGTGTGTGTCTAAGAGCTCTCCCCTGCTTGACCCTGCTATGTTTGTGACAAAAGATTGTTGCCAAGGGTATAATTGCAGTGCACAGTCAGAATGGAGTCTTCACTTGAGGAAAACCCAACCATCACTCATGTTTCTGTAGTATCTTTCATAGCAAATGATCTCAGGGCACTTTACAAATGACAAACAGGAATCATTTAACTCCTTGCTGGAACATAGAAAATGTCATCATGCAGCTAGTAAAACAAAGAGGATTTTAAATGCCCCCATCCTAGATACCTTATCATTGAGCCTGCACATCCCGTGTGCAAGTCCCAAAACACTATACACTTAGTTGTTCCATAACGTGTTTTCAGAATATATTTTGGATAAAATGTGTTGGGGAATCATGGAATGTTTTTCGGACAACATGTCCCACTCCGTCAAAAGAAATAGCCGTGCTTATGCATGCAATGTCTCTCAAGGATGAGTTTTCCTTAATGTGGACTTTGTTCAGACTGTCAATCCTTCATTATAGGAGAGCTGAGTGAACTAAATGAGGAAAGAATGTGTATCTCTGTTCAGTTTTAAATACCAATGAGAATGTCATGCCTCAGTCAGGACAATATAGCTGCTCCCTAAATAGTCCAATGATGATTAAGTTTGGCAACTCAAAAATCCCTCCCCATTTACTCCAGAATTTACATAAATCAATGGTATTTTTTGTGAGCAGATCAAGCCATGAAGAGTTTGAGAGAGTACAATAAAAGACAGTTGGTAGACAAGTTCCCTGCCAATGACAAGCTTACAGAGCATGAGCCTGGGAGACAGAAGGCCATGAGTTCTAATCAAGATGCCACCACTTGTCTGCTGTATGACCTTGGGCAAGTCACTTCACGTCTCTGGGCCTCAGTTTCCTCATATGTAAAATGGAGATTGAGACTGTGAGCCCCACATGGGACAAGGACATTTGCTTATATCCACCCCAGTGCTTAGTACAGTGCCTGGCCATAATTATTATTATTAGAGTGGGTGATAGACATTAATATAAATGAATAATTTAATTTAATATGTAGATGTGTACATAAGTGTCATGGGCTGAGGGTGAGGTGATTACCAAATGCCCAAAGGATACAAATAGAAGTCTTTACACAGATGAGTATGAGTGGCTGGGTTTTCATGACTAGATGGTAGATGGTGATCCAAGGTCTGAATGAGCCCAAATATGGGCAGGGAACATGTCTCCCAACTCTGTTGTATTATGTTTTCCCAAGAACTTAGTACAGTGCTCTGCAAATAGTAAGTGCTCAGTAAATACCACTGACTAAGTGAATGATTAATGGTGATGGTAGCAAGGAAGCAGCAGGAAGAGCCACATCTGGTCATGGATTCCCCTTTATTTCTGCCCCTTCCCACTCTTGATTGTTGGCTATTGCAGCATCTACCTCACCTAAAACCAGAACCTTAAGGGTCCTTCCAGTCATAAATCAGGAGGTAGGACTATGGCCAAAATTTTATGACTTTATTTTAAGTTAATACATATCTTTATAACGTAAAAAGAAGCATGAGAAATGCCATTATTGTATGCCTTGTGACCTAGGGCAAGCCACTTAACTTTTCTGTGCCTCAGTTCCCTCATCTGCAAAACGGTGATTCAGTACCTGTTCTCCCTCCTACTTAGGCTATTAGGCCCATGTAGGACCTGATTATCTTGTATCTGTTACAGCACCTAGAACAATTCTTGGTATATATATGAGCTAAACAAATACCACTATTTTATATTCATTATTATTATCACCATCATCGTTATTATTACAAGATAATCAGGTAGGACACGCCTATCCCTAATGGGGCTCACAATCTAAGAAGGCGGGAGAACCCCCATTTTACAGATGAGGAAAATGAGGCGTGGAGAAGATGGACAGCACATATTTTATGCTATGTGAAGCAGGACCTACATTTCCCATGGAAAACGGGATTGGGGATGCCGCTGTGAAATGGTGAGGGAATCTGTAGATCTTTTGACCATGGTTTTCTTCAGTATCTTCACTAGAGGGAGACAATACCTAAGAGACTGCATTTTTTCTGCCCACAGTGAACCAAACATCAATTTCTTGGTTCTCTATCCAACTCCTATTTAATGGTAGTTGCTTATGTTTTATCACATTTATGGTTTCATTGTTAGTTGAAAATGTTTTTCTTTTCTTTCTTAAATAGCAGGAACGTTCCATCTGATGTGAGCCCGTTAGTGGGCAGGGATTGTCTCTATCTGTTGCCGAATTGTACATTCCAGCGTGGCTCAGTGGAAAGAGCCTGGGCTTGGGAGTCAGAGGTCATGGGTTGCAATGCCGACCCTGCCTCTTGTCAGCTGTGTGACTGTGGGCAAGTCACTTAACTTCTCTGTGCCTCAGTTACCTCATCTGTAAAAAATGGGGATTAAAAAATGTGAGCCCCACGTGGGACAATCCAATTACCCTGTATCTACCCCAGCACTTAGAACAGTGCTCTGCACATAGTAAGCGCTTGACAAATACCAACATTATTATTCCAAGCGCTTAGTACAGTGCTCTGCACAGAGTAAGTGCTCAATAAATGCTATTGAATGAATGAATAAACAAGATATTCTCAATTCAGAATGAAACAAAAGGGATTGAAATATCTTCCTTAGGAATCTTGGGTTTTTCCTTACATTCAGAAAGGCAAATTATTAAGAAAGATTCAGAATGATTCTCCCTTTCCCCTCTAGGATGGCATGCCAATGTACCACCATTGTCAAGGTGAGGATCACACCTTCCCTCTTCCCCAGCCTGAGTTCTCTCCTCAAATCAGCCTTAAGCGAGAGGCTTCCACAGGCACTGACACCCATCTTCTCTAAACTACCAACCTTTAACCCAGAATATCCAATCAATCAATTGAATGAATGAAGTAGCAATCGATCAATGAAGTAGCATTTATTGAACATTTACCTTATGCAGAGCACTATATCAAGTGTTTTTTTTAAAGAAAGCGGTATTTGTTAGGTGCTTACTATGTGTCAAACACTGTTCTAAGCGCTGGGGTTGGTACAAGTTACTTAGGTCGTACACAGTCCCTGTCCCACATACGATTCAAAGTTTAAATAACCACTTTATAGATGCAGTAACCGAGATGCAGGGAAGGGAAGTGACTTGAACAAGGTCACACTGCAGACAAATGGCAGAGCCAGGATTAGACCCCAGGTCCTTCTGACTCCCAGGCCTGTCTTCTGTACATTAGGCCATGCTGCAGTACAATAGAATAAGTAGGTATAATCCCTGCTCTCAAAGAGTTTATAGTCTACCAGGGAAGGTAATCACGTAAATAAATTAGACAGGAGTACTAGAATTTGCAGGATATATACCTACATGCTATGTGGGTAAGCACGAGCACTGAAGTCTTTAGATAACAAAATGCTGAAGTGTCAGTGGTTGTTGAGGGGAGGAGGAGACATGAGAGATTAATCACGGAAGGCTTCAGGTGGAGGTGTGACTTCAGTAGCTGTTTAAAGATCAGACCACTGTTCTGCTGGCTCTGAGTGGGGAGGAAGGCTCTTTGCAGGAAAGAGGGCATGAGCATGAGGTCAGCAGTGGAAGAGACAAGAACAAGGGAAGAAACATGACCTAGTGAAAAGAGAAAGGGCCCCAGAGTTAGAAGACCAAGGATCTATTCGCGGCTCTATCACTTGTCAGCTGTGTAACCTTGAGGAAGTCATTTAATTTCTCTGTGCCTCAGTTACTTCACCTTAAAATGAGAATTAAATCCTACTTCCTCCTACTTAGACTGTGAGTCCCATGTCGGACAGGGAATGTGTTCAATCTGATTGTCTTGTACAGTGATTAGTATAGTTCCTGGCACATAATGTGCACTTAACAAATGCCATTTTTAAAAAATGAGGTACAGTGAGTAAATTAGCTTGAGAGGAGCAAAGTGCACAAACTGGGGTGTACTGGGCCAGGGGTAAGGTTAGTAAGAAGAAGAGAGTTGATTGAGTGCTTTAACTATGATGGTGAGGAGTTTTTGCTTGACCTGGAGGCACAGTTTTCTTTGTGTGGCCTGAATTATCTGGATAACGGTCTCAATCTTTACCTGCCTAGTGTAGACTTAGCCAGTTTGCCCAGCTATACCAGGTGTTAATCTTGCCTTTGTACAGGGCTCTGTGGAGATTAAGCTCCTAATAAATTATACTGACTGATTGAGTAGTGTGTTCAAATTAAAGTCAGTCCCACAGCAGACAGACTGGACTGTGGGGAGCCCTCTGTGTCTTTCCACGAATTTACCACATGTAGGGAAGATATCTACCCTGCTTCCAATTAATCAATCAATCACTTGTCTTTATTGAGTGATTACTGTGTGCAGAACACTGTACTAAGTGCTTGAGAGAGTACAATATAACACTGTACTGTCATGTAATGTTATAGCACAACACAGCAGAGCCAGAAAGGGATTATGGCCCATTACAACGATGTGATGAGAGCAGTAAACTCTTAAAGAAATAATAGTGGATATTTTTCAGCATGTCTAAGAACAGGAGTGGGAGGGTGACAAAATTGTCAATGAAATAGTTCCCTAGAGACCTGCGAGTATCTGTGTCCCTTACAGAGGCACCAGACTTTCAATGGAGGAGCACTTCAAGCAATTGGGAGAATCAGGCTCATGGGTTTAAGGAAGTCACAAAAAGCGTTAGAAAAGTTTGAGACCACAGCACTACTTCTGTAGTCTGATTTACAGGAAAAGACTTGTTTCTATTTTCTCTGTAGAACTAGGAAAATTGCTGTTTGTGTCAGCTCAGAATCAGTCCAGCTCTATGGATTGTTAGGGGAACCTCAAATTCAGATTTTCTGAAAATGCCCGTAAGCATAGAATAAAAAATATGTGTTCCTCTGTAAAGGGTGGGGAATTTCAGATAAAAAGGATTTACGTGGAGGGAAAAATGCAACACATTTCCCTTTCAAACTTCTTAGATGCCAGAATCTTTTGAAAATGTCTTTAAAATGAATAGCTACTGAAAAGAACCATTTAAGAAATTAAGAAGTACAGCAATTACTTGGATATTTTCATTTGAATTAGATGGAAAAATGTATCCTTTAACATTAGAACATTTCCTTTAGTTGATCCCACAAATGCCCTGTTTGCAAAAGCTTTGGTGAATGCAGTGCTTTTTACCCAGGCACTGTGAATTATTTATTTAAAAAGATCATTGTATTCCAGTTTTTCTTCAGCATTTTTGCATATAACCCATGATGGCCAATGAAAAAGCATTGTTTTCTGGACTATATTTTTACAAATAATTACCCATTTTATCTTGTCAACAAATACAAAATAGGCCCTTTCAAAATGATGAAGTATAATGAAAGTCTAGACAAACTCATCCCAGAAATGTATGAAAATGAAATATATATTCCCACTAGGTCTTCACTAACAAATTACATGGAGAATTGAGAACAAAATACGCTGCTCTCCTGGATCCTTCTGCATCCCAATATCTTCCTTCTCCAGTCCATACTTCACTCTGCTCCTCGGATCCTTTGTTTAAAAACCTCATGCTATTCAATGTTTCCCTCTTCACGAAAATCTCCAATGCTTTCTCATTCTTCTCTGCATCAAGAAGAAACTCCTGACCATTGACATTAAGGAACTTAGTCAGCTCTCTCCTTACTTATTCACTCTCTTCTCCAGCTATATATACCCTGTTCATATTCTTCTTTCCCCTCAAGCTCACTTAACCTTGTTAGCCTTGTTCTCATCTCTTCTTCTGTCTCTTTGCTCATGCCTTTCCTCCTGCCTAGGACTCCCTCCTCCTTTGGATCTGCCAGGCTACAGCTCTCCCCATTTTCAAAACCCTTGTGAAGCCTTTTTCCAAGAGGATTTCCCCACTCGCATGTACTCTCCAAGTCATAACCCTTCAACAATCATTTCAGCATTTTTGTGCCGACTATGTACTTATGAACACACACCCGTCTGTAGCACTTCTGCAAATATCAATTTATATTCCCTTCAGTTCAATTACTCATCCACATATCCATTTTTCTTTTCTCTTCTTCTAAATGTGGATTATTTTGTTTCTGTCTCCCCAGCAAGATTGTGAACTTCCTTGAGGGCAGGGATTATGTATTCTAACTTTTCAGAGTGCAGAGTACTACTTGGGAGAGAATAATAGAGGATCAAAAAATGTTATTGATATTTTTATGGTATCTGTTAGGTGCTTACTATGTGCCAGGCACTGTACTAAGCCGGGGGTAGAGTCAAGCTAATCAGGTTAGACACAATCCATGTCCCATGTAGGGCTCACGGTCTTAATCCCCATTTTACAAATGAGGTAACTGGAGCCCAGAGAAGCTAAGTGACTTACCCAAGGTCACACAGCAGAGAACTGGTGGACCCGGGATTAGACCCCAGATTCTTCTGACTCCCCGGCCTATGCCTTATCCACTAGGCCATGATGTTGTTATTACAGTAATCATTAAGTAATCCAGCCCAGATAGGCTAATGGGAAGGGAGGAAGGAGTACCAAAATTGTCAAGCTATTTAATCCATCAATGAGCACTAGCACTCAATAGAGTGCACTTCCTGGCCCAAAATTAATGTGCACAGGCACAGGATGGGAGTCAGAAAGGCCTGGATTCTAATCCTGGCTCCGCCACTTGGCTGCTGTTGTGATCTTGGGCAAGTTGTTTCACTTCTCTGTGCCTCAGTTACCTCTTCTGTAAAATGGGGATTAAGACTGTGATTCCCAGGTGGGACATGGACTGTATCCAAACTTATTAACTTGTATCTGCCCAGGACTTAGTACAGTGCCTGGTACCTAGTAAGTGCCTAACAAATACCATTTAAAATTAAAAAAAGGAAAGAGAAAGAAATAACAAAATGGTCATGGTTCCTTGCTCACTGAGAGACCTGACTCAGTACAGTGTTACACTTTGACAATGCATACACTCCTTAAGGCCAGGGAATGTGCCTCAGTCATTTGTTGAACTATCTCAAACACTTGGTGGCCACTCAGTAAATATCTTTAGTACTATGGCTAGTTGCCTTGGCCCACGTGGTTGACGCCAAAACACACCAACTGGGCCATTAAAAAGCAAATGGGCATCCATTCAGATACTTTTCTCCCCAAATTCTGACTGAACTGTTCACCTCAGCAACACCCATTATTTGGGCGTGGGGGCAATGCAAGAATGTCACTTTGACTTTCTCTTCCTCATTTCCCCTATCAAAGCTTGCTTCGTTTGTCACCTGGGCACCAGACCTTCCTCACGGCACAATGGAGGGGTGGGAAGGGGTCCTAAGTTCTCACAAACTTGTAGGAGAGCAGGGTGGATGGGGTGTGAGCAGCTGGAAATTAGTTCCAGGTGGCACCTGCCCTGCTGAGGGAAGAGTGGCAGCTCACACCTGGCATCCTGTTTTGTGGTGCTGCAATCAGCCAGCTGAAGAATTTCCATTCTCCCCAGCTGCGTGTTCAAGTGCCTGTAAGCTGGGTCTGCTTGAAATTGGAAGCGCCTCTGTCAGATTTCCTTGTGATGAGAGGTTAGCTCATCAAATCATGAATCCCTCAAACACACATCAGAGCCTGGTCAGCCTCATTTTCTTCATCTTGAATTACTTAGTATGGGGAAGGGGGAACGTTTTTCATTCTCAGACCCACCAAAGTCCTGTTGTATGGAATTTAAAGGGAATTAAAGTGGGTTTCCCTTAATAGGGTAAAAAGAATAACCAAACTCAGATGCTGAGGGGGGAACAGAGGGAGGGTGAGAGGAGAGAGGAATGTGTTTCCTCTCACACATCTTCGTGGGGGGCCTAGGCTGAGAAAAGTTGTTATGATGTAGCCAAACCCATTTTTAGATGCAAATAGTTTCCTTTTCCTCCTCTCCATCTGCTGTTTCTCTCTTCCTTTCCTCCCCTCCCTTCCTTCCCCTGTGCTCTTTTGCACACCACCAAATCCTGCTTGAATTTAGTCAGAGCCATCACTCACTGTCTGTCTAGAAGTCCCAGGCAAGAGGAGACTGAACGTTTAGCTGACAGTAGATGTGGTATCATTGGGTGAAGGGGCACAAGCCCAGATATATAGGGGAAGTCGTATCTCTTTACTTTTTGGCATGGTTGCTCCATTGGCTAGGGTGACTGTAATCCACACAGAAGCTTCTCTACTCATCCTTTCAGCAAACAGTGGCCCCCTGCCCCCGGACCCCTTCGAAGGCCCATTACAGGGACAGTGAAGTTCATTCATTCCATCATATTCACTGAGTGCTTACTATGTGCCGAGCTCTGTGCGAAGTGCTTGGGAGAGTACAGTACAGCAATAAACAGAAACACTCCCTGCCCACAATAAGCTTTCAGTCTAGACTCGGGGGAGACAGATATCAATACAAATAAATTACAAATGCGTACATAAGTGCTGCGGGGCTGGGAGGAAGAGAGAACAAAGGGAGCAAGACAGGGTGATGCAGAAGGGAATGGGTGAAGAAGAAAGAAGGGGTTTAGTCTGGGAAGGTCTCTTGGAGGAGTTGCACCTTCAATAAGGCTTTGAAGTGGGTGAGAGTAAACTGTCGGATTTGAGGAGGAAGGGCTTTCCAGTCCAGAGGCAGGGTGGCTGCAGCACAGATTAATATCATCTTGAGAATGATTTTTCCATCTGAAGCAGGTGCCACACTGAAGGAAAATTTGTGATGCCTTCTGATGCTCCAAGTGGGAGGTCTCAGGTTAGAAATGCTAAGAGAAATGACAATTCATCAAATGAATTTGATGTTGACTACTCATAGCAATGCAGAAAATAGCCTTGGTGGACACAGCTTGGGGCCAAGAAGACAGAAAGCCTGAATTCTAGTTCCAGCTCTACATTGAACTGCTGTGCGAACTTGAATGTCAGTTTCTCCATCTGTATAATGGGAATAATAATATTTGCTCACCCCTACCTCATAGAGCTGTGGTGAGGATAAAAAGAAACAGCCCAGATGAAAGCAATTTGGTCGCTAGATTGTAAACTCCCAGAGGAGAAGGATTATTTCTACCAGCTCTATCGTACTCTCCCAAGTGCTTACTCTAGTGCTCTGCAAATGGTACAGTGCTATGCAACATATTAAGTGCGTTTAGTAAAAGCTCAATAAATATGAGAAGCATTGTGGTGTAATAGAAAGAGCATGGGCCTATGAAACAGAGGACCTGGGCTCTAATCCAAGCTCCACTACTTGTTCATTCATTCAGTCATATTTATTGAGCACTTACCGTGTGCAGAGCACTGTACTAAGTGCTTGGTAGAGTCCAATACAACACTAAATAGAGGGATTCCCTGCCCATGATGAGCTTACAGTCTAGAGCGGGGGAGAAGGACATTAATATAAAAAAATTACAGATGTGTACATAAGTGCTGTGGGGCTGGGAGGGGGGAAGAACAAAGGGAGCAAGTCAGGTTGATGCAGAAGGGAGTGGGAGAAGAGGAAAGAGGAGGCTTCATCAGGGAAGGCCTGTTGGAGGAGGTGGACCTGCTTGTTTGCTTGTCTGTGATTCTGCTGTATGACCTTGGGCAAGTCACTTAACTTCTCTGTGCCTCATTTATTTCATCTGTAAAATGGGGATTGAGACTGTGAACCCCATGTGGGACAGAGACTTTGTCCAACCTGATTATCATGTCTCTACCCCAACACTTCATACAGTGCCTGGCGCCTAGCAAATGTTAAACATACCATTTGAAAAATACCTCTGACTGATAGTGGAAAATACAATATAGTAGAATTGTATAATTATATAGTTGAAATGAAAATCTAATTCTATATCTCAAAGATGTCTCTTGAACGGAGACTATTGTATTTTAAGTCTTCTATTCTTAAGGTATTTAAGATGAGAAGAACCACCCATCACTAAGATAAAAATTGATATTATTTTTAAATACTTCAACCTATTTATTAAATTTAGCTCATGAGTCTGAGCCACAACATTTGTCTGAACTCTCCCAAGCACTTAATACAGTGCTCTGCACACAGTAAGAACTCACTAAATGCGATCGAATGAATGAAGGAAGGAATGCGTTTGTTCTGTGAGTCCTGCTGTTGACCCAATAGAAAGAGCTCAGGAAACTTGGGTTCTGGTTGCAGTTCTGCATCTGTAGCCCTCTAGACTGTAAGCTCGTTGTGGGGAGCGATTGTGTCTACCAGCTTTGTTGTACTGTACTCTCCCAAGTGATTAGTACTCTCTCAGGTTCACACCTGGAGAGTTTCCAGTACTCTACCAGTCTCGATTATGGGTGGGAGAGTCAAGCAGAGATATATCCATTCCATTCCAACTTGGCCAGTGGCTAGCGAGTGGAAGGCAATCTGCTACAAGTCAACACTCCCCTGTGCTGGGCAGCAGAGAACGTCGAGGGTGGAGACTCAAGTTTACTGTGCTGGAGGCAATTTCTACCAAGAAAACTCTATGGATCCACTAAACCAAAATGATTGCAGATGGAGGTGGGGCATTCTGGGAGACATGTGCCCATTGCGTCGCTATGGGTTGGCGATAACTCGACAGTATAAGACCAGCAAGACAAGTGGTTAGTACAATGCTCTGCATACAGTAAGTGCTCAGTAAATGCAATTGATTGACTGATTGTAGCCAGCTGATATGTGCAAAGACCACACCTGCACTTTTCATTGTTTTGCCCCTCTGCCTGCCTACATGCTTGTTGCACGCGTGACCCAGCAGGACCACAACTGGCAGAGATGGCAGAGTATGGGTGACACTACCCAAACTAGTAGTGCTACAATCCATTCCCTGCACAGTTTCTCAGTCCTGAAATCTCAGGACCCAGACTCATACTTTGTCCCCCTGGGAACTTTTGTCATTTGTGCTCTAATCACTACTCTGTCTCAGAATATCCTGGATACGTTACTGTTCAAAATAAGCAAAATTATAGTACACTGTTACTTTAGTTACAAGCACTCTGTGAAAGACCTCTTTATTCAAGGGAACATTACTCTTTTATTATTGCTAAGGACCAGGCAGAACTGACAAAATTGGTAATGCTGGCTCTCCAGATGAGTTCACGTGCTAATAGATTCTTTTTGGCAGAAGGTATAGCCTTCTTTTAAGAATATCAATAATGGGGTCATTTTGATTGTTTTCTCTGAAGCAAGGTAGATAATCTCAGCTTCCCTTTCACCTCTCATCTCATTCCTTTGCTAGCTGGCTTTGGCTCACAAGAAACTTCCTGAAAGAACTGGGTTTTGCTTTGAGTGTTGAACAAGGGAAGCAGTGTGACATAGTGGAAAGATCTCAGGCCAGAGAGCCAGATGACCTGGGTTCATTCATTCATTCATTCATTCAATCGTATTTATTGAGCGCTTTCTATGTGCAGAGCACTGTACTAATCGCTTGGAATGTACAACTCAGCAACAGATAGAGACAATCCCTGCCCAATAATGGGCTCACAGTCTAAACGGGGGAGACAGACAGAAAAACAAAACAAAACAAGTAGTCTGGCCTAGATATCATCAAGATAAATAGAATCATAGATATATACACATCATTAACAAAATAAACAGAGTAATAAATAATATGTACAAATATGCACAGTGCTGAGGGGAGGGGGAGGGGGAGGAGCAGAGGGGTGGAGAAGGGGGAATGAGGAGGGGAGGAGGAGCAGAGGGAAGGGGGGGCTCAGTCTGGGAAGGCCTCCTGGAGAAGGTGAACTCTCAGTAGGGCTTTGAACAGGGGAAGAGAGCTAGTTTGGCAGATGTGAGGAGGGAGGGCATTCCAGGGCAGCGTTAGGAAGTGGGCCAGGGGTCTACAGCGGGACAGGTGCCAACGAGGGACCGTGAGGTGAGCAGCAGAGGAGGGAAGAGTACGGGGTGGGCAGTAGAAAGAGAAAGGAGGTGAGGTAGGTGGGGGCAAGGTAATGGAGAGCTTTGAAGCTAAGAGTGAGGAGTTTTTGTTTCATGCAAAGGTTGATAGGCAACCACTGGAGATTTTTGAGGAGGGCAGTGACATGCCCAGAGCACTTCTGTAGAAAGATCATTCAGGCAGCGGAGTGAAGTATAGCTTGAAGTGGGGAGAGACAGGAGGATGGGAGATCCGAGAGGAGGCTGACACAATAATCCAGTCGGGATAATATGAGAGCTTGTACCAGCAAGGTAGCAGTTTGGATGGAGAGGAAAGGGCGGATCTTGGTGATACTGTGAAGGTGAGACCGGCAAGCATTGGATGTGTGGAGTGAATAAGAGAGTAGAGTCAAGGATGGCATCAAGGTTGCGGGCCTGTGAGACGGGAAGGATGGTAGTGCTGTCCACGGTGACAGGGAAGTCAGGGAGAGAACAGGATTTGGGAGGGAAGATAAGGAGCTCAGTCTTAGACATGTTGAGTTTTAGGTGGCGGGCAGACATCAAGGTGGCGATGTCATGAAGGCAGGAGGAGATATGAGCCTGGAGAGAGGGAGAGAGAACCAGGGAGGAGATGTAGATTTGGGTGTCATCTGCATAGAGATGATAGTTGAAGCCGTGGGAGCGAAAGAGTTCACCAAGGAAGTGAGTATAGATGGAGAACAGAAGAGGGCCAAGAACTGGCCCTTGAGGAACCCCTACAGTTAGTGGATGGGAGGGGGAGGAGGAGCCCACGAAGGAGACCCAGAATGAACTGCCAGAGAGATAAGAGGAGAACCAGGAGAGGACGGAATCTGTGAAGCCAACGTTAGATAAAGTGTGGAGGAGAAGGGGATGGTCGACAGTGTCAAAGGCAGCTGAGAGGCCGAGGAGGATGAGGATAGACTAGGAGCCATTGGATTTGGCAAGAAGGAGGTCATTGGTGACCTTTGAAAGGGGACGGAAGCCAGATTGGAGGGGGTGCAGGAGAGTTGGAGTTAAGGAATTCAAGGCAGCGAGTGTAGACGGCACGTTCTAGGAGTTTAAATCCCACCTGTGTAACCTGGGGCAAATCACTTAATTTCTCTTTGCCCCAGTTTCCTCACCTCTAAAATAGGGATTATTTTACCTGTTTTTACCTCTTCTTCCTCCCCTTTAGACTGTGAGCTTCATGAGTGTTTAATACAATGCTTGGCACATATTAAGGGTTAAACAAATACCACAGTTATTATTTTATGGAAATTTGCAGATATGGAGGCAGGTGTTGCACTTGTAATAACACAAAAAATAACCACCAGTAGGAGCATACAGTATATTCCCAAATATGGATTATTACATGAACAAACCCTTTCAAGAGCAGCACGCTCTTCTATCAGGTCGGTTTGGGGAGTGAGGGCTGGGGTTATATAGACAGAATTCTCCTGTACTCCATAACTGCTTAGTACAGTGCTGTGCACACAATAAATGCTCAATCAATGCTATTGATTGATTGCTTGCTTGAGAGGACAAGGAAGGGGCTTATCAAGTGGATATTATATCCTTTACATCCAGAACCCAGGTGGGATTGAAATCAAATATAAGGTTAGTTTAAGGGTCTTAACCTGTAAAAATACTCAAGGCCTAGGATCTGGAGGAGGTAGTGAGATGAGAGAAATAGGTGATTCTCTGGCCATGGCAAGAAATTGCAAAGAATCATGGGAAATGCTGCTAGGTGCTCTATGAAAAACACATATTGTGCATTGAATTGTACCCTCAGAGCAACACTTTTAACCAAAAGCATATTTTTAACCTGCTTCTTATATAACTAGATGTCTTCTTCCTCCCTCCACTGTGGTTGCAGTTTTCTAGAACTCACCAGCAAGTTTTTTGCTCATCTTCTCTGGTTTTGGTGTGTGTCTGTGTTCCCAAAAGAGGAAATGGTCAAAAAGCCTCAGCATTTTTTTTTCTTTTACACAAGTGCAGATGGTGAACTAAAATGAAGGCTGGATCCAAGATAACATCTTGGAGACCCATGCATTACTTAAGTACAGGGACCGGATACCACAAATATAGACTAGACAACTGCAAATAAAGCCTGGCCACTGAGCTTCCCAGGAGGTCAAAGGAGCCCAAAAGGCTGATTGCTTGGTTTGTCCATTCTAAGTCAAAAATATAAAAATGAGTTATAAGGCAGGACTTCTAAGTGCATAACATAAATATCTCTGAAATATTTAGAGTTGAGTTTAAACTAATAACTGTGGTATTTGTAAGTGCTTACTATATGTCAAATATCGTACTAAGTGCTGGGGTAGATACAGTGTAAGTAGTTCGGACACAGTCCCTGTCCCGCACGAGGATCACAGTCTAAGGGGGAGGAAGAACAAGTGTTTAATCCTCATTTTACGAATGAGGAAACTGAGGCCCAGAGAAGCTAAGTGGCTGCCCAAAGTCTCACAGCAGGCAAAGAGCAGCTGGGATTAGAATCCAAGCCTGTACTCCTTCCATTAGGCAAGTTGATTAGATTTCAATAAATCAATCGATCAAAAAATAGTATTTATTGAGTGACTTCAGGCAGATTCATTCAATAGTATTTATTGAGCGCTTACTATATGCAGAGCACTGTACTAAGCACTTGGAATGAACAAGTTGGCAACAGATAGAGACAGTCCCTGCCCTTTGACGGGCTTACAGTCTAATCGGGGGAGACGGACAGACGAGAACAATGGCAATAAATAGAGTCAAGGGGAAGAACATCTCGTAAAAACAATGGCAACTAAATAGAATCGAGGCGATGTACATTTCATTAACAAAATAAATAGGGTAATGAAAATATATACAGATGAGCAGACGAGTACAGTGCTGAGGGGATGGGAAGGGAGAGGGGGAGGAGCAGAGGGAAATGGGGGGAAGAGAGGGTTAAGCTGCGGAGAGGTGAAGGGGGGGCGGTAGAGGGAGTAGAGGGAGAAGGGGAGCTCAGTCTGGGAAGGCCTCTTGGAGGAGGTGAGTTTTAAGTAGGGTTTTGAAGAGGGGAAGAGAATCAGTTTGGCGGAGGTGAGGAGGGAGGGTATTCCAGGACCGTGGGAGGACGTGGCCCAGGGGTCAACGGTGGGATAGGCGAGACCGAGGGACGGTGAGGAGGTGGGCGGCAGAGGAGTGGAGCGTGCAGGGTGGGCGGTAGAAAGAGAGAAGGGAGGAGAGGTAGGAAGGGGCAAGGTGATGTAGAGCCTTGAAGCCTAGAGTGAGGAGTTTTTGTTTGGAGCGGAGATTGATAGGCAACCACTGGAGGTGTTTAAGAAGGGGAGTGACATGCCCAGATCGTTTCTGCAGGAAGATGAGCCGGGCAGCGGAGTGAAGAATAGGCCGGAGCGGGGCGAGAGAGGAGGAAGGGAGATAAGAGAGAAGGCTGACACAGTAGTCTAGCCGGGATATAACGAGAGCCCGTAGCAGTAAGGTAGCCGTTTGGGTGGAGAGGAAAGGGCGGATCTTGGCGATATTGTAAAGGTGAAACCGGCAGGTCTCGGTAACGGATAGGATGTGTGGGGTGAATGAGAGAGACGAGTCAAGGATGACACCGAGATTGCGGGCCTGAGAGACAGGAAGGATGGTCATGCCATCCATGGTGATAGGCAAATCTGGGAGGAGACCGGGCTTGGGAGGGAAAATGAGAAGCTCAGTCTTGCTCATGTTGAGTTTTAGGTGGCGGGCCGACATCCAGGTGGAGACATCCTGGAGGCAGGAGGAGATGCGAGCCTGAAGGGAGGGGGAGAGGACAGGGGCAGAGATGCAGATCATTCCCTCATTCATTTAAATAGCTGCTATCCCATTCAAAAGTTTAGTTTCTCAGACCCTTAATTCGTTGTCCCCTAACACTGTCAAAACAGAGTGAGGGAAATTATCTGATCCACTTCTGAAAGCAACACAACCCTTGCCTTCCTCCCCAACCAAGGCTTGGATTCCATCTTGTCTCCTGCAGACGGTTGGAAACTTCCAAAAAGTTTCCAACATTTTATCTATTCTTCTCTTCGTAAAACAAAGTGATTATTGATCAACCTTGAAAATTCTGAAGCTCAAATTGAAAGTCAAAGATAAAGAAATTAAGAGATTTGTGAACAGATTTTGCGGTCAGACCTCCTCTGTTCAGGTAACGACAATCCTAAAGCAGAAGAGATGCTTGCTGCTGCTCTATTCAGGGTTTTATGTGTATTTCCATCATTACTTAGGCATAATTTTTGTGAAGGTCGTCTGTAATTTGACAGCTCATAATAATGATGGTGCTTGTTAAGCCCTTACTATGTGCCAGGCACTGTTCTAAGCACTGGGGTAGATACAAGGTAATTGGGTGGAAGACAGTCTCTGTCCCATATGGGGCTCACTCTCTTAATCCCCATTTTTTACAGATGAGGAAGTAGACGAAGAGCAAGTGACATTCCACCGCTGATCAAATATTAAAACAGCCAGGTTTAGCAAGTGTTCCGGAGTAAGCGGGATAGAGATAATAAAGGTACTACTACTAATAATTATTATTATTACTGATCTTATTAATATTTTCACACACCAAGAACTGTACGAAACCCGAGATAGACACAAGACAATCAGGTCGGACACAGCGGCTCCCATTTTAAGGGGAAGGGAGAACAGATATTTGATCCCAATTTGTTAGATGAGGAAACTGAAGCCCAGAGTAGCTAAATTACTTTCCCCAGGTCACACAGCAGTCAAATGGCAGTCAGGATTACAACCCCAGTCTCCTGACTCCAGAAGTGTGCTTTTCCTTTCCAGTAACCACCAGTTGCATGATGAAGATTTTGGGATCTTCCTTTACAGTAGACAAAGATACTTTTAGCACAAGAAACGCTGTACATTCGAAAAGGGAGTTTTAGTCGAGGGAAAACATTCAATTTGAAAATCAGTTAAAAGAAAAATAGGATGACTGAAGAACAACGGGAGGTGAATGGCACATACAGAAGGAGGCTGCTAATGGCATGTGATGACTGGATAGTGATTATGATTTGTTGCGCTCTTAATGACGTTACCATGATCCCCACATTGTTCTTTGACCCTTCTTAGAACAATGTGTAACTGTCCTTCCTGCTCAGAAATGGCATGTCTGATGGCAATCCCATTTCCAGGAGGTGGGGAGAGGTCGACTTTTTCCCAATTGCTGCATGCCAGGTTGGTCGACTGTGGCAAATGGCTCCTAAGCGTCCACTGGCACTTACGTTCAGTCTGCTGCTAGTCAACAACTTTTGAGTCTGGATTTTGCTGCGTCTTTAAAATGTTTGCTCTTTCCTCCCCTTCTTGCACATGCCCAGTTCCAGTTCATCACAGCCGCTGCCTGGGAATTCTGCAGTCGTTCATTCACCTCACAGGTCGGTCCTAGAATAGAAAAGGTGCAAACCAAAGCGTGAAGTTGATGGGATGCCCGTTGTCCATGATCTCATTGTTGGAGATCCTGTACTGTTATTCGATATTAAGAACGGATTGTAAGTACCCCAGCACTTAACAAATAGCACGATTAGAATTATATTTTATTTTTAATGAAAGTGCCTGAGATGTGGGATTTGACATTTGGAGTGGGTCCAGGCCCCAGTATTTAGATGGTTGGATATTATCGTAGTTCTGTATGAAGCTACGACATTGTCCCCACATTCTGTCAGCTTTCCTAAGGACATGCCAACTTCCCCGGATTGACCCTGTACTTTTTTTGTCTGTCCATGTATCACTGGACAGCTTGCTTTCGCCGTAGCAGAATTTAGACAGACCATTTAGCTCCTAGCTGGCCAAAAGGGATCTCTATTAATACAGAGCCGATCAAATCTTCCCTCAAGAAAGGATAAGGTCTACCTGCTTGGAGAAGGTATGTATGTGAGGCCAATTTTGAAAATTGCCCCTTGCCTATCCTCCCAGGAAGGTCAACAATTTATGTGGGATCGTAAAGATCATAAAGTTTATTCATTAGCAAAGACCATAGAGTGTATTCATTACCCATGAGCATTCTTGAGAGAGTGTGGGTTTGCAAAAAGAAAAAAAATGTTTCGGCCATAATACTTTCTGTGTTATTTAAAATACTTAAGGAATGCTGCAATATCCATCACCTATGCAATTTCTCATAGATTCTGTTCAGAGTACATGCCCAGAGTAATGGAAGCCATTTTAGCCCCACTAAAAATAATCCTGTCCTAACTTGAAGGGTTTCATAGAAGTATGAAACAAAGCACAGTATCCTCATTTTGTCCCAAAATGTAGTTCTGTGGAAACAGCCTCTCATGAAGATTTCTGATTTCTAGTCATTCTTTCTTGATAGCCAAGGTCAGGAGAGGTGAGGCTAGTTTCTGCCAACACTGATACCAACTGCTTCACAGTAGAGGTTGTAAGTGCACTTTGAAAGTCAGGGCTCTATTCATTCAATCGTATTTATTGAGCACTTACTGTATGCAGAGCACCGTACTAAGCATTTGGGAGAGTACAGTACAACAACAGACAGACACATTCCCTGCCCACAGTGAGCTCACATCTGTAAAATGGGGATTAAGACTGTGAGCTTCATGTGGGACAGGGGCTGTGTTCAACTCGATTAGCTTGCATTCATCTCAATGCTTAGTACAGTGCCTGTCACATAGTAAGTGCTTAACAAATACCACAGTTACTATTATTACTGGAGACCCTGGAATCAATTGATGAATAGTATTGATTGTTTACTATGTGCACAGCACGTAATAATAATAATAATCATTATTATGGTATTTGTTCATTCATTCATTCATTCAATAGTATTTATTGAGCGCTTACTATGTGCCAAGTACTGTTCTAAGCGCTGGGGTATATACAAGGTAACCAGGTTGTCCCATGTAGGGCTCACTCTTTTAATCCCCATTTTACAGATGAGATAGGCACAGAGAAGTTAAGTGACTTGCCCAAGGTCACACAGCAGAGAAGTAGCGGAGCGGGGATTAGAACCCACAACCTCCGACTGCCAAGCCTGTGCTCTTTCCCACTAAGCCCCGCGCTTGGGGGAATACAACAGAGTGGATAGAAGTGTTCCCTATCTACATGAGCTTACAGTCTAGAGGAAAGGGACCTAGAGTGGAAGCAGATCCTCTTTGGCTCTAGTCCTGGCCCTAGCCAGGGACCCGATGCCTCGCCACCGGGAGCCGCGTCAGTGGCTGGAAGGGTAAGGTTGCCCCCATCCAGGGAGGGGAGACTCAGGGCCCCCATCCTATTAACACCTTTTATCCCCACTCTCTTCCTCCCACACTCGGTCCAGGATTGCAGGCGGGCATGTATTCAGAAGCTGAAACACTAGAAGTAGGGGAGTAGATTGTGAGTTTGAATCCCGGCTCTGCCACTTGTCAGCTGTGTGACTTTGGGCAAGTCACTTAACTTCTCGGTGCCTCAGTCACCTCATCTGTAAAATGGGGATTAAGACTGTGAGCCCCATGTGGGACAACCTGATTCCCCTGTGTCTACCCCAGCGCTTAGAACAGTGCTCGGCACACAGTAAGCGCTTAACAAATACCAACATCATTATTATTATTATTATTATCGAAGAAGCCATTTCGTATGGAGCTGGCCCTGCTGGTGCTATGAGGAAAGGATGAGTCAATCAATCAGTGGTATTTATTCAATAGTATTTATTGAGCGCTTACTATGTGCAGAGCACTGTACTAAACACTTGGAATGTACAAGTCGGCAACAGATAGAGACAGTCCCTGCCCTTTGACAGGTTATTGAGTCCTTCCGATGTGCAGAGCACTGTATTAAGCACTTGGCAGTGTACAGTGTAAAGATGTAGCAGGCAGGCTCCCTGCCCATAGTGAGCTTACAGTTTAGTGTCATTTCAGATCAGCGTTTTCTGCCTCACTCATAATAGACGGAGCAGCAGCAAGCCTATCTGCATTGCCATTTCTGAACATTGGCAATGCAGCATCTCTAGCAGCAATCAGAGGGGAATTTTAAGGCGTGGCTCAGTGGAAAGAGCACGGGCTTTGGAGTCAGAGGTCATGGGTTCGAATCCCTGCTCAGCCACTTGTCAACTGTGTGACTTTGGGCAAGTCACTTCACTTCTCGGTGCCTCAGTTACCTCATCTGTAAAATGGGGATTAAGACTGTGAGCCCCACGTGGGACAACCTGATTCCCCTGTATCTACCCCAGCGCTTAGAACAGTGCTCGGCACATAGTAAGCGCTTAACAAATGCCAACATTATTATTATCACCTGTTGAACTCCGAGGCAATTTTTCTACGAATACCTAAGTAAACCCCGTTCTCCCCAGAGTGACCACTAGGGGTCAGTACTTATTAATGGGTCGCCATTAGCCAGCGGTGACATCAACGATAACCTGCTGTAAACACTCTATGCAAATAGTGACAGGACCACTCCATCAGGTGGGAGCCCATTTATAAAGCCAGCCTTCACTCAAGCAAACAAAGGAAGAAGGGCCTAATCACCCAGAATGTATTTTTAACAGGCTGCATGTCTGCACTTTGCATATTTTTGCTTTTCAACTTTGGAGCTCCAGCTCAGTCTCAGACTGAATTTTGGAATTTACTTAACTTTTTACTGCACATACCTCTTTGATATGTTGGTATTTGTTAAGCGCTTACTATGCGCAGAGCACTGTTCTAAGCGCTGGGGTAGACACAGGGGAATCAGGTTGTCCCACGTGGGGCTCACGGTCTTAATCCCCGTTTTACAGATGAGGTAACTGAGGCACAGAGAAGTGAAGTGACTTGCCCACAGTCACACAGCTGACAAGTGGCTGAGCCGGGATTCGAACCCATGACCTCTGACTCCAAAGCTCGGGCTCTTTCCATTGAGCCACGCTGCCTCTCATGATATCTGCCTCGATTTTCTATTTCTCCACTTATTGTTTTTTTTCATGCCTGTTTCCCTCTACTCAAATCCTACAGCCTCTGCTTTTTTGTTCTCAGTTGGTATGGTAATTTGGAAGACTTATCCTACTCTGTTTTCACTAATAATAATAACTGTGGTATTTTTTCAGCACTTACGGTGTTCCGAGCTCTGTACTAAATGCTAAGGTCAAAAAAAAATAAGAAAGATAGATGAGACACATAATCTGTCCCAATATAAGTAGGAAGGAGAGCGGGAATTGAATTCTCATTTTACAGAGGAGGAAACTGAGGCACAGATGTTAAGTGACTTGCCCGAGGTCACACAACAGGCAAGTGGCAGAGCCAGGATTAGAATTCAGTTTCCTGATTCCCAGCCCCTTGCTCTTTCCACTAGATCACGCTGCTTCTCTGAAAGAGTTCGTCTCCAATTCTCATTCCATAATAATGATGATTCCACCCCAGTCCGCTCTCTCTCCCCCATACCTGCTCCCATATTTCTCCTTACTTATTCTCTCCCCACTGTCCCCAGAGGGCACAAAGCAGATTTCCCCATTTCTCTGTGCTACCCTTTGGAAAATCAGGATTTACCAGAAGAAAATAAGAGAAGCAGCATGGCCTAATGGAACGAGCACAGGCCTGGAAGTTCTGGGTCTGGCTTCTAATTCCTGCTCCACCACTTTTCTGCTGTGTGATCTTGGGCAAGTCTTTTTAACTTTTCTGTGCCTCACTTACCTCATCTATAAAATGGGGATTAAGACTGAGCCCCAGATGGCATGCAGACATTAGCTCACATCTATCTCAGCACTTAGTGCCTGGCCCATAATAAGCACTTAATGAATACAATTAAAAAATACAAATTTTTAAAAATCTCTGAAATGTGACCAGATGCTTTTCAGCAAATCAAGAGAGGTATTTTCCTATTTTACTATAAGTATCCATGTTGTAATCTAAACATAATGAATAAAATTAAATTACATTAATCAGTGCAACATTCTACAGTTACCTCGACACTGTGGTATGTGGATAACTGATGTTATCCACTCCTTTTGTGGAGCTGTGGCTGAAAGAACAATTTCTTTCACAGATTACATATGTTCAGGGAGCAATGCACTTTTTCTAGCTCCTTGCCCAAAGAGGGTAAGGAGTTTATTCATACGAGGAGTTCAGATGCCAACCTGCTGCCTAAATCAGACTTCTGCTACTAAGAGACCACCGATGGCTTCCTATGTAACACCGCATCAGAGAACTACTCGCCCTTAATTGATCGATCTTATTTTTTGAGTGCTTACTGTTTCAGAGTACTGTACTAAGCATTTAGGAGAGTATAATATAACAGAGTTGGCAGACGAG
Organism: Ornithorhynchus anatinus; assembly: GCF_004115215.2. Classification (NCBI taxonomy): domain Eukaryota; kingdom Metazoa; phylum Chordata; class Mammalia; order Monotremata; family Ornithorhynchidae; genus Ornithorhynchus; species Ornithorhynchus anatinus. The sequence goes on from NC_041738.1 coordinate 45,693,268, forward strand.
TTCCCTGTCCAAAAAACATTACCAACAGCTAATACCAAACCTTTAATGTGAGCAAGTTGCAGGTCTGTCAGCTAAAAGTGCATTTCTGCTTTAGTAAAACATAATGACCACGATTCTCCTACCAGTTCCAGGGCATAGAAACACAAAATCAGGAACCTCAGAGGGAAACTCAGCAGTCTCCACCCCCAGTATTGTTCTCTGTTTGAATTAGGTGAGAAGAGATCAGTGTTGGGGGTTAGCAAATGAATGTCTACCCTGCTCCCTAGTTCGCTCTTTCCCGGCAAAGCTACAGCAGTGAAGGAGAGGGAAGCAGTGATGGCAGAATTGCTAGCAATGCCCATCTAGCACAGTACTCTAGCTCGTTGTGGGGAAGGAATGAATCTATCAACTCTGAACCGTAGTCTCCCAAGTGCTTAGTACAGTGATCTGCACAGAGAAAGCGCTCAATAAATACAATTGATTGATTACCCTATGGCCCCTTCACAAATGGTCCTTTGAAGAACACTTCCACTCACCCCAAATTGCTTTTTTTTTTGGTTAACTGTATTTATTAAACTCTTACTATGTGTCTATAAGCCCTGCGGTGGAGACATGTTAACAGATTGCACACTGTCCCTGTCCCACATGGGACTCATACTCTAAGGAAGAGGGAGAATGGGTATTGGATCCCTGTTTTACAATTTAGGAAACTGAGGCACAGAAAAGTTAAGTGATTTGCCCAAGGTCACAAAGTAGGCAGTTGGTGGAACCGGGTATAGAACCCAGGTTCTCTGGCTTTCAAGCTCATGCTTCATGCACTAGGTCACAGTGGTAAGGTCCTTGTGCTGTTGGCAAGGGAAGAATCAGATTCATTATTTGCCCAAACTGGAGAGATACAGTGGTGTCCATCCTAACGGAGATGAAGTGTCAAAGAATCTTAGAACTTAAGGGAGCACTGAGAGATCATTTACCTTTCCATTTGCCTCAAGACTGGGAGTGGATTGAGTTCATCCTAGAAGGTCTTTTCTGCTTTTAAAGAGTTCCAGAAAGGAAATTCCGAGTGGGCAGGGAAGGTGTCTGTTATTGTATTGTTCTCTCCCAAGTGCTTAGTACAGTGCTTTGCACACAGTAAGCACTCAATAAATACGAATGAATGAATGAACCTCCAATGTAAGCTCAATCCAATCCTGAATTGTAGACTCTATTGGAAACTCTTCCTGCAAAAACCAGTGACCTGTCCACTGATGTTTTTTCAATCCACTCTGCCGGTGTAAAAATACCAAATCACATGGAATTTTGCATGTAAAGCCACTCTCTTTAGCAGTACTTTAGTATCTTTGCTTCATGTACTAACAAAGAGATATTTCTCAAAGTGCCAAAACCTAGTGATGATAATGATGATGATAAAGTTATCAATCGATCGACAATGGCACTGATGATGGAGTCTTGAAAATGACATAGAAGTCCCTGACCAGTCACGAAGACTTCAGGACCAAGAACCCACTGAAAGGAACTGTTTAGAGTGCAATTATTTTGTGCAGAGCTCTTTGCATTTTCTCACCAGCTGAGACTAAAATACCCAATCAAAGATTCCCAGGATATAAGATCTGCTGAGTGCTTGATATAATATAGGGAAATACCATGTAGAGCAAATTAAGTAATAGTTACGGTTACTATTACTACTATATCACAGTTACTATGAGATGTACAGAGGGGTAGTGTCACCTAGTGGAAAGAACACAGTCTTGGGAGTCAGAGGTCCTGGGTTATAATTCCGGCTCCACTATATGCCTGCTGTGTGACCTTAGGAAATTCACTTAACTTCTCTGGGCCTCATTTCCCTTAACTGCAAAATGGGGATTCAATTTCTGTTCTCCCTCCTACTTACTGTGAGCTCCAAGTAGAACCTGATTATCTTGTGTCCAGTCCAGCACTCAGTACAGTGCTTGGCACATTGTAAGAGTGTAACTAATAAATAGCACAATTATTATTATTTTTATTAAGAGTGGAAGGGTGGGAACAGGAAATTTCAGGGGCCAAAGCAAGAGATTCTGGCAGGACTAAGAAAGGAAGAGATGAATTTGGCAGATAAGATGGAGTAAGAGTCTGTGGGGTCACATGAGGGTAAGGTAAGGAAGGAAACGAAGAGGCCTGGATGAGGAGGAGGAGAGGGATGATGTGAAGAGAGAAAAGGAAATCACTCAGAACAGCTCAGTGCAGATTTTTCTCTGGTTTCCTGAAATAACCACCAGCCAGTAATCCTTCTTCTTTGAAGTGAGAAGAATAGCAATTTCACTTGCTCTTTACAAGTAAAATGCAAGGTAAAAACTTTCTCTTTCCAAAAGCAATAAACCTCTTCAGAGGTTGTCTGAGCTGGTAGCACTTCATTTCAATACCCCAAGGGAACAGGCCAATAGGCAACCCTGGCTGACCTTTGACCTGATTGCTCTGTTCTGATTTAAAGAGGTGGACAAGAGAGAGTCAGAAGTTCACAGAAACAGAAAACACTTATCAAATTTTCCAGTACCAGAAGGGAAAGGTTTTATTGCAACAAGATATCATCATAGATTAGCAACATAAAGAAGTCTCCTTTACACTTACGGGAAGCCTTTATGCTGTTTAATTAGTCACCTTAACAGGCTTCCAGTGATCAAGGTATCACCAGAAAAATAGGCCTGCTGGGGTCACCAGGGGTCTCTTAGGGGTAGAGGAAGGAATAGTGCAGCAGTCTCTTGGGGGTTGGGAACTGCCTGGAAGAGTGATAAAAAGGAAAGTTGAAGGAGGAGAGGAGAACTCTTGTTCTCTCCCCACTCCGCTCCTGCTATACCCTCATCCACTTTACCTCACCTCCAACATCTTCAGGGATGCAGTAGGAGAGAACCAGGAATTGGTGTGGTCCTGAGTGTTTCATCTTCCCCGGGGCCAGTGGTCTTCTATCAATCGATCAATCAATCATTCCAATGCTTTGTCCCGACATCTGGGAAAGATTGGTATTGAGAAGCAGCGTGGCATAATGGATAGAGCATGGGCCTGGGAGTCAGAAGCTCATGGGTTTTAATCCTGGCTCCACCAAATGTCTGCTCTGTGACCTTGGGTAAGTCACTTCACTTCTCTGTGCCTCAGTTACTTCATCTGTAAAATGGGGATTGAGACTGTGAGCCCCACTTGGGACAGGAACTGCATCCAACCCAGTTTGCGTGTATCCACTCTAGCGCTTAGTACAGTGCTTGGCACATGATAGGTTATTAACAAATACCACAGTTATTATTATGATGATTGAAGATTTGAAAGGGAATTGGTATTTTGGATTATTTATCATTAATCTTTTAATTTTAGAAACTAAAGTCACCAACCCCCAGATATTTTCTTTCAAAAGAAGCACAAAGAGTTTTTTTGCATGTTCTAAAACTGAAATTTGAAAAGCCAACTTTGCCCCAGACCCAGGATAGTTTGCTCCAAACCTAATAGCCACAGTGCATAAGATTGCAAACTCCTGGAGAGCAGGGATTACATCTTAATTCCTCATTTTATTTTCTTCTGCTCTGCTCCAAGTAAGAGCTGAATTTATGCTCCTGCTGCATTGCTTTTGATGAGGATGGTGTAGAGGAAGAGAAAGACTAGTCTCAGTGGGACTAAGCCTCACTAAGAAGCAGCAAGGTCTACTGGAAAGTGTATAGGCTTCAGTGCCAGAGGACCTGAGTTCTTACCCTACCTCCGTCACTTGTCTTCTGTGCAACCTGGAGCAACTCAGTTAACTTCTCTGTGCCTCACTTATCTCCTCTGCAAAATGGAGGTTCAATATCTGTTCTCCCTGTGGGAGAAGGACTGTGTCTGATCTGATCTGATCGTAACATATGTACCCAAGTGTTTGGCAAATAATACACGCTGAAAAAATACCACAATTATTATAATTATTTCCATGAGTCTCAAGCCTGGCCTCTCTGAGATGCCTGCCAAAGGATAATTGCTGGAAATTCCTTTCATTTTCCACTTGCTTTCCATTGCTGTGGCACATTCCCATAGTGGCAGGAGATAGCCCCACCAGAGCAATGAATTCCACCTAACTCATAGGGAGGTACAGGGAGGTACAGTGGGTAGAACCCTGCATGGGTCCTGACAGATCCTGAGCTGCTGGATCTCAGTGCTGCTTAAGCCATACATGAACTTAGGTCAAGCCAGAATTTGGGCCTAGCTCACTTCTCCCCGACACTGCTCAGCTAGCACAGCTGCTCTTGTGGGCTGCTTGCTGCTATGATAATAACAGCAATAATAATAATAATAATTGTGGTGTTGGTTAAGGGCTTAAAAAGCACCGCACTCAGTGCTGGGATAATCTCCAGATAATCTGGTCGGACAGTCTCTGTCCTACATGGGGCTCAAGCTATGGTTACAGCAACTCAATGGATATCTGCACACGAGTGGAACTCCCACCTGAGCACGGCAGCCCCCTATGGTAATTTGGTCTGGGCCTGCTTCTGGTCTGATGGTACCCAGCTATCATGCCGAGGTTCCCCTGACCAGAACCTGGTCAAGGGGCCGGTGGAAACTGGTCCAAACTGGACTGGGTTTAGCATTAGGCCATTCCACCTTGATCCCCCAGATTCAGGTTATGGGGAAGCTATGAATCAATCCTGATCCAAGAAGGCCTCTACAGTGTGCAAAGGAGCAAATGGAAATTCTATTTCTGCTTCTACCGCTAACCACTAACAGCGTGACCTTAGGAACTCACTCATCATCTTGGTTCCCTCCCCTTGAATGGAGCTTAGGGCTGGATGGACATTAACAATGGAAGACTCCAGATATCTAAAGATGGGTTAAGTCCCACTGTTGCTGCTGAGTTGACTCTTAGCTTCACACTCCTGGCCATAGCTAAATGCAGTAGATAGGCCACCCCACTCATCCTTGGCAATGTACTCTTACCCTAAACTAAATGCCCCACTTCTCCCAAAGTCCCCACCTTGGTCTTGATCCTCTAACATGACAAAATGGCCAGCTCTGTGGTGGTTTTAGAGATGTGAACAATCTTCTAAGGGGAACTGGATCAAGCCTATCAATCTCATTTCAACTCATAGGCTCCCACAACCCACCCACAGAAAACCACAACTTTCTATCATGCCAGATTTATATTTCACCTTCAAAACCTATCTGGAGAAGCACATAAGACCCTGGAGCGAGAAAAGGTGTTGGAAATGTTTTTGTAAAACAAACTGAGAAATCGAGTACGACTGTCTATATAGAAACCAACCTCGCCTCAGTTTCAGGTAGATGAAACCAAGAAAAATATAGCTGGTGGGGGGTGGGGGGAGGAGGGAAGGGAGCATTCCTTGGTTTCACTGGTGAACCACATTATTATTTTTCAAATTCTCAAAATTGGAAGGGTGGTGATGTGGTTGGGGTGGAGGGGGAAGAATGGAGAATGCACACTTGTTTCCATCTGATTAGCCATGGAATACATATTCAACCAATCGGATTCAGTTCTTCATTCAAAATTCCATCTTTTCCTTTTATGGTTATTGTTTGTCACTCACGAGTGTGATTGGTTAGTTCCATTCAACCAACAAAACACTGTGCCCTGTTTTAGAAATTACTATTAGAAAATCTCAAAGTTTTAGCTCTGGGGAGCCTGAGTGTTGTACTCGGCATCTTCGGAAACTATTTTGCCAGCTTATCAGAGCAAATCTAACACAGGTAGAAAAGATTTCACACAATCAGCCTGGGTTTACTGGTACAAACAGTATCTGACTCCTTAGCCGGCAAGGGGTTGAGGCTTGTTGGAGAATGTGCTCCCAAGAAAGGATTGGCTTTATTATTTGAGGGAATAGAGAGGAAGGGGAACATGGAAAAGGAGAGAGTAAAATGGCTAAGGAGAGTAAAGAAGGATAATTTTAGGACAAGGATCCCTGTTGCAAGTCAGGATCCAAGGGACATAAAGCCAAAGGTTGAGGTGGGCAGAAAGGGTATATTTCCTGAAAGACTGAGTCCTTGTGTTTGTATACTAATAGGTCAGTTGTCAATTGCTCCACAGAATCTAACTAAGAAGCCCTGCACCACCCCCATCCCTAAGAGCTGCCTGGCTTCTGAAGACATCCTGAAGCCCCTTAGGCTGGTCTTAGGCTGGTGTGGCAGGAATGAGAGAGATGGGAAGGCCTGGTGTGATGATGGCTGAGTTCCCAGGGTAATCCCAAAGTCAGAATGAACAATATGTGATTCAAAAATATTGACCCTGACAGCACAGCACAATTCCTATTAGTAAATTGAACTATTGAGTTTGTCCAGGGTATATTCAGGGACCAACTGAACTTTCTCACAAGAAAAACACCTTCAAAAAGGTATGCCTGCCCTGGGCAGATTTGGCCTGGGCATCTAAGCCAGTGCACATAGTAAGGGCTCAATAAATACCCTTGATTGATATTGAAGTTCTTCCGAAGATGAATCCTCCCTTCACCTTTAACCATCAGAAGATCTTACCCCGTGCTGCAGATGGCTTTGAAGTAAATGGATACGAACTGAATTTGAGATTCCCAATTACCATCTTACCACCGACCATGAGAAATCCAGAGTTAGCACTCAAAAGAGAATGGAGGCTGGGAGTGAAGAGTTTTGCCCCTGATCCTGCCCCTGATTCTGATCCTGCAACCTTCCTATCCAATCAAAAAATCAATTGCATTATTGAGCACTTAATATGTGCAGAGCACTGTACTAAACACTTGGGAGAGTACTTCATAACAGAGTTGGTAGACACATTCCCTCCCCACAGTGAGGTTACAGTCTAGCAGGGAGTCCAAGAGAGAACTGTGTTCTGAGACACTGGTGGTGACTGCAGAGATAAGATTAGGTGGTGGTTGTCTGGAGGTCAAAATAAGGAGCACCTTCTACCCCACCACATAACAAAGAGAAGAGAGGCATTTGATTCTAACCAGACTAAAATCAGATTAAAGCGGTTATCTCTTTCCCTGATAGTGAAAGCCCCATATGGTCAAATTTGTTTCAACCAATCAGTCATATTTATTGAGCACTTACTGTATATTGAGCACTGTTCTATGTGTTTGGAAGAGTACAATATAACCACATTCCTTGCCCCCAAGGAACTCACAGTATAGAGGTGCCTGCACCTCTAAATTAAGGTCTAGGATGATGATAACCAAATAAATAAGTCTTTTCCCTTCACTCTCTAGGACTAAGGACAGTCTTTAGATCTTTCACCATCAAACCTTGTATTATTTTCTCTAATATTTGTTCAAATTTTGTTCAAATATTTGTTCAAACAGCGTTGCTTTCTCAGACTTCTGAGAATAAATTCCTCTCTCCAGTTCTTTCTCTGGGCCCTGTTAGGGTGTCCTAATTGGTCCTGAGTTGGGATAGAAGATCTCAGACTCTGTCGTCACACACGATCCCAAGCACAGTCCTCATTAAGATAACTCCAAGGATTCTGGGGCAGAACAGCCTACCTGATAAAAAAGAACCCAAGATAAAGAATGGGGAACCTCAGAATGACTGTGTAGAAGGACCCATGATGAACTCCATCTGAGTTCCCTAAAGCATCTTAACTTATTACTGGGCTACATGGCAGCAAGGGATAAGCGATCTGTAGGGGTTCTTGGAGTGGATAATGTTTGGGGCTAATGTTCTGAAGCTTGTTGGAAGTTAAGCTCTCCAGGAAAGATTTGATTTGTTACTTGAGGGAGTAGAAAGGAAAGGTGAGATGGAAGAGGTGCAGTGTGGATGAGTGGATAGGGCATGGGCCTGGGAGTCAGAAAGACCTGGGTTCTAATCCCAGCTCTGCCACCTGTCTGCTGTGTGACTGGCAAGTCTTCTCTGCGCCTCAGTTACTCATCTGTAAAATGGAGATTAAGACCCGTGATCCACATGTGGGACACAGACCGTGTCCAACCTGATTAACTCTTATCTACCCCAGTGCTTAGTACAGCACCTGGCACATAGTTAATGGTTAAGAAATGCCATAAAAAAGAGGAGAGAGTAAAATGACTAGGAAGAGTAGAGAAGGATACTCTGGGGGCATGAATCCCAGTCATTTGCAAATTTGGGTCAAGAATAACAACTCTGTGCACAAATTCATTGGCTTGATGCTCTACACACATTAGATATTCAGGAAATAATGATGCTAATGATGGGTTGAACCCTTTTCTTGGTGGGTTTTTTTTTAATTTTCCTACCTTTCTAATTTTCCAGATCGCTTAATTCAAGGACTGTATATATCACATTCGTTGGAATGACACACACACCTAGTTTGTTTAAATATACAATTCCACTGGCTTTATCACATCCTGAAGACTGCTATCTCTTTCTACAGCTAATGTGGGTTCCACCCACATCATGAATTATGGAATGGGCAAGGTCACAGAGGTATCTGCTGAAGAGGTCTCATAGAGATTTTGTGTTTTGTGTCCCAAGCTGCACCATCCACCTCTGCCAGTGCACTGTTGATGACAGGTTAATTCTTCCCTTGCCCCTTCTTTAAGCTCAAAAGACCCCCTATGGTTGTCATTTCAAATTTTCCATCTCCACATTAGGCTCCTTAAAAACAGAGTCAAGTGTTTTCTTTTTTTGCCTATTCCCCAAGGCACTACCCTACCTCTGACCCTCAGTAAATACTGTGGAGACCAATCCTTGCCTGTTGGCCTCTATGTTGTTGAGGACTCAGGAATACCTTTCAGCAGCCTCCTTGATGCCTGAGGAGTCCTCTATAAGAATGCACCGCTCACCCCATGGTGAGCAAGGGGTTAGAAAAAGCATCAAGGGGTTAGAAAGTTATCTTTCACCCACACTCCTACATAAGAATGGAATCTCTTTGTCAGCAGCATTGTTTTTGAAGCCAAAGGGCAGTTGTGCCTGCGGAGCACACACATACACACACACACACACACACACACACGCACCCACACACATTAACATATACCCCCCCACACACACACACAGACGCACACAATATGACAGGCCTTCCCTCACCTTTTTGTATTCTAATTTTCCTTCCTGGCAATCAATGATAGTGGTTGAGAAAATAACCCAACCTGGACAGGAACCATAACACTGGAATGCTTGAATCAAACCCTTAGCTTTTAAATTAGCATGATGAATTGATTTCTCAAGTATGGCTGAGTCCTGGTATCATTTCCTAGCAGTCCTGAATCCTGTCCTTAATCCCTAGAAATTGTCCAGCTATAGTGACTCATGGACTCTTGGAGCTTGGTGTGAGGATGGTAAAATTCTGAGAACATTCCAGATGGGAAAGAGTGGGATGGACAGGAGATGACTTCTACCCAAATAACTCTCTGAGATTTTTCCCTGTCATCAGACCAGTTGAGAGAAAAGCATACAATGGAAGGAAAAGGAAATGAAACCCTGGGGTCTTGTGGAGAAAATTTGACCTGGCCGTCAGAGAGATTGAATTCCACTCTGGATTATGCGACCTTGGGCAAGTCACTTACTTTCTCTGTCCAACAGGGATCTTGTATCTACTCCAGCTCTTAGTACAGTGTCTGGCACATAATAAGTGTTTAAAAAATTTCACTGAGAAAATATGGCTTCCAAAATTGGCTAACATTACCTCTGGTAACTTAAAGCTGGTAGAAATGAGCTCACGGTGAAACTTCCCTACTTTCAGTCTTTTAAACTGTATATAATAATGCAGTGTTATGTGCCCTACTCATTTTAAAGGGATATGCAGTTCATACTAACAACACCATGTGCATGAAGTATTTTGAGCTTTACCAAAGATAGCTTTTAGATATCTACAAGGGATCATCTAATCAAAAGATATAGATGTTGATAGAGACCAAGGCTCCTCTGTGGTTTGTGACAGGAGACTCCATCATCATAGGTGCACAGATAATTTTCCAAATCAAGCAATCATATTTATTGAGCACTTACTTTGTACAGAGAGCCATAATTATTATTGTTATTATTACTAAGTGCTTGGGAGAGTACAATATAACAGAATTAATGGACGCGTTCTTTGCCCACAGTGAGTTTACAGAGTAGAGGGAGCTAATCTATTCACAAGGGCTCTGAACTTCACTCTGTTTACTGAGGTTGCTCAAAGGACCCCAGTTCTAGCACTTAGAACTGTGCTTGACAAATAGTAAGCACAATAAATATCATAAAAAAGGACAATACAAAGGATTAACATACAAGAGAGTTTCTGGAATCTGGAATCTTTTAGGCCTGATGGGGGTTCCCCCACCCAAGCTGGAAAATGAGCCCTCAGGGAGGCTGACATATGCAGGGGATCTCCCTCTGAAACTCTCCAACCCCCTTGGAAAATTTAACTAAAGGTGACTATTGTTTGGTGCTTATAGCGTAATGTGGGAGAGACAGAATCTTTGGTGCCTTTATTCTAAGTCACAAGGCAGAAACACATGTTTTTAATGGTACATGTTAAGCGCTTAATGCATGCCAAGCACTGTTCTAAGCAGTGGGGTAGATAAAAGGGAATCAGGGTGTCCCACGTGGAGCTCACAATATTAATCCCCATTTTACAGATGCGGTAACTGAGACACAGTGAAGTGCAGTGATTTGCCCAGGGTCACCCAGCAGTCTAGTGACAGAGTCAGAACTAGAACCCAGGTCCTTCTGATTCAAGGGCCTTGCTCTACCTGAATCTTCTGCTTCTCAGTGTAAATGTGGATGCCACAAATGACTCTGAAAGCAAATGTGAACCAAAAAAACTTCCCACTTAAATCCTGACCAGTTTGGAATTGAAATCACTGGATCCTGGGAGTTCCAGGTCTACCTGACTACTGATCCTGTCTCTATGACTCCTGTCACCTTGACAGCATTTGGTAGCAAAGCTTAATTAGACCTATTATGCGTTGGAGTAGATACACGATCCCCTCTCAGGGTCACACCTGGAGAGTGTCCAGTACTCTACCAGTCTCGACTACAGGAGGGAGAGTCAAGCAGAGGCATATCCATTCCATTCCTAGTTTGGGCAGTGGCTAGCGAGTGGAAGGCAATCTGCTACAAGTCAAAACTCACCTATGTTGGGCAGCAGCGGCTCGGTAGAGAGTCCAGGGTGGAGACTCAAGTTTACTGTGCGGAAGGAGGCAGTGGTAAATCACTTCCGGATTTTGACCAAGAAAACTCTACGGATAGAGTAGAGAGAGATGTGTCCATGTTGTCTCTATGGGTCAGAAATGACTTGACGGCATAAAACAGGACAGGATACAAGATAATCTGGGTCTAAGGAGAGGGAGCATGGCTATTGAATTCCCATTTTATAGATGAGGAAACTGAGGTACGGAGAAGTAATAATAATAATAATGTTGGTATTTGTTAAGTGCTTACTATGTGCCGAGCACTGTTCTAAGCGCTGGGGTAGACACAGGGGAATCAGGTTGTCCCACATGGGGCTCACAGTCTTAATCCCCATTTTACAGATGAGGTAACTGAGGCACCGAGAAGTTAAGTGACTTGCCCAAAGTCACACAGCTGACAAGTGGTAGAGCCCGGGTTCGAACCCATGACCTCTGACTCCAAAGCCCGTGCCCAAGGTCACACAGCATATCCATTGAGATCACTGAATACTGGGAGTTCCAGGTCTGACTACTGATCCTGTCTCTATGACTCCTGTCACCTTGATAGCATTGGGTAGCAAAGCTTAATTAGACCTTAATTAAGTTGTGGAGCCAGATTTAGAAACTAGGTCCTCTGACTCTCAATCAAGTACTCTTTCCACTAGGCCACAATCCTTCTCAGTCAATTAATCAGTCAATAGTATTTTTGAGCTTCTATTGTTGTAACAGTCATAATAGCAGCACTTATGGAATTCCCACTTAAGGTAATAAACTCTACAAGGAACTTGTGAAGTATAGAATAAAAAAGTAACAGGTTCCCTGCCTACAAAGAGTGTATATTCTTAAAGAGACACAACATAAAAATAGTGACAATACTGTCTAAATAAACTGAACTGTACTAGGAATGTAACTACCAACTCTGTTACACTCACTCTCCCAAGTGAGAAGCACAGTGCTCTGCACACATTAAGCACTCAATAAATATATATGATGAAATGATTGATTGATTACTAAGTGCTTGGAAGAATAGAATTAGTAGACATGATCCCTTCCCTCAAGAATCTAGAAAAGAAGACAGACACCAAAACAGATTACAGACGAAGGAAGAAGAAAACCAACAGCTGTACATGAATTAGTGGTCCATGTTTCCCCAGTCAGATTGGGCCTGATGAATTTCAGCTACAACAAAGCTACACAAAAGCTACTCTCAGCTAAAGCATGAGAAGCAGCAGGGTCTGGTAGAAAGAGCAGAAGCCTGGGCGTCAGAAGATCTTTGTTCTAATTCCAGCTCCACCACTTGTCTGCTGTGTGACCCCAGGCAAATCACAACTTCTCTATGCCTTAGTTTTCTCATCTGTTAAATGGGGGATAAACATCTGTTTTTCCTTCTACTTAGACTGTGTATCTCATGCGGGACAAGGATTGTGTGCACCCTGATTAACTCCTATTTACCCCCGGGGTTAGAACACTGCTTGGCGCATAGTCAGTGCTTAACGAATACTATCATTATTATTGTTTATTATTATTATCAAACTCTTAAGACTTAGATTCAAGAAGAGGATTGAATGGGAATATTTATGGAGATTGGAGTAGTCAACTTCGACTTGGTGCCTGAGACAGAGCAACAAGACAGCCCCCAGAAACCTCATTTTCATCAAAATGTTTTGTTAAGGTCCTGTAATGCATGGAGCCCTGTACTGAGCAAGAAGAAAAGACCCAAACAAGTTTTTCAGATAGGCAAAGTCAAGAACAGACAGGGAGAGAATGGTGCAGAAGTTTCCAAATAAATAAATGAGATTATTTGTGGAGATGTTTATACATGAATAGAGTGTCCTCGATCAAGGAAAATGCTGCTGTTGGTGAGATTGCATCCCTCTATGGGAGTGCACACTTAAAGATAGTAGGATAACTTTTTAGCCTCTTCCCCAAATGAACTAAAACTACTCATATGTACAGAGTCCTGCCAAAAGGCTCTGCTGCCTCGAGGCCAATATGGAGATGGTCACTTATATCAGACTTTAGTAGCTTGATGGGGAAGATAGGGAAAATGCACTTTTCTCTCATGGGACAAAGACTGGGTCTGATCTATCTTGTGCTTTCCCCAGTGCTTAGCACAATGTTTGCCATAGTAAGTGCTTCATAAATACCTTTACCGTTCTACCATCAATAAGATGAGCTTGATTTGTCTTTCCATCAGCTGTGGTGGGTTCCACTGAGGCATCCACATTCTCTCATCTAGTCAACAGGGAGCCAAAAACATGGCAAGACAGCTGATTTAGTGGGCAGGTGATCATGGAAGAGAAAATCTCTTTAGGACCTCTTCGACCATAGACACTGCTGTGTCATTCATTCAATCGTATTTATTGAGCACTTACTGTGTGCAGAGCACTGTACTAAGCACTTCGGAAGTACAATTCAGCAATAAACAGTGACAATCCCTGCCCACAAGTTTCATAAGACTTTGATAAAATAGCATTCAATGTTAACCATATGAAAGATAGGGACTTTTGCCTGTTGCAATAATTTTTGAAATTGTATAATTAAGCTAACTAGGGAGGTATAATAATAATAATCAAACTTGTTAAGGTCTTACTATGTGCCAAGCACTGTGCTAAATACTGGCGTTGATACAAGATAATTAGATTGGGCACAGTCCCTGTTGCACATTAGTCTCACAATCTAAATTGGAGGGAGAACAGGTACTGAAATCACATTTTAGAGATGAGGGAACTGAAGCACAGAGAGGTCAAGTGACGTAGCTGGGATTAGGCTCCCAAGCTCATGCTTTTTCCACTAGGCCACACTGCTTCCCATGCAGCAGAATATTATGTATATGTGGCAAGTGGTTTCTTTTGAATGGTGGGAAGTGAAATGTAAAAATGCAGATCATTTTTCAGATGAGGTGGTAGGTGGTAGGGAGTAGACAATTACCATCAAACTTCCAGTTTCTTAGGGAGACCACTGTGGAAAGTTTCACAGAAGGGAACCAATACCCCAGTCAGAAGACATAGCCAGAGCAGTCAACAAACTGTGAAAGAGCTAAAAATAAGAATGCCAAAGAGTCCAAATCTGTCACCGTGTTCTAGCGGAATGCCAAAGAATTGTCTTCATCCTGTCCGCCTTTTCCATTCACTTATTAGGATCACCAGCAAAGAGGAGAGTTTGAGTTTGAACTCTACTTGATCCAGGTCCTTTGGGAGGGGACCATTTGCCATTTTTGACTCCTGTAGGTAGCCTTTTCAGGGGGTTGACTGGAAGAAACTATGACCACTGATCCACTTGGGTAACAGGAATGTCCCACCTGGTAGCTATTATTGAAGTAATAACACACTGGGATCGTGGCTCCCCACAGATCCTGTTTATCAAGTGCTTCCTACAGTGCTCTGCACACAGTAAACACTCAATAAATAACACTGATTAGTTGATTAAAGCTCCTTACTGGCTCTACTTGCCATAGTTACCAGTCCATCCAAGAGTCCTGTTTGTTGAGAGCAATTTCCTCATTTCTCCCCCTCTAGTTTGTTGTGAGCAGAGAATGTGGCTGTTATACTGCTGTGTTGTACTCTCCCAAGTGCTTAGTAGAGTGCTCTGCACACAGTAAGCATTCAATAAATGCAATTGATTGAATGATACCCTGGGCACCTATAAGTTCTCTATGGGGTTTTTTAAATATACTGTGGTATGCATTAAGCATTTACAAACGATGTGCTACACACAGTTTTAATAGCTGGGTAGATAAGAGATGATTATATTGATTACAGCGCTTGTTCTACATGAGGCTTCAAGCCACGAGGGAGGGAGGACAGGGATTGATGAAGAAACTGAAGCCCAGATCAGGTAAGTGACTTGCCCAAGGTTAGAACCCAGCTCTCCAGATTCCCTGCCTCATATTCTTTCCACCATGCCATGCTCTTTTTCAACCTTTTATCTATGCCGTCAAGTCGTCTCCGACATAGCGACGTCATGGACACGTCTCTCCCAGAACAACCCGACTCCATCTGCAAACATTCTGGTAGTGTATCTGTAGAGTTTTCTTAGTCAAAATACAGAAGTGGTTTGCCATTGTCTCCTTCCACGCAGTAAACTCGAGCCTCTACCTTCAACTCTCTCCCATGCCGCTGCTGCCCAGCAAAGAAGAGTTTTGACTTGTAGCAGATTGCCTTCCACTCGCTAGCCACTGCCCAACCTAGGAATGAAATGGGTATGCCTCTGCTTGATTCTCCCTTCTGTAGTCGAGACTGGTAGAGTACTGGAAACTCTCCAGGTGTGACCCTGAAAGGGTTTTTCAACCATTACTGAATTCTAATTGTTCAGCAGTTGATAATACTGATGCATGAATGAAAGAGCCTTAGAGCAGTCATGAACTGAATTCTCTTCTCAGATTGACTCGGATTAATTTGGCTTCACTGTACCTAACCCAGAATAGGAACCTAGAACCTTTGCAGTTTGAATTTTCTGCCAACTCTGTTGTATTTCCCAAGCACTTAGCACAGTGTTCTTCACGGAGTAAAAATGCTCAATAAATACCATCAATTAATTAGGGACAGAAACTCTGAACAAAAGGATTTGGATAAATTTATGGGCAAAACATCCAAGAGAGATTATTAGAGGGAAAAATTAATCATGTTAAATGGTATATTCATCACCTTTCTGGACGACCACTCAAGAGGGCAAGCATCTCATGCCTTCCACGCAACAGGTGAGAAAATACTGGGCCAGATGGACCGTCAACCTGAACCAGTAGTGATGTTGTTTCTGTGGTGATATCCTTATTTGTCTCTCCAACAAAGTTTTCGGTCCGTTTTTCTTGGTCTAGCGTAATACTTCGGTGAATTCACTTAATACCTTAAGGGACATGGTCAACTTCAAAGAGAGAAAGAAATGGAAACACAAAGGCCTAAGGAAGATAAAGCCTTAACTACATTAGGAATTTTGACCAATATACAGGATGCTTAATGCGTTAGGGATTGCATTTATTTTTAAATGAAGCAGGGCCTGCCTAATTCGTGATAAGGACTAATACTAGTGTAGACTACTTAAGTGAAAAATCTAAGAAAATTTCACATCCTATGATTTTGAGAGGTTCCATGGGCATATTGATAAAATTGGGTGTGAGTGGCCCCCATAAGCCTAGCAAGGACAAACCTAAGGATATTTTGGAACTTTGTACCTGAAAACACTGACAGAAAAAATAAGCATTTTCACAGACCCCTTTACTAGTTATCAGTGTGCTACACAGAACCCTAGAGGTCCAAAGGACTTTAAAAAGGAGATGTTCCTGACTCTTTCCATTCAGGGTTTTGGGCAGCAATATCTTTGAAAAGAGTATCACATGTGACACACCGTTCTGTTCAGCAGAGTCTTTTGCAGTGTAAAATTAGAACTTCTGAAAGTTTCAGGAACAAATACCTGTCTGCAGCTTTGCTGCAAGAAAAAGAAACTAGCAGGGGACTTTCCTCCTTTCTGCCAGCTGGGTGTGGGCTTAGAATAGTTCAGGGGGTGGGAGGAAGAGCTTGGCAGTGGAGTAAAAACTCCATGTCAAAGACAGAAATGTCTTCTCTTGAGAAGCCACATTTCCTAGTGGAAACAGCACAGGCCTGGGAGTCAAGAGACCTGGTTTCTAAAATCCCATCTCCCCCCGTTGTCTGTTGCGTGATCTTAGGCAAGTCACTAAACTTCTCTATGCCTCAGTTCCTTCATCTGCAAACATGGGGATAAAATCTTGTTCTTCCTCCCTCTCAGACTGGGAGTCCCATTTGGAACAAGGACTCTGAGCTGATGATCTTGTATCTACCTCAGTGCTTAGCATAGAGCTTAGCACATAGAGCTTAGCAAGCAGAACAATTATTATATTTCTCTTGGAAGTAAGTTCCTGGTGCATGCCTCCATGAAAAACATTCAAAGATGGCCACCAGAAATTCACTGATGAAGAAAAGACATTCTCCCTCCTGCTCCATGCCAGGCAACTTTTTTTTCCTAACTCCTTTTCCCTGCACTCACAAGTCTGGCCACCGTAAGGTGTTCCGCCTGAGACTCTGCCTAAACATCTCCTGGGCTCAAAACTCTCCACTGGCTCCCTGTGTCTCTTCACATATCAAACAAAAACTCCTCCCAATCTACTTCTAGGCTCTCCACCATCTAGCACCACCTTACCTAACAGCTCTTTTCACTTATTATTCCCCAATCCATTGTCTTTGTTCCTCCCAAACCACCTGTACCTCACTCTCCCACCTCTCTCACACTACTCTCCCAGCTTGGAACTCCCTCCCTCCTTCTCCATATCAGACAGACCCCCAACTCTCTCCATATTAAAAATCCATCTATTTATTGAGTGCTTACTGTGTGCAGATCACTGTACTAAGAGTTTGGGAGAGTAGAATATAACAGAATCGGAAGACACATTCCCTGCCCACAGTGAGCTTGCAGTTTAGAGGAATCCCTCTGGAAATCCCCCTTCCTCCAACAAGCTTTCCCTGATTCATTTCCCAGCACCCTGGGAAATCAAGGACCACTCAAATTTGTAAAATGGATCTACCCTGTTGGCGATGTTATCATTCCAGTCTGTCCCCAGGTACTTAACTCCAACTTTGCTTATTAAAATGGTTCAGAAAACCACCCAAATTTTGTGGGGGGGTGGGGGGGTGGCTTTCTACATTGCAAAGGTGAAGATTTTAAGATAATTTTGTTGGGATTTCTATGGTAATTTTCAGCTATCTCTGTGTTCCCTCTAGCCTGGGAGCTCATTGTGGGTAGGGAATGTGTCTGTTCTTGTACTGAACTCTCCCAAGCACTTAGTACAGTACTTTACACACAGAAAGTGCTCAATGAATACGATTGAATGAATCTCTCTCACACACACACACACACACACACAATATCAATCTATCCATGTCAGAGGCAAGGTTTTCCTGGGCACCAAGCTATGGGTGTGGTGAAAGAAGCCCTAAACACAGGGCAGATGTGGAGTGGGTGTGGGAAGTGGGGCTTTGACCAGAGATCAAAGAGCTTCATACTTACAGACTAAGTCCTGGGTACAAGCAGTTCTGACCCTAAACAGATTTCTCTTTCAACTTGCTATTTCCTGTGTCTAGGCTCAGGTAAGATATTCCCAGCCTCTCACAATAAGCTTTAAGAGTCAGAAGCAATTATTAACAACTATTAGTTGACTTGCAACATCAGAAAAGTCAGAAAAAAGTCTCCTACAGCTTTTTCATGCCAAAGGAAGACTATTCTCTCCATTAATTTCAGAGATGACTGGAGGGTCGTAACTAGTGCAAAGGAAGTGTGGCACAGCTAGAAAATGGAGATGCATCACCTAATAAGGATCCACAGATTACTTTATTTTTTAAAAGTCTTGGAAAAATGTAAACTGTATTATCCACTTTGTGGATTAATTGTGGCAGATTTTTTAATTCTAGCTAACAGCACACTTGCCTTCCCCACAATGTTCTTTCAAGCCACAGCAGTGGCTCTAGCCAGGGTGCATCGATCTGTTACTTACCACCACCTCCCTTACCACCATATCACCTAGACAGACCTCCATTCCCTGCCCTGCTAGTCATCCAAACCAGCTCCTCCATTTTCATTTTGTAGGTTTGGGATTATCCATATTCCTGCTTCCCTCCACAGTACAGTTATTTATCCTATAAATAGTTCAGGGGCTTCACTTACTCCTTCCTTATCCTTTTTTTTCCCAAATTCATGGAGTTACTTGATGATTGTAAATAGTTGACTCGGTCCTTTTCTAGTATATCTCCTGTCAATATGTATTTCCAGGTAATCACAGTTAAGTTATCAACATAGATATGACTTAAGATCATGCAAGGTCATTTCAGCTTTTACTGGCATACGAGATGGCTTGGTTAACATTTAACTCACGAGGTAAATACCTTTATTCTTCTTCAGCTAAAAAAAACCTGGAGAGTTATCATAGAATGACTGAAGGGCTCTGATAAGAATTTGATCTTTGTTAAGGTGAAGAATAGATTGGGTTCAGGTGCAATTCTTCGCACAAGAGTTTTACCCCTGTTTTGAATGCACAACACCCCTTACCTATATTAAGCTCAGACCGAGTTTCATTAAGATACCCAACCTAGAGCTACAGTACTCTACTAATATCCTGGAAAAGTAGAATGGATTTAGGAGGCCTGACCGAACTGCAGCTAGTAAAATTCAAGGGGCAGCATTACTAGCCAGAAGGGGGCGCTGCCTCACTGGGGGAGCCCCAGAAGCAGAGGTCCCATGGCCCTGTTGATATATGAGATAGTCCTGAATTTGGCTGTTTCTGCAATCCTTGCTTCCCTGCTCACTCACTCCCATCTTCTCCCTCCTTCTATTTGTTCAGAAATATACCCAAACTTTCCTCCCTACTAAAAAAAAAATTGGGGACAGCCACGCTAAGTCATTCCACAAAGTCCATTGCACAAACTTCAGGCTTTGAGATGCAGCTCCAGTGCTTGGCTCAGTGAAAATCCCTGAACTACATAGGGCAGGATTAGGTTTTCAACTCATTCAAGTGGCCAGACGCCTCCCATTTCTGCACTCAGGCTACTAAGAAGTCTTTGCACCACTGAGAAGCACATAATTGCTCCATTATTCCCCCTTGGTAGTAAGGAAAAGAGAATTACAATGAGAAATAGTATAGTCCCAACACGCAGGGCGTCATAAAGCCTTGTGCAGGAAGGCCACTGCCGGGCCACAAAGATTACAAAGTTTAATTGCTTCTAACCTCATACTTCAGGTGGGAGTTTTATCCTTTTTTGTTAAATTCCAAACCTGAGAACTTTTAAAAGTGAAAACGAAAAGGAAAGATGAATACGTACAATCGGATGCTCAGCCGTCATAAAATTTCCTTGCTTCTTGTGAACCTCCCGGTGACCAAAGATTATAGAACAGGCACAGGTTTTGGCTCCTTGGAGTTGGCCCGCAGCCACCAGGTCATTTATCTATTCACAATCGCACGCTGGAGTCCTGACCAGAGACCCTGATCTTCAGTCTCCTACTGAGTTTCATTCTGCTCCTCCTTCTGCACAAAGTAGTTTGAGGAGAATTAGCGTGATAAATCATAAGTCAATTTCTTCGAACCTTTCTTTCATTTTAAAATGATTCACTATCTTCAAGATAAATGCCATGTCGAAATAGCCCCACAAATGGGAAAAAAAACACCACACACACACACACACACACACACACACACACACACACAGAGGATCCAAGGCTGTTTTGGAAAAACTCTGTTAGCCACAGGTAGATCTAATCTTTCCCTCAGCCTCAGTCAGGCCTCCTGTACTAGACATAGCTTTCCAAAACTGAGACCTGGGAATTAGGAAAGTCTACAGAGTCCCAGAATGAAGAACTCCATTATTTTCCAAGAAAAGATTTTGGTTGAATTCACTGATCAGAGAGCACTACTTCCTTCTTCAAAGATCACTTCATCTCTAAAGCCATTCAAGAAAATCAACCTAAAAGTTCTTTCCAAATAGTAAACAGAGGTCTACACAATCCGTAATACTTACTGAGACCTGCTCTCTGCAGCTCACTGTATTAAGTGCTTGGAAGAGTATCCTAAAATTAGTAGATATTATCCATACCTCAAGGAACCTACAGTCTACATAATACGCTGGCAAAGTAAACAGGCCATTCTTTTACATGTAGTCATCCTGAACTGAAGGAATTTTCAACAGTCAGGAGACCGAGTCTTTGATGGAGGTAAGAACCATAGGGCTGGAAAGAAACTCAAAGAAACACTGACTATCCACTGGCCATCAGATTCAGTTATCATCATCACTGGCATCATCATTGACTAAGTACCTTTTTTATAAAGAACATTGTGCTACTCTTTGGGAAAAGAACTGCAAATATATATCCCCTCTACCCCCTTAATTCTAAGATTGTGAGATCGTAGGGGACCAGGAACCATGTCTAGTCCTCATCCATATATTTTCTCCACTGCTTAGTACAGTGCCTTGCACAGAGTAAGCACTTTATAAATACTATTGCTACTATTACTCTGACTAAAGAAAAGGCATGATCCCTGTCTTCAATAAATGGGAAGATGGTAGAGAAAAAAATAATTATCATAAAATTGATAAAATGATAAGCACAAGTGATTAAATCAATGACAAATATATCCACAAGTGCCAGGGGTGCTGATGGGATGGTATATTGAGAAGGGAGGAAGATTAATCAGAAAGTGACTTTTAAGGGGTGCTTAGCAGGAGGGAACTCCACCTAATGGCTCATTATATTATGGGTCAAAGCAGGAACACAAATAGTTATGAAAAAGCACAATACTCAATTCTTTTGTGCAGATTATTAATCCTGAGGTCCCAGGACTGAGGCACATCTGTTTTTCTTGACAGGAATCTCCACTGAAGACTAAGACTGTTAGTCCCATGTGGGACTGGGACTGTGTCCAACCTGATTAGCTTATATCTACCCCAGTGCTTAGTACAGTGCCTTGCACATAGTGAACACTTAACAAATACCATAAAAAAGGATAGAGAGATGATTTGGTGAAGCTAAAATGGGATGGTATTGCCCTCTTCAAAATGTTGAACTAATAATCATCCATAAAATTTAATTTACCCATTCCAAAATGTTAATTCAAATTCCCTTTGTTTTCTGGGGAGGCAACTAAAATAATCTTCTGGTAATTCCATACTTAATATCTAGGCATTCCGGGAATCACTAAGATAATGTGTGTTTTATAACAGCTTCATAACATATACTGGGCTATTAAGCTAGATAAAACAGTTGTACCTTTTATGTAAACTGCCTTCTAGCAGCAAGCAATAAAGTAGCAGAATGGGGAGCAGAGTTCAACAACTTCTATTCCTCGAGAGATTTTGCCTCTGGCTCTGACCAAAGGCAAGGGTTGGGAACAATTGAATTCTAACTCCTGTTCTACTCTCCCCTCACTTGTCTCATGGTTCTCATCCAGTTGGAGAAAGTGGCTCTTTTTCATATCAGTGTAAGAATTTCCATTACAGGGTCAAACCAGTAGTCTATCTAGTCCAGAATTGTATCTCCAAACAGAGGCAGCAAAATACTTGTAGGAATCGAATGATGGTGATCCACCTGGATGTCCATTCTCATTGCTATGGATGCACAGTGTCACATGATATTTCTAATATTTCCATCTACATCTCAAACTTTCCCATTTCTTCAGTGTTGGTGAGAGAAACATTAAATAAAAATGAACTTTTATAAATATTTTCTAGATGTCAGGTGGCAGCTCATGTTGGGTGAGCATGACCTCGTTGAAAGAGGAAGGGACTGTAAATCAGGAGATCTGGATTCTAGACCTGGGTTCTAATCCCAGTTCTGCCACTGACCTGCTGTGTAACTGTAGGCAAATCACTTTACTTCTTGGGCTTTCAATTTCTTCTTCCGTCAAGTGGGAAATGGGGATAATGCATTTACTCTTAGATTGCCAGCCTCTTGTGGGACAGGGACTATGTCCAATCTGTATCTTCCCCATTGACATTCCCCTTTGCAGGCTCCTCCTCTGACTCCCATCCATTAACTGAGGGAGTCCCTCAAGGTTCAGTTCTGGATTCCCTTTTATTCTCCATCTACATCCTCTTACTTGAAAAGCTCATTTCCTCCATATCTTCAACTACACTCTCTATGCAAATGATTCCCAAATCTACTTCTCCAGCCCAGATCTCTCTCCTTCTCTGCAGTTTCATATTTCCTCCTGTCTTCTGGACATCTGTATTTGGATATCCTGCTGACACTTCAAACATATCGTATCTAAAACTGAACTCCTCATCATCCCATTCTAACCTTGTCCTCCCCATCTTTCCCATCACTGCAGACACCACCACTATCCTCCCTGTCTCACAAACCCTTAACCTTGGCATTTTCCTTGACTCACCTCTCTCATTCAGGTCAAATATTCAATGTCACCAACTGTTGGTTCTACTTTCACAGCTTTCTAAAATCTGCCCTCTCCTCTCCAACCGAACTGCTACTATGCAGGTCCAAGCACTTATCGTATCCTGCTTTGACACTACATCAGTCTCTCCGCCGACTTCCCTGCCTCCTGTCTCTCCCCACTCCAGTACTTACTACACTCTGCTGCCCAGATCATTTTTCTAAAAATGTGTTCAGTACAGTTCGGTTCAGTTCAGGTCAAAAACCTCCAGTGGTTGACCATTCACCTAATTGAACAGAAACTCCCTCGCCATTAGCTTGAAGGCACTCACTTTTAACTCACACCCCACTGTCTCACTTCTCCGATTTCCTACTACAACCCAATCTGCACACTTTGCTTCTCCAACACCGACCTATTCACTGAACCTCGATCTCGCCTACCTCGCCACCGACCCCTTGCCCATGCCCTCCATCTGGCCTGGAACTCCATTCCCCTTGGAATCTGACAAACTACTACTTTCCCTACCTTCAGAGTTTTATTAAAATCATGCCTCCTCCAAGAGGCCTTCCCTGATTAAGGCCTCCTTTCCCCTACTCCCTTTCCCTTCTGTATTGCTTATGTACTTGGATCTGTACCCTTTAAGCACTTGATATTCACCCCACCCTCAACCCCTCAACACTTATGCACATATCCATAGTTTGTTTTAATATCAGTCTCCCCCTCTAGACTGTAAGCTCACGGTAGGCAGGAAACCCTGAACTCTCCCAAGCTCTTAGTGCTGTGGTCTGAGCACAGTGAACTCTCAATACATACCACTGATTGAATGATTGATTGACACCTAATAAGTGCTTAATAAATGCCATATCTATCTCTCCTCCTATGTCCTCTCCCTGCCCTTTTCTTTTTTTCCCCTTCCTTTCTCAGGAGCTTCACTCATCTCACTTTGGAGCACGTTGATACTCACTCCACTCCCACAGCAATTCATGTACAGATCTTTATACTGTGCCATTTCCCCTCTCTGTAATGTAATTGAATGTCTGTCACCAGCTCTAGACTGTAAGCTCCTTAAGGGGAGGGATCACATCTACCAACTCTATTGGATCGTACTCAACAAGGGCTTAGGATAGTACTCTGAACACATTAAGTGCTCAATAAGTGGCACTGACTGAAACTTTCAGAGGAGTTTCCAGCGTCACCGGGTTGTCATTTTTATCAAGTCAGTCAGTGGGCCCATCAGTGACATGTGAAGAGGAAGATTGGTTTGCTTCTAGAAAGTTTTTCAGCCCCTTGTTGTCAGTTGTCCGAGATCTCCCCACCTTCACAGCCTTATTGAAATTGCTTCTTCTCCAAGAGGCCTTCTCCCATTAAGCCTTCATTTCCTCTACTCCCTCTCCCTTCTGCACTTGTGTTTGCCCTCTTTATTCACCTCACCCTCAGTTCCACAACACTTATGTACATCCCCATAATTTATTTATATTAATGTCTTTCTCCCCCTCTAGACTGTAAGCTGCTTGTGGACAGGGACGGTGTCTACCAATTCTGTTATAGTGTGCTCTCCCAAGTGCTTAGAAAAGTGTTCTGCATATAGTAAGTGTAACATAAATAGGATTGACTGACTAATATTGCTGTTTCCCTGAAGTTCCAAACCTAATTCTGTTCTAGCACTTGGCTAAGGTGAACAGCTTCTGCATAATGCAAGCTCGCATTTGTTGAGTTTTGAGAACATTAGAAGCCAGTTTATACTAGTCAAGGCAAATGTGTCTAGCAGCATATGGTCATGATGGTGCTTGTAGTCCCAGCCTCATTTTCATTCCTTAAATAAGAGTAATTTGTATTTCCAAAGTGCTTTTACTTATTGATCTCATTTCTTTCTCTTGACCCCTCTCAACAAAATGAGGACAGTTCATCTTGAAAATAGTCACTTAGCTTCTCTGTGCCTCAGTCATCTCATCTGTAAAATGGGAATTAAGACTGTGAGAGGGACTGTGTCCAACCTGATTATCTTGTATTTACCCCAGCACTCAGTATAGAGTACTAAGTAAGCACACATAGTAAGTGCTTAACAAATACCATTAAGAGAAAATGGCAGTTGGAAATATGGACGCAAGACAGGGGGTTCGTGAGGCATGCCTCCCTGTGTGTGAGAAACCTGATAGGTCCAGCTGTTTAGGTGATCGAAAACCAATACCCCCACAACACTTCATAGCCAAGCACACTGGATTCTGACATCACCAAGGCTGTCAGCAGGATGAAGGGGAAGGGAAGAGAAGCTGCATGGCATAGTGGAAAGAACATGGGGCCTGGGGGTGGTCAGAGGACCTGGGTTCTAATTCCAGCTTTACCGCTTGTCTCGTGTGGCTTTGAACAAGTCACTTAACTTCTCTGTGCCTCAGTCACCTCAGCTGTAAAACAGGGATTAAGACAGAGTCCCATGTGGGACATGGACTGTGTACAACTTTGATTATCTTGTATCCACCCCAGCACTTAGTACAGTGCCTGGAAAATAGTAAGCACTAAACAAATACCATTAAAAAAGAGAGGAGCAGATTGGCAGAGGCTGCAGTGTTCTCTGCTGATCAGAGAGATGGAATGAAGTCTAGTTGCCTGAGCAGGCTCAGACTCAGAACCAGCAAGACCCAACTTCCTTTCAGATAGACAGTTGGCATCTCCACAACCCAAGCAGGACCAGCATGAGTTTTAGTGGCACGTAGGTCCTAGGATTTCCCCATGTACAACTGTGACCCGAAAGGGCATTCCTTCTGGAAAAATCCAGCTGGAAATATCATTTTCTGTTGCACAGGCAACCTAAATCTGCTCTCTGGAGGATGTCTGTCCTCTGCCTCTTCCTATTAACACTCCGTGTCTTAGTCCTTGGACCCCAGCCAGCCCAATTTGGTGCTATTGAGGGGAGAAGGTCCACCCGAGATGGAGTCTCTGGAGGAGACTAAACTGAGAGCAGCTGGCGATGACAGCAGCCACCACAGCAGAGGTTCGTTTTCTCTCTGAGGGTCTTCACACACCATTGTGGTTATATTTCCTTTCAGTGTGAGGGGAGGGAGAGAGAGAAGGGAAGGGGAGAACTGGGAGGGAGGGTGGAGGGAGGGGGTGATGCCAAGTGCAAAGTGGCTTATTGCACAATGTCAGGATAACACTATGTCTCAACGGTCAGAGCCCCAAGCCGCCAGAAGCAGCGGGGACGTGCAATCAAATAGCTCTGCGGCCCAGGGTCTTTTAATAATTTTAGAGAAGTTGGGCTCATCCCAAGTTCCTCTCCCACAGATTGTTCCTGTTGTTTTCTTGCTCCATCCCCCATGGATCATGTGACCTCTTGAGCCCTCTGTTCATGTGCTACAAGCTCGCATCCGTTATGGACCACCGTCTCCCTTTTCTATGCCGTGACCCTCCAACCACCAGCCTCTACTGGGTTTTTTAATGCCGTCAGAGCTAAAGGATGTGGAGGGATTTATCTCTTTTAAACCTCAACTTCACTTCTTTATTTCTTGATATTGAAAGCTGGTTGGTATCATTTACCTAAATCAAACCAATTAACTCCTGGTTAAAAAAGCACATCACCAGTGGAGATCAACTACTTTGCCTTCAATTTAGGTGGTTTTGTAAATAAACAGCCTTTAATAAGGAGCGGACTAAGCTCCCCTTGAGGCATGCCTGGTGCATTTTAGGCAGTCAGTATATATAAAAAAAACACTTAGACTCTCTGAAAGAACAACAGTCCCGGGAGTGAGAGGACCTAGGTTTTCATCCCAGTCCTGCCACTTGCCTCCTGGGTGATCTTGGTAAAGTCACTTAAACTTCTTTGTGCCTCAGTTTCCTTTTCTATAAAATGGAGATTCAATCTTGTTCTAGCTCCTTAAACTGTGAGCCCTAGGTGGGGCAGAAATTGTGTCTGGCCTGATTATCTTCTGCTCCAGCACTCAGAGCAGTGTTTGGCACATAGTAAATTCTTAACAAATACAATTATTAATAAGTACAAATCCATTTAACCATTAAATCTATTATTTTGGCAAGGTAAAATAAATTAGTCATTAGGAATCTTGGCAAAAAACAAGCAATTCTTTAACAATTTCAGTAAATGGGAATAAACTAGACACATTCTCATGAGCTAGGAAGGGTTTTTAGAATACAGTCTTGTCTTCTCCTGGTGATTTCAAAGTCACTGAGTTTCCCCAGAGTTTTGATTGTCACCATTTTGTTCCCAGATGAATCTTACATAAAATTGTTCAATTTACACACACATCAGCCGAGTCATTGTAAGTTGGATGTGGACTGTCCAAACTTCAGTTGTGCATTTGAGAAAAAGCTTAAAGAATGACACTTTCACATTTTCCAGTCTGGGTGTTTTGACCGACTTAACTTCCACTCTCCTTGTTCCACAAAATGGTCAATACATGAATTAAAATAGCTGGCAGTAGCCAATTACAAAAATTCAAGTCAAGGAGGTAGGGATTGCATGATGCAAGAATTGAAACAGTGTCACCTTCAATTTCCCAAGGTTCTCTTAACAATAATGGTATTTGTTATGCTCTTACTATGAATCAAACACTGTTCTAAGCACTGGGATGGATACAAGTTAATCAGATAGGATATAGGCTCAAGTTTGAGTGGAAGGAAGAGCAGGTATTTAATCCTCATTTTACAGATGAGGAAACCGAGATCCAGAGTGCTGTGACTTGCCCAAGGTCACCCAACAGGCAGATGGCAGAGCTGGGATTAGAACTCAAGTCCTCTGACTCCCGAGCCCATGCTTTTTCCACTATACCAAGCTGCTTATCCACTTCCCCAAGGAACAGGAGCTGTTTTTAATTTCCACCTGTGCATTCTCTCCCAACATTTAGTACAGTGCTCTGCATAGAGTAAGCACTTAGTAAACACTATTACTACTGTTTGCCTGGATAAATTAAACAGTAAGCAGTCTCATTCTTTTATCTGGGTTGTAAGCAAAATATTAAACCTACCAAGTATGACTACATTCAACTAGCACCACACCACCAAACTGAAGAGACTTCTTGCAATTTTTGTAATTTTCCTGGAATGTGATTGAATCTCCATTTTCTGCCCTATCCCATTTTCTCTATCTGGGAGGTACACTGGATAGATAATAATAATGGCATTAGTTAAGTGCTTGCATGTTCCAAGCACTGTACTAAACCCTGGAGTGGATACAAGATCATCAAGTCCCTCATGGGACTCACAGTCAAAGTAGGAGGAGATTAGCACAGAGACTGAATGTCTTTATCTCACTTTTCCTGGAAAAGCAAAAAACTCTGGATTACCACAAGGTTTTTAACAGAAAAAGTCCCATATTACTGATATTTTATTGAGAATCCTTAGTAATTTCCTGAAATCTAGGACAGTATTCTAATTCTGGAGAAATGCCCCAGAATGTCATTCAGGTGCTGTTCACAGCCGCCTCCACCTCCTTCCTTCAAACCAAACACAAGCAACATTGTTAAAGAATCACACACACACACACGCACACACCATCCCCGATATCCCCCCTTCTCCCTCTACTTTAAAAGCCAAATTCAAACCAATAAGTAGACAGCTCCAGGATCTTTTTTTGAAAGGAAGAAAATAAAACAAACACTGATTTTATATGAATCTCTCTCCTCCTCCTTCTCCTTTTCCCCAGGCTCATAAAATCCTCTGAATACCCCAGGCTCATAAAATCCTCTGAATTCCAGAATGACCTCATTTTGGAGGCAAAAATTCTGAAGTAAGAAGTTAAGGATCTATAGAGGATTCTCTTTAGCTCCTTGTGGGCAGGGAACATTTCTACCAACTCTTTTGCATTTTACTTTCCCAAGCACATAGTGTGCTGCTCTGCACATAGTAAGCACTCAGTGAATACTACTGATTGTCTGATTGACTCTATTTCTATCATAGATGTTTACTTGAATCAACCTGCCTGTCTTCTTTATGGACCAAGGTCTGCAAGTAGGCCTGGAACCCTAAAAGCCATCCAAATGTTTTTTCTCTCTCTCTCTATGCCACCCTTAATTTGATTTCAAAAGCCACGTTCTCCAGACCTGGGAAGCTTCATAAGAGATATGATAAGATTTCTAAGGGCAAACACCACAGCAGTTTATAATGATTATAATAAAAAGAAAGATAATAATAACAATAGGAATGATATCTCTCTTGGGTCTGACCATCCCCTCGGGATCGGGGTACTCGTGCAAAATCGCAACTCACTCACAGGTGCATCATCTATGGAAAGCCCCAGTTTGAAACAGAGAGAACATCAGCAGAACTATAATTCTCCCCACACATCCCCCAGCCTTTTGCCCTTCTGGGGCTATACCCACATGCCTGAAGTGAGCGAGGCGACATCCCTCACACCCTGGTTGCTAGATCTAGTTTTCACCAAGCCGAAACCTGCACGATCTCTGAGAACTGTCAGGCACCAAGAGTCTAGGCACAGTATATTTGCGGCCTTCACTGTTGCATGTCAGACACTCCCCAGCCCATCCTCACTGCTGCAAACCACACCAGACCCTCGACTTCAAACTCGTTTATACCCAAACGATCAATCGTATTTATTGAGAGCTCAGTGGGTGCAGAGCACTCTACTAAGCACTTGGGAGAGTACAATACAACAATATAACAGACATATTCCTTACCCACAACAAGCTTACAATCTAAAGGCAGAGACGTGGATGGTAATATAAATAAATAATTGAATATTGACCATGTACAGAAGTGCTTGGGTGCTGGGATGGGGAGACGAATAAAGGGAGCATGTCAGGGTGATATAGAAGGGAGAGGAAGAAAAGGAAAAGAGGGCTTAGTCAGGGAAGGCCTCTTCATAAGGCTTTGAAGGTGGGGAGAGTATTTGTCTGTTAGATATGAAGGGGGAGGTTTGGCTATGAAGAGGGAGGATGTTCCAGGCCAGAGGAAGGACGTGGGCAAGCGGTCGGCTTAGTAACTTCACCTACCGCCTTATTTCAAGCCACGAGTGATCATTCCTTTCCCCTGCTAAGAATGGCAGTGACAAACCACAAATCCTATTTGCCACTACTGGGACCGAAAGATAACTGCTGCTACCAAGGCTGCATTCAGGGACAGATTTGTGAGCTGAGGCATTAAATCCACCCCCTCATTCCTTCTCAGATGCCAAAAAGGAGACAAAACCTCCAGAAGAGTCATCTCCATGGGTGTCATAACACATTCCTTGCCCAGTAACAAATTAATACTGAGTCTATTTTTATTTAATCTTTATCATTCCCAGTGGTGAAAGAGTAGGGACAATTTTGAGGAAGTGGTGGTATGGGTTTGTGTGTGTGTGTGTGTGTGTGTGTGTGTGTGTGCATGCGTGTGCCTTTTAATTGAAATACCAAACTTTGGCTCTAAAGTAGCCCTCTCATTAGTGAGGAGAGAGGGAACCCAAAGAGGAAAGGACCAGAGCAGTTCAGCCACTAACCTTTTCTCTAAATGGCTCAAATAATAGCTCCAATTCTGGTGTTCCTAGAGAGATTTCTCCCTGCTGGAGAGCCCTGGTTTAAGAGACTGATTGTGACACATTTAGGCTCTAATAGCCCTTTGGGTTTTTTCATATTGCAGTTTATTACTATCACCCCAAATCCTTCTTTCATAATATTGCCCAGGACATTCCCACAAACCGTTAGAAAGTATTTTAGGCTACATATTTCAATAACAGTAAAACCCCCTTTTTTGTTGTTTCAGCTTTGCCGTTTGCAAAGCGACAGTTTACATTGACTTAGCAGTGGAAGACCCTTGTTCTTACAGGGTTCATTATAATAATATTTGTATTTGTTTCACGAGGGGCATAAAACACAAAAAGTTGAAAAGTGAACAGATAAATCTGTCTTCTTTGAGACTTTTTTCCATTGTAGTGCCGAGGTGAATAGTTGAAGCATTTAGAGATGTTCCTTTTCCATCTGCCCTGTGAGGAAGGGTGACTTTGAAAAGGACCCAGGAATGAGGTACCCAGATGGAATCTTTTGTGTAAAATGTTGACCACCAACTAAATCCTGAAGACCACTCCCAAGAATCACTTCAAAAGCTTAACAAAGAGCAATCATGATAATAATTATGGTACTTGTTAAGTGCTGGAGTTAATCCATTACTTGGAGCAAAGCACAAGTTAATCAGGTTGGACACAGTCCCTGTCCCACATTGGCTCACAGTCTTAATCCCCATTTTCAGAGGTAGCCAAGGTCCTGAAAAGTTAAGTGACTTGCCCAAGTTCACAGCAGACATGTGGCAAAGCTGGGATTAGAACCCAGGTCCTTCTGATTCCCAGGTCCCTCCATTAAATCAAGCTGCTTTCCTGACTTAATGACTTAAAATTGTAAATAGGCCTTGGAATTCTAAAACAAAAATGATGTTCCTAGTTAGGGTGTTAATTCCAGAGATCAATCCAATTACTTCATCTGTTTTTGGCCATTAGGCGCTATTTTAGCCACTTGGCAAATATCAACTTGATTTTGCTGTTTTTCCCTATTTACTGAGTGTGTATGATTGTCTTTATTTCTCTCTCTCTTTCTCAGACAACCCTCATCATGAGTTGGTTGAGGAGAGATGGGAAGAAGTATTGGCTGGCTGTACCAGGAGGAATTTATATGAGGATGGCCACTCCTTATGGCTGCTGGCTCACTGCCTGGGCCCATTTCCAATAATAATACTAATTATCATTATTGTGGTATTTGTTAAGGACTTACATTTGTTAAGCACTGTGCTAAACACTGGGGTAGTTATAGTGCAATCAGATCAGACCCAATCCCCCGTCCCAGGTTAAGGGAGAGGGATTTTCCTCTCCAAAAATTCCATTTTTGCAGATGAGGAATCTGAGGCACAGAGAGGTCAAGTGACTTGCTCCAGGTCACACAGCAGGTCTGTTCTCTTTCCGTGAGGCCATGCTGCTTTTTTGGGCAGTGTCCTTAAATACACTATCAAAATAAGGATGGTGTGTTCAAGATGTCATACGGACAGGGAATGGGTCTGCTAATTCTGTTACATTGTACTCTCCCAAGTACTTAGTACAGTACTCTACACTTAGTATGAACTCAAGAAATACCACTGATTGATTAATGTGCTCAGGAGAAGTCAAGATGGGAGATTCTTCTGCCAGACTTGTAGCCTCTCCTGGACCCACCCTCCCACCACAAATTTGATTTGTGTGGCATAAATAAGTTGCTTTGCTCAAGTCACAGAGTCCATTTGTCCTAGAGAAGCCATTATCCCTTCAATTTAGACATCCCCCAACTTGGGGGGAGTCAAAAAGAGGAGCAGAAGGTTTCTTCTCTCTTGCCTGGAAAGACTATGTGGTTATGGTCTACCCATACTTGGACAACAGAATCAGGTCTCTGAGTTGTATTGAAAACATCCCTTAGAGCTAGAAAATATAATTATTCTCCCCACTTTTCAGAAAAAAAGAACTGAGGCCCATGGAATTTATGACATAACTTTTCCCCTAGCAGCTGGTGGGATGCAGATGAAATTAAGCTTAAACTCCAACCTCCAAGTCCAGTTTTGTTATTCAGTACCTAATGTGATCAAGTTAGGGCTAACCTAAAACCTCAAAACTTGTCTTGGTGTGCTTATTTGTGGAGAAAGACAGACAGAGAGAAGGAGGAAGAGAGAGAGAAAGAGAAAGAAGAGAGTTGTCCTTCATATTCAAAGATACCACTGACAGTGAAATTCATGTGACCGAAAAGGCAACTATGGCAATTGAGTCCAAGTTTTCAGCCGGGATGCAGCATTGTTTGAAGCTCTGCTATACTGTATCCTTAAAATGTTTCCTCTGTCCTCCTCGCTTTCAGTTTCCCCATTCTAGCTCACCATACAGCAGCTGCTCGGGTATCCTACAACCCCCCATTCTTCTCACGTGGCCCTTTTGGGAGCCTAGTACAGACCACACACACACATTTCGCAATGGGCTATATCCCCGGCCGCCTACTTGCTCATTGCACCCTGTGCCCCAGTGGAAACATGACTGGCAGGGACGAGAGAGAGTGTGAGTGGAACTGTGCAAACCACTAGCACTACAATCAATTCCTCTGCACAGGTTCTTAGTCCTGAGGTCTCATCATCCTGGGCCCCACCCACACAGCTGTGCTCAGGTGAGCTACCCTTCAGTGCTAAGGAACTGACTTCATTATTATTATTATTATCATTATTATTATTTATTATTATGGTATTTGTTGAGCTCTTACTGTGTGTCAAGCACATTTCATCCCAAGACGTGGCTTTGTGGGATCCTGTCCTGCCATTTGATTTTGAGTAGAGCCCAGGAGTGACCCTGATGGAATTACCTATGTAGTCGGATGTGGCGTCGGTTGGGGGAATCCAGGATTCAGAGTCGAAGAGAAGTTCATACAGCACTATGGCTCTGTAGACCTAGGGTCTGGTCTGGAATCTGATACCACGGTGCTGCCTTACTCTGACAGTCTCCCGAAGGATGTGCTGACTTTCTTGTTTCAATTTTCAACTTCCTTGTCTATCACTGTTTCTTTGAGAGTGTGCTGACACTGACATATGTGGCTAGTCATTGCTATTGGTCTTTGCCACTAGCTACTCGTCCCTTGCTCTTATGCTACCGACAGCAGCAGCGGCAGCAGCAGCAGCCAGTTCCCACTCTGCCTGGGTTCTCCAGGATGTCAACATGTCTTTCAGATCTCAACTCCACCCATTAACTTCCAAGTCCATCCAAATTCCTCTCAGGAAGGCGGGGCAGCTAGAGAATCTGGAAAATTATATGCTGGGGTGGAGAGAGAGGGTGGTTAGGGGACTTCCCACCTGTTGGCCCCCATTGCAGCGTGGCTCAGTGGAAAGAGCCTGGGCTTGGGAGTCAGAGGTCATGGGTTCTAATCCCAACTCAGCCACCTATCAGCTGTGTGACTTTGGGCAAGTCACTTAACTTCTCTGGCCCTCACTTACCTCATTTGTAAAATGGGGATTCAGACTGTGAGCCCCACATGTGACAGCCTGATTACCCTGTATCTACCCCAGCGCTTAGAACAGTGCTCGGCACATAGTAAGCGCTTAACAAATACCAACTTTTTTTTAGACTGTCATTCAACCAATCGAAGGTATTTACTGAACTTTTACTCGGTACAAAGCACT
This sequence comes from Ornithorhynchus anatinus, assembly GCF_004115215.2. Taxonomy (NCBI): domain Eukaryota; kingdom Metazoa; phylum Chordata; class Mammalia; order Monotremata; family Ornithorhynchidae; genus Ornithorhynchus; species Ornithorhynchus anatinus. The sequence goes on from NC_041738.1 coordinate 45,727,267, forward strand.
GCAAAAAACACGTGAAAGAGTAAAAAAGAATGAGTAGACGTGATCTCTGTACTTCGAGATCTTAGCCCAGCAGAGGATACTGGCACAAGAATAAATTACAGATAGAGGAAGCGATTGAGTTTAAAGATAATGTACATAAGTTTCCTGGGGAGTGAGAGAAGATTTAAGTGAATAAGTGACTCTTCAGTGGGGGAAACATGGTGAAGGAGATGAGCTATTAGCAAGGGAAGGCTTCCTGGAGGAGCTGTGATTTCAGTAGGGCTTTGAAGATGGGGAGAGTAGTGGTTTGACAGATGTGAAGGGGAAGGGAGTTACAGGCAGGATGGAGGATGTGACGAAGAGGTCGACAGAGAAAGATGAGAGTGCGGCACAGTGTGTAGATTGGAATTAGAAGAGCAAAGTGTGCAGGTTGGGTTGCACTGGGAGAGGAGCGAGAAGTAGGGAACCGGAGCTGGTTGAGTGTCTTAAAGCCAATGGTCAGTAATTGCTGTTTGTTGTGGGGAGGGATGAGTTCTCACATCTCTTAGGACTACCACCAATTATGGTAGATCTCAAAGTGACAGAACATGAGTGAAGTCATGCTCCTGACTTTGGTCTAAAACTGCCACTAGATCCAACTCTGCTTTTTTGCTCTTAATATCAACTTTCAGAAAGGTCATACAACTGGAATGAGTCAAGCAATTTTGTGCAGAGTTCTAATTCTAAACAAGGGTTGATTTGAAAGGAAAGTGAGGTGGGTGCAAGCAGAAATGCAAGGCTCTGGACACATAAAGTGAATGGAAAGCGGAGTGGCTTAGTGGAAAGAGCACGGGCTTGGGAGTCAAAGGACGTGGGTTCTAATCCCAGCTCCACCACTTGTCTTCTCTGTGACCTTGGGCAAGCCACTTAACTTATCCGTGCCTCAGTTACCTCATCTGTAAAATGGGGATTAAGACTGAGCTCCATGTGGGACAACCTGATTACCTGCATCTACTCCAGCACTTAGAAAAGTGCTTGGCTTATAGTTCATGCTTAACAAATACCTTAATAATAATAATTATTATTATTAAAGACTGGAGAAGCTGGATGGTGAACTGCCAGGTCCAAAGAGCCTGGGCTCAACAGCGACAAGTCCTGACACAGCTCAATCCACTGATTCTAAGTAGAGCATCTTTATATGCTTTAATCAATAATTTACTGAGTGCTTCCTGTGTGCAGAACACTGTACTAACCTCTTGGCACTGTATTAGCCACATGGGAAAGTACAATGCAACAGAGTTGGTAGACAAGATTCTTGCCCACAGGGAGCTAACAATGAGAATTAAGTTAATAACAATAATAATAATGCTGGTATTTGTTAAGCGCTTACTATGTGCCAAGCACTTTTCTAAGCACTGGGGAAGATACAAAATAATCAGGTTGTCTGCATGGGGCTCAAAGTCTTCATCCCCATTTTACAGATGAGGTAATTGAGGCCCAGAGAAGTGAAGTGATTTGCCCATGGTCACATAGCTGACAAGCAGTGGAGTCAGGATTAGAACCCATGATCTCTGACTCCCAAGCCTGGGGTCTTTCCACTAAGCCATGCTGCTTCTAAGTGCTTAGTACAGTGCTCTGCCCACAGAAAGCACTCAATAAATACAACCGATTGATTTTTTTTTGGTATTTGTTAAACGCTTACTATGGGTCAAACACTGTTCTAAGGGCTGGGGTAAATACAAGTAGGTTGATAGATTAATTGAAGTCCTCTAGACTGTGAACTCTTTGTGGGCAGGAATGTTACTGTTTATTGTTGTTTTGTACTTTCCCAAGCGCTCAGTACAGTGGTCTGCACACGGTAAGCTCTTAATAAATGACTGACTGAATGAATAAATGAATGATGTTCTTCATACATGAAGATGGAGATATTTCCTGTGCCCAATTTTCCACTGTAGTAATAAGTGGTAACATTTACTGAGTACCCACTGGGTAAAATGCACTGTACTAGTTGCTTGGGCAGTATAGAATAACAAAGTTGCATGTTTCCTGCCCAGAGTGAGCTTACACGGAAACGAGGCAACAAACATAAGAACATTTACACCTAAAGGGGTCAAAAATAAAGAAATTGAGAAGTCACAAATGCATGAGTTCAAGAAGAGTGAAAATCAGTTTGTAAATGCTAGAATAACTTATATATCAGTTTACAAAACAGTTTGCTTCTCTTCAAAAATGATTTTCCATCCTTGACATACTTTACAGAGCCAGAATATTAGTTCAACCTAATTGCTGTGAAAAGGAATCATTCGAAGCTCCACATTTCAGAGTTTCAATATGATTAAAATTCTAGGGTTCCTAGAGTCTGAACCTATGGTCCCCTGGAAACCTACAAGGTCTAGGTGCATGAAGTTGATCCACATAAATACGATGGTTTTCAAAAGGTAGTTTGACTTCAAGAGCCAAAAGCCAAACCACTGCTAAGCATGACTAATGTGACAGCTCTAAACTCGCAGAATTAATTAAATTGTCCAAGCTAATTTAGAGGCCAGCAGTCGGGGACGATGGAGCCTTGTTTTGAATCAGCCATTCATTTGTTATGGGATTCTGAACCAGTGAACTCCTAATGTTTCCATGTACATATTTGGAAAACAGGGCCAAAAAGCCTATGGTTACAATAAGCAACACTGAGGATGCTAGAACTTTTCATTTATTCATTCATTCAATCGTATTTATTAAGTGCTTACTGTGTGCAGAGTACTGTATTAAGCACTTGGGAAAGTACAATACAGCATTAAAGAGTGAGCTCACAGTCTAGAGGGCGGGAGGCAGATGTCAATAAAAACAAACAGACATCAATATATATAAATAAAATTACAGATATATACATAAGTGCTGTAGGGCAGCGAGAAGGGGGAGAAGCAAAGGGAGCAAGTCAGGGCGACGCAAAAAGGAATGGGAGATGAGGAAAAGTGGGGCTTAGTTTGGAAAGGCCTCTTGGAGGAGATGTGCCTTCAGTAAGGCTTTGAAGGGAGTGGAGAATAATTGTCTGATGGATTTCAGGAGGGAGGGCGTTCCAGGTCAGAAGTAGGATGCAGGCCAGGGGTCAGTAAGACAAGTGAGAACTTTGACTTGCTCCCATGAAATGTTCCACAGAAATGCTTTCTCCTCAAACAGAATTCTGCCAGGAGGCAGCTGGGATGGTTTTCATCCCAGAGAAGCAGCATGGCTCAGTGGAAAGAGCACGGGCTTTGGAGTCAGAGGTCATGAGTTCAAATCCCGGCTCTGCCACTTGTCAGCTGTGTGACTGTGGGCAAGTCACTTAACTTCTCTGGGCCTCAGTTACCTCATCTGTAAAATGGGGATTAAGACTGTGAGCCCCATGTGGGATAACCTGATTCCCCTATGTCTACCCCAGCGCTTAGAACAGTGCTCGGCACATAGTAAGCGCTTAACAAATACCAACATTATTATTATTTTCATGGAACAGTCACTTAATGGACCTATCTCGTGAGCTATATACAGTTTGCAGAGATCACAGGTCTGGGTACGCTGCATTCAGGCACTCAGGACTGAATTCCAACCACAAAGCAAATAAGAAAACAAAAATCATGAAGTGATCTAACCAACGAAAGCTTTTCTCCGGGTTGCAGAAACTTTCATATTTTAGGTGATTTCTTAAATCAAGCAGAACTAATTATGGGCTGTCCCCACCTACCAGAAGCACGCGGTCTCTGTTCACACTTCTCATGTTCAGTTCCTGTCCTCACCTTGTTTTTCCTTTTTCTGAGACGTGGTTGAACTCAACCCATATATGTTTCCCCAGAGGCAAAGATTTTTCTCTCTCACTTGTAAATTGTCCCACACACACATTGCAAAAAGGTATTTCAGGAGCGCTTTTTCTTTTTTTAAACTACATAAAACCACATTTGTTCATTTTGAAAGAATGTTTTAATAATTTTCTCTAGATCACGTCATGGTTGAAATAAACTCCCCTAATAGACAGTTGGTGATTACAAGAGTGAAACTCAGATGTAACCTGAAAATTTGGATTTTTTTTTTTTTTACTGTTTTATCCACAAGTTTATAAATTAAAAGTATGGGCTGTGGGGAAAAAGAGTAAAATTGAATGACCTTGTAGTCACTTCCCCTCAGAGGTAGAAATTTAGAATGGCTCCACTCCATGGGCGTGACATGCGTGACATGCGTGGCTAAGTGTCACAATTTCTAAAATGGCTGCAGGTGTGCCCAGCTTCCTCCCAGCAGTAAAATGCTGGGGATTCAGGTGGCAGTCTGGCCTCCCCTGTGGTTTGAAAATGGGAAATTAGGAAAATATTTTTAAATCATGTTTCAAGCAAGTGCTTTGATATTGCCTCAGGTTGATTCAAGATGAAGGGCTCCTGTTTACAGAAGCCTCCGTTTGGAAGTTTACAAACACTGCAGGTGAGATTTTTGGTTCTCTGACTCTTTTTGTTTTTCCAAGTTAATGATTTTGCTGCCAGCTCATTGCCTACAAATTTAAAAGGCAGTAAAAATGTTCCTTTCGGTGAGGGACAAGGGGTTCCCAACCATCAACAGTGCATCTCTAGACTGTGAGCACATTGTGGGCAAGGAATACTCCCTCCTACTTAGACTCAGAGCCCCTTGTTTAACAGGAACTGTGTTGACCCGATTGTCTTGTATCTACCCCTGCATTTAATACAGAGCATGGCATATGGGTAGGACTTAACAAGTACTGTTAAAAAGGGGGCAGATTTAGGGGGCAGGAGGAGACTGCATTATACAGGGGAGAGGGTGGGAGGAAACTTCCCAGGCTCACTGACAGAGTGTGGAAAGCCAAGTCTGTTGGCCAAAGCAGGGCTGGGCTAGGAGGGCTTCTCTCCTGATCCGGTTTAGTCCAGCTGAGCCTGGACTAGTTGCTGCTTCCTTTTTTGGGGGGCAGGATACAGACACACTGAAATGCCCCCTTTCTTTAGTTGTCTCTTCAATTGTGACTGGTGTGCGTTCGTTTTCTTTGAACTTGTGTCTCTCAAGGTCAGATTCCTCTGAGACTGGCCAACGGGTGTCCCATGCCCACTAAGGTTTTAGTAACCTTGCTTCTCCACAGTTCATTCATTCATTCAGTAGTATTTATTGAGCGCTTACTATGTGCAGGGCACTGTGCTAAGCACTTGGAATGTATAATTCAGCAACAGATAGACAATCCCTGCCCAATAATGGGCTCACAGTCTAAGCACCTCCTGCCTTCCCCTTCCATAGAATCTTTCTGAGAAAGGGAGATGGGCCCAAAATAGTTCTAGACTTTCCCAAGGCCATCTCAGTCTGTTTTGGCCTCCAAGGCTCCACCCTCACTTAGAAATAATAATGATAGTGGTAACTAGTAAACACTTACTATGTGCTAAGCCCTGTGTTCAGCACAGAACTGTGATGTTGGTTTAGTATGGTATTTGCACTGTACTAAGCACTGCGGTGGATACAAGCAAATTGGGTTGGACACAGTCCCAGTCCCATATGGAGCTCACAGTCTTAATCTCCACTGAACAGATGAGGCACAGAGAGGCAAAGTGACTTGCCCGAAGTCACACAGCTGACAAATGGCAGAGTGGGGATTAGAACCCAGGTCTTTCTGACTCCCAGGCCTGTGCTCTATCCACTAGGCGACACTGCTTCTCAAGTAGAAATACCTCCCACTGCATAAGCTTCTTGTAGACGAGAATTAGATCTACAAACTCTATTATACTGTACTCTCCTAAGCACCTAGTAAAGGTCTCTGCATACAGTAAGCACTCAATAAGAATCAGCATGGCCTACTGAAAAGATCTTGGGACTGGGAGTCAGGGGACCTCAGTTCTAATCCCACCTGCACCACTTACCTGCTCTGTGTGTGACCTTGGTCAAATCACTTAACTTCTTTGAGCCTCAGTTCCCACATTTGTAAAATCAATCTTATTTATTGAGCACTTACCATGTGCAGAGCACTGTACTAAGTGTTTGGGAGTGTACAATAAATTAAAATTAGCAGACCTGTTCTCCCTTCTACTGAGCCTGCAAGACCCATGTGGGACCTGATTATCTGGAGCTACCCCAGTGCTTAGTACAATGCTCGGCATATAGTAAGTGCTTAATGAATATCACAGTTATTGTTATCATTTTTAAGACTGTGAGCCCTATGTGGGACAAGGACTGAGTCCAACCTGAGATTATCTTTATCTACCCCAGCGATTAATAGAGTACCTGGCCCATAATAAGCACTTAACAAGCACCATAAAAATCCCATATATTGATTGATTTACTGTGGGTCTGCATTGTCTGCTCGGCGGGGACAGGATTGCTGCAGAAGTAATAACAATAATAATGATAATAATAATTGTGATATTTGTTAAGCACTTACTACGTGCCAGGCCACTGTACTAAGTTCTGTGGTAAATACAAGCAAATCAAGTTGGACACAGTCCCTGTTCCACACGGGGCTCACAATCTTAATCCCCATTTAACAGATGAGATAACTGAGGCACAGAGTAATTAAGCAACTTGCGCAAGGTCACACAGTGGACAAGTGGCGGAGCCGGAATTAGAACCCAGGTCCTTCTGACTCTCAGGCCGGTGCTTTATACACTAGGCCTTGCTGCTTCTCTTTATTTCCCCACCACTGGTCTGGCCCCCCGTCCATCAAGCCAGTGACATTTTTTCCTCTCTATTAGCAAACAGGAGGAGGGAGGGCAGTCATACCCATGGTGACCTGCAGCCCTCACTCCCTCCCCTCTCCCATGCCTAACAGCTGGTATGGAAAATGGAGGCCCCTGTGGCTACAATCTTTCCCTCCTCCAGTGGCGCCTGTGATGCTTCATTTGGAGAAATTAAACTACTGTGCCCCTTATCCAGCAGGCAATCAAGGGAACATGGAGGTTCCTCATTCTTTGTCCTGTTTATTCAGAGAGGAATGTGCATCCGCAAGCCAGCAACTAAGGTCTTCATGAACCCTTGATGAGACATTAGTGTACTCCATTATGGCCTTAAAGAGAAGGATACCAAACACAGCCTATTGAGTAACCAGATTGTGTTGAACTATTGCTTCATCATTTGTATTCAGGCAAAGAGGAAGAGAACAAATCATAGTTAATAGGAGTCAACAGTAGGTTCACTAGTCCCTTAATGGAAGAGATGGGAGAAAAATAAACTTAAGGAAACGCTGCTGGATCAGGACACAAATGCTTTCTAATGCCAAAAAGTAGTAAACATTTTAAGAATCAATTGCTTGGGACTCAACTTTAAAGACATCTGGTTTCGGCCCTGCGCCTGAGCTGAAAAGTCATTTTGAGGGCAGCTTCCAGAATATTTCATGGAATCGAGAGGAGGAAGGGGAAGGATTCTGGCCTGGGAAAACTGCATTTACTTTATCTAGGCATAGAAGGGAAAAGACGAGAGCTTAAGTATTCTAGGGGAGAAAGAGTTGGGGCTAAGTAGGATTGGGTGATAGGGAAAAATGTGCATTTTAGGGCTTAAATAATAATAATAATAACTGTGGTACTTGTTAAGCATTTGCTGATCCTAACTGTGGTATTTGTTAAACGCTTACTCTTTGCCGAATATTACCCTCACCACTGAGGTAGGTACAAGATAAACAGATGGTACATAATCCCCATCCTACATGGAGCTCACAATCTAAAATGGAGGAAGAAGAGGTATTTTTATCATTATTTTACAAATGAGGAAACTAAGGTGCTGATAAATTAAGCGATTTTCCCATTGTCAAAAGCAGGACAATGGTGGAGGTGAGATTAGAACCTGGGTCCCCTTTTCTCTAGACCTCTCTGCTTCTCAGATCTCAGTCTTTTGTGGGACAGACTGCACATCTGATCTGACTTTTTGTATCCACTCCAGTGCTTAGTATATAGTAGGCACTTAATAAATACATAAGCTCATTGTGGGCAGGGAACGTGTCTACCAACTGTTATTTTTTTACATATTCAATGCTCTGCACACAGCAAGCATTCAATAAATTCATTTGATTGTTATTTCTTATTCTTCTTATCATTCCAGGAAGAGATGTTTCCTTTTGTCCTGCTGCAGAACTCTAGGAGTGCAGTCCAGTTGGAAACAATGGAAAACATTTCACTAAGAGCAGTTAACTTTGTTCACCTGAAACTCAATAAATTCCCTTCCAGGTTGCCAATTGGAGCATTACTTTTATCTAGATTCTAGAGTTGGTAAAAGTTTGGGAGAACTGAAATCAATGTTCTGGTGTTGGTTTTTATCACATCTGGAAATATAAAATACTCCATCACCAGTCAGCATTCTGGGCTGAACCCCCCTGCTTAGTTCAGTGCTCCTCCCACAGAATATGCTCAAAAAATACCACCAAATGATTGACCGAAAGAGTTCTGAACTAGAGACTGTGGGGGTTACAAAAGAATAGTGAGAGACAGTCTCTGTCCTCCAGAAGCTTGCTCTCTCATTTTAAAATGGCCAACAAAAAAAAAAGCAAAAATACAATGAAAAACACTAAACAGGGAAGAATGTAAGTATTGAAAAGATGCATAAGAGCACAAATAACAAACACAGCTACGTAATTTAAAGATGTGAATGTAAATACTACTATGTTAATGATGTCATGTTGGGAATGTATGGAATCATTTTTTCATCTGAGGATTATTTCCCAAAGACTGGTGAGCGGGAGTTTATATACATTAAGATGTGTTTGTAGTGTTTGTACAAAAATACACACCCATGTGAATCTGGCTGAAAAGACCAATTCGCTGTCAACACTCCAGGCTCCATTACGTATTGGTAAGGATATTCCTTGGCAGGCTGAGGTGTCTGCCACTTGCAGCAATGTGTTGTTTTACAGCCTGCTTCTAAGTACACAGTGTGGCTCAGTAGAAGGAGCCCAGGCTTGGGAGTCAGAGATCATGTGTTCGAATCCCGGCTCTGCCACTCGTCAGCTGTGTGACTGTGGGCAAGTCACTTAACTGCTCTGTGCCTCAGTTATCTCATCTGTAAAATGGGAATTAACTGTGAGCCTCACGCGGAACACCCTGATTACCCTGTCCCTACCCCAGCGTTTAGAACAGTGCTCTGCACATAGTAAGTGCTTAACAAATACCAACATTATTATTATTATTACACTGATCTTCACACAGCCTCACCTTGAGAATAGCTCTCCTGCCATTGCCATTTTCCAGGCTCGTCAGCGGCTGGACTACAGTGTTTAAGACTATCTTGACCTTGCCTTTAAAAGATTTCTACCACTCTTACTAATGTATGCCCCATTTCAGCTTGCCAAACATCAATCAATTACTGACATTTATTGACTGCTTACTTTTTTTTTTTTTGACAGTATTTGTTAAGTGCTTACTATGTGCCAGGCACTATACTATGGGTAGATACAAGCTCATCATGTTGGACACAATGTGTCCCACATGGGGCTGCACAGTCTTAATATCAATTTTCAGATGAGATAGCTGAGGAACAGAGAATTGAAGTGATTTGCCCAAGGTCACACAGCAGACAAGTGGTGGAGCGGAGATTAGAACTGACTCCCAAGCCCATGCTCTATCCAACAAGGCCATGCTGTTTGCTGTACACAGAGCACTGTACTAAGGGTTAGGGAGAGTGCAATACAGCAGAGCTGGTACACACCTTCCCCGACCACAATGATCCTGCTCTCATCCATTATCCTCATGTGCCTTGCCCAGTGAAGCTGTCTAGCAATGAGCATTTCCTTACTGAATATCTGACTGTATTCCAGAGGTAGCCAGACAGCTATTTGTATCCCCATGAAAGGTTGTTGTCAAAATCCTCAATGCATTTTGCAAAAACCCAACCCGTCTATTTCTCAGGGTTGCAGTCTCTCTTGTTAAAAGAAGAAAACCACTTTAGATAGTGGAATTGAGATGCATTTTAGTACATTTCAGATATACTTCCTTCCTTCTCAATGGCCACTTAAGGAAAAAGTCACTCTTTCTGTCATGATATCCTGTTCAAGAGATTTAATCCCGATTAAATAGGAATAATAGGTTGGCAGTCACCACAGCTTTGTAAAACTTTGATTTGTTACAGAGCGTGGGACTCAGTAATCTACGAACTCTTCCTGTCAATTTCCCAATGGACTTTCTAGCTTGCTTGATTGGGTTGCTTTCCATCTCTTTATCTACCTGCATATCACTGGATGGGAATCAATCATTTCATCATTCAGTGGTATTTACTGAGCTCTTGCTCTCCAAAGTGCTGTACTGAATACTTGGAAAAATAGGATGTGCACTGTCAGGGTATTTGAAAGAATGTGAGAGAAATAAAAAGATGCAATCCCTGCTCTCCAGAAGCTTCCAAAGTAACAGAAGAAACAGTCACAATAGCATTTAAAATTAAGAGGAAGAAGAGAATGCAAAGTGGGGTGAGTGAATAAATGACTTTTTAAATGTATTTAAGCGCTTAATATGTGACAGGAACTGTACTAAGTGCTGACATAGATACAGGTTGGACACAGTCCATGTCTCATATGGGGCTCACAGTCTTAATCCCATTTTACAGATGAGGCACAGAGAAGTCAAGTTACTTGCCTGAGGTCACACATTAGACAATAGTAGATTGTGTAAATCAATAAATCAATAAGCATACAAAAAGTGATTCCAAGTGCTTAAGTGCTGAGTTGCTAGCTGGGAAGATCTGGAGAGAAGAAAATTCACTAGGTAATGTTTCCTGGAGAAGAAGAAATTTCAGGAGGACTTTGAAAATGGAGCAGATAGGGTCTATGGCAGATTCGAAGGGAGAGGGAATTTCATTCTTTCATGTTTTCAACAGCATTTATGGAGTATTTTCTGTAGGTAAAACGTTATTCTCAGCTCTATGGAATAATTCAATAAAGAATAAATAAGACTTGGGCTCTGGGGGTGTGATGTTGGCATCAAGAAATTGATGGAGAGGGAGATGCCTAAAAACAAAACATGAAAAGGCCAAGCGTTCTAGAACTTTTTTTGGTATTTGTTAAGCACTTACTGTGTCAAACACTGTTCTAAGCAGTGGGCTAGGTACAATTGTCTTTCCTGCATGGTGTTCACAGTCTAAACTGGAGGGAGAACAGGTATTTAATCCCCATTTTACAATTGAGGAAACTGAGGCACAGAGAATTTAAGTGACTTACCCAAGGTCACACAGCGAGCAACTGGCAGAGCTGGAATTAGAACCTAGGACCTCTGACTTGCAGGCCCTTGCACTTTCCAATGGGCCATGCTGCTTCACAGAACACTGGGGCAAAAGGCTTATTCCCATTCTGCCTGTCCAGAGCTCAACAGTCACTACCAAAGCCCTCCCACCATCTAAAAATGGGTAGAATAGAGCTGCTGCAGCTTACCTCTTTTAATGTCCTACTGGGGCAGGGTAGGATGGCATAGTGAGGAGTGCAGCAGGGGTTCCGATGGTCTTGGCACAGCCATTCAGTGGGGTGGAAGAAGGAGGGGAGGCCCCGAGCAAAGATATGGAGGAGGGAGAGGTCAGAGCGAGGGACAGTGAGAAGCTTTATTAGGGAAGAGGACAGCACGTAGTCTGGGAAGCAATGGGTGGATAATAAGCAGGAGGAAACTAGTGGCGAGCTTAAAAGCTGATTCATTCAATAGTATTTATTGAGCACTTACTATGTGCAGAGCACTGTACTAAGCGCTTGGAATGTACTCCTGTGCCGTAGCCCCATAACCAAACAGAAAGTTGTGTTTGGGTTCTTTGTCGCCCACATCAGACTGTCTCACTGTGGGCAGGGAATGTGTCTGTTTATTGTTATACTGTACTCTCCCAAACGCTTAGAATAGTGCTCTGCACACAGTAAGCATTAAATAAATACGACTGAATGAATGAAGTCAGCCAGCTCATTTTCGGGATGCCTACTGGAACTGTCCACCTCACTGAATGGTCTATGTATCTGGTCGGAAATCTGCACCTGTGAAGGTGGAGACCCAGCAGGCATTCTCCTACTTGCAGTCTCGGGACTAGAACCCAGGTCTCCTGATTCCTAGAGCCAGGTTCGGTCATCTGGACCAGCAGGAGGGCTAGAATGACGCAGAGTGAGAGGAGACCAGTATAATAACCCAAGCCCAGAGCTGGGGCCGTTCATATGGATCTGAACGATAATCTTGTGACCCTGTGAACCAAGGAGAGTCATCCGCAATGAATACATCCTCTTATCAACAACTCTGTACCGCTGGTAAGAAAGAACTCATGCTCCATCCGGTTGTGGATTATGTTGCTTTTAACCACTCGACTCCAAGTAGTCTCAGAAGAGGAGGGAGCCCCTTCTATAAGATCAGCAATTATGCTGGAGAGGAACAGCAGCTGTTAGTTCAGAAAAAAACCTCTCGTGATGTGAGGTCAAGCCAGAGAAGTTCCCTTAGGTCTAATGACCAAAGCCACCCTTCTTGAAGGAGCGGGTAGCCCTAGACTTCTCTGTGGGTCCCGTTTCTCCAGCTTCATCCACTCTCAGGGATCCCACCTTAAGTTTAGCACCAGTCAGCCCAACGTCTAACATTAACAGGTCTCCCTGTGTCGGAGAGCTAATGTCCAAATATCTTCAGATTAGAGACGCAGAAGTAAATGTAATAATTCAGAGTGGTGGATAGTACCGAGCTGAGCAAGCCTACTCACTCTGATTGTGAGAGCCAAGATAGCTTGCCAAGAGCAGCCTTTCACACGCTCAGAAACAAAGTTTTGTCCCAGGCACCACCCCTCCTGAGCGATATGGTGATGACCTCTCTCTAAAGGTCCGAGGGTTTTTTCCCCTCAAACTTGTGTTTATTAAGCAAATAAACCTCCAACCATAAGCTGACTCAGCACTAGCCATGGACTTTTTACATCTAAAAAATGTTTTTTGTACAAGTCAGCAGAACAGCTGTGTTTCCTTGATCTTTTCTAAAGAAAAAAACAACTTGGAAAGACATAGAAAACAGTTTTCATGCAATGTTTTGTTCTAGTTTTAGTTCTACTTCAATCAAGACCCTTTTCACGATTGGTCACCAATTTCTGGGGATTTTACAGTCGGGCAAAATCGTAGCTGCTTAAGCAAAATTTGCCTCTTGCCTTTTGTCAGAAGGTCATGTCACAAAGAGTAATGAATGAATCCTCCCAGCTGACCCTGAGAGAAAGGTCGTATTTTCCCTTTCTTACTTAGAGTTTTGGGGAAACTGAAGGAACTGGGGTTTCAGCAGCCAGCCCGACCCTGAAACATTTCAGACAAGTCACTGAAATGAAACCCAGTCGAGCGGAGGGGGTTTAGGACTGGTTTCCCTTCCTCCCATCCCCTTTAGCTTTTCAGATTTTCTCGCCACTAGAGTCTGGATCCTAGCCAGACTCGAAATCAAAAGGCCAGATACACAAGAAAGGTGGCACTGGGGAGAGTCCCAGTGTGATATTGCAAACTCAAAAGAGCTCTATAGGCAGCTGCTCTGTAATGTTGCTGGTTTGTGCCCAGAATCACAGTTTTTTGTTTGTTTGTTTTATATGGTATTTGTTAAGCACTTACTGTTTGCCAAGCACAGTAGAAAACACTGGGGTAATCAGTGTGGATACGGTCAAACCCACATGGGGATCACAGTCTTAAGTATGAGGGAGTGGGATTTAATCCAGATTTTGCAAATGAGGCGACTGAGGAACAGATAAGAGTTCAACAAATTGCCCAAAGTTGTCAGAATGTAGACTATAGACCATTAACCTCTCTAAACTGGTTGCCTATCAACCTCCGTACGAAACAAAAACTTCTCACTCTAGGCTTCAAGGCTCTCCATCACCTTGCCCCCTCCTACCTCTCCTCCCTTCTCTCTTTCTACTGCCCACCCCGTAGGCTCCGCTCCTCTGCCACCCACCTCCTCACCGTCCCCCGTTCTCGCCTATCCCACCGTTGACCTCTGGCCCACGTCCTCCCGCTGTCCTGGAATGGCCTCCCTCCTCACCTTCGCCAAACTAACTCTCTTCCCCTCTTCAAAGCCCTAACGAGAGCTCACCTCCTCCAAGAGGCCTTCCCAGACTGAGCTTCCCCCTTTCCCTCTGCTCCCTCTGCTGCCTCTCTGCCCCCCCTTCACCTCCCCTCAGCTAAACCCCTTTTTCCCCCCTTCCCTCTGCTCCTCCCCCTCTCCCTTCCCCTCCCCTCAGCACTGTGCTCATCTGCTCATTTATATATATTTTTATTACCCTATTCATTTTGTTAATGAGATGTCCATCCCCTTGATTTTATTTATTGCTATTGTTTTTGTCTGTGTCCCCCGATTAGACTGTAAGCCCGTCAATGGGCAGGGATCGTCTCTGTTGCCTAATTGTACATTCCAAGCGCTTAGTACAGTGCTCTGCACATAGTAAGAGCTCAGTAAATACTATTGAATGAATGAATGAATGAATGAATGAACTGTAAGCTCACTGTGCGCAGGGAACATGTCTACCAACACTGTTAAATTGTTATATTGTACTCTCCCAAGTGCTTAGTACCGTGCTCTGAGCACAGTAAGCACTCAGTAAATACAACTGAATGAACTGATTTGCAGAAAAGTCATTTCACTCTAAGGCCAGGAAGCTTCCCATCTTTCTTCCAGCTTTCTGTTCAAACAAGTTGTTTGTTGGTAGTTCTTTTGTGCCAATTTGTCATTAGCATGCGTCAGAAATAGAAATGCCCTTTCCTTTTCCAGATGAAAGAAATCTGATGAATTTACCACATTGAATCTTCAGTTTATCAAACTGCGTGGCATACTGCAGCTTTCCCGATGTTTCCAGAGAACCGAGAGTTTTCAACATTGGGTTTTGGGCCTTTATCCAAACTGCAATCCAGATGATAGATAAGCAGCAGGAATGAAGATGAGGGGGAAAGACAGAGGAAGGCCAAGAAAAGAGAGGGAGAAAATATGGAAGAGAGGCAGAAACAGGAAGAGAAACAGGCTCTATAGAATAAAGACAAAGAGGAGACAGAACGAGAGAAAAAGAGGACGGGGAAGAAAGAGAAGAGTGGGTGTGAGAAAGAGAAAATGCAAAAAAATTTTTAAGTAGACCCAGGTGCCTGTTTCCCAGTGGTGGATGGAATTTGGATTCCTCGGTGGGGAGGGAGGTGGAGATATGCTACCAGGAATACGACCACATAGCACTCCCTGAAGCTCTGACCCTGTTATCACTGCCTCAAAGTCAACCTCCCCCTCTTTTTTTTTAAGTGAAACATCCAGGCAGGTAATGGCTCTTTAAAAAAAAAATACTCTAAGTGAGTAGTATGTCTGGAGCCTGAGAGTCCTTAAGGTCTGGGGTTGAGCCCTCAAAACTACCGATGTTGCAGTCCAACTAGCTAAACTGGCCTGTGTCTGCCAGAAAAATGGAGAGGGCTGGAAGCTGGATGCCTTCATTAAACAATTCCCCTTTCTAAAAAACCTTATTATTGGACCTAAATACCTTCTTACTGTACGTGTTGCTCACTGAGGCAACTTTTTTTTTCTTGATCCACTGATATTTGGGACACTGGAGGAGGTAGGTTTCATGAACTGTAAACCCATTTTGTTTTCTCTAGGATCCCTAACCCTCAGACTAAATTCCTGCTAGAGTTTATCTCACTCCAAGGAAAAGCTCCATCAGAAATGCTCTGCTTACCCTGACGACAGATGCTTTCACACCCAAACCTATCAATCAATCGTATTTATTGAGCACTTACAGAACACTGTACTAAGCGCTTGGGAGAGTACAATACGATAATATAACAGACACATTCTCTGTCCACCTCCCTGGCTTTACCTGAGTTTCAGACATACAGAAAACCAATCGTTAGCGCTACCATGAGCTCCTCTTTGAACTAAACATCAGCTATCCCAGTTGGGCTGTGGACTGTCAACGGCTTCATGTTTGTACGTCCCTCAAGGCTGCCAGCTGCTCTCGGCTTTACACGCAATGGGTCCTGATTAAATGAACAGAAACTGCTTTTGAAAGGGTGTGGTGAGGTATTTTAGTGGCAGCCCCATCTGTAAGGCGCCAGGGTTGGAAAACTGGGTGGGGAGTGGATGGGGTTGTCGAGAGACATGCAGGTGTGGTTTGCACATCTGCACTGACTGCAGGGATTGGCCAGGAGGACAGAAGCATTCTCACATTGTGGATTATGAAAATGTGGAAGTGGATATTAAATAATGGGCTAGGAGGTGATAAATAAAGAAAGAGTTGTCCATCAGAAACCTCCTTCTCTCTTTCATTCACAGCTGAAATGCTCTGTTTGGGCCCAATCTCAACTCCACCCTCCCTCCCACCCCTCCATGGCATGTGTGCCAATAGAGCCAATGTTTCTTTCTGTGTGCACAAAGAAAGGGCCAGCACAAATAGATCCGGGTGGTTTTTCTCAGAAGACGCTAATTTGGAGATCTGGGTGCATTCTTTCCCATAGCACCTGTGCCGGCTTCTAACCACGAGGGCCGCAGAAACCTCAGTATTGATGTTGCAATGACTGTGCCCTGTCACGTTGCAAACCCAGCAAAGAGGGGAAGAAGCAATATCCTGGAAGCTGCTGGGGAGTGAAGTCAGAGGCTCTGAGGGGAGATTGTCACTCAGAAAACCCTTCTGCCTTCCTTAGGGGGCATGGGTTCTGGGGAAACAGCAGACCCAGGAGGTATGCCAGTAGGGCCAGAGGAAGAGGGCAGGGAATGAGGCAATCATCCAGGACTCTGGGTTAAGTAGGGACCTCTACCACCAGGCTCTCAGTGTACCCGGCTGTGCCGCGTTGATGGCAGGGGTGGGTGGGGAGGAAGGAAGGAGGGGAGACGAGCCTGGGGGGGGCCGCCCCCTGTTTCCCTTCACAGTGAGGTGAGAAAGAGGCCGTAGTGGTGCCCTGACCGAGACTCTTCGAATGGTCGCGGGGTCCTGCAGCAGCCCCGCCCATGCTGGAGTCAAGGGAGCGTCGTCATCCCCACTGCCGCCATTTCCCCGGCCCCCCACATCATCGGGACACTTAGTTCCAGAAACGCAGGCCACTTCCCGAGTGGCATTACTAGAATTACATATTCCAGAAACTCTTGGGTCCTGGAATCCTTCTCCCCAACCCCCCGACCACCCTTTCCCCTTTGGCCCCCGGCCATGTGCCATCCCGGAAATGGCTTTGCAGGCCAAGACCCTCCTTTATGACTTTGGGTGATGGGGATGTCTGGCCGCAGCTCTGAAACAAATTTGCTCCAGTTCAGTTCCCCTTTCTCTGCCCCACAAAAATAGGACTTTGCTATGTAATTCCTTTTTAGTTGTCTCTTGTTCCTTGGTGTGTGGCTTTAAAAGTGGGATTCAGGAAGTTACTATATGTTTTCAGTTTCCAACTTCACGTTTTCACTTTTTTTTAAAAAAAGGTATATGACTAATAATCTAACCAACTCTTAACATGCAACTGTGGAAATACCCAATATTCAAGGTCTTCAAACTCCATTCTTACACTCCCTCTAATTCAGGTGCACCCCAAGACAAAATGAAATTTAAAATAAACTGAAAAAAGTGAAAAGAGGTGTCATTCTCTATCTGGTTTTAAGTTGGCTTGGTTAGCTTTTCCAATTATGAAGCGCCATTTGTTCCTGCAGAATGGAGGAGGTGACCCCGACCATTCATCAATTGCTGTTGTGGATTTTTAGGGTAGATTAAAAATCAGTGATTAAAAGATTTTTTTAAATTTGATCAGAGTTTTGGATTTAATCGTGCCTTTCCAATTTTAAGGAAGCTTTTTGTAAAAAGGAGCCTTTAAACTATTCTGTGTATCTCTATAATTCTATTTATTTTGATGCTATTGATGCCTGTCTACTTGTTTTGATTTGTTGTCTGTCTCCCCCTTCTAGACTGTGAACCCGTTGTTGGGTAGGGATTGTCTCTATCTGTTGCCAAACTGTACTTTCCGAGTTCTTAGTACAGTGCTCTGCACACATTAAGCGCTCAATAAATATAATTGAATGATTTTTTCAGACTGAATAATTTTCGTTTAATAGTCACTTCTTATTTTATCTTCTTTCTCCTTCAGATATGTCTTTACGATTGATGTGTAGTCCAGATTATCAAGGCAATGAAGATTGTGACATAGTATTTTAGGAGTCCTCAAGTCTCACAGCTAAGTTTTTGAAGAAACCAATATTTACTATGGATTTAAACTTGGAACAATATTCCTGCAAATAGAAAAGTGAGCCTCCTGGCCTGGAGCACAATGAAGTTTTGTGAATATGTATGTTGTGACAAATTTTACAAAGTAACTTAATCATTCAATCTGTAATATTTCTTGAGTAAATACTGAGGAGTACACTTCTTTGTGCCTCAGTTTTCTCACCTGTGAAATAGGGATTAAATGCCTGTTCTCTCTCCTTCCTTCTTGCACTGCAAGTGCCAGGTGGGAGAGGGACTGTGTTTGATCTGATTATCATGTATCCAACACAGTGCTTAGTATAGTCTTTTGTACATAGTAAGTGCTTAACAAATACTATTATCATTATTATTACCATGATTATTATTAAACATGCATAAATGCTAGACTACCCAAATATCAGAAAAAGGACTCTTTTACCTTTTAAGAATGAAAAGAAATCCTTCGTTTTCTTTAAAAATGGAATGAAAAGTTTGCCTAGTTTGTCAGGAGGCTCTCCTGTTACTCTGGAAATGTTTCCCTAATGGGATCTTGGTCTTAATTGCTGAAGTGGCTCTTGAGTTGAGCAGGAACATTAAGGGAGGGGGGTTGGCTCCCCTCTTGCCTTGGAATTGGTTCTGGTATTTTGTTTAAACAGCCAGATGTTTACTGGATCCTCTCTAATCATGTTTTCCATCTGCATTAATCCCATTCTTGGTCCAGTCTCATTTTTCTACCTACATAGGCGATTTTAGGCTACATAGCCACCCCCTTGTCATTAATTTCCTTCTTCCAGGTCAGTGCTCACATGTAAGCTTACTGTGGGCAGGGAATGTATCTGTTTATTGTTATATTGTACTGTCCCAAGAACTTAGTGCAGTGTCTGCGCACGGTAAACGCTCAATAAATGCGATTGACTGACAAAAAATACGATTTACTGACCTTCCCCCCACCAACTAGAACATATTCTTCAAAGCCCTTCTAAAAAGTCATCCCTTCTAGAAGGGCACCCTCAAATTAATCCTGCCACTTTTCCAGTCATGTCATCCCTGCATCATTCATTCATTCAACTGTATCTATTGAGTGCTTACTGTGAGCAAGGCACTGTGCTAAGTGCTTGATCATCTCAGCACTGATGCATTTATCCATCTATTTGTTATTGATTTATCCACCTGTGCTTATTTGTCATATCTACTCTCTACCCCTTTTAATAAATATCTACTTTTTATTAAGCACCTATTATGTGCTAAGCATTGGAGCAGATGCAAGTTAATTACATTGGACACAGTCGCTATCCCTCAAGAGTCTCACAAACTCTGAAGGAAGATTACCCTCATTTTGCACTTGAGGGAACAGAAGCACAGAGAGGTCAAGTGACTTCACCGAGGTCACCCAATCAGCCAATGGCAGAGTTAGGGCTAGAACCCAGGTCTCCCAGTTTCCAGATCTGTGCTGTTTCTCTGTTACGCAACCTCTAGGACTTCGCTCGCTTCAGCCATAGAATATTAATGTTGGTATTAGTTAAGCGCTTACTATGTACTGAGCACTGTTCTAAGCCCTGGGGTATACAGGGTAATCAGGTTGTCCCACGTGAAGCGCACAGTCTTAATCCCCATTTTACAGATGAGGGAACTGAGGCACAGAGAAGTTAAGTGATTTGCCCACACTCAGCTGAGAAGTGGCAGAGCCAGGATTCAAACCCGTGACCTCTGACTCCCAAGCCCGTGCTCTTTCCACTGAGCCACGCTGCCATGATTTCACATACATGTTGAGCCCCCCTTTTCCTCTGCTCCTCCTCCCCTCCCCATCGCCCCCACTCCCTCTCTCTGCTCTATCCCCTTCCCCGCCCCACAGCACTTGTGTATAGTTGTACATATCTATTATTCTATTTATTTTATTAATGATGGATATGTATCTATAATTCTATTTATCTATTTTGATGCCATTGATGCCAGTCTACTTGTTTTGTTGTCTGTCTTCCCCTACTAGACTGTGAGCCCGTTGTTGGGTAGGGATTGTCTCTATCTGTTGCCAAATTGTACTTTCCAAGCTCTTAGCATAGTGCTCTGCATACAGCAAGCGCTCAATAAATACGACCGAATGAATGAATGTTGACTACAACACCGTTAGGGAATTAGGGAACATTCTTCCAAAAATGTGAGTTTGGATACAACTTGGCATGATGTTGGAATTAATCAATCGATAGTATTTACTGAGCATCTATTCTGTTCAGATGACTGTACTAGGGACTTGGGAGAATCCAGTAGAGTTAATCGAGGGAACAGTTTGGTAGGTGTTACCATGAGCACAGCATCGAACAGAGTGGATGTTATAAAGCAAGTTTTCCTTCACTTGGGGTTTAGCAAGAAAACAACCACAGCATCATAGGACAACTGGGTGTACTATATATTTATCAAGTTGTGGAATACTTTCTTTTCTATTAGACTGGAGGCTTCTGGGAGCTGGGCCAGGGCAGGGAGGGCATAACGATTTTTATTTTCTCCTTTTGCTCCCCAAGCATCCAATAAGGTGTTGTGCATCCCAGGAGGTGCACAACAAATACTGATGCTGCTGATGATAATAATTATGGTATTTGTTAAGCTCTTGCTAGGTGCTATGCACTATACTAAGCACTGGAGTAGATAAAAGATCATCAGGCTGGACTCAATCCCTGTCCCACATGGGGCTCACGGTTTCAATCCCCATTTTACAGACGAGGTAACTGGTGCACATAGAAATGAAGTGACTTGCCCAAGGTCACACAGCAGACAGGTTGCAGAGCCGGGACTAGAACCCGTAACCTTCTGACTCCCAGGACCGTGCTCTGTCCACTGATGACAGAATCGTTGATGTTGATAAGGATGCTGCCACGCTCCCAGAAGTTTGCCTCTTAAACTGATGCTTTGGTCAACAATTGCAACAGATAGGAGGCAAGAGAGGTAGGGCAAAAGATGGTGAGAGAAACAGGTTGGGAGGGAAGTCCAGGACCGAGAGGTACCCCAAAAGAGCAGTCAATCATATTCACATCTCTGTGCCTCAGTTACTTCATCTGTAAAATGGGGATTGAGATTGTGAGCCTTTTGTGGGAGAAGGACTGTGTCCAACCCAATTTGCTTGAATCCACCCCAGTGCTTAGTACGGTGCCTGGCACACAGTAAGTGCTTAAGAAACACCACAATTATTATTATATTTATTGAGTGCTTACTGCATGCAGAGCACTGTATTAAGCGCTTGGGAGAGTATAATACAACAGAGTTGGTAGACATGTTCCCTGCTCACAGAGAGCTTACAGTTTAGAGAAACCTATCTTCAAAGCCCTCAAAAATCTCACCTCCTTCAACAAGCCTTTGAACATTTAAGTCACAGCAGCCCTTCAGTGCTAAACCTTTACACAGTATTTATTTATACCCCACCGCAGCACATATGGCTACGAATGTGTAATTGATTGAACGGTCAATTGATTTATTCTGATTACCTTATTAGTGAAAAGTGCCATGTCTGCTTCCCCCTTTAGAGAGCAGAGAATAGGTGGTGCTTCTGCGGCACTTTCCCAGGTATTTAGTACAGTGACACCCGGGGTGCTTAATAAATACTTCTCTACTTCTACTATTATTACTACAACTAGAACAGGTCAATGTATTTATTCCAAAGGAGGAAGTCAAAGGTTTGACCAAAGCTAATAGATCTGGGACAATACCATTGATTTAGTGGAAAAGGGGAGAGCTATGTAGTATTCAAATAGGGCACTGGGAAGTTCCTCATTATGGTCAAGACATGCAAGTTAAAAGGCCTATGGTGATGTGCCAGACACTGTACTAAGTGCTATCAGAAATTTTAAACTGGGATACTGTAGTACCAATGACTAAAATATCGATTTTATGATAATAATCATTAATAATAATCACATCTTTATGATCCTTACTTTCTTTGGGTCACAGCAGCCCAAGCATGCCATTTAACCTCATGTCATGCTATATGAGCTCTGCATGCCTTGCCAATACCAAATCTTGTTTTCTTGTCACACCTTAGAAATATAACTCATCATGCTGTGTCAAAATAGCTTAGTGCATATGCAAAAATTGTACAGATGGATGAGAGGCACTGGGCAGAGGGTAGGGTTAATGCCCAGAGATGGAGGAAGCCTGGTGTGTTGCACTCGGGTCTCCTGTGAAGTTGCCAAGGGGGTGGGCATAGGAGAGGATTGGGGACCATTAGGAGGGAATAAAATATAGGATGCCAACAGCAAAAGCTATGATGTTTAGATCAACAACAGCAAAAGTCATAGGGAAGCAGCATGGCTTAGTGGAAAAAGCAAAGAACTGGGAGTCAGAGGACTAGGGTTCTAATCCTGCTTCCACCACTCTTCTGTTGTGCGGCCTTGGGCAAGTTACTTAGCTTTCTGTGAGTCAGTTTCCTCATCTATAAAGTGGAGATTCAATCCTACTCCCTCCTACTTAGACTGTGAGCCCCATGTGGAACAGGGACTGTGTCCAACCTGCTTAACTTGTTCCTATCCAGTGCTGAGGTCGGTGCTTGACACATAATATAAGGGCTTAATCAGTACCACTGAAAAAAAAATGGGATGGCCAGTGTTCTAGTTTAATGCTTTACTAATGGATGTCCTCAGAAAGCCAAGAAAATTCCTGGCTTGGGTTGCACTTGTTGGGTTTTTTTTTCAGGTACATTACATTCTATCCCATTGTTTTTACTGTAAGATTTATTTTCCAACCTTCCCACTGTCACTTTGAGAAGGAGGGAGGGAGAGTCGGGGGGGCACGCATATTGTCCCACAGCTGCTACCAGTTAAATCCTGAGCCCACAGAGCTAGGGTCTTTCGAAAATGTTGAAGACTCCTGCTCTAAAGTGAGAAAAATTTCCAGGAGGTTGAAAAAAACATCCCAAAGAAATTTTCTGAGAGAAGCCAGGGGTCACACAGAAGTAGTGTGGTATGGAGAAGCAATGTGGCTTAGTTTTGTGTTTTGGGGTTTTTTTATGATATTTGTTAAACCCTTACTATGTGCTAGGCACTGTACTAAGTGCTGAGGTAGATACAAACTACCCAGGTTGGACACAGTCCGTGTCACACATGGGATTCACAGTCTTAATCCCCATTTTACAGTGAGGTAACTGAGACACAGAGAAGTTAAGTAAGTAAAGACAGAGAAGTTAAGTAACTTGCCCAAAGTCACCCAGCCGACAAGTGGTGGAGCCAGAATTAGAACCCAGGTCCCTCTGACTCCCAGTCCCATGCTCTAACCACCAGACCACACTACTTCTAGTTGAAAGTGTACAGGCCTGGGAGTCAGGAAACCTGGGTTTTAATCCCAGTTCTGCCATTTTTCTCCTGAGTGACCTTGGGAAAGTCACTTAAATTCCCTGTGCCTCAATTGCCTCATCTGTAAAGTGGGGATTCAGTGACTATTCTCCCCCACACTTAGACTATGAGCCCCATGTAGGACTGGGAAACTGATCTGATTGTACCTGGGCCAGCACTTATTACAGTGCTTGATTTGTACTTTCCCAGGCACTTACTATAGTGCAGAGCACTGTAGTAAGCACTCAAAAAATATTATTAATAGATTGTTTTAAGTGATTAATATGATGATGATGATGATTATTATACAGCACTCTTCTGCCATCCCTACTCATTCTGAGCCACACGCAATGCCCAAGCCCCATGACACCACAGAAACAGGACACTTTCAATTGAATGTCTCTCCCTCTCAAGGCATCCACTGTCATCAAACAGAAGTAGACTTGGGGAAAGTAAAAGCCTTTCTGGTTGCTCCTAGCTCAGGATTATGTGGAGGGGGAGAATGACAGAAGAAACTGTAGTCGAGAAATAAGTAGCTTTTGCAACAAGGGTGCCCTTAGCTCACAGAACTAATAAGTAGAATATCCCATGCAGCGTAGCAACCAGGTCCCGTGTGACTGAGGACCACACCCATGCCCTCCACTAGCAATTTTCCTGGAATCTTGCCTAGTTAGCAAACCAAACACAGTATAAAAAATTTAACCACAGAACCCAGGACATGCAAGCTTCAGTATTAGGAGCCCAGTGTGTAAGCACTGGCTAAGGAGTAATGTCAAGCCCTACTTTTCTGCCTACCTGCCTGGACTTTTTAAAAATCACTCAATCACTCATCTTTATTGAGCACTTACTGTGTGCAGAGCACTGTACTAAGATTTTCAGAGAGTACAATATAACAATATAACAGACATATTCCCTGTCCACAATGAGCTCATACTTATTAAGCACTTTCTACGTGCCAGGCACTGTCCTGAGCACTAGGGTACATACAGGCTAATCAGGTTGGATCTAGTCCCTGTCTCACATGGGTCTCACAGTCTAAGTCAGAGGAAGGAAGATTTAATTTCCATTTTACAAGTGAGGTAAATGAACAGTGGAGAATAACAACCGTGGCATTTGTTAAGCGCTTGCTATGTGGTCGGCACTGTACTAAGTGTTGGGGTAAATACAAGATAACCAGATAGGACACAGTGCCTGTCCCACATGGAGCTCTCAGTCTTAACCCACATTTCACACATGAGGAAACTGAGGCACAGGAGGGTGAAGTGACTTACCCAAAGTCCCACAACAGACTTACCCTAGCCCATGCTCTTCCCAGTAGGCCACCATGCTCTGGACTCAGGATGCCTGGCTGGGTGTGATCTTGCTGGCTGCATTATCCCCTTCATTCACTACTCACCCAGCACACCTGACACACTATTTCCTTCTGGCCTCTCCCCAGCTGCCTTGGGGTTTTTTGTTAAGCCCTTAGCAAATGGCAGAAACTTCTTTCTCAGAGCCAGACTGGTCACACAACTTGTTTTTTCTGCACTCCTAACTTCAGATATCCTCCTAGAGAAAGAGATTGGTTTTGTTTTAATTGCAGCAGGTTTCCAGATCGCTACTTGAACAACAGCCAGTTCTGAGGAATATCACCCTAGCTAGGTCCAACTGAGTTGCACTGAACCTACCTGGCCTCCTGCTTCTTCACCTCCTTTAGAAGAAACATTTTGAGTCCAACACTAATTCCTATCCCAGTGTTTCAGCAGATGCAATTGCCATATTGACATATGATCATTCACCAGGCTAATTAAAGTAATGATGATCATGAATTTTGACTCTTTTGTACCCTTACATACACCCTTTCTGGTCTAGAGATGTCTTCTGGTTCAAAAGACTTTCTCTAACCCACTGTTTAGGACACGGTTCTAGTAACTGTCCTGCCCGGTCAGAAAACAGCTTTATCAAAGCCTAGGTTTATTCTGCAGCTAAAGTGTTGGGTGAAGATCAGAGGAAGTCTCTTCTTCCCTCTGCATTGAACTTAAGGAAGAAAAGCAAGAAGTTTCACTCTTGATTTATGTAGTGGCTTCTTTCATCAAGGGGCTTAGACTATTTAGCCAACAGCTCAATAATTTTTATGGTGTTTGTTAAGTGTTGACTATGAACCAGGCACCGGGGTAGGTACAAGCTAATCAGGTTGGACACAATCCATGTCCCACATTAGGCTCACATTCTTAATCTCTATTTTACAGATGAGGTTACTGAGGCACAGAGAAGTGAAGCAGACAAGTGGAGGAGCTGGGATTAGAACCCAGGTCATTCTGACTCCCGGGCCCATTCGCCATTCCATTATACCACACTCCTTCTCCTAATTCAACCTCTTGTTAATCTTGTCAGCCCCCATTTCACAGATGGAGAGGACTAAGTTGTGGGGAGGAAGGCTAAATGGGTAAATTCCAGATCACTCAACAAGTCAGGACCCCTTTGAAGCTAGATTGACCCAGGGTAATGAACCCCGCCTACCAGGAGGGGGGTGTGAATTTGACTGACATTGCCTGGTGGAAGGCACTGCAGAGTCCCAAGGGAAATTTGCTGCAGCCTCAAAATGCAGAGTTCTGTCTTATAAATTAAAAAAAAAGTTCTTTTCAAAATTAGCACAAGGCAGACATCAATGCAGAGAGCAGCAGTCATGGTTTCCTGTCTGGTTTTTTTTGTGTGTTTTTTTTTTCATTTTTTAAAGGTTCCAGAGAAGTTTCCTCTGCACAACCAACCAAGAAAGGGTAAGAACCAGAGAGTCTCTGAACAGATGGATTGCACAATTCAAACCCCCCGGCCTCACAACAGTTTCAAGGAGTAAAGTCTGGTTATGGATGGTGTCATGCCACCACTAAGAGAGCATAAACTGGTGTCAGGCCACCACTAAGAGAGTAAAACTATGGCCCCCTCAGAAGCTAATCATGCTCCTGGATTGCAGTTCGTTGAAAAGGTTTTTCAGTAAAGCTTGTCATTAGGTCACTGAGTCCCATAGGCCCATCCTTTTGGAACTCCACTGTCTTGCAGGTCACCCCATTAGGATATCACTTTATTCGTGTTCCAAGGGGAACCAAGAAGCCTAGATCCTCCAAGCGGTCAGAGATCATAGCCCAGAGGACAATGAAAGCAAAATACTGCTCTAGCGTGGGGAGGAAAGGACTTGGCAGAAAGTCGATGAGAATTAGCAATAGATCAGAATCTGTAAACCCTGGAGGATATTTCAGTTTCTGGTCATGCCCACATCTGGGAAGATAGCAGCACTTCACATTCCCAGTGCCATTTGGGGTTCGAGAAGCCCACGAGGCCCACCCAATTCCCTGTTTGTCCCTTCCTCAGAAGGCAACCGGGAGACCGTGAAGACCTTCCTCGGGGTGCTGTGAAGGAGTCTGTCTGCTAGGACCAGGCACTCCCGGGTCTCACTCACACCAAGCCTTCCATCGAGTCAATGCAGGAACCCTGTGGGCTGCCATTAAACAAACAGCAAGGGAGCGGTCACCAGTAGCAACCGGAAAAAGCCCATAGTTGATCATCCTTTCGATAGCCCCGGTGATTTCAACACCCTGAGAACTTTCTAACTGTTGGGAGGTGTGGGTGCAAGGGGTGGGGTCAGGAATCTTGCAAGCTCCGTGTCTGTAACGGCTTTCTGGGCTCAACGGAGCTGGGAGGGGTCTTGGTTTATACACAGTATTGCCCGCTCTCCTGAATTTCTTTATAACCAGAGCCTCCACTGTTAGGATTGCTGAATGTCCGGAAGGACGGAACTTCATTTGCCTTCATAAAAATGAAACTTATGGGAGACTCGGTGGCAGAGAAAATTGGAGGGGTAGGACTTACTATTTTTATCCTGAGCTGTGCTCCCTAATAATAATCACTGTTGGTATTTAAGTGCTCATTATGTGCTTATTAAGCACTGGTTTAGATACAAGATAATCAGGTAGGACACAGTGTCTGTCCCTCACGGAGCTGGCAGTCTAAGTAAGAGATAGAACAGATAATGAATCCCGATTGTACAAATGAGGAGACTAAGTGACGAAGAAGTGACTTATCCAAGGTTACAACAAGCCAGTGAAGGTAGTGAAGTTAGAAACCCAGGTCCTCTGATATCCAGACCTGAATTCTTTCCCCTAGGCCACACTCCCTCCTCTGCTCCATCCGCTGTCAGTTTAGGCCAGTCCTCAGCCCCACCCGCAGCCAGGGAAGGGAAAACAGGACAGTAGGAAGAGTAATCAAGAGGCAGCGATGATGGGTAGAGGAAAGCCAGAGAGCAAGAGACAGTAGTGTCAGGCCCTTTGATGCTGAGCCACCTGCCTCCACATTCCTTCAGTAATTACCCCAAATTGACCCTCTTGGCTCATCTAAGGAGAAGCAGCACAAAGAGGTACTGCCAGATTGGATTTCCACAACAGGTAGAGCCAAGAAGGGAGCTTCACTCTGTTAGATGCTTGGCTTCAGAAGCCGAGTCCTTGAGAGAGCCGCAAACTGTGCCAAACAAATCCAAACGACTCCCTGCTTTAAATTTAATGGGGAGCAGAATTGGAAGTGACAAAGAACTAGTGATTTTTGCTCCTTCAGAATCCATCGGAGGCATTTCTTGGGGAAAAAAAATATTTATAAAGAGGATCACTTGCACAGCCCTTCCCTAAGAAGCAGAAAGTAGAAAGAGCATGGACGTGGGAGTCAGAAGACCTGGGATCTAATTCCACTTCTACAACTTTTCTGTTGTGTGACCTTGGGCAAGTCACTTAGCTTTCCTATGTCTCAGTTAGCTCGTCTGTAAAATGGGGATTAAGACTGTGAGCCCCATGTGGGACATGGACTGTGGCCAACTTGATTACTTGTATCAACTCCAGCATTTAGTATAGTGCCGGCCATATTTTAAGGACTTCAATACCATTAAGAAAAAAAACTTTAGCAGTATTTTATGATTTTTTAATACTCTACCTGTTAAACCTCATTTTAATTACGGCCAAATTAGGGTGGTGGAGGTTGCACTTGAGGTCTTCCCCAGCAGTTTGGTTGCATTTCTCCCACCCCTTCCTGCCCTTCCTCCTGAGATAGAAGTTAAAAGGGGATGGGTCATGTACATGAGTTTGTTCTTAAGCAAAAGGATATGTAAAGTAGACTGACAAGTGCACTGGTAGCATTGAAGTGGTGCAGGGGAAGCAGTTTTGCCTAGTGGAAAGAGCACAAGCCTGAGTGCCAGAGGACCTGGGTTTTATTCTCGACTGTCACTTTTCCACTGCTTGGTCTTG
This sequence comes from Ornithorhynchus anatinus, assembly GCF_004115215.2. Classification (NCBI taxonomy): domain Eukaryota; kingdom Metazoa; phylum Chordata; class Mammalia; order Monotremata; family Ornithorhynchidae; genus Ornithorhynchus; species Ornithorhynchus anatinus. The sequence goes on from NC_041738.1 coordinate 45,755,864, forward strand.
GGCGAGTCACTTAACTTCTCAGTGCCTCAGCTTCCTCAACCGTAAAATGGGCATTAATTCCTATTCCCTCCTACATAAACTGTGAGCCCCATGTAAGGTGGACACTGTGTCCAACTTAATTATCTTGTATCCCAGTACTTAGTACAGTGCTTGGCAAACAGTGTGTGCTAACAATAATAATAATGAAGTAGAGGGCTACACACTCAGTAGATGGAACATTGCTGAGTTTGAGAGTTGTCTTCCAGCTCTCCACTCTCCCACCTCCTTCCCCTCCCTCCCAGTGTTCACCCTGGCTGGGAACTCATTCCCTCCCCAAATCCAACAGAGCATAGTCTTCCCCTCATTTAAAACTGTCCTGAAATCTCCTCTCATCTCACAAGCCTTCCCCCATTAATTCCCATCATCCTAAATCATATAAACCCATCAGCCACTTTTAGCACTTCTGGAATTGCTTATACCTATCCTCACCACTTACATAAATACATTTATTCAATTGTACTTTTGATTTTTCTTCATCTTTCCAGTTTTGGGCTATTAACATTGTATATCTATTTCTCCCCACTCTTCCCCCTATTTGTATGTTTGTTTGTTTTTGCCCATCTTCCCCATTTGACTGTAAGGACAGGGACCATGTCTTTTCCTGCTATAATGCTCTTCCAAAATTTAGAATAGAGCCATATATTTAGTAGGTGTTCATTAAATATCGTTAATGCAGCAACTGGAATTTCCTACGGGAGTCCAGTTTTATAGAGCAGCAGAATAATGTATTTTGTTTTGTTTTTATGGTTCTCCTGTTGATGTTCATCATTTTGTTGGCCTTTTGGGCTGCAAGTCAATCAACTGGGGATAATAATGATGGTATTTTTAAAGTGCTTACTATGTGCCAGGCATGGTTCTATGTGCTGGCATAGATTCAAGGCAAACAGGTTGTCCCACGTGGGGCTCACAGTCTTAATCCCCATTTTCCAGTGGAGGTAACTGAGGCACAGAGAAGTTAAGTGACTTGCCTAAAGTCACAGAGCTGACAAGCGGCAGAGCCGGGATGATAACCTACTAGTCCTATAAATCAAAGTCACCTTGGGCAGGTTGTTGTCCTTCCTTTGGGAGTCACTCCCAGAAACAGTCACAACTTGTAGCTGGCCCTCAGATAGTCCAGAGAGTCCCAACTAGCCAATGTCAGTTCACTCCAATTGACTTCCTTTTCCATCCATAAGAATGTCCTCTCAGTCCTTCTTAGCACAAGCTTTGGGGGGCTAGGAATCCACCTCAAGCCTTGCTTGGTCCCCCAAAATAATCCATTGACTCCAATAGTGTTACTCAGAATCCCTAGCAAAAACAAAATATTCCAATCGGAGAGTATTTGTGCAAATCACTGGTTCTCTGGAGCAAAGATCCAGAGCAGCTACTGTGTGACGGCCAACCCCTTAGGACCAGAAATCTCAATTCCAACCATTTCTTAGTTCTATGTCTAGGTCTGTTTGGGTTCTTTTAAGATTAAGGGCAAGAACTGAGTCTTTAATGCATTAGAAAACTAGGAGAACCTAATGAGCTCAGTTCTCCCCCACCCAGGGACAAATCTGAAGATGGTAAGCAGAAAAGTGAATAAAAGTACCTGAGGTGAGAGGGGAAATGCCTTACTACCGATCCAAAAGCAATGTCCTTTTACCACAAGGGGGGATGTAGGGCATTTCAAGGTCTGGCAGCACCTGAAGTTGCAGTGTTTCCCCAACCAGCAGAGGGCAGACCTTCACTCACCTTGAGATGGGCTTTGCTATCCTTCTTCAGTCAGCAGATGTCCAGATGCTGGAGGTTGATGTGGTATTCCTTCCCAGTACTGGGATCACATCGGTTTACGAAATGTGCAATACAGGTCCAGTCTCATTACCAAGAACTTCAAGGAGGGGTCCAAATCAGTACATTGTATCTAAATTTCATTGTATCAAATACTTACTGCTCAGAATGCATGGGCCATCAGATGGAGCATAGAAAAAATTTTGGTTGAAAGTGAAATGTTCATTGCAGACAATTATTTGGTATCAGCATTTGACCTGTCGTGTCCTTCTGGATCTACAGGGAGACTAGATCCCAGTGAACATGAACTGTTAATTCTAAGATAGTTTACAAATATTGTTCCTTGTGCTATTTTGGACTACTCAGCCCACTTGACTTTCATTATATCATTTCCTTTAAAAACAGGTGGTAGGTATTTTCCATCTAATTACCAAAGAGCTTCTGGATGATCGGAATGGTGTTTTCACTCTGGAACTGGACGATTACGGGGCCATGTGTCTGCCAGCATTAACTCCAACCCCTCTGTTCAGGATCTTCATCATCTGCCAGAAATGGATGAGAGATGCTGTCTCCCATTTCCTCCTAAGAAGTCCCTGAGACTGGTAGAAAGATTGAAGGCAGCCTTGCAAGAGGTACTCAAAAAGCCACAGAATTCCCCCAAGTTTCTTCCTCGCTGAAGCTAATTTACACCTGTACTGCTCATCCATGCATGATATAAAGGAGCATTATGACACACCAGACTCTTTCTTTCAATAAGCATATCAGCAGTATGATTGCACAGAGAACACAAACCTACCTAATAATAATAGTTTTTATGGTGGTATTTGTTCAGCACTTACTATGTGCCACACCCTGCACTAAAGAGATAGGGTAGACATAAGATAATCAGGTCAGACACAGTCCCTGACCTACATGGGGTTCACAGTCTAAGTAGGAGGGAAAACGGGTTCTGAATCCCTATTTTACAAGTGAGGACACTGAGGCCCGAGAAGTTAAGTTACTTGCCCAAGATCATACAGCAGGCATGCGGCATAGCCGGGATTAGAACTGAAGTCCTTTGTCTCCCAGGCCCATGCTCTGTCCAATAGGCCACACTGCTTCTTACTTTGAGTCATACATAAGTAGGATAAAACTAAAATATTTGCTTGGGTCCAAACTAAATATTTACCAACAGTCGGAGAGTTTTAGGAGCCTGGGGTTGGCAATCATTTGCTTATTTAGAAGATTGGTTTGGTTTAGGGTACATGTGACTAGGAGATTAGTGAGAAAAAAAATACAAAAACACCCCCTTTTAAAAGAGCTGGTGGCCCTTCAGTGCCTTGATCACTGTTGGCCACAGTTGAAGATAACTAGCCAGTGAGACTGGCAGTAGTAATCCAGTCATCAAGTGAATTTGCCTGGCCAGCTGAGCGGAATTGGTCCCACCCTATATTAACATATAGAAGCAGTGTGCCCTAGTGGAAAGACCACCGGCCTGAGAATCAGATATTTCTGTCTTCCCCAGTCTAGACTGTAAGCCCATTGTGGGCAGGGAATGTGACTGTTTATTATTGTATCCCTCTCCCAAGCGCTTAGTACAGTGCTCTGCACACCGTAAGCACTCAATAAATACTATTGAATGAATGACCAAGGTTCTAATCCCAACTCCACCACTTATCTGCCCTGTGACCTTGGGCAAATCACTTAACTTCCCTGTACCTCACTTACCTAATCTGTTTAAAGGGGATTAGGACTGTGAAACCCATGTGGGACATGGTTTGTGTCTAACCCGATTATCTTGTATCTACTCCAGCCCTTAGAACAGAGCCTGCCATGTAGTGAGTGCTTAACAACTACCATTAAAAAAATTTTGAAAAGCAGCTAGCCAAAGTATCTCTTCCTTCACTATGAACTATTCTGACATATGAGGCTTAGTAATAGAAGCAATAGTAATATTGGAAGAAATGGCATTTACTGGACACCTTCTGAATAAAATGCCCTGTAACTCTATTTCATCGTCCTCCATATTGAAAGAGGCCACCACTAATGGTGAAATTCAATCTATGGATGTGTGTTGCTGAAAAAGCTAATGGGAAGATATTACCATGATGCACATTTTGGGATCAAATTCCTGTATTGTTATGACCACCAATCATTGATTGATTGATTGGGTACCATAGGCTTTGACCAACTTCACCCACATGCTCACAATGATTCTTCCTACACTAATCTACTCATGCCAACTTGTGGATCATGTTACAACCATAACAGACCTGTACCGTGGAAAGAATACCCCCTTCTGTTTCCACTTATGTTCAAATGGTGTAATGGAAACATGGGTTATAGCAGAAATAACTGAGTCAGCAGCAGTTCTGGAGTTCCTTAGAACCCTGTTCAAGACCCTTGCCCTTTACATGACAGTCTTTCCACTTCTATTTTCATCTTAGCCTTAACTATCAGAAACCACCTGCCTTTCTGTAAGAGTCTTTTAGGTTTTGTTTGTCCTTAATCTTAGTATACATTGCCCTTGTGTCTGCAGGCACCTACATGCTGGACAGGGCTTCTTTGGCAGTGAACTCAGCCTGATATTTATTCCTTTCCTGCAGAGATTTGTTGTTCCATGCTGAAGCCTGTTTCATCTGCTAACCTGATTTCTCTCTCATTAGACTCCTGCAGAATAACATTGACCGCGACTGTTATTGGAATCGTATTTCCTCAAGACTCAATCACCATTCAGGAACGATTTCCTGGAACAGCCTCCTGCCTGGCTCATTCCAAGGCTTCATTAAATTGTGCTAATGAGTAGCTCAGAAAATGTGCAGTAGAGCCTTTGTCAAAACAATAGCAGCTATCAGTTACTGTTAATCTTGCTGACTTGCTGTCATGGGTTAGCAGATGGGAAGAATACTCAAACCCAGAAGTGGGAGCAGACATTAAGAATACATCCTACAAACATTGCTAATTCTAATTCTTTCCAGTCTTCCCTTAAAAAACAAGCAGCAAGTTTTGCTATTTACCACCTCAAACCAGGCAGACTTCAACTTAAGAATGATCCAGCTCATTGTGGTCAGGGACTGTGTCTGTTTACTGTTGTACAGTATGCTCCCAAGCTCTTAGTACAGTGTTCTGCTCACAATAAGCTCTCAATAAATGTGACTGAATGAATGAATTCTGAGAATTTGGTTAAAGTCGGTTTGGGGACCCAATCAATCAATCAGTGGTATTTATTGAGCTCTTAGTATGAGCAGAGCACTGTACTAAGCACTTGGGGGAGTACAATACAACAGAATTAGCCCCAGGTGGGACTTGTTGAAAATGCACAGCTGCTTCCCTTCAAGCATGTGACTTGGTACCAAGCACCTGTGGATGCTGTGCAGTAAAAGAAATACAAAATAAGGGGTTTCAAGGAGATAACAGAGACCTGGAATGGCTTGCAATCAGAGATTAGAGTGGAATTTTCACTGTTAGTAGTAGCCACTGTTGGGAACCCCAGTCCAACAAAGGAAAGAAGGATGAAGAAATCCTCTGTGCTGGGACCTCAGGGTGGGGTAGGCCTAAAAATCCTCCTTGCCTTTCCTGCCTTCCCACTGCTATGGCAATTCTTGGAAGGATGGTTCAGTGCATAAGAACATCAGGTGCCTCTAAAAATCCCTTCTATCCATTTGACTCGGAAATCAGTTTTGTTTCTACTCTTTTGCAAATCTGCAACCTTGGAACATCTTTGCGATTGAAAAATGGATCCATTATCATAGATAATATGTATTTTATCTCTACTTTTCCTACTCCAAATTCTGCCCAAACAGGGAGGTGAAAAAAAGAGTTGAAATCTTTTAAAGGATGGCAGGAGGGCTGTTCCTTCAGGGAACAAAAGTTGTCTTTCGTCTCTGGTCCTGGGAGCTGCCGTTCTGGATGAATGATGAGGCTTCTAATAAACCAAGGCAGAGGAAGTTCAAATTTTTAAATGAATGATCTGGCAGCAGGGTGGGACACAATCATACAGCTCTATCATGCCACATAACTTGATAGTGCAAAAGTTCTCCATAATTATTTCACTTACTTTTCAAAGAGATTAAGATTTCTGCCCCCATTCTTCTTTTCCCCCAAGGTTCCTATATCCACATCTCCTTTCTGCCTCCCCAAGGAACCTTGCTCTTGGGCTTTTAATAATGCCTCTTCCCCAGTTCTAATTAATTAACCAACTGTCAAGCTGCACTACCAGAAACAACTGGGTAGTGTCAAGAATTTCTAACATTAACATCTGTTCTGTCACTCCTCCCCAAGAGCAGCAGAAGGAAAGCCGCATGGCCTAGTGAAAAGAGCACGGGCCTGGGAGTCAGAGGGCCTAGGTTCTAATCTCAGGTCCGCCACTTGCCCTCTGTGTGACTTGGGAAAGTAACATAACTTCTCTGTGCCTCCGTTACCTCATCTATAAAGAAGGGATTAAATCCTCCTCCCTCCAATTTAGACTGTGAGCCCCATGTGGGACAAGGTCTATGTCCACCGGATTACCTAGTGTCTACCCCAGCACTTAATACAATGCCTGGGTGGTAGTAAGTATTTTAGCAAGTACTAGTGTTTTAACAGGTATCATTAAAAGAGGAGCAAGAAGAGAGCTGGCTCAGAGGAATTTCAGAGAGAAGAACAGAGAGAGACAGACATCGCCAAAGATGAGGCTCTTCTGGACTCTCCCAGAACCATAAATTTTTATCTCTTCCATGGGGCCAGGAAGAGTCCAGGAGACCTAGATTCCCTGAATCCAAATATCTCATTGACCCTCCTGTCTATTCTCCTTCATCCTTCCCCTTGGCCAGCTCTCCCTGATCTCCCTCCACTCTTAATCACTATGTGACGGGGCTCTGACACTGGTCATTGAGTAACGCCTTCTTGGGGCTCAAACCCAGAACCCGCTCTGTAGCCAGCAGTAATAAATCACCAAGGCTTTTGATCTATCAATGCATTAGCCACCCCGAGTTCTTAGCCGGATAGAACTTCGAAGGATACAAAGGCAATTAGATGGGCCCCAGCATGTCTCAGCAGAGGAAGAGTATTTTCTGTCAGAGTCCCCTCCAACTTGGGCCGAGTTCACAAAAGCATCAGGGTATTGTGATCCACTGAGCTATCAAACCAATTACCAGATTCCCCAAGTGGTTCTTCGGGGGGGTATCTAACCGTGGTAGAACTTAGTATCTACTGTGTAATCTTGAGAAAGTCACTTAACTTCTCTGTGCTTCAGTTACTTCATCTGTAAAATGGGGATTAAGACTGTGAGCCCCAAGAAGGACAGGCGCTGTGTCCAATCCGATTTGCTTGTATCCACCCCAGCGCTTAGTAAAGTGCTTGACACATAGTAAGTGCTTAACAAATATCACGATTATTATTCTCTAGACTGTGAACTCTTTGTGGGCAGGGATTGTCACTTTATTGTTGAATTGTATTTTCTCAAACACTTAGTACAGTGCTCTGCACACAGTAAGAGTTTAATAAATACGACTGAATGAATGAATGAAACCTGCAGAACCAGACTGTCCTTCTATGTGACCCAGCCTCTTCTGTCTTAGTGAAGAGAAACCCATTTGCTTGTCTTCTTGTCGCTCTGTTGGATGACTCATGCAAATAATGACAGCATAAAAGTGGGCAAATGTCACAGCCTCCTACCTGCAAAAACAAGCTGCTTGTGGCTATTGGACGTACCCAGCTCTGATACAGTTTTGATGTTCTTTCAGGGAAAACAGGAAGAGGGAAATTTTACAAAGTGACGGTCAACCTATCGACATCGAGTGAGCATCATGCTTACTGTGCCGAGCATCATGCTTGGCACAGTGAAGGATGTCAAGGGAAGTGGAAAACATGGTCTCTATCCTTGAGGAGCTTGCGGTCTAAAGGGAGAGACACTAGGAATAACCCAGAGATATAAAAATAACACAAGGCATAAACCTGAGAGGTAAACATGACACATGCAGAGGCAGTTATGGGTGCCCTGAGATGCACAGAAGGACAAATAATCCTGGCAGTGAGAGGAAGCAGATCAAGATTTGATGGTGTTGATAGAATAGTTGGGGTGACTGGAGTTGGGGGTTGGATGGGTCCCTAAGAGAGTCAGGGCAGAGAGAGAGTTGGAAAAAGAGAAAAGGATAATAAGGGAAGCATCGTGTCCTAGTGGAATGAGCATAAGCCTGGGAGTCACAGAACCTGGATTCTAATCCCCACTCTGCCACTTGTCTCCTGTGTGACTTGGACAAGTCACTTAACTTCTCTGTGCCTCAGTTTCCTCAACTGCAAATTGGAGATTTAATACCTGCTCACCTTCCTACTTAGACTGTAAACTCCATATGGCACAGAGATTGTGTCCAACCTGATTATCTTTTATCTATCCCAGAATTTACTACAATGCTTGGCACATAATAAGTGCTCAGCATGTACCCTTTTTTTTAAAGGGAAAGCACCAGCACTATATAGCACTGTGAATCATGTCCTGGTCTCTGGACTGTCTTTAGGTCAAATTCTTGTGCTATTCTCTAGTTTTTTCTCCTTTCTTCAGTGCTTAATTTGCCCTGGAAGAGGTGCCAGCATACTAAAAACTGGCATGCAAATGTTATTGCCATTGCTGGGACAATCTCTTTCCAAAATGCTGGAAAATGTGAATAGGGAGAGGCATTTGAAATGAGGAAAGCTCCATTATTTCTGGGCTCTGGGCTTCCTTACTGCTTCAGGTTTCTGGAGCTGTTTTCTGAAACTCACTCCTCAGATAGGGGTCAAAGCCACCCCCAGAGACCTGCTGCTTCCCCAAAAAGGTGCCAGGGCCCTCTCAATAGTCTGAGTCATTTGGGCAGGATCAAGCCCCTGGGTATATATTTTCACTGTTTCCTTACAGACCAAAGAGACATAAGGTGAGGAGGAAGGACCCCCTTTGGATCAGATAAAATTCCCCTTGGATACTCTTGCTTTGTGTAGAACTGTCCAAAAACACCAGTTTCTTACTGCTGAGACATGAACATGCCTTGCCATCTAACTCTCTTCCCCTCTTCAAAGCCCTACTGAGAGCTCACCTCTTTCAAGAGACCTTCCCAGACTGAGCTCCCCCCTTTCCCTCTGCTCCCTCTCCACCCTCTACTCCTCCCCGTTCCCCCTTCACCTCCCCTCAGCTGAGCCCCTTTTCCCCCTCCCCTCCCCTCCCCTCCCCCCCCACCCTCTACTCCTCCCCCTCCTCTCAGCACTGTGCTCATTTGTATATATTATTTCTTACCTTATTTATTTTGTTAATGAGATGTACATCCCCTTGATTCTATTTATCGTGATAATGTTGTTTTGTTTTTGTTTGGTTCTGTTTTGCACTGCTGTCTGTCTCCCCCGATTAGACTGTGAACCCGTCACTGGGCAGGGATTGTCTCTATCTGTTGCCGAATTGTACATTCCAAGCACTTAGTACAGTGCTCTGCACAGAGTAAGCGCTCAATAAATACTACTGAATGAATGAATGAATGAATGAGTAACTTAAGAAATTTTAAGGAAGGTCTCATCCTGTCAGCTCTCATAATTGTTCAATTGTAAAATTAAATCCAAGTGTCCAGGGAGAAGCTATTAACATCATTGAGCATTTTAGGGAATAAGAACTATGACATTTCTTGTTGTTACTTATTTTCAGGCTTTGAAAAGTAAATTGGCAGCAGACCAAATTTAAATCTTCATAATTAAGACTTTTTTGGGAATAGCAAGTTTTGTAAAACATCAAAAAAAAAATTTCCACCTCCATGTGGCTGAATAAAGCTGGTCAGATTGAATTGCTCAGATTTTCCAGATAAGAGCTTACCACTGGGTTGGGCCAGAGAATTAGATTCACAATGAAAGGGAATTTCTTAAGAAAGTTCTGAGCAACTGGAAACAGTGGTTTAGAATGGAAATATCTCATCGCCATTGATAGCGCCCACCTAGAGGAAACGACAATGTTTAACATCCAGGGAAAGAGGAAGACAGTAAGAGCCAATCCAAAACCTTCTATACCTGATACAAAGGAGCATAGAAGGCTTAAATGATTCTGGGAAGCACTTGGATGAAAAGAGGCTTGGAAGTAGAGGGAGAAATCATTAAAAGGAGAGATGGAGAAAAAGACTCAGTAAAATAAAAGATCCAAATCGGGTAGTATAAAAAGAGTTCTGCCAAGACAGAGGAAAAAAGGAAGTGGCTTGTTACTCTTCAGGCCTAGCGATAGACTGGAGAAGTAGAAACCCCATAATGATGATGAGATGAGCTTAAAAGACCAAATGTGAGGTATGTGCCTTCCCTCAGGTCTTCTCTTCCAGGATCTCAAAGGGCTTCGAGACTCTTATCATCCGCCCACGAAGAAGACCTGCCCCACTCTAGGGATGAAAATCTAAAACCCAAAGATGAGCAGAAAGAATACCGGTATTTACTGAGCATCTTCGGAGTGCAATGCACTGTACTAAATCCTTGGGAAAGTACTAGAGAAGCACTAGAATCCCACAAGGAGCTAGCAATCTAATGTGGGGAACAGATATACAAAATGTTTCAGAAAAAGTGAGCACGGTAAAAAGATATGTTCGGTCATTGTCGCCTCACTCTTCGAGAACCTCGGGTAGTTTCCCATCCACCTCCACATCAAACAGAAACTCCATACCATCAACTTTAAAGCAGTCTATCAGCTCTCCCCCTCCTTGCTGATTTCCTACTTTAACCCAGCCCACACACTTAACTCCTCTATTGCTAATCTATTTATTGTACCTTAGACTTGCCTATCTCACCACTGACCCATTGTCCATGTCCTCCCTCTGGCCTGGAGATCCCTCTCCCTTCATATCCACAGACCATCACTCTCCCCAACCCCTGCTTCAAAATCTTATTAAAATTAAATCTCCTCCCAGAGGTCTTCCCCAATTAAGTCTCATTTCCCCTACTCCCTCTCCCTTCTGTGTCATCTAGACACTTGGATTGCACCCTTAGAGCACTTGGTATTTACTCTTCCATCAACCCCACAGCAGATATGCACATATCCATAATGTATTTTAATGTCTATCTCTTCCTCTGTACTTTAAGCTCCTTATGGACAGGGAACATGTCTACCATCTCTGTTGTTTTCTACTCTCCCAAGCATTTAGTATAGTGTTCTGCACACAGTAAGTGCTCAATGAATACCACTGAAGGACTGATTGAAGGAATGAGTTTCAGTCAAGTTGTTCAGTGAATATGCCAGGCTGAAGTATCAAAATAAATTCTTGATTATACATGAGTGCTGAGGAAGGGTATAAAATTCATAAGGTCCCATAGTGTGACAGTGACCGAACCAAGAATAAAAATGCAGGAGAGGCTTCTGCCACAGTCTAATCCAAGATTGGCTCTAGTTTACAGATAAAGGATCCCAACATCCTAGATCTCCCATGACTGCTTAGAATACACTCCACAGCCTTGTCTCCCTTGTTCACCCCACAAGGCCCCACCAGTTGAGCCCTGATTGTCAAACTTGAATGGGAGCCGTTGTCCTCCTCAGTACAAAAGAAGAAAACTGAAGCCAGCATCCCTGCACTATACCGTAAAACTCTCCCAAAAATTCCAGGAACTCAAAAAACTCACTGTGGCTTTGCAGGATACTGAGCTCAGCGGCCTAATCCCAAGTCAGCACCGTGGAGTTCCCCATTATGGAGGTGGGTGTTCACAAACCCCAGATGCAATCTGAATATTACAACTGATTGTGGAATCTGAGACAGGGTTGGCCCTTAAGGGGATAGATGGTGAGGCTGCAGTACGAGAGCTACAGTTGTGTGTTGTGTTATTAACAAACACTGCAGGGATCTCTTCTAATTCCAGGACACCATTCCATCTCCCACTCTTATGACCCCTGTTCAGCATTTCTCTTCACTGTTGAAGGAAAGTAAGTGGTACTGATAGTCTTATTTCATGGAGAGAAACTGAGCACCAGAGAAGTAGAGTGACCTAGAGGAAAGAGGACAGGCTTGAGAGTCAGAAGACCTGAGTTCTAATCCTGGCTCTGCCACTTGTCTACTGTGTGACCTTGGGCAAGTTACTTAACTCTTCTGTGCTTCAGTTACCTCATCTGTAAAATGGGGATTAAGACTGTGAGTCTCACGTGGGAAATGGACTGTGTTCAATCTGTTTATCTTGTATCTACCCCAGCACTGAATACAGTGCCTGGCAACTAGTAAGCCCATGACCTCCTTCTTGCCAAATCCAATGGCTCCTACTCCATTCTAATCCTCCTTGACCTCTCTGCTGCCTTTGACACTGTCGACCATCCCCTCCTCCTCCACACCTTATCTCACCTTGGCTTCACGGACTCCGTCCTCTCCTGGGTCTCCTCTTATCTCTCTGGCTGGTCATTCTCGGTCTCCTTCACAGGCGCCTCCTTCCCCTCCCATCCTTTAAGTGTTGGAGTTCCTCAAGGGTCAGTTCTTGGCCCTCTTCTGTTCTCCATTTACACTCACTCCCTCGGTGAACTCATTCGCTCTCACGGCTTTGACTACCATCTCTACGCAGATGACATGCAGATCTACATCTCCGCCCCTGTCCTCTCCCCCTCCCTTCAGGCTCGCATCTCCTCCTGCCTCCAGGATGTCTCCACCTGGATGTCGGCCCACCACCTAAAACTCAACATGAGCAAGACTGAGCTCCTCATCTTCCCTCCCAAGTCCGGTCCTCTCCCAGACTTCCCTTTTGCCGTGGATGGCACGACCATCCTTCCTGTCTCTCAGGCCCGCAATCTCGGTGTCATCTTTGACTCGTCTCTCTCGTTCACCCCACACATCCTATCCGTTACCGAGACCTGCCGGTTTCACCTTTCCGATATCGCCAAGATCCGCCCTTTCCTCTCCACCCACACGGTTACCTTACTGCTCCAGGCTCTTGTTATATCCCGGCTAGACTACTGTGTCAGCCTTCTCTCTGATCTCCCTTCCTCCTCTCTCGCCCCCTCCAGTCTATTCTTCACTTAGCTGCCCGGCTCATCTTCCTGCAGAAACGATCTGGGCATGTCACTCCCCTTCTTAAACATCTCCAGTGGTTGCCTATCAACCTCCGCTCCAAACAAAAACTCCTCACTCTAGGCTTCAAGGCTCTCCATCATCTTGCCCCTTCCTGCCTCTCCTCCCTTCTCTCTTTCTACCACCCACCCTGCACGCTCCGCTCCTCTGCCGCCCACCTCCTCACGGTCCCTCGGTCTCGCCCATCCCGCCGTCGACCCCTGGGCCACGTCCTCCCGCGGTCCTGGAATGCCCTCCCTCCTCACCTCCGCCAAACTGATTCTCTTCCCCTCTTCAAAACCCTACTTAAAACTCACCTCCTCCAAGAGGCCTTCCCAGACTGAGCTCCCCTTCTCCCTCTACTCCCTCTACTGCCCCCCTTCACCTCTCCACAGCTAAACCCTCTTTTCCCCCCATTTCCCTCTGCTCCTCCCCCCTCCCTTCCCATCCCCTCAGCACTGTACTCGTCTGCTCAACTGAATATATTTTCATTACCCTATTTATTTTGTTAATGAACTGTACATCGCCTCGATTCTATTTAGTTGCCATTGTTTTTACGAGATGTTCTTCCCCGTGACTCTATTTATTGCCAATGTTCTTGACTGTCCGTCTCCCCCGATTAGACCGTAAGCCCGTCAAACGGCAGGGACTGTCTTTATCTGTTGCCGACTTGTTCATTCCAAGTGCTTAGTACAGTGCTCTGCACATAGTAAGCGCTTACTAAATACTATTGAATGAATGAATGAATGAATAGTAAGCGCTTAAAAATACTATTAAAAAAAACCAAAACAGAGACCTTAAATTGATTATCCAGAATTATACAGAAAGCAAGACTGTTGTCAGAATTTAGAAGCCAGAGCACCTTGGGCCATTACTTGGACTACTGAACCCCCCTACTTCCCACCCATATTTCAACAGGGTTAATAGAGACTGTGTTCAACCTAGACCTAATTATCTTGTATCTACCCAGTACTTAGTACAATGCTTGGCACGCAGTAAGCACTTAACAAGTACCACAATTATGATTATTATTTAACTGGTAACACCATAAGGGAACATGTTCCTAAACAATTTGGGAACTCTAACCCATCCCTCAGAAAATGAGAGGAAGCACCTGGCTTCAAGAATACAGGAGAAATGGTAAGATTCCAAGAAATATATGAACAATCACTAGAATTCATTAATCCCCTACTGGGGGCAGAGGTCTGTACTAAGCGCTTAGAAGAGTAAGTGCTGGGAAGAGTGCAATACAATTAGTAAACATAATCCCTTCCCTCTAGAACTTTGTCTTCTAGTGGGAGAGACAGACACTTAAATAGATTAACAGATAGAAGGAAGTAATCGAAGATACAAAATATGTACATAAATGCTAGGGTGGTGGAGTTCTGAACACTTAAATGCTTAGATGCCCCAGAAGAGCTGAAGTGGCAGTTGGGGAGTATATAATGGGGAGATTAGAAATTAATCAGGAAATTCTGATTCTTTAATCTATACTACCAATTGGCAGGTTATCAGACTTGCCCCACCCCCCACCCCCACCCAGGGTTCAACCTTGAGAAGCAATATGGTAACCAATCAGAAGCTCTTTGAGGCCTTGACTTTCCAGTAGTCCTATTTAAAAATCATGAGATCATCCCAGTACTCTCCATAATTTAAGGTTTGTTCTAATAGATTTGGCTGCATCTTGTAGTCATTTCCTGCCTTGTTCCTTACTCTTTCCTGGCTTTCTCCCAGCTTTCTTGACTTGAGCTTTATCTAATAACCAATTATCATATTGGTACAATTTGCTGATAAATACTTTAGCTTACTGCTGGCATGATAGGATTTACAACTACCAGTTATACATGAATAATGGCCACCACCACTAGCCACCAATAGCCGTTTTTTATGATATTTGTCGAATGCTTACTATGTGTCAAAGCATTGTTCTAAGCAGTGGGGGAGAAACAAGTTAATCAGGTTGGACACAGTCCCTGTCCCTCATGGGGTTCCCAGTCTAAGTAAGAGGAAGAACAGGTATCGAATCCCCATGTTACAGTTGAGGAAACTGAGGCCCAGAGAGGTTAAGTGACTTGCCCAAGGTCACACAGCAAACAAGTGGCAGAGTCAAGATTAGAACCCAGGTCCTCTGACTCCCAGGCCTGAATTTTTTTCACTATGCCATGATGCTCTCTGTTCCAAGCCTGTGGGTCTTTAAACTGGTTGAAAAGCACAACCATCGGTGGTTTATTTTACAGTTTATGCCACTCTCAACCGGGTAGTACAGACTCCAGAGAAAGACCAGACCAACTCCTCAGAACAGGCTGAGCAAATTCTCACAATGCAAAGCCAGTGGAAATTTCTCAAGTGAAGTTCCTGGTTGGAGGCAAGGAAGGGAAAGAACTTCCCTATTGGTCCCAGAAATTAAACTTCTCTGTTGGTCCCAGAAATTGGCTCTGAGAGACCGTAAATAGCCATCTGGGGGTAAGCTCTTCCTCCTTCCATTTTTCTAGCCAAAGTGTTTTCTTTTCTGCACCGCTTCCCTTGTTGTTGACTGTTTAGTGATGCCCACCAGGTGTCGAGTTTTCCTGCTGAGATAAAGCTTTGATGATAAGCTTACCTCACCCTATTTTTGATTTCTGCTCTTCAATATGATCCAGGCCCTTAAGAGATAGAAAATAAACCTTTCCCTATTCCTTTGGAAGAGATTATTTCCACCTATCTCTTTCTTATCCCAAAATTTCTGATTAATAATAATAGTGGTATTTATTAAGTGCTTACTATGGGCCAAGCCCAGGGGTAGATAGATACAGTGCAATTAGATCAGACATAGTTCCTGCCCAACATGGACCTCAAAGGGAGACCAGGTACTGAATCCCCACTTTACAGGTGAGGAAACGAAGGCACAGAGAAGTTAAGTGACTTGTCCAAAGTCATGCAGTGGGCAAGTGGCAGTTCTGGGAGTAGAATTCAGGACTCTTGACTCCCAGTCTTGTCCTCTTGCAAGGAGGCAGTGCCACGTCTCTTGACTGAAATCCTGAATTTCCACTCTGGTGTCTACCAGATCTTAATGTCCACAAGAGTTCAAATATTTCCTGAATCTACAATATGGTTTCTGTAATTAAAGTTTCCCCAAACAAAATAGAGGATGTAAACAATCACTTTACTACTTTGGAGGAGACTAGGAAGAAGCCGTCAGCAAGGCTTTAGAAAGTTTCATTTTATTTTATTTTAATGTCTGTCTCCCACTCTAGACTGTAACCTTCTTGCAGGAAGGGAACATATCTACTAACTGTTGTATTATACTCTTCCAGTGCTTAGTACAGTGCTCTGCACACAGTAAGAGTTCAATAAATACCTATCTTTCCAGGCCAATTCTATTTTCTTCACTATTCGAGATAGCCCCAGGCTACTGATTCTGTCCTAAATGACATTGCTGTTGGCCCCCTAGAAAAGCCTCTCAGGAACCAGCACCTCTGGCTCTCCGGTTCATTCATTCATTGTCATGTTTATTGAATGCTTACTGTGTGCAGAGCACTGTACTAAGCACTTGGAAAGCACAGTTCAGCAACACAGAGAGACAAGCCCTCTGAGGCTTAGAGCCCTCTGAGCCTCTTAGAGAAGCAGCGTGGCTCAGTGGAAAGAGCACGGGCCCTGGAATCAGGACTCATGAGTTCGAATCCCAGCTCTGCCACTTGTCGGCTGTGTGACTGTGGGCAAGTCACTTAACTTCTCTGTGCCTCAGTTCCCTCATCTGTAAAATGGGGATTAAGACTGTGAGCCCCACATGGGACAACCTGCTTCCCTTATGTCTACCCCAGCGCTTAGAACAGTGCTCGGCACATAGAAAGCACTTAACAAATACCAACATTATTATTATTATTATTATTATTAAGCCCTACCCACAATGGGGCTCACAGTCTAGAAGGGAAATAATAATTATGGCATTTGTTAAGTGCTTAATGTGCCAGGCACTGAAGTAAGCACTGAAGTAGGTAGATGATAATTGGGTCGGGCACAGTCCCTGTCCCCAGTGAGACTCATAGTCTTAATCCCCATTTTACAGATGAGGGAACTGAGACCCAGAGAAGTTAAGTGACTCGCCCAAGGTCCCACAGCACCCAACATCATCCCTTAGCTCAGTGTCCATCTCTCTATCCTTCCAAAAGCCCCCTCATGACCTCAGCTGTTTCTGCTGCTGGTCTTCCCTCCTTCCCCAGGAAACCTCATTCCCCACCAGCTTTCCAAGTAGATTTTTTGTGCAAATCTAAAAGTTTTCATAAAAATTAGCAATAGGTATGGTTTCAAATATGGTTTCAATGGTTTCAGAGTGTCCCTATAAGATCCTAGCTTTGTATCTGATACCTAAACCTAAATCTACTTTGGGTAGAACATTTTTCAGTCCAGGTTTCCAGTAGTGTAAAATGAATGAATAACGTGGATCTGTAAAACCCCAAACACGTCTGTCAAAGCTATCCCCTTAGATAAATTTTATCCAATAAGAATGGGTGGAATTCCATGAAGCACACAAGCCCAATAGTCATTCTTTTAGGCAAATCCCTTAAAAATGCAGCTAGAAATGTCTCACAGTTTGACCCTTTAGTTTGCAATTGGTCATTAATTCTACAACCTTTTTTCATGGCTACTATACCCTTATAGGAGCCTGACTGGGAAACAGGCATGAAGCCCCTCACTGTGATTTTCAGAGACTGTGAGCCTCAATCCCTACAAATAAACACCTCTAGAGTCTCACCCCACAGATTTGCTGGATCATGAATGACTTTCTTATTTGCAAAGCAAGTAAAAACAGTTTGAAGAAGCAGTGTGGTCTAGTGGAAAGATCTCAGGCTTGGGAGTCAGAGGATCTGGGTTCTAATGATGGCTTTGCTATTTGCCTGCTGCATGACCTACAGTGCCTCAATTTCCTCACCTCTTAAATGGGGATTCGATACCTGTCCTCCTTCCTACTTAGACTCTGAGTCCCATGTCAAACAAGGACAGTGTTTGATGTGATTAATTGTATCTTGTGCTTGATGCATAATAAGCATTTAACAAATACCATCATCATTAAAGCAAGTAATTCAAGAAAAACCTGCTCAGAGAAATAATGGTAGTCATGGAAATCAAGGAAGCCCTGGCCTACAGGAACACTGACTCAAGCTACTGGGGGAAATATCTCAAGCCAATGCCCTTAATTCCTGACCCAGTGTTTTTGGAATTCTAAATTGCCACTCTGAGTGAGCAGGTTCAAAATGCAATATATTAGCCTACCAGGATGCCAACATCTCCTACCAAGGACCAAGGGTCAGCATAACCACTTAGTCAAGACCCTCTTATAGATTGACTAACCTGTGTTTCCTCTGAATGATTGAGCTTGTCTTTACCCGGCGATTAAGATTTCTCTTCTGATGTGCATCAATTCAAGCCACAACTCCCATAGATAGCAAAACTTTCACTAGCGATTATTGCGAAGGCACATGAACTGAATGTCAATGTAGCTACTGTAGAAAGTCGTCAGACTACTTATGTCTCTAGCCTAACTCCTTGCAGCAGATTGGCAGATTGGCTTGATGCAGGATCCTGCCTGCAAATCATCACACTAAAATAAACTAAATGTGAGAGTAACTCAACATGGGAAACCAGAAATAGGGCACAGGTTTTAGAATTGCCTGGAAGTTGGTTGAGAGTTGTCCATTTATTTCTCCTTTGCTCAGGGCCTGAAGGGTTTTTTTTCTTTCCGATCAAATGCACAATCATTTTACCCCTCCAGACTGCTTCATCTTCCTCTCCACTACTGTTGAGCCCACAAGAGTGGTGGAGCATGTCTGCTACAGGCCTGAAGCTACAACCTGTAAAGCCCCTTTGTTTCTCATAACCCACAAGGAGTTTATTATTGTCAGATTTCCGCCCTCTCTCTCTCTCTCTTTCTCTCTCCCTCCTAGAGACAACTAGTCCAGCAGTTTCGCTTCATCCACCCAGTACACAGAGAGAGAGAGCAATTAGGTCAGAAGCAAAGACCCTTTCACTCTTCCCAGCCTGTGGTCCCCCTGGGTTATCTTCTCTTGAACGTAGAAGATAAAGATTTCATAAAACGCCTACCGTGGTGGCCAGGAAAAAGGAAGTGAAAAGCAATGTACCAGACTTCTTTTTTTTAGATGGCTTTAGAGAAATAGATTTAGTGTAATTCTCCTTCCCCTCTCTTCACCTACTTGGCATTTGCAGTAACAACCAATCGGCCATCATCATCATCGTCATCCCCTCATCTGCACCAGCCCCTAATCCTCTTTTTCTTCTTTCCCCTTGACAGTTTGCTTTTAGTACTTCCATGGCTGAACATAGAGAGTGTGGATTATCTAGGCCCTTGCTTCTCCTCATTACTGCTCTTATTCAAAACCACCAGGGAGTGGGCAGATGAAAGGATACAGAATAGTTAGCTGCTTGGTTAACATCTCTAGACAAAGGCTTAGGAGGAAGAGGTTGAAAAGACTGGGTAGGGATGATCTCTAAATTTCAAGTATCCAGGTTTACCTCACCCATCCCCACAATGCTCCAATAATCAAGGGTATTTTGAAGTCTGGCCTCTTTTCTCATTTCTACCAGAACCTCAGTTTCCCTCTCTCCTGCCCACCTGCTTGTCACCTCCTCTTCCACTCTATCGCAAGGTGTCAGGGCCAGAAGTGGGGAGGCAGAGACCCAGACATAGGGAAGAGGACAGGGTGGGGGAGAGGAGAGAGTGGGGGAGAGGAGAGAGTTGGGGAGAGGAGAGGAGGGGAGAGGAGCATGGCATAGTAGATAGAGACTGGGCCTGGGAATCAGAAGGTCATGAGTTCTAATCCCAGTTCTGCCATTTGTCTGCCATTTGGGTAAGTCACTTCACTTCTCTGGACTTCATTTCCCTCATCTGAAAAATGAGTATTAGGACTGTGAGCCCCTTGTGGGACAGGGACTGTCCAACCTAATTTACTTGTATCCACTCCTGCACTTAGTCTAGTGCCTGGCACATAGTAGGTGTTTAATAAATACCATAATAATAATTTTTATTATTATTATTATTATTAAATGGTCAATATACACTTGCTTTACTGGAATAGACTGTCTCATAATTCAAAGAGAGGCCTTGAGGTCTACAAAGATAATATTTATTGAACATTGACCGTTGCCAGAATCGTTCTTTGATTCTTGGAGCCTTTGGAAGGGGAAGGTGGGCAAAAGAGAGATATCTTCTGAAAATAGTTGGCATTACAACGTATGTATCAGAAACATCTTTGAGTTAGTGTAATTCATTCAATTGTATGTATTGAGCACTTACGGTGTGCAGAGCACTGTACTAAGCACTTAGCAATAAAGCATATGAGACTCCCGGTAGGGCTCAGTTTCTGAGCCATCAAATCTCTCCCCTGAAAGTTACTGTGGGAGGGAGCCATCCTGGTGTGCTAAATTCACTGCCTAATGACTTGTCAAGATAAGGAGCAGATGAACAGTACAGAAGCAAAAGAAATGCCACTACTGGGCCTGACAGATTCAGTAATTCTGTCTTCAACACTGGCAACAAGATGGTTAGGGGATCATGAGTTAGTTGGTTGCCCTCCTTGACCTTGAACCTAAATGTTAGGGGTTTCATCTATCACCCCTAATGGAAAACCCTTTACATCCCTAACTTTCCCTCTGAACTGTGTTTCTCCATCTTGGACTGGTTAGAGCTTGAACAGGATCATTTTGACATAGGCTGTAGAGTGGTGGGTGGGAGGCAAGGGAAAGCGGACACTTCCGTGCAACAACCCCAGTACTGGACAGGGTGATCTGTGCAGGCAACACTATCTTTGCAGCCTATCCTTGCAGGTTGGGAGAAGTGGTTATTGCTAAAGAAGAATAAGGAACAGAAAGAGCTAGTTAAGGGAATTACCTTCTATTTCATAACTGTCCGTGTCCCTTACCTACACCCAAAAAGCTGTTGAATAAAAGCCATTTCCTGAATTAATCTGTCTCGGAGCTAAAATCACTGCAGCTAAAACTTCTTGCAGCTTTCAGTGGGTTGAGACTGGTTGAAATCTGTTCCATTGCTTGAAAAATTAATGCATGACCAGCAAGCCTTCCACAGGAGAGGTTGCATGAGGAGACCTGTTCCCCAACCTGCCAATATTGTTACACGATCCAGAGATGTGTAGTGTAAAACCAGAGAAGGGAGGGGGACATGAGAACAATTCTGTGGCCAACTGCCTTTAGCCTCAGTTTCAATTACTGTTCTTAAAGCTCTTTTTTAGTTGACTCGAGAGAGAAATAAACCTAACCAAGACCAACTCCTTAAAGTAGTTTGGAAGCTTCAAGACAAAAACCACAAAAAGCTACTGCCCATTTTATGGCCTTTTTGCCAACCTTTTTCAAGTGTGCCAGTATGTAATGGGCCAGATTTGTCCTGCAAGATGGCAAAAGTGCAGTCCTGAAATGTGAATCCTCACAGGCTTGTCATCATTAGATTGTGAAATCCTTGAAGTCAAGGTCAGTGTCTGACCCTACCTTTGTGATGTCCCTAAGCACATAGAACGGGGCTCCGAACAAATTAGAGGCTCAATAAATATCACTGATGATAATGGCAAGTATAGTAAAACATACCCGAACCACAATAGTATTGTATGTTGACTTTTAAGCAGCCATTTTTCAATCGGTGAAGAATTCATTGTCATATCTGTTGTACGTAGTATCTGGGCGGAATTTAGGTGAAGACAACAGAGTCTTCAAGACTGGATCAGAATTTGCTTGCTAAGATGGAGTCTTTCCCATAAAATGTATGCCTTCACATTTCATTGATCATTCATTGTCTTTATACCTTTACTTGATCTCATCTACTCCGTCACCAATCCCCTGTCCACTTGCTCCTTCTTGATGGATAGTCATGGGAAGCACCTTTAAATCTCCTTCTGACTTGTAAGCTCACTGGGGGCAGGGAACGTATCTACCAACTCTTTATATCGTACTCTTCCAAGCGCTTAACACAGTGCACTGCACACAGTAAGCACTCAATAAATATGATTGACTGATTGATTGATGGATGAAAAAGCACATCAGGGTACAAACTGTGTGGATAACAGAATCATCATTATCATGGCCTGCTTCAACCTCACCCCATACAGAACTGCATATTGTATGCCCAAGACCTGCAAAGAGAGAGTCTCTGTCATTGGCTAAACAGGGGCGATTGATTCCACTTCCCGCTCCTCCCCCTCCCCAGCCCGCTCTGTAAAATAGCTCTTTAGGTACCTCTTCTGTCCAGGATATGAACTGCTGAAAGGTATTAACAGTGCACTGCTTACTTTGATGGGAATAGAACTTTAATCTCTGTGTGGTTTTCATCAAGCCAGTCTTGGTAGCCTCTTGGCAAATTGCCCCTTCCTCGTTCACCATGGCTGCTATAGATGGGAATCCCTGCTCTGATAAGGCTAAATGATTCACTTTGGGTCTCTCCAGATGTCTTTATTTTCCAGATGCTTGACAGTGAGACTTCTGGATGACTCAGGTGCTATATTTCAGTATGGGGTATTAGTTGCATTGTGAGTGAGTGTTGCAAGGACAATGCACTGATCAATTTAACAGTCCGAGCCCCACACAGCTGTGTTATCTGAAAGTCTTTTAGATTTAGGCCATGAGAAGCAGCATGGCCGAGTGAATAGAACATCGGCCTGGGAGTCAGAAAAACCTGGGTTCTAATCTGATGTTGGGTAAATCACTCAACTTCTCTGGGCCTCAGTTACTTCAGCTGTAAAATGTGGATTAAGACTGGGAGTCCCACATGGGACATGGATTCTGTCCAACTTGATTATCTTGTGTCTATCCCAACGTTTTGGTACATTGCCTGGCTAGAGTGTTTAACAAATACTATAAAAAAAGATCCCACTGCAATATATACCGTTGTGTAATTCCTGAAGACACCCATGATGGCTTTCCCTTATTCATTAAGTAAATGTTGGTGTCAGTAATTGCGAGTTGGTGATTGATCCTCTCACTGCTACTTAACTTTCCAATCCTGTGAACTCTAAGGACTTTTTTCCTCCAGTTTGGAATCACCCACCAGCATTTGGAAATTCCCCTTGCTAGATGCTGGTGAGATAATACGTCAGAGGAATGCACTCACTAGCCGAGGCTGGCAACGGGCCGGAAATATCATTGTCACTGTCTGCTATGATCAGAGAAATCATTTTTTTCCCCAAGCCTCATCTCATTCATTCCCAAAAAACCCCTTTCCCATTCTGTCCCATCCTGGAAATGAAAAGCTGAACTGATGGCCTCAGTTCCCTTAAATTTGCCCAGACAGAATACAGATAGTAAAATAATAATAATAATAATGGTATTTGTTAAGGGCTTACTATGTGCCAAGCGCTGTTCTAAGCACTGGGGTAAATACAAGGTAATCAGGTTGTCCCACCTGGGGATCACAGTCTCAATCCCCATATTACGGATGAGGTAACTGAATCACAGAGAAGTTAAGTGACTTGCCCAAGGTCACACTGTAGACAAGTGGCAGAATCAGGATTAGAACCCACGATCTCTGACTCCCAAGCCCGTGCTCTTTCCACTAAACCATGTTGCTTCCCTAATAACAATTATAATTATTAATATTTTTGTACTTGTTAAGCACTTACTATATGCCAAATATTGTTCTAAGCATTGGGATAGATACTAGTGAATCAGGTTGGACACAGACCCTGTCCCACATGAGGCTCGTAGTATAAGTAGGAACGCGTAGGACTGACTCCCCATTTTACAGACAAGATAACTGAGGCACAGAGAAGTTAAGTGACTTACCCAAGTTCACACAGCAGATGTAGCAGAGCCAGAATTAGAACTTAAATCCTCTGACTCCCAGGCCCTCCTTGTCTAAACAGTAAGCTCCTTGCGGGCAAGGATCATGTCTATCGACTGAATTGTACTCTCCCGAGTACTTAGTCCTGTGTACCGCACACTGTAAGTGCTCAGTAAATGCCATTAATTAATTGTTGGCTGAGATAAGGGTACAGTCTGTGGCTGTGAAACAACATCACTGGGCACACTCATCAGCAGATGGCCGTTCTGCCTTCCAATCAATCAGTAGTAGTTGAGTGCTTACTCTGTGCAGAGCTCCAGACTTAGCGCTTGGGAGAGTACGATAGAGTTCACCTTTGCTTATTCACTGCCTCATGAGACACTTTTGCCAGCTCAACAAGCCTAACCTACAGGCTATGTAAAGGTAATGTGTGGACCTGAGGGTTATCGTTACGTAATCGCCCTGGCAGTCATGGTAACCAGGCCCTAATGAATGGCTCTGAATTCTGGACCATTCCAAACTAACAGTGTGAAAGCCTTCCTGAAGCTCTAGAAATGTACCAGTTGGGGAAGCGGGTAGGGAAGAGTCTGAAGGAGAGGGCTGAATTCTTGGTGAATTAGGAATAGTTGATTAAAGACGGGAAGGCCAGTATTTATGAACATTACATGAACAGGAAATGAGGTCCAGCCCTCCACCGATGACTCACGTGATCTGGTGGTGCCAACTCAGCCTGGGGTGTGTGAGGAAATTCAGAATGCCATCTGCCAAATTTTGAGATTAGCGGTGTCTCCTCCTCCCTTTCAAACATGAGGCCACCGAGTAACCCTCTGGCAGGCAGCTGTTCTCCCTCCCGTAACTTCCCCTGGGGCAGCTACAGCAGAAGGGTTTCCCTCTGATCCAAGCTGCCCATGACCTCAAACTGAGGTCCTGCACAACTGAAATGATTCCACCCTGAAAAACAGCCTCAGCCCCTTTCTGTCTTGAAGGTCCTTGTACTCCCCTAAAGGGCTTCTAGGTATGCAATTATAAAGACACTGTTCTGAAACATTGCTCTCTTTATTTGGAGGGCAGAAGTGGCTACAGCACCATTATGGTTTTAGCAGGCACAGTTGAGTCACTACAGTGTCTTTACCTGACCCCGACCAATCCGTGTACTTTTATTTTTTTTAATAGTATTTGTTGAGTGCTTACTTTGTGCCAGGTACTGTATTGAGTGCTGTGGTAGATTCCATCTAATCAGGTCGGACACAATCCAGGAGGCTGCACTGTCTTAATCTCCATTCTACAGATGAGGTAACTCAAGCACAGAGAAATCAAGTGACTTGTTTGATCACACAGCAGACAAGTGTCAGAGAGGGAATTAGAAACCAGGCCCTACTGACTCCCAGGCCCATGCTCTTACCCACTATGCCACACTGCTTCTTGGCTTTATCTGAATATCTGAGAATTTTCACCTTACCAACATTTTATGGTATTTGTAAGCACTGTGTCAAGCACCGTTCTGAGTTCTGAGGTAAATACGAGATAATCAGGTTGGATGCCATCCCTGATCCGCATGAGGCTCACAGTCGAACTAGGAGGAAGAACAGACATTGAATCCCCAGTTTCCTGTTGTGGAAACCGTGACCCAGAGAAGTTAAGTGACTTGGTCAAGATCACACAGCAGGCAAGTGATAGACCTGGAATTAGAATCCAGGTCCTCTGCTTCCCAGGCCCAGTCTTTTTCCATTAAGCCATGCTGCTCTGCTATGGGCATGACCTTGTTCTGTGCGTGTGTGTGTGTGTGTGTGTGTGTGCATGTCTTTCTGCCTGTCCTTGGATTTAAAGGTGACACTACTGACAGCAAGATTTTTATCTGAATGTGCGGCTGTGAGTGATAAGACCAATATGCGACTGACAGTCCCATGTTCTATGCCAGGAAAAGTTGTCTTTTGCTGTGCTGTTGTATTTTTATCAACAGTTCCTGGATTTGGAGTTTTCTTTGGGGGGTTTTTGGGCGGGTTTGGGCATTTTTGTTTTATCCTGTTGGTATTATGAGCTTCCCGAAATCTCTCCTCAAAACAGCGACTTTATTTCCAAACGCTGCAACTGTCTCTTGATTGCCCACTACTATGACACACTGTTTGAGGTTTTGCTTCCCTGTATCTTTAAAATGTTTCTTTGGTACACCTTTTCTACAGCTAACCCATGTCAGCTCACCGTAGAGTCGTTAAGGTATCCTGTGGTTGTCCATTTTCTAGAGAAGCAGTGTGGCTCAGTGGAAAGAGCATGGGCTTAGGAGTCTGAGGTCATGGGTTCAAATCCCAGCTCAGCTGCTTGTCAGCTGTGTGACTTTAGGTAAGTCACTTAGCTTCTCTGTGCCTTAGTTACCTCATCTGTAAAATGGGGATTAAGACTGTGAGCCCCATGTGGGACAACATGATCACCTTGTATCCTCTCCAGCGCTTAGAACAGTGCTTTGCACATAATAAACGCTTAACAAATGCCATCATCATCATTATTATTATTATTAATGTGGTCCATCCTGCAGAGCTGCAATGTGATGAGTATTGCTTTAATGCTGATGTTCCAATTGTATTCCAAAACCCCGTGTTTAAAATCCTGTCTTGACACTTGATGCTAGATACTTTAGATTGGTGGTGGTGGTATTGGTGGAAGGGCCTGACAAGTCAAATATGGCATCAGTGGTTTGCCCAAGTCTCACAGCCATAAAGAAGTCTGGATAGTACAATTGCCCTCTACATCTTCAGTTTGATCTTAATTTTAATCAGTCACTTGCTCTATGGTTTTTATTGAAGTGCTTGAAAAGCACTGAAATAAACACTTGGAAAAGTACAAAAAAGTAGACACTATGGGGGCCCACATTCTGTCTCTCAAAGAAAACACTAGGCTTAATAATTCAGTTTTCTACCCTTGCATCATTAGACAATTCAGTGTCAGCCTTCAAATGTGTCACTGGTGTCAATCCTTAGTTGTATGGAGGGCTTGCAGGTTGCTAGTCAGTACAGAACCTCGGTCTTCACAAATTGTCAATCCTTAGCCCTTTGTTGTTTCTGAGGAACAATTTGTAAACATGTGTCTGCCTTCTGAAGGAATCCTTCCAAAGTTCAGTCAGCAGGCTATAGGAGTACAAAGGACTTGGTTAAAGAAGGATGGGAAGACATGTGGCCTTCTTAAAAGAGTACAGGTCTTAAAGTCAGGTGAACTGGCTTCTAATCCCAGAAAGCAAAAGAGAGAAACCATATTTATTGAGGGCATACTGTATGCAGAGCACTGTACTAAGCTTTTGGGAGCACAACAGAGTTGGTAAACACATTCCCTGCCTGCACCCCTCCTGCTGCGGAGGGTATATTCTAAGACTCACAAAGAATGGCAACAAAGGGTGAAACCAAAAAACATCCCCAGAGAGTACATGACATTTTTGTTCAATTCAAAAAACAGAAACCACATACTTTTTTGAAGTTTATATTATTCTCATTCTGGTATGGGTTTTTCCCCTACCGAGGATTTGGGGTAGTGTGATGGGAAAGGGAGATGATTGTAAAAGGAGAGAGAGAGAAAGAGAAAGAAGACAGGGGAAAAGAAAGGGGGGGGAGAGAGGGGAGGAGGAAGAGCGAGAGAGAGAAGCAAGTTAAGTGAAACTAGCGAGGGTGATAAAGGGAAAAATGGGAGACAGGTGTGAAATAATCAGAGGCAAAGGGAGAGGAAAGCCGGAGACCAAAAGCTCAGAGATGGGGACAGGAGGGTAGAATACAGACACAAATTCAGAAAGACTCAAAGTGCTCAACAAATTCTGATTTGCCCATCTTGTTAATCTCTCTCATCAACAAAAATTAGTTCATTCCTGACCAGGAATCCAGGGATATTTGGATCCCCTCTCCTTTCCAGAGAGGGGATTAGAAGTCAAGGTTAAGGGCAGAACTAGGCTGAAGCTCCATCCTTGGGAGATAGTTGACTAGAGGAGGTAGACTTCAGGAGTTTTGAACAGATTTAAGGATCATGCCCCATTCCATCCCCATTCCAGATCCATGGAGTGATCTGGTTTCTAAAAATCCAAGATCAATCAGACAATGGTATTTACTGAGCACTTATTGGGTGCAGACCCTCTAATGCTTGGGAAAACACTCTATTATACAGTTGGTAGACACGATCATTGCCCAGAAGAAGCTTACAAGCAACAGGGATCATAGACTTCAGATTGGAGTTAACATCAAAGAGGATGGTAACTAAATGGTTAGCTACTAGAGGGCAAGGATCATGCCTATCAAATGAATAGTATGTATACATACTATAGTATGTATACATAGTATAGTATGGTGCTTTACCAAGCACTTAGTACAGCTTTGCAACCAATAAACATTCAATAAATATTACTGAATGATTGACTCAAGGGGTCCCAGATCAATTGAGATTTCCAGACTCAGAAAGTTTTATCTCGGACCTCCGCAAAGGTTCAGACCCAATAAATATGCCTGGAATTGGTCCCCATCCCTCCTGGTCAGTTCTAATCCAAACTTCAAGAGTCCAAGCAGAAGCATAAAGAACACAAACTAATAAGGGGGGGACTGACAGATAGTTGATTGACTAGCACCCTAATTCCCAACTCTTCTCATTAACTTCAGTGTTCTTGAAGCTGAGATGGGAAGATCTCTCCCTGCCCTGATCCCCCAAAACACTAATCTTCTCTCACATTCATTGTCTTGTGGGCAAGAAAAATTGAGAAGAGCAATAAAAGGTTTCCAGGAGGAATATTTAGAGATTCAGAAGTAAATCAAAAAGCAGGGAAAGAAAATGTTTGAAGAGAAGTGTAAATATTTGTGAGGCGGGGATAGTGCCAAGTGTCCTTGGCCTCGGTTAAATCTCGCCAGATGACAGAAGAAATTAAAAATCATGAGCATAAAAATCTTTCTGAAAGTAGAGAGTCTCCAACCATTCTAATAAACAGCTCGAAAAAAGAAAAGAATCACAATCCCCAACATTTCTTGTTCAACATTCATCTTGCCTTTTATATTTTTAACGGTCCCCAACTACCCAGGGAGGTCTAGTTCTCAGTTTAGAAAGGAGGAAATCGAGGCACACAGACATGTGGGATAGATCTTTGGCCCATTGCCAAGACATCTTCTTCCTTCCAAAATTCTCTTGTCCCATGAACCCTTCTAGAACAATCGTGTTCCTCTCCACCACTGACCCCAAAATAAACTCCCCCTATTCCTGTTTTCCATACCTCGTCCTCCGGGAAGCTTTTCCCAATTAACCCTCCTATTCTCCTACATGTTAGCACTACCAACAACTCTCCCTTCCCCCTCAACTGTCTGTCGAGATTTCTGTAAATGGATTTATCATTTTGCTTGGGTGTCAAGTGCCTTGTTCAATTAGAAGTTACTCAAGGCATCAGATCTACTGGTAAGTGGAATGATAAACTTCCTGACTGATGGCAAAGAATACAGGACTCAGTAGTATCTGCCTCCTCGGATAATTTCTTTTCCCTTAATTGTAATCCCTTTGTGGATATCCAGTCTGCTGACCTTCTACTCCAATACGTTATGGATCTTTCAAACCATACAACCTTCATAGTCTAGAAGGGTCCCCTAAGTGGCTGGGGCCCCCCTTGCTACACCCATGTCCCTGTTGTTTTGTTTTGTTGGCTTTTTTAAATGATATTCATTAAGCACTTACTATTTGCCAGGAGCTGTACTAAGAACTGAGGTAGTTACAAGAGAATCAAGTTGGACACAGTCCATGTCCCACTTGGGGCTCATGGTCTTAATCCTCATTTTACAGATGAGGTAACTGAGGTACAGAGAAGTTAAGTCACTTGCCCAAGGTCACACAGCAGACAGGCAGCAGAGCTGGTATTAGAATACAGGTCCTCTAACTCCCAGGTTCTTTCCACTAAGCCATGCTGGGTGCTTTTGAATGTGTTTTTTCTTTAATTGGTAAGCACTTACTATATGCCAGACACTGTTCTAAGCACTGGGGTAAGATACAAGCTAATCGGTTTAGTCACAGTCCATGTCCCATATGGTGCTCCCAGGATTAAACCCCATTTTACAGATAGGGTAACTGAGGCACGGAGCAACTGGTCACACAGCAGACAAGTTGCAGTTGGGATTAGAGGCGGGTCCTTCTGACTCCTAGGCCCATGTCACAGAGTCAAATACCAGCTCTGGACTTCCCCAGCAGTGGCAAAGACTGGAATGACTAAGGTTTACCCCTGAGGTGAAAGTGGCCCTCTTCTGAGTTGCCAGAGCAGTTTTAGACACAATCTACCCTCCCCCATCCGAAACGCCCTAGACCCCATTTAAATTACAACTGGTTACAAGACAGCGGACCTACTGTTGAGCTAAGTAAATATCATGGTATTTGTTAAGCGCTTACTATGTGCCAAACACTGTTCTAAGTATTGGGGTAGAATCAGTGCTTAGAACAATGCTTGGCACATAGTAAGCATTTAACAAATGCCATTACTATTACACAAGGTAATCAGGTTGTCCCAAGTGGGGCTCACTGTCTTAATTCCCATTTTAAAGATGAGGTAACTGAGGCACAAAGAAGTTAAGAGGATTGCTCTTGTCAGTCTAAATTCCATATGTGGACCGATTTAGAGGGGATTTTAAAATTGGGGGTAGGGTGTGGCCAGGACTTGTGGGTTCAATTCACAACAACCTTTTCTGCTTGATGCTAACCCTGAGGGCTAATTTTTTTTCCAGATGCCTTTCATTTGAAAGGGAGATATATTATTAGAGACATGCACAGTTGTGGAGGATTTACTCTTGTTTGATATAAGCTCTTTGAGGGCAAGGATCATGTCTGCCAACTGTATTATATGACACTCTCTCAAGCTTCAGTACAGTGCTCTGCACAAAGTAAGCACTCGTTAAATGTCACTGAGGAGTGTCCCCTTTACTGTCTGGTTCCCCACGCCCCCTGCAAAGGGCAGTAGCCCCACTTCCCTCTCTTTGCTCTTCTTGTCCAAGCCATGTGGTCTGAGTTGCAGCTCACACACAGCATTGGCCGAGTCCAAGAAGGGCAAAGGTCAAATGGCAGAAAGCAACTTCCAGCTCTGCACAGAAAGAAGGCAGGAGGAACCCTGGTGGAAGAACCGCGGCAGCCAGTACCCCAGCTGAAGAGAAACAAGCCATTGAGCAATCAAACCAGTTGGAAACCTTGTGCCTAGAAATAAAAGTGACTGTTTATTTTATAACGCACATTTGCTCCGGCCCACAACAGAGGCCAAAACCAGACAGAAGATGATGTTTGGAGGAAGCAGATGGAGCTGGTCTACTGTATATTTCCGAACACTTCAACTGCAAGTTCAGCATTGGTTATTTTGTCCCAGAAGGGAAGAGGAGCAAAGGCAAGACCCGGGACTGATTGCTTCTCCGTGGCCTGGAATAAGGGACTAAGATTCAAGTGCTTTATGTAGGGTTCAAATGGGTCAGGCTCGCACCTGGAGATCTGAGAGTTTCAAACTGAAGCTAGCCTGTATCTAAATCCCAGGATCCTTTGGTTTTTAAGGTATCACTGCTAAAGGTGTGTCTGGATAGGGGAGTGACAAAATGCCAAAAAACAAGCTCCTCAACTCCAGCCATCAACAAATTCCATTTCAAGAAATCAAGAGCAATCTGTCATCAGTCTCAATTCACGAACTGCCCCTCTGGGGATGCCCTACTCCCCTGTTCCTCACTTCCCCTTTCTCTGGGGAGATTACCTGCCTTGACGGCTTCCCCCAAATATTCCATGTCCTGCCCTGACTGGTTGCACCCCCAAAGCCTCCCCCAACCACAGGGGAATTCCCTGCTTCTCTCTCCCCTCGTTCAGCTTTCCCCCTTCTTTCAGGGGATTCCCTTCCTTTCTCCTTCTTCCCCGCCACCCCTCCTTCTATTTCCTTTCTTCGTAAAGTCTCGGCTTTGTTCAGGTTGGTTAAAGTTTTGCTGCCATCTTTTCAAGACTTCCTCTCTGTCAGAGCTGAGGATGAAGCCATTTTTACCATTCAGCTGTGTCGCAGTAGGGTTGGTGAAATGTCACCAGATAACCCACATTAGGTGGGAGAACCATGACTCTGAGGGTTCAGTCCTGCTACCCTGCAAAGCCTCTGACAGAACTCATTAGTGTCCCCAGTTTTGGCCAGAGTTTTGGGAGGAGACCTCATTGCTATGTCAGAGGCCCAGCAGCAGGGAGGCTGAAAGTTGATGAAGAGACAGCTTAGCTTCCTCCTTGGTCTCCTCTTCACTTGCCACCCCCACCATTTTGGCCACTGCCGTGGCTACACTGACCCTGCCATCCAGGTGATTTACTGGAGGATTCTGGGCTGTAAACTCCTAATGAGCGGGGAACGTGCTTACCATCTCTGTTGTATTGTACAATTGCAAAGTGCTTAGTAAGTGTTTAGCGAGTGTTTAGTTTCTCTAGACCGTAAGCTCGTTGTGGCCAGGGAATGTGTCTGTTATTTGGTTATATTGTACTCCCTCAAGTGCTGAGTACAGTAGTCTGCACAAAGTAAGCACTTAGTAATAAGATTGATTAATTTAGTACAGTGCTCTGCATATGGCAAGTCCTCAGTTAATGCTATTAATTGACTGATTGATTGATTCTGGTCCCACTGGTGGGACATATTTCCAGTCATACTGGAAACTTCCAGAAAATAGCCTGGTGGAAGCTGTGGCAGTTGGCAAGTCACCCCCACTTGGGCCCTGCAGAAACCAGCCAGTCGGTCATATTTATTGAGTGCTTGCTGTGTGCAGAGGACTGTACTAAGTGCTCAGGAGAGTACAATAAAACAATAAAGAGACACATTCCCTGCCCACAATGAGCTTGCAGTCTTCTGCTGTTCCTCAGGTAGAGGAGCTGTGGGCCACTCAGACCCAGATAGATGAGCCACTGACTGCTGTGAGCCAGGCCAGAGCAGGGGACAATGGAGGAAGCAGCAGTCGAGTGGGTCTGTACTTCCCCTTCCCATCACACTCCCTGTCTCTCTGGTCCGATTGTCTCTCTGTATTTCACCACCCAGCCTCTCTGGATCATCAGGAATCTGGTGGCATTAATTTGGCATTATATAATAATAATAATTATGGATTTGTTAAGATCTTATGACGTGCTAAGGCTTCAGGTAGACACATAGACTTCCCAATCTATTTTATCCCCATTTTACAGATGAGGAATCTGAGGCAGTGTGGCTCAGTAATTAAGAGATTAAGAGATCACAAAGTAATTAAATGTCTTGCCCAAGGTCACATACCAAACCCATGGAAGAGCCAGGACCAGAACCCAGGTCTTCTGATTCCCGGTCTTCCTGTGTTCTTTCCATTAGGCCACACTGCCTCCCCATGGTTTTTGTGTAGGGGTTGCCTGCTTGCGTGAGTCTTTGGGTCTAGGCAATTGAATAATAATAATTACTATTATTATTATGGTATTTGTTAAGTGCTTACTACATGCCAAACACTGTACTAAGCACTGGGGTAGATACAAGCAAATCAGGATGGACTTTGTCCCTGTCCCACATGGGGCTCGTAGTCTCAATCCCCATTTTACAGATGAGGTAACTGAGGCCCAGAGAAGTGAAGTGACTTGTCCAAGGTCACACAGCAGACACATAACCCAGTGTGTATATATATTTTCTTTATAAATATATACTTTTTTAAATATATTTTATAGAGAGTAATAATAATAATGATGGCATTTGTCCAGTGCTTCCTATAATAATAATAATAATGGTGGTATTTGTTAAGCACTTACTATGTGCCAAGCACTGAAATATCTGCTGGGGTAGATACAAGGTAATCAGGGTGTCCGACATGGGGCTCACAGTCATAATCCCCATTTTACAGATGAGGTAACTGAGGCATAGAGAAGTGAAATGACTTTCCCAAAGTCACACAGCTGATAAGTGGAGGAGCGAGGATTAGAACTCATGACCTCTGACTCCCAAGCCCGTGCTCTTTCCACTAAACCCTCTCTCTCTCTCTATATATATATATATATTCTCTCTTCCATTTTCAAAGATGACACTAATAGGGCTGTGAGCATATAAATTGCAGATAAATTGACCAATGCACAACCGACACCCTGTTCCACACCTCCACACATCCACACAAACAGCCCTGTAGCCCTCAATCATTGCAATATTTGTTGAGGGCCTACTATGTGCCTAGTACTGGAGAAGTATTGGAGAAGCAGCGTGGCTCAGTGGAAAGAGCACGGGCTTTGGAGTCAGGGCTCATGAGTTCGAATCCCAGCTCTGCCACTTGTCGGCTGTGTGACTGTGGGCAAGTCACTTAACTTCTCTGTGCCTCAGTTCCCTCATCTGTAAAATGGGGATTAAGATTGTGAGCCCCACGTGGGACAACCTGATTCCCCTATGTCTACCCCAGCGCTTAGAACAGTGCTCGGCACATAGTAAGCGCTTAACAAATACCAACTTACTGTACTAAATGCTGGGTAGATAAAATATAGTTGGGTCCCACATGGGTCTAGTATAAGTAGGAGGGAGAACAGGTATTGAGTCCCCATTTTGCAGATGAGGGAACTGAGGCACAGAGAAATTAAGTGACTTGCCCAAGATCATACAGCACACAAGCAGCAAAGCCAGGATTAGAATCCAGGTCCCGAGACTCTGGGACCTTTGCTCTTTCCACTAGACAACACTTCTTCTTAGGTGAAATAGAAGCAGAGGTGAGGTGAAGGAGGGAGGGAGGGAGTGCATTCCCTGGGATACTGAGGTATCAGCTTCAGCTTTCCTCTCTCTCCCTTCCAGCCAACAACCCACTCTCCCTAACAACCCTGCCAATTTAGCACTAAAGCCTTCATCCGGTGAAGAAGCAGAGGACAGGTGTAAGAATGTCGCCTTTAGAAAATGCAGAACTTGGTGACATTCTATTCTATGAACAGAACTGGAGGGAGGAGGGTGGGGATTACCTAAATGCTCTGAGCAATTTTGTTGAACAGACCAAGTTCAAATGTTAAATACTGTCCTTAAGTTTATCTTCCTCCTTCTTCTCCCTCTCCAAACTGGGATTTCCTTGTGGGCAGGGTCTGTGTTCCATACAATTTGTTTTGTTCATTCCCAGATGCTTAACACAGCATTAGACCCTTCATAAGTTCTCTGTGAATTTTTTTGACATTGATGAAAACTAAGTTAATTAGAAATAACTGATTAAAATTTCTCTCAATATGAAAAGGTTGACATAGTTTTATCTTTAGAACGAAAAGCATGCTGGAAGCAAAACCAGTTTTTGCTTTCGCCAAAGTCAATCCATGGCTATTCCAATTCCCGACAGCAAGCTTCAGAGCTGAAGTTCTTTAAAGGGAAAGAAGTGGGTAAATCTAACAACCCAAGGCCCATGTTATAAATTGAGGTCTACTCTTGAGCACTGCCATGGTTTTGCTAAATGACTGGAGACAAGCATTTTACATCCTTCTGTGCTTTAACTTCATCATCTCTAAAATGGGGGATACTACTATCTTCCCCCACATTTTCCTGTGACCCCATCCTTCAAGCCTCCGGCAGCCCAAAATACACCAATTTAATGATGCTCTGGACCAAGGTTTATTATTGAAAGTGAATTCTGCTCATTTTCACTGCTTAGTATGATCATGTGACCATATAAGAGTGGAACCTGGGCCAGAATTCACCATTCCTAACTGGAGTAACACCTGACTCATGCTCTTTGGCTACTGAGGATGTAAAATGAAATGGTGGGGATCAGTTAAATGATTGCAAATAGTATTAAAATCCACTGGTCAGAGGACAGCCTATACAAATGAGGGGGCTCAAATTGACACTTAGTAGAAGCAGCATGGCCTTGTGGAAAGAGCACAGGCCTGAGCGACAGAGGTTATGGGTTCTAATTCCGGCTCCACCATATACGTTCTACGCAATCTTGCCTAAGGTCACCCAACAGACAAGTGGCAGACCCAGAATTAGTACCCAGGCCCGTGCACTTTCCATGAGGCTACGTGGCATAATATCCAAATAACTGGGGCAGAAAAACCTTTTTGGGTCAGAGCTTTTGCAGACTTCTTCCTCCACTCTGAAGAACCCTAGTGGGGTGAGCCTTCTAGTGGGAAAGGGCTCTGATTGGCAGAGTTCTTCCAAAATAATCTATTCCCTTCTCCTGGAAAGACCCCATTCGGTTCCCACTTAATTGAGTTGGGGAATCTCATGACTCCTCATTTATCGGTGCTACCAAGCTCACATCCTCTTAGCCTGCTGATTTAAAACAAGTTTTTGCCACCGTCAGCCCCGGGCAGGATTGCATCTGGGAGACTAGAATCCATGCCTCTTGCTGAGACACATGTCCTGTTGACAAACCCGATGGCTCGATTCAGCTTCCAAACCCTCAGTTAGCAATATGCAAAGCAGAAAGGGTAGCTGAGTTGCTTCAAGTTCAGTAAGGCCTCCAGCTAGAAAATCTCAGAGCTGCCCAACGATAATTTCGGAGCACATCTGGAGGTTTCACCAAGAGTGCAGACGCTGCCTTTTGTGGAGGTGGGAAGGCACAGGCTACAGACTTAAGAAAGGGCGACGGAGGTCCCTCTCTGCCCCTCCTCTCCTGCCGCTGAGTCTTCATGCTTCCACTCTCACCACACACAAGCTGCCTCACTTCCCCTCCCAGCAGAGGCAACAGTAATGTTGTTACCAGCTGCCTCTGAGGCCACTATCACCACGACTAGTTTATCTCCTGCACGAGATAAAAAAACCCTGGAAATCTGGTTGAAGGGAGAGCAGTGAAAGCAGCAATCCATCACCTCCTTTCCAGACTTGGAGAGCATTTATCCAAACTCTCCTCATCCCGGCCCTCCTTGGGCAAGAGCCCTCAAATTCTGGGCTTGTCTGAGTCACCCCTGCATGGGAGACAACCCTATCCACCAAAGAGATGCTCTAAATGTCTCTCCAGCTTTGGAACTGCTGTTCCTCCAGAGAAATGAAAGCCCATTCAGATTTTTAGCTCAAAGAACAACCTTTCCAGCTCTGGGGAAAGATGTGCTAATTTACTTGAGTGTTACTCGACCTTGCCCAAGAAGCCTTTACTAATATCTCGTCACAGCCATCTACCTTTCTCCAAGAGGCAAATTTAGCTTGGAATGCCCTCTGGCATCCAGATAAAATCCCTGAATGGCAAGTGTCGCATCTCTAAAATCCCATTTCTGTTCCCTTCCTTCCAAGAGGTTGCATTTTCCTGGCAAAGAAAAGTCTACGACATAAAGAATGTAATTTGAACTCAGCCTGACACTGTTTCACAAGCCATATTTATTCAGAACATTCTGCAATAACCACAAGGAATCTGTATCACTTGAGTCAGTCATATGCACCCGGCTTGTCCATGGGAGGAGACAGAAAGTTAAATTAATTGCAAATCTTCTTCCTGGCCGAAATGGGATTCTAACTAGGAGAGCTGGTGGGAGTCGGCCACAGTCCCCAGGGGAAGGGGGAGTCTCAAGGAAGTAGTGAATGAGTCTTGCCTAGCATGTCAAAACTCCCCACAGGTGTTTTGTGCTTTGAGTTACATGAACAAAGTGATTGTAATCCCAAACTCCTGGCCTTTGGGATCTGCTGGGATTTTCAGCAGGAATGGGTTTTGGTAAAAGGATGATGTGGGAGATGGAGAGGACATGGGATGAAAAATTGTAGGAGCATTTTCTCATGGAAGAAGAGAGTGGTGGAGTAAAGGAGTGACTGTGAGCCTCATGTGGGACGGGGACTGTTTCTGATACGATTCTCTTGTAACTACCCCGGTGCTTAGCATAGTTTTTGGCACTAAGTGCTTAACAAATACCACAGTTTTTTTACTATAATATTAGAAGGCCCCATATGAAAAGAAAACTAACCCTCTCTGAATCTAAGATGCAAATTTTACCCCTGAAGGAGTTAATGACTAAGAGTCTGATGGAAAATATTTGAGAAAAGGAGAGTGTAAAGAGTGAACTAATCAATCAATGGCATTTATTGAGCATTTACTGTGAGTAAAGCACTGTAGTTAAGACTTAGGAGAGTACAATAGAGTTAGCAGATATATTCCCTACCCACAAGAAGTTTTCAGTCCAGAGTACCCCAGTTCTTAGGACAGTGCTTAGCAAATACAACTACAATAATAATAATGATGATAACAGCAGAGGTGTGAACGAGTTTAGGCTGTAACTGAGATGCCTTATTAAATTTACTCTACCAAATGTTTTCATTCCTATTATTGCATAACCTCCCGATCCCCGGTCCCCAAAGCCCATTGTTATGTAGTCAACTTGGTAGGCCATCAAACCCAAACT
Source organism: Ornithorhynchus anatinus (assembly GCF_004115215.2). Classification (NCBI taxonomy): domain Eukaryota; kingdom Metazoa; phylum Chordata; class Mammalia; order Monotremata; family Ornithorhynchidae; genus Ornithorhynchus; species Ornithorhynchus anatinus. The sequence goes on from NC_041738.1 coordinate 45,793,655, forward strand.
GAAAGCATGATGTGAGATTGGCAGGAGAGAAAATAGAGCAATTGTCACTTTCACTGTCAGATAGCCTCTTTCTGAAGGAGATTGGCAGGAAAATGCTTGCAGGAAGTTTTGACCATTGCAGGCTGAGTGTGGAAAAAAGCCACATGGCTCAATCAAAAGCAGAGATGCCAACCAAGTTTCCAATAGAAGATTTTGGCAGACCATAGGTTAACTCCTTGGTAAATTGTATTTCGGATCCCTGGTCAGAAAACCATCCCTCTTCTTTGAGGGGTGCTTTCATCATGCCAACCTCTAGGGTTCATGGAAAGGATAAAGATGCATTGGTTTCAAACATCCCAGTGCAACCTGGGCTAGTCTAATCAGGCTATGCTGAAGGAAGGAAAGCCGTATAAACTGGCTGGTTTACAGCAGTAGAAGAAATCCTCTCTCTCTCACTCTCCTTCCTACTTTCTTTCCCTCCCCCACACCCTGCTCCCCCAAGGAGTGCCAGTGATTCTGCTGCCATGTTAGCACTGGAAGTGGAGAAGCAGTAACACATTACTTATTGGGTGTTTGAGAAAACGAACCATTCTGGCCATGGGCTTCAATAATAACAGCAGCCACATAAACAATCTTCCAGTTAGTTAGTTACATGCTTTTGCCTAGTTTATTATGCTTACACACATGCACACACATGCACACATACCTCATGTGGAACAGCAGAATGAGCTCAACAAGTAACCCACTATTTTCCTTCCCCTCCCAAGAGCTGGTGCCAGCAATTTTCAGGGTTTCAACATGGTCATTTAATTTCCCCCAGTGTATTTCTAAAAGACTCGAACAGACGCAGCCTCCTTTCAAGCTAACAAAAAGGGACTTGCGATGAGCCCTTTTTATTTTCACTTTTCTGGGTCGGTTGCAAGCTCCTTCTTTGAGTGTGATCACAGATGAATTTGGGGCCACGTGAATGCATGCTTCTGGGCACCCCCTGATTGGTTTTGGAGGCCAATTACCAATCACTGCATACTCACTCACCACAGTAGTCATCCCTTCACATAGCTTCTCTCAGAAGCAGGTAGCAAGGGTCTTTTTTTTTCCATGAGCTTGGGCAATAATAATAATTGTGGTATTTAAGCGCTTACCATGTACCAGGTACTGTACTAAGCGCTGGAGTAGATACAAGCTAACTGGGTTGGACGCAGTCCCTGTCCCACATGGGGCTCACAATCTTAATCCCCATTTCACAGATGAGGTGACTGAGGCCCAGAGCACTGACTGGATTGAAACAACATCCTTTATCCTTTCCAAGTAAAAGTGACTTACCCAAGGTCACACAGCAGACAAGTGGCCCAGCTGGGATTAGAATCCACAATCTTCTGAGTCCCAGGCCAGTGCTCTATCCACTAGATCACTCTGTTTAGTCATTTAACTTCTCTGGGCCTATTTCCTCATCTGTAAAATGGGGCCAAGATACCAATTTGTCCTCCCCCATAGATTGTGAGTCTCACGTGGGACAGGGATTCTGTCTGACCTGCTTATGTAGATAGATACATACATACATAGATACATACATACATAGATACATAGATAAATATATATCTACCCCATCGCTTAGCACATGGCAAGGATTTTTCAAATACCACAATTGCTATTATTCGGGCACAGTCTCTAGGAATCCCCCAGGAGCCAGCTTAGCATATCTTGATCACTTACTGCACAGAATTGGGTAGATGTTGATCATCTATTGATAATTACCAAAAAATGACAACAAATGATTAAAAAATATAGCTTTTATTTGCAGGGAAAAAAGTGAGCAAACCATTTTTAAATGGGCATAAAAATAAATATGTAGCATGTTCATCATTAGTTAGCTGGAAAATATGGTTTTAAGCTGAAAAGCCACAAACTTAAAAAAATATGTTTGGGATTTTAATAAACTAAATGTCCTTTGTCATCATTTAAATGTGTATTTTTATATACATATTTACAGATACAAATATGTCCTACATATTTTTCTAAACTTCATAATACCTTCCCCTAACTCCTGTGGAAAAATGTCAGTAGAAAAAGTGAGTTAGAGAGTATATGAGGCATTTGCTCTTTGGTAATAAACCTTTTAATTCAAGACTCCACAAGAGAGATCGGGTAGTCACCCCGGAGTCACCAGCCTAAGAGAATGTACCTCAAACCTGTGTCTACTCCTCCCAGACAGAAAAAAAGGATAGCCCAAGGGGGATCCAGAAAGGGAACAGATAGAGCTGCCAGGCTCTCCTTTTTGAGAGGAGAATAGGGGGAACTCAGGAATCCCTACCCCAAGCATCCATCACCACTGACATAAGAAATGGCAGTCTTGGATCAGACCAATGTCCAGCCAGCCCAGGATTCTGCCTCCAACAGTGACAACAGGACGTTTGGATGAACCATGTGTTGAAGCCCGGTGTGGGCAGGGATTGTCTCTCAACTGCTGAATTGTTCTTTCCAAGCACTTAGTACAGTGCTCTGCACACAGTAAGCAATCAATAAATACGATTGAATGAATGATAGAAATGGTTACCTATGGTTACAGATGTACCTCAATATCTTTTGTTTTTTTCCCTCCTCTATCTCTGTAGCTTTCCCTCTGGGAACCTCGTATGGATCTTTCTCCCCATGAACCTGTCCTCAAACTTCCTGATATTTTCTGCCTGCAAACCTCCCTTTGGCAACAAATCCCATAAATTTGTCAGAAGACAGTGCCTTCTGTTATTAATTTGGAGCTTCAGTGGGTGTCCCTCATCCTACCAGTGTCACATTTGCTAAATGGCAATTTTCTGCTTCACTCTGACTTAAAATCATTTGGATTTTGTCATTCCAAATATATATCCTGGGAAGTCTAGACTGAAGGGGTCACTCATTTTAGACTATCCTCAGATACATCTCCATTCATCTTGGTTATCTTAGTTGTCATCAACATGGTTGTCTTTCTAAACTTCATGGTACCATCCCCTAACTCATCAAAATGTCAGTTAGAGAGAATATGAGGTATTTTCTCTTTGGAAAATAGCATTTTATAACAGGGATCTCCCTGGGTGGTCCCAGCACCAATTCTAGAACTTTTTCCTGCCCAATTACGTCTCTCCTAAAACAACCTGGGGTCCACAGTAGCAATGTTCAATATGGAATCTCAACATGGGCTCCTCTCCCCCCACCGAGATGGAGCCTTGTAGAAAATATTGGTTTAAAGGACTCTGTTATCAAGATTCACAGAGTACCTGATTCTTACAAGGTGAGCAACCTGGGAATTGTGTTGGGTGGTAGGGAGGGGAAGACTACCCAGAATAGAGTGCAGGACAAAGTCCAAAAGAACTTTCCAAAACAATGAATTCTCCTCTGTGAAGTCTAACAATAATTGTAAGAGTAATAATGGGATGGGATGTAGGACTTCAAGGGGAGACAGACTTAAACGGTGATCTGTTGGTTTTCTCTGAAAAAGGGTCTTTGGTGTGTCCCACAGATATCCTGAAATATCCTGAACATCTGGTCGGGCTGTGGCTCTTCAGAAATCTGAAGCATCTGGCCATTAGCGCAACTCTTGCCTGCATCATCCACCAGCTGCCGCACATACAGCTGCTCAATCTAGAATGAGCAGAAAGTTGGATGTTAAAATAAAGAAGATAATGCTCCTCCTTCTGGATGCTCCTCCCAACCCCCACCCTGACAGGTAGGATCCCATAAGATGGAAGCTCAGAAATGGTATTCCCACACCTCTGAGCCAATTCTACATAAACACAGAACAAGACAAGTTCAGGGAGGCAGTCAGGGCTCCAAGGCAAAAGGGATTTTCATCATTTTTTCCTCCTTAGCCCTTTGAAAACCAAACCCTGATCTGGCAGGAGAGAAATGCAGACAGATTCTTTTATGCTGGGGATGTGTTACCTGTACAAGAATTAGTTTAGTGCGTAAAGGTGTCACATCTGGAAATTCTTCCCCAAAGCACAGCATCACTCTGCCATCGGGAAATCGGCCTTGGTTGTTGTAGAATTGCTGGAGCTCTGTGAAAAATGGGAAAGGGGACATGTCTTGACAACTGAATGCTCTTTGCATTTATTCTCACATACAGATATAACGAGTTCATCCTAGGCAATATCCTAATAATATCCTCAAAACACATAGAACTACATCAGCAAGTGTCTATTAAGCACTTACTTGGGCAGATCACCACATTGAGTTTTTGGCTTGACACTTGTTAAAAATGTATGAGGAAGAAAACTTGGAAGCGGAGCTCTCTGGAAATACCATTCAGGGGACCTATGACACTTACTGCACCTAGCATGCCCACAGAGAAAACAGGATTTGAGCTAAGAATCCTTCAGGAGTACTGAAGTGGCCTCCAAGGCTGCTTTAACATGAAAGAAAAAGGGACAGCTGGTGAAGCACCACTTCCCATGTCTACCCTAACTATAACCCTCTGCTTCCCCCACTCTTCCTGCTACCAGGATAAAACAGCCCCACTATAGAGTGCACATATGGAGGTACAGATGTGCGAATGGGCTCCGGGACAACAGAAGACAGCAAATTTTGGCCTGGGCAATCCTATTTTTCAGTTGCCCCTGACCATCAGAACACTGACCTGGCGCTGCCTTCCCCACAACACAAAATATAGAGACTGAAAAGAATATCAATTCAACTGATTGATTGACTGAGTGACATCTACCATACAGCCACCTTGCATGACCACTTCTATTAGAGAGGAGGGGGCTCTGACTCTGGGTCCTGAGAGCACTGACTGGATTGAAACAACAGAGGCAATATCTGATTCATAAATACAAGCCTACGATCATAACCAGGACGCCTCTGTTGTTTGGCTAAAACCCAACTTGTGTCCTTTAAATAGGAGGGGACTGAAATCTAAGCAAGGATGCCACGGAAGGAGGAAGAACACAAATTCACAATGAACTCCCATTCCGGAGAATATCTTCAGACAATCAATAGTGTTTAACAACTCTGTGCCTCAGTCTCCTCATCTGTAAAATGGGGATTCAATTAGCCCACTCTCCCTCCTGTGTACCCCATGGGAGAAGGAACTCTGACCTGATTAACTTATATGTACCCAGCCCTTAATATAGTACTTGATACAGAGTAAATGTTTAACAGTGACCATAATAAAGATGAGAATAATTTATTCTCGGTTTTCTCTGTGCAGAGCACTGAATTGAGTGCTTGAGAGAGTACAATCGAGTTAGTAGGCATGATCCCTGCCTTCAAGGAAATCTAGCAAGAGAGGCGCTACAATAAGAGGTAGGAAACAAAAACGCTTCAAAAAAATGTTATTTTAACTAAAAGTTTTGTAGCTGAGGAGTTTGTTAAAACAAGAGTATATTATAGTGCCAGAGTCCCTAGAGAAGACCTTGAATCAAGCAGAGACCTGAGCACAGAATTTTTTAAAATAAATAAGAATCTGGCTTTGTGTTGCATGCCAAGTATTAAAGGAAGATGAACACTATACAAACCTCTGAAAAACAGGTTTGTGTCAAATATCTTGACAACTTCATCCCGTTCCAGCTTATTGGGTCTGTCTTTATACATCACCGAGTTGCCACTGCAGAACACCCGCCCCTGACACAGCCTCTTGATGAAGATGCCTTGCTTGTTGCTGTGTAATAGGACTCCCCTCTCCAGGTGGCCAAAGAGTTTCTTGGTGACCTGCTTCTGACGGTCATTTTGGATGGCTTCCGCGGAGGGGAATCTGATGTGCTCCAGGCTTTCTGGGCCGTACATCTTCTCGTTGTGCATGGGCGGCTGGTTCAAGGAAATCCGGCAGCCCTCGGGGTAAGTAGTAGTGGCATGGCCCACAAGCTTTCCTCCGTAATAAAAGCTGATCACCATCTGGGAATAGCCTGTGGAAATAATTCATGTAAAGAGATGGCTACAATGGTGGGCGGTTGGGGGGAGGGGAGGAAGACACACACACACAGAGCTGCGTAGAAGCATTATTATGTAAAAGCTTCAGATGCAGACTAAGTTACATAGGTCCCGGGCTCTAAGTCTAAAAACGAGACTACTCTGCAGCTTAAGAAGCAGTGCAACCTAGCATAAAGTACACGGTCCTGAGAGTCAGAGGACCAAGGTTCCAATCCTGACTTCGTCACACGTCTGCTGTGTGACCCTGGGCAATTCACTTAACTTCTCTGTGCCCCAGTTACCTGATCTGCAAAATGGGAATTAAGACTGCGAGCCCCACCTGAACGTGGACTGGGTCCAACCTGATAAGCTTGTACCTACCCCAGCACGGAGTACAGTGCCTGGTACATAGTAAGTGCTTAAAAAATACCATTAAAAAAACAAAGTACCCAACTGCTCCAAGCCTCAGTTTCTGCTGCCTCACCATGGAATGGCTACTAATAAGAAGCCTGATGCTTCACTCTCTGTGGTAATTGGCGTAGGGGAAAGAACACAGGACTACAAAGTCAGGAGTCAAAACCTGGGTTTGAAACCCAACTGCTACTGACTTGTGTGATTTTGGGCAAGAAGATACTTTAAACTTTCTGGGTCGTAGCTTCCTCACTGGGGAGAGGCCATCTGCTCTCCGCTCTTAGATTCTGAGCCCCAAGTGGGGTAGGCACGGAGTCTGATCTTATGCCTTTGTATTTTCCCTACTGCTTAAAGCATAGGTATGGAGACTCCTGCCGAAAAAGATGGACAAGCCTCGAACCAGTCCCAAAGACTTGAAGTCCAAGAACCTGTGCAAAGGAATTATTGTGCTACTAGTTAGTTTGAGTAGCAACACTCACACTCTCTTGACCTGCCCACTCATGTTACATGTTATGTTGGGGCAGTGATGCAACAGACAAGCAGATGAACAGAAATGGAACACATAAAAACCCAATTTATGACCAAAATGACCACAGCATAGTGCCAGACATCGTGGGCACATTAGTGAACACGTAATACCGTTTTAAAAATTAGTCACTCCCTTCCTGTAGGTTTAGGGTTCTCTTCCTCAAGAGCTTATTAAAAACCATATTTTTTTTTTGAAATCTCCCTCAAGGCTTAGGGGAAGACAGAGGAGAGTCACGTAAAAAGACTGCATTTGGGAGTCACAGGTTCTTAAGTGCCGTACTTTCTGCCAGCCTAATATTTGACTTATCAACGCTTCACACTGAATGTCATTTTTCAGACCTTTACCCAAGCATAAAAAGGTACCTCAAATGTCTTCCTTCTGCCTCTCCAGCTATAGCTTACCTTCCCTTTTTGTTGGTAATTAGGTTACTGATATAAATTCCTACTTCACTAATGTAGACTTGGCTTGAGGAGAGTCAAAAAGCCACATTTCAGAGGGTGCCCCAACACAGCACCTGTTTAATCATCCTATTGTACCGCTATCTTATAATCTGATTTGTTATGTGATTTTCAGCAATTAACAACTTCTCCGTGCTTCAGTCTCTCTCTCTGCAAAATGGAGAAGTCTGCTGTTCACCTAAAGTTTTAGGATGGATTTTATTTGCATGGCCTGGAACACTCTACGTTATTATCCATCACCTACTTGTAGAGCAGTTTACAGGAAGTGGATCTAGAAAATTGTGTATGAGACCTCTTCTCCAGCCAAAATAAGCCTTCTTGAGACTCTTCTTCCCTCCTTAAATTGGTTTTCAAACTGCCCCATCCAGAGCATTCATGTTACTGACAAGTATGATGTCAACCAGTTGTCAGGAAGATAAAAGTGGCTCAAAAGAGCCTTTATCAATTAATTTCTGGTATTTATTGAGCACTTACTATGTGCAGAGGACTGTACTAAGTATTTGGAAGAGGACAATACAACAGAATTAGCAGACATTTTCCCTGCCCATAAAAAGCTTAAAGCCTAGTGAATCCAGTCTTCAGATGGGAACACCGGGGGCTACCTGGTAGTGATGAAATGGATCTCATCATCATTGAGAAACCAATAAAAGCAGAATCCATCAATCAGTGGTATTTATTTAGCACTTACTGTGTGCAGATATCACTGTTTTAAGTGCTTGGTAGAAGACAACACAACAGAGTTGGCAGACATGTTCCTTGCCCACAGGCAGCATGTCTACTTCCAGAGCAATTTTCTCCAGAGAACACAAACTGCTCTTCAGATTTCTGAGATATTTTTTAACTTACAAATAGGCAAATAGGAAGACCAGAAAAGTTTGCCAATCACCCCACAGCAAGTCACTGAAGGACCTGTGAAAAGATGTTAGCTTCCAGACTCATCAGAGCAGGGAGTCTAATCTCTTGGTCAAAACACCAAAATCCCAACCCAAGAGTTTATATAAGTGACCAAAACTGTTCTCTGATTCCATGATTCCACCATGTTCCACTCCATCTCAAACACTGCAATAGAGAATCTGCCACTGTACCTGAATGATGAGGTTCATATGTAGAGTACCCAGTCACCAAGGGCAAGGCTGTTGGAAAAAAAAATACAAAATTCAGATCTGCATCAGTTGATTCCCTTTCCTCTGGGTTTGAACACCCAAGTAGTTTTCTTGTAAAGTCAATTTAGCGTGTCCTCTCGGCCATACCACAGCCTTCCGCTGCATTCTCAATGTTGTTCCCCTCCCAAACATGAACTTATGGTTTCGTGAGAGCAGAAAGCCAATGAGGCTCACCCAGACCGGATTAGAGGTTTGCACATCCTCAGCCCTGGGGCCGGGGTTCTTTACAAGCACAGACTAAACCTATTATGGATATGTCTCGACTTCATGTCTTTTCTTGTGGCTGAATTACTCCAGGGGGGCATTTGGACATTGATCCACTGGTTCGTGGGGTAAGCCACATTTTAATCTCTTTCTGGAAGGGGAGTGGGCACCAACAGCCCATCTGGTCTACACTTAGCCCTCCCCAATTTGATGGCTCCCACTCCACAGACAACTCCAACCAGGGGTCCAGCATCCTTGGAATCAGCCCAACCTACCTGTCATTTGTCCTATTCACCTATGCACCTCCTAGTACTCAGCAGGACTAATAGGCCAGGGATGGCGAAAAGGTATTTTACTGTATTTGAGCACGCACTAAATACCCTTACTATGGCAGAAGGATAGGGATGAGGCAGCTACGACTCTCTCCCAGAATCAGTATAGCTTAAGAGGAGCTAGCATATTGGTTCAAGGGAAGACCCCGAGGTGGAAGAGGAAGAAAGGAGGAATGCAGAAAGTCTCATTTTCCCAACAGTGCTCAGTGTCCCGATAATTCAGAGCAGCAACCTCTGAAACCAGTGGGGAGAAGTAACTCCAAACTGTGAAATGAGAATTGAAAGATTATTCCTTACCTTGACTAGACTGCTGTATCCACCAGTCTGGTGGAATTGGCTGGCTTCTACAGGTCTCCTGAGGGGAAGGACTCCTCTTTATTATACCAAGATATTCATCTACCGAGGGCTAGTCAACAGAAAAAAACAAAATACACATACACACACACCTCTCAGATTTTCAAAGTAATAATTGGTGTACTCTAGAATTAATTTGCTTCATTTATCAATATGTCTTATGTATCAACTGCCTAGTGTTTGGAGAATTCTAATACAATGAACAATAAGACCTTCAGCTCAGCAATTTCTGAGACACTAAAATATTAAAGCATACCATATGCCAACTGAGCGTAAGTGTGCTATGCTTTGATAAACTTTATTAAAGCAATATATTTAGATTAGGAGGAACACCTGCCCTAGGCCTTCCACCAGCTGCCGAAATGAAGGTAGTAAATCCAATTTACAGAACAATTCACAGTATTATTCTTTCGATGATAACTGATAGGATAATCTACTGAGCTGACTCTCTGGGCTAGATCAGCAGGAAGAGACAAAAAAAAAGGTAAGTTTATGGAGAACTAAAGAATTTCTGCCCCGGCTGGGGTGAGTCAACCATTCTTTGATCTTACATAAATGTCAGCGGTTCACCTGAAGCATCATGAAGGTGTGCTCCCCTCACACTTCTGAGAGTGTGGTTTTTGATGACGATCGTAATTAATGTGTATCTGAATTTATTTTATAGGGGACTGTCTCAAAAAATGTGTCCACCATTGCATGATAGAGAGTCAGGAGAGACTAGCTGAGGAAGTCAGAGGCTTCTAGTCTAACACTGGGCCGGAAGGTCCAATGTTCTCAGGAGACACATTTCTCTCATTTAACCCAAATATTCAATCTGTGATCAAATCCTGTCAGTTCAACCTTCACTACATTGCTAAAATCCACCCTTTCCTCTCCTTCCAAACTGCTGCCACGGTAATCCAAGCAGTTATCCTATCCTTCCTTGATTACTACATCAGCCTTCTCACAGACCTCCCTGCCTCCTGTCTTTCCCCACCCCAGTCCACACTTCACTCTGCTGCCAGGATCATCTTTCTACAAAAACCGTTCAGTCCATCTTTCCCCACTCCTCAAGATCCTCCAACGGTTGCCTATCCACTTTCACCTCAAACAGAAACTCCTTTCCATCGCCTTTAAAGCACTCCATCACCTTGCCCCTTCCAACGTTACCTCAGTGCTTTCCTACTACAACCCAGCCCATGCCGTCGGTTCCTCTAATGCCAACCCC